>NC_132936.1:83670000-84920000 GCF_034638445.1 Ciconia boyciana
CTCACTCTTTCACTCATCCAGTGTTTCGGTGAGCTGTTACTAAATAAATAACAGATATCACCGGTTGGGGGGCAGTGGAAGTTGTTGATTTTGGTTGGAGTTTTTTCTTGGTTTTTGTTCCTCTCAACCCCCCCCCCCATCTCCCTGATATAGCTGCAGAGAAGGCTCACTCACAAGCATTTTTAATATGGGCAATTACAATTACCACCTCTGCTGCTGTTTCCCAGCCCTTTGTTCTTTACTGAATGGCAAAACAGAAGAATAGTCAGTGAAGAAACTTTAAACCAAAACTTGGTTTCTGGTCAGGATTGCCTCATTTTGATTCCTTTTCCATTTATGTTTGACATATATTTTCTCTCTTCTATTTAAAAAAGAAAAAAACAAACCACAGAATTTTGATTGTACAAAATTTCCAGTTTAAATTCTTAAACCCATTATTCTTGCAGATAAAGCTTCAATAACTTGCTTCAAACATGGCACAGTTTGTGTGGTTCTGAATGAAAAACACGCAGCCTGTATTTCAGACGTGCCTAAATATGCCAGCCTGCCAATCAAACTAGAAGCATCCCAAAGGCACTATTACACAAGAAGAGAGATGGGGAAAGGCACAGATAATAGCCTGCCTCCTGTAAAACAAAAAATTACTACAAACAAGGTTTGTTTGCTGTACCAGAAATATGTGAAAGCAGTATTTGTTATGGACTTTTATAGCCTTTACTGTCTGGGGAAAAGAAAAAACATACAACACATCTAAATTACTGAACAATTAGCAGGGATAACACTTCACCATGTGCCATATACAGTAATTTTCTTTCCATCTTCAGTAAGATAGTCCCTGGATTTGTATATTTAAAGAGGCCATCTGCTGCTGAACTTAAATAAATGTCCTTAACTGTGGAGCAGTTACAGCTATTCAGTATTTGTGAAACATGAGTAATAGCCGCCTATAAGATGGGGGGAAAGTTGGCCAAGAGACAAATCCACTCCCCATATTTTTGCACACAGTTTAGAAATCATCACGCATCACAGAAATAAAAACAGTGTTAAAAAAGGCGTTTACAATCTCAATTTAAAATTCCCCCAGTTAAGATTTAACAGATTTAAACATGATTCAGGTATGACCTAACCTACTTCTAAATAAAACAATAGTAAGGAGGTTTTGGACATATTTAAGAGCTTCAAAATAAATGTAAATATAAAATTAGGAGACTACATTAGGATAATATAGTTCAATATATTCAAATAAGTTTTCTGTGAAACAAAATGCAAATGACAGCATTTATAGAAAGGGAACAACTCATTCTCTCAATGTGTGTTTTCTTAGTCATGAGTTGTACTTTTTTTCCCCAAACATTAGTTATAATAGCTCTAATTTAAGGTTCATACCCCTAGTCCATGAATAGGAGAGAATGCAAATGAGTGTTGTGTACCTTAATTGGGACTTAAAAGGACATCAAGTTTCTTGCCATCTTTTACACCCAAGCATTTTACAAATAATCTTATTTGAGAAAGACAGCAAGGCTCTGCATCTTCATGCATTCTGCTAGCTAGCTCAGGTTGAGCAAAGTTCAATAGCTTTGGCACCATGCCATGCCACATCTTCTGCCTTAAAAGTAAGTCTCCCTCACTCATTCAGTACCTTGATCTTCAGTGCTGTTGAGAACACAGCCTTTTGGTCTTGTTAAAAACATTCAGTAACCAAGAGGAATTTAACCTGACCTGAAACAAACTTTCAAGGTTGCCAAAGTTCTAGAAACACATCCTTTAGCTCAACCATTGAATCAAAGCTAAAGACAAACCCTTCTATTATAAAGCTTCAATTGCTACTAGGAAGAAGGCTGGAGTAAAATACTAACTGATTTACAAGGCATTTTGAAACTGTGTGTGCCACCATACAGTTTTATCTCAATAATGCACTTGCATAAAAATTTATACCCATTAAGAATGCTACCTACAGTATATTCCATTCTAAAAACTGCAATATGATGAAAGAGTAATGAAAACCAGTAGTCAAGTAGTGTAGCATTTCCACCAGGAATAGACAGCTAGCAATCAAAAAAAAAAATTTCTAAATCATAAACACCACAGACCAAGCATAAACTGTCTCTTTCTCCTGACTTATAAACCAAGATCACAGAAAGAACAAAAAAGAACTAATGCTCTATTTCAGATCTGAGAGTGTTTTGCTTCTTTTGCATATGTGGAACAGACAATGAAACAGTCACTCACAGTTATGTTTTATTTCTCTTTCTACATTTCAGATGTGTGCACAGGCATGCACACATACACACCTCATTCACTCACCCCTCTCCCATCTGGCAAAGGATTTCCCCATTCCTCAACCCAAGAGCATTACTGTTGCTTTATTTTATTTCTTTTTAGTAGAAGGCTCTATCCAAGAAATTCCTAACACTTAGCTAGAATGTTGAGACTGGCTGGACAAGAAAACAGCACATCAAGACTGAGCAGTACTGAAAAAAAATGCTTGAGACAACTGTACAATTGCAATATACTCACTTTGCAGCTATCACAACTATCCTAAATATCACCCAGCCCTTCTTTCCCCTTCCCACAAAGGGATTAGTATTTCTTCTTTCAGTCATGATTATCAGCTACAGGATTTTTAAGCAGCTCATACTTTTAAACAACAAAATAGGTACACAGCTGCTTTTTGCTGAAAACAGAAGTATTTTCAAGTTAACATACTTTTAAGATGTATAGACAAAAAAAAAAGAGCATAAAATACCATCTAATATATTTTGGAGCATGAAGAGAGCAGAATATTTGTGATTGACAATTTTTTTATCCCCCACAACAGGAGAGAAATAGTATCTCGTGTTGATTATTGAAACAAAGATACTTTGAAAACTGACGATTAACTTACAAAACACAGAAAAGTCAGGATTCTAGACCTTGGCGCTCTGATGGGACAAATGGTCAATAATCTTGCAGGCATCAGACTTGGCTTTAGATAAAAATTAGACTAGGATAGTGGGAGTAAGTCCAGGCACAGGCTTCATCCTTTTGTACTGAAAGTGACAGCTGAAAAGTCTGTATCAGCTAAGCACAGCAGTGACAGTTCTGTACAAAAAGAGGCTCACTTTGCAAGTCTTTCATTTTTCTCATATATCACTCAATCACAAAAGATAGCATTAAGTTTCAGACACTTTTTTTTTTGTTCTTTTAAGGCCATAAGGTTAGGGCATTCAGACTAGTTACTCTTGTGAACTCCTATACAAATAGGTCATCATTTTGTCATAAACTGCTCCAAATATAATAATGGAAAAGTAAAGCACTCTTGAAAAAAAAATTATGGAGAGACATACAAAGCAAGCTTGAGGTTTGCTTAATATAGAGTCCAAATTCTCAAATAGTCTACTCAAAATATCAATGATCACAAAATATAGATCTGCACTCCCATCTGTACTAGTCAAAGACCAGCCAGGAAAGAGCTGAAGAGGATTCTTTTGACATAAGAAAAAAAAAAAACCTATCTAAATTCATCTCATATAGTGCTTAATATCTAAAAATGAAACTTGAAGTGATTTTTTTTTTAGATGAACAATTCTTTTAATCTAACAGGAAAATTGAGAGCATTTTGTATATATTGAGGGTATTCTTAATAAATATTTTCATATTCCACGTGTGTTTCCATTCACTTGGTCTTCTCGCTCTCCCTCCATTTAAGAGCATCTTGAAGGCAACACATATCCACTTTTTATACAATGTATATAAATATGGAGAGCTAAACAAATGAAGACCTATTCTACAGCCCATCAGTTTGTGGAGAGAAACTGCTGTTAATATATTAACTTCCCAGAAAACATAACCTTACAGCTTGTTACCTCTTAAACATGAATATTATCAACTCTTCTAATAAGATAATGGCATCTTTATTAACTTACCTGCTCCATGTGCTAGCAGTTTGTAAGCTTTACAAATTGCTCATCTTTGATTATAAAAAAAAATATTAAAACATACCAGTGGCTATGTCACATAGGAGAGAGGAAAAAAGAAAAGTGAAGGAACAAGGAATCTCTGTCAAGGATACCAGGGTTATCACTAAACTTATGAATAACCTCCAGAGTATACATACTAACTGTATGTACCAGGGAAGGTGTTAAAACAAGAAAAAAAAGAAAAAACCCCACCCTGATTCTACAGGAGACAACACTCTTTGGTCAAATTATTCAAAATATTGATGACATACAGAGCTCAAGAGGCTTCCATCACCATCATAACTGAATGTCAGATTATTTAATATTTCATCCATGTGATAAGGGGTGCTAATCCTACGGATATCAAATAGAAAAAAAAAAGGCCAAGACTTGTATCCTGAAAAGTGTTTAGGCATTTAAAAATCCATTGAATAAACAAACAAAAACCCCCATCATCTTTGTCAACCATATATGGACTTTCTGATCTTTGGAACCTCTTGCAGTGTTTTTATTTCCTCTAACTGATGAGACAGAAAATCATCTAAAGTCTAACTAACTTGAAAGGACAGAACATTCTCCGGAAATTTAGAAAAAATATACTACCATCTATTTCTTTATTGAAAGGACATGCTATCACAGGAAAAAGAATTTTAAAATACAACGGCAAAAAAACCTCACTCTACTCTGAGATCTCTTACATCACATACTGTACAAGTCCCATAAAACACATAGGTGGAAAAGGAATTTCACTAATTTGCCAGTGGTCAAGGGGCAACCTGTGCTGTTGGCCTGCTCAGGGGCTGGGAGCATGTCCTCTTGGCAGCAGTAAATGTGAAACCTTTCAGGCAGGAGGCAGGAACCAAATCTGAGCACACACTTTCCAGCCAGAAGGTACACACGAGCTGACAGTCAGCTGTCTTTCACCAGGAGGTATGCACTGCCTCCAGCCTCTGGCGAGACAAACAACACGCTGTGCCCCTCTGGGTGCAGTAAAACACCCAGGGCTTAAGGGAGTTATGCTGTGGTACCACAGGCCTACGCTTTTTAAACAAAGAAGAGAAGCGATTTTTTGTTCCACAAGTGGTTAAGTCAGCAGAGGGGTGTGGGAGACAGAATAGAGTACGAGCAAAGCGCATGAAAAGTTTTACTGTAGAATGAAAGACTGTAGGCAGGAGGATGAAATTATGTTATTACATAATGTTATTACAAATTATGTTATTACATAATTTCTGCTCTAATGAAGAAGCAGAAATTATGTTAGAGCAGTTTAAGAAAAAAATGCATTCTGAACAGATTTTTTAAAAAATTTATTGCCAAAAAGGTTGAAGGCCATAAACATTTTATTAGAAGCTCAGGTTTTCAGTTTCATAACATCTCATAACTGCAAGGTTTTACTGTGGTCAGCTCAACTATGCGAATTTTTATATTATTGCTATAAATCAGCTGGGCTACTGGCAATTAGTTGCAATTTTGTTGTAGTGTATCTATTACTCCCTAAGATCCTCCCTCCAAAAGGCTCAGAACAGTGGTTTCTATCAGTTTATTCCAAAGTAAGCAAGCCCATTAGGATTTGAATTTACTTTAAATTATCAGTTTTTTGGGGTGAGAGGAGAAGCAAACCAAAAGCCAGAGCATTATGGTTAAATAAAACAATTTGAAAGCAAGATAACGCATGTGGGTGCCAAAATTCCCACTTCAAAGAAGAGGTGAAGAAAAGAGCTTCCTGGAGAATGAATGGAAAGCGTAGCTCTGACTGACAGCTATTTCCTTAAAAGTCATAAATGGCTGAACAGAAGGACACACTTCAGCCCCACACCTTGTACTCAATTGTTCTCCACCTTTCCTCATTCTTCGCGTACTGTCTCAGCCTCTTTCTACCTCCTCCAGCAATCTATGAGCTAAGGAAAAAATAAATCACTTCTATTTGAAGATTTTTTTTTTTTAAATTATTACCATAACAATTAACATTAGCAACAGTTAATGAGGTTAGTCTCCCACTCGTACACCCTGCTGCTCTCTGGATTTTAAAATACCTAAAGAAATTGTCTGAACAGCCTTCGCTTTAGTCATCTTGCCATTTGTGCTCTTCTTTTATTCAGTAGCATGAAGTAAAGAAGAAAATTATGATGTAAAGAAAAATGAGTTCAACTGAAATGATTCTTCCTGTTCTTCAAAAAACCCCAACATTTATCCATTTTACTTCACCCTGTGGGAGTTTCAAAGTATTGTGGAAACAGTACTTTGAAAATAGAATTTTATCAGTGTACAAACTGTTTGATGATTACGTTGTCTTCTCACTGTTCACACACAAAAAAACCACAAACCAACCCCAAACATAAAACTTTTCACTAAACTATCCTATCTTCTCTGTCAGCATTTCTTTTTTCACAGATATTTTTCTCCAAAATGCTTAATGTACCCTGATCTCCTTCACAAGTGCAACAATTCAGACATACAAGCAGAAAAAGCCAGCAACACAAAAAGACACTGTTGGAAGTAACAGCAATTAATGGCTAAAGCAAAATATGCTTCATGTGAGAAAATGAGATTACAAACATGCTAACTGTTTACAAGGTTGCTGGTACTGCACCAGGGATTTTGAGTACACTATTTTTCCTATATTCCTATATATGGCACATCTTACCAGTCATTTCCATTTAAAACAGAACATGTAAGATGTTCTGTTTTATTTGTTTTTAAGTTGTCACAGGCTTTTGATGTTAAGAAAACTTAAATCAAAGGAAACTATTTTTTTAACACTGAAATGATATCTTTACTTTTACGCACAAGTTTTTCGTGCTGCATTACAAATACAGGATTTGCTATACTGGATCATTAGTCTACAAAGTTCATCAATTTGTTTCTAGGAGTGCCTCACAGCCAAGGAGTCACGGTGTCACAAACCACACCCTTAACACAGCATTGAATCATGTCTAGCTGTATCAAGGACTGGGACAGGAGTTCTTTCCTCACCCCAGCAGAAGTTTCAGAGCACGAACTAAAAACGAGATCTGAATCATCTTATTATCCATGACTACATAACTATATTGGTGGGCATGAAAACACACCATTTTCAGTGAGCATTTGATTTTGATCCTCCTGGAGCAACAAACTTTGGTGATTGACCATCATCAATATCAAGGCTTTTGCTGCCACTTTGGTCATTAGTCCTTGGGCAATGCGGTGCCATCCTACTCAAGTTCCAATAACAGAACATGAATTGCTTTGAGATACTGAACAATTAGCATGAAAGCCTCTCTTGGCATAACCTCTGTTTCCAAAGGGCTCCACTCTTTGGCTTCTCTGTTTGAATCTACAACTTAATTTTTACCTCCATGTTTAAATACACACAGATAAGATTGTCTGATTGATTTTTTTTTTCCTTCATGTAACAGATGAAAGACGACAACAGGTTATAGACAACATAACACTACACTTTCCTGATGTGGTAGTAAGGAATGCAAATTCAGAGAAACCTTGTTCAGAGCATCCACCAGATGAGAAAACTGACCCTCATGGCTAGAGATGGAGTTATATCAGACAACAGGGGGTTTTGGCACATTGCAGTCTGTATAGTAGCTGGGAAATCATAGAGCCCCAAACTATACCTCCTGACAGCCTCGACATGAGTTTGGCTTGACATTATTGGTGAAGCTCCTACAAAAAGCATTTTAATAATACTTACCAGAATTTTTCCCTTAAGGCTCTGTCCTTTTCCATAGTAGCAAACACAGAGACCTCAAGACTATCTGTTTATGGACATGTTACAAAAGATTATTTACATTGTAACTTTCACTATCCCTCAGGCCAGTTTACAGAGACACTCACAACAGCAGCAAAGTTAGCTGAGAGCGCAAAACCTTAAAACTATACAATTTAAAAAAAAAAAGGGAAGAAAAAACCTACCAAACATATAATTCTTATTTGAGCCTTTATATGTTTCTAACTACACTTAAAATAGTTATCTTTGCAATTTCAAACCATGACCTCATTTTTTATGTAAATAATATTTAATTAAAATTTTGCTCTACACTACTCAAGTCAATTTCATATGTTGTATTAATCTCAGTGGAGCTGAACATGAAATCTAGTTTAAATGGGGGGGAAAAAAAAAAAACAGTAAAGACAAAGAAAAATACAAAGCAAATATAGGAAGCTGTGTGTTTATTTTGGTGTACGTAACCAAAACACTAGTATGTCATCAGATCTGTGACTCAGACTACTACAGCAAGCAAAAGTGATAAAAATGAAACACTGAAAAAAGTAACCATTACAAGATAGTAATCTGTGGTCTTTCCATTACGAATTTAAATGACAGACATACTGCCTTCATGAGGAGAAAACGGAGGATAGATGGAGGGGATACATATTTTTTCCACCTCAAGATGAACCTTAAAAAGCCCCAAAAAACTAAAGAGCAAAGTTGGTGCTGCTGATGTAATGCTTTTAAATCTCCAGTACAACAGTTCTCAATCACATTTCCTTAGTAGTGTGGGGGTTTTTATGGGTTTTGTTTAAGTACCTTTCCCATTGAGTAACCATATCTCAGATTACTCAACTCAATTTTAGTGAGCTGGTCAAAATGAAGACACAATACTTTTAATTATTCTGTTCAAGCCATAACAAGTTAGAGAAAAAATTGACTTCCTGAATACTTAGAAATTTAAGTGTTTACTCTGTAAACTTTGTTTCCTTTTGCTGTTTGCTTTCTTCTCACATATTCATCTTAAATTTTTGTAAAGCATGTCACCTACAGCCATGTTGGTTTTAATTTCCATTTCTCAATTACTCAATCACACTCTATAGCGTTCAGAATTAGAAATGCACTTTATGCTAAGGTCAACAATTTATTTGGGTTAGTTTCATTACAAAGGAATATAATTTACATTCTCTGAAACTACTCCATCGTGAAAATAAAATATTGATAAGTGGGAAGATCAGGAGATTAATTTCAAAAGCTTAGTCTGGCTCTAAAAATAAAATGCCAATGAACAGACTTTTTAAACCCACTAATGAATGGAAATCATAACTGACTTAAGAATCAGAGTCAAAAGCCTTAAAAGAAAAATAAAACTCATTGCTCCCTGTAATATAATTTTCAGCATAATTTACCATTTTCCAGATGTCCATAGAGTTTTATTGACTTGTTTGGGATTATTTAGTTGTTAAAGTTTTATAAGACACACTTACTTACAAAAAGCAGCAACTCTACTCTTTCTTATTTGTAAGCTGGCCAGCTGCAGAACTTGGTTTGACATTAAGTTCCAAGAAGCTCTGCTTTGCCCTGTATATCCCATTAGCAATTGTGCCAGCCTTGATAAAAAAAATCAAAAGATTAGTTGGACTGCATGAAAGAATACAGTTTAGAGGAAGGAAGCTCACATTTCACAGCTATGAAAATTCTAGGCAGACTGTTTAAATTTTCAGGTGAAACACACTTTAGGACTAAACCTAGCACCCTTCAAAAACTTGGCAGATTAAGTAGAAACCCATAGTTTACCTTCTGGCTTTCCAGTTTGAAAACATCACTTTATATCCTTTACCACGTACCAGTTACTGTGTTCCATATTCCAATGTATATTCACATGTGGGAAAGATGATCATTGCAAAGTGAGCAAGTACTTACAGAGCTTTCAAGGTTTTGTTTTGCTTTGTTTTAGTTTTTAGGTTAAGGTTTGAGAGTACACCTCAGATGGAGACAGACAGTTACTGATTCTGATACCAGCAGCTAGGCTTAGGTTCAGCAAAGGTGAAGCAAAATGATTAGTTTGCAAAACACATCATAAGAAATCAGGATTCAGTACTGCCATTTTCTGATAGTTCAGTGTCAGATGATGTAAATATACTGAGACCTATACAATACTGGATGCTACTCTGTATGTGAAAACCTCATTCTTGTACTACTCAAGGCCACACATTAGGAGTACTATTCCACATCAAAATCATAATAGCAGGGCATTAATTTGAAACATATCTATATTCATGTCAAAGCTGGAGGAATGTTTTAAACAATATAACTGGTCAAATCAAATCTTTTCAAAGACATAACAATTCCACATTGATTTTGGAAGCCTGCTTTTCATGGATTACTTTCTACAACTATTGTTGAGGTTGAGGCAGCCTTCCATACTGCTACCACTGTATTTTAAATTACTATACTGTCACTGCGTGGTACATAAGCCATATTTGATCTGTTTAGGAACTCAGCAAGAACTACTGCTTCAGCTGGGTTCCCACAAGCATCAAGGAGAGGCTGGCTTAGGAACTGCAGCTCTACACAGTAGAAGGATTCCCTAGATCAGCTCATCAATGGCATACAAAAGAATTGCTGTTGGTACAACTTGGAATTAAGAAAGTATCTGATACAGTATCATATTGAAAACAGAAGAAGTAAAGAGACAATAGACTCTCCTGAAAATAAACTAAAATAGTTTATTAGATGAAGCCTAAGATCAATCTTGGAATCAGTCTTACCTCATTTTCAATAATGACCTTGACACAAAGTGGAAGTTACTAATGAAATCTGAATAAACACAAAGTTCAGAAGCACTGGCACTGCAAAGGAAGGTAAAAATATAACCAAGAAAAAACAAAGTAAGTTTTGAGGAACAATTTCATTCTGCTTTTACTTTATGTTTGGAGTCACTCCCTCAAGAACTACAGGATAAAATTTTGATCAGTCTGGTAGCTCATCAGCAGAAAACACCAGAAAGAGAATTACCATGACATTGTACTCAACATGAAGACACAACTGCACAATATTTCCAGTAGAGACAAAGCTTTAATGCCACTTTATTTGCCACAGACAACACAGTGTGGAATGCTGCTTAAGTTCTTATTAGCCATAACAAAAACACACAATCAGAACAAGTCTAGAGAAGGGCCTTCTGTTCCTTGGTCACCGTACTGTACAAGAGGAAGCTAAGTGTTTGTCTTTAAAAAAAGACTGTTTTTTTTTTTTTAAAGCTGGCTAGATTACCCTCAGAAAAATGAGGTCTGACAGAGCAAGTTGTCTGTAAGCATCAGGAAGAAAGAAAAAGTATTTAGGTTAAACAATAATATTGGTAAAATCAAACAAACGGGCTGCAATCTCAGCATGTGTTCCACATACAGATTAGGAGAAAATTCTAGTCCTCAGTAGAGTCTCTGGAACAGCCTTCCACCACAAGTATGAGAAACCAAAACCAAAACAGCAGCAACCCATCAGTAAATCAAACTTAGGTGCAACTGATTTATAAGAGAGATCAATGATGTAGTTGTTTTCTATAGCAACTAGATTAGAAAGGAAACAAGTAGTTCAGTTCAGGGCAATAAGACTGCTGATCTGTCTGTACCTATCATCAGCCTTAATTCAACAATTTTGGAGATGCCCCAGTTTAAGAAAATCAAAGTTTTAACTCCTTTTGTTGAATATATGACTCAAAAGGATGTCAGCCTGAGCTTCTCCATGTCCTCTCACCTTTAGCAAAAAATCTTCAGAAGTTAAGTCATAACCTTTTCTGCCAACTCACAAGCACCATCAGGGTTATTTCAACTTTAAGGAATTTTACCTTAAAGGAAATTCTTTCCATTCCCTTTCCTGTTTGTTATGCTTAACTCAGCATGCATTTACAACCTCTTTCACCCTGAAGCTGAATGTTATACAAAATCCTGAATTTTTAAACACTTAATAAAATGGATTATAAAAACCAAAACAGGGATCTGAAGGTCTGGTTCATGCTTTGGTAAACACAGAAATACTTAAAAGTATAATCACTGTGAGCTGGATGAGCAAGAACAGGAATCATCTCCATCTTCTGAGGTTCTGCTGGCTCTTGTTTATAGTTAATGAAGCTAAGAGGTTAAGACTGAACATAAAAAGGTGCAAACAGCAGCTGTTTTCAGAGCTGAATCACTTTAATTTGGATTTCTAAATAATTTGACAAATCACAACTTTTTTTTTCCAGCCACATGGATAACCCTAGCGTAGATTATCAAAAGTTTCACAGTACTAAAATTAGTAGTCAGAGCAAAAGAACTAAATACAACTGTAGGTTTGACTGGCTAAGAGCCAATTTCAAACTCACATGTCCTGCTCTTTAACAGTAAAACAATCTTTTGGAAGAGATCCAACTGAATCGCTCAATAGAAGTTCACACATTCAAATTCTAGTATTGCTAATCATGTTTTAGAATTCAGTGACAAGGTGAGCAAAGTATATCTGAAGCCAAACCTGAAAGGATGCTATTTTCTTTAAGCGCTTGTTCTTTTGTTAAGTACTATAGTTATAAAATATTTAACTGCCAATAATTTATTTGGGAATTCTTGTCAATTATTTTAAACAAAGAATATATAATGAGTACATAATACTGTATTTCTTAGTCTTGTAAAAAAATCTTCCCAACATCACAATAGAGAAATATTCTGTACAAATATTCTGTACTATAATAAAGTGGAAACACAGTACACTGGAATATCAACTAAAATTCTCAATTAACAGATCGACTATCATGAAAAACTTGTGATATTTCATAGAATAATTCACACTGGAAGGCACCACAGAACATCATCTAACCCAACCTCCTGCTCAAAGCACTGAATTCAGACCAACTTGCTTAGGGCTTTGGCCCGTCTGGTCTTAAAAACTGGAAAGGATGTGGATTTGACAATGTGCCTGTGCTACCTGTTTCAATTCCTCAGCGTCCTCAGGGTGATTTTTGTTTCGTAGTGTCAAATCAGAACCTCACCTGTTTTAGATTATGACCACTGTCTCTTTTCCTCCTGCCATGTACCTCTGTAAAGGGCCTGGTTCTGTCTTCTTAATAACCTCCTAGGTATCACCTTATGAGGCAGCTGTTAAGTATCCCCTGAGCTTTCTGCTGTCCACGCTATGCAAAGACGGTTCTCTCAGCCTCTGCTTATGTGCTCCAAGCCCCTCATTTTGCTGGCTCTCCACTGAACTAGCTTCAGTTTAATCAATGTTTCTCATGTATTTGGGGAACCAAAACTGGATGGGGTATATCCAATGTGGTGGTCTAAGGAATGCTGAACACCAGCAACCCACTGGCTATGCTCCTGTTCATAAAGCCTACTATGCTGCTAACATTTTTCACTGTCAGAGTGAAGACTGACATGCTGACTCATGTCTGTCAGAATGTGCAGGTCCCTTCCAGCAGAGCTGCTTCCCAGGCAGTCAGTCCCCACCCTGTACAGCATAAGAACATGCATTTATCCTCATTGAATGTCATGAGGTTCATTATGGTCCATTCCACCAGCCTCTCTAAATCACAGAACACTATCCTCAAACATGTCAACTACTCCCCCAATGTGATGTCACGTGCAAATTTGATGAGGATACACTTCATCTCCTCCTCCAGATCATCTATCAAGGTACCAAAAAGGATAGGTCCCAGTACGGTACTCCACTTGTAACTGGTCTCCAGGTGGAATACAAACCATTAACTGCTACCTTTTCAGCCTGACAATCCAGCCAGTCCTGCCATCCAAACTGTAACATTTCAACTTGGTTATACAGATGCTGTGAAAACCATGCTAAAAGCCTGGATAACATCAAGGTAGATGGTGGGCAAACTGCCATAAGCAATATTAAATCTAATCTGATGGCATTTACCATTTCAGCAGTATTCAGAAAGGTCCCAGGACTATTGATAAGCGTATAAAAGATACTCAGGAACTTCACACAAGGCCATATTAATTACTGCTTATACAAAAAAAAAAGCCACTAGATTTCTTCGTACTGGGGAAGAAAACATAATAATAAAGAAAAATATGTTTATGCATAAAACAGAAAGGTTTTAAGTTTCAGAATCTGTAAATATAGTCCGTGAAAATAAAAACTAATTTCACCACCCAGCTGGGGAAACCCAAAGTCATTATCCCTCTTATACATGAATAATGAAATGGGAAAGACTTCACGCCACAACAAACAAAGCAAAAAATACAAAGAATTACATAAATGAAAGTTAAACTTATTTATCAACTTAATTGACTAGTATTTCACATACAGCTGCAACAGATATGTTGACCTCTACTTAGGGGATTTCTTAGCAAATTTTCACACAGTGACCCATAGGTGACTAGGAGTCTGGACAGCGCTTGCTGAGAGTCCATGAAGAATGGTTTGTCTGGTGGAGTTGTTTTTTCAACTTATAACCTGTTGTTAAGTCACAGAGAGGGCTATCTAACATATTTTAGATGTCTCTCATTATTACTTTTCCCCACAGTGATTTCTGTAGCTGCCACAAAGAATTCATACAATTGTACTGAGAGATATGGTTGAGACAGCTGGTACGGAAAAAAAAGTGGTTCATGAGAATCTCTAACTTGCAACTTTAAACACCTCTGACCTACAAGCATACTGGATGTTGTAAAATGAGTGAACAGGAACATCGACACTGGTGGGTACAGTCTACATAAGAAAAACATTACCATTAAGCACCTATTTTCCCAGGAGAAATTATTATTAATATGCATATATGTAAATATTCTATTTTAACACCCAGCCACAATATTTTCATAGGCACAAAGCAAGGCAGATATACAATTAACTATTTGTGAATACAAAGACACAGTTTGTATGCACATTACCAGGCACAAGGTACACTCTACACATTGGTAGTACTAATATAATCTTATCTATTTAACAATATTTAAAAAAATGCAGCACTAAAATTCAAAGTAAAAACAAAACACTTTACAAAATGCAGTATCCATTTGCTGCAGATCAGCATGATGGAAAGAATAGTCAGCTGTTTTTAGGAGTTATTTTCTAAGGAAACAAGCCTTATGCAATCACACAGTGCAACACCTCCCTCCGCCTCAAGATTTTTTGAGCCTGTTGTTTGACTCAGCAAAATTTGACAGAAAAGATAAAGTTTCAAGGGTAATTATGCTCATAGAAACTTTAATTATGCTCATAGAAACTTCGTTTTAAGTTATACAACCACAGAGAAAAAGCACAAAGCATCCCCAGTGTGAAAGAAACACTGACATTAGCAAAATTATCAAATCTGAGAATCTCATGGACTAATAAAGTACTGCTTGCCCTTCACTCAGAAATCTCCACCAAGAATAATTATTTTCAGGGGTCCAGGGTAAGAGGCCAACAAAAGCTCAGAATCCCAGAAAACCCCTCTGCTCTAACAGTAGAAACCTCATCTCGTATAGAAAACTTTGTTGGAGCTCAATTTACATTTGATAGCCTGGGGTTTTTCGGTGTAGCACTCTGAGCAACCACTTTGTCGTGGTTTAGCCCCAGCCGGCAGCTAAGCACCACGCAGCCACTCGCTCACTTCCCCCCCGGTGGGATGGGGGAGAGAATCGGAAGAGCAAAAGTAAGAAAACTCGAGGGTTGAGATAAAAACAGTTTAATAATTGGAACAAAATAATAATAATAATGAATTATAATGAGAAGGAAAACAACGAGAGAGAGAGAGAGAGAGAGAGAGAGAGGAACAAAACCCAAGGGAGGGAAAAAAGGAAAAAAAAAATTATACAACCGCTCACCACCCGCCGACCGACGCCCAGCCAGTCCCTGAGCAGCGATCGCTACCCCCCGGCCAACTCCCCCAGTTTATATACTGGGCATGACATCATATGGTATGGAATAGCCCTTTGGTCAGTTTGGATCAACTATCCTGGCTGTGCCCCCTCCCATTTCTTGGGCACCTGGCAGAGCATGGGGAGCTGAAGGAAAAAAAAAAAAGTCCTTGACCAATGTAAATACTCCTTAGCGACAGCCAAAACATCAGCATGTTATCAATATTATTCTCATACTAAAATCCAAAGCACAGCACTATACCAGCTACTAGGAAGAAAATTAACTCTATCCCAGCCGAAACCAGGACACACTTGCACAGCTCTTGACCAATTCAGATAATCTCATCTATCCTGTTTCCTTCTTGTAGCAAACTGGTTAAATTCTACATTTGAAGAGAAGTGGAAATAAACAAACCTGTTCCCGCATTGTTACGGATTACACCAATCACTATATTTACCCCACCTTGTCTCACCGCCTTTAAAAATAATAATTTGAAATGGTTTCCTATGCAAACAAGCCTGTGTGATTCAAAGAGACGTACTAATATACTAAGAAAGTTGTTGGGTGAGGGGGTAGCAAGTAGCAGAGAATCTGAGAGGGGGAAGACAACCACCTCTGGAGTACCTGCCTGATCTCAAAAAACTGGCAGCCAGATAAAGGAGAAAACATTTTGAGCATTGACAGGTTTATCCCAATAGCTTCTAATTCTGTCAGCCAGCTTCCACAACTGAATGCAGATGCCTATGTATCTGCCAAATTATGAATGGACTGTTTTTCAGTTATCTGAAAAGGGAATTTGAAATAGAAGGTTACTGTTTTGATAAAGGATTTTAACTACCTGGACATCACTTAATTGACTACTACAGCTCAACTCAGATGAAAGAATCTGAAGATCAAACTAAGGGATATCTTTATGTAAGCAATACAAAGGATGCTACGGAAGTGCCAAAACAAGTCTCATGGGTTAGCATATTTTATGAAATTAAAAAAAAAAATTCCTCAAAGTTATTTGAAAGCTTTCTTCCTATAATTCTCCCTGCTGAACATCCCAACAAGTTTCCCACCCCTGAACATGTCAACAATCTAAAAGTTATTTCATTTGAAATTATTGCACCTCTTGCATATAATAACCACATGCAGAGAAGCACCTTTTTAGTCATTTAGCTTGCTATATATAATAACAGGCATTCTTTTTCTCATTTACCATGTAACAAGAGTAGTAGCTCTTCAAAATGACAACACGAAAACAATTATTGTATGGCTTATCATTGAACACCAACTTCATACGATGTTTTTGTCGAAGACATGACAAACTAAACCTAACAGAAATCCCCAGTGGCTTCACTTGTTAGCTCCAGTGTCAGACTGGAGCACACTGACATAACATAGCCTTAAACTAATTCCTACCTTGTCTCAACTCATATCATAGGTTCCATACTGTCAAACATAAAACATTTTTCTCTGAGCCTCAGATGGAAGAGAACAGAGGAGTAATGACAACACTGCTGAGAAAATAGGCCATGGCTTTGTAAATACAATGGGTTGTTTTGCATTAGTCCAATGAACAAAATTATTCTCACACTGGGTTTGCATTCATCATCAATTAGAATTTTTACATGACAAACCCAGAGCATCCTGCTGAACCCAAATCACAGCTGGCAATCCTGCAGCCCAATGTGGCAAGGCAGCCACTCTCTTTCAAACAGCTCCCTCCATTGCTATAGAGAAAAACCACTAGGAACAATAATAATAAGCTGTTGTCCTGACAACCTTACAAAGCAAAACCAAGGCTTACTTTACTACAGCAGAACAGCAACGATAACCTGATCACCGTAAACTGCTCCTAGTTTTTCAAGAGCAGCTGGCTACTGCAATAAGCAAGACCAGCACAGCAAAATACGTATGCTTGCCTACATACTATAGATGATATGCACATTATGCATGAGAATGCACAGCCACACTTCACACACACACACAAACTTTTTTCCACTTTTTGTCACACTAATATTGCAATGAGATTTCAGGCTAAAACATGTCAGGTATTCATTTTTAGAGCTGAGAGGCTAGAAAAATACTTAGGAGGGCTCTTTTCCTTGAATGTACTTGAGGTATCTAAAAGTAGGAAATAATTAGTTTTGAACAGAAAGCCACAAATGAAGACAACCAGAGAAGAGTGTGATTAAATAACTTGTAACTCTCAGGTGAAAAACACACACTAAACAAATGGGGGAAAAAAAAACACCCACCCACAAACTGAAATTTCGTATCTTTCAGAAATGCCTTCTCCATAAAATATAGGAGACAGGATTGCTTTTGCAGTGACAGTTTTGCTAACTGTGCATTAATTGTGGGATTCCTTTTTACTCGCCCACGTGAAAGGGAAAAAAACAGTAAAAGTATTTTAACAGCATGTGCACTTATAACACCTATAGAAAGCTTTATTCTGTCCTTACTCGCCTTAATTGCCATTTCATTCTCACATCATTTCACAATTTATCCAATTTCAGTGAACTGAATGTAAAAATCCAACATGAAATACAAGGTGGCCCAGAATCTCCTTTCCCTCTCATATATACATGGAACAAACAAGTGTCCACCAAAAAAAAAAAATCAAACCCCAACAAAAAACCACCAGAAACATTTTATGAAGGTGTTCAAGAGCATATACTAGGTTTTAAAAAAAACATTTTATTCCATTTGAATTAACCTGCCACAGAACCTCCAGCGTTCTCAGAGTACCTTTCCTTATAAATACATTTTATTAAGTACTGTAATCTGTTGTTCATGTAATCTGTCAAATAGTTCTATAATTTCATCACAGATTGTATCAGGTTTAAAATAAAGGTTGGTGAACCAAAAGGGAAATGGAAGGGCAAATTGCTGAGCTGTATGAGAGCTTTGTATCTCTATCATGTGTCCTCTAACATAAAACCCATCAAATCATTTTCATATAACTTAAGTCTGAAAAGTCATATTGTGAAATACCTACGATTCAAAAGCCTACCTAAAAGATGAGGCAGCAGGCAGGCATTATCACAATCCACAGCCACTGTGCCAGTGAGAATTCGGAGGGTGAAGGGAGAGGGAGAGAAAGAAAGGAACGGCAAATAATATAGGAGGATTACACAAATATCTGCAGAGCTGGATATGTCACTTTGCAGGATCCAGGACAACAAATTAAGGCATTTTATAGGAAAAGATTCAAAGTCAAATGGCAAAATTCCAAGTCCTGTGCTCAGAATTTCATTTGAGCTGCTGAGGGGGCGGGGAAGTCATGACAACTTCAGCTACTGCCACCTTCCAGCCTCCTAGCTACTACAGCACAATTTACTACCTTTCCTCCAGCCTCCTTCTAGACTCCCTTACTTCCAAAACAGCTATGGTATTTTTCTACATTACATCTCTCAGCTTTTCCGGCGGGGCGGGAAGTGAGTACAGGTTATTTTCCTAAGGAACACAGAAGCCCCAGTTAACAGCAACTAAAACAAATGCCTACTTCATTTCAAACATCTACTATCCTTAAAATGTTTTACAAGCATCAGGTCTAATAAAGCTGTTTGCTTGCAGATCCAAAAAGATGGGACAGCAGCTGCTTACATTTATTATGTATTCAGAAGATTATCTCCATAAGGATTCAAGACATTTTTCAAACAAAACCTTTAATTATGTATGAACTGATCACTATTTGAGAAATTCCAGAAAACCAGAAGAATCCACTTATAAATCATGAGTAGCTAACTGCTGATGTAATTACACTTTCATGATCCAAACAAGAGTCTACATATCTTCTAGTAAGAGCTCTGGTGCAAAATAATCACAATGACATTTTGCCTACTGCTGTCCTGTCTCTAGCTAAAAACAAGAAGAGTGTCACAAATTATAATAATCCTTCACAATCTTCAGTTCATTCAATTATGCCTGAAAATGGCTTTAAATCTGGGGTCAATGCTTTACTACAAAGGAAGGCAGGGTCTTGCTCATTTACTTCTGTCAGGATAAATCAGATGTTTAACATTAAGTTTGCTGTTTCGCAAGAGACTAAAGAAAATAAGACAGCTATTCATGTGAAGTCCTAGCAATTCTTAAAAATCTAACCAGTCATACGGCATCATCACTGAATGTCATGAGGAATTAATGTTATACTTAATGCAATCTATGTGAAAAAAATAGTATTTTTAAAATAAAAAAAAAGAAAGATGTGAAACATACTTTTCAATCTACTAAATACAAATTCTACAGTCAGAGCTATATATCACAACAGTCCTTATGAATTCTTCTTATTGGATACTCAGATTTGGTAGACAGTCCTCACAGTATTTCCCCAAAATAATTCAGGTAGAAAAAACAGGGTAGATAAGACTGTAAGGGGCACCCCTACCCTAAACTTCCTGAACTGTTCAGATTTATAAGAGGATGAAAATTCCCTTAAAAATAAAGAGATAAACTGAAGTTTGCATTAACTTTTCAAGAGGTAATGTTTTAAAGAATCCAATATAAATAAATTATACTACCTAATATATAAAAAATTTCTACTATGAGTTCAACATTGCAATACATAAAATAAACAGCCATCTCCTCTTTACTTCACTGATTCACAACCCAACCTGCCCAAACATTTTAAAATTGCAAAGCATTTTAAATTGCAAAGCAAAAATTGCATGGAAGGAGAAAAGAGCATTCGTCAAACCATGATTTCATTTCAAGCTGTCAATACATCTACTGTTGGTAATTTTGGCTGACTAATGTGAGAAACTAGATAACCCAGCGCCCCACCCTCTTTCCACAATCTGCAACTTATCTTATATTTTCACAATGACATAGCATTTCTCACTCAATATTACCAAACTAGATCACTCATCGGTAAAAGGTACAAAACTACTGATAATATTTTAACATCCAACCATCTAAATAGAATCTTAATTCCAGCCAAGGCAAGAAAATATTTACTTTCTCCTGCAGTTTGAACTGCTGATCTGCACATAAAAATCTCAGGTGCAATGCCTGAGCACTATGTCCAATATGCAGCTGAAAGTAAAAGAACAAACTGCCTCGGTTCACTTGTAAAGGTCAAACAGCAAAAGAAAGGGATGGTTTTGCCTGTTTGACTACTGCTTTTCTCAGTTCCTCATTTGACTCTCTTCATTTGCAAGAGTATTTCACAATGCACTTCAGTAATGGTATGTCACTAAATGCCTACAAAAAAGACCATATTATCTTTCTGTCAGGAAAACAGAACAGAAGCCTTTAAAAATACTCCGATTGGTACAGTAAGCAAATACCAGCTACAAAGAACTGAAGTTTTGTTTAGTTCTAGGTTTCACGTTATACCCTTGGCATATATGAATGACATGATCTTTAGCTGATCCAATACGATTGCTGAAACAGTCCTGCACCCTTACAAGTAAGTATTCCTTCTTGTGACATCTAAGTGCTGCATGACCTGGTAAGGTAACCCACTGGGCATCCAAAACCAAGACAATATATAAAGCTAGATTTCAGAGAGGTCTCTGAATGTGAATGCTACATAAATTATAAATCAACTGTTGTGGAGCCTAAGTGATGTTTAAATATCCATAATGCATTATAGCCCTTGATGATTTAAACATGTTTGCATTAATAATAAAAGATATTTCAAAGATCAAGTTTAAGATTGAAGTATTTCAGACAGAGCTACTATCAAAGAAGCAAACTGGGGGCAAATAACGCATTCCACTGACAACAGGCACAGTTTTGGAAAAACACAAGAAATAGATAATTAAGGCATCAGGCCAAGGCATTCCTATAGCCAGCAGGCTATGTTGCACTATGTTTCTGAATCCAACTCCAACATGCTTCAGTCTAAGACAGTTTGGTACAGAATCTGGGAAAAAATAGCTGAACAAACAATATTAATGCACTACGGTCCTTTTTAAAATAAGTCCATCAAACTAAGTAGCAACTGAGACTGAATTATTGGTTTTTTCCCCATTTTCAAACATCCCTCCTTATCCAGCTGCCTTCCTTTAAAGCAACCTAAATATCTCACAGAGCTATCTTCCAACTAAACAAACTTCCTTTAGATATTGGTAGAACGTATATAAAATAATGTCTATAAGGAGCAAGATGAGCTGATCAAAGCAATGAATTATGGCAGCTAGTAAGCAAACTTCAAATTCTGCTCTAGTCTAATCAGTGCAGAGCTGATCAAGAAGGTAGTTTACTATTCATGCAAAGGAAAAAAAAATAGACAAATACAGAAATAGTAGACTGCAGAGACAGATTACATGCTTTCCTTCTCTGCTGGATATCTGATATAAGCAAGCCATCTAGTGTTAACTTTCAGAAGTGAAAATTGCGCACAAAAGAGCTCGGGAGCATTTACATGTGCAATTCTCTTTAACTTTGCCCGTCTTCTGCATCATAAAAATTAAAGCTCGTTTCCTCTAGAAAAGCCGGGCTGAAAGCAAATATTCAAACTACTGATACGTTAAAATAATCCAGCAGCAAGTACTAAGCTAGTTTACTGACCGCCTTCGTGAACGTTACTAGCCATATCTGAAATTTGGCAACTTCAGAGCGGTCTTTGTCAAGACTGCGTAGCGCTACTTCCACGCTCACACGGGCACACACCACCTCAGCAACACGCTGCGGAGCACCACAGAAGGGGTACGGGGCCAGGAAAATAAAATGTAAAGCACAGCTGATCTCAGCTGACTATCACGTAACGAATCCAGTACTAAGTTTGGAGAACGGGCCACTGAACACGGATCAGAGTATTACAAGGTAACAAAGAGTGCAAAAGGATACAGGTCGCGCCTGCCTCGTCTCCGACAACTAAATAAGTAGCATTAAGATCACTTGAGGAAACTGCACGGGCTAAAGAATCTTTCCCTCTGCTACCCCAAACGCTGGGCGGTCCCCGTTGCACCGTCTCCGCTCTGAAAACCGGCCGTACCCCAGAGATGTCCGACCTCGGCAAACTTACTCCGCAATTGCCATTATTCTTGAAGCAGGCTACAGAGAGGGAAGCAACGTGCCTGGGCGCAGGGCTCTCACGGCCGGTGGCAGAGCCGCCCTGCGGGTGACTGGCGACCCCATTTGCACCCCCGCCGCCCCCACGGGTATTATTTACGTAGCAGATCACAACGCTGTTTAGAAAGGCGACGTGCGGGAGCGAGCCACCCCGCTCCGGCGCGGCGGGGACGGTGTCGCGGCGGGGACGGTGTCGTGGCTGGGGCTCCTCGCCGCTTCCCCCCACCCGCAGTCCCCCGTCCTCCCCACGGCACGAGAGGAGAGGAGAGGAGAGGAGAGGAGAGGAGAGGAGAGGAGAGGAGAGGAGAGGAGAGGAGAGGAGAGGAGAGGAGAGGAGAGGAGAGGAGAGGAGAGGAGAGGAGAGTCCCTCCCCACACCCTCCCCCCCCCAAACTGCTCCCCAGCCCTTCCCAGGAGGGAAAGCACTCGTACGCCCGCCCGTCGTCGTCCCCCGCCGCCGCGGGGCACGGACGCGGTGGCAGGCGCCGCTCCTTACCTGCTGCTGCTGCTGCTGCCCGCGCTCCGGCTGCTCCCGCCGCGGGACCCCCATCGCCCCCCGGCTCCGCTCCGCTCCCCCTTCGCTCCCCGCCGGCGGCGCGCGCTCCTCCCCCCTCCTGCGGGACACACCGCCCGCGGGGCGCCGGAGCCGTTAACGGAACCGGGGGGCGTCCGCTGGGGTCTCGCGGGCTGGTGCGCGCGCCGCTCCTCCCCCCCTCCTCCTCCTCCTCCTCCTCCTCCCCCTCCTCCTCCTCCTCCTCCTCCTCCTCCTCCTCTCGTCGCGCCGCCACCCCCTTCCTCGCGCTCGCTCGCTCCCTCGCGCTCTGCCCGGCGCTGGGTCTCGAGTGCGCCTCAGCCGCCGGACAGGGAGGAGAGGCGGAGGGAGGGGCGGGAGCAGCACCGACACACACACGCTCTCGCCTTCCCTCGCACACCCGCAAGCCCCTCCCCTCCTGCCGGCCCCGCCTCCCATTGGCTTCGCCGTCTCGGCCCCGGGGGAACGCGAACTCCACATTGGCCACTCGCGCTGTCGCGCAACCAAAACACCAGGCCCCGCCCCACGGCGTGCCCGCCGCCTCCCCCCCCCACCTTCACCCACCGCGGCGGGGGTCGCGGGAGGGGATCCCCGGGGCGCCGCGGGGCGCCCCGGGGCCAGGCTGCGAGTTTGTGAACGGAAGCGAGCAACAGGTGGAGTGGAGGGACGGAGGGAGGGGAGGGCAGAGGACGGGGCCCCGGGAAGGGCCCTACCCGGCAACGAGCCGGTGAGCTGCCGCCCCGGTCCCTCAGCCGGATCGGGACCCCCAGCCGCTGCCGTGCCCGGCCAAGCCCCAGCGGAGCGCCGAGGCGGAGCGGTGCCCGTGCAGCGCGGCGGCACGGCCCCTGCCCCGCACGGCCCCTCGTCCCCGCTTTCAAGACCCTGGACAACGCCGCCCGGCCCAGCCTCTCAGCCCCGCGCCCGGCCGCCCGGCCCTGCCCCTGCCCCTGCCCCGCCGCCGTTACCGCAAACCGCCGCTGCCGCGCGCCGGCCCGGCACCGCCCCACCTCGGGTTCCTGCGCCCCGTGGCTCCTTCCCTCGGGAGCCCCGGGGGTGGCGAGCAGCCCCGCGACCGGGCCTCCGTGCATCCTACCGGGCTCTGCATTGCCTCGGCGAAAGCCCGTCCGAGACCCTCCGGGCTTGCCGTGGGGAGCGACCGCTGCCAAGCCTTTGGCTTTGTTCCCATCCCACAGCGCCTGTTGTTTTTACCTATAGCTTCAAACCAGAGATACCTATAGCGAAGGAACACATGGCAGTGGAGTCCTCGGAATCACCCGGTGTGCTCTGCCTCCTGCATATCGCTTTTAAATTGTAGGTGGTCAGGAGCAGCGGTGCTTTCCCTCTGTGTTGTACAGCCCTGAACACATTTAGTTTGCCTGCCAAATAAGCCATGGCTAGGTATCCGCATTTCCTCCACCTCCTCCATGCATTCTGGTAAGCAAACCAAAGTCTGGTTTTGGAATTTGAATTTCCCTATTTCTGCTCTGCAGGCCAGTTCTGCAAGGGGCCGTATCTGCAATCATAGGGCCCACTTCTACATAGAGGTTGCAAAAGAGAAGATGTTATCAGGACTGATGTGGCTGCTGCCATCTGCTACCCCAGATTACAAGGCCTGCAACATAATTGGAATAAGGTCTACTCCTACAGAACCCTACAGAAACAACCCACAATTCCTTCCCCACCCCCCCCAGTCCTCTCTCACTCGCTTTCCCCTCCTCTCTCGCTTGCTTTCCCCTCCACCCGCGCCCACCTCTCACGGGTATGTAACTTTCTGGTTGTACCAGTTCGCTCAGCTCTGGCGAGCAGGCTGCATGTTGACATTTGCAAGTATTCCGCTGCCTTGTAAACTTCTCCTCACTGCCTACCCTTTGCTGGAAACAGAGCAGAAGGCTTTAGTGGAAAGGAGCTGCCACGTGTATGCCAAAGATCCAAAACACCCAGGGCAGGCCAAATTTTAGGTTGTTGTGCTTAACTGTTCCTTTAATATACATTTTAAAACAAGAAATACAGTCCACAGTCATAAATTCAAGCATCGGTTCATGCAGGCTTATTAGAACAAACTTTAAGGTGTCAACATTTACTCTAAAAGCACTGGCAAGGATTACATTCGTTAGTTAGTGTTTGGATGCCTTCTTGAGTGTTATTGTTTTGGTTAAAATGACATTTTTGAATGTTATCATTTCTACCCAAAATCACTAGTGCAGTTAGGCGGCAGACTGTCTCTGTACTGAAGCAAGACCACAGGAATAATATTATTATTGTCTTGACAAGGAGCCTCAGAAAAAAACACTGCAAGTGAAAGGAACAGTGTATTTTTCCACTTTAATCGTGTTACAGACAGTGTCCTTCCTGGAAGGTTCATTCCTTTAAAAACTAGCCCAGAAAACGTCAGTGGAAAGACGGGGAGTCAGGAGAGGTGTAAGTGCAGAGTACGGTAGGCAGTACTTGTCTCTCATTTCTGTGCTGGCCAAGTTCTCATTACTGGCGTGCTCTGGCTGCTTCTTTCAATGAGTCCCTTTCACTCCGAGGACGAGCTGCCTTTCTGGAGTCCAGACTCTTTGCAGCAACTGCTGAATTTTCTCTCCTTGCTGTCATTCATGTTGTACGCGGCATCTCTTGCTCTGAAGGAAAACTGGATGACGAGAACAGTTGTCCTCCAGACTCTCAAGATCTTCTCTAGCAAGAGTCCTCCCCAACCCTTCCTGATTTCTCTTTTTCGATCTCTCAGCTAACCCGCACACCCTCTACCTCACGCTACGTATTTTGGTCCTTCTGCTCAGGTTTGAAAGCGCCTCTCTGCACCCTGTCATTAATACCCCTCACCTGCCAAGCGCGCGCTAATACCGAGCGATGCAAAACGCTCTTGATCAAACGCTGGTTTACAGCAGTGTCCCTTCGAGGCCGGACGCCCGAGCAGAACTCGACCAGCCGCCCGTCCGCGGCAAGCCCCGCCAGACCTCGCTGCCGAGCTCTCCTCAGGGCAGGCTTCGCGGGGCGCGGCCCGGCGCGGCCCGCCTTAACCCTGGGTCCGAAGAGGGCAGGTGCGCGGCAGCGTGAGTGCGCAGGCGCAGCAGTGCGGGCCCCGCTGGGCGCGGCGGTGGCGCCGCCAAGCGCCGCTAGGGGTCCTCGGGCAGTTGCGGCGCCGGGCCCGGCTCCGCGCAGCGGCCGCGTTCTCGCTGCGCTGCGCGGAACTTGCCTGTGCCATGATTTACTTACTGGGTTTTCTTTCAAAGGCTCGGTGTATAAAGCACTTCGGATGCAAAGCAGCTTTCTCCAAGAATATTGCGGTGTTTCACCTACCATCCTAAAGAAGATGATGCTTAAAAAAAACTGACTGAAGTTACCTGTAAGTCATGGCATTTCCTTGGCTTATCCTCTGAAAAAAATGCTAGTCAATCCCTACCTGCAGTGGTGCGATTAACTCCTTCCTGCACGTAGGGTGAATTCACCCCTCTGCATACGGTGCCCACAGCCTGTGTAAGAGGGCTTAATTTGGACACGAGAAATGCTTAGGCATTCATTCTGCTGTCTGGTGGCTCTGAGGCTGATGCCCACCATTAAAGACCAGACTAACTATGGCACTGCCTGTGAATAAAAAAATCTTTCTCAGCTGACAGAATGTACTTCATGACGGAGCCATGACACCTTACTTAACAGGTCTAAATATTTACAGCCAACAAGCTAAACATTGTTTAGGTTGCATTCCCAAAATTATACATTACCTGCATCTTGACAAGATCCAGCACACTGATATGTATTAGGGTTTTGCTGTTAGGAGAGCCTGGAGGCTTGCTATGATCACTGTGTTTTTTTCTTTCTTACTTTTTTTCCTCTCACTTTTTTTTCCCCTCTCACTTTCTCACTCCTCCAGTATCATTCCTTTTGGCTTCCAGGGTACCATCTGTGTACCCTCAGGGAGTCAACAAGAGAAGAACAAGGGCCAGAAACCAGAACGCAGGTGAAAAGAGGTAGACAGGAGCTTCTTGCAACAATAAAGGGCTGTTCAAGCCTCAAGAGCACAAGAGCAAATGGGGTTAAGAGGAATCCCCTGCCCAAACTAAAAACTGATAAACATAAAAATGTAATTGAAAAGGGTGGGGAGAAAGGAGGAGACTGATTTTCCCTACAGCTTCCCAGATGCATGTATTTTACTTGAAATGTCTAGTGAAGCATACTCACTTGCCACAGATTTGGGATAAGTCACTTAACAGCAGGACAGTCCAGCCTTTCACAATGTGGACCCAGAAGGTATTGTAACAGTTCAGCTATGGGCTAGATAACATACAAGCAGAAGCCAGACAGAAGACATCCCACAGGCCACAGCTTGGACAGCTCTGATGAAGAGGGGTGCCAACTTTTTCTTGCAGTTATCTTTTCTTCACTTCTCCCCTTCATATTTAATTTCAAAGTACCCAGCTCAGCCACATTCGAAGCCAGTCTTCAGACACTATTAATACACAGGGAGTTGTTCCAACATCTCCTACAGACTGTTTCCAGTGACATAAAGACAACTCTAACAACAAAACTGGACTTTTCCATTCGTTGTTGGGGAAGCGGGTTAAAGTGGGATCCTTGGAAGTGGTGCAGGAGGTGGAGAAAACATCCAGTAGCCACATGATGAGGCATGTTTTGCTGACACAAGGCACTCATGAATAGGCAAGCTGAAGAAAGTTTAGGTTTGTTTCCTCAGCCTTGGGCACAAGCCTAGAATCCAGGTGAAGTAAGTAAGCGCTGAGCACAAGATCTCACCAATGCATAAAGATGTCATCTCACTCACAAATCTTTTTGCTGACATTGCTCAGTATTTCCTGATGCAGTTAATGAGGTGAGTTGCTCTATAAGGGAATTCTGGCTAGGTCTTTGGAGCAACCTCAACTCCCTCTGGTCACACCAGAGGAAAGATGTGAGCAGTAGCAGTGAGGCAGCCGCTGGCTTCGCACACTCCCTGTGAATCACTATGCCATCCGCAGGCTGGTGCGAAGGTCAGCACTGCAGGCAAATCCCCAGACTTCATGCTTCTGTAGATCCAGCAGCCTTGGAGCCACACACGCATAGCCTGGGGACACAAGAGCTCTTATTCCGGTAACCACGACTGTTTGGCAGTTTCTTGTACCTCAGAGTAGGCTGAGGGTGGATTTTGCTCTTCTAACCCCAAGCTGCCCTTTCATTTGGACATTATGTGGGTGAAACCATGTATTCACAATCTGTAAAGTGCCTATTTCACACGTTGCTCTTAAAGCACAAGCACAGTTTACCGCAATACTAATATTTCATCCCAGTGGCTTCCCTAAACTATGAGCAATTCAGTGAAACAAAACATCCTCTGTATCCTCTGAAACTGGTTTTGAAAGCCCAGATGGAGAAAAATACTATTGGTTTTAATTAGCAATATCCTTCACATGAATCCCCTATTAACCAGAGGAGCATACTATATTTCATCTCACTTCCTCTAGTTTACTTACTACTGCCTCTCTTCTCTGTGGTTTGCCAGCAGGAAACCACTGGAGGGGACATATCCAGATAAGATTAAACAACATAATATTATCATCTTTACTATAACCAGGCTGACAGTTTTTCTGCTAGATGCCGAAACGAGATTCACAGCCGTTTTGGCTTCCATTCACTGTGGAAAGAAGCCATTCTTTTAATTCCACACTATTTCACTAATTCCCCAATTTATTTTTTTTTTCACTGAAATGCACTTCAGACTATAAGCTAGGTTCACCCTAGTTGAATGTAACAGGAAGCAGAACCTGGGTATCCTGGCAGCGGACAGATCTCCAAGGGTAAGACTATGGTAAAGCAAGGCAGCTGTAGCCTCTCCTCTGCTGAGGAGCTCTTGAAAGCCACCAAGTAGCTTCCTTCTAGTGGTGGTGAGACAAGAGTGTGCCTGGCTCGATACATTTCTACCACAGGTCCCACCTGAGGGTCTTTCAATGGACACAAAGCCTTAAGAGTATAGACGTGAAAGAAGAGAGGCAGACAGAAGCAGGAAAAAGGTGAATTTCTCTTGCACCTTGCTAATCAAACTGTACCATGGATATCCCCAGCCTGAATTCTCTGTGCATTGTCATGCTAGGTAACATATAACCACCCTGTAGCAGTGTGGGTTGACTTGCATAAAGCCTGTGAAATTTGCACCCATCACATACATCACTTTTTACTGGGACTGGGCCAATAATAGCCAATATCTAACATGGATGTTCAGTTTCTACTCGCAAAAAAATCTCCCATAGTCTTTTATGGGATCAGTACTCTTCCGCACTTCCAGCAGAGTGCTGCTGTGCTCTTTATCAGAAACCTTCAGTGACTTGAAAAGACATCTCTAATCCCTTAGCTGTTTCACAGATACAGAGACTGTATTCATTCCCAAGGAATTTCTCCTGCCAGGTAACAGAAAGTTCACCCAGTAAGGGAATCTCCTCACTGTAGATAGGTTGCAACATCCAACTCTGCTGGGGAAGGAGGGAAAAGGACTGGAGTAAATTGGCATGATGAGGCATGTGAATGGAGTCAGCCAGGGAGAAAAGACAGCCCAGGCATCAAGAGCCAGGCTGCTTCAGCACATCTCCCAGACAACTTCTGCTGGCAGGTCTCTTAATGTCTGCATCTTCAGTTAGGCAAACTGATAATATGCAGCAAAATTCCATTATAATTATCACTGAGTTCAGTTTTTAATGTAACCACTCCTCTTTTTTTTGGTTGCTTTTAATTTGACAAGCATATTTTCTGGGACTGACATTCTCCAGACTTGGTTTTAGCACATGACAAGTTTGGGGTATCTAAAAGATGAAAGAAAATTAGCAGAGCTATTAAAGCATGTAAAGATTATTTTCCACATGGTCCAACCAGAATTTTTGCACTTTACTAACTCAGAAAAATCTGAAATTAGAAACTGGAAACATAATTATTTTGTAAAAATACTTAGCTCTTGATAGAAAAATGTTCAGAGCTAATTTTTAAAGAAGTTTTAAAGTTTTGGCATTTCTAAGTTGGCAGTTTTACTATGTTTGTTAAGGTTTTCATTTTAAGATGCTTTAATGAGATATAAGTGGAGAGGTTGTTTCTCAAATGGAATAAAAGATTGTATATATTTAGACTAGATAGTTCTTTCAATAACCGACGCAGACCGAAAAAGAGAAGATGCTATGAAATCACTATTGATCTCACTACACTAATCTAATTTATTTGGGAAAGACTTAAGACAGTGATGGAAAGTATGGAAAATCCATTGATAGATAGAGAGATTGATCTTTGTTAAGGACATTCTACTGGAAGAAAATTTGTTAATATCTTTTCAATTTCTCATAAATACTTAGACTGTAAAGCTCTAAAGGCCCATTTGTGATAATCTAGTCTGACCTCCTGTATATGACATGCCATTGAACCTCCATGAATTAATTTTTGTTTCAACTAGGTGTCTTCTAGAAAAATTTCCAGTCATTCTATATGTATTCTCATTGATGGAAAATTCACTGAAGTCCTTGGTAAATTGTTTCAATTACTTCTGCTGTTAAAAATGTGTGCCTTATTCCTAGTTTGAACTGTCTGCCTTTCAGTTAATGCATCTTGTTATACTTTTTGTCCACTATACTGAAAAGTTCATTCATGCTGTGTGCTCAGTGCTGGTATATACAGACTGTAACTGCGTTACTCCTCAATCAGTTCTATTATAAAGGAAATAGGTAGCGCACTCAGAGTTTTTTGCTATGATCTGTTTTTCATTTCCCATAATAATTCTCATGGCTTTTCTCTGAATTGTTTTCCCTCTGAGCTCGTTCTAAATTCCTTCCTGAATTACAGGAGAATGTAGATGCCATACTGTCAAGAACCCCAGGGAGATGTCTTCCTCAAGCATGGATCTTTGTTAAGTTGCTGTTGAACTGTTCAGTTACTTTTCAAATTGTGCCAATAGAATCTAAGCTCCATTCTACCTTGCGTCTCCCAGTTCTTGTTTTTAAGGCATTCAGTTTGGAACAGAATGACAAGAAACAATCACAGCTTATTCTGTAGGCCTATTATATAGCATTGCTCTGCTGACCAACATTTGGAGTTGAAATATAGAACATTTTAATTCACAGGAGGATTCACAAATCTTACAGAAGTCATTTGTTTTAGTTCACCAAACTGTATCTAGTGTAATCAAAATGCAAATTCATTTACTTTTGATGGTTCACACATGGCCCAAAGCTGTATTTAACTCTTTATCTTTGGAATTATGTGGTAGATGATGAAGTCTTACTTGGATCACGTACACATGAAATGAATTTCACTGGTAAGTCTGGCTCACATGAGAGAAGCAAAGGTGAGTAATCTTGAACCTGGGCCTCATAACAACCTCTGAACTTCTGCTCTTGTTCCGTGCTGTGACATCCCACTGATAGCACTGTTTTCTACACACTCCTAGCAGAGAATACTTTTTTCCCCTGGAATTCACAAAGGATGCAAGCTGAGGATCACTAGAGCCTAAATGTTTGCCTTTCATTTGGTGCCAGATGCAACATGTATCTGACGTATCTACTAGTGGTCTTTGGAGAAGGCACCTGCTTCTGCTCACTGAAAACTATTGGAAAGAATGATAACTTGGATTTTAATTGCTCAAATGCTTGAAGAACCTGGACACACCCTTTGCCCACATAGTGTGTCTCTTGGTATTTTGTAATTGCTGTATCTTGTCTTTCATCTACCCCACAAGCTGTGGGCATTTTTCACAAATTATCTCTTCTTTGTCATCCACAGCTCCATTTTCTCGTTTTGCAGCCTGCTAAATTGGTAACAGTGCAGCAGGAAACAAAGAGTTTCTGACTCATCTATCATGAGACATTTAACAGTTTGGTGAGGTTTGTTTTTCTGCTATGACTCTTCACCCGGCACTTGGAGTAGTATAACAACATTACCTTTATGTTTCTTCTGACACTGCATTAAAACTCATGAATTCACTGAGTACTCTGCTTCAGAAATGAGCAGGCCACAGAAGAAACATTGCAAATACCCTCAGGCTTTTATATGCTTAAGTTATAAGTGATTCAGACCAAATTCTGGAGTTCTTTGACCTGATTTTACTCTGCACCAGCACATTATTTGCATGACTTTGGCAGCGAGGCTTGGCAGCCCAGGAGAGCAGGGGCAACGGCAGCTTTGCTCAGTTGCATGCCTGCTCTGGGCAGACTTTCTGCACAGGGGCAACAAGCTGGAGCAGTAAAAGTTTGGGGTAGTCAACCCAAGAGGGAACATCATAGCGGAGGCTTTATTGCTCAGCCAGCTGGTGTCAATTTGAGCAGCTCTGCTACCCACAGCTACTTAGGTGGCCAGTTGGCAAAATGATCCAGTCGCTAGGAGACACATTCGCCCTGCCAGGCCTGGAAAAGAGGGACATTTCGGGTTCTCTGGGCTGGCTGATCACACTGGTGGGGCACCACGGAAGGGTTACGACAGACACACGTTGCATTAGCTGAGCCCTGCTATTTTCAGTTGCAGCTATTTGATCTTTAACTACTTGTATATTTGAGAAACTTCACAGTTTCACATCAGCTTCTTTTTTTTCCCCTTTTTCCTCTCAGTTTTATCATTTCCATTTGTTGCTGTTGCTTTTTCCATTTTATGCTAGAAGGTTATTTTATGTGAATTACTGGATTTGACAGCCTGCCGCTATGGACATAGGAGAACTGGAGCAGCCAGGCAACCATAACCTTGTTCTTTTGGCCTGATTGAAAGCTTATTGATGTTGTAGGAATCTTATCGTTTTCTTCAGTGGGTTTTCTGTCAGAGTCTTATGGCAAGAATCTGGTACACAGAAAAGGAGAGGGAAGTAAGGTACACCGCTTTCAAATGCCAGACCACATTGGTCTTTTCCTTCTCTTCTCCTCCCTGCACGAAAAATATCACACTGGTTCAGAGCTTGGGTGCATTTACAAATCACCATGGAGTTGGCCTAAACTTGGAGAGGCTGCCCTAGAGCCAGAGCAGGAGGTGTGCCAGCCAGGCAGTGCAGTGCAGTACCCAAAACAGCAAGCCCTGCTGAGGGGTAGGTCTGTGGAGTCTGGTAGCATAACGGTCACAGGGCTGTACTTGGTCAAACTTCGTCAAAAGTGGGTCTTTGCATGGTGCCTCACAGAACAATGCAAACATCCCCATCCCCTTTTTTCATGGTTTTATTGCTGTTATTCTATTTTGCCTTCTCTCCTTTACAAGTCAGATGCAGATGAAATGAAAAGATCATTCATCCATTAAATAAATCAGCGGAACAGTAGCGTTCACCATGGGTTTTTGCCTGTTTTACTGGTTGGTTGATAATGTAATTACTCTTTGCATAATAGCCAAAAATGAGCAGGCATGTAGATCAAGTTTCCAGAGAGTTTTCCACAGATTCAGTAAATGAGGTAGTGATACTCGGGTAATCTCCTAATTCTTGTTGCTTTTGAAAGACTGGTATTTCTGTAGATACTATCTTCTAAGTTTTGTTGAGCAAGCATGACTGTACTAAGAGGGAATTGTTTCTTTCTCTGGCCTATTTTCCTTTCCACACACATTACAAAAGGAGATTCTGGCTACTCAGAAATCTCTCTCTCAGTGCAGCGAGATATACTGCCTCTCACCTGTGAAAACAATGTCACTCCGTGGTGAGTTATAGAAAAGCTGTAAATTGGCTTTTGTTTTTGCACTGTGCCTTTTGCCTTTCCCCAAACAGGAACTCCCACCTCATTTTGCATATGCTTTTATTGTGGATGGAGCCAAGCCTAGATACTCACTGCAGAAGTGATCGTGAGCTCTTTACTTCAGGTTACTTCAAACTTGAGAAGGGTTGGGAAAACAGTTCTGAAGGACCATGTAACTCCACTCAGTAAAGGAACAAAGACAACTCAAAATAAAGGAAAGGAAAATGCATTTAGACTGGTTATTTGTTTTGGCAGTTGAAAGTTAATTTTAATTATGCCTAATGCCTCATGAAGTGCTGTCTTACAGCCAGTTGAAACAGGCCACTGTTGAAATAATGAAGACGTAGTAACATGAGATAATGCTGCTGTGCATACTCCTAAATCTGTCCTGAGCAGTGAGGAAGATCCATCTTTCCTCATGCAAACTGTGGCTCACTCTGGTTAAGTGCTAAATATAGCAACGCAGCTTTAGCTCTGCCATCTCTGTCTAGCTCCTTGAGCACAGTTGCATTCACTGCATGCAATGTGGCAACCTGGGTGCTGACCTGCTTTGCACAGTGGGGAAGAAAAGGTGGGAGTGAGCACCCTTTTCTGCATGGGCCACTCCTGAGGAAGTCAAACACAGTTGCCAGCCTTGCTCACAAGCGTGGCACAAGGCATCCTACTCGGGGCAGGGCAGCGCAAGGGCCTCGTAAGCAGAGAGTTGTCTCCCCAAGACTGGCCTACTTGTCCTATGTGTGCTGGGAAGCTTCTTGGAAACAGTCTAATACTGCGTTCACGAGCAACCAGGCAAGTGTCATGTTTAAGGCACGGAGCACCTTCCCCCTATTCCTTAGCAAGCTGCCTCAGCAGCTCTACCCCCGCCTCTTGGCAGCCCTGTAGTGCAAGGATGCAGCAGCAGCATTGCAGCAGGGTTGCAAGGCACTACGTACTGGAACTGGTGCTGCTGCAAGCAGGATGGGTGCTGAAGAAAAGTGGTGACGATGGGGCGGGTAAATCAAGGACTCCAGCACAGACAGTGGCCCTGAGGTGGGTTTCCAGGGGACTAGCAGTGATCCTTTGGGAAAGAGTGTAGAGGAAGACAAAAGCACCCTTAGGGGAATGAAGCCTTCTTGCAGAACGGCTTAGTGAACCCCAACATGGGAGGCTGATTAATTTCTGCAGTCTGCCTGTCTGTGTGGACTAGTCAGAGTCTTGTGTTTTCAGACAGAAAGGTACAAAACATGCTTGCCTTCCCCAGTGCTCTGGAAGCAATTACCTAGCTGGCATCGCTTCTCTTTAAATATCACTGCTAGTTTACTCACCCCAGCCCAGCTCCCTGTGAAATTAGCAGCAAAGCTCCTGTCACCTCCAGTCAGAACAGGATCAAACCCAGGACAGAGGTAACTTTCTGAATCTCCAATGACACCAAAATTAAACTTTTTGTTTACATAGCATGGTCTTCTTTTAAATGGCTACATGCATGTTTTGCCTGAAGTCGAACCCCAAGAGATCTGTGACCAACAGACATTACCCATGAGCTGCCTGTGCTCCGCTGTTGGGTTCCAATGCATTGGCAGGGGAGGAGAGCTCTCTTTATGAAACTATTTAATTAGGAAACCAGGAGCACCTCTAGAAAAGGAAAGAATACTATAAAAAGAAACTGGAATAAGCTTTGCCCTCTGTAGAAACAGGAAATTCTGTTCCACCCCGTTCATAAATTGTATTACCTGCATTATTACTTATTAATAATAATGTAATACATTACACCTGACTAACAACAGGTTTCATTACTATAAGATCCCACCTGGAATTATTTGGAAAGTCAAAGAGCAGCAACATAAAGTTGTTCTAGAGGACAGGATCTGCTGTTGAAACAACTGACAAGACTATAAGAAAATAAAAGGGGGAAGAGAGAAATAAGAATGGGGAAGGAACTGAATAAAGTGTACTGGGTGAGCCTGAAACAAGTTTACATAAGGCTCGATGGTGATACTCTTATTCATACTTAATGGTATGTTAGCACATGTGGGGTAAATTATTACTGACTTGAGGGCATCAAAATCAGATCCATCAGGCTCTAGAAGTAAGAAAGCTACTGTCTGGAAACATCCTCTAAAATTATCAAGTCAGTGAAACTGTTTTAGCATGGGGAAACAGGTCAATCTACTTTGAATTTGTTAAGCAGATGATGCTTTGAAATGGCCACGGCTGATGCTTTTAAGAGTGATTCACAGATATGCTTTAGAAGCAATGCTTGCATTGAGAAAGAAAAGGGACTGCACACTAAATGTATTCCAAAAGAGAGAGCACACACAAATTTAGATGCAGCTTTTCTTTTTCAGTCATCTGGCAGCAATGGGAAGCTATGGTGGGTACAATCATCTCATGTAGCTTAAGCTGTCCAAAAAATAAAAAGAAAAGTTGAGAAAAAAGCTAGGCACTGTATTTTGTCTCTAAAATATTCTGAGGCAAGGCAGCAGATGACACTAGTATCTGGACATCTGCTATGTTGCACCTGATGGCTCCTCCAGGTAAAAAAAAAAATTGTTCAATGAACTCTCAGAAAAGGTGAGTCAAGCCCTTTAGCAACTCCAATTATGCATCTTTGAATTTTCCGAGACAAACACTGACTCTTTTGCCAGGAGGCTGGAAGGAGTGGAGAAGAAGGTGTATATGTTACATTTTCTTGAATAAACCACACAACTGGCACTGTGCAAAGAGAAAGACATATAAAAAAAAATTGTGAATGCAAGCTTATCAAAACTTGTCATTTCAGCAGCTTTCAGCATGAAGGAATGTATTTTCCTGCAAATGAAATTTATACTAGGACTACTAATTTATCCTCTTATTATGCTGCCTTACGTAGGTTCATAAACTGCAGTCTACCCAGGATCTTTTTAAAAAATTTATTAATAGCAGTGAATAAGCATAGATGTATTTGTGTTTGTATGTGTGTGTGTTGTCAACTGTTTGATTTGAAAATTTCAAGAGGAGAGATCAACTAATTAATACAGAAACCATTTTCAAACTAGTGAAATCAGAGTTCAAAAGGACAACTCAGATGAGAGGACGTTAAGAGACTTTCGCTGGAGTGCCTGTCACAGCAGAGGAGTAGCACAAGGCCACAAGGCCTCCTCTCCCACATCACCGTTAAGACATCACCTATCTATTCTCCCTGACTACACATGGGGGAGGCTGCCAACCCAGGGAGCAGCACTGGCAGCCCTCTGCTCCTCAAACAAAGCAATGTTGAGACCAATGGTTGGCACCAGGAGAAAATTAAACAAGCCCAGTCTGCCGGACAAGATAACACATGGGGAAGATGTGGAAAGCATTGCTAAAATGGTTGGGAACGCTCAAAGTGAAGAAACCGGATAATTATCGACATAAGACCTGATTGTCCTGTCATGCTGGTTTTATGATAGCATAACTGCTGACGATGAAAGAGTTGCTTCTGATTCAGACTGAACTAAGCACTTCGTGAGCATCGTGATGAGCATCATGAGAAGGTTTGAGCTTGCTGTGGATCCTGGTACACCTCTGTGTATCTGAGTCATGAACTGGCACGAGAGTCAAGACTTGAGAATCCTTGAATATTCCTCACCCACTCTTCTGACTAGACAAACCAAGCCTGTACTCAACTTGCTCTCTACAGGGGGACCAGTTAAGCTCTTTCTGAGAATACTTGTGATTGAAGTACACTTTCTTTATTCTCTGCAACGTAGAACCAAGGCCATGGCCACTGAGTTCCTTCATCTGGCTCCTTGCTCTTAGTGCCTCCTTTGTACCAACACCAGTGTTGGGCAAGCATATGCAAGTGACCCAGCAGATCATACTTTCAAGTGAGGTACTTTTCAGAACAGCTCCGTCTGTTCTCCCATCTGATTCATCACAGATCATATCAACGTTCCTGTCACCACAAAAGAGGCAGCAGCAGGCACAGGTGGTTAGTAAGGGTTAGGAGGGGGAACATGACCGCATGGCAGCACAAATGGCAGCACAAGTTTATGTCAGATTAAAGTAACACGCTTAGTAAAATGCAAACTTTTTTTTTCCTTTCATCAGCTTTTGAGAGAAGTTCTGTGGTTATAGTTTTACTAGTGTCCTAGAGACACTGACAAATTCTGCCCTGTTTGGAAGTCTCACAGTAAGGGCATTTCTTCTGCTTGCCTCCAGGACAGCTGCTTGTACTGAGCAGCAATAATACCTACTGTTACGTATAGCCATGCCATTTTAGTGGTGACAATGCCAATGAACGTCATGACAGTCTTTCAACTTCCCCCTCCTGTTCTGGTTGATGGACCATAAATTCAAAGAGCTAGTCATCCAGAAAGTGCCATTGCCAAATTCTATACCAACAATCTGAACTGATTCTTGTATTTTAAAGAGGAATTTCCTCCAGGAATTTAATATGAACTATTCTAGTCCTCTGTGTCTCTCTACCAACACCATCACATTAAATAACACCTATAACAAATGCAGCTTCAACTGAAAATTAGCACACATTGAATGTGTCACATATAAAGACAACTAAGATTTTCATTTCAGCTTGAAAAAGCCAGAAATCCTACGGTTTGTTTATTTTTGCATTGCAGGCACATCCTGAGGTAAATAACTGAACCAAAGGATTTCCAAGAGCCAGCTCTTATCTAGAGGACACGAAATGGAAGTGTAATAGCACCAATATATAGGTGTCAGTGTCACTGCAATAACTGCACTACAAGTCAGAGGCTGACACCTTCATAAAAGAAAGTGTCAAAACAGTAGAAATCAAGGCTATGAGATTTTCTTCACTTACGAAAACAGGGCTCGAACAAGTATTCAAATGTTCAACTGAAATTTGCTACTGTATTTAAGACGACAGTTAAAACTGACCTCTTTTCACTAAAAAAAAATGCATGGAATTGTCATGTCAGCATCATCAGGATAGAAATAAAGCAAGTAAGTGCAGTAGGCTTATCTACCCCAGGTGACAAGCACTCACGGTCTGTGAGCCACCTGTTCCCACAGAGGTAAGGCTCTTTCTCACTATGGAACAAAGACATTTCCAATGTTTCAGGTGAAGTTACCTGGAGACCAACATTTTTTGTAAAAAAAAATAAATGTATCAGCGGTTGCAAAAGCAGAAACATTCACAAATCTATGTAAAATGCAATCTTATCAAAATGGGATTTGTAAGTCTAAAGAGGGGGTCTTTGGTTATTTTCTTTTTTAATCTGTGTTGTTCTTATTTCCTCTGACCAGAATTGACCAGAAGGCTTTGGACTTCAGGAATGCTCACCTGAACATCTGAAAATAAGTGAATGTAAATAAAAGAAAAACAAAAATGAAAATTTCTTTGAAATGTTTTGATAAAGCAGCAAAAGTCAACAGATTTAGAACACATATGCTTCTATCTGCCTTCAGTAAGTCTTTCACTAAGAATTTATAGTTTATTTTGTGTCACAACAAAGAAATTAATTACTCTCAACCCAGAATAAGTCAGTAGAAATTAGGATCTTAGCCCAATCTGAAGTCAAAGGACTATTGTTAGCAATATGACTAAGTATGTGTGATTTTCTGATCTTCTCAAGGCAAAATGGACATGATTGATAGACCAAGACAGATTATTTGTCTGATCATTTCCACTGACCTTTGATGCAAGCATTGATTTCTGTATGGAAGTCCTTTGCATTCAGCTCTTTGGTCTCTGCAAATTGGAATTCATAAACAATGGTGATTTCCTCCAATGTAGAGAAATAAATCATGGAGCAGATGAGAAATAAATCATGGGGCAGATGGGATGATCAGACATGATCAGGAGATAAAAGCAGAAAAAACCTGGACATGTTTTTACTCTCTGCAAACACAGCTGCTGAGAGTAGAGAAGGGAGCATCTTCTAGTTCCCTGCTTAATTCTGCTCACTGGGGTGACAAGCTGCAACACAACAGTCATGGGCATGGAGTACATTCCCAGGGAACACTTTGTAAGGCCGAGTTTTGTGTCTGTGCTCTGGTAACTGTATTATTGCCACAGAGTTGCCAGTAGATGCCATCCTGAGGCAAGCAGCTTTTTTAGTGGTTGACGATACAGGCAGAGGGAGGAAGAAAGGCAGGTGAGCAACGTGTGAGAATAAGTAAAAAGAGGGAGGGGAAAAGAAGGAAATAAGGGGGGAAGGTGGGAGAGAAGGGTTCAATGGAGACCCATTTGCTGCTCGGCACAGTGGAGCATAATGAAATCAGGGAGTCCCGGGCATCACTTCCAATATCCACATGGGCATGCCCCAGGCCCATGCTCTCTCTGAATAAGAGACCCTTTCTTCACTGCCTTTTATTTCACTCTTGGTTCCTTGAGTTACGAAGGCTGAAGACAGATAACAGTTACAAACTCAAGTCCCTCCTTAGTGTAAAAGCACTGACTTGAGGTATGCCAGCATGAAGCTGTTCTTGCCTTCGGAGCACTTTCCAAAAGCTCTTTGCAGCCAGGCATCCACCTGCAGAATCTGTTTACACTACGAAAACCCCCGCGCATTTGCAGAGCCCTGAGTTAAGTTACTAATGAAAGTCATTAGTGTGCTAGTCTATGTATGCCACCTCCCAGAAACACTGGCAAAAGTATAAACTAAGTGTGTGAGGGGGGTTGCTTTCCCGGTCAGTTAGGTGACGACTTTTTTTCATATATGTCCCTGCTCAGGAAAATGCAGACACCCCTCACTCCATCACTGTGCACTGTAATTGAAGAGTGCTTGTGGAAAAATGACTCTTTCATTTAAGAGTCTAAAGAACATTGAGCTCTTTCAAAAATCGAGGGAATCCTGTTGTAGGCTAATTCAGTCAGATTGGAATGAGACGTCAATTTTCATTCAAATCTCACCTGTGCAATTAAAGAAATCAGTGCCAAGAACTTTGATTAGTGCGGAAATGGGGGAGCAGCAGAAGCATGGCACATTTTGCAGGTAGCAAAGGCCATTCTGGCCTCTGCAGTGTGGAACAGATTGAAGCTTTGTGTGAAGGTGACACCTTCAAAAGCAGCAAATGGAGAACTGCAGGTGTAACTCCTCACTCCCCAGACCCAGCTCTGTTACTGCACTGGTGAAGTAGGATTTACTTCTGGATGTATTTCTAAAATGAGAAGTTGCTCTTACATTTGAATATATATTAGAAAAGAAAGCTGTGAATGGAAAAAACTCCCTAATGTGCCCCCACACTGCAAATGGCCATTACATTAGCTTCCAAGGATGCAATTAAGTTTCAGCTCAGTCTGTCTTACAGCCAAAAATTCAGTCCTGAGGTTTATTTGAATTTAACTTTTTTTCCCTACTCTGAGTATTGTACTGTGTAATTCTGCAGATAAAAAAAAATGCTGTAAGCACTAGGTTCAGTTTCAAAAAAATAACTGGCAGGGATTTTCATAGAAGTGCAAGTGGATATTCTGTTAGTCGGTGTATTTATACTTGGGATTTTCTATGGCTTTCGCATATCTCAGCACCTCATAAGCATTAATCAATTTATCTCTACAAAACCAAGTGATGCAGCCTGGTTGCCTTGGGCCTGTGTATTCAGCCTACCCCTTATAGTAACTTCTGCCTTCCTTCTCATTTTTTGCCTTCTGCACCTCAGACAATGCACAATTTTAGCAGCATCTATTCACTGCAAGTAAGTTAACCCTCTGTCAACACTCCTGTACGAGCAGAGCTTTTACTCCTAACCATCACAGAGACACTGAACAACTTCTCCAAGATCAGAAGGAACATCTGTGGCCGAGGCAAGAGTTATCTTGTCTCTCCTGGGTCTCAGTCCAGTGTTTTAACCACAGAACTTTGTTACCCCATTAAATGATCAGTAAGGCAGCAAAGTATGGAGGGAGGACATTGCAAGTCAGCCTCCCAGGTGCTGACTGTACCAGTACCTCTCGGTCAAAGGAGAACGGTATGGATGACCGTATGGGCTACAGATTCTTTTATCTGGTGTCACAGCTACAGAACAATAAACTCACTGTATTTTTACTGCCACATGCCTATATGAAACTCTGCCCTAAATAAACCAATAGCGTCAATCAAATACCAAGTAGATAAGTGGTCAAGATGCAGAAGTTACCATCACAACTGGTGCTTGCTGGCACTGTTGAATGATTGCTAAAGAGGCCAGGGGTGTGTGGATAAGGCAAAGTGGTAATCACAAACAGTGTGCCAGGACGGAGCGTGGAAGCCTGCACCTGTGTGGCCAGTGCCACAGTTTTCTGTGCATAAGTAAAAGATTACAGTATCATGGACCAGGCAGCACGAGCACGAAGTTCACCCCAGCAGAAAAAGGATAATTGAAGAATTAAAAGAAACAAACCAAACATGGCAAATCAAAGCCAGTGAGTGACAAAGCTAGTGAGTTTCCCAAGAGAACTGCATGCAATGGTAGTTAGGCATTTTTAGCAACACAAAAAAGCATTCATTTCTTGAAAATCATTCGAAAGCAAACAAATGTTCTAGAGTGCTGCTGCCAAGATCTCTGTATACAAAATATCCAACTGATTTGCACAAAGGTGAACAGTCGGCATTTTGTCTTCCTCTAATTAGACTGTCCCAAACCTGAGCAGAAATCTCGAGTCCTCCAGCTTCAACAGCTTTTCCGTCTGAGATGTATGCTTTGGTTTCTCATGTCCATGTTATTTTACGGTCTCTGCCCTTCCTTCCTTCTAAGCTTTGGTCTTTTTCAAATCATGTAGAAGAGGCATCATCTATAGCAGAAAAATCTTTAGCTGTCTCATTCATTCCAAACCAGAATGAATGGATGGCGTCATAGCGTCATTCCAAACCAAATGGAGAGTAATAGTTAAATCAGTATGAGATCTATTGACCTCAAAAAAGTTATGACTCTTGTACCAGTTGAAACACAGTCCTATGTTTTCAGACAGTATCAAATACAATTTCCAAATCAACATGGCATTTAACATTTACTACCTCGGTTCAAATATTTGACCTACTCTGTTGTGGCTTGAAGGGTTGCAGAAGTTCAACATTTATTGTGATTATAACATAGCAATGCCCAAAGGCCTCTACTAGAATCAGAATCCTGTTCTCGTTAGTGCTTTTAAATGTACAAGAAAAGGAAATGGGTTGGGAAAAGCTTACAATCAAATGAGTAGGCAACACCATCAGGCTTGTTCTAATGAGGGAACTGGGAAGTGTACCAACAGTTCATGTTAAGTTTGAAACACCATTCCAGTTGGTAAAATGGAAAGGAGTAGGAAAATCTGCCAGCTTTTTTAAGCAATCGTATGCGCTTACCCAAAAAGCAGAACTTTACACTCCAACTTACTGAGTAGAAAACTCCTCTGTAAAGAAAGATAAATTAAAATCTTCCCTGTCTCCAGCATTGTCCATTCAGTTTCTATGAAGAATGCCATAGCAAAATAACTGTATCTGCAAACAGAAAGTCTTATTGGTGTAAAATAAGAGGACCTTTTAAAAGGCAAGCATTTAGATGGGAGACACACAGGTGAAGGAACTTTGCCTAAGATCTGTCAGCTGCCCCTGGCACGGCCAAGGTACCCACTGATCTGCAGGCCAATACAACAGCAACAAGATCACACTCTCCCTCTTTTTAAAGATGTAGGCTAGAAGGTGCAGACAGTATCAAGAAAATTTTGCACAAAAAGGCAACTCTTTTTCAGGTACTTTTCCCTGGATGCTAGTAGCATCAAATACCTCTGTAGCCCACCCTCATCAGGCAATAAAGAAAGCAGATGATTTTCCTATACTTAATCTTGCATGTCAGTGTAGCCTGATTTATATACAGGGAAAACAACAAGACCATTAAGGATGAAAATAATTGAACACAAGGGCTATGAGGAGGAATGATGTAAACTGACCTGATAGAGTGATTTTTCTCTCCTTACAATCCTTACCTCTTGCATGAGATTTATGAGCTTGAGGAAATCATAAAACTAAGGGTGCAAAGAGACAGGCTATTGGAAAGAAGAGGAAGAAGACTTAGATGTCTATTTTAGCCTTTGCACCCAAAGGGCGCAGAAACAATGATCCTGTGTGTTATCTTTAGTTTTCAAAGGGATGTGCACTATTGCCTAATTCATCCTCATTACCACCCTCAGAGAAAATAATAATGTTGTAATGTGGTTACAACAAAGGCTTTGGACAATTGGTTCCAACAGTTTCTCCATAACAGTAGATAAAACCAGCATCTACTTATTGCCTGTAACAATTTTAAATCACTCTACCTATGATGCAATATTTTATACATGTGAGTGCTTGATAGGTTTGGGGTCTGAGCTCTCTGTCCCACAGCCTGCTTAAAGGTGAGTAAGTCATGTCTAAATCAATGAGATATCAGTTCATTAGGTAATTTAAGTATATGCCTAGCTTCAAGTTATGCACCTGATTCAAACTGGGGCCTCTTGAAAGCATTTTTCCATGTCATCTGGAGGCTAGAGAAAATTCAGCAGAAGGATTAGAAAAATTGTAGGGAAGTATTTCACAGGAGATGAACATTGCTACCTGACTCAGTTGCAGCGATAGAGAGGGGTCCTGGGACAAGAGGTGCAGGGGTATCATTCACCTCCCTTAACTGTAGATGATTGCAGTGTAGACATGTACACCTCAACTATCCTTCAGGGTCTCTCTGTAGTCAATGGAGGAACAGGCTTTTGTAAGTGCAGCTGCAATCAATCTCTCCCTAAGACAGATGGTAGGACAGGGAAAGATAATAATGACTTTTAGGCACCTCTTTCTCTCCATTCCTTATGAAGGAGGTTATCCCAAAGGCAGGCACCTACACTGCCGTTGTCTAACATTAGGTGAGATTAGATCCCCTTCCTCTCCCCAAGAGGAAACTCTTACGCAAAGGCCTGGAATCACATTTGCATTTTCCTTGAAATAGTTTCAGATCCTACTTTTGCCTCTAGTCATCCATCCTACATAGGATCCATCCTCCTGATCCTATGCCATTAAAGATCCCCAAATGTGAGCCTGATATTGGTAATGTGTACTTGCCCACTCCCTCTTTTGTGACAGTGGTGTGACTAACTGCAGCAGCTGGAAACTAGACATGTCCTCACTGTTCAGCCAGGAATTCTGTGGCTGCAAGTAAACTCGATAAAATATTTAGAAGCAAAATGACTGTCAAAGCCAATGAAGTGCAGCATCACTTGTATGGATCTATACTCTTCAGTACCAAAAATACAGTTCTGTCAATAAATAAATGAACAAATAAATGGCCAATTGATTCCTATGTGTGACCTATTCCTACTTACATTCAAAGCATTTATAGAAGTGTCTATTGTATCTTGAGTGCATTTTATCCTGGGCATTCAAATTGCTCAATTTAGTGAAACAGCACACCTTTCTTCTGAGATATGATTGATTTCCCAGGTGAAGTAACACTTACTCTAGAGCTGAATGGGCACTAGAACCCAGCCTTTGGGGGCTTTAGTGTTATATTTAAAATACACATTTCTCAACCTGGAAGCTAAAACTCTGGCTGTTCAAAGACTTCTACAGGTTCTTAACTGTATAGAATTGTAGAATCATAGAATCGTTTAGGTTGGAAAAGACCTTTAGGATCATCAAGTCCAACCGTTAACCTAGCGCTGCCAAGTCCATCACTAAACCATGTCCCTAAGCACCTCATCCAAACGTCTTCTAAATACCTCCAGGGATGGTGACTCAACCACTTCCCTGGGAAGCCTCTTCCAATGCTTGACAATACTTTCGGTGAAGAAATTTGTCCTAATATCCAACCTAAACCTCAACTGGCACAACTTGAGGCCATTTCCTCTTGTCCTATCCCTTGTTACTTGGGAGAAGAGACTGATACCCACCTCGCTACAACCTCCTTTCAGGCAGCTGTAGAGAGTGATAAGGTCTCCCCTCAGCCTCCTTTTCTCCAGGCTAAACAACCCCAGTTCCCTCAGCCGCTCCTCAGAAGACTTCTGCTCTAGACCCTTCACCAGCTTCATTGCTCTTCTCTGGACATGCTCCAGCCCCTCAATGTCTCTCTTGTAGTGAGGGGCCCAAAACTGAACACAGTATTCGAGGTGCGGCCTCACCAGTGCCGAGTACAGGGGCACGATCACTTCCCTAGTCCTGCTGGCCACACTATTTCTGATACAAGCCAGGATGCCATTGGCCTTCTTGGCCACCTGGGCACACTGCTGGCTCGTATTCAGCTGGCTGTCAACCAATACCCCCAGGTCCTTTTCTGCCAGCCAGCTTTCCAGCCATTCTTCCCCAAGCCTGTAGCGTTGCATGGGGTTGCTGTGACCCAAGTGCAGGACCTGGCACTTAGCCTTGTTGAACCTCATACAGTTGGCCTTGGCCCATCGATCCAGCCTGTCCAGATCCCTCTGTGGAGCCTTCCTACCCTCAAGCAGATCAACACTCCCACACAACTTGGTGTCCTCTGCAAACTGACTGAGGGTGCACTCGATCCCTTCGTCCAGATCATTGATAAAGATATTAAACAGAACTGGCCCCAACACAGTGCCCTGGGGAACGGCCGCCAACTGGAGTAAACTCCGTTCACCACCACTCTTTGGGCCCGGCCATCCAGCCAGTTCTTTACCCAGCGAAGAGTACACCCGTCCAAGCCATGAGCAGCCAGCTTGTCCAGGAGAATGCTGTGGGAAATGGTGTCAAAGGCTTTACTGAAGTCAAGATAGACAACATCCATAGCCTTTCCCTCATCCACTTGGTGGGTCCCCTTGTCATAGAAGGAGATCAGGTTGGTTAAGCAGGACCTGCCTTTCCTAAACCCTGGCTGGGCCTGATCACTTGGGTGTCCTGTATGTGCCACGTGATGGCACTCAAGGTGATCTGCTCCATGACCTTCACTGGCACCGAGGTCAGGCTGACAGGCCTATAGTTCCCCAGATCCTCCTTTCGGCCCTTCTTGTAGATGGGTGTCACATTTGCTAACCTCCAGTCAGCTGGGACGTCCCCAGTTAGCCAGGACTGCTGGTAAATGATGGAAAGGAGCTTGATGAGTGCTTCCGCCAGCTCCCTCAGTGCCCTTGGGTGGATCCCATCAGGCCCCATAGACTTGTGTGTGTCTAAGTGGTGTAGCAGGTCACTAACTATTTCCCCTTGGATTATGAAGGCTCCATTCTGCTCCTTGTCCCTGTCTTCCAGCTCAGGGGGCTGGGTACCTGGAGAACAACTGGTCTTACTAATAAAGACTGAGGCGAAGAAGGCATTAAGCACCTCAGCCTTTTCCTCATCCTTAGTCACTATGTTTCCCCCTGCATCCAATAAAGGATGGAGATTCTCTTTAGCCCTCCTTTTGTTGCTAGTGTATCTACAGAAACATTTTTAATTGTCTTTTACAGCAGTAGCCAGATTAAGTTCTAGTTGTGCTTTGGCCTTTCTAATTTTCTCCCTGCCTAACCTCATGACATCTTTGTAGTCTTCCTGAGTTGCCTGCCCCTTCTTCCAAAGGTCATAAACTCTCCTTTTTTTCCTGAGTTTCCTGCTGGGCATCTGTCTCCAGAGATGTCAATAGGATTGTGCACAGTGCCTGATGTTAACTGTGGGTATGAATCTTGTCAGATTGGGTCTTAAAATCTCAGTCCCGCAAGGTTCTGGGCAGTCTGGCCCCAATCAGAAGAATTATTCATGGCATCTACTCTTTTCACTGAAATAATAAAGATCCAATAAGTACCAAAAAATCTGTGATTCAAGGTGTAGTATGATTTTCTGTGTAGTCAAACAGTAGCTTAGAGCAGTAAGATTTTCAGTAAGATTTACAGTAAGATTTTCCATCTGCAGAATTAAAACTGAACTGTATGAAACTCAGGTGAATAAATGAGATGAGTTGCTAGCAAAATGGACCATGTACGACAATGTTTATTTCCCACAATAAAGTACTCAGCAAGGGAATTGCATCAAGAGTGCGTATTTAAAAAAACACACTCTGGTATTCTTTCTGTATTCACTGAAATGACTATTTTATTCAGTACTCTAATGAGTGTTTTGTGCCATAGCTAAACCAAGTTTGTTAAAGTGAAGCCACATATTTTACAGACAGCTTAATTTTTCTCCTGTCTTGGCAGGTATATCAACTTGCATCCTGCTAATTTTAACATAACTCAGCAGCTTCATCATGTGCAAAGTACATGATAATACACAGGTGCACAACTATATGGATGCTGATCGTGTTTTAAAAAACAGAAGGTCAAATGCGGTCGTGGGAATTTCCTTTAAATCTATATAAGGCATCAGCCATATGCAATCTTCTGTGACAATTTTATGCTATATCAGATTTTTTCCCATGTCTAAAAAAGCCCACGGAGAACAGGAAACATCGTGTTCTTTTTGTGCTGAGTGTGATGTTACTAGCAATTTGCTGAATTAAGGCTGATTTGTCAGTTGTGTCTAATTTGAACAGCTACTCCCTTGTTCTAAATCTGGGGTTGGCACTTCCTGCAAGCTGTAAGTGTCCTCAGCTCCCCTTTGCATCCTTAGAACTATCAAGAGTGGGATTCACCAGACCTTAGGGCATCTGTCAACATACATTTACAACTGAGCTAAGCTAAGCTAGGTCCTCTTCATAGGCTTTGGAGACAAATCAATAGTTTTAGGGAATGAGTCATCTAATCAGTTTTGGGTACATGAAAGGAAAATACTTCTTCTTTGACTTTAAAGAGAAGTTAAGGTTACTAACTCCGAGATATCTATTCAGAGTAGCTGTTTCCTAGCATCATTTATGAACTACCTCTATCACTTTCTCATGTCCCAGCACAAGTTGAGATTGATTCCCTGGAAGATGGAGTTTACTTTCCCATAGACACATGCAGAGTGACGTAGATTCAAAGATGACAAGCATCCAATTTATATGACCGATAGCAAGCAAGGCTATATTCAGCCAAGGTAACTAAAAACAGGCTAAAAAAGAAGGTCAGAAAAGTCTTTCATTTTACTGCCTACTATCTCCCCCCGCCCTCAAGATCCCTCAACAGGACTTTCAGGCCCTGCTCTTTTACCTTCTGAGAGAGCTGAAGGTTGCATAAGGTTCAAATGTGCATTTGCCAAATAATCCTCAGCCTCAGCAAGAAATGGCAGTCAGAAAACGGCACTGAGCTTGCAGAGCATAGAAATGTTCAGGTGACATCAGAGATCAAAGGGAGTACAGGCAAGTGATGGTGTCTCTGCCTCCATTGCTAAGAGCAAGGCAAAATTATCTCTCCGTGTGCATAGCTAACCCGCATTTAACAACTATCCTCCTGAATGAGAGTGAGGTTCCAAACTGAGCGGTCTTCTAGGCTTTTGTCAGTAGTTATTTCACTTTTTAATTTCTCCTTTTTAACAAGGAGAATCTTAGAAATTTAGTGCATAAGAACATCCTGGAAGAAATACCCAAAGGCAACAAAAGGTTTACTCTAGTATCCCAGTGTCAGCTGTGGAACTAATGAAACAAACATTGATTCTTTATATAAATATCCAATGATGCAACCGTCCCACTAGGTCAAGTACCATTCAGAATCGATGCCAAAGGCAATCAGGCCAAATACACTGTAAACATATTTCACAGAAAGAAAAAGAAAAAGAAGAGGTAAGCCTTGAAAATAGTTAACCAAACAACCAGCCCAGCTGCTGTGTGATGGAGGCTGACCTCAGAAGATACTTGCTTCTCAAGCCAAGGGGAGATCTGACAGGTAATGAGAAAAACAAGGACTATTAGGCAATAAAAGAGTTACTGCACATTTTATATTTCATTTAAAATATCTTCCAGCAATGACCTCTTTCCCCTTTCAATGAAGAAACCCATGGATACATCAGTAGAAGACTGGCCCCAAAGAGCCAGCTGCTGTGCAAAAAAATTCAGTTTCCTCTACTCAAAGATATGGGTGCATTTCCCACTTGCATTTGAATTAATTTCCCTGGGTTTTCACAGATGAAACACCAGGCACAGCAACTATTTTTGCAGGTTTTGTTTCCTAAGGTCATTCTTTAAAAGCCATCTTTCTTTTCCTCCACATTTATCATCGTTTGCCTGCAGGGAATCTGAGAGCAAGGCACGTACATCTGTATATACTGTAAGCGTGGCTAGCCCTTTTGCTGTAGCGAGTGAGCAATAAGAAAAAGAAAATAAATAAATAAAAATAACCTGAAAAACATCCAACTTATCAAGTCAGCAAGGACTTTCAGACAGGGACAAACACACGTCTTGTTTGCACAAATCCGTACCTGAAGGAGTGCTGCCAGTGTATTGTGGATTTATTCCAGACTTACATCACCGTAAAATGAGAGCGAATTCTGGTGCCCAAAAAAAGTTGAACAGAAGTGAAGCAAGCCTGAGGCTCATGTAGTGTGCTGAATTGATAGAGTACTGCACTTCAGAGGCATTGTACCAAAGCATATCAATAGTAATCAACCATCAGCAGGGAATATTCATCGACTTAAAGCTTTTAAGGCCTTGAACTGGATGGGTCACTGCTGTACTTTGCCACAGCTCCATTTAGTTCAGTGAAATTGCACTGACTTGCGCCACCTTGCAGGTCTAGCCTCTTCTCTTTTTATTGCTGATTCTTAAATCAAGGTAGTGAAATGAGCCAAATTACTAAGGGCAAGCAGGGTCCATATTTGTCACTGGTTTCTGGATACAGTTTTCAATAGCTTTTTCAAGCCTCCTAGCAGTTTGGTTGGCAAGAATCAATGATGTGCCATACTCCTCAGAACAAGCTTGCTCTAGACATTGTGGTAATTTCCATTACTTATTAGCACAAGGCTCTGGATGTAGAGACTTGGCCCTTTATCATACCCCAGAGAAGGCAAACATGCACAGGTACCAGCACTCAGCCCCCAAACCACTGTCTGCCAAGGTGTTTGGACACAGATCACTTACTGTCACCCATGGCTCAGACACCACGGCACATTAAACTACGCTGAATCCTGCCGTTACAAGACAAAGTGCACCCTCCCATATACCACAGTGACTCAACAGAATACAACGAGAAAGGCAGGCAGCCCTCAGATGCGCATCTTTGCTCTCGCAGTTTAGCTCAATCCACAGCCTTCCCAAGTACAAAAGGTCCCTGAAAATTAACAACAGCCAAAGCCCTGGTCATTGAAAGTCAGGAGAAAGTAAAGTTCTACAGATATTCCTGAGTATACATGAAAGCAGGCATTACTGCTACAGGGTTACTTAAGGAACAAATCCCCCACCCCACCAAATTCTTCCCAAAGAGCAGCTTGCTCAGGAAGCCAGCGAAGCTTTTGAAGGAGGCCCGGAAATAGGTTTTAGAGTTGTGCCTGTCATTGAGAGAATTGGACAACTGATGATGGGTCTGCAGGTAACTCCTTCAGGGTTGTACCAGGATTCAGTAGAGGCCCCAGGGGATGGCGAGGGATATCTGGGGGTGAGAATAGCAAGCTGCTTCCAGGGACATCCCATTGCTGGGACTGGCACCTTGAGAGCAACACCTGTTTATGTGACCAAATGTAAAGTACGGCTTTCAAGATTAATTTTGTAGCATGGCTTTCGGGTTGCCAGTTCACCCATGAGGTGGCTCTGCACGAACACAGCTTTGGAAGACCCTACCCTGGAATGATTTCCACTAGGATAATGTGTTAGAGTAGTTATTCAGAGTCCACTGGAGTCACATAGGCCCTGCTTTGGCATCAGCAGCCTGGTATTAGCATCATAAGTGAAAATATCAGGCAAGCTAAGGCAGCCTAGTGACAGAGTCATACCAATGCTGATTCAAGAGCAACCTTGGGATTCCTGTTTCTGAGTCAGTGGTGACTGGACACATTACACTGGTAATGGGCTTCTTATCTGAGGATGAGCTGCCATCCTATTGCAGCAGCCCGGTGACTCACCCCGAGAGTATCTGCACTCCTATTTGTCTAGCAGGGAATGCTGATAGTTAGTGGGGGGAAAATGGCCTTGTTCCAAAGGAGTGAAGTAATGGTATCATAGTAATAATAATTTACTTCTGCAAAGTGCCTCTTACTGTGAAGAATCACTCTACAGATTATATATGTGTATATGTAGGGATCCATCAGTCCCCTCTGCAGGGGACGTGGCAACCATTCTGCATCAGCAATGCTGCACAAAAGCATCGTAGAGGAGAAGTGAAGAACAGCTTCTCCAAATGAGCACACAGAAAGAGGATATTGTGCAGGGAAAAACACCCAAGACATATTTACGAATATTCGTCTCTTCAAACAGGAGGCTCTCTTATCTTCTGCTTTTCTAATGCCAGGGCAGTGCCAAGGCAAGGCTTTGTGTGAGCATTAAAAAACACCCAGGCCAAGAGAAAAACCCAAGGTACAAAGGAAAGCAATAAATACATGCACATTAGAGAGGTGGAAGCCCAGCAGCCTACCCACACTGTCACATTCAGTCTCAGTCCCATGGATCCCCTATCCTCTGCACTCACAGAGCCCACCACAAAGCCTTGCCTTGACAAAGCATGAAGGCATCACAGTCTCCCCCCTGCTCTGAGGACCCAGTTAGATGGGATCAGCAAACAAAGGGGGAACCCGGGAACCCCATGTGTGAAAATGCGCCCTCCACCCATGCTTCCCCCTGCTGCTCAGCAGTGCTGGGTTTCGCACAGCCATAAAGAGGCGTATCTTCAGCTTACTGAGATGGGGCAGCTCCTCTGAACTTAGTGATTTTGTCCCAGGTTAGGCCAGCTGAGGAGATCATCCCTCAGCTCTCGCCCACCACCAAGGGAGGAGCCCAGGTGGGCAAAAGCCTCCTCACCCCAAGCAGCCATCACGCAGCCTCTACCCTGCCTGGCGCAGCAAGCAGTGCTCTTCAGCTGGGGCCGCTCCACCGGGGACCAGGGTCCCCCTGCACCCTCCCATAAGGTGCCCAGGCTCCTACACCCTTGCTAAACCACACTTCAGCTTTAGGGCTGCTGTGAAAAGGGGTGAGCCCATCTTCCTTCCCACCTCGCCAAACACCCCGCTCCCTCCTCCGCTCTGCCATTAGTGATCATCTGGCTGAGGGGTGATCAAGGGAACGGGCAGATCCAGCTCAGCATAAATATAAAATAAAATAAAATAAATAAAATAAAATAAAATAAAATAAAATAAAATAAAATAAAATAAAATAAAATAAAATAAAATAAATAAAAACGTTGTCAACCCTCTCAGTTCCCTGACCCAAGTCACAGAGCAGGAGAGCTTCTGCTGACACAGCACAGCCTCTGGCACCTGCCCTAGCCCACACCCTCTGCTTTGCAGCAGATGAGCGAATCCACAACCCTTGGTCCAATTCTTACTCACACCTGAGGCACCTGTGAGGATACCATAAGTGGGTGCAAGTCACCACTAGATAGTGTTAGAGTGCCTCAAAGGAGGGTTATTTCATATCTTCATGGAAAACTGCTATTATCTTTCTTCTTTTCACAATAATCCTACAGGAAAGCACAGTAAGGTTCAAATAACCGTGCCTATTAACTCTGTGCGAGGTGTTACGTGAACACTTTGCAGTGCTAGCAGCCTTTTGAACTGCAGCAGGGCCAGGAAACAAGTCGCATACAATTTAAAAGAAAGTTGGCCTATTCCTGTGCATTACAAGTAGGCTTTAGTGTAAGAATTACTGCAGTTAATGTATGTAAGCAACCCAGAACAAAGGAAAAAAGCCAGCAGGATTTTCAAGACAACGCTGGCCAAGCAAACAATAGACATACCCAGTGTGGGAATTCAAAGACAACCAACAGTGACCTAATTGTTCTCCCATCAAAGTCTATGGGGGTTTTGCTATTGATTTCCAATATAGCTACCGCTTGCATAGGCTGGAATTTAACAGCGGTGAAAAGACCTCTCCTCCACCTTCAGTTTTACAGACTGCCTCTTCCTGTTCATAACTGCGGAGTCCTTTTTTCATGTCAGCTCCAGAACTTTTTTATATAGAAAAGTCATAAATATTCAACCCTATCGAATTTTCTCTTGGTGCAGTTTGGAAGCTGGAAGCGAGGCAGGAAAACCAGTATCATCGATTCAGAAAAAAATTGGCAAACATTGCAGAGTCCCTCTGCAGCAAACCACATCTACTGTCTGATACGTGTTTTTTTCAGAGCGTTGCAAGAAATTTTAATCTGGGAAGATATGAGGTGGATTCAATGAGTGTCTGACTCGTTGGGCAGAAAGAGTAGGTAAGAGCCTAGACGGTGATGCTATTGTAGTCCGGGAACCATTGAGATCAAAATCCTATCAGATTACTAGTGTAATTTAAGTGCTCAGACATACACGCACTCGCATTTATGTATACAGGGCATCACACCCCCAAACTCCCCGTGAAAGCACGTTAGATATTCGTATTGCAGTAATGGCTGAACACTGTTGGCATTGGTATTTTTTAATTTGTTCCCTGCCATTAGGAATGCCGTGCTAGATGGCACGTGAAACAATTCCCCCACTACAAGTCAGGGCAAGGACGAGGCACCTTAGAAGGACAAGATGAGCAAATGAACAACATGTGGGTATTGTATTTTGCCACCCCTCTGTTTGCACAGTACAGCTCACCACCCGCCCAGCAGATATTTTTCATATGTTAGTTATTTAGAATATGTCAACAAATGCATGTTTATGTATAAATGTTAATTATGCAATGTAAAGGAAACCAAGATGATATTAACGATCCTCTCTGCACTCCGCTTTGATTTTGTTTTCATTTGTTTCATTGAGTTGGCCTCACTGTGAGTTGCAGGGTGGCTGAGTTGCAGGGTGGCTGAGGTTTAAAAGCACACATGATGGATCTCTCAGGCTGAACTACCCAGCAGCCTTTGTAGCGAAGGTCACGTCTTAAACCATTCCCGTGCTCGTAATCATGTCAGAGTCAATAAACATTTATATCTGAATACCAAATGTAGCAGTGCTGGTGGTTTAGATTAAGGAGGAAGGAACACAGGTCAGGCAAAGAGACCGCTCTATTGGTTTTCTCTGTCACAATATCTTTGATCAATACAACTAGCATCTCTCACCACCTGTCCCACCACCTGAGAATATCCTACCTACCTCTGGAGAATAGCCTGCCTGGACTCTCTTATAAAAAATATGATTACTCTCTTGGTATTTTTACAGAACCCTGAAATGTGATCTGTTCTGGTCTTTCTTCAAGGTGAGACCTTATCTTTTCAGCCATGAATTTGCAAAGCTAACAAAACAATTCAGACATGTTCATGAGGGTGTTTCCAATGTCACCAGGACAGATCATAAATTTTGCTGCTTCTGCCAAAACCAGGAGATAAGCTCTAGGCTAAATCGCAAACTCAGCTTAGTCAGCTCAAGGCTGAGCCCGAATGCTTCTGACACCCCCGCACATATGTTGGAGTACTTGTAGTTAGCCTCTGGCTTTCAAAATTGGCATTTAAGTAGATAGAGTTTGTGCTCCTCTGGGTCTCAAATACATTTTACTGAGTGGAAAATAAAGTATGTAAATAATCAGTCCCAAGATTTTGGTAATTAGAGGGTTAGTCAATTTATATCAGCAATTGCAACAACAAACAGAATGCTGCAGTATGCCTTCTGCATCTTGCTGGACCAACTGGCACTTAATGACAGTGAAATTCAAGGTATGCTGCTGACAAGCCAGTCCTCCCAAGTGACAGCAGAACTTGTGAACTGCCTTCTATGATTTTTCTGCCAATGCTGTGTGCAGGTTGCTTGAAATCTCACCTTTGTGGGAAATTGGGGAAAATGAGGGACTCATGACTGACTGAGCATTCACAGACTAAATCTTGTCTGAAGCAATGGCTGTTTTTAAGTGGTTTCAAATCACCCACTCAGAGCAGTCACTAGAGGGTTGGGTTCACTGTGGCCAAACAATAACAGTTTAGGAAACATTTTCAGTACATTTCAGTAAATTTGGAATACCCTTCTGTGTGCCTTTCCTTTGAGCAACTGGTGATCTAGACAGTTTTAGAAGACAAAAGTAAAGAAAAAAGAATAAGCTGAGTTTAAAATCCCAACATGATGCAGCGTCTGTGTGCAAGCTGGGTGCAGCAGACTTAAAGCAAATGCTGTGGTGGCACAGCCAAATTCTTCACTGTCGTGGACCTCACAGAGATATTCACACCAAGAAAAAATTGTAAAAATTACTCTCCCACTTTGTAACAACATCCAGGATCCCTTCTGTACTGGTAGAAATACCAACATAAAATGCAGAGCAGTAGCAATCCAGGCCAGTGGCAGTGACGGACGTTCACCTGAACTCCAAATATAGCTCACCTTGACCCCACACATCTCTGCTATTAATTGCTATTTACTCACATGAGAGTCCATTCACCTTAAAGCTTGGGAAGCCCTGGGAACATGGACCATTGCTCACTCTCCCATGCTGGCCAAGACACCAATGACAGCTGAAGGTAGGTCTTCAGCTGCCTTGAAAATTCATACCTCCTGAGGATTTGTACCCGTCCTCTCCCATTACTGGTTGTTTCTTATTTGTTATGCTCTTCAGAAAGTTTTACCCATCAGCACCATGCTGTTTGGTTAAGCAATTCTACCCCATGAAGTAGATAATTTGAACACCATGGAAATTTGACATTTTCTGCCATGTTAGTAACAGTTGCATTTAGGGGAAAAAAGAAAGAGAAAGAGAGGAAAAGAGAGAAATTCCCTAATTGATTCACAAACCAAAAGGATCAAGAACACTTTGGACGATTTATTCACAGTTAACAATTTATCCAGCCCTAATTACAGCCGCTAGAACATTTTCTTAGCTGCAATATTAATTATACTTCTTTCATGGCTGCTATTTACATGAGCAGAAGATGAACTATGCAATTAGGTGATCAGATGCTACAGCGGTATCACTGATAATTTTTTTCACAATAGGTATCATTATCCTCTTAGAACGGTGCTAAAGGTTGGACGTAATTGCTGCCTGTCATTTACCACGGAGTACAGAGAGTTCCCGGAGAGCCCTTACGGAGCCAGAGAGCACGTCCAAGGCAACCCCTGTCCCAGAAGCAAGCCCAGATCACCCAAAACAAAGGCGCATGTGTGCAGAAAGGTTTCTCTATTTGCAAAGGCTTGAGATGCAATTATAAACTCAAAAAGAAATAGAGGAGCTAAGGGAGAAGGCTGCCAAGAAACACCAGATCAGAGTCAGGACAACACTAGGCACGCAGTCCTGAGAAAAACTAAAACAAAGAGACTTCTGCACCTACGTGCTGAGCGGAAAGGGGCTCAACACTGCAGGCCAGGACACCGACCAGCTGGAATCCCTGTGCCGTCAGAAAAACAAGACTCTGGCTCGACAAAGAAGAAGAAATTAAAAGAAACCCTTGATTCCATCACCATTTTCTCCAGCTATGGAAACAATCTATCATGACACTTTATATTTAGCTGAACGCTTGCGTCAAAAAGGATAAAAACAGGAAGAGCACTAATATCTTGGTCCTTTATACTTCTCCTTGTATACTGCTTTTCATAGGAGGTAGCACGTTATTTCCATTTTGTAGGTCGTAAAGCTGAAGCGCAAAAGAAAATAAAAATATGCTAAAGCATTACTGTACAACACAACAGAAGAAATAATATTTCCATTATAGAAGCTCCTATAAAATCTATTAAAGCAATAAGTTCTTAAAATTACTTTTTATGGCATGTTAAAAAAGAAAAAAAAAGGAAGAAGGCAGATACAGCATATTTAATTCCGTAGAATCTTGGAGTAAATTATCCAAATGAAAAGATCCATATTAAAATTCGACAGAACATATACTGGCATTATCTCTGCTTATTTTACATCTCATATGCTTTGTTCCCATAAAGATCTTCTTCCCCAGAAAAGAACAGTAGAGACCTATCCCAGGGCTTCAGTTTTCTTACGTGCAAGTTTGAGAAGGAGGGGTTTGCAAACTATTTTTGACCCCGCTCTTTCAGCAAAAGTCTATTTTGGTCAGTTTTGTGAGCCCAGCTTCTAAGGTTACTTGACTGTTTGCTCTTTCTGTGTGTAAAATAAGAGCACTACCACAGATTCAAGGATTTCCTTTTAGAAAGAGAAGTATAAATATAAGAGGATTATCACGTTTTCTATTTAAGGTCCCAGCAACCTGCAGGATTTATTTTTATGAGTCCTGTTAATTGTCACAGTTATAGGAAACAATAAACTTTAACTAACAGAAAGGAAGCTGGTTTGCTTGTGTTTTGCTCTGACAGAGAGAATAAAGCCGAGCCAGACTTGTAGTTATTGCAAGCGTGCACAATTTTGAAGGCCCGAAAAGGCAACGAATGTTTGCAGAAAGGAAAACAATTTGGTCTGTGATTTACTGCTCTGGAGGGGCAGCCATGAGGCTGAATCTCAAACTGGTGAGCGGGCGCCTAACACTTGCCCATTTGCGAGAAACACTGTTTTGCGGAGTAATCGGGAGCAGCCAGATTGCTGGCAGGAACACCCTGAGCCTACCGCGCTCTGGCAGGACGCAATTATTACCCTAGTGTTGGTTAAAAAATATTTGGTGGCCAAATGTTTCTTTAAAGCTTCTCCAGAAGTGAAACTTTTAAAGGGAATGCATTGATCTGGGCCAAGTTACGAGTAAGTGAAAGCTTAAATAAATAGTTTCCACAGCTTTGCATTTACATCAGCTGTTCCGTCCTGTTAATTCCAAATTGTTTTTGTGAGGTAAAACTGTTTACATTTAACCTGATTATTTTTACTTCCCATTTAAAATACTAAGGCATTATGTTTAATAATTGATATTAAACTATTGCAATGTGACCAGAATGAGACAATGAAATATTTTCAAATGAATTTTAAGCAGGAATTTCCTTTTCAATACTTTTAAAACTTTGATTCCTATTCAGAATATCTATTTTCAAATACTTGAATTTCTATTTTCTAACCAGTTTTTGCCGGTCAAAGTGCCCTATGGTTTTATAGTTCGACCTAATTTTCACTGTTTCTTTGTCCATTTAATAAATAACATCTCTTCCTACAGCTCATTCAGAGTTCATTGCTGGAAGTATATTTCTGTAGGGAGTTCTTTTTTTATGGCCACGACACATTTCCTTCCAAAATTTAACTTATTGAATTCCTTTGGTTTCCTTAGCTGATCTGGGCTTGCCAGGGAGAAATATGTAGCTTAATATATTTGAGGCAATAAGAGCCCTCACGCAGCTGATGAAGCAGCAGCACTGGCTAAGGTTAATGGGGAGAAACAATCCCCTTAGAACATGCTCAGTGTGGTACCATGGAAATCGGAACAATTTCGCTGAGCAAAGACAACATTTTTCTTTGAACTTTGCCTCCTTCAAAGCAAACTCAACTCTAGGCGCACTCCTCAGAACCATGCACTACTTTCTAAGGCTGAGACGCGTGATGGATGGCCCACATTGTTTGAAGACAAAGCTGTTTATAAATATCTCAGCCTACGACAAAGGGCCTGATCTCACTTATACCAATTTTAGCCCAGCTTTACATTAACTTATGTGAAAGAAGATCTGTAACATATAAACTCTGGAGAGTAAAGTTTCTTCCAGAAACGTGATCTGCTTCCTGTATTTAAAAGATATTTATGCTCCCTTCCTAGCAGGCTGGAGTCTGCAGGGATATTTTTTTTTCCTGAGGAAAGATTGATTTATGATGCTCTGTAGCATCATGTTGCTCATGTTGCTATGTAGTCAGTCCCCCCTGCATTTAGAAGGTCTTTACCTTTTTACCTTCACCAGCAGGACTTATCAGCAAATGCATACAGGATGAGGCTGTCACCTGATGACATCCGGGCAGACATGATGTCATGCAAATTTCTGTATCTCATAACACAGACTGTGAACAATGTCGCTTAAAAGACCAGGTATGTAGATAAAATACCCTATTATTAGGAAATTTTACTTCACTGAAAGGGTTATCAAGCATTGGAAGAGGCTGCCCAGGGAAGTGGTTGAGTCGCCATCCCTGGAGGTATTTAAAAGACGTTTGGATGAGGTGCTTAGGGACATGGTGTAGTGGTGGTCTTGGTAGCGTTAGGTTTACGGTTGGACTCGATGATCCTAAAGGTCTTTTCCAACCTATATGATTCTGTGATTCTGTGATACCCCCTGCCTTCATTTTAATGAACATAAATATTTACGATATCTTCCCAACTCCTCCTTCTACACCCTTGCAGCCCATTGCCTGCTTGCCCTCCTTTCCAGGCTTGCTGAGAAATATCCATAGTTTCTCAAACATGTACCACTCAAGCTGACGGACTCATATGTCTGAAAACCAGTGAAGAAGGCGAGCTGGAAGATTAGAGAAATGCCGCAGTAGGTCATCCAGAAGAATCAGCTCTGGAGGGGAAAGCAGAGTCCATTAATAACAGACTTGTTTCTTTCCACTTCAGAGCTCTCAAGGTGCAAAGCTTCAGATGTGCAAGACTTGACAGGCCTGTAGCACTTACAATTAGGGTGCGTAGACGGGAGTGTTTGGCACCGATGAGATGGTTTGTGGAGAAAATGTACCATTTCAGTCATCTGAAAATGGGAGCATTAGACACTTGTCACAGGCAGAAACTGGAGGGAGACAGCAGCTGAACAAGGACCAGGACACTTGTAGCCAGGTCAGCGAGAAGCCCAGAGTTTAGGCAGTGGGAGAGGAGTGCCTCAGTGATCAAATACCCAGAGAAGAAACGCAGCTGTAAGGAACATCGCAGGGGAGAGGCAGTGCAGTTGGAAGAGGGGTCAGTATCCCTGAGTCAAAATACAAGACTCCTCAGGACCCAGAGGAAAGAGTCAGTGAAGCCAAAGCAGAAAAGCAGCAAGCTCCACCATGGCCAGATTTACAAAAGTAGGGAAATCTGGTGAATTTCAAGCCGAAGCAAGGGCTCAGCTCCCCCACGGGTGAGTCTCTGAGCAGCTGCCTACGGGATGTGAACAGCCCGTGCCCAGCCTGGCTGCTGCACCCGCTCCCAGGGAAGTGGCTCTGGGGCTTCGTGAGAGGCAAGCGAGCAGGGGCAATGCCCCATTAGCATGGGACTGATGGTTCTGGTTTCTCCAGTCTGAAACTCACTCTTAGGAAGTTAGCGTTTAACATTTTCTGATTCAAAAAAAAAGAAGAGGGGGAAAGTTCACACCTCAGACATAAGCAATATAATATTAATCAGCTTCCAACCTGAAATCCATTGTAGGACTTACGATGCTTAGGAAAAACTCACCAATACAATCTCCATAATTAAAAAGAAATGAGACCACTCATTCAAAAGAAACAAACTCTTTGTAACTGAAATTGCTTTCTTAACTGAATTATTTTCCCCTTCAGGTCATGTTCTTTTGGATTCCCTATTTCAGTGTGACAAGAACTTGAATTTTGGTGGTTTTTTTTTTACCTTTATAATCTCTCCAGGGCTAGATTTTGACATCACCTTCCACACTAAGTTCCTGTTGGCTTTGTTGGTCTACAAGAAGTGGTAAAGTTTACTTTACAAGGGAAATCTAGCTTGATCCTGATCTTTCCTTCATTAATATTATCAAAAGATGGCTTCATCTAAGTTAGCTGTCTAAAACTAGTGAAACAGAGTGGGGGGAAATAAGATCTCCGTATTTCCGCCATTGTTTGTTCAATAAACCCTGGAGAGACTGAATAGCTATTTTCTTCATCATTTCTACTTTACCAAAAAGTTCCTAGCCACCCTCCTAAAGCCTATCATTATGTCTGGTTTTTTTTATAAACTACACCATATCAAGGATTAAACCCCGCCTCTTGAATTCGTTTGGAGCATAGACTTGACTTGTCGTATCTGCTTAAGAATGCTTACTTTAACACATCTTGAACATGCTGGTAGAAATACATCCTGTGTCAGGGAAAACAAACTACAAAAGACTAGCTGTTGATTTTATCCATGCAATGAGTTAACATCACATGCATGGTAACTGTATATACAAAAGGACTTCCTACAGAAATGTGGATTTATTTTACTACAGGAGGAAAATAAGTGAGCATATTAGAGCAGTCAATGTGAGAAACATAGACCAACAGTATGCTTGGCACTAAAGTCACACTGGCGTAAAGCTGATTCACTTCTGATTTACATTAGTGCAAATTCAAACTGGCTGTGACTTTTTGGTTAATGTGACGGTAAAGCTCGCTAGTCACTGATCTGAAATGTTCCCCTCAGGGCAACTGTGACAGAGTGATGACTTCGAGAAGGCTGTTATCATTATGGCTGTGTCACTTACTGTCCATAGAAGAAAATAAGCTTCAGAAACCTGAAGTATTCATTAAACTAGTGCAACGTGGAACTGGAAAAAAATAACATTGTATGAAGAAAATAACACGGAATAAAAGGCCTTGCATCTTTATACAACTCTTTTCTGCAAATAATGCAGGTGTAAGACAGTATAAAATCAGACCTCTCCATTAGTCTATGCAAATGACAGTTTTCTAAATCGTCTTTATACTTGTTTCTCACTGGTGAATCACTTCCTGTGTTCTTGCTACATACTCTTCAGTAACAATGATGTAAACTACGGCTGTAAATGACAGAAGAAAAAATATTTCCTTTATTTCGGCAGAGAAGTTGAAGTCCTTGCGGAAAAGGAAGAGCTCTGATTATTCAGCATCTGCAGCTATGGCAACCTGCCAGCATGATCATCTAATAACGTACAGAACAGTGGTACACCTCTATTGCAGTCTTCCCAAATCAAATAGTTTTTCAGCATAGAACAACACATACCTAAAACTCTGCAAAGCGAGGTGAGATTTCAGCGATGAGCAAAACCAGAGCGATATGTCACAAGCAATCACACGTCTTGGCCAGTCTTCCAGAAGACAAGCAGACATTTTATCTCTCAAGAGGGCAAAAGTAATGAAAAGGCTTAATCCATTTGTTCTGTTCTCAAAAGCAGGGTCCAATTCTAGCATAATATCACAAGAAGCATCTGTTTCATGTTGGCAATCAGTCATTCATCAGCATTTAAGCCATCATAAATTCATCAACCTGGAACGCACCTGAGGGAAATCTTAGGACTGGAAGAGCAGGAATGTTGCTGGTCCAGATGAAGACACAGTGACAGCTCTAGGTAGGGGAGGTCCCAAGCCCCAGTGTTGGGCCCCCTCCTTTTAAACATGTGCTACCAGACCTCATCCAAATCACAGAGGCACTGAAGCCACGCACATGCATACCATGCAAAAAACAAAGACCTTTCCTGACCAATATATGCAAGGAGTAAATGACCTCCTCAGGGCCCATCCCGCCTGAATGACTCTATGACTGCATGGTGTCAGGTTTTGCCACTTCCCAGAGCTATCTATTGCACCGGCTTAAGCAAACCTGAGAACAAGGTGCAGCCCACTGCCCGTAGGCAGCACAAGGCACCTCTGGCAGGGTGAACGTCTGTCGCTGCCCACCAATTCCCCGGAGGTCTCTAACCAGAGCAGCCAGCACTGCCCTCAGTGCCAGCATGTGGTAGGTTGGCATAACTTCAGCCTTTACTTCTGCTGATACGAGGAAGATGTCTATATGCTGGAGATGAGAAGCAACAAAGACACGGGCATTGCAGCGCTTGCCGTCTTTGATAAGCACTTAGGAAGGCAGGATGGCTGGACTGTTGCTGGCTCTGCAAAACCTAGGTTTAATGTCAGGTATCACAGAATCACAGAATCACAGAATCACAGAATCGCATAGGTTGGAAAAGACCTTTAAGATCATCAAGTCCAACCACAAACCTAACACTACCAAGACCACCCCTACACCATGTCCCTAAGCACCTCATCCAAACATCTTTTAAATACCTCCAGGGATGGTGACTCAACCACTTCCCTGGGAAGCCTCTTCCAATGCTTGACAGCCCTTTCAGTGAAGTGAAATTTCCCAATATCCAGTCTAAACCTTCCCTGGTGCAACTTGAGGCCGTTTTCTCTTGTCCTATCACTTGTACCTGGGAGAAGAGACCGACCCCCACCTCTCTACAACCTCCTTTCAGGCAGTTGTAGAGAGCGATAAGGTCTCCCCTCAGCCTCCTTTTCTCCAGGCTAAACAACCCCAGTTCCCTCAGCCACTCCTCAGAAGACTTCTGCTCTAGACCCTTCACCAGCTTCGTTGCCCTTCTCTGGTCATGCTCCAGCCCCTCCATGTCTCTCTTGTAGTGAGGGGCCCAAAACTGAACACAGTATTCGAGGTGCAGCCTCACCAGTGCTGAGTACAGGGGCACGATCACTTCCCTAGTCCTGCTGGCCACACTATTTCTGATACAAGCCAGGATGCCATTGGCCTTCTTGGCCACCTGGGCACACTGCTGGCTCATATTCAGCTGGCTGTGGACCAACACTCCCAGGTCCTTTTCTGCTGGGCAGCTTTCCAGCCACTCTTCCCCAAGCCTGTAGCGTTGCATGGGGTGGTTGTGACCCAAGTGCAGGACCTTGCACTTGGCATTGTTGAACTTCATACAATTGGCCTCAGCCCATTGATCCAGCCTGTCCAGGTCCCTCTGTGGAGCCTTCCTACCCTCAAGCAGATCAACACTCCCGCACAACTTGGTGTCCTCTGCAAACTGACTGAGGGTGCGCTCGATCCCTTCGTCCAGATCATTGATAAAGATATTAAACAGAACTGGCCCCAACACAGAGCCCTGGGGAACACCGCTTGTGACCAGCCACCAACTGGAGTAAACTCCATTCACCACCACTCTTTGGGCCCGGCCATCCAGCCAGTTCTTTACCCAGCAAAGAGCACACCCGTCCAAGCCATAAGCAGCCAGCTTGTCCAGGAGAATGCTGTGGAAAATGGTGTCAAAGGCTTTACTGAAGTCTAGACAGACAACATCCACAGCCTTTCCCTTATCCGCTAGGTGGGTCACCTTGTCATAGAAGGAGATCAGGTTGGTCAAGCTGATCTAAAGTGGCCTAAATATTACCTTACTGGGGGTAACATCAGGTACTGCCGTCTGACACTGCTGGCCTTAACTCACAGCGATCAGACTGATCACTTTATTCCAGGAATGTACCACCACACCTGCTCCAATATATGTCCCACAATACCTCCATTTACAGTGACAGTTCCCATGAATGCTTTGCTAAAATCAAACTGTACGTGTGTATACCAACAACCAAGGAGGTAATGATTGAAATTCATTAAAAACACATAGGTTACCCAAATTTCTGATTTCTTACAAATGTTTCCTATGTAGTTGACATTAAGTGCACCCTGGATGACTCCAATCGCAAACTGAGCTGGGAGGCAGCTAGGAATGACTCTCACCTTCCTCTGCATCACCCTCCCCATCTGGCAAGCCACAGAGCAGCCTGGCTTGCAAGCACTACCCAAGCGCACTTCAGGGTGCAGCGCGGTGCTGAATTGGAAGTCTCTCCCAGCAGATTATGCATCAATACATCAGTGAATGCTTTTAGAGACACCCTACTTATCATCTCCACTCCTCACAGTTAATTTTTACAGGAAGCCAAATGCAGTGTTACAGAACAAAAGTCTTGAAAGGTTTTGGTTTCGACTTCAGAGGTTTGTCTACCCTCTTTCTCTGCCCCAGAAAACCTAATGTTTCCCCATATATTTGTCATTCTTTCTCAAGCAAAGAGTGCACATTTGGTGCACTTGGAATATTTGATTTAGAATTCATATGTATAAAAATTCACAGAAATCCCATTTGCATTTACTGTTTTTTAATACAGGAAAAATTGTTGATATTATGCAGGATGGCAAATGCTTAAAAAGAGCATTCCACGAGTGCTACATTGCCGTTTCTTTGGCTCAAGCAATGAGCTTTGGATTTTTCCTGTTGGGGTGAGATGTAAAGTATATTGGACATATCTAGCACCATTTGAGACCTCCTAGGATATCCAAGCCACATCTGACACAGGGCTTCTGGGGAGGCTATTGCCTGCTGGAGAGGGAGGTAGGAGGCTAAGTTACTCTATTCTGTTAGAGCATCTCAAATGATGCTAGATGCTTGCAAATTGCTGAATTGTTTCCCAAATCTTGTTTATTTCAGTGAAGAAAAGCTTGCAGTTTCCTAGCTTAAAAAATCTCTGCCAACTATCCCAGGAGACTCCATATCCAACCCCTCTCTCCCTCTGCTTAATTTTAAAGTCAATTTTCCACTAGGGACAGAAGAACATTTCCTTACCTCCTAAGTTCATTTGTGTCTTCAAAAACCTGGAAACCCCTCAGTCCATAAAATTTAGCTCTGAGCTGCCACTGAGGGCTTCACCTTCAGAAGCAAATTAAAAATCATAGCAACCTCAGATAGATAACTCATTATAAATGTACCTTCTCAGATTTATGGATGCATATGCAAGAGCTCTGATGGAGCTTGGATGCCTCTGTGCAAAACAGGCTAGGCCATTTAGAAATCAGACATTTGCCAAAACTACTTATGGGTGCCCCAGTATATTGAGTGGTAGCCTCGTATATTCAGCTAGTTTTACTATAAAAAGCAAAGCTCTGTTGAAGCTGAAGGCAGATGTTTCACTTTCATAAGGTGATGGTTCCTGGATCTGAATCTCACTTATTCACAGTTATTAACATTTCTTGGGCTAAGTATGTCATTAAGAGTATAACAATGTCAACGTAACAACGCATAACAAGTAACAAACCAATTTCAGTGAAGCATTTATAATGACGGATTGTTACCAATTTTAAAATACTTGACATACCTCCTTATGTCTGGAGTTAGGAGATATCTTCACAGGCTCCCTGACTGATTTAACAAAACACAGACCTTTACTTCTGCGATAGCTGCCTTGAGTCTCTGCACAGACAGGGGAGCAAACGGACACTTGTGGGGCACGATGCTTGTGTCCCGATATGGGTGCCTGGAAGGGGCAAACGAACTGAGCCATAAAAGGGCCTATTTCTTCCCTTAATGATAACAAGTGTGCAGGGTGATCGGCTCAGCTCACGGAGACTTAAGACTTCCACATTCAGAAAGAAGGGGCTCACTGGGAGCACCTGCAGCCTTCATTTTGGTAGTGGCCCCAGGCGCTACAACAGATTGAAGGGGAAGATATGCAAGCAGAAGGCCAAGGGCTTGGCCTAGATGATCTGAGACATGTTAAAGAAGCACATTCCACTCTTCACATACGCTTTCTTCTTTTTGAAAAGCAAAAAGCGAGTATTAATTTTTTTTAATGTGGGTCCTTTCCCATTACCCTCAACCAGGCTGAGAAGGACAGCTGAGGGTGAGCAGTTACACTGAAATACAGGAGGACATGCTCTGCTTTCTCTATCCAGTAGGCAAGGCTGTGATGTTTGTAAACAGGAAAACAACTTTGATTTATGCTGTTCAGGAAAAATGTCTTTGTCTCTATAACTGGAAATACAGCTCTTAGTAAAGTCAAAATTTCTGTGGGTAAAAGTAATTTTTCACTTTTTCATTAGAACACAGAAATGAAATGCCTTTGAATCATGTCAGCCTGCATAGAAACACCTCAGATGAATTTGTGATGTGTCAGTTCAGCACTAAGCCACGTCCACTTGAATTGCTGCGGTGCTACACACAAGACTCCAGCACAACATAAGCTTTCCCAAGAGGACAGTTTCTCATGCCACCCCTTCGGCTGAAACATTACATCTAGATGGGCAGTGCATGACCGTGGTGTGGCCAAAGACATTCAGTCCAATCAAGACACTCAACCTGGAGGAAAAATCGAAAGCAGAGGAGCTGGAAGTAAAAGTCCCACAAGACTCAGATTCTCAGTCTTCTGGACACATTAAAGGTAAAAAATGGAAAAAAAAAAAAGATTAAAAGAAACATTTCATTTCAGTTAAACAAGCACTATGAGTAAATGTGAGACTGGAAAGTTTGGGGCTTCCCCAGACTGTCTCAACTTTTCATTCCAAGTCATGAGGAAGAAAAATTAGAAGTATCAGAATTTTCCACAGGATGTATGCCCACCTACAAGAATGACCTCAGGTTTTCTGCATTTAATATGGATGTGGACAGTAAGTGAAAAAATGAGATTTTTTTTTTCAACATTAGTATTTCAATTTATCAATGATTCAGGAAGAACAGAGTCTACTGATATACATTCAGAGGCAGCTTTTTCAAAATAAAAATAGCCAGCTTTTTTTTTAGATGAAAATTATATTTAGCAGAAAACAAAAGAGAGAAATCCTGCAGTATGTATTTCTAGGAGCTATAATTATAGTTCACCTCTTTTCAAGACTAATTAAATCCATGATTAACAATGCTTTTGCTAAGAACCAAAATGGTATTTAGACCATCCTATGCCCCAAACCTCTTTCTTATCTTGTTACATTTCTAAAGATGAGATTCTTTCACATGTGAGAGATTCCTTGAAGGACAGGCGTTTATAATGGAAGTGACAATGAGAAGTTGATGATTTTCATGTTAATTTAACAAATAATGTGAAATCATTTAACAGTAACTCTCTTTAATTATAAAACAAGAACGTATTTTTCCTCTGATTTTGAACCAGCACAAGTAGAGCTGTTGCTTTAAATGGATGCTTCAGGCAATCTTACACATCCCGTGATCACCTTAACATTTTATATATGGGTGTTATGCACAGTTACTTGCATTACATGCCCAAGGGTCAAAGTATGGTGTAGGCTGCACAGAGTTATCAAATATTTATGCAGATGTATAACTCTGCTGGATATGCTTTAAGTGCTCCAATGCAAGAAACAAAACGTGTGTGGAGGAAAACAATCTGCACAATACAAAGGCTATCCACAATAGTTGCTGGGAACTTTGTTCAAATAATACTACCTACCTTCTGCTTTTTTTATCCCAGGCTGTACAAAAAATGGTGCTACTGAAAAAAATGAAAGTAGCAGATCCTAGATTTCTGCCTCACTTAATTCACTCCTTTCTAAACATCTATATTCTTAAGTGTGATGGCAATACTTTTCTTCTACTTCCTACTGTTGTAACTTGATACAGCGATTGCACATATGGAGATAAAGTATTTAAGAATGTGCTGCCTTGATCATAGGTAGCTTCATATGTCTTGCCAAAAGGCAATAGGTTTCCCCCTCCAGGATGCAGAGTCAGCCATAGGTATTTCCAGATAATTTAGGAAACAATTTTATAGTCTCAGGATCCCAAATTAAGGTGTAATGAGGTGGAGGAGATCTATGTGCTATCCCAGCATCTCGTGATAAGTAACCTTCAAAGGAGTGTTAGACAAAATGGTCAGATGCATACTTTACGTGCATTGTTTCTGGGACCTATCCCCAACTCTGCATGTCTGGAAAAAAGCAATTGGCAAATTACTTGTAAAAATGAGGGAGTTCCTTGGTTAGTGACTAAGGACTCCAGCTTTCCCTGGGAGCATGGAGCTGCTTATTCAATGGCAGGAATTAATGCCTGGCTAAGGGACTTTCAAGGGGCATCTCATCAGGTAGTGGCTTTCAGCCTGGGATCTGCAAACCTGGGGCATGCAAAGTGTCTTCCTAAGGTGACCACGAGGAAAGGTTAAGGAAAACAAGACTATTAATGTAAGAGGCTTACATACCTCAGTACCTCTACTGGAAGATGATGTCTGGCCCACCAAATAAAAATAAAAAGCCCTCAGCCTGCTCTAAGTCAATGTGTAGAATGGCTCCATCTTATACAGAAAAGCAGAAGGATTGCCTCCAACAGAGCTAGAAAAAACTGACATTTAATGACAGTTGTTTCTCACATGTTCTCTGGAATAACATCCATCTCATCTTTTAGATTGCATACCATTTGTTGTCCTGTCATCTTGAAAACATGCTGTTTTCATTTCAGATTAACTGTGCAAATTAACTCTTTGTCACAAGAAGCAATCACGTTTCATTTTGGTGTCTAGCTGTGAAGGTCCACTTTTTCACCTAAGTGAGAGCCCCAGATCCTTCTGACTTTGCACAGCTTAGTTTGTGATCAGTAGGCAGACTTCTTCATGACCACTATGTCTGCCATAATCTTGAATATTATGCACACCCACTCTATTTTGTAAAATGCACAGTGACTAGACACTAGACTGTCTTTGAAAAACCCCCAGACCCTCATCAACTGAATACATTTTCTGGGCTCTTTGTATACATGATTGAGTTCTGCTTACCACCCATACTCCCCTTGAGTTTTCACTGACTTGTTGTCAGGGTCAATGCCCACCTAGCTGCCTGCAAGCAAAATGGACGTGCCAGGAAGCACAAACAAAAGTCTAAGGACACAGTCACTCTGGTAATTACCACTCCTGAGGAGCTGTGCTTGAGGGGGCCCTTTGTACCCCCCAGAGCAGGGTTGGTGTGACCAGGTCAGAGAAGCAAAGCTCTGCTTGGGACTTCTCACAGCCACAGCTGGTTGGAGCAGGGGACTGGTAAGGAATAGAAACCTCTTCCACATCACATCTATTTCCCTTCTCTCTCACAGAGAGCAGAATGGGACTTATTATCTCTGATAATTAAGAAACCCAAGGGACCACCGCTGAACAAGTACAATGACCAGCTCTGGTGTAACCCGATTGTAATCGCTTCTGCTTGGGCTTGCACTGAAGTTGGCTCTCGTATCTCTATGGGACCAGTGCCTGAGAGGCAGAACTGAAAGCGCTGCACATATCTTTTGGAAGAATCAACACTTGACAAAGTATCCTGAAACGTGTTTCTCTGCCAGAAGTTATACAGCACCAGGTTGAACTGAAAATTCCTTGTTGCTATGGTTGCCACTTGCTCTAAATCTCTTTACTACTCCTTGTTGAACAGCAGCAAAGGAGAATAAAAACATATACAAGGCTTGTAATTGCCTGGTGCATATTTTAACATTTCTCTTTGGTGGCTGCTTTAAATTATGCAGTAATATTGCTGGCATGTTTCTCGAGTCCCTCTTCCCTAAGAGGATACATTTTACAGTGCTGAAATTGGACACTGGGTGTAAGAATCACACATTTTAATATTTTTTTCAGTAGCAGATGTGTCACATGCAATGTATTACAACTCAAGCTGTAAAAATTAAGTGGCATTTGCATTCATTAAGCATACATGAAATCTAATTCCATTAGGTCCAGCAGCATTAAGGTCTGTCTGTTGCTGCTGATGTTACAGCTTAAGGGCATTATATCTTCTGGCTAGATTCTGTTTCATAACCTAATAAAGCCAGGAATTACATCCTGGCTTGATGCCTTTGCAAATGCAGCTCCGCAAACATACAACATGAAATCTGTAAATTATTTATATTCATCATTGTCCAAAATATTAATTTACCAAAAAAGGTTTAACAGATCAAGCAAACTACAGGCACCATGCCCACAGCAGAACTAATTTAAAAGACAACAATATGATTTGCTGAAGCCAAACCTCACTTCTAATCTTCCTGCTTTGTTACAGATACGATACAGAAGAACTGTTAACATTTCATCAAGGCTATTTAAAGAATCAAAAGCTTACAGTTACATTTCAGTCAACTTCCCAGAAACATTGATCTGCACAATCCCCCAGGAAAATCAGGGATAGTTTACTTCTTAGATTTTTATGTTTTTAGCTGATGTAGAAATTAGGTAACGAAAAGGAAGGCAAAATGTGAAACAATTTGAATTGCAGCTTTTATAAATTATTCTGCTGAAAAGATAGTTTGGGTGCAGTACTACAAGTACAAGCCCGAATTCAGCAAATAAACCAATGTGGACAAATCACTTTGGTCTGCACATAGTTTCACAGAAGACATCATGACCAAGAACACAAGACTGCCCTCCTTACTACTCCAAAATCAAATCTATCAATTAAAAAGCATGAACTGAATTTTTACTAGCACTTTCTGTGAGATGAATCCAAGTGCCAGAGTAAGTTTTCATCCACAGTCCTTAATTTCCAACTATCAAATTAACAAGGGTTCATGAAATAAAAGTGCTTATCTTGGGAAGTCTTTTTGATTTCTTCTCTGATTCTTAATGGCATCGTCAGGCTAGTCCTGCTGTTGGAAGTACCAGCAAAATGTTTATTTCTAATGAGCTGACAACAAATCTATTTCCATGGAGATGTGAGAAACAGAAAGGGTTTACTTAATTATGGACAAATGGCGCCTTATTTTCCTGTAAGTAACTTCCCAGTGGTCTGAGATGTTATTTTTCAGAAATCAAAGTTCTCGGCAGTATCTACAACGTAATTTCAATGGCATAAGTGTCCACCACAGGCAAGAGATAATTATTTTTGCCTTTTCAAGGACTCTTTATGGACAATCTTACCTTTGTTTCACTTTAAAATGTGCTAAGTGTATATATTTTATTTATATATATAAATAAAATATAAATGAAAATATAAAATGAAACTAAACTCATGGCAGCTTTACTTCCATTTCCAAACCATTCCGTCATCTCTTAAAATAATCCTTCCAACTACCAAGATAGCCTTTGAAATTCTTCAAATCTAAGCTAAGGCACCATAGTCAATGGAGAGAGATAAGAACTCTCAGAAAACAATTAATCTCATCTGAAAATAGGTGGCTTAGATAAGGGAGCTGAGCCATTGTGGAGCTCACTGTTTCCCTCTGGGAAAGCATGCGTTGTACAGTTTAGATCGCTAACTCTTAGAAAGCTCAACTTAACTGAGATCTCACTTGGTATCTACTTTAACTGGAATCCACTTTGAGAGCACAGTCTCAGCACTATGTTTCCTATTAATTTATTGCAACATTGTGGGAAGAAGCTAAGAAGCTGTACATCTCTTTATTTATGAGTCAACATAAACCATTTAATCTATAACAAAAAAGCACACAGGGGATGACTTAGCAACAAATGGTCCAGGCTGCCTTGTATCCAACATAGAGAAAAAGCCGTAATGTAAAGTCCCAGTCATATTTTGGAAGAAATTAAATAAATATTTTTTCATGAAGTTGGAAAAAAGTGATATTTCATTTTCTGTTTTCTAGGTGTCATGTTTTCACATTGATGTCTGTCTGGAACTTGACAGACCACAAAATATGAACCTATTTCTATGACACTTGAAGCTGCAGAAATGCAGAAGGCTGTGATCAGAGGCCCCGGCCGCTTTGCACTGCAGAAGTGATACAAAACGTGCATAAAAGGCCCTTCAGGGGAAGCTGAGTTTACTCCTGTCTACAGCTTCTCTGCAGTGTTGATCTGCATCAGCTGATCCCGGCCCTTCCACCACAATACTCTGTGCCAGACCTGTGTGAAAATGTTTGCCTCGATGCAGTATGGACTCTGAGCTGGGAAACATTTCAGGCCAGGGTGGTGGTGGAAGAGAGGGAGATTTTTCATGGGTGCTTATGGCCCACCATAGGAAACTGCCCTTCATTTACAGAGTGCACTTACCTTCCTTCTCCTTCTCTCTCTGGCCCAGCACAGAGCTCCTGTCTGGAATGAGAGAAGCATGTTTTATGTAAATCGCTTCCCAGTAGAGTCACACATTATTAATTCAGACAGCTCTAAAGGGAGAAACCCATGGCATTTAGCAGCAAGAACTGTTAATGAAAATGTCATTAAAGAAGTCAATCTGCAAGCCATGAAATGGCCTCTCTACCTTTTTCTTTTTTTCCTGTCTTACACACCTCTGCATCTCTGGGTACATTTCCCTCAAGTCAATCTTTTTTGGCACCAAGTCACAGCTTTACCTGGAGGGGGGCATCATTTTCTGGCAAACTGGTCATATCTGAGAGGAGGAGGCATTTAAACATTGTGGAAATGTGTCAGAAATACGTTAGGTAGGTATGGGACTAAATAGCAAGCCTGAGAAAGCAGAGACTCCAATGACTGGCTGGAGGTCAGGCAATTTCCAGCAGCACTGATCTAGAAGTTGCAATGTAGCCCCTGCTTTGCTACGTATTTTGCAGAGTTGATGACTGAGCATCTCACTTGCTTAGATCTTGCAAGTTCTTCATGCTTGTAACTCATATTGTTCACTGGAGTATCTTTCTGGTCACATCTGTGTTGTGGGGATCTACTTAGCTGATTCAAAAAGCCTAATCCAACAGTTCTGCTAAAAATTTCCCTACTCCTTCAGACCATTTATATCTCAGCATAATGTCCTTTATTAACTAGAAGCAACTGCCTGATAAACTGACTCGAACTGGCAATGAACACCCCTTTATTCTCTATTTCCTGAGGACATTCCATTTCCACATCTGAATGTTGAGGGCTTTCCTTTGGAAAAAGCAGCTACTGAAATCAGGGAGAGGTCACTCTGGTCTGGGTGCACATTTGCTGATCATGGCTCACATTTGTAAGTTATAAAGGAATTAGTTACTTTTCTCCTTAATTCTGAGGGCTATCAGGATCTGCATTGTATGCATCTGTTTATATTAAGCCAAAAAAATTTTGTGGATAAAATCAGTATCTTTTATTAAAACAGCCACTGTATTTATAAAAATACCCAAGATTTTAGGTGCATAGAACGTGATGAAAGCTTATGTCCAAAAGTCTGTCCATTTTTTTCCTAACAATATTATTGGTGTATTAAAAAATAATACTACTCTATTCACAAACCTTATCTCCCTTATGACCTGACAGAACTATGGGTATAACAGCCTAAAGTCCATAATCACAGGACCATAGAAGGGTTGAAGTTGGAAGGGACCTCTGGAAGTCACCTCGTCCAACCCCCTGCTCAAGCAGGGCTACCTGGAGCTGGTTGCCCAAGCCCATGTTCAGACGGCTTTTGGATATCTCCAAGGATGGAGACTCCACAACCTCCGTGTGCCAGCGCTCAGTCACCCTCACAGTAAAAAAGTGTTTCCTGATGTTCAAACAGAAACTCCTGTTTAAATATACTGCCTAAACCGTCTATCGACCCTTACTTGTGCTCAGTACACACCATCCTGGCTTGCCAGTACATTCCTTTTCCCATCAGCTTGGAAATGGACTCAGGCTTTTACACTGCAGTATTACAACCCACCGGTGGCAAAAGGGAAAATTACGATGAGTCTGTTTTTTCTCTGCATAGAGTGGCAATTCAACACGATGTGGCAAAAAATGGCAAAAAAAGAAGCATAATTTCCCCATTCTGCAAAGAAGCGGAGGCACAGAGAGACTGCCACCAGCGTAAGTCTGTTCTCCTTTCCCCTGTTACTGTACTTGGCAAGAAGAAGGAAAGAGTACTGAAAATGTTCACACCAGGCAATAATAGACAGCCAGTGATGGGCGGGGAAAAGCAAAGCAAAGCTGTTTCTTGCTGAAGTGTTAAGAAATAAATGAAAGTCCAACAGACAGACAAAACGTAACCAGCATTTCAGAACACTGCTCTTTTTGCCTTTGAAACTTGCACCCCAGTTTGGCAGCTGGCACTGGGGAAGGCCACTAGCACGTCCCGGCTGCCGCAGGATGCCCGTGGGACAGCTGGCAGTGCCGTGTGATAGCCCACAGTGATTTGCTGCGGATCGTCCCTGTATCCGACTGCTATTTATTGTGCAGGATGCATATAATGTTATGCCTCGGTGGATGTACTTCACAGTCGTGCCTGATCAAAAGTGTTGCCTTGGAGCGATCTTAGCTTGAGAGAACCCCAAGCAGTTTTATAAGTAAGAAGTCACCCCAAGGTGACACATGAGAGGAACAACATTAAAGTGTACTCATCTCTCTTGTGTCCCTGGCTACTTCAGAAGCTTACAAACAAAGCCTAGCTCTTCTAGCTGGTAGTCGGAGAGTAAAAGGACCCTTATGCCCTTGTCTATGATTTATCAGTGCTTCCTAAGTAGAAAACTAACTAAAAATGCTGACTCTAGTCACGAACATGGGAGTTTTAAGTAAAGATAGTTAAGTAAAAAATTTACTTTAAGGATATTTAAGTAAAGACAAAAATATGTAAGCTAGTGAGCTCACTCTTTCTCAAACCCAGTGAGAAATTAATGGCATAGAGACAAAGCTTCAGGCCTGATCTCAAGGCACAAAACAGATCAGTTACACACAGAACAGTCATATCCCCATGCACACATGCAGGCAGTCCCCCCGAGCAATGCAAGCTGCAGTCCCCCCAAGGATTCTCCCTCATCTCCAAGGAAATGCCTCCATTGTGCATGGAGGTGTGGAGCAGAGACGCTTGAGCTGGGGGAGCCTGGGCTGCCTCCAGAGCCAGCAAAAGCACAGCCAGTGCAGGGCAACACAGCATCTGTGCTAAAATGCCTGGCTGACACAAGCCAAGTGCACGTCTCCCAGATGCAGGGCTGAGCCACCGTGCCACCTCTGCACCGCGTTGCTAGTGTTCAGCACAGAGATGGTCTCGGTGTGGGGAGAAGGAAATGCTCTCCCCTTGAATCCATTGAATGCAAAGAGCAAACAGTCCTTTTGAAACATCCTTCTGGTCAGTGCTTACAGCGTTACTGCCTAGACCACACTTTCTTGCTCCTGGATTCAGTCTGCCTACAGCGTCCTCACTACTCTACCTAAACTGATTTTCTCCCCATTAGTACAGTACGCACGAGCAGACAAACAGATTTAATCCTCTTTCTGCTTTTGTCTTCTTCTTGCTAGGCTTATTCATAAAAGTAAGGCTCAAGTGTTGCCTTGTAGCCCTCAGTCAGCTCTGTATCCATCTGCTGAAATCAGCTGCATAAATCCCAGATGATGGGCTGCAGCCAGCAGCCAAGAATGGGTTAAGTGAGTCTCTTGGGCAAAATAAAAAAATGCCACTTCTGTGTTAGTAGCTGAGATAGGACTTGTCTTGGGCAAAAGCACCTGGGATGGGACTGCCAGTGTTATTTACCTCCTCAGTCTGACAAACAGCTGAAGGGAAAGATTTGTTAAAGATTCATCAACCCTTCTCATTTGTTTAAGAGCTGAGAAATCCCACACAGGAGCCCTCCAAGAAGACCTCTTCTGAAGGCAGGGGTGAGTCCTCGGGTGAGAAAACAAGCAGGGCAGCTTGCTTAGGAGCAAGAAGAGCTACACTGTACAGATGGTATCCATTGGAAAGAAGCAAAGGAGGCTACCTTCTCCTTTCCCAACCAGGTCAGCAGGCGAATCCCAGGTCTGTGCCACATCGGAGGTCACCGCAGACACTGGAATGGCCTCTCTGCTTTTACAGTTGATGCATTTTTAATCTGCCTACGTGGATCTCAGTAAAGCCACCAAATTTATCCTTTGTCATCAGCCAGCCCCAAACCCTTCTGTGGCATCAAGTACTCTAATAGATTTCTCTTAATTTGCTCTACTAAAAATGGGAGAAAATAGCTATTTCCTCCCATTTTTCATCCACATGGAAGTGTAAATTTTGCACGCTTTGGAAATTCTCTTTCTTTTACTACACTGTGCACCAGGTCTTGTGTGAAGAGCTAAGATATCAAAGATGCATATCAGATACTACCAAGCCATATGGAATGGACCACCCTGGAAAAAAAAAGTCTTTGGAAACCTACCAAAAGACTTTGCAATCCAAAAAAAAAGTAGAATTAATTTAATTTTTCTGAGCTCTCTGAAAGATCAATGGCACCAAATACTTAGAGATAGTTCATTAAGTTCTTCAATGAATTTTTTTTTATCAGAAAGTAGCAAGTGGCTGAAACAAGTGTTTTGCAGGAAAACATACCAGCACTGCCAGAACTTTTGTCAGGACATATTTCTCATCTCTAGCATGTGATTTATGGTCAAAACCCAAGAGAGGCTTAGAATCGACAATGGCCTAAAGCCCTGGGCTCTCACAGACATGAACTTAGGACCTCTGTGTAGTAGGCAGGTACTATAAATCACCAAGCTATTAACTACCTACCAAAGTCAGCCTCTCACTTTCACAGGTTAGCACTGCTCCATTTTGCATAAAAATTTGAAGATTGTGAAGGAGATGCCTGATATTTCTGTGGTCAGAGCACTTCTCTGGAATGTGGGAGGCCATCAACTTTGAATCTTTTTCACCTGATGTGAATTGATTAATGAACCATTGGCTATGCTACGTGAGGATCTTTCTTTCTGCATTTTTTTCCCATAAAAATAGAAGGAACTTGGTTTCAGCTCTATACGGAACAGAAAAGGGTTTGGGTTTTTTTAAACCTCAAAGTTGTGTACAACTAGAAAAATCATCTCTCACCTAGCTGTTAGAGATGACTCATCCCTGTAAGATGGCTGTAATTTTATTTTGGGACACTCAATAGTTTCCAGGTGAGCAGCAGTGCAGCACATAATGGGCATGTCCAGAACTGTAGGGGCTTCTAAAACCAGCCCAGATTAAATGAGGCTCCTTGGAGTTTGGGAGCAGAGATCCAGGTTTAACACAGACTTAGAGGGAGAGAGCTGCAGGAGCCGAGAAGTTGCATGGTTTATACTTCCCCTGTCTTTTTACCAGGGCTCTACTGCTTCATGCTCAGGGGGGATCAGGATTCAGGAATGAGATTTTTTTTTTTTTTAAAGCAGCCTGCTTCAGATGTGGGCAATGAAATGAAACGTTTGTTGCAGAGGGACCACACAGTTGCACAGTTTGAGTGGATCTAGGTCCCATTTTAGCCTTAAATCAACCTTGGGATATAACAGTTCATTCTAGTCTAGTGCCCCTGCTTTCACCTTACCACAGGTTAACCGGGGCCCATCATACAACCAGTTATTGTTTCATGTAACCAGCAATAAAACTACCTATCTGGATCGCTGCATGCTTATATATCAACAATAGGACATGATTTAGGAGTCCTTGGTCCTGCTGTTTCAGATATGAAAACGCAATGAAGCGTAGCCATCATGTCAAAAGCCACTCTTGGGGCGGGGATTTGGGCAAAGTGGAGTGTACCCAGGAGATTTCAGCTTCACCTACGCAAAACAGCTGTTTCTGAGTTGTGCCATTACAAATACAGTGTGCATATATACGTATGTGCACATCCCAGCTAAGCGAGGCTGGAACAACTGCCTGCAGCCTGGAATTTTTACCTTTGAGCATCCCAGGATGGCTCAAAGGATGGGCAAAAGAAGCAGGCTACCTCCTGCAGCCGTGGGCAACAGGTTATTTGCACAGTCTGATTTGCTGTGTTTTCCCACGTGAGCAGAGCTGGAGGACTGTGTAGCATTAAACTTCTCACAGCTTTTCCCAGGGTACCTGAAATCTCCTACTTCTCCCCAAGCCCAGGCAAACCTTCCTCCCCAGGCCCTGAGCAAGGTGCCTCTGAAATGGCCAGGTCTCAGGTCCCACCAGCTCCAGGAGGGAAACATGTCACTTCTCTTGCAGCTGCTCAGCAGGCATAAGAGCATGTCATGCTTGGATGTACATTGTCACTCTTCTCCCTTCGCTCTTTCACCCCCGTTTCCTCAAGCAGCTACAGAAAAAAAAGAAACCAGTAGCTTTATTAAAACTACCTGCTTCACCTTTAGCAGGAGTATATTCTACTGAGAACGTATTCCCTTTGCAGATTAAAAGTCAGCTGCATAATTCTTTAGGATAGGATAAAACTGAGTCCCCTCCAAGGAAGAACGTACCTGGGTGTCTAGGGATCCCCTGAAAATCTCCAGCTCATCAAAGCACTGAAATAGATAGAGAACTGGGAGAAAACACGATGAAAGCAGACGCTGATCTACCTTTTCCAGTCAGTCCCCACCTACATCAGCCCCAAGGAAGAGCATGTAGCTGCCCTAGCATTCCTCCAGCAATTACTTATCTTTTTCTTGAAGACTTCAGATGGCTGAAGGCCCACCGTCCCTTTGAAAAGCCAGTGACAGTTGTTCTTCCCCTTTCACTCCTTCAAAACAACAGTTTTAGACTGGCTCTTACAAACATGAAATACCATTTTTCTTCTGAAAACTTCCTGTGAACGCGCAATAACTCTTAAGACCTGGGAGTTGTGCAGAAATCCTCTGGGAGGTAAATGGTGCTGCCTTCAGTTCAGGTGTGCTGGCTGGCACCTGACACATACTGACGGTAAACATGAAATAATACAACTATGTTTATCCGCACATACTGTTTAGCTTGTGGCCATCGTCACAGTTGATAAAGCTCTCACGTCCCATTTGAAGAGACCGGTAAACAGATTTAACTTAAAATAAGAATATCAAGCACCTATAGTTTTTCCTGTGTGACAAACTGTATATTTGTCCACATGTGTATGACAGACAGTGCTGGAATATTTTAAACACTAAACTGCCACATCCAGAGATTGGTAAATTAAATAATCATTCATTAGTTACCATAGCGATGCAGATGCAATCACAGTGAACAAAGAAGGAATGGGGCGGGGGGAGAGAACAGAACAAATGCTGACAGGAGCAAGGCCTTGCATTGATTTTTGTTAATATATTTTTATGTATTAAAATCCTCTGACTGCTAGATCTGGTTCCATATTCATCAGTGTTTCTCCTGCCTGCAAAGGGAAATGGGAGATACTCTGATACAGCCTGAAAGATCCAAATCCTGAGCTGGAGCAAATTGGTATAGCTCTATTGACTTTGGCAGAGAGCAGCCAGTTTACAGCAGCTGGGGATCTGGCAAAAAAAGAGCATCTAATTCTCTTTAGCTTCTACAGCAACTGACTAGTACTGCATTCTCTGCTACTTTATAACTTCTTACAGCAATGCTCTCCATTAAACAAGCACAGACAGGGAGAAGCTGGTTTTCCCAAAGCCAGCTGGTCAGTTTAGCCATATAACTGTCATTAATTTCAATGGCAGCTATATCGCTCAGTCTTCTAGTCAGCCTTGAGAATCTCATCAATAATCCCTTTGCTGCTGTTAAGAGAAACAGCATGGGGTTAAGAGTAGTTCTCATCAGGCGGGGTTTAAGCAGCGGGGGATGTGCCACCTCACCCAGGCCCGTCGGTCCTCCTGCTCGCAGGTAGTGCTGCACCCAGCTGCGTCACCCAGACCCCCGCAGCACCCAGGCACGAAAGCATCTGTCTGTAGGAGGCTAAATGAGAGGGCGAGAGAGAGGACTCTGCCCTCCTTTGGGTCACTGGCAAACATCCCCATGGTCAGCTGCCTGATGATAATGCTAAGTGACTGGCCTGCTGAAAGGCAAATTAAAACTTCTTATTTCTGCACGTGTATTTAGATAGAAGAGAGTGTGCTGATAGAAACTGTGCTGAGACTAATGCCAAGGTCTGGGCTAGAGGACAGGGTCTTCCCCAAACCAGGGCAAACAGCCTCAGTCCTGTCCACTGCTATACGTCCCCTCGCCCCAGCCGGTGGCAGCGGGCAGATGAGTGCCTGGCCTGCTACCCCGCACAGTAAACCAGCAGCAAAGGGCAGTTTGCACTCAAACACCAAGACTAGCACCTGACGTGGTTACGGGTCTCTTTTTTCACTCCATCACCACTTATTTTCTGGTGACAAACTATGACAAAGGAATGGGGCGGACAACTGGGACAGTAACAGCTCGGACGCAGCAAACACAAGACAGACACCAGAGCACGTGTGTCAGACATGGAGTGGCCTCAGAACAAATCCCCACCGCAGCACGAGTTTGTTGCTCTTTGGGCTTCTGACACTGGTCCAAAGCCAGCATAAATCTTCCAAAAGCTGTGACTAAAGCCAGCTTTTGGCTAGTGATTCTCAACAAAGTCCATGTAGAATGGGTGACCTATTGTGACCCTTTTTAGGAAGTCAAATGTCTTTCCCATATATCAGAAATACTATGTAGATGCTCCAAGAAAAATCATTAACATCTTAGAGGCAGAGGTGAAAGCAGGAAACTGAGCAGCATCATGCCCAGAGGTCTGCCTGCAGTCCATCCTCACGGTACCTGAATGTTTCTGTCCAAAATGACCATCAGTGACTACTACGGGAGTTATCACTAACCATTTGGGCCAACATAGCACATTGCGTGAATAAAGCTGGGTGTCCTCCTCTGAGCTGCATGGTCCAGACACCCACCGCGAGATCAAGCACTCTCCAAAATGGAGGAAGCAGAAAGCCAGGCTGGGATCCCTTCTCCCAACTCTAGAACAGTGCTGTAAGAAAGAAAGGCTGCAGAGGCATAAAGGACGCCCCAAAATATCCAGTGACTACCCCTACTGCACATGGTGTAAGATGCAGCTGCACGTACCCCAGGCATCCCCCAGCAGGCACTTGCAGGCCAGCCCCAAGCTGGAGGTGCAGTGCGAGACTGCGCAGTTCAACGGAGGCTGCCCGAGTACGGCTGATGAAAGGACGCTATCTTCTGCAGCGTGGGCTAGGCGCTGGGAGCAAAGCAGCCTTGCTGCACTTTGGATAGCAATTCCATCCCGTTTCTTACACTATTAGCTGAAGACGTCTGCTCAGTAATGTCTTAAATCCCTCAGCATCACGTAGTTTTTGTTTAAAGGGCCAGTGTTCTCTGGCCCTTTAGATAAATAGATACTATTAAATCTACTTAGAAATCTTGGATACAGTAACTAATAGCCATCTTTACATAGAAACCTTATTGATAATAATCCCACCGGAAACAACTAACCTGTTTTATCTGCAGGTAAGAGAATCAGTATTAAGCTTTTTCCTACTTCAGTGAAAAAAAATACCCACTTCATTGCTATATTGTGAGCTGTGAGAGGAAAAAAGCTTATGCTTACAAATCATGTTTTGTGTTACATTTTAGCTGATTGTAAAGACTCTCTATAGACAATCCAAGTCCTGTAAGAAGACCTCCGTGCAGAAGAGAACAGTCTGAGGTTGCTCATCTGTATTTTTTTATTTCTATTATATGTGTAAGTGGCTAATAGCCTCAAAACAACCTCTTTGCATTCACAGCACTGAAAAGCACAAAACCTTGAAAACATAGTTCGTCTCCTCTCTCACTTCCACAGGTACTAACTGGGAGTAATGCTGCTGAATAGAGGGAAGAAGCATCTCCCGTGTGTTCCTGCGGCTGCTCTGCCCAAACCGCCCTGCGAACACCACCGCTCCCTGGGGATGTGGCCTTTTATCAGGACTCACACCTCTGGCAGAAAATCCTCCTCTCCCTGCAGCGATCAGGCGGCAGCAGATTAAACAGCTCCCCATTTCCCTTTGCAGCAAAGCAAGCACCTCTCCACAGCCGGGATCCGTCCAGAGGACTTGCTGTTCTCCTCAGGCATCAGTAAAGCTTGGGCTGTGAACACTCTTCCCCGTATGAGACGTGTCCCACGCTCTTGCCCTGTGAAGTCGTATAATGGAACCGCATATGGGGAGCACGTTGACATTGTTAAGGTTAATGATATAACAACAGAAAGCACATTTACAGGCAAACGGATTATAATAATTGCTCGAGCGAGCAATACGAGCAACATATTGCAAATTGGCCTTCAGCGTGCTTTAGCAGCGTTGTCGTCATCGTCGCATTTTCACAACAGGTAGTACACTACCAGGATCTCTGATCCTGGGGGACGTGATACTTTCCACAGAGACTCTCTGTACGTAACTGTTGACCACACATAAGACAAACATGCACCCTATAGCTTACTGCATACCCTAAGGCACTGCTGGGTGCCCTTCCTGCAGCTTTGTGGCATTCAGAGAAGGGGGTGATGTGGTTTCAGCATCGCATGTGTCTTGCCTTTGACTTCCCAGCCAAATGATCACACTGATTGCAGGTGTTTGGCAGCAAGAGGCCTTCAGCGTGAACCCAGTGAGGCATTAGCTGCTTTAGCACTGTGCGCTGAGGGAGCATAGAAAATAAAAAGTGACTAAATCAAGAGATTCCCCTCCCCATCCGAAGCCCAAGGGGGGCCGCTTCTTGATTTCTCTACTTGTTAGTCCTGTTTCCGGATCTTTTCAGTAGCGGTCATGACTTTTTAATGGGTTTGTGTGATGAAAGCCTTTGACAAGAGCATGTGTCACAGAAAGCGCAGTGGTGAGCCATGGCTTTCATATATATGTTAACCAGCCTTTATAGCATTACAGGGCCTGGGTGACACAAGAGTAACTCAGTTAAGCTGCAGTGAAGTACGCGGTTTCTGTGCTATACATCAGAAGACGGAGGAGTCGGGGACTGAAAGGTGAAGAGCTGGAGAGCAGCAGCTCTACGGCCGTCCCACAGCACACGGTTAATATGGAGATGCTGCTGTGCAAAACGTGTGGGACATGCTCTGCTGAGGACAGTGCTGCTGGGACCGCTGCATCGGGAAAGCATGCTGCGAAGAAAAGCCCTTCCAGCCAGACAAGTGTTTACGCACAACTTAATGCTGAAGTGAGAATTTGGGACAGCTTGAAGCGTTGAAGAATATCACGTTTCTGCTGCAGATAGCCAGATTTGCCCACAAGCAAAATTGACTCAGACATATACAAGTGAATTTGCTTCTCCCTCTGATAATGTCGTCCCCCCCATATAAGAGGAATCTCTGGCTGGTGTAAATCTGCCTTTGAATGAGACTCATGCCTCTAAACTCCTTAGGAGCTTTTTTGAAAATCTGACTTCAGAAGTCCTGGTTTCCACCAAGATAACAGTAGTCTTATTTAGAAAATGACAATAGACACAGCATTTGTCTACATTTGCAGTCTCTAGGGAGAGCTACTGAATAAATGCAAGTATTCTGCTTTGTTGTTTTTTTAATTTAGTATTTTCTACAGAGGCTTAAAAAGTATCATCTACTATAACACAGAATTTTGAGATGAGCAGAATAGAATACTACAAAATCAAATATTTCTGAGGTTAACTTACAGCCATTTATTGTGTTTCTATTTCTAGGCTTCAATTAGAGTAACATAATTTGTAAAAAGCTGAACAGGTAATCAAATTGCAATCAGCAAATCTTAAAAAAAGAGACAGAGAGAGAAAAGATTTAAACAACAAGCTTTACAGATAGGAGAATATAAGTAAATTCAGTTCTACAGCCCCATAGGAAAATCTAGATGTAATCAATTCAGGGTAAAATTTAATTAAAAGACAGAGCAATGGGATGGGGGACAAAATTCAGGTATATAGGAAATCTTTGAGAAATACTCCTGTGAGAACACAGTAAGATCATTGTTATTCTGCTCATACAGTTGAGTCATATCAGTAAGCAATCCATATACATGCATCATCTGACTTACGGGGAAAAAAATAGACTAATTTTCTCCCCCTACCCAAGTAACTCCCAGCTTAGAGGGGTTAAAAGACCGTAAAAACTGCTTCATAGCATTCCAAATATTTCTGTGCCTATCCCCAAAATAGTAACTGGTTTATCAGTTCTGCTTTATCTAAATCTTAACTCCTCATTGGCCTGCCACATAATTTTGGTTGAAAATGACCTAGAAATTAAGCATAATAATAATAATTACAAAAGGGAGGGAGAAAGATAAGGACACTCAGGGCTTTCTTTAACTAAAAACCAGTACTGAGCTCCTTGAGAAAGAAAAACCTATTCAGTAAGGCACATAATTCATTATTAAAGACAATCTTGTAACTCATAAGGAACATTAAGTTAATGTATACTACAAATAGCCGACTATGTAACACTGCATCAGCTATTATATACTTACTATAATCAAAAGATTATACAGTTCCCTTAGAAAACACTTGGGAAATGCTAGCCACTGAAAGACGGTGTGAGGAAAAGACAAGACACATAACAAAAATGGAGAAGAGTCTGATGTAGCTCAGAAAGTGTTACATTTGTCTCTTCTCCCAAGTAACAAGTGATAGGATAAAAGGAAATGGCCTCAAGTTGCACCAGGAGAGATTTAGACTAGATATTAGGAAAAAATTCTTCACCAAAAGGGTTGTCAAGCATTGGACCAGGCTGCCCAGGGAAGTGGTGGAGTCACCATCCCTGCGGGTATTTAAAAGACGTGTAGATGTGGTGCTTAGGGACATGGTTTAGTGGTGGACTTGGCAGCGCTAGGTTAATGGTTGGACTCGATGATCTTAAAGGTCTTTTCCAACCTAAACGATTCTATGATTCTATGATTTGATTTGAAAAGCATGCAAAAATAAAGCATAAAATGCCAAGAGATTAATTAATTAAATCCTTCATTGCAAACTGGAGATTATATACTGCATTTCATTTATCGGACTTTTTTCTGCCAGGACACTGCGGCGCATGATGGGCCAGATCCTCAGTCAGTGACAGTTGTTACCAAGCTGGGACCCAGCTCAGGTACCAGCACTGCCCAGGGGAATGCTGAGAGTGGACCAAACAACAACACGTAAACAGCTCAACACCAAGGGCATGCAAACGGAAACAAAAGGCACCTGGCAGGCGGGTCAGATACCTCCCGCGATCTGGAAACAGCACACAGCACCTTCGCAGCCATACTACAAGTCCAGACAAAGGCCAAGCAAAAAAATTTAGTGTTTCAAACTTCCACCTGAGCAGAGAATATTTTGTCAGGATAGTAAATACGCATTTCGGCCCTCATAGTAGAGAGAATATGCAGGAAGATTTTCACAAGGCTGGTCAGCTCTGCCAGCTGTGTGAGGCCACTCACGGTGTGCTGCTCCCTGGGCAGCACAGAAACAAGTGCAGAAACAGGTACAGCCAGTGGTCCCAGGCTGCTCCGCGCTGGATTTTTGTCGTCACTGCCCAAAATATAAATAGCTCCTATGCATCACTACTACTCCCTGCGGGCTACTAACTCCTCAGTGCACAACTTCCCTGCTCCTTCCCTGGCATATCTGTGCTTTTTCAGAGGCCTCCAGGTCACGCTGTAGCATGCAGCTGCAGGAGGAGGGACTTTGTGGGTGAGAACTACCCCCGTCCACATCAGACCTATTTTCCAGATAAATATAGGGTTGTCTAAAGAGTAACCACCAAGATTTTCAGATAAACTAAAAACCAAAACTAACACCCAACCCTAATTTCAAAACGGCTTTACTGCTGTACACCTGTGACTCCTGCACATGTACTGGAGTTCTGCACCTGTATGTTTAAAACTGGCCTGTGCCCTCATTGTACAAGGACAGGGAGTTCAGTGATGGGCTGTAGGGAAACCTTGAGGCTAGGCAGTGAGAAAAACACTGTCAGAAGGAGGAAGTACAAGTGCAAAAACAAGGAGAAATATATCTCCCTAAACTCTCAGTAAGTTTCATGCTGTCCTCGTAACACTAGGAGGTAAAACATATCAGGCAGAAATGTAGTTGTCTAAGTTGACAGCATTCCTTCAAAACTCTGTGTTATGATGATAATGAAGTCTCCTGTTTGTGTTTTCTTGGCAGAGGTTTCCAACTTTCAGAAGGAAAGTGAGCGAATTTGCAGAAGAGAGATTAAAAAGTCTCTCATTGATAGATGCAAGGAAGACATTGTTCCGTTTGGTTTAAATGGCCTTTATAAAATGTTCACTGCCTATCAACTGATGTATTAATTATTGACAGGGGCAAACCAGCAGGCAGCGCTGCACTCAGTTTGGCTGAGGGGGGAGAAATGTGGTGGCTTGTACCACCAAATGCAGAAAGTGCTCGATCCGATCTGCGGGATGCTGTCCCAAATGCAAAATCACTTTTAAGGGGAAATTTCCACATGAAAGGATGACACCGGTAAGAATAAATTCTGTTCCTCTCTCAGTCCCACTTTCTCTGAGTAAATGCGTATGCTAAAGGGCTTTTACTTCAGCTGAAACTGTGTATCACATTAACATGCTTTTTTAAACTTGTATTCTAACTGCTAGGAAAACAAAAGTGAAAAACAAGTTAAAAGCACTCAAAAAGAAATGAACAGCAAAACCCCTAACAGCCAACAAGGGTTCTAATACAAAGCAGAAGAAATACATATATAATGTAGATGTATACAATATTTGCTGGAAGCTAGCTGGAATTATGGATGTGCTGGAAGAGCCACAGTCAGATTTTGCTTAAAATCAGATTACAGTTCAGTGTGTCAGGGGTTAAACTGTGTATTACAGAAACCTCCTAGGATTTTAGGCCTAAATAGAAAAAACTCATGACACCAGCTATTTGTAAGAAATTTTGCCAGCATGGCAAAAAGTTCAGTTGAATAAAAAGTCGAGGTACATGCTGTGTGCATGCTGGATAAGCAGTGCGTATTGCCCAAACCGAGATGTGTTTTGAAAGTTCACTCCCAAAGACAACACTGGGGATGGTGTTTTTCCAACCTAAAAAATCCTTGTATTGATTTTCTTCCCTTTAAAGAAATCACATGCCTACCACATTTCAAAGTGTCCTGCTTTCAGCTGGGATAGAGTTAATTTTCTTCCTAGTAGCTGGTATAGTGCTGTGTTTTGGATTTAGTATGAGAATAATGTTGATAACACACTGATGTTTAGTTGTTCCTAAGTAAGTAATGCTTACACAAGCCAAGGACTTTTCAGCTTCCCATGCTCTGCCAGGTGCACAAGAAGCTGGGAGGGGGCACAGCCAAACTGGCCAAAGGTCTATTCCATACCATATGATGTAATGTTCAGTATAGAAACTAGGGGGAGTTGGCCGGGGGCAGCAATCGCTGCTCGGGGGCAGGCTGGGCATTGGTCAGCGGGTGGTGAGCGGTTGCATTGTGCATCACTTGTTTTGTACATTCTTTTATCATCATTATTATTATTATTATTATTACTACTACTACTATTATTATTATTTTCTCTTCCTCTGCTGTCCTAGTAAACTGTCTTTATCTCAACCCACAAGTCTTACTTGTTTTTTCCCGATTCTTTTTTTTCCCATCCCACCAGGGACAAGGGGGAGGGTGAGCAAGCGGCTGTGTGGTGCTTAGCTGCTGACTGGGGTTAAACCATGACACAAAGGAAACCGTCCATCCTGCAAAAGCTCTTGTTTTTCTGCTGTTGCTTTTCCCTGGGTCTCAGTAGGGGTGCAGTTACACACTTGAAATGTGTATACAGCAGGCCAGCACATTGCTCACCCAGTGTATAGTCAAAATCCCTGCAGGCAGGCAGGCTGGCCTTACTGCTAACAGCAATTGCAGAAAAAGAGATTCAGAAGAGCTAACGAAAGCCCTGCTGAAGACACTGAAGAATTTTTCAGATACTATAAGAAAGCAACCTGTAAGCAGGTGCATAATTACACATCATGGTTCACACAGGAAGCCCTACCTAAACTTCTGGCCTTCCTCTCCTTCTCTTCACCCCCAAATATTCCTATTTCTTTTTCTCCTTTCTTTCTTTTCTTCTTCTTCTACACAAACTGTGCTCTTGGCCCTCTGAGTAGATTTACAAGATCTACTCCTGACCTACTTTTCTATTGTTACTCCTGCAGCTCTCATCAAGAAACTTGGCAGAACCAAAAGGCTTAGTAGCAAGGCAGCGAAGCCCTCTAATGAGCTACATCAGGGAGCAAACCTTCCCCAGCCTCACCCTGCCCTTGTTTCAGTTTCTTTGTCATTCAGGTCAGGAGCAAGCTCTCAAAGGAAGAAGCCTCTCTCCCTCATGGAGCAAAGACTCCGGAACCAAGCTCTTAAATTTAACCAGAATAGCAGCCCGTGGAGGACCCTAGGAGCAAGCAAGGACATTTCAAACCTTTAGGGAAGAAACTAAACTCACTTGTCCTACTTGGAGACTTACAGCTTTGAGCAGAAATATCAGATTTGGCATACCACTCTTGGAAGCTGATAACATGACAAAACCTAACAATAAATGCAAAGATACAAATACAGTCAAGGACAAGAAAAAAGGACAATGTGGTTTACCTGGATATCACACTTGTCCGAAGAAGAAACAAAGAAGTGCCAGTGAAAATGAATAGTTTTGGGTTTCCTTCTGCTCATCGACTTTTTGCATCTGGCAGAACTTTGCTGCTTTTCACTCTTTCACCTCTCAGCTGTTCTCCGTCCCTGCAAGACAACCCATATATCAGGTGCCCACGTGTGCATACAGCTCCCCCAGGGCTCTGACAGGCCTGTACACCAGCACAGACAGGCACCCCATCAGCCAGCAGGCAGGATTTGCAGTGTGATTAATATGTTTCACCCTTGCTGAAGAGGTCCTTTACAAAGCTCCACCGAACTCTACCATTCCTAACTAATAAAGGGAAAAAAATCCTAAGAAACTGAAAGGAATTTTAACAAGAGAAGTCAGTGCATGCTCCTTTTTTACAGGGTGTTATACTAGAAATGGAAATCTTTTGCAACTTAAAAAGCAGCTAGACATGGAGCATAACCAACACCAACACTTCTCACACTGGGAAAGCTTCAATTCCAGATCTGGAGCTTTACATTATCTCTAGCCTTCACACGTCCCGTTACGGCATCAGGGCTCCAGACGGTGCAACCACTGGCACAATATAAAGGGAAGTTTTTGGTTGTCTGGGCAAAGTTGATGTTTCCAGCTTCCCTAGTATTCCTGCTAGGTTACAACTGTAAGTACTGTTCAAGAAGAGAACCCCTTTATTATGTACAGTACAGCACAGTTTATTTTCTTCAAGCAAGCGCAGAATATGTGAAAGTGGCCAGAATTACTGCTGTAGAAGCTGAAGTACATTTTTTTCCACAGTATGAGTAGACTCACTGACACCATGAGCTGCACTTGGTCCCTAAATTATACTACTATGTATCTCAACCCTGACATAAAGGGAGTACCTCTCAGTGACACACAGATTTTTTTTTGGCCAGAAGGGTCTATTATGATAATTCAGCTTGGTCTCCTGAACAGTGCTGGCAATGTCCATTCGTTTAGTAGCTCCTTTCAAGGATACCAGCAGAGGAACCAATTAAGTCTGTTTGTGACGGCAGTGGTCATTTGCAGAATGCCACCTCTCGCCTACTAACGACTTCAGAACAGCAGCCCCCCTTCTCTGGGGCCAAGCCCTTCAGCCCTCCTTTCTCTGGGGCCAAGAACAGCGTTTGGATACCAGCGATGGAGTTACAGAGCCACACGTGAACGACAGCTGAAACTCTCTGTACGTAGTTACTGGTTCCCTATGTGATCCAATATGTTAGTGACAGAAAATCACAATCAGCGTGTTTTCTCTTAGCTGGCTTTAAGTACCTGCAAACTGTGATTTCCTATTCTAGAAAGAACACACATTCATGGAGCTGTTAAGCTGACAGCCTCACTTATTTAAGCTAATACTGTCTCCTTTTTGCCTGTGTGATTTCAGAGGTGTTTCCAACACACTTCACCACATCTATGCGAATATCCTGCCACAAATTATATTGATGATATATCCTCCAGCTTACAGATCAGATAAGATCACAGCATATTGTTTAAGAATCTGCCTTTTATACAATCAGAGACTGTGCCAAACAGCAGTACATTACAAAGCAAAGCCTTTGTTTATAAAAGAAAAAAATAAGCCCCACTGGAGATCTTCGTGTTGTGTACAAGGGAAATTATAGGAGTAAAATTAGACCAGTATAGTTTAATAATTAAGGTTATACTCCCAGGGCTGACATTTTTCTTGAACAATATACTTTTTCCTGACCCTCCCTTAATCTTTTTTCACAGGGATTTAAGATAGAGTATTTTACTTCATGTTGGATCAGTTAAGGGTGTAAACATGGTCACTGAGAGACGCAAGGTTCATCAGTGCTCCTCGAGGTATCAGCATCCATCAGCTGTCTGCGCTTGTTCACATGCTCAGGGCTGAGCTAATCACCAGATTTGGAACGGGGAAGCAATCCTCTTCCAGATTAGCTCATCAGAGACTGCTGGTTTTTGTTTGTCTTCCTCTGCAGCATAGCGCGTGGTCTGCAAGCATTTGCAAATGTCACCCAGCAAATCTCCTGCTAGCCAGGAGGACTCAGAAATGCCCTTGATCTCTCCTATTCTCCTCCTGTGGCACAATTGTGGCATTTGGTCTTCTAGCACAGACTTGGAGTCTGTTGTGAGAAGCCTGGAAATGCACAGCATCCCAGGGTGAGATGAGCTACAGTGCACAGGCCTGCGCATCTGCAGCATGCCTTTCTGCAATTTGAAAGGCACTGACTCGATGACTCAGGTGGTGTCCTTCAGTCCTATATCTGTAGTTCACCTGTGTGGCCAGTCCCTTGCTCTGGAATGACTGCCATGGAGGGAGCTCTGCAGGTATTGTGGATGCAATTTACCTACGTATCTCTAGATATACATGACTACCCCTGAGCTACTGGCTCTAGGTTCATTTATAGTGTGAGGAGTGAAAGAGAGTCTTTTGGGGTTCATGTCTATTCATCTCTATGTTCAGCCTGCGTTTGGTCAGACAAGTTCCACCTGCAATAACGATACCATTTCAGGCTCCAGCTTTAACTCCCAGTGTCGATGTAAGCAATGCGCTGGGCTTTTTTTACACTCTGGTTGTGAAAAAGACTCTTAAAATTAGTGTAAGAAAAATAAAGCAACTGACTGCTCTGTTTGCTTGCCAACCTTACCAAAGATTGAAGCGTAGAGATCAAGGTCACCCCATGGAATTGTAGACATTTAACCAAGCCAGCTAAACAAGCCTTGGTTCCTGTACAATCAACAGACAAAAAGAGGCTCCTCAGAGAGGGAGTCAGTCAATCTGAAGATCCGACAGCTCTGGAAGAGCCCCCCTCGCTCCCTGCAGCAAAGGGCAACTGTGACTAGGTTGCCTCCACTAAGCAGGATGGATGCAGACCTTAGAGTAGAGATGAACAAACTGGAACGAGAGGAGTACAGAGTGAAATGAAAGCTGCTGCAAATTTGACATCTGTTTTGTGCAGCGTGTGTTTCTCACACACAGATTTGAGGTGCAGGAGTTGCGCTTTGCTTGCCCCTTGCTGAGAACCGCACACAGCCATCGCCTCTCACGTGGGCTGTCCCACCACAGCCAGATAGTCCCACACCATTCCAGGTCGCAGCACCATGTTCTCGGTGCACTCAGGAGAATGAGCCTTTTTCCTGTTTAAGATCAGCCTACAAAAGCACAGCTGAGTTTTCAGAAAGTATTTTACCCGCTGCCTGCTCGCAATGATACAGATAGCTTTCAACAGAAGTGAGAAAGTATTGGGGGGAAGGAATCCTCCTCTGAGAATTTCCAGTGTTAGGGCCTTCATGAAAGATGTCATTATAAAGAAATGAATGAATGCATTTGTCAGCCTCTGGGAGGTTTCAGAGTGGCTTCTATTTTTATCTCTTTTTATCCCTTGAAGGAACTGAGAACTAATATTTGCAATGCCTGACTGAGGATATTAATGTTTTCAAAAAGCTGCCATTCCTTCCAGGGCAGGAAATAGTGTAACCTGGTTGGGTTTTTTCACTGGTTTGTCTCTTGAAATGAAATTTCTGCAACTGTGTTTCCAGTAAGATGTGCCTGCAGGACCATCCAAACCTTCTATTCCTGTCTATTTATCTGGTATTGAACCTTAACAAATCTGAATGATGTGTGACCAGCTAATACATGTCCAAAATACACTTCTTTTACTTTTCTCGCAGTATTTTTGCTATGCTATGCACTACTGTTTAGTCTGGACTTACTGAGACCAGGTTCATGTAAAATCATAGTATGTGTTTACTGAAGATAAAATGCTGAGAGGAGAAAAACAAAAGAATGAAAAGGATGTTTTCAGAACAGAATAATCTCATGGCTAACTGTTATATTGGTACCAAACTCTCCGAGTGTAATGATTTGGCTGCCTGGAGCAGAAATATTTCTATTTATAGTTAGCAGAGGGGTAAATCATTAGTCCAGTTACTGGTACACTCATGCCTCATACAAGCATCCACAAATATGAGAAGGGTTTTTGAAAAATCATCACCCGCTACTGCAAGACTAGATGAGACTTGTCTAAAAGACTGTTGATGTTGCATTTGATGAAGCAGATGGGTCACTGCTGAGCACACCCTATTACCTTGCCAGAGGCTAGGTCTATTATCAGAGCAGCACTTCTGGCCTCCATTGGCCCGAACAGCAAATGATCAGCAGAGGAAATTGAGACTGGAGATCCCATCAAAAAGAGATGGCAAAGAGCTCACTGCATAAGGTTATATTAAGGACCCTTCCTTTAAGATTTCATATGTATTTTCATTCATTGCGTTTCAAATTTCACTCTTCACAACATGAAACCATCACCAGCCTAGTCACACGCTCGCTGTCTCGGGACTTAGCGTGGGGATGAGACACTGCAACCTCTGAGTGCCCTGCCACAGAAACAGGGCAGGCTTGCATTTTTCAGAACTTTTTCTTCTTGATTATTTCCTCTGCAAAATTAAAATAAGCAATTTAAAGGCAAATTTGAATTAGCATATTGAGGACAGTTTATTATTTATGAGATGGAAATCAGGATCTTGGATGACTGAACTCATTAAAGACCATTTGGAATAGTTCCCATCTATTTCTTCCACAGTACCCACACAACAAATAATTCACACGGTAATTAATGCCACGTCTTCCCAAACAATACGTGCTTCCGACAGGAACTGTTCAAATAGGAAATGCACGAAACTGCCCTGAAATAGCAATAAGCTTAAAATATATATCAGCAAAACCAGGAAACTTTGTGTTAGGGCAATCACAGCTGCTTTAGCTGAACTTACTGGGCCAAAGACTTCCCTGATTTAGCTCAGAGAAGGTCAGTGGAGCTAGACAAGGGGGGAGTTTGGCCGGCCAGGCCTCTGCACTGGCACAGCTCTCATCTGACCTTGTGTCAGGGGCTTACAACAGACAGCACTCTGTCTTTCTGCCCACGCAGACTACACGGTGTAGCGCAAGAGAAACAAGCTTATTTTCCTCCTTAGCTGTAGCCCACAGGGCTATTTGCATAACAGTGAATTAAATACTTTTCCAGCATTGCGACTACCTGTGAAAAGTTCCTACAGGCATGCTATGCTCTGCAACAGAGCGCAGCCCTGGGATCCCCTGGACGGGGCCAGCCGAGGAACCAGCAGCAGGACAGCTGTGTCAGCACAGTGCCGTGCCTCGACTAGGCCTCTCAAGAGCTGGGGAGATAATTAGCTCAGGCAGGCTGCCACATTTTCAGCGCCTAAGAGCCCTGCATGGCAACACGGCGAGTTATGCAGATGCACCGGCCTCTCAGAGCATCTCCCCTTGTGCTGCAGTGCCCACTCCTGAAACGCGGGAAGGAGCTGGTTGGGTCTTGCAATAAGGAATTGCTTGCTTCCAGCCGCTCTTCACTGCTTGTGAAGGGCTGGTGGCCTCACCACCAGGCTGTGGTACTGCATTTAGGGGCAAGCAAAACAATCCCGATGATAGCCACTCACCATAACTCCCCAGGGCAGGGGCCTGCGGTGCCAGCAGGGATGCTGTGTGCTCTGTGCATCCCAGAGATTTGTTCCCTTCCAGGGGGTACTTATCCACTCAGCATCTCTATGAAACACTGGTCATGTCTTATGAGAGGAACTCAGGCACAGAGAAATTAGATCTTCCCAAGGAAACCTATGGCAAAAGAGAGAGTTGAAGCTAGATCTCCAGATTCCCCCATTTATCATCCTAAAACACAGCTTATTCCTTCCTTCTAAGGAAAAAAATGTAATAGGCCATGATTTTGCCCTGTCCATACATTTAAGTTTCACATCACAGCCACCACCATGGTAAGTAAGAGTCAGCAAGTTACGGACATTAGCAGGACACCAGTGGGAAGTACTCCATACTTGCCACCTGGCAAGTAAGGACAGAAGCTTGAAGGCATGAAGCATGCGGGAGGGACATCGCTGGTGAGATCCCTAGAACAAAGCTGTTAGCCAAGAAAATGACCTCATCTTTAGAGTGGAAATCCCACTGCCAGGCAAGCCAGGGACAAGGGTTCCTTAGAGAGCCATTTCTTTCACAGTCTACCTTACTGAACCATGGGATTGCCACCATGTCTCCTTGGAAAACAAGAAGGGACATGAAAAATACAGGGCTAATTGGTTCCTCTTTTTGCGACCTCCACAGGCAGCTTCATACCTCCTGTTCACTAAGTGGGTTGTAATATTTCTGCCCCCTTCCTACCAGGCACAGGCACTTGAGTGTCACTCAGCCTCATGCACAACCAGTGAGGAGGATCTGGTCCAGCTCTGCAGCTCTGCAGAACAACATCCCTGGCTCTTTTTGTTTTGCTGTCTCTAAAGGAGAGCTCTCAAAGCAGTCGAATTGATTTTAATTTGTTTTTAAAGGGAAAAAGAGAAACAGCTTAGAGCTTGAAAATGTGCAGTGAACAAAACAGCTGTACTGTAAACCTCTGAAAAAACATACTTTACAATGGTAATTATGACAGATTAAACAATGAGTGTCATCAGTGTGATGGTACAATGCACACAATACTAACTGTTTCCTACTCAAATATTTGCAGACGTCTCCAATTTTTTATTTTAATGAAATCTCATCTAACTATTGAATTGACTTTAAGAACCATCCTGAGGCTCACAAGAGCTTTCGCTGTCAAAAGCTCTGTCAGATATTTGAACTGCAATTTGCCCCCAATGGTTCCTAGCTTGAGCTAGAGGAATGCTGCAAACGTAGCTTTTTAGGAGGTGGCGAGTCTGAAAAAAAACTGCCTACAGAGAATGGTAAAACCTGAGAGGGGCTGAGGACCTATCCTGCTCTACAGTTACAACAGGAATTGTACGGACCCCTGCACCTTGAAGAAAACTTTGGGTACAGATTTTCTCCACTTCTCAAACATATGCATCCAACTGTGCTGCTGTGTGATTAAGCTGTCCTCTTTGGATGGCTAAGCATGTGGAATCCTTTCGTCATTCAGTACATATGTGCATGACAAGTATGGGCTGCAAGCACGAAGCCAAAGAAAATAAATCGATCCCTCTGAGAACTTTCTGAGAGCTTCCCAGCTATTGGATGGGGAGTAACACAATTTAAACAATGATACATTAATTAATGCTAAATGACAGCATGCAAACCCATGGGGATTCCTTTAATCCCAAACGAGTTTTATATCAAATAAAAGGAAAGGCTGATGGTAAAGCCTCCATGTGCTAATGGCACCCAGTTATTTAAGGAAATTGGCTTTGCATGTTGCTGGGCATTACGCAAAGAATATTCAGTGGGCTGAATCCTGAGATTGACCCTTCACTATTGTTTTGTTTTAAGCAAAAATGTCTACTGGCTTTAATAAGAACTTGTTTTAAATAAAGGAAATCACCTCAGATGTGACCCTTATGGATACGTCTCTTTGTCACGTTCAATATAGTTGTCTAAGCTCCTGTATTTGTGACATCCTGCTTCCTGTTGGCTCTCACAGTGTCATTCTCTCTCAAGTATTTGCCAGATTTTCCCATGTTTCCTTTAAGTGTCTGCTTGGACTGAGTTTCCCCAGAACCAAGAAAGATGATGAGGACTGCTCAGTACAGAAGGAGAAGCTGTGTTTTGCCACAGTCCCACTAATCCTTGAAGAAATTTGGAATCAGAAGGCAAGCTGGCTGTGAAAGCCATGGATTCACACATATCTTAAAGGCCAACCACTCTTCTCCCCCGAGGTAATGAGAAAACAATCCTGTGTGCCACCCCTGCTGACTTTGCAGAAGTAACTCTGCCATAAGCCTTAACTCTCACCACTCTAAGAAAGTAAAATACTAAGGACAGCAATGAAATCATTAAGAAGACAGGAAACAGACTGGTGTTTGCCAAATGGAGAAGAGCCACACGACTAGGCAAATAATGTTTATTTTAACACTCCCAAAGTCTGCTAAAGATAGTAGAGAATGAAAACAAATGTGAGAGCTATCATACAGAAGTAAGAGGAGTTAACAAGCATCTTTAGGGTAGCAATGCAAGGGAGGTATTTTGGAGCTGTATGTCTGAATAGATTCTGTACCAGCTGTTCTGACCACCCAATTGATGGGGCACTTTGTGGACAGGAGGGGACACCCTGAGAAGTGGGGAGAAACCACAGTATCCTTCATTTTGATGGATATAAAAAATCTCTGTGCCAATAATACCATTGCAACTGTTCCTAGGCTGCTCTGTACATCACTAGATCTGGGTCAGCATGAAATTAAGGATCATGAAGTAGCATCTGGACACAGGAAACAGCAAAGCTCCCTGCAAAACTCTGTGCAATATACAGAAACATATGCAAACAGTAATTTCTGAATAGATTTAACATTCTCATTTGACTTTATTCCTTTTTGAAACCTTTTCTAGATTCTTCAAGAGAGAAACCTAAATATATTGCAAAAACCTCAAATGCTTTGCTCATGTATTCTATAATTTTTCATTTTTTCTGAAGAAGAGAGTTCGTGAAAATTGAGAGTTATCAAAGTCTGCCATCCTTATTCCTGAATTTCTTCCTGTTTATTGCCCTTTCACAAGTGGCTGACTCAACAGACAACTGAGAAAAGACTAAATAAGTCTTCTCTGGGTGGCATTTTAAGCTGGTGTATTTTAAGAACTGCTATTATGTTGCAGCTGAATATTCCAGCAGACTGTCACCCCCTTCTGAATCAGAGTGCCACCAGACTAAATATTTGCACAAATTCCAAGCATTGCCCTGTAGATTCTGCACAGAGAAGAACAATTTTATATCGAGGTGAACAATGGCTCTTCACTCCAGCATCTGATCTGTAAAAAATGCAATCTTTAGAACGACACCAGAATAAGTAGATTTAATTGTAGATCTAGCAAAATCCATGTTTTCCCAAAATCTTTTTTTAATAGTCATACTTCTCCATCCATAAACAGGTATACAACTGTATAGAGAGCTCTCTTGGTGTAGAGAGATCAATAAATCTGAAATTTTACAGAAATTAAGGGCAAAAGAAGGCATTTCAGAGCCTTCAAAAGACAGATTTAAACCAAAGTTGCTGAGTTGCTGCTAATGATACCAATTGTCTGGGTTGGAATTTTTTGAGACAAAACGTTAGTACTTCAAACATACAAATAAGGTCAGTGAAAGACTTCACTGAATCAGCAAAATTCCTCAGTCTTCCAGTCTTTTAGAAAAAAAAAGAATAATTGAAGTCTAGTTCTAAGAAAGGAGGACTGAAGAGATTGCACTGAGAAGAACCAGAGCTATTTTTAAAAGATTACTGAATGTAACTAATGCAGATTCTAATGTGTACCTGCTGTCTCTGGGGCAGTAGCAGGTAATGAAACTTGGCTCCATAACCCTGCCTCTCTCAGGCATGCCTATTTTCTAAACCACTCTTTTGTGACATGCAATCTAAAGAAGTGTTATCACAAGTCTCCTTAAAATGGTGGTTAGTAGAAACTAGGACTATTGGAAAGAAAAAGGTCTTTTTTCTAATTTGCAACTCAACAACAAAATGTTTTCTGTTTATTTTGAAGAGAAATATGCTCTTGTGAACAGAGGATTGACTTAATAAAACGCACCAACAAGAACAAACTTAAAAATCAATACCCCTTTCTATTTAAATAATTGTTTTGTCACTAGCTCACTGACTGATCTTACACAGCTTATTAACACCTATAGTTTTCACAAGTATTCAGTAATTTTTATCTATATTGTCTGTGCAGAATGAAATACAGGAATAGGGCTGATTTTCAGGGACGTGAAACTGAAAATTTCAGTTTCACATGGAAGTGTTGGGAGTGCAGAAGCTCAGCATCTTAAAACAAGGATTTGGCTCCTCCGTAATTTACCCCCTGACTTCAGTCGCAGTTACACAGACACACAAAGATGTGTCTCTTGCCTACACAGGTTGGAAGTTTCAAAATTAAGAGGTTAGAAATCTTGGACTAAACATCATAGTCACAGTATGCCCATCTGTAAAATGGGCAAAATACCTATCCATTGCTTCCCAGGGGATCTCGAGAGCGACTATTTGATCACTGTTAAATATGTCTGTCGCTTTCAGTGTATCAGGGGGTCTTTTGTCATTCTTCCTTTACAGAGAATGACAACTAAACTGTCAGGCCCTCCTGGGATGGGAATGGGCTGAAGGAAAAGGAAACACAAGGAAAGCAGATGACTGATGGCAGGAGATGAATGTGGCAGTGAAATGAACTGGCCATTTGTTTTGTCTGCCACAATGCCAGTACAATGGCAACACCCGAACACCAGAACACCAAACACCCGAACACTTAGAATAGAGGCAGTGGAGGGACTGAGAAGAACTTAATTATTTACTTCTTAAGCCCTGGTCACAATTCAGAGGTCAAACTCCTTAACTCTCTTCTCAGACACAACAGCTAATGAAGGATGTTCTTTAAATAATTATGATCAAGGGACCTGATCAACAGTGAAGGGTTGGATTCTTTAACCATTTCCCACTGGTTTCTGCTTTTCTAAAAAGCGATTGTGATTTGGCAGAGGAAGGAAAGGGGGAAAAAGGAGGGAATAAAAAGAACAAACAGAGAGGGGATTGGTCTTTTGTTTAGTTACTTCCCTGGTGGTAAATGGTGAGGGTGTACTGGAACTTTAACCAAACACCATCCATTTAGGATACATTGTTTTAGAGTCAACTTACTAATTGAACAAAGCAATTTTCTTCCCATCTCAGCAAGTATTTGCTGTGCCTGTGGCAAGATGACTGTGGTTTAAGGGAAGGGTGGTCCAAGAGGGAAGGGCACTCTTCTTCGCCAGGCAGGAGGCAAGGCGTGAAACACCACAACTCCCAGTTTACATGCAGACAGGAGAGAAAATAGGAATTTATCAATGCATGTTCAAGGCACTCAGGCATTACAGAGATGGAGACATTAAATACGAAGAGGTGACATTTATAGCTGATTAGAAAAACCTAATTAATGTAGAACCACAGTTTTAAAAATCTCAGGTATGTACGGGCCCTCAACTGTGGAGAGACTCCTCAGCACGCAGCCCTTGGCACAGACCTCGACGTTTCTCTTAGGGTGGGAAGAGGCCGCACAGAAGCAGAAAACAGTCTAACGTCCCTCCCTGCCTCCACAAGCACTCCTGCTGACTGATGGCACGCAGCCTGCCATCCCACCCCTGCGCCTGTGGCTGTTGCTCGGGATCCACAGTGGGGAAAACATGACCAGGGCCCCGGCCGCGGCCTTCAAAGCCGAGGGCAGGGGCACGACAGCAGCCGCCACGCTACACACGACGCCTGTGAGCAGACACCAGGGAGCACCTGGTTTCCACCGGCTGCGTCCGCTGCCCCCCACCCGGCCTGTCACCGCAGCCTCCGGCCAGGGCAGGCCGCGACGTGGCTGCCGCGAGCCCCGCGCTGGGGGCACACAGGAGGCCACGGAGCACCGCTCACCTCCCCACCCGTGGGATCAGGGGCTAAGTAGCCCCTCAGAGTCCCTAGGCCCGTGCTGCCCCCGCGCTGCAGGGGTGGCGGGTAGTGGCTCCCGTGCCTGTCCCGGGACGCCACCGCCCGCCCGGCAGGGACTACACCTCCCAGGGTGCCTTGCTGGGGGCAACAGCGGTGGGGGAACGACTCCCTGGGGAGCCTGACCGCCCTCTCCGCGGCGCGGACGGCGCTCCTCTCGCGAGAGAGCCGGCGGCCTCACCTAACGCCCCTCACACGCACACGTCTCGCGAGACCTGGGGCTGGGGGCCGCCATGGCGGCGGCGGGGGGCGCGGAGGGGGTGTTCGCGCTGGAGCTGCTGGTGGAGGCGGTGCGGCTGGCGGCGCCGGGCTCCGCGCTGCGCCCGGCCGTGGCCCTGCGCCTCCTGGACTTCCCCACCCTCCTGCTGCGCCCCGCCGCCGCCGCGCCGCCCCTGCGGCCGGGCCGGGCCTTCCCCTTCGGCCGTGGCAAGCGCTGCCTCTTCCGCTGGCGCCGGGGCTCGCTCTGCGCCGCGCTCCGCCGCCGGCCGCTCCGCGCCCTGCTCCTGGCGCTGCCCGCCGGGCTCGCCCCGGGGCCTCCCCGTCTCCTCGGCAGCTGCGGCGTCTCCCTGGCCCCCGCCGCCGCCGAGCTGCTGCAGCGGCCCGGGGCGCCTGCCTCCTGCGGCCGCCGCGGCTGCTTCCCTCTGCGGGACTCCGCGGGCCGCCCCGTCGGGGATCTGGTCCTGGGCTACCGCCTCACCATCCTGGAGGCCGGTGAGGAGCCGCCCCTGCCGAGCCCCGCCAGCCCCGGCGCTGCCACGGCACCTGAAACCTCCCCTGAGCCGGGGGCCGAGGAGGAGGAGGAGGGTGAGGAGCTGGAGGGCAACATCTTTTGCCCTCCCGTGCTCTATTACAGCCGCGAGCCTGCTGAGCCTCATCCGCTGCCAGCAGCAGCGGCCGTGGGGAAATGGGAGCATGTCGAGGCCTGGAGGCTGCAGGAGCAAGACAACGGCCAGAGCCCCCCACGTCCCAGCGCTGGGCCCTCATTGCTGCACCCCACCAGCCCTCGACAGCTCCACAACACCCTGGGGCAGCTGCCGCTGCTCAGTGCATTGCTGGCAGAGCTGTCGGTGCTCGCCCGCAGTGCTGCGCCTGCTGCTGTCCACCCCCATCTGGCCTGGCTCTACAAGGCCCCGGGAGGTGGTGGCATAGCCTCAAGACCCCCCAGCCCCAGCCGCTCCTCTGCCCTCAAGCCTGCAGAGGCACCTTTGGGGCCAGGTGGGAGCAGTGGAGCTGGCAGCCCTCGATTCAAGCAAGGCCGGCAAGAGGCCACCTCACCAGGGTCTTCTCGGGCTGGCAGAGGACCTAAGAAAGCTGTACCCCAGGGAGAGACAGGCTCTGAAAGGAACTGCAAAACTAAGGAAAACAGACCTCCCAGAAGAAAACTGATGTACGGGCTGACAAATACACTGAGGCTACGGCTGCAGCAGACCAATCCTGATAAGCTGGTAATTCATGAAAGGAGAGAGCAGTACAGAAAAAAGCAAATGGAGATGCTGAAGAAGAGAAGCCCTTTATCCAAAAGAAAGCTGCTTAGAAGTGCTGGAGAAGAGGATGTGGTTTCTTACAGGCTGTGTAGCAAGGGAGACAGTTCAAAGCAGAATAATGAGTTTGAGAAAACTGTTGAGACTTCATTACAAAACAGTGCTCTCACAGAGTACATTTCTGTGACAGGAGATGCGTCCCCTGACCTGCAGAAACAGGCTATTGCAAGTCTATTGAAGAATGATGAAACTGCAAGCAAGGAACGTCCATGCAAAGTAACTACTGCCCCCTTACTGGAGGAAACTGTATTAAAATCTGCTCACAAGGGAAAGTATGTGAAAGCCCAACTCCCAGCAGCTTTCCCATCAGATGCTAATGCAAAGGGAAGTAATGAGGAAGCAATACACTTAATCCACCATAAAACCATGGATTATGACAATGCGTCTGTTGTAAGTGATCACAAACCAAGCCCCAGTAGGAGTGTTGAAAACAATTCTGAATTCATATACTCAGATGACTTCGTTGCTAGTCCTGAGAACACAGTTTATTCAGAAGATTTCAGCAGTGCTGAGTGTACGGGCAGAGACTCGGAAGCTCTTGACAGCAGTCCTGAACCTCTGTGGCTTGAAAGCCCAAAGCGAGGTTGGTCAGATACAGAGCCAGAATCCAGCGGGTCCAGAATTTCAAAGACAAGTCAAAGAGCTGGAAGTACTTCAGATCTTCTGCCAGTTCCTTCAGTTTCATCTCCAGTCCAGTCTTTGAAGAGAAACCGTGACTTAAAAAACAGCAAGAGAACTAGTAGTGAATCTGTTGATTCACTTAATGATGCCTCTATTCGAGCAAGGTTATTGGATGAAGAGCAGGAAGCCCAACAGATCAATAAGGAAGAGAACATGGGTGATCAGCATATTAAACAAATATCTACACTGAGAAGCAAAGAAGTTAGCTCTGATGCTGATCTGAATATAGGAAAGCGGCAGACCTCTGCAGGAAAACGCCAGTTAGTAACTCAAGTTACCTCTTACTTGCCATCTAACATGTCTGATCTTGAACTTAGTGTCCTGGAAAACAGGATGTCAGACAAAGAGGATGATTTTCTGGGAAAACTACATGTTCCTAATGAATACAAAGACATCAGTGAACTTGTAATAAACAAACTTCCGGGATACACAATGTAACTACAAGTTTCACTGTCTGTATTAAGATATGATATTTAAACTTTATAAGGCCTGTTCCATTTAGCTGCAATATATACAAGTTAATTTAAGACTTCATGATGAACACTTAATACTTGGTGAGTTTACTTAAGAGGTTTTTAAAATAAACTGTTTTAATCTCTAACGAATGGCTCTTAAGTGGTACCTACTGCATGACTTCAGTGTCAGTATCTTAATACAAAAGTAATCCAAACAGCACAAGAAACTTAACTTCTTGTCAAAAGCAGAAACGAAGACAGAAGCAGCAAATGCAGTCAGTACCCGCAAAAGTTGTCCAGGGTAGAAGTAATAATATACTACAGAAACAGCCAAGTACAAAATACATCCCTAACTGAACATTTAAGTTTTTATCCTTCATGAAAATAGGTCCATGCTTCATTTTCACTACAAATAGTTACTTAAAACATACAGTCACAGCCAGTAACAGCACAGACTTTTATCAGCTAATCTGTATCGTGATGTATTTGTTTCACTGTTCTATCACTAAATACAGTGACCAGAACTAGATGAGCCCTTTTAGAGTTTCTTAGGTTGGAGTTTCTCATTTAAATCAGATTTTCACAATTTATTATAAAATAGTTTAAGAATTATTGGTGACAGTAAATCTATATAATCTGGGAGAGCTTTGTGAGGTTGATGGAAGTTACTTGACCTTGAAGACTAAGGGTGTGTAAAGAGTAGGGAAGAGTGCAGTAAACTTTCAATGCTTCGCAACTCCTTGATTGCTTTCTTTGACACTAGGGAAAGCGGGGGGGTCAGCACCCACAGTCCAGAAACTCAGAACAAACGGGCGTATTACATCATGATTGAAGGATTAGAGATAATGAAGAATTTGCCACGTCCCCTTTTCTGTTCCGTTCTGTTCCATGTCCCCTTGTCTGTTATGATGGTGGAACTACCATCTGATGTTTGCTTTTGATTTCTGGTTTGGTTTTTATGACTTCCAGTTTGATCACTGAACCTAACATCTTGTCTTTTGTTTAACTATTGAGATTTTTTAGAGTCCATATCCCTGTTACAAATTTCAGAGACATTCTTTGACTTGAATCTGAAGAGAGCTCAAAATTCCTGCCTTAGTTTTTAGGTCTGTCTTGTCCCCCCTTTCCACTCTCCGAGTAGTTCATCTCCTTTGCCAGCTTTACATTCCTAACTATCTCATCATTTAGGACATTTATCCTCAGGGTTAAATGACAGACTTACCAACTCCCCTTTTCCTTATAATTTACAATCTGACTTCTTTCCCCAACTTTTTCATTTCTCACTGTAGTTCTCCGTGTACTTACTGCAAGAGCCTGTGTTTACACTTTAACATCTTGGAGGGATTTTTTTATTTCCATCCTACTATGTGTTTGTTTTGTAGGAATGACAGGACCTCTCCTATTTAAAGTACTAACATCTGTGAGGATTATTCAAGTATCTGGTGTTGACTTTTGAGAACACCACTACTAATATTTTTAATCTAAAGGTAAGCAGCTGAAATTACCGAAATAACAAAGGAATCTCTGTCCAGAGAAATTCTTAAATGTTATTTAGGGTGCCTCTGTTTCATCAGCTCCAATTCCAGACCAAAATATATTTTTTTCTTTTTTCTTCTAATGCCATGGACTTCTTTGACACACATGGATTCAGACTGCCATTTATACATGGCAGTAATTCTGATTTTATCGATGGAATAAGATCTTGCAGTTCTCATGGGCAAAACTGTCATTAAAATACAATGCTGCCCAACCATTTTTACTGTGCAGCTATTTAAATGAGTTGCTAATACTAAGAGTCCACGATTTGAAGATCATTACATAAGAAAAGTTTAATAAAGTTAATTTTCAACCCCAAATGGGTTGAAACTCAAGGGAAAATTCACGGTCCTTTTTCGATCCCCTATTCCATCTTCACTTTTCAGTTCCCAGAAGCAAATATGGTAGGTAGCAAATATTTCTTTTGTTTAAATAATGAAACTAATCTCTTTTCAGCTAATTTTATTTGGGATAACATTTCTAATGTTGATTGTGTAATAGCATTTATAATTTTGTCAGGAGAATGATGAAAATGACAGAAAATGCATACTAGGAAGACAATAGGAGACATTACACAAGAACAGAACATCAGCATCATGCTTACATGTTTTAGTTTGGTTTTGTCTTTTCAAATATAGACTCAAGGTAGTTATTATTGCATGGAGAGGTTAACAGATAGTTTCTACCCTCTGGGATAATAATCTTTTCAGATATTGTCTATGTTGTGAGAGAAAATTAAATTTTACTTAATATTCAAACAGCAACTCCCAGTCAACAAAAATGGGAAAGAACTTTGTGTCACTGATTTCTCATTTAAAACTCATAAACCAGTATATTGGCAAGAACTACCTGCTAATGACAAGAAGATTCTATATGTCAACCCAACAGAGCAAAACAGAGATATTTACTATCAGTATAAAATATAAAAAAAAAGGCAGGAACAAACTCTCTTTTGTACAAATCCTATAATAATCTACACTCAGCTATATTATACTAGCTAGCCAATTTTGTCATTATAACTTGCATCCTGTACCCCTGTGATCAAGTTGTTAACGTCAGAGGTTTAATAAGAGATTTCTCAACTTTAATGGAAGTATTACACAAATGTTTCATAAAGACATCATTTCTAAATTGTAAGGACTAAATTATATGGATTATGTTTGTGCAGGGGACATGGCAATATGCTGGGAGAAGCAAATAATAGTAGCATATCCCCCACAGTTCTTGCACAACCTTCCCAAAAGTAGCATAGATACTTCAGAATACATGCCTGTTTTTCAGATACCCCATAAGCATCCCAAGAAGTAGAGGTCTATAGGCCCCCTTTAAGTACTGGAAGGCTGCTATAAGGTCTCCCTGCAGCCTTCTCTTGTCCAGGCTGAACAACCCCAACTCTTTCAGCCTGTCCTCGTAGGAGACATGCTCCATTCCTCTGATCATTTTCGTGGCCCTCCTCTGGACCCGCTCCAACAGCTCCATGTCCTTCTTGTGCTGGGGGCTCCAGAGCTGGATGCAGTACTCCAGGTGGGGTCTCACCAGAGCAGAGTAGAGGGGCAGAATCACCTCCCTGGACCTGCTGGCCAAGCTTCTTTTGATGCAGCCCAGGATACGGTTGGCCTTCTGGGCTGCGAGCGCACATTGTTGGCTCATGTCCAGCTTTTCATCCAGCAGTGCCCCCAAATCCTTTTCTGCAGGGCTGCGGAAGATAGATGAAGAATCAAATCTTGTCCCACTACACACCCACAAAAACCCTGATTTGAAAACTCAGCTTTTTGAGCAAGAATAGCTAATTTTTCCACATGCATTCAATCCATGGTTCTTTGTCAGAGTTCCTGGAAAGATTATTAATTAGTACTCATTACAGTGTGGGCCCTTATTCACTGGGAGACTGACATACGTAAAACCAAAATGGTTTCTTACAATCCCCCAGCCATCTACTTGTAAGAGCCTTCAGTTGTTACTGAAGGTTGAGCAATCCCCATAAACAGTGGGTCTCTGTTACAGTTTTGTTACATGCTTGACAGAGCCAATGGCTAGTCACAATGCAAAGTGTCACAAACCCAAAATATTTACGAAAAGCTCCCTATTTCCTAATTCCATAGCCCTTGGAGATTTCATATATAAACGTGTTTTGACTGAATTTGCTGTAGTTTTCGTTTTCATCTCATTGACTCATTAACTCTAAAAATTTCCTTGCTCCATACTATTAAGCAGTAACTATAGTTACTTCAAGTTACATTGTTGTTAGTTACGCTTTACACTCTACTACAGTGAAATTAAAATGTGAGAAGTAATTACCTAAGTTTATTATAGATCCTCACTAAACAAAGCCATCTAGCTTCTTACTTTTGACTTGTTACTTTAGCAACTGATCTTTGCTTTAAATCTGTATGATATTCTAGAAATAAGGTAGATGGGTGTTCAAAACCATAGTTTTATTGCTTAAGATAAGGGGTGTTAAATCAGCTCAAATAAGATTGAACTTATATTTCACCACAAGTCCCAAACCAAGAAATAAACTCTTAGATATACACATTGATTCTTTTCAGAATTTATGACCCTAAAACAAGTTTGCTATGACTGTCTTTTAAACAGTTCTTTCAGCATACTATTTATTAAAATAAATTTAGATAGCTACTACTGTATAAGTGATGGTGCGATGGGAAGAGCAGGATACCAAATACTGACAGTTTGGGTCACTTCACCTCTTCTATTGTAACATTTTCCTGCTGTTAGGTAGTTATGATCAGTCATATTACTCAGTCAGTGGCTAGGAACATTTTTAAGAAGACCCATCCAGGCATGTTTCTTCCACTTCATTTTGTATTCCTCAGCTCTCAGCACTCTGATTAGATGACACGGTTTCTTTTCTGTTTGTGATTTCTCTGATGATAATTCCTACCACCTATTTTAAAATTTGTAATCCCTTCATCATTTTGGAAGTCCTTGTCCTCAGTTTTCTGAAATTACATCCAGCCTTGGTAAGCGTGCAATTGAATTTTTTGATTGAGTTACTCATTCTTACTACTTTCATTTTTCTAGGTCCCAGTATTTTATGATGCCTGCTATTGTAATCGTTTTGTTTCTCTTTGTGTAAGTGCTGCTCAGAGTTAAATGCTAGTCATTATGTGGAAATCCTTGGGACTTTGCTTTCCTTTTCTCAGTATTTGTCACCAGCATCTACTTTACTGCTTGCTCAGCTTTTGATTGTCTAGAAAGAAGTCAAATCATTGAATCTTACATTCACATCCTTAAAAGGTTTTGTTGACTTTTATGTGCAAGATCTTCACCAGCTCCTGTGAAATGTAACACTGCTCATTCAGAGCTGCAGAATGACCATCCAGGACTCTGAACATTTGCCTGTGGTTATCAGACATCAGGTTTCTCTACCTCTCCCAAACACTGCCTTTAATCCTTTTCTAAAGTTTTGATTTCCAAACTAACATTTCTTTTTAGATGGCTGAGGCCATCTCTGTGAGAACTGATGCTGGCTTTAATTTAACATACATTTAGAACTAATGACAATCACATCTGCTATAGCTAATGTTTGCTACCAGCTAGCTGCTTGCATTTTCCATCCTCCCTTTTAGTCAGTATACAGTTTGATTTTAATTTCAGTTTCGTTCACATTCAGATTCTTCCCTCATTTTAAATTCCTTGTATGTATGCAGTTCTGTTATGCTGAAGTCACCCAGATGAGCTGCAGCTTTACTGCCTTTTTCTTGTTTGGCATTGACATTCACCTGTATTAAACCATTTTTGTTTTGTTTTGGCTTTTATGATTTACTTGTCTGAATTTTATATGACAATTGTAATGTAAACCTCCCCTGACTTTATGGAATTGCTTGCATTTTCGCAGGAGAGTAGTCAATGTTCTCTATTGGTTTCTGAAAGATGAATTTGAATGTCTCATGCTGGAGAAAACAGTATTAATCTTCAGTTCTGCAGAGACCTCTGCAAGTGATTCACTTACCAATTGTTTAAAACAACATGGCTTGGTAGAGGAAATGTTTAAATAACATCTGAGATACACATTACTCCAAACTAAATTAACATTTAAAGACTGATTCAGTTACAGTTAATTAAAAAAAACCCAAACACCTAAAATGTTAAGAAAAAAAAACTTCAGATGTCATAGACATTTTTCAGATATTTTGGGTGATAGCCTAGTAGATTTCCTTCATGCATTGCAGTATCTGAGCTAAATCAGGTAAGAATTTGGTTCTCTACGTATCCATTAACAGAAGGTAGCAGGTTTTCAAAAGGAAGTAAAGGAATTTGCATGGTCAAATCCCCTGAAATTCTATGGGAATTAGTCACCTCAAAAAAAGGTCATAGAATGGAAACCTGTGCAGAGGGCTGTAACAGTTTCATCTCTTGGAATACAAAAATGTTTTTGAAAGAAGATAAGGCATGCTTCAACAAATATTTTCAGAACCATTTGGAAAATTTAATGGTATCATGATTGAAAGAAACTCCCTTGGTGTCAAGGAAATTCCAGCTCTTTTTCTCTTGCTTTAACTGTTGGCAGATTCAGTATTTTTCCTGTCCCTTATTCTTATGTACTAAAAGTACATAACCTTTGACTCTCCCCTAAATTTCATTGCCACCACACAGTCCTGCCTGTTATTCCTCACAGTATCTCCAGAACCTTATTTCAAGGACCCTCCCCCAAATCCCTGTTGTTCCTTGCACCTTGATGCCTTGCCTGTTCCAGCTTCTCTTCATCACATATTTCATGCCATCTCTAGAACTCAGCTTGCCCATACTTATCATTCAAAAAAATCCCCAAACACTTCTCAGACACCTTCACTGGCTTGTTCTCATCTTTGATATCAAACTGAAGCTCTGCCCATTGTCTGCTGGGCTCTGCGTGGTTTATCCCCTTCCTGCTTCCATGCACCTTAGTTTCCTACTCTGTGCCCACTTCTGTGTAACTCTAACTTCTTCCAGTCTCAAAAAAATTTTTAAAAATATGGAAATTGCTGTACATCTGTGTTTCCTTCCTTCATCTCAGTCCTGCTTTCTGCCAGTGGGTAGCTGTATTGCTTAGAGTTCTTGTCCACAGGAACATGCCAGACATAGAATTTAGGACAGAAATCACCAGCTCATGGTCTGACCTTCTCTATGTTGCAGTCCTTAACATTTCAGCTGCTTACTCCTGACTGCTGGTGTCAACACTGGGACATGACTATACTAATGATAATGCTGATCAAAATTTAATGACATCTGTAGTGAAGGAAACTTCAGGAAACATAGTCAAACCTTGCTAACCTAGAACACAATATAAGGGAAGCTCTGATATACCATGGGATGCGGTTTCAATTTTCTTATCCATAAGTCTAACAAGACTCAGCAATAGAATTATTGTATGTAAGAAGATCTGGTTTCTGATTCGTAGCCATAATTCATAGCCATTGCTGTACTCTTCTGAAACACAATTAACAGCCTTTTGATTGTTGCAGGTCTCTCACCTCCTACTGCTCCTGTAATGCTATTTTACAGCCCTCCAAGCATTGTGCAGTTTTATTTGTAAAGCGGAATAGATACCTAGGGTTTCTTCAAAACAAGCATCCAACCAGTTGTTCAGGGTCCTTCAACAGAAAGGCAAGACCCCAGAAAGCAAGGTACTTCAGTGCAGTCCCTATATACCCATTTTTAATAACAAAATATTGGAGCAGATTCACCATTATCAGAACCTTTATCAACAGGAAATCTGGTTCATTTTCAATGAGAGCAGCAGATTCACTAACCTACTCTTTCCATGGTATTCATCACTGTTACAACACCACTTTTTAATTGCATCCTTTTCCCAAATTTTTAGCTGTTGATTAAATTCTGTCAAATTGCACACATGATGTGTGAATTTAGTTTGGGCTAATAGTCAAGGGCTGCATCGAGGAAAGCACTAATAGCAATAGAGTCCTAACTGAAATTTGCTTTCTGCTTTTCTGAAACCTTATAGCAGTACAGGAGTCAGCCAAAGAAATGTCCCTTGTCTGCTGCTGGCATCACTTTTATATGTCCAGAACAATGAGTCATGGGCAAACTTTGAGAAATTTGGTGAAAAGTTGGGGGCTAAGTCCCAGATGTTCCTCTGAAACTTTATTTGCTTCTTTTGAAGCCTTGACACGGATCTGAAATTCTGTTTCCCTAGCCTCTATGAGATTTCTAACAAACCAAAGGGAAGACAAAACCTAATTTTCTAGAAAGTGCCCGTGTCTTAAACACACACCAAACCTGGGCACAGGAAAGCTATTCAAGGAATGTTTACGGAAACCATTTGAGAAATATTTTGAAGCACTTTCCCATTCCACTTAACATCCCAAATAATTCGAGAACAGCTTCCTTCACTGTATTTATTACTTCTACTTCTGATCTCAATAGGAAGAACTGTGAAGATATGCATTTTGTTTTGGTTTGAGTTTGGCAATAGTGTAGATCCCAGCAGTCCTGCTTTTACTGGAGCCATCTCACACAGGTCTGCCAACAGTTCCGCAACTGGAGTAAATACCAAAGTTATGGATCAGATGTACAGCGTAAAGCAGAATAAAGCTGTACTGATGCAATATTAACAACAGGAGTCTGCTCCCTGCACTCCAGGTCAAAGAAAGTATGTCTTTCTGGGACAGCCCCACAGGCCTTGCATTTTGACCTGCAGGACATTAAAATGAAGACAGACAAGAACAGGAAGGAGGGAGTAAGTTTTAGGGACGAGTCCCTCTTGGAAGGACCCTAGTTTATTTGCTTCTCCCCTGGCTGAGTTAAGCATTTCAACTGGTCTCTCAATTACCTTCCTGATTGCACAAGGAAGAGTTGGTCTTTTAAGACACTCTGGATAAAAATCACTTATATATCAGAAATGACATCTTGGGTTGGACTCTTAAAATGAGTAATAGCCCATCCCTGCACAAAACACCACAACTTGCCAATCTTTTCTTTTTCTTTTCAGTTTGGGAGTTGTTCTGGACAAAGAGTTAAAAATGAGCAATACACATAGAAACACACCCACCACCAAACCAAATTAAAGACAACAAAGTAAAGCAAAAACAACGGAAGAAGCAAAGGGGAAAGCCCTGCCACTTGAAGTTTAGAAATTGCTATAAAGCCACCAGTGGTGACAGGGATTACTTGTTCTGTCTTTTTTCATCATCTTCCTGACAGCTGTTGGGGAACTTCAGCAAGACTTTTAGGCGCATCTGGAGGTTAAGTGCAAAAATGTCTCTTGATGCAAATGAGTTGATCAAATGCATCAGCCAGGAAAACTCCCATCCCCAGTCCTGCAAGGGGTCAGGAAATCCCTCGGGCACCTTATCATGTATTATTACACTCTGTTTTCCAAAAGCTGTCTTTGTGATTGACCTCAGTTCCCATGTCTAAGTAGGCAGCTGGTTCTGTCATTCAGTATCACACTTGTTACTCCTGAAAAGACCTAAATAGTTACGTCCATTTCTGCATGAAAGCTCTTTCTCGCCATTTACTCAGAGCAGGTCAGATTCCTGCTCGTAGAAGAATCCTGTGCAGCAACTTTACCTCCTGCTGCTTCATTATCCCAGATGCAGTCACAGAACCAGCTACAAAGAAAAGGCCAAGCTACCACTTGTTCATGTGCATGGCCAAAAGGGAAAAGACCTCCAAGGACACAGGCAAGCAGGGAAGCAGGGTCCAACCCATGCTTGCAGCTTTAATGGCTTCAGTGATCATCCTCCTTTTCTGCCATGACTAGGCCTGCCCCGCTTCAAGGAGCGAGCTCATGATACACAGGTTTTCTAAGCACAGCATGGTGAGTGTGTTTCCCGGCCCAAAAGGTCCTAAGCAAGAGTTTGAGAAGTAAAGGGTGTTTATGCACATCCTCACAGTATGTATCCTTTCTTGCCTTTCATAAACCTGTGATGGTAGGCATATTTTCTCCATTTGTTTGGCCTGTTAACATCTCCTACCCAATTTGGGTATCCCATCCCACATCCTGGAAGGCATTTGCCTCAGGGTGAGTGTTGCTTACATTGCACATACTGATATGCTGAGACAGTGTGACTTAAATTACCTCCCTGATTGGATCACAGCTTTTACAATCTCAGAAATTCTGATTTTCTAATAGGAACCCACTAGTTTATTGTGTTTAAAAAGCTGCTAGGGTCTTACTGATGATTTAGAAAAGACAACAACAAAAAACCCCCAACTTTAAGAATTGCCTGTGGAAGTTTATTACTTTACAATATTTAGTAAATACTGAAGCAATTCTCTTTACATTATTTAAACAATACGATACGCATATTAAAAATTTGCAAAGTACATGTAGCAATTGTCCTGGTAAGAGCGCAGACAATGTCTGCTGCTATCCAGCACAGAATATGTGGATATAACAATTAGGAACCATCTGGTGACCTGGCACTTGCTGGTACAGGAATGAAATTTCAATTAAGTTTTATTATCAGAAAGTGTAAGTGACAGCTCCCACTTGAAACCCCAGAGCCAGTAAACTGTCCAAATAAAGAGAAGGATGTCACCCAGTTAATGGGTTGGATCACACTGCTTGATTACATACTTTGTAAGTAATGTGCTCCCATCCCGTGTTCTTGGGCACAAATTGCTTATGCAGTTGGATTTTTAAGAAGAACTGGCCATATGGCAGGTAAATTGGGAATTGCACTGCAATTTACTGAGAACAGGGCAATACAATAGATGAGTCAATCCCAGGTTTGACAAGCCAGGATTGCATCTTGTGCAAGATAAAAAGAAAAGCCAACTGAAAAACTGTATTGTAACAATAAAGCTATGCCAGCTAGCACTGCAACTGTGTTCAGCTTTACCTGGAGCTGTGAAACAAAACTCAAGAAGTGGGAGAAAACTTCTTCTCTCCTACCCCAGCACTGACCTTACTATCAGACAGTGATTCAGGTGGTGGTCTTCAGGGTCCCAGAAGAAAACCAGCCCATCAGCAAGTTTCAAAAGAGAGAGATTATTAATGGGGTAGCAAGGGCAGACTCACAGTCTTTTAGCTGTGAAATATGTTCCCATACTAGATGAAAAAGCCCTAGATTTCCTGTCCTCTCTCAGCCATTGATAACTATTATTGCTATGATTGTTTTCTTTAATATTTAGTATATAACACTGCAGATCTGTCCAAAAAAATATCAGTCACCTCATCTAAAAATGCTTCATCTTTTCTACATTACAGTTGAATTATAGTTCTAGTTTCATTAAAGAAATCGACTCAGCAGCTACTGACCCGTGAAAGTTATTACAGATCTCAATTTTGTAGTCAAGAAACCAATTTGCGATACAATCACAGCACCTGGAGAAGGTCTGTTCTGCTTCAACCAATTTCCAGTTGTCTGAACCAGAATCAGAATTAACAAATAAGAAAATTAAATCCAGATTGTGATCCACTACACTTTGAGTTTATTCAAGAACAATTCCACAGACCCACACTGTTGAAGAGAGTTACAGTCTCAGTCTCTGGAGAATTTCTCCAGTGCACATTCACAAATATGCAGATATACTTGACTGTGCAACATTAACCATTAACCTTAAAGTATCCATCAGCTTAAGAAGGAAAGTAGAGGATTTCTCTTTTTACATTCATTTTAAAGTTTCAGCAATTTTCCTCTTTTAGCAAAGGTGACTGCGCAGACAGAACTTGCTGCCATCCTCCACACAACCAAAACAACACAGCCTTTAGATTAAGCTTCATTGCACAAGTATAATATTGGTTATTGTTTATATTTATGCTTTTAGGGCAGTTTGTATTACATAATGTCTTTTTCACTCATGAAATTATTTCTCACAGGCCCTATGTTTAGTAAGGCAGCAAGCTTTGTACAAACAGAAACTATTCTCAATGTTGAAAAACCCTAACATAAATTGACTCTACTCCCAAATTCAGGCAAACATCAGTAGCATAATCCTATTCTTAGAGTAAGCTCTGCATGGAAGCTAAATGGCCAAAGTGCTCCCAAGGGCAGCATTTAGTATTTTAGCCAGTGGAATCATTAGGGGAGACTCTTGTGAGTTTAATGAATTTTGCAGTAGTCAGTCCATCACAGTCACTAATATGCTGGCAATACTGCTACTGATAAGGTTGCCAATACATTATAAGCCCTCATTTATTGCCTTAAATTTTAATTCAATGAATTCTGCATGTGAACTCTTCTTAGATGGTGATACTTCGTGCTAATGCAATCATAGATGGGCCATTTGGGAGCATAACAAGACTGAACTCGCTACACTTGGCAGGATGTCACTAGGAAAGCGAGACATTTCTCACCCAAGCTTCTGTTCTTTATCTCTTACCTCCCTAATACTTGTGCCTCTAAACTAGAACATAATTAGATCTACCCCTTCTGGGCTTCATTTTATGTATTAGAGAAAAGCACAGGGGAGAGTTCTGAGTGAAAACTCCGGTTCCCTATGTATTCAGCCAGCTTTTAGACATGAATATGGAAGTGCTGAATTCAGCAGTGACACACAGAACTACAGACAATAGTGCTTGAAGGACTCAAGATTTCATCTAACCCGTCCCCTTGCCCTTAGGCAAAAATAAACTTGTAACTACATCATTCCTGACAGATTTTTGTCTAGCTCATTTTTTAAAAACACCAGTAAGAGAGATTATGCATCTTCCCCAGGCAACATGTTCCAGTGCTTAATTATCCTGAATCTTAGAAGTTTTCCCCAGTGTCAAACCTCGGTGTCCCCTGATACGATTTAAGTCCATTATTTCCCATCTTACACGCTACAGACAAAGAGAACAAATTATTCCCTTCCTCATTAAGGGAGCTTTCTGTGTACTTAAGACTTGCCTTTCCTCTTGGTTTTTATCTGGACTAAGCAACCACAGCTCTTTCAGCCTTCCCTCACAGACCACTGGTCATTCTTGTTGCTTTCCAATTACAGCCATACACATCTTCCTTGCAATACAGTACCCTGAGCTATACACAGTCACTCCAGTGGGTTTCCCTAGGACCTAGTAGATAGGAAGAACTACCTCACACACCTTTCAGTCTCTCCCTGTTTACTGTTATCTGCAAGTGTAAAACACATCCTTCCTCTTTTATCAATTAGCTGTTAATGAAAATATTGAGTATGCCCAGACTCATAACAGACCCTTACAATGCCTCACTACTACTTATTTGCACTTTGGCAGTGACCCATGGAGAGCTATGCACTGAGAACACAAAACTAACCACATGAGAAATTTCATATCCAGAGCATGTTCCCCAGCTTATCTGCAGGAATGTCAGAGCATCCTAATGTCAGGACTTGTGACATCTATTGATTCTCCCCTATCCAAACAGCCTGTTACACAGTCATAGAAAAAAACAGATTAGTCAGATATAATTTGTTCTTGACAAATCTATGCTGGCTATTACTCATTTCCTTGTTAACTTCCAAGCACTTACAGGATGTTTATGTGATTATTTGTTACAGCATTTTTCCTCTTGGATTTCAAAAGGAAAACAGTCAGGCAACGTGCAGGTAATCAGTAGTTAAGGACAGTCTGTCCAGAAAAACAAATTATGAGTAAGGGAACACAACATACTTCAGTAGCTTATGTCTATAAGCAACCAAAACTCTAATAGATCAAAGTGCAGTTGAATAGAAAAAAAAAAAAAAGATTTTAAAGTGAGACTGAAGAAATCCTCTATGTTCCTTACTCATATTTACTCACTGTTAAGGTAGACCCACCAGAACACACAGAAACTTAATAATGTTAGCATTAAACCATAGCAGTATGATCAGACTCATTCAAATCCCTGAACAACTTTCCCTTAACAGGATGACTTAACTGTTACAAAACTACACTAACAAGACAAGTGGTTCGAGATGCTCTAAAGAGAAGTAAGTATTTACATGAGTCAGAATAGAAGTTGCATTTCCACGAAGTAGAAATTGCATTTCTGTGTAGGCTGGAAATGACTTACGGTACAGATTTCTCACCATAAGTGCTTAGGAAGAAGTTTCCTTCCAGGTGTAATCAGGAAGAGGATTATCACCATCTGTGAAGCATCGGGCACTGGCTCTTGCTGGCAACAGGAGAACCCAAATCAGAAAGAAATTCAAATGCTTACGGGGATGTAGTACTTGGGCTACGTCAAAAATAATAAACTAAGCAGGGCCGGAGCACAGACCTATGCCCTGGTAAATGAAGAACCGTGCTGTTTAACAGCCTGCACCTCATCAGCTGGGCTTTAGTTGCACCCAGTAGCCCTGTCCCACATTGGTCTGGGGGACAGCATGGGCTGGGGCAGTTCCCAGGAAACACACCAGATGAGACCATCCCTGTCTAGAAGAAAAAGAATGTGATGATATTGAAATGATCACGACTCTGCCACTCAACGATGGGCTGGAAGATAGATCTCGGCCTGTTGTATTTACTATTATACATGTAGCCTTGGAGACCAGCCTGGAAACATAAAAGGTTTCCCAGAGTGGTGTAAAGAACCTTACTGAGAATCTGTGACAAGCTCAGAGCGTGTTTCAACCAGCCATCTCATTGTATTTTTGGCTTAACCTGGCAAGCAGCTTGCTCTCTGGCTCACCACATCAAGAGGCCAGGCTAGGCATCCAATGATTCATATGGAGAGGGCAGGGAAAAGGACCGAAATTCCTACAAGCCTTTCCCCTGGATCCTAGTGCATGCCTGGGTAGAGGAGCACAGCTCCCTTTTTTCCCCATCCAAGAACAGTATATCCCTCTTCAGCTTATGGCAGATCCCAGTTTACAATCCAGGAGAGATAGGTATAAGCCCCTTTTCCCTAAGGAAGGGCATAATGTCAAAGTGATGTTTTTCCCCAAATGACAGGGCCCCTCCAAATCCCAGCTTTCATGGTAGAGAGTCCTGAATGTAGTTCGAAGGGTAGAGATATTGCAGGTCTTCACACAAACTTCAAAAATAAAGCAGGAGGCAAAGCCAAAATGTGCTTTCATGCCTCCATGTCGCACTATCTCCAATCTTTACCTCCTTCCTTGGACCTGAGACCTCTAGAACTTCTCTTCACTCAACCCAGTAGAACCAATTTACTTAACCATTGCTTTAAACCTCCCTCCACTACTTCCTTGGACTCATGTATCCCTTGATTACATTTCACCTTCCTACCAATGTTTAAGCATTCTCTTTTCAAATTTGTACAAGCTCTTTCTGAATTTTCACAGCTGGACTCAGATTGTATTTCCCCCAAATAAAAAAGCTGCAGCATCCTTTCCTCCCTTAATTTTCAATGCTGTTTGGATTCAAGCCTGCACCGAGTCACACACCTCATGCAAAAGACAGAAGCTTTGCAAAACTTTTGAGTTTTCCATTCATTCATTTTGACCATTCAGTCAGCACTTTCATACCTAGGAAATCTTTTTTAAAGAAAACATATTTTCAGTTTATTGTTATAATCTGACAAACTACTGTGTATTGAGCACCAGAGTCAATAAAGCTGAGTGACAGACAACTTGATCAAAGGCCAAAGTTAAGCTTCATGTCTCAGCAAACACTGGTGGAATCTATAAAATCTAAAAGAAGATTCTTTGGAGTGCAAGGAGAGAGTATTTCAATAAATGTTTTTTAAATAATCCCAAATTTAAACAATAATATTGTTAAGAGCATATGGCATATCACAGATGGACCAACATTTGCATGAGATAGATCAGTAAAAGAAGACAGAAACATAACTGGAGAATAGCTTTAAAAGTTACGAACATTAAAACCAGCAGCAGAATTTGCAAAGCCAGAACAGAGCTACAGCATGCCTTCCTTCATTGCTTATGCATGACTCCAGCTTTAGTGTGCTTAATAAATCATTCTGAACCTTGTATTCAAACTGGATTTTTAAAAAGATCTATCGAAGAGATAGTTCTTTAACCATCTGTTTGTATTTTCTTTATGTATTTAGAATTAATTTTGCTTTAACCAATCAAAATGTATGCTTTAAATACACACTTAAACATGTAACTATCAGAGTAGGAACTGCTATTTTTAAGTTTAAATTTGCCCCACAACTCTATTAATCCATTCCTATTTCACAAGGGAAAGGGACAGTACCACCCATAAATGTACTTTGTATTTTCTGCTTCAGTTTGATTTCACTGTTCATGGATAATCATTAGGTATGATGCAAGAGCTTAATATGGTTTTTCTTAGCACTTTCCCTATAGAAAGCTATTCCACAGCTACTGGGGTAGCACAGAATATGTTTGTGTGTTATGCTCTTTTTCGCATGGTCCATGATAAGAAATTAACTTTTGACTCTAAACTTGGTTTCTGTTCTCAAAAGGATAAAGTACAAAGAGCCAAATCTGAAGTGGATTTGCTCGGATGGCTTGAGATTTCAGTAATGATTGCTTTAAGCATGGATATAGGGCTTTTAACATCTATATCCTGTTCCTGTTACATTATTCAGGCTTGAATCTATTATCAAAAAAGTGAATTTGTAACTTGTAAACAAAAGAGAAAAAATTCCTTTACAAAGTCATATTTCCCAAGAGCTTGGACTGGAGGCTTCTTGGCAACAGCAAGAGCTTTGCCTTCTGTGTTACTCTCCCTTAGGCAAAAGAGATGAGTTGCATGCTTTTACAGTGTGGACATATATTCATCTGATGTCGATTTTTAGCTGGAATCTATCATATTTAACAACAGAGGCAACTTTAAATTCTAGGAGTAAATCCTTACTTAGTGCAAGCAAGGAGGGAGGGAGGTGCAGATCTCAGTGTTACAGATTGGCAACAACATGGAGAATCTGTCATCTTACTAATATATTTAATAAGCATATTTTTTGAGTCAGCTATTCTTAGATTAATTTTCTTTGGATGCACCACATTTTAAGGTGTTAGCCCTCAGAGCATAAAAATTCAAGAGTTAGAAGTTGTAAATTATGGAACAGATCTCCCTTCAACAGAGGGCAAACTGGAGAATTTATCACAGAGCCAGAGCACAATAAAGCCCTGTCTTTCAAAGATAAGCTGAAAAGGCCTTTCTGTTGGGAACTAACCACTTAAATAATGATATGCTAAGTTTTAAGAGCTGTTTTATCTAGGACTTTACAGAGTGGCTGTACTGGGTATAACTAAAGGTCCAGTAAAAAGTATAAGAAAAGGGCACATGTACAGTAGCCCTTCCTCGCTATACTCCCAGCCTTTGCTGGATGCATTGTCCCAGCGACGCATCCGTGACAACATGCTGATGATCCCTGCAGTGCTAAAGCAATCATTTCAGCCAGCTGCATCCCAGACACCCTTGCTCCATCCTTTTATCCTGTGGGAAAGCACGCATGGGGCTCTCTCAGATCTTTCTGACTTCCATTATTTTCCAAGGGCCTGTGGTGGAAACAGCCCTTCTTCCAGAGGAGAAGATGGAAAAAGCAAAGGATGATTCACGACACACACCTTAGTTACAATTTTAGAAAAGAAAACAGATCAGGCTAACTAGATTTGTAACACTGGAGATACTTTTGGGCTGACCTCATGGTCAAGATACCCCCAGATCAACTAAGAAGGATTATAAATTTAAATTAGGTTCTTTTAAATTATAGTTATTGTTCTCAGCAATCTACACATACTGTTAGTCAGTCCTTATTTCCAGTGCCACTGCAGTGAACTTTGGAGCTTGAGACCACCATACGGAGGAATGCTGGATGAACACAAAGATAGGTTGGGAGCCTGTAAGTAGCATCTCTTTCTGCACTCTTGGCTGATCAAGAATGGCACCCTGTCCGTCTCTGGGGTGCCAAAAGCATTGGGCACAGAGTTAGTGTTATTTTTCTAAAAGACTGATTCTTTTCTTAGGCCCCTACACTGGCATTGGCAATGATGTACAAGGCAAAAAGGACAGCTGCTTCTCCACAAGCTCCACTGAACATGCTCTCTTGAAAGCAAGAGGAGCTCATTTATATGTATGAGCCAAGCAAATGAAGAGCTGGAGTTACTGACAGCGCCCTGGAAGAGCTCTGGTTTTAGAATGGCTGCTGGTAGCAGGAAGGCTCAGTGATCAGGCATCTCCATCCCCAGGTTCCCACAATGTCCCAACCTACTGTGAAGTTGTGAAAGGCTGTGAAACATTGCAAGACTAACTGAAGGGGAAAACAGATCACTAGACCTTTAAAATGTCTTCACTTTTCTCTGTCGTTTAGCACTGCGTCTACAAATAGGCAGAATATATAGTTTTACCAGTCTCTTTTAGCCCCCTGAGAGTCCCTCAGGCATAAAAAGGAAGACATTTATTTTTCCCTTAGATACCTTGGAGTTCAGAAACAATACAGGTTATTCATCAGTGTCAAGTTTTGAGCTTCTTCCTCTTCACAATAGATTTTCAAATAGTAAATATTCGTTTATTGACCTAGAAAATCTGACTTTTTGCAGGCTTTCTTGCTCATGGCAACAAAATTAAATATTGCATTTTCATCTGGATATTCTCCACCCTCAAACATCCATCCTCCTTTAAAAATGCTACAGGTAACAACAGTAATAATACAAAAGTAGTCCCCAAAATAATCCAAACCCTTGTGTAACCTGCAACAAATCAAGGCAGAAGGATTACTGTGGGAAAGGAATTAGACCATGAGGGACCAAGAACAGGGTGATGGGATAAACTTCCCTTGGGCAAATGCCCCACACGGTTACTGAGTCACAAGGGTTTCATACTTATTCATAAATTATATCTGGAAAAAACCAAAGCTTCATAGAGAATGTAGTCATCCAGGTAAGCAGAATAGACAGAAACCAGACACTTTAATAACTTCTTTTCAAACCCAATCCAGCCAGGTAGCAGTGAGAGATCAGCTCCAGCCTACCTCCCTTAAGTCTCGTCCAGTTCCCTCAGTACATGAAAATAAATAGCCTAAGACCTACAGAAACATCCACTAACCCTCCACTCCAGCGGCCCATTGCTCTGCCTTCACTCAAAGCAGTGACTTCTTCCCTGGGCTTTGACTGTCACCACAGGGACAAGCCAGGACATGGCCCTAGCTCAACAGGGCCATAGAGAGCTGGAGACCAGCACTGCTGCAACATCACTAGAGCAGGGACTGACAGCCCCGAGGGCTGAAATGGGGCCCTGGGCCAGGGGCAGGGTGGTTAAGGCCTGTGGGTGCCTCCAGGGCCATGACACTCTTCCAAATACCTTTATAACATAGATCTTACCACTGCAGACACGGCTGGTATCAAATTCAGAGCCAGACTTTGGTGTAGGTCTTCCAAAGACCCACTGCCTTTCAAGATGAGATTGCCTAAAGGGTCTCAGGGCTGTATCCCCACCCACACAGCCCTCCCCAGCATGAGATACCCTCAGCCATGTGATGGGGAGTAGCTGCGGATCCTTCTTCCCCATCCAAACCAACCTGTGGCTGCATTCACTCCTGGCCTTTCGTTGCCCGCTCTGGAGAACAGAGCCAGCACACAAATCGCCCTTCACTCCTTCCCTGTAGCCCAGGCTGGGGTTTGATGTGGCACACCAACCACGGGCACCGCTCAGAGACGTGTCTGCGATGTAAATGTACAGCAGTGCTGACCCTTGTAATACCTGTCTGCAGATTAACCCTCTCTGCTTCATCACCACAGCATTTGGCATACTTTATTAAGCACTTATTTTTTCCATAGCTTCCCACAGACCCAAGCAGGGGAACAGCAGTGACAGTAGCCATTTGCCAGCTAATGGCACAGGGGGGTTTCCTGCAAATACAGTTTACCTAAATGCCATCTGCCCTCCCACACAGTCAGGAATGTTTTTCTTGTGTAAGGAGTTATCCTGGATCTAGTTTATATAACCCTCTGAGGCACGTTAAGCCCAAAGCCTAATTGTTTTTGAGATGAAGCCATATTGTTTAGACAATCAGGGTCTAAAATTATGTGTTCTGAAATCTGGTTGTTGTTAATTACCAAAAAAGAAAAAGGAGTAAAAATAAATTCTCTTCTTTTCTCCTGCCTTCACCTCTGCCTGAGCTCCCCCAGTTTGTTTGTGCTAGCTCTCTTGTTTATAGCCAATGTGGGTCTCACACTGGCTTGTCCCAAGATGCGTTAATAATTTCAAAGCCCTCTGTTCTTCTGTATATTCCTCACCCTTGCTAGAAGAGGGTTATTAATCACCTAACAATCCCATATGTCTCCAAACTGAAGAGCCTATCACTCCCTCCAGAAGCATCTTCCCAAAGCCTCACAGGTAAGCCTGCCTGTTCTCCCCGCGCCTTCCTCCGCTGACCCCAGAGTATGTACAAATTGTGCTGACTTTTTAAAAGAAATGACTGCAGGTGCCTAGCTCTTTGTTTATTCTGGCAAGGCTGAAAATAGCAACTGCTAACAAATATTTTGCCCTTCACAAGGCTTCTCACAGAGATGCAGCTGTTATCTCATCTAGTAAAAGTGCCAGCCCTAAGGGGAAAACAGACACTTAATTAGGTTAGGATAAGCTTCAAAAAGGTGACTATCTAAAATTAATACCCATAATGCTGTGTGGGCTCATATCCTTAAACCGAATCCTCACTTGTGCGGGAGGGAACAATTATTTCAAGCTTTTTGTTTCCCATACTTGTCTCTCATGGATTGATGGCTCTGTTTAATCATTAAAAGCAGCACGTAAGAGGAAAAGGTATGGCTCTGTCGAGGTGGACAGACCCCCGGGACATAACATTAAGCTTCTGGGGAATATATCACCCTCTGGATTCCTGAATTTACAAACTTGCCAAGGCAAAGTGCATCCACAGAGAGTCCACTGCAGATTTTACAGTGAGACCAACATGTTATGCAGAACTTCGGGATTTTTGTCTGCACCCTGTGAAAATCCACACAACAAATGGTGGAACCTGAGACACCTTTTCCCCGGTAAACTTTAGCACCCTAACACGAGAAGCTTCTTGTAATTAGGGACACAGTAGTTAGTGCCCAATTTGCAAGGAACAAATCCAGGTCAGATTCAGTTATTAATACACATTCCAAAATATATTGGGCTTTGGACAAACAGCTCCAAAGTGAGATAAGAAATTTTATATTCTGAGCCTCTACCGTCCATACCAAAAGGAAAATTTGTTCAAGCACATTGCAATTTTCATGAAATAGCAATTAAAATAATACTAATACAGAACACAATTTGTTTTGGAAATTGAGCCACATATGAGAGCCTCACCAAGGAATTCCTATCTCACAGTCCACTGAAACAGTGTCTACAGGAAAACCTCCAACAGAGAGACTAAGCAAAAGGTCATACCGGAACATTTATAATGGCTTAGTCTGAAGGATCACAAAGCTCCAGGTACAATCCATTAATCTATTTTTGCAACACCCCATCATCCCTTTTTATAGATATTCAAGAAGAGAGACATAAATCATGGGCCTTCTGACTTCTTTTTTACATTACTCTGCTCTGAAGGCTTGAAAGCTTGCCTCAAAAGTTTATGAGGACAACCAGGGCGGTCTGTCAAGACTGTGTTTCCCTGCTCACATATATGAAACTATTTTTAAAATTATGGGGTACTACAGTCTGGTTAAGAGGCAAAAGGGATTAAGCCTGATTTAAAACACTTGAGGCTAAACAATGTTTGATATTTAAACAGAAGTACCTTCCTGGGATTTCATACAGGGCATGTCAGTTATATCTGTAGTTTCACACAAGCACAGACACACACTCAATAACTTACTGCAATTAAAAATAAATATGCCGAGTCCTTGCATCGATCCTTGAAAAAGCAGATGTAAAGGAGACTACAACCAAGAAGTTCTGGGTTGGTAACAGTTTTCACTATTAATGCATAGGCAGAGAGAAGATTAGAAAGCCAAGAACCTGCATCAAATGAGAAAAGACACCTCAGCGTTCAGCTCACAGTTTTGACTGTCATCCTGTTTTTCTTCAAACTTGCAGAATTCTGTGCCCCACTGTTCCTCAGGCAAATGCTTATTGTAATAAAGATGGAAATATTCCCTTGCCACTGCCCCACGCAGTGTAAGGAAAGAAAAGAAATCGCCTTCTTTTCTCTGGATAGATTCCAGCCTCTGTACATTTTGATAGTTAAAACAACAATAAACATTCAGATCCATCAATAAAATGATTCATTAAAATCCCACAGTTTCTCCTCTCTCACCAGGGGAAGAAAATCAGTCTGAAAATAGGCATTGTTACGGAAGATCCCAGGGTAAGTATAGCAGCTTCTCATCCAAAGAATTTTTTGTATATGCCCTGGGCCATGGCTCTGCTTTTTCCATGAAAAGCATGCAATAGAAAAGGCGTGGACAGTCAGGATCTAGGGCCACGTATTAAAGAAGGGTAATGTGCATCACAACTATCCCTTTTGTAACACTACAGCTCAGTCATCAGCAAGGAGGGCTGGAAGAAGCTGTGGCTCAGAGCTCCCTCAGGCCAAAAGTAACACCCGTGGGTTGCTCTACAAACTTAGCTTATGCTGGATGATAGCTCATGGATAGGAGCTGTCTAGCCCAGTTTCTATTGCTGTTGCAGGTAGCAACCCACTGGTCTTTCAGTTGCTCCAGCTTATTCTCTTTATTTCATTTCACAATGCTGTGATTCATGACTGGATGATATCCAGAGTTCCCACTTGTAAGGCAGTACAAAATAACAAGTAAGGGCTGTTTCAGGGGTCCTGAACAGACTGGCTGCCAGGCACATTGAGCCCACCCTAACAGTTCTGTTTAAGAGCAACAACAAAGCTCCAAGCATGGTCCATGCTGAGCACGCGAGGGGAAATAACCCCACTGCTTCATGAAACTCATACAGCTGCAAAGGCTTCTGTGCCCAAGGAGAGACAGGTCCTGGTGTTATAATTCCTCAGAGAGCTAGGTAGGACACATCTGTTTCCGTTTTCAAGGATATACCTTGAAGAAGTCACCATGTCACAGAATTTGAGAAATTCAATAGCAAGTAATAAGTCAAATGCTTGTATTTACTTCTACTAAGGGGGGTGGGGGGTGGAAAATAAGTAAAGTGAGAGCCTTAAAATGTTATGCAAAAAAGTAATCACTGCTTGATCTTGTCTGTAAAATATACATTGCTGAGGTCAACTGACAACCTCAGTCATGAACCTTACTGAGCCTTTTCCCAAAACCATATCAAGTTTCAGACTTCACAGTGAGACCAGCTGAACTGCCTGATTTCTAGTTTTTCGCACAACTATTGGAGAGCTTTAGTTATCAGATGCCAAATAATTATTCTTTCAAGATAAAAAGTAACATGGGTCATGATCATTCATGTTGCAAAAGTACAGAAGTGGCTGGAGTTACACTGGGGAGCAGTCTGACCCACCATCTTCCAGCCTTAAATTAATTACATGAGGAAATTTACCATTTTTATATTTTACTTTTACAGGTCATTAAATACCAATGTGATTGCTGCACTGTTTAATTTCTAGAACATGAATTCTAATTAATAGCATTGCAGTAAGTTAATTTAATATGGTAATAGCTTCAGAATAGCTTAATTGTTCTCATTATAGAGCACCTGCAGATGTTCAGCCAATCAGCTCATTCATTATCTGACCATTCTCATGTATCCATACATAGAGAAAACTTTGCCTGCAGGAAGGGTAATGAAATGTTTCCAGCATTACTACTGGAAAAAGCTTTGCCTTTTCTAAGGGCGAAAGGTCTAAGGGGAAGGAGGTGGTTGTAGCTATATAGGACAATTTTTTTTGACATCACTGACATTTTAGGAAATTGAACTCTCAGTGTCTGTAACTAGAACGTGCTGTCCTATACTGTCTTCCACCTGCACGGCTATTATAACTGTTTAAATTCAGCTTCATGTTGCAAATTCCCACAAACTCTGCATTGGGCCATTTCTACATTTGCATTTCAAGCAAATTCTCATGTGGACATGATTGGGAATAACCAGATGGCACTATTCTTCCTCCACTTAATTGTGCTTATCTAGATGAAAAAACCACGTTGTTTCTGGAGACCTAGAAGAAGGGGGAAAATTGACAAATATACTTTATAATTTCAATCCTTCTCATCAATAAACCCTTTTTTTAAGGTGTTACAGCAGTGTCAGAATATCTGAACTACTGGCCTGCAAGTTTTTCAGTCTTTGCCTTCCTAAAGACTAGCTTTTTCTTTATGACTTGTATACCTCCAAGTGCACCCTTGGAACTAAAAAAGACAATAAAAATGAAGGACATAAGTTTCATGGAAGTAAAATACTATTTCCAATAGGAAGATAAGGAAACAGAGGCAAACAGATTGAAGTGACTTTCCACAGTCACCTTAGTTAAGAAATAACATATGTAACAACCTGGAATCAAAGAAGAATTGAGGTGGGTCTGGAGCTTGTCTCATCCAACACCCCACTCCCTGCAGGGACACCTTCAAAGTGATAGCAGGTTGCTTAGGGCTTTGTCCAGTCAAACTTTGTATAACTCCAAGGATGGAGATCGTCCACCTTCCCTGGGCAATGTGTCCCCATGCTGCATCCCTCTGGCTGTGACATTTTTGTCCCTGTACCGAGCTGGTGTTTGTCTCATTGCAGCGTGTGACTGATGCCACTGCATACCTGTCACTGTGTGCCTCTGGGAAGAGCCTGGCTCCATCTCCTCAGCTCTTCTAGCTGGAGGCAGCAATCAGATCTCCCTGAGTTTCCTCCAGGCTGAACAGACCAGGTCCCTCCATCTCAGCATGTGCTGAAATTGTTTCCATTCAGAAGCGAGTGTGCTTTTATTCTTGGCTAGAGCTACACAGATTTGCCTGTCCTTGTTTCCACGTCAGGGCTGGTAGCTTTTCAGGACTGGCATGCAAGACTGTACTTTGCTTTCCTAAATTAGAGACTCTGTGTGCTGGTAGGAAGCCAGCAGGAGATGCTTCCTCTTCGGCGGGTAAGACAGTGCCAATCAGCCTACAAGTAGCACCGGGCCTCTGTGTGAACAAGTGGCTCCTGGCAAGTGTAAGTCCTGGGGCTCTTCTCATTCCCAAATGATGTATTTCCCCAAATGCTTCAGGCCCCAACTCTTTTCTCTGCTTGGAAATCTGCCTGCAGTTAGTGCTGCCTGAGCTGTCTGGTCATAATGACTCAAATAGATGTAACCTGGTTTCTAAAGCGTGCTGCAGTTATGTAAAGCATGAAAGGACTGTTCATCTCTTTCTGAAAGGCAATGAGAGTTCTTTACAATTTATTCAGGTTCTTACTCTGCAAGTTAAAACTTACAACATTAACAGAGGCTCTACCCTGACAGCCTTTAAAAAAAGAGGAGGACAGATGACCCTGTGGCATGTGCTGTAAGTTTCTGTAGCACAAGAAACATTATAGCATCATTTTTAGGAGGGAAGAGACAAATTTCTGGCAAAAGAGTAAGACTGAGTAAAACAAGCTGAATTTGCCTTGCAACCTTCTCTCCTCAGTAGCAGAGATCTGATTTTGCTCTTAGATTTGTTCAAATACAGTAAAGTAACAGCAGAATTCAGCAAAGGATAGACCCTTAATTCACAGCTAGGTAAATGTGCTCTTTATTCTGCTTCAGTACCAACCACCCTTATCTATATATTTGACATTCAGGTTCACTAAGTCCAGGGACCATTGTGCAGCAGAACTATAAAAGAACATTCATTCTGATTTAGTTTTGTAATTAATCTGAGGTCCTTGGATCTAATTCAAGGCCATCTCAGTCTCTAAGCTTTCAGAAGAGTTGTTCCTATTTTATACCAGCATGTGTTAAAGAAAATATTGGCCTCTTTTCCTGGAGCTGGACTTGTGCAATGCTTACATGTAAAAATAATCCCACTGAGACCCCCATAGCTGCTTTGATTGCAAAAAGCCAAATGTTCCTATCTACTACACAGCAAGGAAAGGAGCAAAGGGCTCTGCAAACTGGAAGAAAGGACAAGATGAAAGCACAGATGAGATGGGAGAGAGCTTTGCCCCATATTCCTGGTGAGAATCTCTTCCATATTAACATTGCAAAGTTTGATATCTGCAAGGTTCAGAGAAGCCAGCGAGGTCCCTGGAAAGGGCATAACCCTTAATGACCAGCACATTTTTCAGTCAAAGTTAATGCTGCTTGCAGCAATGTTAGCAGCACCTCAGTGCAGCTGCAACTGCCCATTGCAGCGCAGAGCAGCAGCAAACAGCTCTGGCAGGAGGGATTTTTGAGCGAGGGGAGCTACCACTTCTTGGAATAGTGAGCAACAGCAAACCAGTGCCGCTGCCACAATGGAAATACTGCCCTACTGAGTCTAGCTGGAACAGGAACCTCGAGCCAAGGAGAGCCTGTGCCAGGCTACACGGCTGTGGGAAGGTGAAGTCTCCTGAGCACTGCGTACCCTAGCCTTTCATTTCTTGCTGCAGTGAAGTCTCAGATTTGCAGTGTGCACAGGCTATTTGTGGAAGGCTCTCTGTATCTTTCATGCTATCACAAACCTCTTCCCTCTCCAGGAAGGTACTTTGGGTTTATGTCAGTTTGCAGAGCATTTCAGATAGATAGTTTCTCCTTTCTACCAAAAGTAGAAAGGTAGGAGGCATTTCACCAAGATGAGCAGGAGCTAGCACCGAAGCAGAGAAATGACTCCTCACAGTTGCATGGGTGCTAAAGTCTAGCCAGCTTTTGGCTGACAACTAGGAAAAAAATGAGAGAGATGTGCCTCCTTTTGCTCTCAGGAAAGATCTTGAAAGATCTAACTTCAATTAGACTGGGAAATTGAAGAAAAGAGACAAGGGAGGTAGAAAAAAGATGACCCCAAACTGGCTGTTCACTCTCTCCTCTGTGATTCATTCAACTCACCCACCTGACCTGCAGACAACCCCTTCCAAGAAGGGGGGAAAAAAATCCCTTTAAGGGACATTTTTCTCTGAATAGAGAATGCTCAGTCATCTACAGTTTCCTCCCTCACTGTGTGAGAGATTGCAGTCCAGAATGGAAACAGGAGGCCTGTCATGGCAGGGATGGTCAATAGGGTAAATCATCTGCTACTGAAACCAATGGTGTCTCAAAATGAAGAAAAAAAAGAAACACGCAAGAAAAAAGAAAAAAGAGAGAATCTGCCAGATCAGACATGAACACAGGAGTCATTACTTCTCTGAGAAAAGCTACCTGTGTTCTGTCTGCTATCTCAGTAATGTCTGAACTGTCTCAAAGGGAAAGAAGGAGTGTTAGCATACAAACAAGAAAAGGAGTAAGAACAAAATGGTGAAGCTTCATGTGAGAGAAATCAGAAACTCAGAGACTTTCGTGCCAACACACAGTAGTGACAGTCCTTTGCAATTGCCCTGTTTGACATCAGTCCCGAGGTGTGGCCCGTCCTGTGTATGTTCACCACTAGCTAGCTGGCCGTGAAAGGTGTCAGGCTGACAGCCAGACAGACGTACCTCCACTGTAGTGGCCTTTGGGGAGGTGGCTGGAGCTGGAAGGAAATACATGTAAGTGGAACTGCTTCTGCTTTTATTTCATAAAAAAAACCAAAACAGGAGGTGTTTCCCTTCTTCTCCCTTTCCTGGATGTGGGAGGAGAGAAAGGTGAAATAAAATCTGGTTCAAAAGGATAACAAATTTTCAGCTCCAGTGAATTACCACTATTATAAATGTCATTATTTTTACTTAATGATGCATCTCAAAGAAACTACTAAGTGTGCACATTACTTTCTGTTAGTGTACATTAGTGCATGTTAGAACGTAGAGAATAATCTCACCAGTCTTCCTTAAATTTAGAAGTTTTGTGTTTAGAAAACCTTGCAATACTCTGAGCTTATACATGCAAGCTATAACATTTATTGTACCATACTGTATTTTGCTCCATCTTAACACAGTTCTGCAACAGTCAGCAAAGAGTCTATTCAGAGATCTTCCCCGTTACAAATTTTCCAAAGGAAATTCATTTTCCAGGGTCATTTTAAAAATATATTATATTCCAAGCTGTTAGAAGACTTTTTTCTTTGAACTGATTTCACTCTTTGCTCTCCAGCAGGCAGCCCACTTGCAAAGAGTATTTCCAAGACTCGTTATTCACATGTGAGATCCCAGCAACACTGCAGAACCCACCACTGAAGATGTGTGATACTGAATCAGTTCCCCAGCAGACTGACCTAACCTCCATAAGCATGTCATTAAAAGCTAACTACTTCCATCCCCCATCTAGCAGTCTGCACATAGAGGGAACATTAATCTTGAAGGCTCTCCATTTTATTCTCTGGGAATATTTGAGCAATTCCAATTTGCAGCAACACTTAAGTGACTATGGAAAGATGTGAACATAGCTTAAGTAATCGCTCAAGTGCTAAGACTATTTTTTTTCTCATTCTGCAGCCAATTCTCAGACCCCTTTAGCTGATGAACATACAGTTGTCCCTTGGGATTTAGAATTATACCACATGCCGTAGAGTCAGCTAAAAATGCCTTAGCTGCTGGACTACAATGTCATACAAAGCACATGCCAATTCCCTGAACCACTGCTCAACCCTTAGACAGGCCATTTCTTTTTCTAACCATGATAACTGATTGTGGGTAGTGAGTGATTCAAGTGGAGAGTAGCAAACACTGTGTTAAGGCAGCGAGAAAATCTAAATCTGTTCTTCCCATGGCTGAATTTGTCCCTTTCTGCTACCAGCCAAGGGTGACAGATGAAACATTGTGTTAACCTGATGTAATTAAAAGATAGACCTGGGGGGAGACAGTACAAGCGACAGCTGTCAAAACATAGTTCAGGCACAATATTTAAGCGTCTCTTATCAGTGTTTATTCATTCAAAGGTTGTACTAATAGAGAAGAGCTTGTGTACAGCTGCACATGCATGTCTGTACTTGGGAAGACAAGCAGCCCTCGCAGGCTTCTCACGGAGCTGTGCAACACTTTGGTGCTGGTTGCTAACACACCAGCTCAGTACTTTTTATCTAAGCCTACCTCTAGACAGTGTTTTATGTTTGCAGTGTTATGCATCACAAAAGTGGAGCCCAGAGATTCCTGGCTCGGTGGTCCTGTTTCTCCATCCCAGTGGTACCCGATGGGCTTAACTCAGCAGAAATTGTCCCTGTGGATACCTTCAGCTTAGGCAATTTCTGGCTTGACAGTGCTGTCTGTAGTTAAACGCAAGTACTACAAATGAAGAGTGTTTGGCTAGGTTTTACTCTGTGTAGCAGGGGTGGTCAGGGAAACCACTGCCTTGTCTTGGCTGATACCTTGGCAGCCTTCAATTGGCAGGACTCTTCCCAGTTTCTTCAAGCACAGTTTCTTAAGGAGTACCGCAGGATTCTATCCAAATTGAAAACGAGTCTTCCACACTTCAGTCTGAAGAGACAAATTCTAGTGCCTGAGCCATTTGTCTGGCTCTAGTCACAGGGAATGCTTCCAGGTACCCTATACAGCCCGATACAGGGAAGCTATACATGATCCACTTGCAAACTGCACGTAGCTCAGCAACCACAGGTATGCCATTCCTGTTACAGTACTACTCTGTCACAAAAAAGCCAAAGGTCATCCTTAGACAGATGAAGCTAAATGTCATACTAAGCTATATAAATAGACTAAAAGAAATTTATAAAACTTCCACTCCATGAAGCGCTGGTAAGCCATGGTCTGGATTACTGCATCCAATTTTGGTAGCCCACTTCAAGGAAGAGACCTAGCGAAAGTGTGCAGCAGGGTATGATCAAAGGGATGGGAGAGATTTAATCTGGAAAAGAGAAGGCAGAGGGGGAACTGTAAGCTTCATGTACACAAAATGCTACTGCAAAGCCGGGAACTGACTCTTCCCAATGCCTGTTGCAATAGGACAGAATTAATGGCTTCGATTGCACAAGGGAGATGCAAATTTGACATTAGGAAAGCTTTCTAGTGGGAAGGTTAGTTTAGTGCTCAAAGACTGCCTGGGGACATTGTGGAGTCTCCCTCAGTGGAAGTTTTTAAGGCGAGATTAGACAATCATCTGGTCAGAACAGTTAGAGGGAGTGGATTCAAGGAGCTCTCATAGTCTCTTCTGATCCTATTTTTACAGTCCTAGAAAATATTTTTTTTGTTTGGTTTAGTTGCAGCTATCTGTTTCAGACTCCTGCTGGAAGGGATGACATTCGAGAAAAGTGATGGGTAAAACACCTCAAAATGGATGTTTCTACATTTGCTTTGCATACTACTGTGATCACTGAACCCCCCCAAACATTAATGCGTTAATCCATCAAAACAGTGCTTTTCCATTTCAAAACCTGTGAGTCTGTAGTGGAAGAAGGGATGGATGTTAAGCATACTGAAACCTTAATCCTTGAAGTTCCTGAGTGGTTTGCCTATGATTTTGTGATCACAATAGGGTTTAGATGCACACACGTACACACAAGTATGATACGGAAGGAATTAATGATATGCTTTTATAGCATGTGAAGTTCATTTGAGCACACAGCATTCATAGTTTTCCTCGCAAACATCTCAGTTCCATAAGCCTCGCTTGTGCAGGTAATCCCCTTAAAGCCAAAGGTACAGAACCCATGAAGGAAACAGCACAGCTCATCAGAACAGGAGTCAGGACTATGAGATTTGCGAGGCCAAGGCAGCAGTTCATACCAGTAAACTACTACTCTTGTATGACATCCTTGTAACTACTGGCAGCTGGAAAAAGGAAGATGTTATCTGGAATGAAAATCAGAGATTAGGCAAAATTTATTTTCCTGCTGCCAATGAAAACACCAACACAGGAGGCCAGATTTTAAAAAAGAACATGTGTCAATATGCGGATATGCATGTGTTATCTTTTAACGCTGGGTGTTCCCTGCTGCTGTATGTAATTTAAAGATCTGTTGCCATCAATAACTTATGTATCCAGTCTTGCTTGCACTGCATTGTTACATCTCACTGTTCCTATTTTCAAAGACAATTTAACATTTTGATACATATTTTTTTAAGGGAAGCCCCTGCTGTACTTTTTCCCTAGTGTTTTATTTTCTTCTGAACTTTTGACCTAACTATAAACAGATTTTAGGTAATCATATTCAATGCCTGTATCAAGACAAAGTCTCATCTGAACCTTCCTCCTCATCCCTTTCCCACACCTGTTCCCCTAGGCTTTACATTAGATTTCAGGATTTAAATTTTTGTACATGACAATACAAAGTGAGTCACTCTTTGGAAGCTCTTCCTGCAGTGGTATAGGAGTTTTAGTGGCAGTGTGATGTGCCTTCACAAAGCATGGACCAGGGGAATCTCTGTTCTGTGATACCCGTTTGCCCATGCAGCACACATTTCAGTTCATTGCATGCTGAGCAAGGGATCCTCTGGGCTTAAAGTATAATTCCCACTTATAGCTGTAGGCATTAAATGAAATGAGGAGGTGGCAATTTCAAGGCAAACAAGAGATTCTTGATGACACGATTCGTGGTTAAGCTGCAAAACATCTTAGCACAGGAATACATGTAAAAATGTACACATGTTCAAAAAAGGGCAAACCCACAATGAAAAATCTGTTAAGGAGTCTTGAATACTGAGATACTGCCACTATCTTAGGGAGTCCCTGAGTCGAAAATCCCTGGATCTTGGGAGAGTATTCTGGGGAGGGATGGCTACAGGCTTGCTCCGTTCTTACACTCCTCTCCAGGCTTCCCCGTTTGGCTATCACTGGCGACAGGATAGTGATTAGGTGAACCTTTCTTCTGACCCTGGGAAGCTCTTTGCATTTTCTTACATAGAATTGCCTGTAGGTGATATGGGATGGACTCTGCTCCATGCTTTCCAGTTTCACACTGGCAGATGACTCTCAGCTACAAAGCTGACAATATAATGCAGATCCCAGCAAATCTCAGGTACCAAGCACAGGACCTACTCTTTGATGAGACCGCAGCGTCTCACGTGCTTGCAGCACAGAGCCGTATCTTGCTCGGAGACCCCCACAGTGCAGCCAGCCAGCTTCAAGGGCAATGGCTGTCCTGAGTGGCTCCATCTGGCTCCTGGAGCAGCAGGGACACCAGAATGCTGCATTGCAGGATGTGAGGTATCTTGGCAGGGAACACTGCTCGGGAAAGGCACACAGCAGTCAAAGGCATGCTCCCAGCTGCAGCCTAGCACATGTCCCCACCTTATCATATAATCCAGTGTGACCATTCTAGGACCCAAGGTCCAGAATCTGTGCCTCAGTTTCTCCTGAAAGTAATGTAGACACAAATAATTAGTGATATCACCTCTCCAGCTTGATATACTTCCAAAGACACTCAGAAAATGAACAAACCCCGCTTGTTATAGCAACTATCCTGTTGCTAACCCAAAGCTGAGGCTGTTGATATCTGTGGTCCTGGGTATTGCCCTGGTTCTAGAAATGCTGTGATGCCTACTGATACCAACCGCACCCCTTCACTCAACGTCATGCACAGATCAAGCATGGTGGGTAGAAAGAACCAAGAGAATAAAGTCTCCACTAAGGAAAACGGCAAACTGTTCCTTCAGCAAGCTGCAACAGGTCTGCCTCACACAATGTAACTGCAGGCAGACAGACGGATCTCTCCAGACCTGTTTAAAACACACTGCGGGGAAATTTCTAGTCCTCTCAATTAGACAGATGCCTACCTTGCTGGTGCCTTCTTTTCTCTCCTGCCTTCTCCTCTCTTCCACAATGAGCACTGTGGAACAAAAAGTGGAGCCAAAGCAAACATCAGCCTGGAGTTGGACATAGGAGAGTTGAAAGTGAGGCTCCCAAATTCACGAGCAAACACCTGCCAGATTTTCAAAAGCACGGTTGGGATGACTGCTGCCTCAGCCTGTAAACAAGGAACAATCACACACCATCAGTTACAAGCCCAGGCCTGAGATGAGGAACCTAGTCCCCATCACTGGGGCTGCACTGCATCACTTCTTCAGGAGATCAGCAGCGGGCACCCACCTCATAAGCATCTGACGGCTCTTACTAGAGAATATATATGGGTCCCAAATTGTTACCTCCAGAGATGAAAGTCAGTGAGAACAGTTAATGTAAGCTTCTGTTCCAAAGTCCATGACATAAGTTGCCTTTATCATGTTAGGGGAATTCATTAGTCATATTATTCTGGGGATACTGCGTTAGATTGTGTTCAGCCTCAGAGCCCTGAGCTCTAGTCGAAGTATGCTATTTGGGAAAGCCAATTTCAAACCATTTCCTAAAGAACAAACTCCTATTTGTGCATATTTGCCAAAACAGACTTAAAATGAATTCCCAAGCCTTAGCAGACTTCACACAATTCATCAATTTCTCATGATCAGTCTGGGGAGGCGCAGAGGAAAGCTCATGGTACTTTCATGTTTTCTCATTAAAAAACACCCATTGTTACATTAATAAGACAAGAGCATCTCAGCAGGACATATAGCTATGTGACATTTCAAGGCTTTTGAAGAAAATGCACAGAAAGGAAGTGAACCCAGCAGCTACAGGCAGCAAGAAAACAAGTAAATGAGCTTTTGGTGTGGAGAACAAAGAGGTAGGCAGCCAGGAATGGATGAAGAAAGTGGAGATATGACAGAAAAGGGGAGATCATTCTGCCTGGGAGCCTCATTAGTATCAACAGACTTGAAAGAATGAAAGACTTTAAGGGTCAAACTGTTCCGATGTGTCCACCTCACTTAGGCTAGGATAAAAGACACCAAAAAACCATTGTCCTACTCCTTCCAGTGTATCACACCCTATACTGAGCCCCATTCTGAAAGTGCTAAACAAACTGGCTACATTTATTGAGTGTATGTATTACACCCTGTTTATTTTTTATGTTTTTCCTGCTGAGTAGCCTGCAGAGTAGGACAAAGATGCAGGATACCATGTCTTACAATAGGACTCTAGGAACCAGTTCTCTTAGATTTAGTTACAGTAAAGCCAACAAATCTCAATTTTTTTGCAGACATGCCTCTCTATGTGGGCCCATCCATCTTCATTTGATTACCGTTCCTGTCTTTCAGACAAACTTAATCTGAGACCACGCAAACCATGCCTTCATGGCTATCAGCAGTAAATTCCCCCCTTTGATGCTACTGCCATGTTGATCAGCACTTCTCCACTGGGAGTAGCAGTTAAGCCCCACCAGACCGAGGAAGTGAAAAGCATCTGCAAATACTGGCTACAAGTCTAAACACTGACTCCCCTGCTCTGGAGCATGAGCAGCTGCTGGCAGCAAAAGCAAATAAATGCATGCTTTCCAGAAATATTTACTAGTAGTGAAAAATTGTTTTTAAAAAGAAGGGTTTTTTCCTAACTGTTCAAGATTGCCTTTCCATGAGCCCCATAGTTTGAGATACAAGTTTTATGTGTACCTGGCCTACTGCATTCCCCACCACACGGAAGCTGCTTCACCTTTCTTAGAAGGGTATCTCCCTTTAGCAAGAGGAAAGCATAAGCCTTTTATGTACTCACTTCAATAGTTTTCACTTATTCCTGTGTGCTTGACAGCCATACTTCCATGTAGCCTCCATCCTTTGTTAACATACTGAGTATATTAATCCCATTTTACAGTTTGCTGAACTCTCCCTCTATCCCTCCACTTTGTCCAAGCAATTCAACTTTTATAGTCAAAGGTAGAGAAACATCTTAACATCTTATATTTTCCATCATATGTCCTCAGGCCTTTTAGATATATTTGCATATTTTTTGGCATATAACTTTTTTTGGGAGTTCCCATAAAACACATCATATTCTTGCTTTTTTAAAAACCTTGGTGTTTTTTTTTTCCACAGAGAAGGAATAAAATATTCTCACAGAGATGCCACATAGCATAACTAAATCTTCCAATTTATTGTACTGTTTTGGAAATTTTCAGTCAGCAAACCAGACAATACCTGTTTTAGCTGACTTAGAAATACTGAAGTTTATACATTTCCAAAACATTTTCCTCCTGGTCTAAAAATATCCACATTTAGTCTCTGACAAAGGACAGGGTCTTTTTACTTGCCAGACTTGGTCAAACTGCCTTCGGTTTTTAAAAAATGTTTAAAAACATGCTTCGGTTAATGTTAAAATGTTAAAATAAATGCTTCAGTGCTATCATCTTATAAAACGTACCTCAATAAACAAGCTTCAAGATATGTGGATACATTTTTTTCATATGGAGGAAATCAGAAACTGAAGTTGCTTGAACCCACCATAAAAACAAAAAAAATAAAGAAACTGCATTGGTAAAAGGTAAAAATACAGAACTTTTAATTAAAAGATCTGTTTTTCCCCTTAAAGAAAATCTCTACATAGTTTTGGGACTTGTGACCTTTTAGGGTTGTTTGATTTTCATAAAAATTGAGCATTTTCATTTATCAAAATCTTTTCATGAGGAAAATAAGCAATTCCCTCACCAGTTCTTTGAAGCATCTTGGATTATCTATCCTATTTGTCACATACAAGAAAAGAATAAAAAATATCCCACAGGCGGCATCTTCCAAACTGAGTCTAATATTAGTAGGCAGATGCAAATAATTAATTTATGAGCTGATATTTATTGTCATTTCAAGGTGATTAGGAACATGTGTATGAAGTAATGGAACTTACTAATCTTAAGGAACCATTTGGCACACCCAGCCCAAAGCACAGCGCTCACCTGCAGAAGTCCCAAAAACAACTAGCAGAAAAAAGGACCACAAACAGGAGGCATTCTGAAATAGTATTCCTATACCAAAATTAAGTTGGAGGAAAATAAATACTGGCTTTTATTTCTGTATGACATTAAGAAGCAAAGGGGATTTTTAATACTAAATGCTTCAAGTTGACCCTTTGGTATTAAACTGCAAATAAACTTTTAGTGAGAACTCCCACAAATCCAGTATCGTATTTGCAACAGAACTGCTGACAGTCATCGGAGCAACAGTTTACAGTACGTTAGGCTGGTAGACCAGAACTACAGATAATAAAGTAAGCATATTTCCAGCACAACTATAATCTGTAAAAATAATTGTTTAGGGAATATCTAAGCTTGTTTTCTTCAGATGCACAATCAGAAAATACTATTTCCTGAGCCAACTCTTAGAGAAAAAGTATTCACATTTTTCTTCCTCAAAGTCATGCTAATAAGGGGATGTTATTATTAACAACATTCTTCTTAATTCTTATTAATAAGAATCTTATTAATACCACACAATACCACTTATTAATAAGATTCTGACTTGCTGGATTGTCACCAGAAACTGTCTATAGATACCAAACATGCCACTGGTTTTGATGAGTAATCAAACTAAAAAGTTCACTGAATTATTTTCTTTCAATTAAAAAAGAAGTGAATGTCATGATAGTTTAAGGAAGGTGACAGTCCGTTCTTACTCAACAGGTACAATATGAACAACCTCCACACCTCTGGTTAATGGCAATAGCCCTGGGAAGTGCTTCTATTCCTAAGCAGAGAGAATGAATGAAGAAATTGTCTACAAGGGTGCTGGGCTGTGGAGGAACTTCTGGTAGTTTGGACATTTGAGCTAACACTTCCAAATTGTTTCCCATCTAGCACTAAATGGCATTATTGGGATAATAAATAGGAATCCAAACCACACCTATTGTCCTTCCAGTGGTTTGAGCTTTTTTAATGTCCCCCTTCAGATACTGAAAGCAGTCATCACTTCCTGTGAGAAGCCACACCAAATACCCATTACTCAAATACCCTTTTTTTATCCTTGTGGCAATTTGAAACGGCTGTAGAAAAAGTCCAGAGCAGAGATATAATGAAATTGGTTAAAAACAAGGAAGGCAAACACTGTACAATACCACACAACCTGCTCTAGAGAGCAGCACCTCTGGCTGGAGCTCCATTATGTCGATGCTACAGGCTGAAATAGGAGTATGGTGCTGTCCAGAGAGATAACACATCAAACAGCAAGAAGAAAAACTTGGAACAAAAATATATTGGTCTCAACTGCTGTGTGCTGAGAGCACTGCCTCCCACTACACTGCACTCTTCTGAAAAAAATGTTTTATGGTTATTTCCCTATCTTTGTTCTTTGTTTTATTTTTTAACTGTTGACACATGGGAAGTTTGCACTACCCACTGCCAGTTTCAAGAGCCATCTAGTTTACATTTTGAGTCAGGCTTTCTATGTGTATCTGTCTGTCCTCCACATATCTTTGCAATGCCTTGGACAATTTAAACAAAATTTGACAGGGATGCTGATAAACAAAACAAAACAGGCCACTGGGTAAGGGAAGAAGACCACCAAGAGTGCGATGACTGAAGGAAAGGAGGTCGGGCAATCTCACATGTTAATGGACACCAAGGAAGGCACATGGGAAAGTGAGACATTCCTAGTGCTCCAACCATGGGAAAGTCTTAACTGCTGCAATTGCAGTTCAATCACAAGAAACAAATCCAAGGGGCTTCTTTTGGAACCAGACCTCAGTTTATGGTTGCTGGATCATCACTGTGCCACTGAGGACACATAGCAGGGGCTTCCACATAAACACTCTCGCTGGGTCTCCTGATCTCTGCTTGAAGCCTGGAGACAACCTGCCAGTAGGACTGGCAGAAAGGGAGGGTGCAAGGTTTTGCTATTATCCCAGCCTCTCCCCTTCTGTGCTCTCCCCCTCCTTCCTTCTTATGCCATTCCCTGGGATTCTTTGAGAGGGTCTGTACTGCCCAAGTTTTAAACAGTACAAAGTTCCTTCTTCTCCCAGGTGTGTCGTTCCACAGTTGCACTACTGCTTTATATAAATGGATGTACAATATTTTTAAAGTAAATATTCATATTAATATTAAATACTAAATATTTAATATTTGGTGTCCCTGGTGTCCCTCAGGGGTCTGTACTGGGACCAGTGCTGTTCAATATTTTCATCAATGACACTGACAGTGAGATCGAGTGCACCCTCAGCAAGTCTGCAGATGACACCAAGCTGAGTGGTGCAGCTGACAGGCCAGAAGGACGGAATGTCATCCAGAGGGACCTGGACAAGCTGGAGAAGTGGGCCTGTGTGAACCTCATGAGGTTCAACAAGGAAAAGTGCAGGGTCCTACACCTGAGTCGGGGCAATCCTCGGTTTCAATACAGGCTGGGGGATGATACGATCGAGAGCAGCCCTGCAGAAAAGGACTTGGGGGCACTGGTGGATGAAAAGCTGGACATGAGCCAACAATGTGCGCTCGCAGCCCAGAAGGCCAACCGTATCCTGGGCTGCATCAAAAGAAGCGTGGCCAGCAGGTCGAGGGAGGTGATTCTGCCCCTCTACTCTGCACTGGTGAGACCCCACCTGGAGTACTGCATCCAGCTCTGGAGCCCCCAGCACAAGAAGGACATGGAGCTGTTGGAACGGGTCCAGAGGAGGGCTGCGAAAATGATCCAAGGGCTGGAGCACGTCTCCTACGAGGACAGGCTGAAAGAGTTGGGGTTGTTCAGCCTGGACAAGAGAAGGCTGTGGGGAGACCTTATAGCGGCCTTCCAGTACTTAAAGGGGGCCTATAGGAAAGATGGGGACAGACTTTTTAGCAAGGCCTGTTGTGACAGGACAAGGATCAATGGTTTTAAACTATGGGAGGGCAGAGTTAGACTGGATTTAAGAAAGAAATTTTTTACAATGAGGGTGGTGAAGCACTGGAACAGGTTGCCCAGAGAGGTGGTAGATGCCTCATCCCTGGAAACATTCAAGGTCAGGTTAGACGGGGCTCTGAGCAACCTGATCTAGTTAAAGATGTCCCTGCTCTTGCAGGGGGGTTGGACTAGATGACCTGTAAAGGTCCCTTCCAATCCAAAGCATTGTATGATTCTATGAATATTAACTATCTGATCAGTCAGACTCCTTGCAGACAAAGATTTTAGTACATAGTATTGGGTGTTGCTTCACAGTTCTCTGCCATCCTATTGAGCTCATCAGTCTGTCAAGGTGGCAAATCCCTGTTAATGAGGGGAACCCAGAATGGAAAATTAGATGGTCCCATCAGAGCAGAGGAACAGAGGAGCACCTCCACATCCTCTGAGTATGTGAGATGAAAAATCAAAACATCACATGTGTCCTGTAGTCCCAAAATGAACAGAAATGCTTTTCTTCATTCTCAGAACCTCCATTAAAGCAAATTACTGCAATTGTCTCAATATAAACAAGCAGTTCCATAGGCAGCAAAGCTAATCAAACCTATTTTACTATAAGCTGTGTTTTGTGGTTGGATTTGCTGATATTTAATAGGATAGCAGAGCTGCTTATATAATCTTTTGCCATTAGGGCATTATACTGTTTTTCTCCTATGTGTACTCTCTGGTGTCTAAAATGGCACAAATCTGTACCGCAGTTTATTTTCTTGTGGAGACACTAATAAGGGCTCTCTCTCCCCTCCTCCTTGGCTTCCTCCTAAAGCTTGTAGGATTATAATACCTCTGAGATCAATGCCCTCCTGCCAATCTGCCTGAACCTGTTGGTCCATCTCAAAAGTTGTTCAGGGGGCGGGCAGGCATGATCCCAAAAACCTTCTTGGCTTAAAAAAATGAGGTAAGAAGACAAGACAGCTGTGTTCATTTTTGCAGCTTCACTGAGAGGTAGAAGATGCTTTTGTATCCCTTCGCACTGCACTGAGAGAGATGTAAAAAAATCCTACAGAGTTCCCTTCACTGAACTGTTTCCTGAACGAAGAGGAAGGGAGGAAGTATAAGATAACGGTACGCAGCACCAGAAACATTTTCAAAATTCATTCTGAGGAAACAGCATGACACAGCATTCGTGTTCCCAGATGAGAAAACTCACTGTGGTTTCTTCTATAGCCACAGCATCAGTGGAATTTGTGGTTGTGTTTTGTGTCTGCTGAGATAGCAAGGACCCAGAACTGGCAAACTAGCTCATGGAGTCAAAAACCAAAACACCCTTCCCCACCCCACCCCACCCCCTGAAACCACTAGACTTTTACAGCAGGATTGACTTGTTATTTCTCAACTAATTGAATAGGACTTGCAATTTCTGCCATTTGTCTGACTTCTTCCTTGCTATCTACAGGCACCCATCTTTGCTTTTACTTAAACAGTTCCTTCCCTGGCTGAAGGGCCAGGAAAAATTTCTTTGTAGTCTACATCACCCTGTTCTTCAAAAGCTTGCTAGTGTTAGCTTCAAAAGCTAAAAATTGAACCCTAAATATCCAGTATTGAATGGATTGGCAGAAGGTCTCTATAATACAGTAAATCAATATTTACTGTGTGGCAGTGTGACAGATGCCCCAGAATTGTGGAAAACAGAAAAGTATTGTATGAACTTTCTGACAGCTGTACATATAGCCAACAATTTTTTGTCTACAGAGCTAGAAAAGCAAGCTAAAAATCCCCCTCCTTCACAGACTTAAGACAGTGAGAACCAGTTAATGTAAATCCTCTATACCAAAATAGGGAAGATAACAAGTCTTTTGAAGTTTCACATCCTCACCTCATAAGAAAAAGTGTGGAATATTTTGACTAGATTCACAGGCCTCTGTCGATAACACCTACTGGTTTGAGGACAGTCAGTCTCTATTAACAGAGGAATGAACTCACAAGCAAGCAGAGCTGGCTGTGTGCAGTGGCCTGTGGTGTTGACCTTTGAAGAGCCCTGGTGAAAGGCAAGGGACTAACTGTTAAGCTATGGATGCTTAAAAGAACAGGGGGTTATTCCTAAATGTTTTTGTTCTGAAGAGCTAATGATTTGGTTTATGAGTCCTGACAGGTCATGAGCAATACTGTTGCTTTAACTTGTGGTTTCTATGACTAAATCAGACCTCTCAAGGTAGTCAGGGCATGTGTCCACAATGCACGCTGGGAGCAGAGGGCAGAGATGCTGGAGAGAGAGCAGAGACCTCACACGCTCTGTATCCAGATGCAGTGCAAGCATGTCAGCACTGCAAGATACCTTTCTGCAACTTAGAACCTTGTTGCAATACAAAGATTTTGCTGTTTCTCCCTTTCACAGCTATAATCTGCACATATAAAAGCACAGAGCAAATAATACAAACTCAGGTCATTTATAGTGACCTGAGATCATGGCATCTCCATGCCATACTCCTTTGCAATTGTAGAGATGCGTCCTCTGAGAACTGCAGACAGGTTCAGCCTGGGATTGCACAGTGGGGAGCAAAGAGCAGGACTATCCAGCAAAGGAGACAACCTTCTTAGGTTGCAGCTGGGACCACTGGGAAGTCAGAGGTGCAGGTAACATAGGAACTACAACATATATCACTATACCCATAAAGGTGAATGGATGATTTCCTCCTCTCCTGCATGATTGCTTCAGTCTTGAAACATGATTAAAATGTGAACTGAACACAACACTGAATTAAAAAGAAAGGCAAGAGTCTCTTTGAGACTCTTTCTCTGAACCCACTCATTCGAAATGTTCAAAGGGAAAAGGTGACCTTTTTTTTTTTCTTTTTTTTTTTTTTTTTACTGCACCACTCTCTTGTGTGATTCTAGGCAGCCTGGGTAAGCTACCTTACACAGCTTTGAGAACTAATGCATTTCCGCGTGTTGGGGACTTTACCACAAACAATTTCCTCCAAACCAAACCGACCGAAAAAACACTGGTTTTATAACACCCAAACAAACAAAAACCTTGCTGTGATGAACCACCAGCAAGTTAGTCCAGAAACCACAATATTAAAAGATTTATGCTACTATAGTCACTCGTAAAAGTAGGAGAGATTACTCTGACAGGGAGTAAAGTGGTTAGCTAAAATTACAGCGAATAAAATAATTCCCTTCACAGATATTTTTCTGTGAGATGGAACAGATGCAACTAAACCTGCTACAATAATGGATGCTTTGGTATCTTTAGATGACCAGTTCAGCCAAGGTCAGGTTCCAACTGCTTCTCGATCCTACCAGAACTACTTCTGTGCCCAGTGAATTGATGGGGGGTTTTCTTGTGGATGGCATCTCTTCAGCACAGCAGGCAGGACTGAAGCAGATGTGCAGAGAGTATAAGTAAAATAAAGGCAGGGTGTGGAGGGGGAGAAAACTGTAGGCAGTATGGGACACATTCCCTCTTGCAAAATTAAACAGGATTTTGATTTTCCTGGAGCTCCCTCTTGCACTTGTTGAGATGTGAGACAGGTCACTCCTATCAGACACAAGCCTATCTATGGGAAGGCCACCACAGGAAATATTGTACTCTTGCACCAGTACAATCCCATGCAAGTAACAAAGGTATCATAGAGCAGAATGGGACCCACAGACATCCATCTGTTTTGGGATGAAACGTAATTTCATGACTTCCCCTCACCACTGCAAATTATGTGTGCTGAAGTAACTGCAGCACTTGCCTTCAGTTTGTTATAGCCAGCTTTGAAAGAAATATACTTTTACACTGAACAGAAGTGGATTGAAAGCTACAGTAACAGAAGATGGAGTTGAACAACCTCTCCTGAATTAGCAGCATCTAATCCTTCCACAGTTGTACATACAGTTTAAGAGGTTTGGATTCGATTTCCCATTCTGTCACACTAAAAGTACCATGGCAGCATTCAGTGGAATTTACAGGACTCTCCACTAGGGCTAAGTGGTGTAACAGTGCAGGGAATCACTCTCACGTGGTCAAGTGCTGCTGAAAAATAGTAGCAAGAACAGAATGATCTGCCAGGTCTCACTGGAGATCCAGTGAGGACATAGGTGATCAGGATGAGCAGAGACCACACTGAAAAAACTAGAGCTGCCTGAAAGAAAAACCACAATGAGGGAGAGCGTTTCCATTCCTGCCAACACAGGTTCCAGTGATCTGCAGTTTTAAAGGCAGTTTGTACTTTCAGTAAAATTGAACTTTGGAACTTTCTGCAGACCAGGACTGTACATCAACTACAAGTAAGTTTAAAACAGAAAGCACTCATCTAGCCAGAGCAGACACCCTCACCCAACAATTTCCAAGTCACTTTAATAAGCTGCAGTCAAAACTAATTGTATGGATAAGTGCACAATCAGATTTAAGGTCTGGGAAGTGATGGAAAATCCATCATGACCGCTAAGTCCCAGGAGCTAATTACCATCCCATTAGAAAATTTGGCACTCTATTTCCAATATGAGTTGGTCCAATTCCCCTATTAGAGCTCATTAAAACTGCCCTACTACAAATCTTCCTGTGTGTATTAAGCATGATTAAGTCACCTCCAGTCACCTGAATGGGTGAATTTGAGAGCTTAGTTTTCTACACGACTGTTCTCTTGTCTCTCCCTGCCTAAGTGTATTAACACCAGCACAGGACAAGGAAGCCCACTAACAGGTGCACTAATGTTGCATAATGGCAGAACGCGCTTCTGCATTCCTGCTCTGGATTCCCTCTGCCACACTGCCAAGGACTGTGCTAGCCACTCAGCCTCAGCATAAAACCAGGAATACATGTTCAACCAACTACCCCTCAACCCCTGGCCCTTCCCTGTCCTTTCCGTAGCTTGCTTTCTCAAGACACAGCCCCCACTGTGTAAGTGGGATCTACATCTTTTTGCTTCCGAAACTTGCAGCCTTTCATTTGTCATGCGTAAATGCACCTAGTTCATAATGCAATACCAGCTGCTCTTCTTAAATGACCTACCTTGCTCATTTTTTTCATTCCACCAATTTTATCAACTGCAAACTTCCATGCAATGGCTTTGTATTTTCTTCAGGCAACAGACAAAAACTAATCCTGTAGATGAGGCATTAGTACTTTCTTAGCCTCGAAAAACTGCAAGCAAGACTTGAACCTTTCCTGTAAAAAAGACAGCCAGCAGCATAAAGGAAATCAGTGTTTCTATTGACATAGACATGCCATAGTTCCACCAAGAGATCAAACACTACAAAAGGCTGTTCCTCCATTCACCCCTCTGTCCTGGTTTCAGCTGAGATAGAGTTAATTTTCTTTATAGTGGCTGGTATGGGGCTATGTTTTGGATTTGTGCTGAAAACAGCGTTGATAATACAGAGATGTTTTAGGTGTTGCTGCACTAGTCAAGGACTTTTTAGCTTCCCATGCTCGGCCAGGTGCAGAAGAAGTTGGGAGGGGACACAGCCAGGATAGTTGATCCAAACTGACCAAAGGGCTATTCCACACCACATGATGTCATGCTCAGTATATAAAGCTGGGGAAGAAGAAGGAAGGGGGGGACATTTGGGGTTATGGCGTTTGTCTTCCCAAGTAACCACTACCCGTGATGGAGCCCTGCTTTCCTGGAGATGGCTGAACCCCTGCCTGCCCATGGGAAGGAGTGAAGGAATTCCTTGTTTTGCTTTGCTTGTGTGCGCGGCTTTTGCTTTCCCTATTAAAGTGTCTTTATCTCAACCCTCGAGTTTTCTTACTTTTGCTCTTCCGATTCTCTCCCCCATCCCACCGGGGGGGAGTGAGCGAGCGGCTGTGTGGTGCTTAGTTCCCGGCTGGGGCTAAACTGCGACACCCTCATAGCTCATTTGAATTTATTTTTTTTTAAAGAAACTACTCTAGCCTCACAGTTCTTCCTTTGATTGAGGACACTGCCAAAAGTGATGTTTGGTGGCTACAACCTGCAATAAGCATACAAAATTAATAGCTGATTTTAATTATAAAGAGTTTAAATTTTGGAGCTATGCATCCTCTGGTATTTACTAGGACCATAAGATATGTAGGAAAGAGGTAAGGGGAGAAAAATGACTATCATCTTTATTATGGACTATGTCCTGAAATAGCTTTTCTGTAAGTACAGACTTTTCAAAATCACATGGGCTTATTAAAAAGAGGATTGTTACTACTTCTGTTGTGGTTTTGTTGTTGTTGGGGTTTGTTTGTTTGTTTTAATGTACACTTAGTAAATCCTTTTGGCAGAAAGTTCCACAGGAAAGTCAAAGTTGGTCTTCTACAATCTGTGTATTTTTATTATAGGAAAATGCAAACAGGTGTATAGAATATTGTCTATCTGCCATTATTTTAAGTGTATCTTGCCACCAGTTCTCTTTCTCAAACCATGTTCCGTGACACATGAAGAAGACTGGAGGAGTAGATTGAAATAGACTGATTATCCTTAACAAAAAGTTTCACTGATTTGCACTCCCCTCAATTTGAACGTTTCAAGCAGATTATTTTCCTGAAGTCTGGTTTTCTCCAGATAATTGTTTCCTTTACCTGCCTCTTAAATAATTCTTTTCCAGTGTCAAGGACAACACTCTTTTCTAGACAGTTGTAGACATTTTGTTAGCAACTCAGCCACTCTGTTCTCAGGTTCCTTCAGAATCAAACCAATACTGTACTTCCTGGTGACTCATTGCTTTCCCATTTTCCTGTGCACTCCAGTATGTGTTCTTGTTCAACATGTTCATACACTGGTGCAGCTTCAATGCAGAGCAGGAGGCAGCACAACAGTTCAGATGTCCCCTACTGCATGACCCTAAGTGCCCATTGTGTCAGATTGGTAATGGCAAGGAGAGACAGAAGTTGGGATACAATCTTGTAGGTCTGTCTGCCTAAATCTGTCCCTCCATCTCACAGGACAAAATATAGAGAAGAGAGATTCTTCCAATTCTACATTAATAAAAGGAAGGGAATAGAAGAGGATGTTCCGCCATCCTGTCAGAACACAGTGAGCCAAACTTTCTGCTCAGTTTCCCTCTGGAAGCCACATTCTGCCTCTTATTTTTGGCTGTAGTGAGGCTGTAAAGTGCATAGGCTATTACCAGGCATAAGAGAAGGAAGCAATTTTTAATCTGACACTGTGTGAAAGGAAGAAAAATTACAGGAACACAAGCTTTTAAGTGTTTTTATAGACCAGAACCCCTGAAGACCTACCCCAGTGGAAGATTAAGGAGCAGAAACAAGGCTGAAAAGGAAATCTGACACCAAAAATAGTTTGCGTGGTTGTTTTCATTTCAGAGTGCATCACTGCAAAGACAGAGAGAAGTCAAAGAAACCAACTTTTCATGCACCACAATTCTTCCAGGATTCCACGTGCATCCAGTGCACCATAAAACGTAATTGTGGGATAACTGATAATTCATGGCTTTGTTAATTTCTAAGCACACGAATTTCTCTCCACTTGTACCCTCTCCCTTGCCTTGCTCCTGCTGTTGGCTGGGAGATGTAGTGGAGAAGCAATTGAACACAAGAAGCATCAAAGGAATAAGAAGTCAGAGTTCAGTGGCTCCTACAAGATAATCAGTGCATCACACTTGCTAGAGACTAAGATCCAAGGATAAAAAAACCCCAAAACCATAGTTTTGAAGTGGTAAGTAGTTGAGGAAAAGCTACTTTGTGGAGACTGAAAACCATTTGGAAAAACTTCCTCCCATGGGTCTTATTGCATGTGTTTGGGTTCAGCATGTTACTGAGAATCCTTTATGATAAGAAGTCAATACCTACAACAAACAGTAAGATACATCTAAAACTTCAGCTACAAAATTAAAGACTGCACTTTCCAGTAAGGAAAATACAGCAATCCGGTAAGTTTTTACAGTGCAAGGGGTGAAAGACTGTTTACATTATGTGGCATTGAGCTTGTGCACTATTTTAACCTCTTTAATTGTTTAAGTATGTGCAATACTTAGGGATTATCCTGACAAAACAGCAAAAGCCTCAATAACACCTACAGATTTCTTTTTAATTCTTCTTGATGTCCATAAATCTAAATTGAATAATGAGCATTGTTCACCACTCTGTGATCTGTGCTGGATTCATTCCAATTTATATGTCATTGTGAACTACTGATACACTGTAACACTAATTTTCTGTGTATGATAAAGATAAAACACAACATGTAATTTGCTGACTCATTCTCAAAAATCAATTAATCTTCTTAAATGCTGTCTGCTTTGGAGAAAAAGTGACAGAGGAAAGAGAATGTATGTCATGATGAGGTTATTCAAGTATTAATGCCACCATTATGAAAAAATGTGGTCAAAATGTATTGTCTAATGCACACAACTGCATGAAAGTGGACATGCAGCTATGAAACTTGACAGGCTAGAGACACTGTCATAAGGTTAAAAAAATCTGTAAATTCAAGTAAATCGTCTAGAATCTGCATTGCTGGCTCAGTTCTGACCTGCAGACCACAGACACTCTACACTAAATGTCTCGGCTGAAAAAATAAAACTCTTCATTAGAAAATGAACTTTCCTAATACTGACCTGGATAACCAAGAAAGGTTTAAAGGAATTTCTTATCCCAAGAGGAAGAAGGAACTGAATTTAATGCCTCTTCAGTGAGGAGAGACAAATGGAAGAGTGGCCTATGGGCCTTGCATGCAGTTTGTTCAGGTGCAGTTGAGGATCGGCACCTACATTGTTAACACCAGGAAGTGAGGTAGATGTAAGAGGATGCAAGATCTACAGGCTGAGGATTGCTAAGAATATGATGTATGGAGTGGAGAGCACTGAGGTTGTTTCCATTTCACTTGATTGCATGATATGACTATTTGTGTTCTTTCCCTTAAACATTTATTTTCCACTTCCGCAAAACCCTCCAGCATTCTGAACTGTAATACTCCTAAGTAGATGATTATATTCAGCAAATTATGAAAGTTTTCTCCTACTGACAAGATAATCCTCATCAAATCAAATTGTCCTTATGGATTCCACAAGCCAACTTAGATGTCACATTTAAGTCAGACTTCTTAAGGGGAACAGAAACCTTTCAATCTACCAACATTTCCAATCATGCATCATCATAGCAAAGCAATTTGAGCCACACGCTGCAAACAAGAGTTAAATTAATTTAGGAGTCTACTTAAACTGGTAAAGAATATATTTTTAGCTGTAAACAGACATCTGTTTTGATAGTGACAACCATTCATTAGCCCTGGTGTTTGCCAACATAGTGCAGCAGATGTTATTTTCTTGTGTATTTTCATAAGATGCGGTCATTGTTTAAGCTACATTCTAACAAGGACTCAGAATTAAATTGAACTAGTTAAATTAAAAATGGAATGTTATTCTCCAATGTGAATTAATTACAATGACACATTGAAGTGAGAAGAAATAATTCATGTTCTGCAAATAGCAGCAAAATGGTTGTAATGTTAACATTTGGCTGATCTTTATGCACAAGTGGAAGTAAGAGTATACTGGAAATGCTTGTTATTGTGTCTCTGAGCATTCTTTTATAACATAGATGTGTGTATAAATAATGTATATTTGACAGAAGCACATATATACATGCACATATAAACATAGTCAGGTATTTAAATTCTGGATTTTTGTCCAAGCCAATGTATTTAGTGGGAAAGGACAAAATAACTTGAATAAACAGGAAATCTCTATCTTTTCTCAGTCTCTCTAAACTGAAATGCAGCCCAGTGTGTTAAAGAAACCTCCCAAAGTTCAGATAGTTTACTTCCCATTTCTCTCCTGATACAAAAAACGGTGAGATGTAATGAAGAAAGTTCTCCTCACACTACTTCAGTTTAACAGCGAGGGATGGTAAACCTATATAAGATATCTCCCTACATTTGAGTGGTTCATATATGTATCTGATAACAATCTGAAGTGTTGGATGCTCATTTGGACTGAATTTTAAATTTCTGAAGGCTCATCCATCACCAGTCTGTAGGACCAAGAATGCTATTTACTTTATATTTTGTTTTTCTTATCTTTCTTTTTTTTCTGACTTTACTACTTGTGAAAGGTCCAAAATTACTGTAACTGGAGGCTAGAGTGGATAAAAATATGTTCTCTTTATCACCAGAAAAACTTTCCTACCTTGTCCTCTCTGCAAAACTTAAGTCTGAAACTTAAAACCAGCTGCCAGATTCTGACTACTAACATATCTTTCATCATCGTGCATTTAATAGAAACTTTATGGCCCAGTTTGAAACTCCCTGTTCAGCATTCAAGGAACACAGAATATGTAAAGAATTCTACAGCTAAGGACAAGACAAAGCTTGTGTAGGTCAATGTAACTTCTTTTATTACACCAACAGGAATGGCTTTTTTAAAAACTTGAACAAGGTTTTGGACATGCAATCCCTTCTTGGGGTATGAAATACATGATAGAAGTGGCCTACTTAAGAACTACATAACGATAGAGAAAACTGAGAACCGGGACAATTACAAAAACACCACAAGACCACTGAAGACACTAACTTTTGCTATTTGAAATTGAGACTACACAAGATAAAGGCAGCAGCCAAGTTAAACATGACATCTCTTTCCTAAGAGATCATAGAGACACTGCTATTAGCCCTACAGTTAAAAGCACATGACTAAAAGCCAGTTCACGTCCCAGGCTGTGCAACTATGTGATTCTGTTACAATCTGTAAAACTGTAGTATCAACCTTCTACGTGTTCCACCAGAGCAGGCTCACACCAATTACATTCATCTGTGTAAATCGCATATAGGACTTCAAAGGAAAGAACTGTAAAGTACAAAGGATTGTATAATGAATAACACTTGAAAGAAAATCAGAAAGAACATGCAGCGTTAAGCCCAAAATATCCACAATTATCTGACCGTCAGGTTTTGCCTCCAGCTAGAGTTATGAACAAAACTTTGGAAGAAAACAGTGGAAGCAGAAATCATGGATGGCGTAACAGGAATGGACCTGAAGACCATTTCATTTATTGAGATCAGTGGGTCTTGCTGAAACTACAAGATCTGAGCCAGTGCAGGTGAGAAGGGGAGAGAGCACACTTTGGTCTAAAGAGACCCTTCCCTCCCAAGGTCAGCAAGCATATCAGGCTATTTGGAGGACGCAGGGGCTCAGACTCACAAGGACAGGGGCAGCAGCAAGTCTGCTGTCTCTCACACTGATGGGATGTAACTGCAATCACCCAGAGTTTCCAGCGCTTGAGGCAGGCAGCTTGAGTCTGAGGTGAAGCCCATCTTTTGTTTTGATTCCAGTTGCCAGGAAGGAATGAGTTTCCAGCAGCTTTAGTTATGAGGCAGGAAGCAACAAAAAAACAGAATAAAAATTTTTAAAAAATGCAGAAGAGGGTAATAGGAGGAGTCATGAGACAATATAACAAGTCAGTAGAAGGACAACATGCAGGATATATACGTATGTGTGTGTGCCTGTGCAGTACTAGCGCTTCCCATAAGACTTAGCTATATGCCAGAACTTGGCTTACTGTTGATCATGATAATTTGAGACATCAGTGACTGGTATTCTCAGAGGACATTTAGTATCATTGTTCACTAGGCATGATGCCTAAATATCATTCCATCCCTTGAGGAATTATATGCCAAACTTAAGTACTTTAAATAGTGGTATATTCTTTGCATGCGGCGTTGATTGATACAGGTTTTGTAACAGCTAATAGCACCTACTGGAAAGGCTCTGGGACCAGCTTGTGCTGAATAATGGTTAACTGCGGGAGCCAGGATTCTCAGCTTATTCTCTTTAAATAAAACCCCAAAACATTAGGATTAAAGAAGAGCAGGAAAAGTACTGAAGAACTAGCACTACCAGCAAGGAAAGAGTGCCAGAAGTCTATTTAAGACTCTCCAAGCAGCATTCAGGTTTTTAATAACAGTCTTGATAATGATCTTACACTTACAGAGCATCTTTCGTCCAGAAGGATTCATTTATGGGCTGTATGTATACCATGGGAATAACTGTCCTCCCTTCTGCCAGTTTACACAGTGAAATGCTGTTTACACCTCTGGAGGAAAACGTGCTATGTGAATTGCTGCATCACAACCAAAATGGATTAAGACAGGCAGTGCCAAGTGCTACAACAGTCAAATACAAAACATAGTAGGGAATTTGAAAGAAACAGAACATAAATAATCAAAACCACGTTCTGGTCAGGACACTGAGATTAACAGAGAAACTTCCAAAATGTATCATGGTATTAGTCATCGAACTTCTGCTTTTAGATCTCTGTTGGACCTTTTGGCTCTCACTTATATTCTCTCAATGTATACTTATACAGGCTGCTCTCTAAAACATTAGCAACCAGCCAGCTGAGCCTGACAGAGCTGTTTCCAAAACTTTAAATAGTTATGTTACATATAATATATGGTAATTACTGGCTTTTTAATTGCACCCAATGTAAAACATGAAGGATTTTAAATCAAATAACATGCACAACAAGCATTTAAGAATAACATTTATATTTTAAATGCATTAGGATAATTCTCACTAGGTCAAACTACTCTCTTTAATTCAATTTGTTTCTGACTTAGTCCCATCATTCTTACTTACATAAGTTGTTTTTTCCCATAAAGGTGGAAGAGAACAGGACTGCCCATCGAGATAACAGGAGCAAACTCAGGACTCCTGCAACAGAAGAAAGATAACATGAAAATGGTATTGACTGCAACATTGTAATTAAGGCTGGCGTAAATTTGCACTTGTCAGGGTGCAGTGAGGCTTTGTGGGAATGGATATGGGCTGAGGCCAGGGCCCTGACAGTGCATAAAGCAGAGACTGAACTCCTCACTTTGTCACAGGGCGACCAACTTCATGGTAGAATAAGGAGGAGGCAAAAAGCCCAAAAGCAGTCTGAGCTCCTTTAACTCAGTTTCCAAGAGGGGAAAGTGTTCCACTTTCACTCAACAAAGGGGGAAGCAAAGCCACAACAAAGCTTTTCTGGCCTTGGGTCCAAGCAACCCAGGGCTATATCCTTCCAACTAACCAACCAACCTACCTACCTACCTATAAAGGCCCGGCCCTCAAGTTAGGAACTCAGGACAAGAGCAGAGAAAGAACTGTTCTTGCTATTCTTTCAGCACAACACTAGTCTACAGCACAATCCAGGTAAATAATATAACCATTGATGTTTTCATTTAAGAGTGTGGATCAGGAGACTTATGACTGAGGGAAAAGAGAGCATCTTCCTGAGCCTTAACTGTTTCCCCTGCCCCCATGTTTTCTTCCTCTCATGGTTTCCCTAATTAAAAAAGGACTTTTGTCACACCATCTCCCATTAGCTTAACCAGTCAGAGCAGTCAGCTCAGGTGATCTTTAGATGTTACTTTCCAAAATGTATTTACCAACAATTAAACTTAATTCTGGGTTAACACGGATTTAGATTTTTTTCCCCCTATGGAATAAGAATAACAGTAAATGGGGAAAAGATTCATAGTGCAAAAGTACGTATTTCAAATTAAATTGGAAGGAAGGAGCCTTCCACCACCCCTAGGAGCAGGCCATGATATTGCTGGTCCATGGACCTATTATGACAACTAACAGTGGCAAGACTGAATACAAACCTAAGTGCTTGCAGGATGACAGACAATCTCTGACACAAGGTCAAAAAGCAGGGATCCATCCTTTATTAAATTTTAAATGTTAAATGTATTGCCTTGCTATGATATTTCTACCCACTTGGTGTTGATCCACTTGCTTCACTCATGAAGGATCTTTACTTGAAAAACACCTAAACTACAAATGGATCCAAATATCAGTCATGCAGACAAAGCACGTATTATGAACAAGTAAATAAAAAGCTTTTCTTCTGGGAAGAAAACAAATCCTCAGTTCCTGGCAAGGAGGCAAACCACTGTTCCTAGCAACCAAGACTTCAGAACAACAATCTAAACTGATGAATCAGAATTTGTAATGACAGAAACAGAATTATACACAGCCCTCTACAAGGATTTATAGGAGAAATTAAACATAACTACATTACCAGTAGCATGACAAATGCAGCTAAGCTAGAAAACACATGATAAAAAATAGTAACTAAAGCAAATGGTAACCATGAGGATGGTTTTATCATTTAGAAAATGAATTTCATCCAACTGATTGCTAAAATTATTTTTTTTTCCCAAGTAATATTGAGCTGAATTGGCTATTCAGCAATTTCAATAGCATTAACTGCTAATGCTGAAATAGGGTTTTGTTTTTGACATCAGGCAAGAAATGATTGACAGCCATGCCAGAGTTTGTATAGATTTTAGCACAGGAGAGACTGTTTGTTTACTGTCTGTGACTTTCCTCATTGTGGCTGGGCAAAACCACAGGTGGCACTAAGGGGAATTTATTTAGCAGGAAGAATTTCTTTCCTTTGTTCTTTTCTTGGTAGAAAAAGAAGGAAAAGTAACTAATGGTGACTGAATTTTCTTTGGAAAATGTCTTTGTTCTCATAACAAGGGCAGGGGTACAGGATCTCCCTTTAACAACTAGGGTGAGGGGGAAGATGTAACAAGAGAAACGTACAGGCATTTCTTTGATATTGACACAAATGTAAGCACACGTAGTATCAGATTAGTAGAACAGCATCCAGTTTCTTTAATTAAATGAAGACATAACAAGATTCACTGGTTGAAAACCAAAGCTGGAAAAATCTGAACAGGAAGAAAAATGCAAATTTTAAATGAAGGTAATTAACTACTGGAATATTTTATTGAAATGTGTTGGTAGATTCCTCAGCATCCCACTTGGATAGCTTTCTAAAAGATAAACCCTCAAAAAACCATAATGTATTAGGCTTCATACAGAATAAGTAGGTGATATTTCATGGCATCTGTTGTAACACAGATACGAGTAGATGTGCATAATGGTCTCTACTGACCCTGAATGATCAAAAGCTTTAACCCAAATGGAATATACAAAAGAACAAGAAAACAATTTATGGATCCTTCTGCCAACTTCATTTATGCTGATTAGTATCTCACTGGATAATAAAATCTAACTGAAATAATTTCAAGGTATCACTAGTGTGAGTAAGGCTGGAAAAATCGGAAACTTCCTGTTTTATGGAAATTAGATTTTGTAGTTACGCTGTCTCTCCATTTCTTCAGAAATGAAGTTCTTGAAAGTGAGGGACCAGGTGTATTATTTGCTTTTCCTCATTGCCAGCAAGAATCAACCTATTGACATACCCATGTCTGGAGACTTACTACAAGAATGTGGTGTCTGGTCCTGGCAAGAAACCAGTCATGTTTCACAGATCTCCTGGATTTTGTTGGAGCACATGGAAATAGATAATCCGAATGACAAAGTCCATTTGGGTTTCCAAAAGGCTTTTGAAAAGGCCACTCACCTAAGGTTTTTGAAGAGCCAAACTGCCATGGAATAATCTTATTGTGGATAAATAATTGCATAAAATACAAGAAAGCACATGTAGGGGTAAATGGACATTTTTCACAATGATGAAGTTCATCACCGGATGTCTATCTGGATCTACACTAGGGGCTATTTTATTCAACTTCATCACAAATTATATAGAGAAGAGTGGACAGTAAAGTGACAAGGCTTGCTGCTGATACTAAATTATTCAGGATAGAAGAAAACAAAAGCTGAATGGCAAGAGTTACAGAAGTACTTCATGATACAGAATGGCTAGCAATAAAATGACAGATGTGGGGGAAAACAATGCAATTAATTGTAAATAGGCAGAGTCACAGCAAACCAGGCTTGGTATAGTTTTGCAACCAAACCTGAATGACAGGCAGTGAAGAATTGTACTACCTGCAGATCCAGCCAGTGGGGCAGGACATTGGATCCTTTTGCCCATTTATGAAAGACTGAAGTCATTTCACCCAGCAAGAGGTGGGATAGACTGTATCGCCTCCTGAAATGCTTTGTGAGGGCAGAAAAAAAGCTTGTCTGCTCACCTCATCTGTTCGGTTGTGATTAAAGGCTTGTCTCCATGCACAAAAAGGAGCACAGAGGCACAGTGGCAGGCAGAGGAACCCCAATAACCTCACCAGAAGCACCTGCCTCAGCTTCTCCAGAGCCATCACAGGAGGGGGATCAGCCCACAGCCAGAGTGTGGAGCCCCTCAAGATGAGTAAATGGAAAACCTCTCCAGAACACCTTGTAGGTGGGAGATTACTGCCTGCAGAGGTATGGGACTCACTATGGGATGTAAGGGAAGAGCATTTTGGGATTGTACCAGACTTATGGGATGTTCAGGGGATGAACCAAAGGTGGGGAAAAGGAGGGATCAAGGTGGTTTGGGGAGGAACAAGCATGGAAAAATAGAGGGATAAAAGGGGTTGGTTGTATGTAAACAGGTTACTGGTCATCACTCTTATCTGTCCATGCCCTGCACCTGATCAGAGCAGTCTATCCCGTCTTCTTACTAAGTTCCATTCTAAAGTATTTTCTTGGGTGAGGGGACCCTCTATTTTGTGTGCCATTGTGTGTCTAAGGTCTAAGTGCCAGCAACTAGAGTCAGACCACAGGTCATAGGAGCAACTGGAGAGACTGGAGGGAGTGAGAGGTCTAAGTTCCAGCAACTGGAGAGGGTACCATGAGTTGTAAGGGCCACTGCGTCTAGGGTGCAAGCAATAGGAGAGATTGGAGCATATGGAGGTCTAATTGCCAGCAATTGAAGTGAGGACCACAGGTCATAGTGACCTGTGTGTCTGGGGTGCCAGCAAGCTCAGAGACCAGACTGTGTGCATATTTTGTGGGTGCACATGTCAGCATATTATCATTAACTGAAGCTGGCTTACCATGCAAGTAGGATAAAGAAGCTTGGGAACTGGGTATCAAAGCAGCCACAAGTCTGCGCCAGATACTGGAAAGACCAGAGAGGCTGAAAGTTGGCTACTGGAGGAATCTGGTAGTCCAAGCCAGTTCCTGGAGACACTGGGAAACGTGAGGGTCAGCTGAAAGACTCATTTGCATTGCTGTGTCTGTGCACAATGCAACTGGAGACGAGGATCCAGGGTCAGCTACTGGATAGACTGAACGTCTACGGCCAGTTCCTGGAGGATCCATAATGTGTCTATCTGCGCATGCACGAGCGTGTATGTGTGTACACAAGAGGGTCTGAGTAACAGCAAGCCTCAGGGGCTTGTACACCCAGCTGCCAGCAACTGGGGAGAGCAGGAAATCCAGGAGCCAGCTACTGGATAGACTGAGTGTCTAAGGCCAGCTTCTGGATGGATCCGTATTGTATGTATGTGTGTACGTGTGTATATATATAGGTATGTATATTTTCTATTCAAGGGCTTTCACCTTGATCAGCCAGAGAGGGGAACAGGATGAATCCATTGCTGCTGTTTATGCTGTGTTTTCTGTTGGTGTTGATCTGCATGGCCAATCATTTGTGTATGTATATACACACACTGTGTGTGGGTGTGTGTCTATTGGGAATACGTGCTCAGTCTCACTACTGGTTGAATGGGGGAACATGGAGCAGGGGCAGTCTTTCCTCTCTCAAGCTACCAGATTCTGCAACTCCTAACAGCCTACATGATCACTGCATATTTGCCCTCTTCTGTGTGGATGCCAAAGAGACATGAAGGCCTTCCTGGACCATCTTTACACTTGTCCACCAGTATACTGCAGGGCTTACCACTGCATCCTTTATGCACAAAAGCTGTTAATGAAAAAAGAAGCATCTCTGAGGAAAATAAATCTGAAAACTACATTCTTCTAAATACATATATATCTACAGCTTGTTGGACTGGGTTAGCTTTTCTTTGTATTCTCTTAACTATTCACGCCTGTTAACTTTGGATATTTTTTTTTACTGCATTTAAGGAGATTAGGCCCCAGTGGGAGATAATTTGCTTCACTTTCCTGGGTTTTTTGTATTCAATTCATCCTATGGTTTCTCTGACTGAACTGTCTTACAGGAATTACTGCTTTATGCACTTCTTCCAGTATAGCAGTTTGTACCAAGCACTCTGCCAACTGTCACTCAAAGTAGTATAGAAATTCACTTATGTGAATGTGCCTATGTAAACCAACAATCACAAGAATGACATTTTCTTGACAAAATGGTTACACCTTAAAAAACAGCAATTGAAAAATTTAGCAATACAATCAAATTTATTCTCTATTGCAATGAAGTCCTTCGATTAGATGTTCTTCCATTGACATCTAGCATGCAGAATTCAGTTGAAATTTGAAATTTTCAGGTGCGTATCTATGTCAAAATAACAGATTAACATAGTAAATTTATGTTTATCATCCCATAACAAACCAAGCTGGATTTTTTTTTTTTTCAGAGTGAATGCTTCTTGCTATTTCTACTAAAAATGTAAGAATAAAATACAAAATGTCATGCAGTTTCAAGGACACTATTTTCTTTTTGAAGAAGTAGGAGGTGGGAGATTACTGAAAAGAGCAAACAAGCAAGCTGTTTCATCGAGGATGGAAACAATGCAACCTGGTTTCCTATGGATTTATGCTATGGGTTGAGCTCTATGTGGCTTCTCTCCTGCCTGATAAAAGATTCTGTTTATGCTGCATAATTCCCCTTAAACCATTAAAAGGGTCTTTCTCTTATATCCAGACGTGTGTTTAAAAAAATGTATAGCAACGTATTAGATTTTTTACTTTTTCCTCTCTGCCAAACTGGCTGCAGTTGCCCAGGAGGTTCAACATGGTATGCTGGTAGAGACAGAGGACTACATTCTTTGAAGGTTGGTTAGTCTCTGTTTACAATAGTAAATTCAATTTCACAAATATTCTCCAACTTCCATATAGAGGGTATTTATAACATTTGATATAATTTATTTCTTATGTCTCTATTTTCAGGAAATACTTTCAGGAATTTATACTGTTCTGGGGAACACAACCACTGATGGAACATAAAGGATTTCTACTGCATGAACCACACACAAAAGATCCATAGATAAATCATTGACAGAGGGAGTACTGCAGTTTTCATCTAGAGGAGGCCCTGCATGTAGCTAATGGCTTATCTCTCTGGGAAGTTTAAGATTAAAAACTGGCAGGCTGTAGATGCTCAATGCTTATTCTCAGACACCTGCTGACGCCATGATTACTCCACAGGCAAAACAAAGTCAAGTCAGAAACACCATCACTAATATCATTAGATGGCCAGTGGGATACAAGTAGGCCCACTATCTGTGAGCAGGAGCATTCTCTGCAAGTGAGAATAAGGACAAAATAAGGAACTCGTTAAAATTAAATCTCTTAAAAAACAAAGTGTACTTCCCTATCCTGACATAAGCAAAATGCTGTACAAACTTGAGGTACCATGAATCAAAAAGACAAGTTCTTTTGGATAGCAAGAACAGGGTTTCAACCTAGCCATTCTCTCTCCTGTGAGGGGAAAAAAACCCCAAACCTAACACCAGATAAAGCAAGGGCTAAAACTGTAACAATGTGCTGAGCCTTCCTTGAGGCAGAGTGCTGAAATGTAAACTACTGCCCAGTTGAGGGTGCAGGTCAGAGACGGTAGATTATACTCTCATTCCTTCCAGCTTTTACTCTAGGGAATACCATAAATATCATAAATGACCTCTTTTCTTAGCCACTGGTCTGGAAACTTGCAGTTAATTAATTTTACCCCATTCAACATAAAGGTCTAGGCTTCTATCCAAGTTATTTTTTAGTGAACATGAAGCAATAAATGCAGGCTTCCCCAGGCTCATCTAACAGTTTGTAACAATGATTGGCAGCTCCTTCCAAGGTCTCCACAGGTCACTCAGAATCGCAACCTGCCCCTGGTAGTCCAGAGAGGGTCTTTTCCAGACACCAGACTTTTGTAAATACTTCTTTGATGGCCTTGTCCAAACATACAGTTCAATTCAGGATGAGTTGAATTTAACTGACCCTTGCCTAGCAAAAACAGAGTCTAGGTAGTTGGACAGGAAAATACTTTGAACTGGCAACCTTTTAGGATTAAATGACTACTAATTAAGTTACCCATATTGGAAGAGGAAAAGCTGGGTTTTTCTCTCCTCATCCTAAAAGGAGTAAAACCCTTTTAGGGGGGGTTGTCTGTTTTCTTTTAGAGTTACCTACACTGCTAGAGTATGTGCTGTTTCTACTTATTTCAGCTAACCATCTCCAGCCAAGAATGCAAAAATCCCATGATTAGGAGAGCACACAGGCTGACTCCAAAGACTACTGGTTACAGCATACAGCTACAGAGAGGACAACTTGCACGCTGCAGCTCGTGCTTCTTGAACAACCTGCGTGTTCTATGCAGTCACTAGATTATAGAATAACATATCAAAGGGAACAAACCTAAATAGAAAACAGTAAAAAAAAAAAACAGTAAAAAAAAAAGGAAATATACATAAAACTTCCAATTCATTTAGCAAACATAAGGTCCTCTCAACAGCAAAACTCTACAAAAGCACAGCTGGCATAACTACTTCCTGGTTTTGGTGCATTTAAATGACTTCAACCTAGGCAGAGCATCCAGAAGGAGAGAACATTTTATGATACAAATTACAATAGAAATCAAAGTGGAATGCTAACTAATTTAAGCCCCGATGCTGCAACTCCTTTACTAATACATTTGTTTGCAAGACCAAGGCCTTAGCCACACAGTGAAATAACTGTCAGAGTCCTCTATCTGAAAACAGGATGAAATGGTTCTTAGACTATGGTACCAGAAATCAAGGGTTCTGTCAAACAGTAGTGATAGCCCTAAAATTCTCCACATGCACTTCTGAAAATGAAAGGTCGATTTATAAAACCTAGTAAAACTCTATGTTGAACACAACAACACCGTCTGGGTCTCTTTATGTGACCTGCCTGGGCGACCAGCCAATAGACTGAAATAGTTTAATATCATATAGAAAACCTACCTCTAAAATCAATCACAGTAAGCTCTGCACAGGAATTTCAGGGCAAGGGTGAAGTAGCCAGTCATAAAGCGTTATTCTTGTGTTAATAGTCTAGTAAATATGCAGTTCTTCTCTGTGGTTCTTTCTTTAGATTAAAGATGCCTCACAAACACCCGCAGGAAGCAGTAAGTTAACATCACAATTTCATTGCTCCTGAAAAAAACACAAAGTACTGGAATGTAAACTATGAAAATGCAGTTTTCATTTTAGATGACATGGGAAGCTGTGTTTGTTAACTCTCTACCCTCCTACCCCCAAGAGGCATGCCAGAGTTGTCGAGTTTTTTTAATTAAGTATTTAAGCATGAAACATGTTCCACACTACTCATGTGAAATGAGGAATAAAAGCCATTATGTTTAAGAGAAAGATAAATTAACTAAATGTGGTTATCAGTGAAAGCAGAGAATAGGCAAACAAGAATTCAGAGTTATGATCTCCCCTCTGAAATGACTTCTGGCCAGATCCAGTGAAGTAGTTAGGCCAAAGAAAGGTACAGATGTTCTAAACCATGATACAAACAATCCCTGGTCTGCTTGTAAGTAACACTTACATTTTGCTTCTGATGACTTCCCAAATTTTAGGTAAAACAGAAATGTACTGATCATATGTAATATATCCAGTGACTGTACAATGCTGTTGAGGGCAGAAACTAGATCTTCTCTCCTCTACATTAACATCTTAACTGTGCTCTGTCTGGCTCAATCAGCTTGAATTTGTGGCTGTGCTGTGTCTCAGCCTTAACAGGAAAAGCCTGTGAATTTGGTTATAAGGATACTGTCCTGGCAAATGGACAATATGGATTTCAACTCCCTTAACTTGAGGCTGCAGTTGAAATGGTAGCCTATTACATAAAGCAGAAGTGCTTCACCTGCAATGATAGAGCAGCTGTAAAAGGTTCTGGTTTATAAATCCCAGCTGAAGAGAAATACTCCTCTACCATCCTGAAACATTGCACCAGATTTAGGGGTAGAGAGTGTTTCTAAGCATCCTCCCCATGTTTCCTACTGGCAAGCTATACTAGTTCCAATCACGTCTGTGAGACACCTTCCTTTCCCTCCGTACTGTCTTGGGATCCTAGGCTTCAGCTCTGGTTCTGCATGCCACCTGAGGTACCAAACGCATAATTTATTAACCCTGCCTCTTAACATCTCTTTGTTGCAATTTCTCCTTCTGAAAGTGGTGATGATAATTTCTACCTCAGAGTGCTGGAACATAACTGGAGACTGAAAGAGACTTTTGCTTTCCTCAGAAGCTAGAAGTGCAGTGGTACAAGGTACTCTTATTACACAGTGAAATAGCTGATTGCATCCCTCACACTTTTAGATGTCCCACTGTTCTACACAGACCCTGCTCCTATCTCACCTGAAAGTATTGTACATTTAAAGATGCAGAATCACTAAATAGAGTGTTACTCTTCATCCTGCTAAGAATATGAAACAATACAAGGAAGAGTGGCCATATATACACACCAAAAACATTTAATTCAATTTATGGAAATACCTGTCTATTGTGATGTACACTCTACCTGCTGATCTACACATTTCATCTGGCTGAAAAGGATACTCATTATCTTTGTGAAAATGATGAATAACCTTTAAATCCTTGGGAAATTACTGAAATGAAAGCCAGACAAAGATGTGCTGAACCTGAAGAGCACCATTGTAGCCGAAGCAAGCAACAACCAGGATGTATTCCTTTCATAGCTCAGTATTTCTGGGTAACCATTTTGGTGCTTACAGCCATATGCCTCGGTGGCAGGGCATTACCTCACCCAGACTTCTGCCTGTGCACCGCAGCCCTCCACACAAAAATCCCTTTTCCCTGCTCTCTTACAGCTCTTCATTGCCTGAGTCTAAACAAATACGGAGGCCACATGCATGAGGCGTGTTGGGATGCAGACAGATGTCTGTCAGTGTCTTTGTTAAACCTGCCAAACGTTTCCATTTGTGACCCAATTCGCTCAGATTTGTAACAACCTCCTAGTTGTATATTAACCCCCTTGTTACATTTGCTGTCTGCATGGGGTATCAGACAACCCGTTTGTCTTTTAATTGACTGGTTTGCTGCATCCTGGAGCATGTTGTTTACTGAAATGGGTAAATAGCTCTAGGGAGAGCTTTCTTAACATATTCAGAAATTAAATAGGTCAAGCTGACTGCATAATAAAAATGCTGACCCACATTTAGGAATTAATTGTTTTTTCCCCTCTCCCCTAACCTTAAATAATGTCCATCTTCTGGGAAATACCACGGCAGCGGCCCACCCCAGGGCCGCGCCTCCGAGGCCGCCACAGGCCGGCAAGGGCCCGTCCCTCGGCGCCAACTGCCCGAGCGCTCTGGCCGCAGCGGCTCCCGCCCTCGGGGCGGGAAGAGCCCGGCCCGCCGGCAGACACCGCCTGCCCGGGGCGGCTACGGAGTCATCCCCGCCGGGGGTTTTCACGGGAGAGGCCGGGCTCCCCTCAGCAGCGGCCAGGGCTTTGCGCGCCAACCCCCGCCTGGGGGCTGTCACCGCCCTACACCCTTTCGGGACCGGCCGATTAAAATCGCGCGTCGGCCGCTGTGATTCAAGGCCACAAGAACCGCCATGTCTGGCACCGCTGGACAGGGCCTCGGGGCGGGCACCTCCCGGGGCGCTGCTATGGGGGGGGGGGGTCGGCGGTAGAACTTCGCGCCGCTTTACCGCGGCTGCCCGCGAAGCAGCGCGCCCCACGATCAGCGGTTCCCCGCGGGCAGGCGGTGGAGGCGGTGCGGGGCCGGGCCACCGGGCCAGGGGCGGAGCGAGGGGGCGGTGCGGCGCGGTGCTCCCGCCAGCCGGGCCGCGTCGGGTGGGGGAGAGGGCGGAGTGGGGTCTGCGGCTCTCCGCTATGTCCAAGCACGTTTTTCTCACGGGACCCCCAGGTAACGGGGGCAGGAGGAGCCTGGGGAGCGGGGCGAGGGGGGAGGCGGCACGGCCGCTGGCGTTGCCTTGGAGCCTGGCTTGGCCTGGCCTGGCCTGGCCTAGCCAGCCGCCCTGCGCGGGGCCGGCGGGGCTGTGAAGCGCTTAGAGCCAGGGGAAGGCATCTGCTGGCGGGCCCCAGCACCGGCCCGGGGTGTGAGGCAGCCCCGGGAGCGGCTGCTGCTGCAGGCAGGCCCGGCAGCTGCCTGCGAGGTAACCCCGGCTGCCGGCGTGCAGGCCTGTAGCTGCTCCCCGCCCCGATGTGGCCTGTTGAGGTCAGAGCTGCGTTCATTAATGTGGTCCTAATGAAAGTCCGTTTTAGCTCTCCGTCCAATCCCATCTCATGTACGTTTCCAGACGCTACTGCTTTGTCCCTGGCTCCTGCCCTGCAGTTAATGTTGGGGGAAAAAAACCTCTTGGACAAGTAATCCTGCTTCAGTTAAACGGCAGCCATTAATAATTTCTGAGCACTCATCTTTTCTGTAACTTAATTGTAGTGATTTAGCACTTCCAACCTAAGTAATGTTCAGTTATAGGTAATAATTGGTATCCCAGCTGGGCAGGCCTCGATTGAAGAGGTGGAGTAGTTTATCATGGTAGGGGAATCTGATAACTGGGGAGGTAGAGTGGTGTAGAGTATGAGGGTCGAACTGTAAGGTTGATAAAGAAATAAACCAGCTATTATGATTGCAAAGCTTTCTTTTGTGGTCTGCAAGTAAAAGCAGTGGGCCTAATTCTCCTTTTTGTGAACATTTGCAGATACCTGTCTTGTCTGGTAGCATTAATTTAAAATGCTACTGCTAGGCTGAGATAGCAGTACCTTCCACCCACTTCATTCTGTCTTTCAATCTACTGAATAAAGGCAGCCCTCTGGGAGACAAAGAGGTTAGGCTTGCTTAGGTCTTGTCTCTGTTCATTTAACTGAAATTGAGTGTACTGTTTTGATTAGCTAAATGTATAACTTTAAGCTTTCTTAAACTTACTTTGAATTGTTTTGGCTTTCTTTGGCAATTTACTGAATGAAGGTAACCAAATTAGAGATAGCAAATCTACTTAGCCAAATTAGTATAAATTCGCTTATAGAGACAAGGCCCTGGAAAGATGGTAGATAGTGATGGTGCCACATTTGTCATTTTATTGTTCAAATGCCAGGAATCCCTTTGGCTTCAATTTTTAACAGTTTGCTTAATAGTTCGATTAGGTGCTCTTGAAGCCACAGAATATTTTGCCATTGATATTGACTGTTAAGAAAGTAGTTCCTAAATCTGCTTAAAATCTAAGGGAGGAATTTGGTAAGTGCATGTTGGCATCTTTAGGCATCTCACATTTTGTCTATATTCCTTGTCTCCAGGAATTTAAAGGTTTATTCTGCAGGATATTTTCTATCTTCTGACTTTTTTAACAGCAATGATTAAAAAAGAAGTGATAACACTAAATTTTGTGAGAGGCAATAAACTTGAGTTTAAAAGGAGATTGTCAAGAGATGTATTTGTACAATGGCAAAGGAGAAGAAATAGCTCCTTTGTGGGAACTGAGAGGATGTCTGGAACATGGCCAACGTTCACATTGTAGAAAGTACATCAAACTGTGCTAGGAGACATCAGGTGGCAAGGGTTTTAAGGGTCTGTCTTAGGGTAAGAAAATGGATTATAGGACCACAGGATAATTCATGTGAGAAGGGACTTCAGGAGATGTAAAGGAGGGTCAGCTATGAGACCAGACCAGGTTGCTCAAGGCTTTATCCAGTCAGATCTTGAAAACCTCAAAGGATGTGAAGACTGTGCAGCCTCTCTGGGCAACCTCTTCCAGGGCTAGATTGTCCTCACGATAAAAAAGCTTTTCCCTGTATCTAGTCAAAACCTCTCTTGCTTCAGTTACCGTAAGAAGCATGTTTCTGTTGTTGGAAATACTTTTTGCCATGTAGGACCTGATATCTCAGGGGCACTGAGGGCTTCCGACTTCTAGGACATCAATAGAAGTAGTGTGTCCTTTGTGCCAGTTAGACTCCTGGTAATAGCAGTCAGTTTTGACCTTATGATCTAACAGGGGGATGAACTCAGCTCTGTTCTTAAAAAGTACTGAATAGCAGTGGTAGAAAGGGAGATTTCATCAGTCAGTCTTCCAGCTAGCTTGGGTGTCAGTTGTGTAGCAGTATGGCTGCTGTGTATTTACCTGCCTTGGGGCAAGTTTTGTGGCCTGCCCGCATACTATCTGAGCTAACAAGTTTAGTGGTAGCCTGGGATATTTTTACCATTTTGTTGTGACTTCACTGTAGATATACTTCTTAAAGGCTAATAAAATATTACAATGTCAGTACAAGATGAACTTTAAAAGGTGTTTCTGTTCTTTCCTTTCCTACCATTTAAAAAAAAAAACAATTTGCAAACTTAAAAAGTAATCAATGTTCCTGCTGAACTGAATCATTACTGTAGTGTTTAAAAATGGGCTTTTAGTGGAGAAGATTAATCCTGTGTGCCTTTTGTTTCCTCTTTATTTTTAGGGGTTGGAAAGACTACTTTGATCCAGAAAGTCACTCAAGCTCTAAAATCCTCGGGCATTCCCATTGATGGATTTTACACAGAGGAAGTTAGAGAAGGTGGCAGGAGAACAGGATTTGATGTTGTCACTTTGTCTGGAAAACGAGGACCTTTATCTAGAGTCAGGTACTGAGGTTTTAATAACTGCAAGTGGCTTATTGTTTTATGCTTCTGCTCCAGTCTGTCAGCATGTTAAATACTCCTCCAGAAGGTGATTTCCAGCACACATATGACTTTCATGGTCAGGTTCTGTTCAGTTCTTGTGTCCCAGCTGATACCTGTGTTGTGTATGTAGATGGTGTCTCTCTTGCACAGTGAAATACTGAAAATGTGCTAGGGCAGGGTGTTCTCTCTTACTGCTTATTTTACACCAGATAGAGAGGAAGCACCGCCAAGCCTTTTATTGTGAGGCGAAGTCTCTTTGGGATACAGTAAGTAGCTTATTAGTAGCAGGGAGGAAGATTTTTTTTTTCCCCACCAGCTAATTTATGGAGACAGAAGTGGAAAATAAAAGGGAAATTGCATATAACATTGTTTTAAAGAGCCACTGACTGGCCCACAAAACCCACATGTGAATTTTAACGAAAAGAGTGTTTCAGAGCTCTACTAAGAGGGGGGCCTCTGAAGTGCAGAAGGGCTCACAGTCTCTCCTGATTCACTAGACTTAGCTTTTCACGCTTTGTGCAAAACTTAGTCTAGGTCCAGGTGTGGACGTTAGCACCTCATTCAGACATAGTTGATCTGGCTAAATAATTTGGATATTGCTAATAAAGGGGGTTCACCTAGGATAGTGTGATGCAGCACATGCAAACTGAGTATTTTTCCAAGATTGTTTAAGGGTTTTGCAGCCCATACTGAGATTTGGGCTACTGCTGTGATGCTGTCTGTAGTGTCACATTACCAAATTCAAAGATGTGAACTGCAGGCATGTATTTTGATTTCAGTGTAAACATACCTGCTGGCTTTTAGATCCCATTGTCCACTGTTCAAATTTGAGCTTACATAGTTGTGAAGGTAGCTTATGGTGTATTTATTATCTGAAAGTATGCTATCTGCAATATGATTTAATGGATGGTTTACAGAGTTTCTTTCCTTTTCTTAGAAGAATTAAGGGAATTTGACTTATATATCATTTATCATATATTCACCTATTATCATATATCATTATATATCATAAATCCACTTGAAATGACTGCAGTGAATTTTCACTAAACTGATTACTTAGAAGGAATTGTGTATCTCTTTCAAATTCAGTTCTGATTCTTCTGCTTCAAGACGTGAATATCGGGTCGGACAGTATGTTGTAGACCTTGTTTCATTTGAGCAGTTGGTTCTACCTATGCTGAGAAATGTGAGTATTCTATGAAAGCTGCTGAAAAATTGATGTTTTATGATAATCAGTGTTACTGGAAGGCCCTTCTAGAGCACTAGTTTTTGATATTAATAAATGGCCTGTTTCTTGGGTATCGCTGATTCTAATTGACTTCAGGATCAGGAAGCTGGAGGGGCAAATCTGACTTGTTCTCTTGTGCTTATTGTGGTGTTGGAGAGATTGCAATCCCCTTTCATTCTTGATGTGACATCATCCCGTGAGCAGGACCTCCTTGGCCTGAGAGACAGCTGATGTGAAGTTTCTTCCTATACCACTGTCTTGCATATTGGAAAGCAAACAAAATGTAGGAGTGGCTTACCACACAGAACTGGGTAGAGTCAGTGGGTCCAAGAAAAAGGCTTTTGCTGCTGCTCTTCTTCTTTACAGCCTTTTTGCCTTCTTGCTCTGATTCCCATTTTCTTCCAGTGGAAGCATTTATTTCTTGAATCCAGTGGTTATTTTTGATTATCACTGTATAAGTACCTGCAGACTGGTAGGTTTTAACTGATAACAGCAGTCTGATTAATTTGGGATTTAGCCTGCTGCACAAGGAGTGCTCTGACTGCGACAAGACTTTCCACACAGTCTTTTTCTTATCCTTCTCCTAACATTCTGTTACTGCCTTTTTCCTTCTCCTTCCTCTCTCTCACTCCAACCTTTCCCCTCTCCAAAATTAAACAAGAACAGATCTGAATTTGGCAATAACATATCACAAACAGTGTGCAGCAGCTGCTGAACTGTACTACTAAAAAAATCCTATTGTGATTTTTCTACTGCCAAAACTCAAGAGGCCAAGGAATAAGGGACTTCTTAATGAATTTTGAAAGAACAGAACACTGAAGAGGTGCAAGGAGCAAAAATGAGATTGAGGATCTGATTTTTGTTTTTGTCAAGGAACATTAAAGTCTGAGAGTAGGGCAGCAAAGACGTTGGAGGCAAGGGAGAAAGGAAATATGAATAAAATGGGACAATTTTTCTATGTTTAATTTCACTGTAATGTGATTTACTGTCCTAAATAGAAGGATAGTTTAATAAAAAAAGACTTCATTAAGCCAGCGCTGTACTCAGAATCCTTTTACTGCTGCATTAATGTGAAGCCCAGGAGAGATCCTGCTAGAAGGGTGTTAGCAGTGTTGAATTTTTCTGGTTGTTATATAGCTTTCTGCAAGTACAATAGAGTGAAGAGAAGAAGAAAAGGGGCCAGCAGGGTCGGACAGTGCATGGCCCTCTTCTCATTGGAAGTGCTTTTAATCAGTTTTGTGGGAATGTGGTCATGCGTGTAGGCGGCACAAAATGGGAGAGGAGGAGAGTGAGGAAGATCATAGAACTGAAACAAGAAGAGACAAATGAAGAATAAGGGCAGGAGAGTCATAGGTATGGTCTGGTTTGATCAGAGAGCAGTACGGAGTGGGCATGTGCCCATTTAGTCTTGAGGACAGCTTCAGCTCTTAAGGCTTGGATCTCCTTCCCTCCAGTGAGAACAGGGCTAGATCCTACAATGGATGATCTCTCTGGTTCTGAAAACTTTACCAGGCAGGACTGAGGATTTTTTTCAAAGCAAAATGCTCTGTTTCTCAATGTGTGACCTAGTGACCAGTATTGGCTTTTTAGCTCACTGACCTATGAAAGGATTTTCGATAAAACAGCTACTCAGCAGGGACTTAGGTTGAAAAGATTTTGGGATGCATGTTATACAGTTCCTCCACTTTCCCAGAAGCAAATACTTTGCCTTCACAAGGGAAAACATTTCGATTTTTTTTCCTTTTTTTTTTTTTTTAGGTTCTGTATAATATGGCTGGTATTGGTATATATTCATGGATCTACAGTGATAGTTTGACTTGAGTTGATTTCCTCCTCACTTCTGTAAATAATGGAGTACAGTTCTCAGTTACTTTTACCAAGAGAGGGTAGGCAGTGCACTTCCTTTTCTGTTGAATAGTTCTGCTTTCCGAGTTGCCTTTCCCTCAGTGGCAGTCACCCATGTTCTCTCCTAAACCTCCCTGCTGCTTACACCAGTCTGCAGCACGGTACAGTTTGGCACAGTAGTCACTTCATGAAAAAAGCAAACACACCACAAATGTGGTTAATCATTAGCATGGTGCCTATCCTACGACCCAGGGGGATGGCTAGGACTACAGAATAAGCTATATCTTGACAAAGAAATGGAAGATGCCTGTTCTGATGTGAGAGAGGCTTGGAAACGGCTTGGTTGTTATCTGGATAGCTTTGAAGAAAGCTAGTTGTTCTGAGAGAAATGCTAGTTTTGACCCTCCTTTGACCCAGCTACAAGAGGAGAAACTTCCAAATCTAGATTTAATGCAAGTCTAGTCTTTTTTTTAATACTTGTGTTGTGTGGATATTGATCTATTCTAAATGCATAATTTGACGGGAAGAGTGAAGTTTTGAAAAATTGGTGTCCCTCAGATTGATTGAGAGCTGCTAGTAGGCAAAGTGCAGTTCCTAATTGTCAAACAGCTCGTGTGGGACCATTGTGAGGATTATGCTTTGAAGGAAAACTGGTATTATGGATATTTCCTATTGCAGTTGGTATTTATGCTGTACATATATTTTCATCTTTCCAAAAATCTGTGCTGGAATAGAAATGATAGGTTTAGAAGTCTGTTAGTTACCAGCAGCAGCTTTGACTCTTTCACTTTCCCCAGTATTACAATTGAATTGATTTCTTTTGGAGATATTTTATTAGCATAGAAATTATTTCTGTTGCTTGTTCCAAGTTCTGTGTTGTTTACAGTCTCTTGATGTACTTTTCCACAGGTAAACCATGGCAGTGATGCAGAGAAAAAAATTTGTGTCATAGATGAGATTGGTAAAATGGAACTCTTCAGCCAGGCTTTTATTCAAGCTGTTCGTCAAACGCTGACTGGTTCAGGGACCGTGGTGCTTGGAACTATTCCAATACCTAAGGGAAAGCCACTGGATCTTGTCGAAGAAATAAGAAGTAGGAAAGATGTTAAAGTGTTCAATGTGAGTAATATTTAATATCCTTAAAGAGCCTTCTGTTCTAGGTTGCTGGTTTGTATTTGGCTCTGTTTAAAAACTAATTGTTACTTCCAATTGATAGCTATGGGTAGCTTGTATGAAATAAGTTTTTTAGTTTCCATTTTATTCGTAATGGGCAGGTGTTCACCTTATTAAAAAAAATCACATTTGGCACTTGTTGTAGCAGTCTCACACAGCTGGCTTTGCTTGTGAGGGGCTGCAGAAGTAATGATATAGTTGTTTTAAAAGGTTTTCTTGCTGTAGTATTATTGCTGTATAAGTATTCATTATTCCTAAGAGTAAAATCTTTTAAAGTACAGTCAGATTTTTCTTTTTTTTTTTTTTCCCCCAGACTGGCTTGCAGAAATATTACCAGTAAACATATTCAAGAAAAAAAAAAAGGCAGCAGTGGAGTTTGCAGAAATGATTTCTAGAAGAAAGACACTTGTAAATGGAGTGCACTTGCTCTGGAGTCAGTGAACAATTTTGGAATTCATTATGTTATTTTTACAGACATAATTTTCAGAATATTAGGGCTTCAAAGTGCATTTCTGATCAGTTACAGGGAGGTTCTCAGAAACTTACCACAACAAAACATAGCCTGTTCACAGGAATACATGTGTGAATTTTCCTTAACATCTCTGAGCGTCCTGGGTGCTTTACAAAAATAAGCTAAATGCAGCCCCCACTCCTTTGATTTAGTTTTCTACTCAGTGTGTGCTATTTCTAGTAGAGAATAAAGCTATATATCCAAAACTGAACTGTGCATCTCTATAAATTATAAATTCAGTAAGTGGGACTTACACATCCTGGCTTACCAACAGGGGTAACATGCTGTAGAGCAGCATACTGTTGCAGCCTGTTCTTTATCAGATGCACGTCACAGTGAGAATGCTTACTTTGTTTTCATCCAAGTGAATGAGGAGGGAAAAAACACTATCTCAACAACTTTATACTGAATGATCTTAATTACTGCAGAGAAAGCAAAGCCTCCATCTTCTTTTTTCCTCTTCAAAGTGAGATTAATAAAACTGCAGCGCTCAGAAAAGTTCCTCAGCTTTCTTTTAGTTGGTGGTCCCATTATCATCTTCAGTTTCTGTTTTTTAAATTAAATGCCTGTTTGTTTAAGTGCTAAAGCAATCCTAGGAGCAAAGACGAGAGAAAATTCCTTTCCTCACATAAGCATTCAACTCCTACCATTCCTTTCAGAGATAAAACCCCAGGTTTCCCACTGACAAGCTGATGTGTGTTAGTTGTCAGGCTACTGAACAGGGATGCACGTGAATGTGAATTTTATATGACTTGCTTTACAGTGGTAGGACAGGGGAAGAGGGAATGGAGAATGCCTCACTGAAAGTTACAGTCATTCGGTGCTTAGGCTGCAGTCACGGCAAGGCAATAGTGTGTGTTTGGTCATCTCAGGGGAGGAAACAGTGCTAGAGAACAGCATTTGGCTTTTCAAGGAAGCTTTTGCGGCTTCTGCTGTCTCTTTTTATCAGGTGATGTTCTGAGGGCGTGTGCCACTCAGTCCCGGGTTGTTAGCTGTATTAGTCTGCCGATACATCTTTCTCTTAAGTACTGACTACAGCCAGAAAAGTCTTCATGCAAATTTCAATGGAGCAATATTTTCTCTAGATGAAAAAATCTTTACTAAAAATAATGAGCCATCCTGCTTATGCTGCTGAGATTAGGACGTGCAGGTTTCTTTGTTTAGAGTTCTCTGGTGAATCTGTTAGCCAAAAGCATGGGTGTGAAATGTGTGACAGACTGCAATAGTTCCCAGGTGGCAGAGACCTGCTATGCTGAAGTCTTGTGCAGGAGAGCATCTGTCTTGCTTGCTCCAGTGGCACATTACATGCCTTTTCCCAGCTAGTTAAAACGTGTGCACGAGCAGGAACAGAACCTGCCCGTGGGGAGTCAGAGGTGTTACTAGCTGAAGTAAATATTGGATCACCAGCTATGTTCTTCAAGGGCTGTGGCATGGCGAGAACATGGAGTGCCCAAATAGCTCATGGTCAGTAATTTCTTACTAACTTTTATGGTGCCTGGAAGTGTGCAGAAGTAGGTGGCTACCTTCCAAAAAAGTTCTGCCTTCTTTGTCACTTAATGTGGAGTTAAGCTGCATTCAAGTAACTCAGCAGAGTTTTCTCATCCTTCTCTTAGTGTCACAAGGACAGTTCTGATGTTTGACATGGAGTGCATAGACACAGCTGTTTGGGGTTTTACAGTTCCTTCTGTCTTGAAAGCATATTCAGTTGGTGTAAATGGGCCCAGATGCCCTAAAAGCAGTTGAGGCCCCAAATGTTTAATTTATTATGTTTAGAGCACTTAACGATAGGAGCTCTGATATTTAATGCATTTCTTTCCATTGTTGCCCAATTCCATTTTGCTGAGAACTAAACTTTCCAGTGAAACTACAGAGGATCTTTTTGCACTGCCCAGGTCTGTGTAGTTTTGCAGACACGGTGTCATAAATAAGATCAGGTATCCTTAGCAGCTGGCACATATTCATTTTCTCCCATTTTCCCATCTATTGATTTTGCTTCCATGAAACTCATTAGTGAAGTTTGGTTGCATATGCCTTTTAAGAAAGAAAATAAATAGTTAAATGGATCAGAAGAAGAAAAGGTTCCATTTGAACAGACTGTACAAGTGGGGTTTCCTTGACAGTACTTTAATAGGGGAAGAAAGCTTTTGTCCTCTACTGTTGCCTGCTTGGAGTCTAGGTGGTAGTTTCCTCCAAATTACCTAAATGCTTAGTATACGCAGCATCTACAGTTAATTTCAACTCCCTGTCTAAAAATCTACCCATCTGTTTGTACATTCAGTACAGATACTGGGAGATGTGTTCTCTCTGGGAAAGCTGCCTGCACAGAATGTCTCCATGTCTTAAGAGGAGACTTATCTACCGAGCAGCCTTTGTAAAACAGTTGTGAAAATTCCCAGCACTTGGCTCTTTCTCTCTGCTGCTCTCACTGGACTTCTGGCATGTAGGTATGGAAAAGGGATAGATAAAATGTAGTATTGTTTTTGTTGGCTGTGAGACAGTGGGAAGAGCTATTAAATGTTCAGAAGGTCCTTTGAAAGTCAGAATATCAGGACACTTGCTGTGAGATTTAGAGTTTGGCTGATCTGTGCTCTGTGCCTTGTTTACCTTGGGGTCTCTCAATAGTGTTACTGAAGAGCAATTCCATTCTTTGTTGTCTTGCTGTCTTTGTTATTGTGGGGTTTTCTGTTTATCTTGGAGTGATGCTCAGTAAACACAGCAACATTTTCAGGCAGATCTTCCCTTTCATTCCCCCCCCCCCCTCCTTTTTTTTTTAATGTTGCTTTTTCATCAGTCCCATGTTGATCTGCTCTCTTGAATTCAAGTGGTGTAGGTGAGACCACCGTCTCTAGGTTTTACAGTGTTGGTTTCCAGCATTTGGATAGGATGTCTGTGACTGTAAATAGCAGTAGGCTCCTAGGGCCAAGTTCTTCAGGTAGGACTGTCACCTATTTAATAATAATACTACTACTTTCTCCTGTTCAGTATTGACTGTAGTACTGGAAGGGATACAAACCCTTGTGCTCAGATCTCAAATGCAGCTACAGGGAATGCAGTGAAACCTTGCTGGTAGAGAGTTTTATGCCATGCATAGTGTGATGTCTCTCCTTCCTTGTCAAACAGCATTTCTCAAACTTCGTTAAAAATATGAACACCCTTACTTTTTTTGGCTCATCTGTCTTTGTCTGATTTCTTCCTGCCTTCTCTGCAGGGATCTGAACAGTGGGGAAAATTTCTTAGGCTTTTTAAAATGAGGCTTTTGCTGACACTTCACAATTGCTTGTTAACCCTTTCACCACCCCAGCCATCTCCCCAGGTTTTGGGTGAGTTAGTAATGCATGGCACTGTGGGTCACTGGCCTCTGTATCAGGACCCACTCTGTCAGGAAGGGGTAATGTACACACACACACACCCCACACCCCCCCCGCCAGCTCTGTGCTCTATCGTTGCTGCACCTGGGAGCTGAGCTGACTAGCAAGCGCTAGCATTTGCTTGGCAGTTTACAGTAGTCTGCACATGCTGCAATGCAGATGGGCCCAGCAAAAGACAGGACACTGGACTATATGGATTTTTCACATGTACTTTTGAAAGCCCAACATTTCCATGGACTGGTCAACCAAAGGCATACCTCAGTGTGCTACAAAAGCCCCCCAGCTTTCTCAAGTGGTCTTATTTCTTTTTCAAGGTGTTTCTATGCTGCAATGCTAAGGTTTCTCAGAATACAGACTTGCGCTGCTAAGCCTGTTTTAATTTTTTTCATTGCAGATGTTTTTGACTAGGTCTGTCATCCTAATAAATACAACCCTTTCAAGTACTGAAGGCATAAGAACTCCACTTTATAGTAAGAAAATTATATTTGGTAATTGAAAAGGATTTCTAGTAATGACAAAAGTACATGCTGGTTCTTCGAGTGATTCTTGTGAGTTATTCAAGCCCTGAATAATACTGCAAAATACCATGGGTAATTAAATAAAAAAGATCACTGAATATTCAATTACATATGCAGGTTTGTGGATTTAGCTTATTGTGTTCTCAGTAGCAGAAGGAGGCAGGTGTTTGACGCTCAACATTCCTCCACTGAGAAAGAAATGCATTTGAATTTCTGCTTTGTTTGTTCTTGAAGTAAACACTGATATAGAGGTTATTCATCAAATTACATCAGTTTTAATTTCTCTTTCTCTAGGTTAGTAAGGAAAACAGAAACAACATTTTGCAAGACATCTTGGCAGCTGTGGAATCCTGCAGAAAATGAAGACCTTGCCTGTAAACACTTATTTTTACAAAACATTACAACAGTTTGCGGATGTTTTAGAGTCTGTCCTTCCTGCTTTAGCCCCTGGAGGCTTTACTGGAGCCTTCAGGGTTAGCAAGGTAAAAGCTGGTAATACTCTAAAATGTTAAAATGAGATACCAGGATTCTTGTTTATTCAGTTTGCAAGCTGATCCATTAAAAAAATTCAACAGATGCGTAGGTAACATCCAGTTCTAATCTGGGTATTTGGAAGTTAGGTGGTCTGACTCCTATCTTAGTTACGCCATGTAAAAGCAATTAACTGTCAAATCTGTTTGAGATCTTAGACTTTCAGAGTGTGGTGTGGACTGTTCTGCCTAGAGAGCAATTCAGCATCTAGAACTTAGCCCTGGTGTAACAGAACAGAACCCTGCCCAAAATGTATGTGTGCTCTGCCTGGTTTATGTAGAAATATCTTTGTTGCTGGTGACCCAGCTTAGGTGTGTCCAAGTGTGTTTCAGCATGGGTGCTGACAATTCATGAAGCAGAAGGAATAAGCAGATGCTCTCCCCCTACCCTCAGACACCCCTCTCTCCAGTTGCAGTATAAGAAGGATTGTCTAGAATTCCAAGGAAATTTCCTGTAGTCCCAAGTGACATTTACAGAATTCCACTTCAGGAGGAAAAATAACCAATTCTGCCCTCTCCTAAGTGACCCAGACAGTAGTTGATAAGAGGGCTGCATTTTGGGTTTATTTTCAAGTTTCTTGCACCCCTTTTAAAAAAATTACATATATAAATCTTCAAGTCCATGGAGTTCAGTCAAATCTCGACTTGTGTTTTTCATGCATAGTTTATTAAGTCAGGATTGACTTAATACTACTTTTGTCTATGTGGGTTTTACAATCTGTTATGTTTATTGATACTTTCTGTTTGGTTGAGGTTTTTTCCTTATTCAGTTCTGTACATGCTTAATGGTTAATGGTGAAATAAGAAGTGTTTGAGAGTATTAGACAACGTGTTTCCCTATGAGGTGTGCAAATGTGTTCAGGAAAAGTGCTACCACTTAATCAGTTTTGCATGTTGGGAAAACAGAATTCCCTCCCAGGTGCATGCTTGTTCATTATATGATTTATAGTCATCTCTGGCTGTAAAAAGTTGTTAAGAATTCAGTCATTTCTTAACTTTTTTCTGTTCAGTTCAACAACTGTTAAAATGAGCAAACTATTTAAAGGCATTTTCAAATATCGCTTTAGTTATTTATTTCTGTAAAACTGACACCCAAAGTTGTAGGGGGCTGGATGGGGACAGGCATTTTTACAGGTGCCCTGGAAACAGCTGGGAGCATGGAGGGCATGTCCTTTCTCTTTCCTGTATCTAGAACAGGGGTCTGGTACAAACATTGCCCCTCCACAGATGGTAGGAGGTAGATGCCATGGCCTTGTTCCCTGACTGCCCCATTACACTACCATTCTGCCCAAATCCGTTTGGATGGTAGTATCGTCGTCTTCATATTTGGGAAAAAGATAATTCCTCTCAGGGTCCCCCTCCTTTGGGAATGTACAGCTCCTGGCTGCTTTTTGCAAAATAAGGCTGTGCCCTGAAGGTATCACTAACCCCTTAACTACTTCAGGCATCTTACTCGGACAGGACACCTTGTTAGACGTGAAGGACTTGGGACCAAAGTAAACTTTTTCAGGGCTATGTGCCATAAACTTTCAAACAGAAACCTCTCTGCGGTTAAGTGTTGGATGTCCGACTGTTTCAATGTTAAGTCTCTTAAGCTGTAAAATATGCTGCAAAAGAAGAGTTCTTTCAATGATTAAATAATTACCCAACGTCTAGCAAGGTTTTAGTGGGATTGCAGTTGAGTCTTAAATGAGGACTGACCTTTAAAGCTAAATGAAATGGAGATATTTGACACTCCTCTGTAGAGGCTGGGGAGGGAAGTTCCTTCAGGAGTGATGGCAGAGTTCAGTTTTCCCAATTCCAGTTCAGCCAGTATTGCTGGGAGTTCATCACTTAAAGTGGTATTTGTTCCTCATAAAAGTAGATATATTGCCCTGCATGTAGTGCCATGACGCCTACTGTAGTCCCATCATTTAATAGACTGGAAAAAAAGAAAAAAGAATCATAATAACAAGTTTGGGGAACTTTTGACAAGTGCATTTATAGTACTTTTAAGCCATTGTCTCATGGTGCAAGGACTTCCAAAATGGAGGTGGATTTTTCCTTCGCTGGAACTGTGAGTGAAGTATCAGCCCTTTTAAATCAGAAGGTATTTTTGCTACTGACATCAGTGGCTCTTGCTTTCTGCTGCCTGTCTCAAGATAGGTGAGAGTCTTTAATTTGTTGTTGTTGTTCTTTAAGCCTATCTTCTCTCTGAGCTACAGTGCTTTTCAAGAGAAATAAAGAGAAATTTTGGTCTGTGTTCAGCAGGAGATCCTAGATGACCTTAACAGTCATGTCTGGCCTTTAAATCTGAGACAGTCCTGAAGAAATGATTCGCCTGTTTCAAATATACATGCAGTGAGTGAGAAAGTAATATTTCCAACTGAACCTTAGTTTTTATGACACCCTGTGTTTACTTTAGAGGTAAAAATTTATTGTCTGGTCTTGCACTAGTAAAATATTTGGAAGGCTTTGAGAGCACTGTAACAACAAACAGAGCATTCACAATTCCCCTGATGGGCTGATTTTACTAATAGCACACATTTGGTGAAAATAACCTCTGATGTACCAGCAAGATTCCAGATGACAACATTAGTGCACCTGCAGGTTTCAATTGGTGCAAAAAAGGGGAGAATATGAGGTACCAATTACTCTCTTGAAGCCCGAGAATCAAGGACGTTTTCGGCAGGGAGGCTTGTAATTCCAACATAAAATTGCACACAGCATGGAATAAACAGGGCCTGCATTATTTATCATGCATTAGACAATTTTTGACCTGTCAAACTCTGAGAAGGATGAATGGGAGAGGTGAATTTTTAACACTGGACCTACTGCAAAGTTAATTATAAGTAATATGTCTGTGTTGCAGATTTAAGGATGTACAAGCACTAGTGAAACATTGTAATTAAATACCAGCTCCCAATCCAGGGAGTAATCTAAATATGGCAATAATTGGGTAGTTGAAAAACACACATTGATGAGAAGGTGATTATTACATGCTGGAGAATTTGACTGGTAATTCTAATCTTCTAAAATGAGCTGCACAAAATTCAGCTAATCTTTAACTTAAATTCCCCAGCAAGAGAAGAGCAGTCAGTTGGTGGGTTGGAGCCAAATGCAGATGACATTTTTTGCTTTATTCTAATAAATAGCTTTTAAAAAAAGCTGTGAGTGACATCGCAGGGACTCCTACGAACACAATAGTTACAGAACCCCATTCATAGATATTGAGCGTACCTGGCCATCTTGTCAAGAGAAAAAGACTCGCACTGGTAAGTCCTTTTTGTTAACATTTGTCTTAAATGCAATGAATGCCAAGATTTTCTGTCTATGGGAGTGAGGCGAGACTTTTCAATGAGAACTCCAGTTCCTCACATAGAAGAAGTTTGTATGACACTTCAAAATGGAGGGAACAGCCGGACCTCCAGCATTTCTATTTTTGGATGAACGGAAACAAACCTTGTACATTGCGCCCATCACTGTTTCCTACTTGCTTGCTGTGGTGGGAAACAGCTGGGCTGAAGGCCAGGCTGGGGGCTTGCCAGCGTGCCTGGTGGATGTGAGCTTTTCAGCAGCCTGTGGTTGGCTTTGGTAAAATGTTACCGAAAGTCTTTTCACCAGATCGTCGGGCCATGTTTCACCCTTAGGAGCGTAGCACCTGGCTTTTACTGTATGATGTAAACAAGAGCCTATTAATGAAAGGAAAGTTTAGGAAAACAAAATGGGAGGGGGGGTGAGTATCCCACATTTAATGCAAGGGCCAAAGTACTGTGTTTATGCTTGTTTTACCATATACTCATTATCCTCCTTCCTGTAACCTGCTGTACTGTATGTGTTCCTCTCTGCTCCCTGGTTGTGAGGGCCCCGCTGAGCTAGTGTGGATAAAATCACTCCTGGTGTTTCTTTTCAGCAATGGTGATGTTATCTGGGATTAAGCTGGGGGGGGGCAGATAGGGCCTCCATCTCTTCATCCCTTCTGACATTGCTATGAAAGAACTGCATGACCAAATGCTCTTGTGGATTGAGTGCTTGATATCCTCAAAGGATGCATTCAGCTTGCTAGCAAGATGGGAGCATCACTGCTTTCAGGTTGTAGAAACAAGAAGGTTCTGGGCTGGCTGAATGAGCATCGGGCAGGCTTCTGCCTTCAGCCCCTGCTGAGGAAGTGGCCTCTGCAGCTCTGGAAAAATTCAAGCATAGCACCCCAATCTTCAAAACTGACACAAAATGGAATTGCATATAAAAGTACTTATGTGTTGGTGGTGGCCATCCTTCTGCATCACAGCTGTGCTAAGAGATCAGACATGTAATGTAGGCAAACTGTTCAGCCCGAGCAACTTCAGGGCCAAGTTTTAACGGCAGCGTTATGCATTGTGAAACCTATCATCAGCACCGCAGCTGACTTAAAAGCAGTGAAAGTTGCCTTTGCTTCTCATTCAGAGCCTGAAACTGCCCAACAGGTGGGGTTTCTGAGGTGTCACAGGTACCTCCGTCTTGCAACTCTGAAGCACCTCATGTGTGAGGTTAAGTATCAAGGTGCTTAGGTCTTCCAGGAATAAAAGTATGGCTTAAAGCCTTTGTGTATCGGTAGGTACTGGTGCTGAGAATAGCATTCCTATGGACTCTGGTGCCTTTTGGTGCTATGCAGAGCTGTTCTGAGCGGCTTACTGTTGAAATTAGGCCTTGTGTAAAGGTTATGTACCTATTTGTTAGCTTTGTGTGCATCAGAGCCTTAAATGCATCTTCTGTCATGTACAGAGTAATCGGGTCTATTTCTACCTCATGCAAACATGGGGGGGAGGTCTAAGATGTGTTTAAATCAATACCGCCTCATACCTACTTCCAGGTTTTACTTCTGATCATCATGTCTGATAATTCTGTAGGATTGGCCCATATTGAAAAACACTGCATATAGTCTTATTAATAACAGCAGACTATCTCCAAAATTATGGAGAAATGTAACATGGGAGAGTTTGTGCTGTCATCTTTGATTTATTTTTTTGTCTTTGTTACTGTGGTTAATGGTCACTCTTGGGTTTTTTTCAACCCACTGTGCTACAGTAACAACTTTAAGGCAAAATAAAAACTGTGTAAGACCAGGCTACAAAAATTTTTGAATCTTACCTTGACTCCTGCTCTGCCCTGCTTGTGCAGTGTGCCTCAACAAAGGAGTTAGGACATGCCTTTTCTGGCAGCCGCCCTGTGCAGCAGGAGGCTGGGCTTCATGGCTCACTGCTGTCCCCTAGGAGTGATGCTCCGGGGGCCAGTGGCTTGAACTGAGTGAGGAACTGGGAGGCAGCTGCATTATCTTGGGGTGCAGTACCAGAGGCCATGGAGATGGTAGAATGTTACAGAAGATGGGGTGCTGGGGGAAGGTGGTGTTGCTGGGCCTCAGTCCGCACTAAGCAGATACAGCGGCTTGCCGCTGGAAGGATTTGTGCAGCTGTTGCCCAAACATCTGGTTTAGTATGCTTGAGTTGGATACATAGAATAATTTAGGTTGATTGGGACTACTGGAGTTACTTATTTTTGATGGAAATTAATGCAAACAAGTTAAAGATGTGAAAATTGGAGACCTAAGTGAGGCTAACCGAATATGGGAAAGGTTTTTTTAGTGCTTTCCACTGCTGCCTGTTGCCCTGCCTCCACACAAGGCAGGGTGTAGGAAGACAAAGCAGTGATGGTTTATCTTAGCAGGCTGCCATGCGAAAGCCCCCAAGGCAGAAATGGGGCTGGTGGCTGTTGCTAAGAGCCCTCCACCTACCTGTATAACCTCCATCCTTCATTTGTAATGAAGCACTTCATGAGCAGAGTGGTGGGAGGAGAGGTATGATCTGCCAGAAATAGTCAGAAGGGAGCAGCTGAATTCAATTTCCTCTTCCACATCCCACCTGGATGCTGGAGGAGACATTAGTAGGGCCTAAACTGCACTGATGACCATGTGTCTCAGGGGCTGTGCATGAATACTCTGCTTTTGCCCTTGCAAACATGAGCAGAATTTTGCCTAGGTTGTGCTGAGCTTTATAAGTAATCAATTCATCAAGATCTGAAGTGAAAGAAAAACAATAGATTTCTCAATTTCATAAGGCAGAAAGCAAGTGAAACCAATTCAAAATAAAAAAGAAAACCCAAAAACTGCTGCCACGCAAAACATACTTGGATCATTTTATTTTGGCTAGGTGTTATTTAGTTTTACTACTTATAATCTTAAGTGTGGCACAGTAGGAAGCTCAGAATGCAACTGTGTATCGCCTAGCAGTAATGAGACTTAGCTACAGCATCTCTTGTTAAATCTTTCTTGTTAATTGGGACAAGACAGCCTGGCTGCACATCATTGTGTTGAGAATTAGAAACAATCTATGGTAGTTACAGTAAAGAGGAACAGCAAGACACTGATAGCTGCAATTTTTTTTAATTAAAAAAAAAGAACACGCATGTGTGTGTGTTTAGACTGTATAGTAGAGGAAGGATTTGTTGCAGCCTTTTGGCTTCCAAAGGAGTCATGCATTCCTGTAAATCAGTGTTTCTCAAACTTTGTGAAAGCATGGCCTCCCTTTTTGTATCATCTGTCTTTATGCAACTATTAAACTGGCAGCAGCTCAGTTTCTCTGGGGGAGGGAAATCAGAATGCTCTGTAATTACTGGCTACAAGTGTTTATGGACACTGAGCTGTGTCCAGCAATTAAAGGCAGTTAGCTGTTCCTTTCCTAATACAAACACCTCCAGACAATAATTACAGCCTGCTTTGCACTTGTCTGTCCTTGAGGAGAATTCCCCTGGGCCCTTTTGCACCTCCCAAGGGGGCTGTTGCCTGGAATTTGAGAAACACTGCTGTAAACCAAACAGGAGCACGAGATAATACCTAAGAGCAGGTGTTTATGCAAAGCTGCTTTCTTTGCAGATAAGGTGCACCATATGCTTTGAAGGCTTTCCATGCACTGGATACTTTCTTTTCTCACACCTGACTTTTGTTAATCTGTGTAGCATGGCTCGTTCACACCATATTTCAAGATGGCTGCATGCAGTATATCACTCTGTGGTGCTATGTTGCTATTCAGAATTACCACCTGCATAACATGTTAAAGAAAAATAAGAGATTTGCTGTTGGAAAAAAAAATCCTATTTAGCTCTAATGTTACAGGACATGTTGTACTGTCCTTTTATGTATTCATTGCTTCTGTTCAAAGTTGCCTTTTGCTATATATGTCAAATGCCAATTAGTTTGCATGCAATCAGTTGTTTAGTTATGGCAGGAAAGAGATGTCTTGTGTGCTTTTCACTGAGTTGTATTAATACATTTCCCACTGTATTCATTCATGATTCCACCCATTCCAGGGGAAGGAACGTTAAACAGGTTGTATTCATTGTTCCAGGATTTACAAGAACCTGAGATGAAGTGGTGCTGTGTGTTTTTTAGGACATGTTCCCACCCTACCCATGCCAAGGCCTTTAGCTGAAGAACATCTGCCCCATAGTATTATTGTGTAGAAGTTAGAAAAATAAACATTTGGAGGTTGCTTGTTACATTTGAAAGAACCTAAACCCACGTGCAGCTCCCTGACCTAACTCTGTCTTTATTTAATTCTAAGAAGCGCGGGGCCCTTGCGCTGGGAATATTCCTTACTGCTCCTCAGACAGGCTTTGCTGAGAAGCAGTGTCTTCCAGGGCCATATCTTCTTGGCTGGCCCTTCTGCACTCCAGGTTCTGACTCATGAATATGGCATGGGCCGGACCTGCCTCTCGCCGCGGTCTAGGTTCTGTAGCATCAGTTGCTTCACCGGTCTCTGTGAGTTGCTAGAAAGAAAGAAAGAAATAAAGAAAAAGTCAACTGGTTTGGGAAATTTCTAAGTAACACTTGAGCTAGTTTTTGAAGTGACAGGTGAAAAAAGTTAAAAATTGATTTAGGAATGTCCTTCTGTGAAACGGCATGGGATTCTTAACATGCATTATTCACAAGGGGCTTCTGAAGAGGTACTTGTCACACTTTGTGTAATGCATAAATTTGGAAAGAAAAGCAGACCAGGAGCTAGAGGTTTAGTACCGCAGATGTACATGTATAGAGAGCTGTAAAATAATTTGGACTGAAAAGGACTTCTGGAGGTCATCCAGTCCAAACCGCTGCTCCAAGCAGGGCTGATTTCTAAGAAGTTGAATCGGGTTGCTCTGGGGCTTGCTTTATACATCAAATTTTACATCTAACTTACAAAGAAACCTTTTCATCAAACTGGAATGCAATTATCAGTCTGAAAATGTTATGCACAGCGTCACCCGCTGTAAGGAGTCCATTAGTATAAAAGCTTTCTAGAACTGTGCTGTGTTAACATTTAAATAAAACACTTCCTCCTTACCACTTTCAATCAAATAGGCACCTGGACGCTGAGTAGTTACTTTGGCCAGGACTCACCTCATCTAAATTTAACCATGTAGTATATCATCTAGTATCAACTTAGTATATCATCTAGGCTGTCAGTGGTTGGCAGAGAGATACAAGTGTCCCAGGGGAAGATTTCTTCCTGCCAGCTGTAAGGATGAAGTGGATTGTCCTCTCCGCTGAATACAGAGGCCACACCAACAATCTGCTGAGACTTCAGGCCCAAATTTTAGATGGTTTAGACGAGGTGAATCCTACCATTAGTACTCAGTATTGCAGATTGGCTGAGTTCTTGCAAATTAGGCTATAAACTCTTGAGAGTTGGAATTATGCCTTGTCATCTGATATGTTCAGCTGTACATGTAGAAATATTAATGCTCGTTAGAGTAATAAAGCAGGATTGGACCCAGATGAATAACGATCAGTCAACTTCTGTTGCAGTTCATGGCAAAACTCCAGGGAACTATACCATACATGGTATTTTTGGGATGAGAGCAAAATACACACATGCTAAGGAGCTTTTTTCACTTGAGGTTTGGCGAATTCTTTGAAAACTAGGGAAGTTATATGCAGTTCAGAACAACAGGAGCAGAAAAGTGTTTTGGACTTTCCATATCCACAGTCCATATCCAAATTGTTGCCAATTTGGTTTCCATTTTGATAGGCCAAATGCGAAAGTCTGTCTTAATTATGTTGTCAACTCAACCTCTAGTTGCAGTTGCCCTTTATCTCTAGTCCGTCTTCTCACATTACTGCTCTGTAGTGCTGAGGTGAAAGTTTCAGAATTCAAGAAAGCAACTGATGGCAACTAAAGTTAAATAAATATACTTAAGTAGACAATAAAACAATAGCACTACTCTGTGCATTGAATTTTCCAGGAAAGATGGGAATACAACTGGGAGCCTACTGGGAAGAGGATGGAAGTTCTTTGTGTGTACTGTTTTGCTGTTAGAAAATGCTGAATTGCAGGGCATGCAGGTTTCCTTTGGGAAATATTTCCTACAGACTTCCTTTGACTAACCCTTTCAGCAACAAGGTTTTCAGGTCCTGGATTGAATTTCTGGTCAGAGAGAGGGACAGAACAAGCGCACAGTTCAGTGGGAACCATTCCTCTTTGTACAAATAATTAAGTCCTGCATAAGCAAGCAAGGAAGGAGCTATTTAGTCTGCTTATGATGGTACACATCACCTGGGCTGCAGAAAATGGAGACCTAAGTCCCTGGTCTGAGTGAAAGGAAGAGGAACTTTGCCCCAGTTTGCAATTTCAGGTGCGTGCTTAACAGCCAACCTGTCAATTACGTACAAATACATCACTCTCATATACACACTAATATTAAACAGTCTCATTTTCACTGTGATGTAGCAAAATCCAAAATAAATACCAAAATTCTGATGATGTTTTGGAAAAGACTGTTTTCTGACCCATGAGAAGGAAGAAACCAAACGGTGGCGAGGACAGTTCAGGAACCCGACAGGAGAGCAGTACAGTAGCTCATGCTTAGTACTGCTATTTTGGCTTCAGCCTTACCCGAGTTGCTTGACTTGCTGCTCTAGCAGATGGACCCATGGCAATATTCATACTGCTGGATGACTGGGTGTCACTGGTGTTACCTCCGTCTGCAGCTGAGAGCCCTGAAATCACCAAAGCACTTGAAAAACTTCTCTTGCCGAACAGCAGGCTGAGAGTTGAGCTGGTGGAAGAGGCCAGACTGGACCTGAGCATTGCTGCAGCTCGGTCCTGCACAGTCAGCTGGCCAGCAACAGGAACAGCAGGGGACTGGGAAAACACAGATGTTGCCGAGTTGTGGAATGACAGCTGACTACCAGAAAGCCTTGGGGCAATTTCATGGGCAGATGTAGATGTTTGAATGAAAGGCTGGCGGCTTTCTACAATTGGTCCAGAGTGACTTGAAGCAGGGGGCCTTTGGTTTAAAGCAGTGTGTGCCTGGACGGACTGACTCCTGGGTTTTCTCCTGCCTTTAAAAGAAAGATTAATATATTTAAGTAAGTGGCATCCTGATGAACTCCATGCTATTGACAGTGTCCCATGTGTACATATTACTATTGGCATATTACTACTGGTTTTATCAGCATAAGAATCCCAAGAATAACAGAAATAACAAATTGCTAAACCTATGAACCTTTCTGTGTTTTCCCTCCAAGGGTTCTGGCTTTTGGTCAGAACAGCTCCAGTGGTTCTGCACTGAGTCAAAAGAGAGGAAAATGAGAAGACACCCCAAGGAAAGTACTCTAATCACAGGCTCATGCCTCTTCTGCCACGTACATTTTAACCTGCCCAGTGAATGACTGAGCATAGTGTTGCTGTAACTCCACTACCCTTTGACACCCACACTAAAGTAGGGGATGTTGAATATCCACCTTAAATGGCTTGGTATAATTCAATGCAAAAATAAAACGAAAAAACCTGTGAGTTAAAACAATGTCACATTAAAAAGAATTATTCCTGCATATGGGGAAAGAAAATTTGAGAATTCAACCAAGTGGAAGACTACAGCATTCAAGCCACAACAGTTTTTAAGACTGATTTTAAACCGTATCAGGGTTCCAAGAGTGTTATTTACAGTGTATCACAGACTGCAAAGATGCGAACACCTCTAGTTAGGGTAGTCCATTGGAGGTCTGAATGAGACCCACATAAGGCTCTTGCCCCATTCTGTGAAGCGTCTCGATGCAGCCACTATTGGACACAGAAAGTAGATTAGATAAGCTATTCTGACATGCCTAGACAATGTCTTCCTGTACATATACACCCCCATTACTGACATTTATTTCAACACCTTATGTCATTCAAACAAATGATTTCTGTATTTCTTATGCTTGCATATTTAAATAGGCAGAAAATGAAAAATAAGTCAACTTATTGGCCAGTGAATGCACCAGATACCTGCTTGCACCCAGGCACTCTGCAAACGGCATGCAGTGGGCTGGCACGCGCCACAGGCCCCGAAAGAGTTTACTGTTTCTGCAGACAGGCTCTAACCCAGGCTTATGCAGCAAATACGCAGCCATGTGAGTGCCTGCTTGGCTTTTTTGCTTTCCAGGAAACTCCAAACATTAACACACGCTGGCATTTTGGTTTCCTAGCTATAGCTGTGGGGTAGAGGGTTGATGCCAGAAAATCTGTTGAGAGCTATCAACGCAGAAACAAGTTTTGCTGGCAGGCATTTTCAGGTTGTTGGTAATTTTTTTGCTTTGTTTTTTCCCAATACCTGAACTACGGAGGAGAGGGAAGCACTGAAACTCCTCCAGATACTGAAACTTTGCAGGCATAATGGAATATAAATCTCACACTATCTTCTAGAAACATGACTGTTTGCTGAATTCATGAGTGTTCCAGTAATGCAGAATTTCATATCCAAACTGTTTACATTATATAGCTGAAACACACTGTTTTACATCCACAGACCTGCTTTCCAGAGGCTGGTATCATTAGCCCCATTTTTCAGACGCTGAAGCGAAGAGAATTTAGGTAACTTGGCACAGAGCCAGGTGGCAGAGCTGGGCCACAACCTAACTGGAGCTCTTCAGCTGGACTAAAACCTAGTTGGTTTGGCAAGCACTGGACACTTTTGCACCACATTTACAATGTATTTTTAGTTCTACTTTTATACTCCAAACAGTTAAAAAAAAATAATTTTCCTAAGATGGCATGCAAAGCAGCATTCTCTGTAGGAAGAGCCCTAAGATCTCTGCTTGAGAGCAATGGGACAGATGCACGTGGCTCCTGTGTGCCACGTTGCCGGTATCCTCTGCACTTCAGACGTGATCCATCGGGAGGGCACGTGCTGGGATGGGGGTCAGGCCTGGCCGCTGCACTGGCAGCCATGCGCACGTCTGGCCTCCGCAGGGATTCAGGTTCTTCAGACTCCGGGGTTTTGTTTAAGTGCTTTGGTTTCTACATCTGATGGTTATTTTAATATGTTACCCTTTTTAAATAAAAAGAACAGACTGGAATTAAGAACAGAGGGGCTGTGGTGTGTTAGTTTGTGCAGGGGCTAACGTGGCCAAACATCTGTTTGTGATTTAAACTGCCAAGCTGACCCCTGTCCAAAAGTATTCTATATTCATCCCAAACGCAGTGGTTAGAGCATTGGACAGGAGACCACCCGCGTCTACACATAAGTAACTCTGTCCATGAAAACACTTAGGAAACAAAGGCTGTTCTATAAACTGCATCATGAAATAAGGACACTTTGGGGGAGAACCCCACACGTTTCCAATGCTCCCAAGTTTGGTCGCACTTTTATATAGAGCTTTCATTGCATTTTGCAGACTCAGTGGCACCAGGCTGCAAAATGAAATATGAAATATGAAAACATTAAATGCACTTGATTCATAGATTATGAGTCTAGAAGGGATTGCTATGATCATCTAGTCTGCTGTGCTATATAGCATGGGCCATAGAACTTCCTGGAATTAATTCCTGTATGGTATTGCTAATTACTATGATTATTTTTAAGAAATGCATTTAATATCTCTGGTCATGGAGAATCCATCTTAACCCTTAGTCACTTGTTTGACTCTTAATTTACTCTCACTGTTAAAAATGTGCACTTGTTTTCAAATCTGAATTTGTTTAGCCTTGTTATATCGAAGTCTGCTTGAATCAACTGTCTTTGGTCACCTTTTGTTGCCCAGGTAAGTACTGACAGACTACGATCAAAGCATCTTTTACAATATAAATTGTTTGAAAGCTCTTAATCTGTCACTACAGGATGTATTTCCCAGATCTTCGATCATTTTTTGGCTCTTCTTTGAACTCCTTCCAAATTAAAAATGTCCTTCTTCAATTAGGGCGGTAGGACTGTGCGTGGTAGGCCAACAGTGTCCTGAACCAAAGTCAGATTGACAGACATGCATTACCCAGGTCACTCTTTTCATTCTGCTTTTTTAACAACAGGCATAGCATAAGTTCTTTCCCAGTCCTCTGGTGTCTCTGCCTTAGTGTCCCGATACTTACTGAAGATCAAACAGAGTTTGCTTTTTAACCAGCTCTCTTAAAAACCTTCTTGAATGAGAGTCATTTGGATTTGCTCAATTAGGCATATAGCTTTGATAGCCACTCTTTCACGTTCTTTGTAGCTGTTAGGCTGGAAGGAAGTACTTCATCATCAGTTCGCAGAAATAGATCATCTGCATTTTCCCAATACAAACCAGACATTTCTTTTCTCATTTCTACGTTATTGGCAACTCTGCCTTTCTATATAGTGATGGATTGAGACCACTGTTAGGATTTCTTTTGCTTCTAATACTCTTTAAAAATAAACAGCCACAAATCTACGTTCATCTTTTTGTCCCTAATGGTGCTAGCCAGAAACTTCTCCTTGTTTCATTCTCTTTCTCTTATCAGTGGTCTCTCAGGACTGATTACTGATTTGCATTTGCTATTTTCCACTTCCTTGCATTTGTTGTGCATTTCTTCATTTTACGTCAAAGCCAGGTTGCTTTTCTTAACTAAGTGTGTCCTCCTCTCTTGATTGTGGTTTTCTGGGCACCCAATACGTTCTTTTAAACAACTCACAATTAACTTTCATTCTTGTATGGCATGCTCAGGATCATTATTTTACAATTAAGTTTGCCATTCTGATTACTGCAGTGTCAAGTTATGAGTATGCACATGGGGATTCCTCTAACACTAGACTCAATTAAAAGCAGCAGTTATTTTATTCTTACAGGATGATTTATATTCAGGGCAAGATTTTCTCCAGTCCTGTCCATTATCTTTAATGACAGGTCAAAATGATCTAACAGGAAACAAACAAGTGTCATACCCCTCTAGTTCTCTGCTTCAATTTATACAGTAATACCACAACTTGTTAATTGGCTTTACATTACAAAGCCGGTGAGACCTATCGCACAGTGATAGGTCTCACAGTGACCCACTGCCAAACTGAATGTATCTTTCCAATGTGAAGGCCGGTAGCTCTACCTTGTGAGTATGTCTGAAGTACTTTTGAATCCATATTTTACTATGAGAAGGGCTCAGCTGTTGGTTGACAGAATGATTGGCAACATTTAATTTTCTCCTGGTAACTGCTGTATAGATGTAAGAAGTTATTTCCTATTTGTTCTCCACATGCGCTGACAAACAGCCAAACCAATTCCTCAAATAAATCGTCATGGTCCTTCCAAGATAATTAAGATTTTTGCATACTTTCACTTCTGCTGTTCCCAGCCAACAATAAGCACAGGTTCACTGTGGTACAGGCTGCCTGCATCGCACATGTAGACTCCCTCCCATCTGCATTTCTCATTCTGGCATTGTTAGTGGCACCTCCTAGTCCAAAAGTTACACATAAAGGAGTTTGACAGTGGAACCTTTGGTGAATCACATTTGTCTTATACCCTCCCAGTAGATACCTGGAACAATATCAGGAAGCCATCTCCTGCATGTGCTTGGTCATTAGGAAAGACGAAGCGCTCTCTCTCTAAAATTAGTTTTCCACTGGGTATGAGTACGCCCCAAAAGCATCTGCCTACATGGCCCCTCAGGAGAAGACTACAGAAAAAGCCAAGTAAATTGTGCAAATACCTGCACGCTGGTGGACCTCTTGAGATGGAGCTTGCAGCTGAGGGGTTCCATCTCTGGTGGGCTGCGAACTACTGCTCTGGCTTGAATTGCCTGTGGAATTGCTGCTAGACGAAGACCCCCCTCCACTATCCACCTCTTCAACGTTACCTCTCTCGTGGTGAGCTGCATGGCAGTCCTTCCGCATTCTGTTTGCAGGAACACACACGTGGTCAGCCACTTCTTATGCACAAAAATTTGTGCCACCAAAATGTGTAACCGTACTCTCTCATACCGCTGCAGGTCTTTTGACATTTTACAAGATGACAAAGATGATGATGTGGTAAACTTACTTGGAACAAAATTGTATATGACACAAACCAAATCTTACCTTGTCTGTGTTAAGTGGCTTTGGAGCCCTGCAAGACCTTAGGACTCTTTATCTAATGTTACAGTGGTCTCTAAAGATCAATTTTTGCATGAAGTAACCAAGTAGCAAAGAAGAGGAATGGGCTGGAGGGAGCTCAGTGGGAATGAGCTGCATGGTGGGAAACTAGCATATTAAGCCACTAGATTTAATCTTGTCACTTTAGCATAGGTCTTGGCATGCAAGCTGGCTCCCATAGTCTCTCCATGGTCCCCTGCCTCTCCTCAGCCACACTGGCGATAGGGCAGGTGGAGGGAATGAGACAAGAGTGAGTTATTGCTGTATGGGAAGTGCATGTAGGAATAAGAGATGGAATGTGTCAGATACTGATCATGCATACCTAGGGGAAGTCAGGCAGTTTTGGTGGATAGTAAGTACATTTTTAGATGTGTTTTGGTCAAGAACAATGACTTGGGGATGATCATCTATACTGCCAAAGCTTTGGAGCATAACCCACCAACACATTTACTCATGTTCTGACATGTCACTGAGTTACAGAAAAGATACCCTTATTTACAAGGCATAAACAGTAAAATTCCCTGGAATAAGGGAAATGTCTGTAGTGCTAAGTGACTTGATAATGAATCTTGTTGAACATATAGAAAGCTTTGCTTAAAAGCCATGAATTAGTTAATGAATTTGCTTTCTGCTACATCTGTAGGGCTATTTTGTATATTCCGAGTTACTTGCAATTAATTTTTTACTCATAGATAACAGTACAGAATTACTCTCTTTTAACAGAAAATACAGTGAAACCGAGACCGCAGGGTCTCTATCTGCATAGCCAAAATTTAACACCTACCTTAACCATTTGGATCTGAACCACTTTTTAATGTTGTCCAAACTGACAGGTCCCCCCCAAATGTTCCTCAGTTGGTTGTGTGTCCCAAGGTAGGAGGTGGTTAAAGGGGAAACGTACATTGGATATCCCAGTGGCTGATCACACGAAGAATTAATTAAGTTCCGCAAGACCTGTTTATTGTTCTGGATGCTTCCTCTCTCCGGGTTACGATTGCGTAAGAAAATCAGTTCCTGCTGCTGCCCAGCCCAAAGGCCTCTGACGCACTCCTTGTTGACCTACAGGTAGGTTAAAAACGTGGATCATGTGAAAACGTTTGCTACTTAAGATACAGAACTACGCGATCTAGGTAGAACAGCAGTAGCTGTGTGTGCAAACACCTCATGTCTTTGCACCAACAGGTTTTATGAAGTTTTGCAGCTACTCCCTGGTAAAGCCTGGAATGTTATTTCAGATACACAAACATATGGGTGCAAAATGGAAGCCAACTGAAGAGAGCTCTTTTAGCCTCCAATCCCTACTGCAGTAACTACAATCAACCTCTCCTTTTGGCCAGATTACTCAGAAATAATATTAGTTACCACAGCCCTAAATTACTGCAATATTAGAAAGATGGTATATATACCTTGATAACCTTGAAGCTCAAGTAGCTCTTGTGGAGCATGATAACTTTATATTCGTCTGCTCCTTCATCTACCACGTGTCTCAGGGTTAGCAGCTCCTCTCTGTTGGAGAGTACAGCGCTGCGCCAGGCTGGGTCCCCTTCGTGACAAATCACAACCTTTTCTTCAAAAGATTGGATCGCTTCATACAAAACTGCGGGGTCCTCATACTCATCTGGGCAGGTGAACTGGTCCTGGTAGAACAGGAAAAAGTATTGAAAAGGTCAGGTATATTTGTGAAAACACAAAAGCTATTACCAATAAACAAAATCCTGTTTTTTGAACAGTTGCCAGCTGACCCCTCAAGTGACTTGCCATTTGATACAGCATGTCTTTGGGGAGGTAGAACAATTAATTTAACAGTAATACAGAAAGGTACAATTTTTGTTTTATTGTAACCTGTTCTGATCTCACATCTCCACTGGACAAAGACACTTGGAGAATGCCAGCTTATCCACTTTCTTTTTATAAAGTGGGAAACCACAGGAGGCAGAGCTTTTGGGTAAGCCAGAGGGAGATCGGAATCACCTGGGGCATTCCACAGTTCTTATGGAAATCCTTATTTCTATTCATGAAAAACCACCAACAAAAGCACAGACTGGGAATCCATCAGCAGATAATCACAATATTGTGTTACTGCTATAGCTGTCACGCAGCAACACGGCCAGTGATAACATTCATAAAATTATTGTGTCAAATTCTCAGATATGAATTCAAAGTAGTTCCACTTCAGTTACATTCAGAGTAATTATAAATATCATGCATGATAAAAGCATATGATACTAAATCATAATGTGCCAGAGCAAGAACAAAATCAACTCCAAGCTATACAGGGGTTGACCTGAAGAAATTGGAGCAACTTCAATGGAGGTGTGCCAGATTTTTACAACTGAAAACAGAACAGGGTCAGAAGCAGCCTGACATAATCAAACAAACAGCCATGACACTAACCCTTCAAATCACTCTCCTCTCATCTGTGTCTTTTAACATATGGAAGCGTTACATGTGTATTGCCATTCACAAAAGGATTGATAAATTAGCAAAGAAATTAGTCTAATCAATGTATTTCTTTTCAATCTAGAAACCGTCTTTATGGTATCCATGCAAGTAAAACATGACATGACTGTCAGTTTTGTTGTGATGAAAAATGCAGAGTCAAGCTCTGCAATATGAATGGTTTCAAATGGGCAGCTAGGGGATACAGAAAAGAAGATCAAGTGAATGCAAAATAAATAAATGCCAAGCTTTTCCATTTTGGTTAAGGAAGTTTCTCAGAATAAGGCAACAAGTACTCCATTTCCCACTCATTTTTTTAATTTGAACAGTTTCTAAGGTTTCCTGTGCTTCCCTAAGGAAACAGATGCAGTAGTAAAAGTCGAAAATAAAAATTTAAAAAAGACCCTACCTGGTGTAGCTTCAGAGACATTCGGATTGCCGGGGCAACGACCTTATGCAGTAAATCCATGTCTGCGAAGACCCACTCATCTTTTGCTGCTATCCGAAAGTCTCCTTTGAACAGTGCATGGAGCCCGTAAAGAAACGAGTCCAAGCTGTAAGAGAAAGGCAGCAGTCACTCCCAGAAGTGATTCCCACCTCACCACGCTGGACCCCTGCCAGCCGCTGGCCACGTGCTGAGCTGTGCAGTGCCCAGTGGCCCTCCGGCACAAGGTGAGCTCCTGCAGTGGGCGTAAAGCAGGGGTCGCATTGCAGATTTCTCGGGGTAAGAAACCATTCTTTGGGGTAAGTGGTTTCCTTCTGCTTGCACTAAACAACTGGCCACGAAACGAGTGTGGCACCTGGAACAAAGGATGTCCTAAGGATGGGTGGCTGGGACATGGGGTGCCTCAGGGTGCTGCTTCTCTGCAGCTGTGGCAAAGAGATCAGGTCAAAGAGTGCCAGCTGCTCTGCAATCCCTGTGCAGGCAGCAGAAGCTGCCCCCTCATTTGAAAGTTTACTGATTGGGCCTGTTACTCTTAGCAGTTCTCCTTGCAAGGTAAAGATTAAAAAAAAAAAACAGCTGTAAAAAATATTTTCAGCAAATCTGAGACTTTTGTCATGAAACTCAAACCCAGACCTGAACATTAAACCAGATGTACTAAGAAGAATACTAAGTTTCAGGAACTGTTCAGCAAACCAGGTGAGAGCATGAATCAAACAACAGGCATTTCATACTGAAACAATGAGCCCCAAAGCAAATATGCACTGGGTTTCTTTTTTCTAATATAAGAAACTAGATGTAACCAGTTCTGCCTGACCTTGGATGATGGTTTGCCTGGACTTGAGATTTAAGCAAGAGGTAAAAGGTACAAAATGGAGTAGTTGTTCGAAAATGGTTGCACGAAAGCTTTGTGAAGGGAAACAACCAGCCTTCAGCTCCAATCTGCACCCCGAATCACAAGCTTCCCACGACACCACAGCCACTTGGATAATGCTTATATAGCAGGACTGCTGTCCTAATGCTGCTCTGAAGAAGTGATCTCGAAATTGAGGAAAACAGAACCATCTGTTAAAAACAGGCATCTCTTGCAAACCCACAGGACATGGTTTCATCTACCTGCCAAGATTTTACTCACTCTTAAAACAGTTGATTTTTTCAGATTGTAAAGGCTCTGAGGAGAAGCTGCATTAAGATGTTAGCAGTTTTCATTACCACCCAGGTTTTCTCCAGAGAACGCATAATCTTTCCACATAATTGATCTTTCTTAATTATTTTAGGAAAAGAAAAAAAATCTTTTAAATTTCTTCTCTTCTCCGAGAGAGGGAGAAGAGATACTGGGAGACTGCTTGGCCTATCCTCAGCTCAGACACGTTCTAATTTTGCCCTTGGTAACATGTTTTAGAAATTAAAATGGAAAGATATAGATGTTGTTACCAGAAAAACAGCTGGATACCGATTTTCTCCACAAAAGCACTGTGTAATACAAATCAACTAATCAGTGGGACCAAGGACAGTCAGGAAGGCAGGGCTGCTGTCGCTGCTGGGAACATGAAGAGTACGGGGAAGCTCTTGTGAATTCTTAACTGATTTGCATTTATTAGTATTAAGTTACATATTAAAACATGCCTATGTGAGACAGGCACTTCCACTCAGATCTTCAAAACATTCAAGTACTGATTTAAATGGAAGTTCTGTGCCTTCAAGGAGCAGGTCCTGATCCCCACTGACTTTCAATCAATCATCTCCACTGTTTAGAAAATGATAATATACCCCAATCCTGTTAATAGCTAGGAAAGCCCTAGAATAAACCAGATAGGAGGAAAAAAATGGTGGGCGCAGCCAGTGTGGTGAAATATGTGATTATCATCTCCTTCAAAAAGGCGAGAAATCAGGAAGTGTCCTTTCACTCCCCCCCACCAGAAAACATCCCGCATACACAGCTGAATCCCTGCCTGGAAAAAACACTTCTGTATCTAAATATTCTTCCCAGGATGAAACTGGAAGAACTACTCTGAACTCTGCACCTAGTGATGATCTGTAGTATAGTTTTTCCCCATGTAACACCCCCTGTATGTGCTCTGAAAAGTTGGCTGGGATGAAGAGAGGAGTAGACAGGAGAGAGAACTGCTTTTTACATCATTAGAGGCTCTCAGAGCCAAATCTGAACACCAGAGCAGACAAAGAGTTTGCATTCACATCGAAGTGTCTTACAGGCATCAGCACATCCTAAACAGGCTGCTGTGAACAGCAGTATCTGCTGAAAGCAAGGCCAGAACTACGACAGCTAAGCAAACTGCAGCTGAGCGTCAGCAGAGGGAGCGGAGGGAAGCACGTACAGCTCTCACTGTGCTTAGTTAGGGAAGACTCATCCATTTCTCATCCCTCTGCATAATAAGTTCTCTAACCAGCATTTTTAAGAACAAATATGACTGCTACAAGGAGCAAAGCAGTGGTGGCAGTAGTTGTGAGAGGCTGAGTCAATTATTTTATATATTGTATTTTCCACCAGAGAGGTCTGGAGGAGATTGCTGTATTCACAAAACCATGGACATCTTTTATTCTCCTGCCAATCGTAATGAGGCTTTTGGGTACATTCTGCCTATAATATGACACTATCTCAAGCCGTTACTTCTGTAACACGCAGCCTTTAATCCACATAAGATACAGCTGTTGTTATTCTTCCCATTGTTATGCTCTCTCCTGAAGACTCTAATGAGATTATAAGGAAGCTCTACAGCTAACAGCTTTGATCTCAGGCCTGACTCAACGTTGTTGCTGCTTTCTTGGCCCACTTTTAACGTACCTCAATTAGTAATCTGCTGTAGTTACAGGCTCTTTCAAAATATTTCAAAAACTAGTTAAGGTAAATTCACATGCCAAAGAAACAACATTAACCAAGAGGAGACATAACTACTATTTCTGGCAACATTTCTAACCCTCTTGAGCTAAGAACCCAGAAAGCTGCTGTCACAACTGCGAGCTATTTTAGAACAAGACTAGTAGGTGCGTGGGAACCGTCGGCCCCTCGAATGTGCAGAAAGGAGGGGATTAAGTAGCACCACAAATACCAGAGGGAGGGCAACAGAGCCAAAGCAAATACTCCCTCCTGCTGCACTCCTTGTGCTGCTCCAACAGCTGAAACTAAAAGCATTTGATGCAAGCCTGAAAACAGTACAGATGAAGACTAATGAGCTGGTGAATATATCTGCGTGTATTTTGCTCACCAAAACCCATCCTCTGTCTGCAGTATATAGACCTTTCCCAATGTTAACTGTAGATTTATTTAAGGAATAAAGAAACATGCATGCCTGTGAAGCTGGTAATGACCTGAATGTCATAGCTCACCTGAATGAAATATTTGCAATGGTAGCCCTTCTAAATTTGATATTTTAGATTATAGTGGTTGTGAGCTGAGAGTCAAACTGTTCTCCCCTGCTTCTGCTCTGCTCAGCTCTGGCAGACATAAAGCTGCGCTAATTGCCTTAACTCCCACTGGCAATGCAGCATCACCAGCAGCATCGTGGTGCCACGTCCCGCGCCCTCCACCTCCTTCCCCTCAGATGCTGGGCAGTGCAATGTGGTGCCCAGGAGGGAAGGGGCACATGGGGCCAGCTGCTTCCCTGGGCTTCAGCGTGAGCAGCGGTTCCTCCAGGCAGAGGCGTTCCTTGGAGCAACCCTCTGTCCACACAGAGTGGTAATGCCCAGAGGGGAGTCCAGGCTTGGTAGTGTTGGAAGTACCTGATGAGAGATGCTTTATTAAGAGATTTTTATATTTTTCCAAATTTGAAATGTATACTAAACATTTATTTACTAGTAGCTCTAGTGGCTGAATAGGATTATTAAGTAATTTTTTACAAATACACACCTAAACATATCACTCATATTTGAATAAATGAATGATAATATCATGTCATTCTTCAGATTGCATTTTGTGCAGGATGCCTCCTAATGACAGTTTAAAAGAGCAAGTGATTTGCATAGCAATATTCTGCCTTCTTAATGAATGCATTTATTGTGTAATCTAGTGTTAATGTTGGGTTTCTACTGACATTTACATGAACAGGTACACTGAATAATTATTTACATACATTATATAAGAGCATTTAAAATCTTGGTTTACACAGTGACATTTACTGATTAATAGATTAGACAAAATCATGTGTAAATGAGTGCAAATTGATAGTTTACATACACAACGTAAACGTGAATCTCAATTCTGTAGTGCACAGCTCAGTGTAACATTACCTTTGCGTTACTATTTCTGCGCAGCGGTGGGATGACTGTCACTCCTCAAGACACAGCAAGGGCTAGACTTAGTCCAGAGAAAGTTTCCTACTGCCTGCACAGTTACCCCCAAGAACAAAACATGGACCAGAGAGCACAGATTCTTGGCTAGTTTGCTCACACTGGACATACCCGAAACATTTCATAGAAATAAGCATGAGTAGAAGACTACAAGGCCTATCTGGCCATTACATCTCAAATTCATCACGAAGCCTCTAGCAATGTTGTGCACAAGATGCTTCACAACCAGAATTAATAGAAAGTCCTGAGATGAAGTTCAAGGTCATTTCTCAGTGCCTACCAGAGTAATCTAAATAATCCAAGTTTTTGTAGTCCAGCATTCGAGTGTGACAGAGCATGTGTTAGGAGCCCTGCCTCTTACAAAGTGAGCCAGCTCCCGACAGCCGTACATGCTGTACACACCCTCATGCACACAGCTGGCTGTGGGACTGCCTGTTCTTACACCACCTCTGCAGAAAACTAAAACCCTCTTCAGCACCAGTCGGCTCCAAAAGGTCCCCAAAATATCCTGACACCTTTCCACGGAAAAGGACTCTGAAGCATCACCTAAGGAACGATTCCTCCAGTTTCTGAGGACCATAAGTACTTCTCCCCCATCTGACTGAATGCAGACCTGCAACAGCCCGAGAGCTGGGGGCGAAGACCAGCAATAATGCTCTAAACCACCCCCCGTAAGAGCTGCTGTATCTCCATTAAATGCAGAGAGAGGGGAGGGAGACCTGCCTTCAGTGCCTAAAGTTAATCCTCAGGAACATCTCCGTCTGGCCTCAGCAGCGTTGCACGTGTTGGACAAAGTCTCCTCCCCCCGGCATGCCATGTAATGGTATTCCTATTGGAGTCTCGCTGACTTACTGCTCTGTGTTTAAATAAGTTGTGAAGATCTGTGTGAAGCAGTAAACACTGTAAGTACGGTAAGAACTGCCCTCTGTGCTGAAGTGAATGTATTTGGGGGATTTTTGTTGATAAAGGTCTTGATGTTAGGGGGTAGCATACCCACCTTGCTCCTTAGTTAATAAGTTCTACTAAATTGTTTTTGTCAATTAAAATAAATATATAAATTCTTTAAGACAAGAATAAACATATTTCACCAAACTAAAGTCATGTTTTGTAGCTGTAGCAATTTATAACTTGAATTGTGCTACTCAGATTCCTTTTTTTTTTTTTTCCAAAAACATCTTTCTGACAGTTGAAATGTATTAACGGTAATTTAACCAGGTGGGTAAGTGACACTGTTTTTCACAGTGAAACTTTTCTAGGGAAAGCTTTTGTTAGTAGGAAAAAGATACTGACAAGAGTCAGGGGAGAAGCTTCCACTTAATCCCCTTTATGTCACAAAATAAATTTAAAAAATACAATTATTCAATACTGCCCTGGAGCACCTTCTTAATAAAAAGAAAATCAGGACTTAAAGATACAGGATTATACAAAATGGATTCAGAAAAACAGGGATAGAGCTGTGCAGTGCATATGACTACCGCATTTTTCCCCTTCTACAGACCTTTTCTCCTCAAGAAAAGTATTTTTGAGGATGGAGCGTCCACTCACCAAAAGAGAGAAACTAATTTGGTTCACTGGTAATTTTCCAGATTTTAAAAAGACATGGTATAGCTGACTCCTGCAATTATTATTAAAATCTTTACAGAAGACTTTGCAAATAATTATTCTCAACATTCATACTTTCCATGTTAAGCTTTGGAAAGTCTCTGATAATATTATCTCTTTCCATTAGCTACTGACCATGAAAGCCAATAAAAAGAGGTGACATTGTTATTGTGTCTGTACTAGTGCCAAAACATTGCAATGAAGATTTTAAGATCCTGTGGAAAGTACATGCAACGTGATGACAGTTTTAGGAAGCTTTTGTGATATTTTTAGATGCATTTCTTATATCACTGTGACATATCCATTGCAGCCCCAGATCAAATTCACTTTAATCTTTTCTCAAAAAAAAAATCACAAATGCACATCAACTTTTCTGTCATGTCCCCAAACTCTAAAATTTGAATCATCAAAAAAATAGGGCAATTTTAGAAATATCGATGGCTTACTAAACATCGCACTAATTTGAGTGCATAGAAATGAAGGGAGAGGAAACTCAACCCAGAAGAAAACTACTACAGGAAGGGAATATGCAAAGACTAGTAGAAAAGAGACGACGAAAGCCACTTTAGAAAGCAGAAAGAAGCAGCACACCAAGAAATAAGGTGTGTGGGCCATGAACATTTTGTGTGACTGACTGAAAGGGGAAGACTCGACAGATAACAAAGCTAGAATGAATATTTAAAGGACTGTTTTATCTTATAACAGAAAACGCATTCAAAATCGCACATGCTGTCTTTGCTTGTTAGTAAGACAAATCCTCTCTAAGGACCATGTTGATAGAGGGCTAGCTAGCTTTATTCACAGTTTTGTGCCAATACAGCAAGGTCACTTAGAGACTGTGTATTGACTAATCTTGTCTACTGAACTCGTGTGAACACGGGGAGTTCAAATACATCTCACAAAAATCTAAAATTAGGAGAGAAGTTAGACTTTAATAAAGATTATTTCATTAATGAAATGCCTTATCTATAAAATTAATTACTTAGGCTGAACACTTAGCACAGCATAAATTGTACTTTATAAAACCCAAACAGCTTAGAACTTGTAGTGAAAATGGAAGAATCCCTAAGAAAAACATAAGGTGAAGTGCATATCCAGAAATAAATTTAACCAAGCATATTTTAATTAACCAGACTTTCTAGGAAGAAGTGTTTTGAATGAATGAATGAATGAGTAAGGTAGACTGAGAACAGACAAAGCTGCGGTCTCAAGAGATACAAGGTTCTCCCTTCCTCGGTCACCAGAATGAAGTGGCACAAGGAACACGGAATACAGCCCTGAGGAACAGAGGACCCTTATGAATTTATTATTATTTAGCTAACTAGATGTCAGAGTACTTAGCAGTTTCTTCCCCTTCTGGAGGAAGCCAGCATTACAATAGCCAGGCCAGGTGTGAGTGAACACAAGCAATAACCATTGGTACCTGTTCTTCCAATGCAAAATTCTGTTTGCCCTATGAAATAAAGACTGATGTTAGTTATTAAGCAAACTACCAAAGTAAGAGATGTCCAGGAACGGCAGAAAATTATTTTGTGGAGGAAAGAGACTTCGGCTTGATCTAATCTTCTGCTAAGGTTCCACATTAAGTGAAAAAAGACAAACAGGTCTTTGCTTTAAAATGAGGAAAAAAGATTCCTAAAAATTACCTGATGGCCATATTGTGAGCTGCAGTTCCCAAAGCTCTTCGACCCAGTATACACAAGGCAAAGGAAAGCGTCACTAGAGGAGAATCCTCATCACTGTCCAGGTGCTACAAGGTTTTAAGAATAGCATGTTATTCTAGATGCAAATACCATCTTTAAAAGCGCTGCAATACTATAAATCATACCGTTCATAAAATTTGCTTGTAGCTGGACCTATACACAAAAACATTCTTTGCAACTAAACAGAACAAGAAGGAAGACCATTGACATCAGAGGCTTTCTGCAAAGTGCAAGCTTATTTTGTCCACTGGCTAGAAAGAGAACATTTCAATCTTGGGTGGCGAGATCCCAAGGGAGGGGAGCTTTGGTGGTGGTAGTGGTGGAGGTTGTGGGGTTTTTTGTTTGTTTTTCCAGATCTGACATTCTAAACCAGAGCAGATTCCTTATTGCTGAGAGACACTGCAACTGGAGGCAGCCAAACCCCTTTTCATGGGACACAGTGCATATGACACTCCCCCACAGATTCCAGAAGAACAATCTATTTGGAAAAATTTGGGGGAACACACTTTTAGTGAATAACAATATATATGTAAATTGTATACTCTTGATGACACTGACTTCACATTTTAACAAGCAGTCAAAACATTTCATTGACATTTACTAGCTCAGGAGAGTTTCTTTAGTGAATTTTTTACAAAGAAAACCTTGCTATCAAGCAGGAGGAAAAACTGAAACAACCCCTCATGAATGTGGATCTTTAGGAGGATACAGACTATTATTTCTGTGCATGCAACGGGTGATTTCTTACAGCTTGCTTTGACTCTAAAACTGAAACCAATTATAATGGAGAATATAGCTCCTCCTATAAAATACAGTGATTTTCAGGGCTATGTGTACAGCAAAGCTTTTTTTACATCTCATCTCCTACATGAACTTTACCTTTATATAGTTAGGAAATTACAAAAACAGAGGTAAAAGAAAAAGATGTAAAAAATATGTAAATGTGTGTGTGCACACTACTGCAGGCACTCGTTTGCTCTTTTAAGTCTAACTCTGATAAGTTTCAAGTCTATTGGGCATCCCTAATTCTATTGTTCTATTTGAAAGTCTCAGCCACGTACAAGTGAAAAAGCATCATTTACCGGTGGCTTTCCCTGCACCGTGCAATTCTTTGTGTGTGTCAGAACTTGGGAGCTGAGATATGGAGATGGGAAAGAAAAGAGATGAAATATTCCCAGTAGGAGGAGATGGTGGGGAAGGCTCAGAGGACAATTCAATGACAACAGTATCAATGTAATGATATGCAGAGGAACTGGTGGAATGGTATTCAGGGTTAGGGACAAGAGAAGGAACTGAAGTGGAGAAGAATCATTAAGATTCAGCGATGTTATGCCAGCTAAGGTCAGTGGTAGCAAATGAGATGTGCACTCAGTGATCCTGAATGAAAAATGCACAAGTAACAGTGCATGGTGGCCAGGAAAGACACAGTTCTCATTTTTTGCCATTATCAGCAATAATCAGAAAATTAAATCAAGGGAATATGCTTGTTTGAAACTGTATTCTCCCTCTGGGCTATTTTGAGTATTCCATGGAAATACCGTAGTGCATTTCTGACAAAAGATTGCTGACCACCAGTAATCTTAGTGGCTCAAAGCATGTGAAGGCGTAGCTGCAAACCTGCCCTTGACCTGCTAAAGCCGCAGGGTAATTTCACACAGTTTTGTGGCATGGTTCACATTTGAATTAGGAGCTCTCAGAAGTGACCTATACTAGCAGTGAGTTTGTTATGTACTTCCCTACCATCTGAAAACTGTACCCAAACACAGGCAAATGTTTGGAAAGGGTACATAAACATCACCAAAGTTTGGCAAACGTATCCAAACACTGGCAACACTGAAGGAATGATGACATTCCCTGAACAGAGCCTGCTCCAGCATTACTTCTGCGAACACTTATTATATCCATGCTTTTTAGAGATGATGAAATTAACAGTGTTGGAAGTGTGCACAATAAGGAATTGGTTCTGTATTCCAAGACCAACCCTTCTTAAAACTCAGTTTTTGCACAAGGGTAGTCTCCAAAATATGTTTTTTCCATTCCATAAAACATATATTTTCCTTTTATGTTAAATCTGACAGCTTAAATGAAATAAATTGTATTGTATTAATCCTGAGCAAGCAAAAGAGTAATCATACATTATTCAACTCCTATCCCAAGGATGAAAACTACTACTACTAAAAAAAAAAAAAGCAAGCTTACCTCCACCCTTTTTCTAGCACAGAACTGGATCCAGTCCAGATAAACACTGCAGAAACTAGCTCTTGTTATTCCTTGGAGACATGGAACGTAATCTTCATCTATGTTAATGTTAAACATTGCAAGGTCACGTTCAATATAATGCCACTTTGCATAAGGCTGCAGTATCTTTTGGATGGATTCATCTTTTATCCAGTCAAGGATTTTGGGAGAACTTGCTGTAAAGTATATTATACTCTGTTGACAAAATGTGCAAATGTTAGTCACTCTATCTCTGATTAAAGCAGATATATTTTACACAGAAGAAAATAAATCAAATAGGACCACACTAGCTACCCGTAATGGTACATATTTTTCCTATTTTTTTACGGCTTCGCATCATTGCTTCACAAAACTGTTCAAGTTAGAAAGACGATAATAATTGATAACTAAATAGCAGATGACAGAAAAAGAAGTTATATTTTTAATACCCTTCTGCCTTATGGGAAAATTAATACAAACTATAGACTATGATAAGAATACAGAGTTCAAGCATTCAAACATGTTAATTACTGAATATTAGTGGGGTTCTAGCGTCTATCACTAAGAAGGTGATATCGATAAAAAGTTCAGGCATATTTTGAAAAAACAGTAGTAGATGGTCACATGCTCCAAATAGGACTCTCTTTCCTCTGTGGACTTCCCGTTTTCTGGGGGACGAAGCTTTCCTAATTCTTTAACAAACAGTTCCACCACGATTTAACCACAAAGGCGAGATCTCACAGATGTGTACAACACATGTCTGAACCCCCCTGTTTTAATTGCTGCTTTCTCTCTGCATTTAGTAGCACGACTATTTTTGTTATTTGTCAATGAGGCCGGTAAAGAATAATGGAATTTTTTTTATATGTCGGGTTAAGAAGCTGATAACTGATGTAACTGAGTTTGCTTTTAAAGCACTGAAGGGGAAGCAGCATTCAGCAGGAGCTCTTTTACCAAATGCAGAAATTTACCAAATGCAGAAAGCAGCAAGACTCGTATCTCATACCTGTGCCTGGTTTTCTAAGTTTAAGTTCTTCTAACCGCTGTGTCTGGAGCCATTAAAATAATAATAAATAAAATAAAATTTTAAAAAAAAAATCTATGCAAACCAAATTTAAAGCATATTTTCAAAAGAATATGAAACTTGAGAAGTTCCAGTGCTGCAAAGGAAAGTGGCATCAGCTGGAAAGTCCCATTATAATGTTTTACGATTATAATTATTGTTTTAACAGAAGATAGTCATTTAGAATTGGATTCCAAAGCAAATGAGGGGCAAGAGAACATGACTGAAGATGATGTAGTTCTACTTTACCCATGCAATGGAAATATTATTAAGCAAATAAATGTATAAAATTAAAATATGATGGATTAAAAAGGACAGAAGCACCACCAGCCCTTTTAAAAATGCCAGATGCCCTCCACAGTTTATCTTTCAAATTGTACAAAAATACACAAGCAAGAGGAAAATTAAGCTCCAGAGGAAAAAGACAAGTCTGACAGATACAGACTAAGGATGGACCCTTAATTTCTTGGCATGTGGAGAACAATACACTCTTTAAAAAAGATTAATGCAGAAACAATAGAGCTGAAAACACAGCACTCTGCGAATGCAGACTTCTTGAATACTAAAAGACGTTTAAATAAGAATATATTGAGAAGAGATGCAGGAGGCACAAGGGAAAAATATCACAGTAGTTGGGCAGGAAATGATTTCAAAATATATGCAGAAGGGCTACAGGAGCTGACCCACTTTATTTGTGGAGAATAAAAATCCTTTTATAAGAAAAAATATGGGCTTTACTAGGCTGTCAATGAAACTGCAAATTAAGTAAATACATTAGGAATAAGATGCTCAGTGCAACTCATTGTTTAAAAGGCCAATATGGTAATTATTCTTGAAGGATAGGAGAACTGAAACAAAGCATACGTTTTCTTCATTGATCTTCAAAATATAGTTTGCTTTTTTTATTATTCTCACCTGTGTTTACAAAGAAGCAGATTCAGCTGGGGAAAAAAATCAGACTCGCAATCAGACATAGAAACAGCAAAAACTTCTGCCACCTAATTAAATTCTGCTCTTAGTAGCTCTTCCTAGATAATGTTTTGTGCACAAGTACATCCTCAGCTATATGGCAATTCAGAAATAATATGGTAAATATTTACAATATTGTAAGCTACAAAGAAAAAACTAGAAGCACTCCAAATGCTCAGCGCAATGGAAGCGCAGTTGCTGCCAAAACTCCAGTCTAAGTGTTTTCTGAGTTTGTGATTTATGTGACCTGAATACTGCATCAACTAGAGTTCTTCTTACAATTACTTTCCTACACCATTAAAAAGAAAGTGGCAGGGCTTTAAAATGTTCACAGTGAAATTGTGCAGGGTCTTTACAGCTCAAGATTCCCCCATAAGAAAGAGATGAGGAAGGAATGAATTCTCACCTGTGTTTCTTATATTGTTTATCTGGAGGTAAGCACTAAATAAACAGGAGGATAGCTGATTTGATAGATAATATAATCTTCTGATGCTGTACCAAGGATTTTACCAAATCTTATCTAAGCTCCGGTTTATGGAAGAAACTAATAACTTGAAGAACAGGAGAAGAAAATCTCCATATAGCTTTCTTTTGGGAAGCGTCATTCTAAAGAAGGGATCTCCTGAGCATGCTCTCTCCTCACTGAAGGGAGCCCCAGCCCAGGCTAATATCGAAGCTGCCAGCAGGTTGTTATTATCTTCTGTTCATCCTTCCCTAAGAAGGGAAGTAGATTAAAGGACTGACACCTTTCTAAGAATGAAGATCTGTAAGTGCAGTGTTACAGTATTGGCCCAACTAAATCCAACCAAAAGAGATTTTCACACCTTCAAAGCCATAGGTGGTGGACATAACAAAATCTGCATACAGTGGAGATGCGTGGACCCACAGCACACCTCAGCAGCGTGGAGATCGTTCAACCCACCTCCCTTTTACTCAAAACAGGATCAACTAACCACTCCTGTATCATACGGGACAAAAGCTTGTCTACGCGACCTTACCCATGTCAGCTGCTTCTCAGGTATCTCCAGAACCAGAAGCCTTAAACTACCTTTCAGTTAAGTTTTACTTCCCATGTGATGAACCTCACACTTTCCACAAGTCCTCTGCATATTACCTGACTTGAAGGCACTAAAAAAGTTCCAGTTTACAAAGCACAATTCTTCACTGCTTTAAACTAATAATTGCTGATTCGATTGCAGCTTAGGCAGGGATTTTTTTCAGTCTCGTTCACCGTCAAAAGCTGAGTCATGTATCAGCTTGCCTCAGTTTACGTTCAGGTTATTCAGGTTACCTTTCAAAGTAAAGCGAAGCAATTGCAGCAACATATTCATTTCAGTTTAAAGAAGGGTTTGTTTTTTTTAGTTTAGATACATTGCTTAAAAACAATTTAATATGTAGCCACAAACCCCACTTCTAAAATGAAAAAAATCATGCTCACATGCAGTTTTGTTTCTAATTAGTTAATGAAACAAAGCAGGTTGGTTACCAGGCCCTATTCTGCCCGTAAAATTATTTATGAAATCCCAGTCTGCATTTTACAAAGTAACTGACTGCATGATCAAAGCAGCTTTGTGAGGCAATGATCTTGTTTTTACTGCATTGGCACACTTGCAAAAAGAGGTGATTAATCTGTTTACAACAGGCCTCTCTCTAAGGTTGACAGGATTTTTACAATTGCAGAGATGTAAGTAGGAAGGAGATGTCAGGGATGGTTGGGAGCTTTAGTGAGTGGCTTTGTGGCAGTACCAATGCCACAGGAGGCCGCATTTGGTTCTTGTTCCTTCAGTAGAAGACAATAAAGCTCAGCGATTTCTTCATTTGCTGGACTGGAAAGGCTTTGGCAGAGCATGAAGATGTCTTGCTAGACTATAAGGTTCAATTATTTTGACAAATTAATATCTGTGTGGTTATTGTGATCTTAATAACAGTGCAAATACAGAAGTGTAAATGAATTGCTATTTAATCAATAGAATAAAACAACTTAAAATGTGTTGTAATATGTATGTCAAACAGCAGGTAAGAAGGGGGTTTGCACTACTAAAAAAGTATATTTGAGAAACAGCTCTTCAGAGATTTCCCAAGAACTTTATGCTTGTTGATCTTTTTTTTTTTTGCCAGAAAAAACAGTGGAAAGGCCAAGTCAAGAAGAAATAACAAACTATCAGTGAAGTTTTGCTTTGCAAGAATGCTTCCTCTGACTATCGCTAGAGGATGTTAACTCACCTTCTTGATTTCTGCTTAAGCACGCCAGCAATCTTCTGTACTAACTGTAAGTATAAGTGGTCAGAATCAAATGTAGCAAAGGGAGTCATGAATTAATTATCCCTATCTAACATCAAGTCAGTCTGACTGCTGGTAGTGCAAATGAATAAATATAAAGCCAAAAGCTTCAAACGCTATTTCTAATACACAGCCAGCATTCATTCTTTTTGACAAACCTGCCTAGGAATATAGTCCACTTTACCAAAGAGTTTACCTTTATATAGTATCTGATAAGTATTCTCCGCAGATCGAACACTTGCAGCATTGTTGCAGCGTTGTTATCAATGATGCTATATCCTTCCAGGATGTACTGGGTTCGTGTTATTTCCCATGTCAGCCATCGGAGGTTAAAGGCTGCATTACACGATAACAAGTGAGGCAAGTGCCCGGGCTTACAACAGCAGCAGCCTTCATTGTCTTCATCTCCTTCTGTTATAGCTTCCACTTCTCTCTGCTGGCAATATGTCCCTTGGCAGTGAGAAAAAGAGAGCATGCTGACAGTTATTGGGGGAGGAGGAAAAAAGGACTTCTTCCAAGCTGAAAAAGTATGACTGAAGGCTCTACGCACTTAGCAAAAATCTAATAGCAAGAGCTACGGCAACAAATTAGATCCAATTGATCCATGCACAGTAGCAAATAAAGAGGTGTACATTATTTATTTACTGTCACCTATAAAAGCCAAAAGGGCCCGATCTAACATTCTAGGTATTTGGTTCCGAGCTGAGCTAAAGTACAGACCACAGCTTCTGCCTTAATAAAAACTCACCAGGAAGCAACACTAAAGAGTCTCGCTCCATCAGGCACATTAAGCAAATTGATCAAAGTCTCAGTCTGCTTCTTCAAATAACACACAGGATGCAAACAAAGATTTTACAATGTGTCAAAGCACTTATAAAATCTGGGGTTTAGCAAACTATCTTGGAAAGCAGGTTCCAAAAATTACATCCAATGGGTTGTTCTCTCTCCCACCAGAGTTAAAGCTACTCTGGATCAAACACCTCTAATGAATAGCACTAGCGGCAGTATCTCATGAGGACAGAACGGCTTTCTAATTAGCCTATTACACAGGCTTTAGATCAAAATAGAGTAAATCTTCCTGAAAAAGAGATGTTAACTCAAAAAGAAGTCATGAGGCAGATACAGAAACAATAACATATCTGCTGTGCAGATTCTGCATTTCTGGCCTCTGCTGTGCACACTAGAAGGTCAAGCTGAGCCCTTCTGGATTTGGAATCTATGAAAATGTGGTTTCTACACCGTGTAGAGCACTACAAATGAAAACCAAGGTGGACACCCACATGCTCCCCCCACCGTTCTCAAAATATGAGTTATATGTTCTTGATGCATGGATCTTTTTAAAATTTACTCTCTGTGGGCTGTTGCTGAACTTACTCTCCACTGAATTTGTACATAAACCGTCTTTCAAGGCCATCTCCTATGATGCAAGTTACACATATGTCTCTCATGGGCTTTCCGCCAATGGTTCGGTATCACCCCACGAGAGAGCTGGCTCTGTCGGCTTCCAAGTGGAATCGACAGGAGAGGAAGGCGCTAGACGCTGCGCTGCAGTTCAACAGCTATGAACCCCCCCCGCCAGGACCAACAGACCTGTTCTGTTGTGTCACTGCAAATGGGAGAAGAAGTTGGCTATGTTCATCATCTGAACATTGGACTGGGAAAGAATATACTGTCAGCTCCAATCCCCCACAGCTTGCCAGCACCCCGAAAGAGAGCCGGGAGCAAGGCAGCACCCAAAGGCCTTTCTGTGGAGCATCATGATGGTTGCTGTGCCCTCGACTGACTATCCCAGTCCCATCACAACTGTCTGGTCAACGACCTGAGGACCTTTAGTTTGTACCGATAGAACTAGCACCCAGAATATTCCTCTCTCCACACCAAGAAAAGCCTTTCAAAATATAACAAAATATGTTAAAGTATTGATTATCACCTTCTCTTTTTTGCCTGTATACCTTCTAAAATGTATCCAGCAAGCAAAAACATACAAGAAAAAAGATCAACAGAAAGATCTGAAGGAAACGTGTGAGAAAAAATGGTATTGTAGCCCTAAGAGATAGGGGGGAAAAAAGATCGAGTATATTCCACTGTTCTCCATTCAGTTTTCTGTAAGTGGAAACTTACACTGTGTACCCAGTATTGTTCACACACTCATATGTATTCCTCCTTGGACTTCAGGGATATACAATATGACAAATTATTAAATGTCTTCAAGTAACCCAAATATAAACATCTTTCCTTTCAAGACTGCCACAAAGTACAAAACATGACCTATCAAGCTGACATTTCCAGTTGGACTGGTCATGAACTGGACTGCTTCTGCTTCATATTTCTCAGATTTCTACATGAATTAACACTTATTGCTCAACAGCAAAAAAGCAGCAACTGCTCTGGGTCAGTGGATGCTTTTCTGAAGTCAAGACATCATACTCAAACTGAAGTAGGGAACTGAAGTAGCCTAATAAACGACTGCCACTGATCCCCTTACAACTAAGGGAATTAAAGGTGGCTTTGTTCAGTCTGTCCTTAAATATTTTTTTTTTCTTTTGGTTTGGATATATCACATTTTATTCCTGTGGAATGCTGGCTGTTTCTATGTTTTCTGTATTATCTCTATTAACAAATATGAAATATTATTACTGGAGACTCTGTAATTATTAGTTTTCTTAAGCCATATATTTTGTAAAATATAGGGACTAAAAAGGCTGGCAAGGCAACTAATAGGTGAATTCAGCAGACCCTCAATGTTTGAGGGAAGCTGTCATCGCATGCATAACAAACAGAAGAAGAAGATGCCAGAACAATTATTTGCATTCTCAGCTAATCTGACAGGTAAAAATGTCTCCAAGTCATCTTTGCTAGGTAATTTTAATCAACTAAAGTTAAAATTATACTACAGTGGATGCAATCAGCGTTGAACTTGGGGAGTGAGAGACATTCTAACTGGTATCATGTTGTTACAAAAGCTCTGGGAACCAACCAAAGGAGTTCATGTGGTCATTTTGCAGATTTATTCCAAAGAATGAAATCAGGGCTGTGCTCTGTCAACATCTGGCAAACATGCACTTGTTTAACAAAAGCTGTTTGATCGACTCAGGTACTATCACCTTGGGGGTTTGGTGTCTTGACTGCTTGCAGAGCCTCTGGGGTATCCCTGTTAAGTTTAAAGGTGTAATCTGAGCCATGGCCAGTGCTCTGACAAAACACTAAATGCCTCTTACTATCATCATGCTGCTGATTAGTATTTCCAAACAACATCTAGTAAAAGGACTCAAGTCTGCACAGACAAAATGCAGGCTTGATGCTCAAGTACATGTTGGTTCCCTCCCAATTCTTGCAATCCGTTCTAGAAAGACTGCCAGTAATTTTCTCTCATCTTTAATTGAGCCTTACTTTAATCCATAATGCACTGCCTGGACTTCAATGCCACAGATTTGCATGTTACTGAGAAATTTCATTTTACCAGTGCCTACATCAATCCTTTTTGGTTCATCACTCTAGACACTGGTACTGCAAAGACTAAGACCATGTGCTCAGCTTTATGCATTGAGCCAAAAGGAACACGTCACAGTAAATGAAGTTAAGCATTTGTGTGCATCTTTTACAGAAGGGCAACCCTATATTTTTGTGTATATGTTACACGCTGATGATTAAAATGACAATTTTTATATTGCTTCTCAAAAAATTATCAAGTTCAAGCAACTCAGAGAATTATTCATAAAACCAAAGAGCAGGGAGCAGAGCATGCACTTCAGTTCTGCAATATAATTAAGTGTAGTTCCATTAAATATTAAAATACAGGAAAATGTTTTCACTGATAATTAGTCATTTTAAAATCTGAGGGAAAACTTTTTTTTTTTACATTTCTTTCTGCAGTAGAAAGAAAATAAGCTCTCCCTCTTCACTCAAGCTTAGTCATTCACTGTGACCCTTGCTAGTACAGATGAGACAGATTCATTTGTAAGATATCTAACACTGGATGGCTGCCAAAAATCCATCAATGCAAAAACATGTGCCAGCTGAACAAAGCAAGGTCAATCTATGTGAGGTCAGGAGAAAACCAGGGTGAGAACCTGGAGATCTTTCTATTTTCCTGACGCATCAGGATTTGAGGACTGACTTGTGCTCTGCCAGAGTGATCTGACCTAAATGGAAATAAGAAAATTGAAACTGAAGACTGGAATCTCACTTCAAGAGGATACATAAAATACAACTAAAAAAATGACCACTGACCCTTCTAGAATTTAAGGCTGAAATCAAAGTGTGCTTTTTAATTTAATTTTGAAAACTCAGTGAGTGAAAAGAATAGCATTTTTCAGTTCTGAAGGGCCAGAAAGAAAAACCCCGTAACACAACCACATACTTCTAGAAGCAGTTTTAATTTCCATAAAACACTTCAGTTTAACAACACATCCAGAATGGGGACTAATTATTGTGGCTGAAGGTAGCGATAGCTTGAGCACTAAGGATTGCTGACATATAATAAGCAACTAGGGTGCAAACGTACATAGAAAGGGCTCACAGGGCTCATGCACTAACCCCACCCCACAAACGTTAAGAAGATCATAAATCACTCTCCTGCACTAGGCACTTCAAGCTTTAAACTCTGTGACCCCAACAACCAGTTTTGGACTAGGGGATTTAACTAGGTGTTAAGTCTGAGAGATGGAGCTGGATATGGAGATGGGAGTCATGAAGATGGACTGAAGCCCAGGGTAACTCCTTTTGTAGGCCATGCAGAGGTCTCTTCACCGACGACTCCACAAAAATGCCTGGTTGCTCACCATCTGTTTGGCAAAATCACGCACATGAATATTTGACAAATAAATGCATTACAGTGGAAATATCTGAGACTGCTCCACCACGCTCTGCTGCAAATCTGAGTATTCCCAAATTCTGATGGATAAGGCTCCCTCTCACCCGACATATTTCTTTTCTGTTCAGGATAGCAGCTTAGTAAGTAGCAAGCTATCACCCAGAAGAAGCACAAAGAGCACAATTACAGCCATTGGAAGGCCATCCTCTCCTGAAACAAGCATCAGATATAGCTCTAGAAACACAGAGAAACAAATACTTCAAAAAGGAGTGAACTGAGCTCCCAAATGGAAACTCATGAACCCCAGAACTGGACATATTCGGGAAACCAGCAACTGTTTTGGCTCCTTCCTGCTCTTTTCCTTGTGGAATTGGGATTAAGGACAGTAATTTATAGGCTCTGATAGTCTCAGGTTGTTTCAAAGAAAAATCTCAGAACTTAAAAACCAGTATCAATTCCTCAAGCATCAAAGCTGTTACTTATAAAACTGTGGTTTGGTTTTCAGCTGCTTCAGGTGCTTGTATGCCTGAAAAATAGTCTGGTTTTCAAACCAGATCAGTCACTTTAATAACAGGCATCCCCTCTCCTCAGAAACCTTTCCTTTTCTTGGTCCACAGAGACACATTATGGAAGCCCAGGTGGAAGAAAGCATTCTCTAAGGATGTTGGTGGTTAAACTTGCAGCTACCAAATACCATGAAAACCTCTCATGTCACCTCTTTTGGAGTGCAATGCAAGACACAACATATTGTTTCTGGCAAAGACATTTTCTCTATAAAAAGGCTGCAGTGCATCTAACAACATATTCCTTCCTTCCAGAAGTCTTCGCCAGTGCACCCATATATACATATAAAATTGCAGAAGGGAGGAAAAAAGACATCAAATATTTATTCTAGTCTGTGTTACAGAAACTATTCTAAGCCTATTTGAAATTCATAGATGGCTTCCACTGTTGGAGCATCATTGTACATCTTGAAAGGCTTGTACATCACAGATTTCCTGCATTCAACATAAAGTATCCTCTTCCCTGTTTCATGCCATTCTTCCCAATTAAATCATCAAGATTAAAGAAACCCCTTTGCATCCTTTCTGTTCACGCCTCTAGTATTTCTGAGCATTGTGTCTCTCAGCCTTTGTTCTTTCCCACAAACAATGTACTTTCGGCTTTTAACCTTCTCTCCAAAGCGATGTGTTAAAAATGGCTGCTTTTCTCTGAACTCCTTGTAGTTTATCAATACCTTTTGATGGTCTGGTGCATACACTGCACATACCTCAAGTGTGGTCTCAGGAAAGACACGAAGGTGGGCACTTTTATTTCCCAACAGCAAGAAGTGATTTGTAAAAGCAAAAAGCGAAAGTTGCAACCACTCTTTAAATAAAGAATGATTCTTGCTAATGCTACAGAGCCTTCAGACACAAAAATCAAACACCAATAAATATTCCTTACATTGGTAACGTACTTGCTACTGTAATAAAACTATACAGCATACACATACACTGCAGAAATGAGTAACTGTCCTTATTTCTTAGACATCATTACTGTGCCTAAAGCTTATACCCTAAACTGTCTGCGTTCATACACCATTTTGCGTGGGAAGTAAGCTAGCTAACACAGAGAAAGCCCCACGGGCGATCCCATCGTGCTGTCACAGCTGCCTTCCACTATGTACAATTACATCTGTGTCTGCTCTGTGCTTCTTTCCTTGATTCATCTAATGAAGTTCCGAGTGAAGCATGAATGTTGCACGTGCAACATGCAGTAACAAAAAATCACAGCAGAGATTTAGAAGTTAATTACATGATTGAAGAATACCAGGCATGAGTTAGAAAACAGCTCCTCAAGATTTCAGCATCATCATCCATAAGTAATTTCTGCACATGTAACGCCTAACTGGATATTCTCCAAAAGACATTTCATAGAGGCACAGACTAAACAGGAAAATATTTTAAGTCTTCCTTGTTCTACAGGGAACATGCGGGAGCTAGATATTTTGACATTCTTTCTGCTTGTTCCCTGATTGTGGGTTTTCCCCTGTCTCTTCCTCTCAAATTAAATGATACATTATGTATTTCTTCTGGCAGGCTGCGTTTAGCATACCGCTGTGGTCCAACACAGACAGTAGAGCTAAGTTACCGAAGGGCTTGATTCCCCCACATCAATGTGCAGCTACCTGAAAGTTTTCACCTAGCCTGAGCTCATTACTACCCTCTCTTCATTTTCGGTAAAGGAGGAGTTGGGCATCTCCTTTCAATGGTTGGAGGTATTGAGGCTCCTCCCTGCTTCACACATAGGATTAATGACATGATGGAGGCACATCCCCTCTCCGTCCATACAGATGGAAGAACAGGATGGAGGCACATCCCCTCCTTGTCCCCTCCATAGAAAGGGAGAGTGAAGAACTAATTCATACAAGGTGCTTAATTCGAACAGGACTAAAGATGGACGAGAGGAAACCCAGCTTTGCTGACTCTCTTCTTTCCGTCTGCTTCTTAGCCTACCTGCAGGGGTTTGGTTGGGGTTTTTTTGTTTGGTTGGTTTTGGCTGTTGGGGTTTTTTTTCATTTAAAAGCTGCGTTAAATGCTTCTATTACATACAGTTAGAAAGGCATCTGGATCAGTCATTTATAATGCCAACTCTCAGTTAGGTTGGACTGCAAATGGGGGAGGCAGTGCCCCCTGCCCCCTTAAATTCAGAAGACTTTACGATTCCTTCTTCGGGCACTACTGTGGCAGTGTTGCCAGCACAGATTTTCAGCTACCACAATGAGAAACACCCATAGGAAAACCCAGCGCTCCACAATGCAAACATTGCTTTTGGTTTACTCATAAACAGAAAACAGTCACAGACACAGAGAACACTGTTGTGATTCGCTCATTTCCAAAGCAAACATAGACTTCCTATTTAAGGAACAGCAGATTTTTAAGGCCCTCAATTAAAATTACTCGTTTGAAATTGAAGTCAAGCAGCCAAAGCTCAGAAATTACAGATTTCAAGTTCTTCCTCTAGCCTTTTTTCCCCTCCTTGTGGGAAACCATTCTGTACAATGAAAGAAATCAGGGTCCTACGGGAAAAACAGTGCATGACCAGACAACTAAAAATAGGAATGTAAGATGCCGAAAGCAGAGGAAATGAGCCTAGTGCTTAACAACTGCTGCTTGACTTCATAAACCACCAGGCTCTTACAGGGCAGTTGCATACACTCTTCCCACTTATGCAGAAAAAAATCCTGCTGTATTCAGTTGTACCCCACACCTGCCAGCTGCAAGACTTGAAATGGGGAAGAACGTGCCTAGTCCATGCAGGAGATGGCTCTTGGTGCTGCCTGGGGGCAGCGCGGTCTAACTTCCCACCCCTGCAGGCAGCGATCCCGCTCAAAGGAAGGAGCAAAGAAAACCTTCCCAGGAAGAGTTTAATCTCAGCCTCAGCTTTCACAGAGCTTCCTTGGGACAGCCCTGGGCCCATCCCCTTATGCACCTTCTGCCTTCAGGTCAGCCCTTCTGGCTCCTTTCACTTAGACTTAGTGCCCCAGTCTCTGGGCACCCTTGCGTAACCCCTGTGGCCCCACCAGAGCAGGGCTCCTTGTTGACACAAGGACAAAACCTATGACAGGAAGGGCATGGTACTGCAGCACAGTTTATCTAAAGCACACCAGCCCTCATGGGTTACCTGGCGACATAAGCGACCCTCTGGTGTCAGCACACCACCTCAGCAAGTCTCCACTGGGCACACCGCAGACTATCTGCCCACGCTTTGGAGTCCATGAAGCTTTTGTTATAGTCTGCGTCAGGCAGATCCATCTCATCTGGCTTGTGCCTGGTTCCCCTCTGGGCTCCTCTGTTCCTCCTACTCCGTCCTTAAGCAGGCTTGTAATTCATGTGGTTTCTCTGGCACCCATTCTGCACGGTCCAGATCAACTCTCACATGGCATGTCAAATGCTACGTGTTTGAGCTGTTCTTTCCTCGGGTATGTTCCTTTATTCAATCCTACATTGCTTCTCTGTTCCAGGCCAAACAACGTAATAACAATACTCACACACTCCTAGTTTCTCTTCCCGTAACATCTCCTCTACCCGGAAAAAATATTCTGAAAGCTGGAGAAACCTTCCTTACGTACCATGTCTGTGAGGACACAAACTAACTATACATTTTCTCTTTTTCTTGGAATAGCATCATCCAGTGGGTTCAGAGAGGAGAACAGGGGGAGTCCATTTCCCTCCCATTTCCATCCTTTTCCTTTCCTTCTAGTATTGGGGAGTCTCTTCCCCCAGCGATAATCTGAGGGTGAGGAGGAATAGGGGACTGGATTTGTACTAAAGGTGAGATAATATAGGTGAGATTCCCATTCCCATTTTCCCACTCCTCTCCTCCTCCTCCAGTAACTTGTCTGTGCTTTCCCAGTTCACAGTTTGCTGCCGCTCTCTTGGTCCAGGTCTTTTGAACACTCAGGTAAGGGTTCTGCTTTGCAGGCTGCCAGCCTCCTCCCAAGGAACGTAAGAGAGACTGGGAAAGGGGATATTCGTGATGAGAACTCAGTTGGCTCTAAATGGCAACCCAAGAAACATGTGAGAGGCTGCGGGGCTCAGCCCCAGCTGAATTTAAAGACCTGCTGCAGCCAGCAGACATGGTGGATCTATTCACAAAGAAAACCAGCTACAGTACTAACACTGAGCAGTGTTAGGCAATCTGCATGGAAAGGTCAATTTTCAGATCCATTTAGTCACTTAAACTACGGTTTCAGGGAATACAGAGATGCCTTGACAGGTGGCACACTGCAATTTTTGAGCTTTCCTCTCAGATCCAAATGCAAAATGGCACTCTCCTGGTAATGAACCATCCTGGCTCAAAGTCAAACAAAACCTTCCCAAACCACTTTGCAACAAAACTATCCAGTTGTTCACCATTCAACTTCCAGTTCATTAAGCCTGTCTGCTAGGCCCCTGATCTTTTTATCCAGCTAGCACGTGGTTTGAGGATCCTCTCATACTTTTTAATCTCTGTTTCCAAGATGTACTTTTGTTGAAGTGCCTGGGGATGGTGGTGATGGAGAGGGATCCAGCAGTAGGTGGCAACTGCATAAAGGAAAAAAAACTCTCACAAAACTCATGAGATTTAAGCATGAAAGTCAGATTTCTTTCTTCCGTTTGTTTCAAATCCTACAGTGAACTATTTTAACACAAAAGGATGATCAGCAAAGATAATTTTCTGAAATTAGAATGCAAGTTAATGGAAATGTACATGGTCCTGCTTACTCAAAATCCCAACAAATCTGAACAAAATGTCAACATTGTCCAAGATATGTTTCTTCTTTAACATACATAAATCCCTCCTGGAAGTCACTTTTCTTTTCAGGTCTGCAGAAATGAATTAACGTTTTTTTGACTTCACAGATTTTCCATAAAGAATTATAACTGTCAGCAACCTAAGAGGAAGCAAAAATGACAGGATGACTAAAACTGTCTTCAAAAAAAAAAAAAAAAAAAAAAAAAAAAAGAGGCAAGCAATTATTTCAGAGATTTACCAGCCTGTGAAACCAGTGGTACTGTAACTAAGAGATCTGAACTGCCACGGTATTTAACTGTTCTTGTAGAACAACATAAATCTGCATTTGTCTGGCCTGGAGTTGAAAGAAGTAATAGCAAATTCCAAATCTACCCAAAAAAAGCCTTCCACCTGTGGAGTCTATAGGGTACTTAACCTCAGTACCTATCTCTGACACAGCAGCACCACTGCTTACCTTGGGGGCACACAAGGAGAAGATAATACTTGCATGGATGTCTTTGAAGTTGAAGAAAGCCAGAGCCACATATACATCATCATCATCATAAACAACAAGAAATTATAAGGCTGATAAACAAATTCTTTCTCTTCCTTTCCAGTTGCTTTTTCTTACAATTTGCCTTTGTACTGAATAGGTATCTCTTCAGGTACTATAATACCGAGCTGTTTCAGGTATTTACTGTTTTCTACATAACTTTTCTTAAGATACAGGAGTGTTATCTTCGTCTCCACCATACACAACGGAAACTGAACATCAAGCATTTACCACAACCTGTTCAACATCCTACAAGGAGTCTGTCACAGAGTCAAGACTGGAGCCCACACGTGTTATTTCCTAGACTAATCCTCCCACACCTAAGTGCATTCAAAGAGCCACTCTGTATCTTATTTTCTCATACTCAACCTTGTTGAAAAGTTGCCTTGATTATACACTCCTCTACACGTTGCCCATTAGATGCTCAGCCCTTGAGCCTAGGAAGCTGTTTATTCTGGGATTTCAAAACTCCCATCACCTGCAATTGCAAAGTGGTATCTTTGAAAGGTCACGAACCCAAGCAATGAACCCAAGCAGCCAACACATGTAGCATGAGCAAAATTTAAAAGCTGTTTAAACGTCTTGCGGTTTTACTTTAATTTTTCTTCATACCTTAGGGACAACAACAGACAAAAGGATAGGAGTGTGACACTACAAGCAACTGGCCTCACAAAAGCCACACCACCGAGGAAGGGGATGCAACTGCCATTCCTTAAAGAGGAGTGTCCTGACAGAGGAATATACTGAACAGGAAGAAAGTGAGGTCCCTTCTTCAACTGAAGTCAGCACTTCCTAAATAAGAGAAATATGAAGCCCTGATGGACTGGCTTCTCCTCTCCTGTTCTGCTGTGATGGACACCATCTCAGCACTGGCATCTTGCATGATCTGACACAGGATATTTTCCGTAGGAGGAGTCTTACGATATTTGGGTTTTTTTCAAAGACAAGTTTTGGGGGATTGAACAATTTTAAGAACAACTTCAGTTTTCATGGTTAGTGAGGGAAAGAAATAATCTGAAAACATAACTAAGCATAACCTAAAAGATTTGTGAACCAAGCAAATAACTCAACATGCCTTCTTTCTGAAAATCTTATGATACTGCAGAACATGACTCCAAATTTCTTAACATCTAGGTTTCAAAACATTGTCATTCAAATAACGATACAAAGAAGTACAGAGCTTTTAGACAGACAGACAAATATCTGTAAAGAGAGAGAGAGAGAGAGAGATAGGTCCTTAAACTCTATGTCCTACTATAGAGTTGTGATAGATTAAAAAGCCAGACAGGGTTTGTTGCTGTTTTTGTTATTTAAATCATCAGGGATCCTTACCTCGAAATTCCAGCCCTCTGAGCTGAAAGGTGACAAGGCCATTTCCAATTTCGATCAAGTGCACAAAAGCATTTAAATAATCCGATGCCAGAATAAAACAGTCTCCTGTGTTGTAGTTTCCCCAGCGGCCCAGAATCAAATCTCCACAAAGAGACTCCTGCAGAGATCTTGTCAAATGCTCATAAAAAATGGAGTTGAGATTATTGTCATCATTTCCTACAACCAGAGCAGCACACATTTATAAAGAATAAAGTTTATAATGTGCTAAGCCATTCTGCATAAAATCCCATGTTCTTTTTTATTCCTCCATAAAGCTTCTTCCTCTAGCTGGATATCTTCCTGATACTTTATACAATCTTCCTAGGTGGTTTTTAGCCCTTCAGAGAATCAGGCCTGAAACTTTTATTTAATATGAACAATATTGTCAACAGAACATCAAATTAGCGATAACACGTATTTCAGACTGAATCAAATCACCTCCACGTTTTACAACGGCAAGATTTTTTTGGCTCCACTGAAAGTCTCTGCAATACTAAGTTAAAGTCTACATACTGTTCTTAAGAAACCAGAAATCATTATTATTTCAGTACATAAGCTTACATCTGAATATTATTTCTGAGATTTTTAAAGAATTCAGTCACACAGCTTCCAGTAATTTTGTTGGGATTTTTTTCTCTTAGTCCTCCAGGAATTTTCCAAGGCTTTATCCATGAAGTATCTGTTGGTACTTAAGATGAGGATACATATCTTAAAAGAGTTCACTTAGTATATTGAGAAAGAATGAAACAAGATTCATTCACCACTAGAAGTGCTACCACTTCTTTAAAAATAGTAGCTGTCCAATTACACATTGCTTGGACCAATTGTCCAGGTGAAAAACATGCCATCACAGTCTAAAAGTGTCATCTAATAAAGGTCTATGACATTTAACTGGATTAAAAGTAGCACTTTATGATGGTGATCCATGAAAGGGAAGGAACCTTTCACAAATGCTAACACAGTGCCACATAATCTAATGTGGTGTTGTCTTGTGGTTGTACACTTTTACATAATATACGCTTGACATGAGAACTGCTTTTTTTTTTTCCTATAATGCATCAGTGTCTCACTTTCAATACTTTCAAAATGCTGGTGCATGAATAGATATACATGTACAAACCAACATCTTGTAGGTGTATTTGTATACGAGAGTGTATGTGGATACATATGTACAGGTACACATGCATATTTATGTATGTGCATATTTAGGAGCAGATCTAACATGGAGAACAAAACCAGAGGATGACAGGCTATAGCTTCCCCTACAAATTGCTCCTCAATATAAGAGGAGGAGTGGGCATGTTACTATGCTGCTTTTCATCACCATGGCCATTATGCATCCAGCCCTAGTACGTATGTATATGCAGGTGTGTATGCACATACAGACATACTCAGCTACACACCTTCTGGAATATATTTGGTCAAAATCTAAACGAGTCATAAAATGAATCTTTTAAGCACACACACAAAAGGAATGTTTTGCTTGAGCTATGGGGTTTAAAACATAATTAACTTATTAGCATATATAATAATGCTAAAGGTTATTGCTATCAGATGACAGAATGGCCTTGGGAAACATCTTAACTCCCTGCCTTGAAATCATAAATAATGAAAGAACACTATATATGCCTCAAACTGCTAATACCTCTCTCGCCTTCTTGGATGCTCTGGCTTACACCCATTTCTGCTTGAAGATGTGTATTTGCTCATGCTACTGATGTCATGGATAAGGACTGGGGGGGGGGGGGATAAAACTATAACAGCAATTATTACAATGTAAACTTATACCTCCACAATACAAGCCCCTGACACCTCAGTGGCAAAATAAACTCAGCTGCAGAAAACTGAAGTGGAAGAAACCCATATATGAAACCCTGGCCTCTCTCACTGGGACCAAGACTTGGCATGAAACACCGGGATCAGTTTCCCCTGGCAAGGGCTCTATCCCACCAGGTGCTGAAGAGCCTCAGCTGAGGTACCACACGCTCTCCGCGTCCACTTACTTGCCAAAAAATGTTCTTGCTTCCCAGTCTCACGGGAACCACTCAGTGCAGCCCAGGAAGGTGCTTTACATTACCATGGATCGGAGCTCATTTAATGCACTGATACCCAGAAGAGAAGCCCATCATCTTTCCTACTTCCTTCTTTTACCCCCTCCTGCAAATTTTCCAATTTCCCTTTCCCCCCTCTCCAAAAAGGTTTCTCTCCAGGGAAGAGGAGATACCTGTCAGCCCAAACTGCTCAGCAGTAGGGGCACTGTCAACCTGCTGCTTTTTTCCAAAACCCTTCCTCGCCCACAGCTGACCTTCAAGTCTAGCTAGGGCGTCTGCTGCATACTCCACACAAACAGCAATGTTATGATTAACCAAGCAATTTGCAGCCCAGCAGCTATCTGATCAGCTACACATAACTGAAGAGCAAATTTACTTATCAAGCCACACAACTTAAACTGGTGCTCTGCTACATTTAAGACACTCTGGTTTGTTCACAGAACATTTAAACCCTTTGCATCTCTTCAGCTTCCCAGGCAAAGCCTCGACGGTGTAAATACATCACATTTTGCAAATCAAGCAGAACACCCAAACTCCAAGGCCATACCTGCATCCTTTTCGATCTGAATTGCCAGTCTGGTGTTGGAATGGTCCGATCTTTTGGTGCTGGAAATAAAGACATGTTGTACAGCCAATTCTTTTTTTAAAAAATAAGATTCTCCCAAAAATACATTTTTATTTTCTTTTTAACGTATCTTCTCATTCTGTGTTTATATCATTATGCAGTTCACACTTTAATCCGTTCATCTGTTTACTTCAAGTAGGCATACATAGTTATTTCAGTTCAGTATTGCTATTGATATTGTAGCTTATCAGCAAACAAAACAAAAGTGTCTGTGTCGCTCTGTGTCCTCAAACTCTTTTTTCCACATTTTGCTTTTTGTGGGGCAGAGTCCATTCAGAATTTGGTATCTATGATAATACACAACGCTACGTACTTAAATAATTGAACTGGCTCCAGAAGCACATCAGCCAGGTGCCACAAAAACAGTGAATAGAAAGAATATTAAATCGGTCTTTCTTCCCTTCTAAGCCTTAAGGGAAACAGCTGGACTCAAGGAGTTTTCTTTGTGTGAAAATATTTCTGTGGGTGTATAACATCTATGGAAAAACAACAAAAAACCCCCCACTTTACTTAGTTTCATATTTAGCTAGGCAGCAACGAGAGAGTCCCTTGTCATTCTTATACCTTGAAAAAGAGTAAATTACAGGGCCTTAGTCCATACAGACAGTAACCCTGTCTCTCCTATGAATGACACATTCCCTACTCAGTATTTTCATTGTAGCAGCGGAATATAAACACCACAGGAAAAATGGTCACAAAACAGAAAGCAACTAAAAAGTAGATTGGATTAAGCTTTTATTCCTACCTGTAACAAAAGACACTAACAAAGTCTGAAAATAAGAAACGAGTAAATCGCTGTGGGCAAGCATGTGTCCAACAGAAGGGAGTGGTTGTTGTGCTGACTAAGGATATTCAACACCAGAGGTCCAAAGCATCTCCCGAGCATCCATCTCCCAAGCCTTCAGGGTACAAGTGAAAGCCTGGCTAACAGAAATGCTATCGTAAATGTAAATTTCCCTGAAATACTGCTCTAGCAGTGGTGCTTTAGGATTTCAGGACACTCCATTAAGAATATTGCCTTAAAAGTTTTGCCCTCAATTACTAGCCTTAGCAGGAGGTCTATCAATCAGATATGTAAATATTATCATTCCTTGGAAAATAGGGTTCAAGCAGAAAAAGGGTAAAGACAAAGCCACTTGCCCCAAAGAACAGTCAGCATAAGGTTACATGTGACAGTAGTGAGAGTCTCATCTGTTCAACAGCCTGCAAATGCAGGGGAAAAGTGCCAATGCACCACCTCCCCTGGCACAGGAACCGAGGGAGACACCCAGGCATGGTCCTCATCGTGTCCTTTGTCAAACTGTGATGAGGGTAGCACGGCCAGGTGGGACTAGCTGTGGTCTGGCTCATTCGGGTGGAGCACAAAGCATAGTGGAGATTTTGAACGGGCTGATGGTTAGCCAGTCAACTTAGAAAGCCCGAATTTAGCTACTCACTAAGAGAGCTTAGACATGCTCCAAGGAAGACTGCGGCAAAGAGGGTATAAGTTATATGGGAGGCTTTCAAACAGCTTAAGTAACACTGAAAAAGGATAGTGTAAACCCAGGGTAATGTTGTCCTGGAAGCACAGCAGAGACTCTGGGAGTCTGTACGTCCTCATCGCAGTATTGGCTCCCAGGATTTCGTGTGGCAATATACAAGTTATTTAAAAGGTTGGAAGTTTCTGAGCGGAAGCTATAAGCTCATGCTAAAGCCAGCTGGGAGAAGGATGCCGTTGATGTCCCTAATGTTAGAAAGCCTTTTCATCCACGCTCTACAGCCTCCCTCAAAAAGCTGTGGAAAACCAACCAACAGAAAAGTTGTACACAGGCTTCCATGTAGTAAACAGAAGAGGAACAGAATTGCTTTACTTCTATTCCCTACCAGCAACTGATTTTTGCTTTAAAAAGGCATGTTCTTTACTTTGCAAGAAATACAGTTGGAGAGAATATGAGTCTTAATTAGAATTATTTGTAATTAATATTAGTACATTATCTACATAGATTAACATTTTATTTGATGTATTATTTATCTTCCTGCCTCTGGTTGGCTCAGCTTTTATCATAACTGCAATTTTCATTTCCTATGCAACAGAAAATGGCAACGGGGGGGGAGGGCCTTCTTAGCAGTTCATAATATAAAGAATGATTTTCCTTCAAAAAGGTTGTCAGAATTCTTCTACCCTGATATACATGCACCTGCAATTGCAACATATGCAAGAGTAAGCATAAAGATTAGGTTATGGAATTCAATCAATTTTCTATTCTCAGCAGAGAAATGCTGCTGATTTCCAAATGCATATGTTTTAAGATTATGAGACTCCTTATTAACTTTCAGTCTCTCTGAAATCAGTGTGGCAGTATGAGGTACAAGTCAATACTACTCTTTACCAACCTATAAAGCATTTCTGTTCTTGGGGCATATTGAGGCCCATACAAATCAAGCAATACTTAGAAAATTCTACTCCATAATAAGTAGGAATCCTTTTGCCCAGCATGCAGCTCTGGCTCCATTTCTCCCTGCCCCCTCCCTCCCCCTTTCTTTTTTTTTTGAGAAAGATGGATGAAACAATCAGGGAAAGTCACCAGTGCTTCAGGACACTCTGAGATAATGCAGCCTGACTGGGAAGAAGGGAAGGAAACAGAACAGCTCTCAGAAACAAAACAAAACCAGGCTCCGTTGCAGCTTTATCCTCCATTCCAAGCACAGTAATGATTGTTTAAGCAGCTAAAACATAGGCCTCAGGACATGAGACAAGAAAGGATTTACCTTTTCAGACACTACCAGAAAAACTCAAATCTTTATACAGATATTTTGAAGCATAATTTTAATTTTTTTTAAGACTGAGGGCAATATAGACAGTTTGTAAAGCAAACTTCTGTCCTGAAATTCAGTTTAGTTGAATAAATTCAGTCAGTTAATCCATTTTGGACTTTAAAAATCTTCCACAATTATTAGTAACCAACACTATGTTTGCACTTTCTTGAAGGCAATAGGAATTTGCATAACATTAAACTATAATACACTGCGCCTAACAATCAAACCAGCGACGCCTTTACTCCTGGGCTTTTCACTGTCAACTAGGACCTCTCAAAGTGAACTTTTGGGACTAGTGGGTGATTTGGGCTTTCCTCCAGTGGCCTCTTGCTTTAAATTTGGTTGTTACCACTCATCCAAGGTGATAATTAGCTCAGTAATTGGATTTCTTCCTGAATTGCATTATTCTATGCAAACCACGTGCAGGTCCTTCGACACTTGCCCTAGAGATCAAGTGATTGTGTTTGAATGTCTTCAGCTAAGTCTTCAGCAATTTTAAAGTGAACATCCTGCTTAGTTCCTGAAGTATCTACCTCATGCTCTTTTAATTCAGCATTTACATGGACACTGAGATAATCCACTGGTTTGCATAGCACTGTTCATGCCATTAAAACTATTGCTTCCCTTTGCAAAAGGATGAAGTCACTTGCTATACTTCCCTTATCCAAAAATACTGTCCTGTTTTTCAACCTGGAAAGACTTTCTTCTCCCACTTTACTCTCCCACTTTCCTTAGAAAGGTAGAAAAAAGACTGAGGGGGATTCAGGCAGCCTGGGGAACATACTGCGGATGGTAAGAATCGGGCAAATTGAGGAGGGGGATAAGAAAAAAAAAAGATCATTGCTCTGCTTATTTCCAGATGAAAAGAAAATTGCAGCTGTTCTATCTGCCTTGCTGTGGCTGGGTTTTGCCCCAAAACACAAATTCAAGATTTCCAGGATTCCTGCTGTGAAGGAGGGAATCTCTACGTTGAAAGAGAACAAAACAAAGAAAAGCAGTTCCCCTCTGGGGAATGCAAGAGATGCCTTTCTAGGGTAGATGCAAAGTTTTTCTTTGTCTGTGTCCAATGAATTTTAATCCATCTTTCCATGACATCTAACAGGCAAGTCTAACAGAGAGAAACTTTACTGTGCTGCAGCCCTATGATTATTCATGGGAGTTTGGGAAAAAAAAAAAATCTTCAACATTTCCGTGTGAACGTCTTATGCTGCTGGCACTATAAACGGAAGGCTTAGCATTAAAAACACAGTAGTAGTAGTAGGCTATGACAGTGAGGCAGAAGGGAGAATGAGGAGATGGCAGAATAAGCAGGCATCCATGAATATTTGAAGGACACCAGAGGCAAAAATGATGGTACTAATTGGAAGTGTGAGGATGCCCAAGCAGTTTTAAATCAATTTCATCTAAAACGCAGAATGATTTCAGTGCGATTATAATGGCAAAGGCCGACAGCCCCTTTACGCATAACCATGCCCAGGTTTTCTGGGCAGCTGCATGGAAGACGTGCCTTAGGTTTAACTCACATTAATAAAGATCTCTTAAAAATGAAAACGTCTCCTTCCTGATCACTCGCTCTGATTTTTGTTTTTCATGCTTTCATCATCCTCTCCTTCCCTGACTGCTCCAGTGTTTCATCTAACAATAATAAAAAGTGGCTTTGCACGCTAGGAAACTGGGGGAGGGCTAAGGTATAAAAAGTTCCAGTTGTGAAAGACAGCGCTGTTGAAGGATCCTCTTAAAACATAGGAAGATCTTATTATCAGTAATGTTTCCTCTTCTCAGGGTTTCTTTACTTTCTTAAAAAGGTTTTTATAATGAATTCTGAGAGCTTCTCAGGTTTGGTTTTGGGTTTTTGTGTGTGTTTGTTTTTGTTTGTTTGTTTTAAGTAGGTGTAAAAATCAGAATTGCAGTCATTTGCTGAGACACTACAGAGAATGTTTATTTGGCATATTCTGAAGCCTTTCCTGAAGATGAGGTTTCCGTGCTCCTGCAGCAATAGGGATGCAAATGAGAGGTGTGAATTTGAGATCAAAAACTGAGTGCCCGAACATGGATTAAACAGCCCACCTAAGTGCTCTGACATTCAAAAGTTTAGCTGGGGAATTCACCTTTTATTTGTAAGCCAGGTCATTTAAGCACCTGCGTACTTTAAAATATTCACTAATGCTTTACCAAAGTGTCATCAATATCCCCACTTTTGTCTTATTTGCCTACCTTGCTACTTAATTTCTTCCCCCTTGTCTGAGTATGCTTTTTCTTTTAAAAGGCATTTAGTGACTATCTTCAGATATTTTATACGAAGCAATACAAGGACTTTTATAAGTGGAAGGATTATGCCAACTGCACAGAGATGTTTGTGCTCGCTCTTGTGTCAGTGAAAAAGGGCTGGAACCCTGACATTCCTGTAAGGATGGGGCTTAGCACAGGATCCAGCATCACAGCTATACCTCACTGTCCACAATTCACAGACATGCTTTTAATTTAAAAGCAAATGTGTTAATTACACAAAAAACCCATGCATCTGAAATACTGCAGGTGAGTGTTATATTTCTGTTTTTCCCATCGTGAGCCAACACAAACATTATAGGAGTGGTACTACGCTGTGTCCAGTTCTGGGTAGAGAGCTCTGCAGGACTAATTCACTTGGGCTCTGCACTGGCTCATCGGCCCATGAGTGAAGTGGCAAAAGCCTGAGAAACTGTAAGGACCTGGAGAGTAGAAAGGAGGTGATGAGAAATGTCCTGGTGAAGTTTTCACCAGAAAAAGAGAGCAACATCAGACAGTAAAAAAAATTACCAAAATGTTAGGAGCTGCTTTAGCAAATGGGTCCAAGATGTTTGCCTCCTTCACTCCACACAGAGAGATGCACATTGTTTAAACATCATAAAAGGAGGAAAGGACAGCAAGGCATTTCAGAATTCATTCTTAGTATCCTTTATTGCTGATAACAAAGTGCTCTTACGCTTTTTCAGTGTGCAATATTAAAATAACATATACTTAAGATACTTTGTCACTTAGACTCAAGATGACTGCTTAAAGATAAAATTAGGAGGTAGCGATGGCAAGAAAGTATGAGGAAATACAAGAATAAGATAAAGACTAGTGAATGATGTCTTACAAAGAAAGCCTACATCAGAAATACTAGTTCAGTTCTCTGTAGGGTTTTCCATATACATATTTCTCACCAAAAGATGAAGGGAGGCAAAATAGAAGCTAACCAAGCCATTCCAGTGCTGTAAACCTGCGACTGCAGCATTGGTGATATTACACTGAAGAACAAGAAAAAAAAAACTTACTGCTACTGTGCAGTTGTACAAAATCCAGTCTAAAACAGGGATAACTTTTAATATCTCTGTTTTTTTCATTGCAAGGACTGTTGAGAGTGTTAATCATTTACAGCAGTTGTTATGGTAGTCTCTACAGTACTCTTCAGACTGAAAAAATCTCCAACACATGGTTGAACTAGATGGTATTTTGAGAGCAAACACTGCTAGTCAAAGGATTAAAAAAAAAAAAAAAATCCCTCTAGCATTCATCCAGTATTTACCGAGTCCCAAGCAGCACAAAGCTTCTAAGACAATTCTCAGTGGCAATGGTGACATAATTCTGCATTTTGCATTACCTCAGAAAGAAGCGAGATACATTTTACATTTTGCTCTTATAAGCTCTCAGGCAACTTGGGTCCAGTACCTAGCCTTGTAAATCAGGGGACCACCAGGACTTGAGCAAGCTGTAGCATGAATTATTCCCTGCTGCTATCTGTACACAACTTACGTATTACCTCAGTTAGAACAGTTACACTTGCTGAACATCTCTGTTATCTCAGCTTTTCCCCTGTCTTCACATCTTGACAAAAGTTGCTTGAGTAAGCATCTTCCTGAATGGAAGGTTTGAGTTTAGTGCTCTGAACCTCAGCTTGCCCCTAAATGTTTGATTCAGTCAAATCTAAAACAGGAGTGATCTACATTATGCGAGTGAATGGGATGAATGCTTGCTGAGAACACTTATTCTTATGGAAATTCAATCAATCCATTTCAACAGGTTTCCAATACTCAACATTAAACTCAACAGAAATCTAATGAGTTTACTTGATCGCATCATATTTACATAATTTGGAAGCTAAGCATTAGACGAACAGCTTATAAAATTTTAGTGTATATCCACACAAGTATATATCCACACTAGTGTATATAGTGTATATCCACACTTTTAGTTTATATCCACACAAGCCCTTAAAATATTACATGCTTCCTATTTCTGATTTATGAGTCCATTCTCATCTTTCTCTTATGTCCTGTTGCTGCCTTCCTTTCCAAATATCTTTAAAAGTCCTCTTCTAACATGCTCATGATTTCTTTTCCTCTATAGGTCTGAGTCCCTGCTTATCAATGTCTGTTGCATTATCCTCTCAGATTTTTCACTGCACGCCTTTTCCTTTTTTGCCCATCCCTTTCCCTTTTCATTTATCCTGCTTGTGGTTTTGATCTCTGCTTGTGTTCCTGCCTGGCCTCAGCATGCATTCCCTCTCTGATGCCTCCCTTCTGTCTTTATTCTGTCCTCTTAGAATGATTCAGTGAATTGGAGTTGTGAATGCATCTTTAACTCGGCAGGGAACTACAGAGCACTGAATCAGAATGCACTCCCAATTAATTATCACACATATGGCTCCTATTCAATTAGCCTCAATTTGTTTTATCGACTGCCACAGGCAAAATTTGAGAAGGGGAGATGTTACCAGTTAAAGAAATACTGCCAAACAGTTAAAATACAACTTTGAATTTCATACAGCCTCCCTTGAGTGTGAAACTCTGGGCAACTCAGAAAACACTTATTTTAATACCAGATCTATTTGATTAAAGGTGCCTGCTTTTCCTCACCCATCCTTTCCCAGACAGCCCTCACATTTTCCCAGTTCAGTGTGACTCCACGCACAGAGTCAAGCAATGAGGTGAGGGCTGGGTTGGACAGGAGATGTGCATACCTCCATGCTACAGCAAGTGGCCAAAGGGGCACACGTGCACACAGGGTCACTTACTCCAGGGGAGATCACAGTTCAAGATGCTGAGGGGGGACTTCTTTTAGCCTGGGGCTTTACCTGAAGCAACACCTCCCACACCTGAATGCTGTGGCTTTGTCACTCCTCAAAGCCCTACACACCTGCTGAAAGGGATGAAAGACTCCCAAACCAAGCAAGTGTTGCAGGTACAAGTCCATGGGCAGTACTGGTGGTGTGCAATGTGAAGATGTATAGCAGATAGGCACTAGATCAGGGAGGAGACAGGGAACAGTCTTGAGAAGACAGTCAGATGAGTAAGTCTAATGAATAATATGTAATTTCAGAGGGCTCATGAAGAACTAAGGCTGAAGTACAAAGATGTTCCTTGTTCTTCAAATATTTAGGTTTTCTCTATTCTCTCCCTCAATGCCAGAACCATGGCCACACATGCACCTGGAGAACAGGGTGCAACTTCCCAAAGACCAGTTTATACTCTTTGTTTCAACAAAGGAGAGGGGTTTTTTTTCCCCAAAAAATAATCTTTATTGGGAAATCTGCCAGTTAGAAGAGCAATGAAGGAAAAATAGCAGCAACTTGCTAAAGTTTCAGCTTTTGTATCACTGCCAGCCATGGAGTGCCACTACAGTCAGCAGGAATGGGTGCCTTGTACCCAAGGGCACCCAAGCCAGGCCCAAGCATCCCTCAGTACCAGTCTAGGCTGGATGCTCAAGGATCTTTGAAGTCTCCAGATAGACTCTCGCCAAATTCCACATGCTTTGTGAACAGGACCAGGCAGCCCTTCTGATTTGAAGACAACACACCAAAAATTCAGACTAAAAAAACATTCATTCATTGGTCCTACTTGTTTTGACTTGTAAGTCCCAGGCACTAATAAGCACCCACTTTGGTTTTATCTACATGCTAATACTTATTTATATTATTTTGCTGAGTTCTAAATTAACTTACACTGAATAAAAGCCTGGAGGAGCCCTGAGGCCAACTCAGTGAAGACTTCTCTTAAAAGAGCCATGGTCATCGAAGGGGCTGGCATTCATAAAACTGAGTAACAGCTGATAACAAAGGAACTAGAACCTCAGTACACTCTAGAGTAAAGTTGTGCAACTAGAATATAGTGCTTCTTTCTGCTCATTTAATAAAAAACAGTATAGAAATAGAAGCAGCCAGAGAGAAACACAAAAATTAGCAGAGAAAGAGTTCAGAAGAAACTAAAACGATTGCAATGAACAGTGAAACTTATGGCTGCAATGTGGCTTTCATGCCAGGTGGCTGGAAGTATTCAGAAAACTTTGAACCCTAAGTAAGGAGCAACAGGCAGTGACAGTAGTCAGAACATTTCTGAAGTGATATTTGAGGAAATAAGGCAAACACTAACTTGTGTTGATTCGGGGAAAAAAGCTTCTCCTATGCTTAGGTTATGCTGTAATTGTTGACTTCAGAGGTTAATGTACCTTTCTTTAAAGTATTCATTATAAATCAATGTCCAAGGCATTACTGAACTATAAACAGCTGCTGCAGTTGTTCCTCTGTAAACATCACCACTATGGAGGTCTAAGAACATGTGAAGAATCAAACATCATAGCAAGAAAAGACTAAAAAAGAAATCCAGCCCTAAAAAGGAGAACTTGAAGGGTCTGAACATGCAGCTCCCAAACAAGGCCCATGGACAGTTATGGTTGAATGACGTTCTGTGTTCACAGCAGGGGTTTTAGCAGCTGTAACAGATGAGCAGGCTCACAGGGAAACCAGATGCACGAAGGTGTGTTAAAAATAAGCATTTTGAAGTGGAAGGCCTGTTATTTTATGGGAAAAAGGGAGGGAGCAGACGGGTACATTTCACAACTCCTTTTCCCACACACGTGCATAATGTAGGGTCAACCCAAATTACATCTACACTGGGAAAACTCTTCCCATTCCACCTGCAGGCTGTCCACGATGGGCAGGTTAAGCAAGCCAGTAGGAAAAAAAATGCCAGGTGCACTAGATCTGAGGCAGGGCAGGTTTTCCTCACCCTCTGTTCCCAGCTGTATTAACCTTACAGGTGGCTATTTTCCAGACCACAATGACTGGAACAATAACACAGTAATACACTTTTTAAAAAGATGGAGAAAAGAAAGGCTTGCTCACATACTCTCCAACACAGAGAGGTGTCCTGTAATGCCATTCTAAGATAACTGGCAATTTAATCACAGCCTCTTTAGAGACACCTAACAAATTCAGTTACACCACATAGTAATTCACGCGAGACCCTTCAAAGCAAATGCAAGCTGTGCCTTACCCAAAAATAGGCACTGAACCAGATGACCAAGAAAGAATAGAAACAAGGAGCATGAGAGAGATGAGCGGCTTGTAGGCAGCGAAATCTCCAGATTCCTAGTGGCAGTTTGCTGTTTGTGGGGACAAGTCACAGCTGCAGCAGAGAACAGGCTGCTGGATGTGATCCAGCAGTTAGACCCACTGGGGAATGAAAGTAAACTTCCTACTCTGTTCTGTCCATTGCCTTATCCAAGATACAAAGCAAGATAAGAGGAAGGAAGGAGGGGGACAGAGTCAGGCTGCAGCGTGACAAAGTATTTAAGAAAAAAAGCAGAGGAATGGAACAACAGCTTTTGAACAAACACTTTATGCTTTAAAGTGCCTATACATTAAACAAGATTTACTGCTATTTCCTTTGCTCTCTCACATCCACAGCCTAATCATTCAAACAGCTGTGAAAATAAAGACTAAAAGAGGACTTTCCAAACTGGGAAGCAGGACCCAGGCTAATGGCAGGACAAAGCCAGTGTTGCATCAAACTTTTTTTTTTTTTAACAAAAGAAAAAAAGAAAATTTCTCATAGTTGGACTCCCACAAGGCAACCTGCTCATGAGCAGCAGGCCAGCTTTCTGATTTTACACCCCTCTCTTTTCAACAACAATGGCAGCAAAAGCTGTAAAAAAGTGGTTGCATGAGAAGTTGTTCTTTCTTACTCACCTTCCTTATTGCCTTATTTTTTCTTCTTCTTAAAGTCACCCTTCCCTTCCCTTTCCCCCCTGAAAGATCCTCAGTGATGTATTGGTATACTAGGCTCTGAATGCAGTGAATACCAAAGTGCAGACTATAAACAAACAGCATCTGCTGATTGCAGGGAAGAACACCCATGCTCTGCGCACACACCATGAGAGCACAAACAGGCACAGTATGATTCCAGAATTTTGAAGAGCTTGCTAGGAATTTCACAGTTTGCTTACTGTCAAAATGACTTTTTTTTTTTTTTTTTTACCCACTTGAGTTCCTCCATCTCCTTGAAAAAAAACAAACAAGCCGTCATCTTAATTCCCTAAGACTTTCAGCTCCAGCTCACATCATCTAGAGTGGCAGATGCCCAGTCAGAAACCTGAGGAATCAAACTCCTCTTTAGCCAGCAGAAAAAGTGGGACTAAAAGAAATACTGGAAATGCAAGATGTGTACGTGTGCACTCAGAAAACCAGATAGAGACAACCAAACCAGCACTTTAAGGAACAGATGGAGCAGTTGCTCACCACTCGGGCTCCTGGCCTAACAGCCCGGCTCTATTAAGAAACGCAGTACTGCCTACTTGCTGATGTCCAAAGCTTCTACTTTGGATTCACTTTACAGAAAATGAACCGGATTTTTTTTCCCTCATCTAATTTCACACTGTTGGCCCAAATGAGATGCAAATATAAGTTTTCCTTAAATGAAACAAAGAAAAAATGAAGTTTGCTTGACAGCAGTGAAGTGTGCATATACTGATGAACAGAAATTACACTCTAAGAAAGCAACTTAATTTGTGACTTGGAAGAAAAACAAAACCATGATATTTTGATATCTAGACATGATATTTTGATATCTAGACTGCTTGTCAAAATTGTTTTTGGTTAGTCCAATTAAGAGGTTAAAGTATAAAAAAATATAACCATGGAATTGACTACCTCTGAAACTTCATATAAACATCAATGAGTTTTTGTGTAGCTAATATAAAAGTGAGAATTTAATGTAGTCATCAATACAGCAAGGAAGTGTTTGAAAATGAGTATGCAAAGCAGCCAAAACAAAAAAGCTATATAAAGCACATTGAAGGTAGCTTTCCCCTGGGCAAAAGTTCCTCTCAAGAGGGAATGAGTATGGAAATAGCCAAAAAATCTGCCAGAGTTTCTACTTCATATGAGCGTACCTCAGACTGCGCTTTAGTGAACCTGTGACTTTCCATGAACACCCTGAGCTGAATTTAGCAAAAGTAACTGTCAGTGCACTCCAAAAAAGAAATCTATACACCAACTTCCCCGTCTGTTTGTTCTGTTTTGTCTTCCAGCACCTGAAAACTCAGTGCACATCTGGCCATAGGGCACTGCAGCCCAAAGACAAGTCAGTGCAGGAGCCAGAACAACTTTCCACTGCAGCTCAAGCTCCCGATCCTATTTAACTCCACACCTCTGAAAGAAAGCAATCATACCATCACTTTCAATTTTTAGATGTTGAAAGGTCAAGATTTAAAGCAGTAAGGCAAGCCCTGTCTCACTTCGTTCAATAATTTAAGTATTTTGGCGAAAAATTTCTTATTCTTAGTACAAAATTACTCCCTTCCCAGTCTTTTTCTGTCTTTTCACTGGGTCCCTTTAACGACTCAGGAGTTTTTCAGTCCAACACTCACTCGCTCTGCTCAGTTCTTCACGTGAGCAATGAAATACCAAAATTGAAGCGAGGCAAAGGAGAATCAGAAGTGCTAGAGACAAAATGAATACAAATTTAGGAGTCATTACATGTGCATATTGTGGGATGCCACAGGTTCAGGCAAACATTTATTTCACTTTGATGACTATCTAAATCTTCTACAAGGCTGTTTGCTACTTCTAAAAGGTTTTTGAGGGGCAAGGTTGTGGTTTTAATGTTTTAAGAGAGAAGATCTTAAAAGATACACTAGAATTTCTAACAAACAACAAAACACGACTTTTCACAAAGAGCCTAACTTAAGTATTCATGATGAAAACAAAGTTGTAGTTACTGCTTATTTTGAAAGGACAAGTAGTGGTGGTTTAAAATATTGAATGGGTTAATTTTTTGCACTCAGGGTTTTACAGTTTATGGGTAAAATAATTAGTTTTGTTTTAAAAAATGATTAGCACCAGCTTCTTCACTTCCCTTAGTGGGAGTCACAGATGGTCAGTACTGGTGAAAACACGACCCTCTTATTTAAGTATCACCAATCAAGCACCATCTTTTGACATTTCCTTTGAATATCTTCCGTTCATCTCATCCCAAAAGCCTTTGACAAACCAAAAGCAAATGAAAATGGTCCCTCTGCTTCCATCTACAATAACCTACAGATACTACACTAACCTAGCTATATGGAAGTGATGGGTCTACAGCTGAGTCTGATTCTCTAACCCGTATTTAGAAAAGAAGCCACATGCCTTCAAAATGCTCTGGTTGAAGTAAAATGCTACAGATGCTAAATTCTCCACTTCCTACCTAATATGGTTCAAAGTTTCTGTCCAAAAATGTAACGCGCTCTGTGGGATTAGTGGTAGCCTCCTGCCTTTCCATGACTCCCCTCAACTTCACTCCTATGAAATAATGAACCCGTTGACCCAGAAAAATATGTGAGAGAGAATTTTGTTAAGATCTGGCCCCAGTGTCCAAAACTCAGCTACCTCCCCAAAAGGTTTCCACAAATCTCAGAAGCAAATACAAAGCCTCTTTACATGACTTGGCTTTGTTTGAGTAATTTCTTTATAGATGAGTCCATATTCACTCACTGACACAAGTCAAATGGAAACAAAAATAAAACTCTTCAAACTAATCAGACCCTTTCTTCTAAAAGATGGAAAGATCAATCACTGTAATTTCTAGTTTTGAATTCGAGGTGCTCAGATACATCAGTGGCACTGATACAACAAGTGTGGTAAGTGTAGAGCACTTCTCACTGGTCCGGCCAAGTCCTGATTTGGCCAATACAATTTTCACTTTGTGCCTCAAACTGCTGTTCTGCAGCTGCAATAAGTTACTCCAAGCCTGGTTACATGTTAGTAGGTGGTGAAGAGCTCACGCACTGCCCAGAGCACAGGACTCGAAGGACCCCCCTTAGTCACTGAATCCAGCCCCTAAAGTTGCAGACCGCTCATTCATCCCTTGCAAAAACTACCTCCATCTGGAAAGGGAAGCGTTTCCCTGTCTCCAGTACTCTTACTGGGAGCCCATTAGATCCCAGTTACCAAGAGCTTTCAAATCCTACTGGGTAGAAGGAGCAGAAGCTCTTTATTCAATCTTTTCAATATTCTATGTTTATGTCCTTGTCAAACTGAATGAATGGCAGCTAAAATCTGACACAACCAACCAATTCTTCAGTCAAACTCCAAGATCAGATGTAGCAAGTAATGACAATGCACACTCATCATCACTTCACTATGAGAGCTACCTGCCACATCCCAAATGGTAACATTTAATCAGGCTAGTATAAAATATATTAATGCAGTCTGACTTCTAGTGCCAAAGGCTTCACAGATTTAGTTGCTAACACTAGCTAGCAAGACAAAAAAGGCTGACAACTGGGAGTTTTACTGATTTTTTTTTCACAGCTTCGTTACTGTATGTCTGTACAACAAATGCAACGTGACACCTCATCTGTAACATACCGGTAATTGTTTAAATACATTTTCAGAAATAACCAAATAACCATGAAATAGTAAAACACCAGAATCAAGATTCAAAGATTAACCTCTCATGCCCTACAACAATTTAAGGATTATCTTCATAAAGAAAAATTCCTCCAGAAATGAAACTAATGAGAGCAAAACCTTTGCAAATAAAAAGTGTAGAAAATTTTTGAATAGTCTTACTTGTAGTTTTTCTCCCAGAACTTGATCGGTCTTGCGTATGATGCGATAAAGATGACGCTACCAAGAAATGGACTCAGTGGTGTAGAAAAGATTGAAGTGGTCAGAGTTTGGAAAAAAAGCATAGCAGAGTCTGAAAATTGCAAGTTAAGGTAACACAAATTATTTCTTAATATTTTTAAACCATTGTTGAGTCAGCTCTTTGAACTATGTATTTTCACTTTTTTTTGTTATTTATTTTACCAAAGAGGTGGCAAGGAAAGGAAAGGAAGGCAAGCAGTGCCAAATTGCCAATTGCCAGTATGTAATCGGTGGCTCTTCAATGCTACACAGTTGTAATGGAGGCGACATGTCTGAACAGAGTATGTTATTAGCAGGGTGACCCTGTCTAATCTCTGCCCGAGGACAGATCCTGAGCAGTAAGTGCCCTTTTCCAGGTACCTTAGTGTACCTTCTATAACACAGTAAGTGCCTTTCCAGAGTCTGACACACAGAGTTTAAAACACAAAAATCTCAAAAAAACCTAATTTTCTTGGAAATTCTCCATTCTCTGCACTGGAGTCTTGCTCCCAAAGTGTCCAGTATTTCATTCTGCAAGTTTCTGCTTATTTTGGAATGAACTAATATGTGGAGAAATAACTATGCCTCTGTTAATCCAACTTGCTGGCTTAAAATCATGCTTTCATGTTAATTTTTACTGACAATTTAATATTCCATGCTGACTGAAAGGTAAAAAATGTTCAGCATTTCATTCTTTTTGAAACATATATGAAATGAGAAGGTGAGGACAGGGGAATAGTAAATATCACACAAACATCATAACAAATGCCTGAATCCAGAGCTTTAAATGTAAATTCATATTCCAGATTGCTGGAAAGCAAGTTAGGAAATGGACAAGGATACTGAAAAACACGTGAGTTGAAAGGAACGTGATTAAAAAGGCCAAGCAAATTCAATGTTAGGTTTTAATTCTGCATTAATTCATACCACGTCCATGAAATCTCAGGAAAAAAGTTTCCAAGTTGGCATAAGAGAATAGTTGTCCTTCCATACACCACTCTTGGGAGGAAGGTGCTAAATAAAGAAGTCACGGACTAAGGAACGACTATCAACGTACAATGCTCAAGTGCACCTCAAACTAAAATTCAGGTCAAATCACCCAATAACCACAGTCTTTTAGCTTAGCCTCTTATAATAAATATCCTGTATGTGTGTCCCACAGACTTTGAGACTTCACAAAAAACCATTTTAACACATGTAGCATCATTCGTGGTACAGTATTTCCATAAAAAGGCTAGCTAGCCACGCTTTCAAAGCAATCTGCAAAATCTAAAAACAAATATTTGCCAAAACATATCTCTCAAATCCCTCAAACTTATTAAAAGAGAGTGGTCTGGAATGGTGTCTTTGTGCATTAGTGAGCTTGCAAAATGAGCTGCCCTCAAGAGTCTAAAGTTCAAAAAGCAACAAAGAGGACAGAGCAGGGAGCAAGTGCATCAAAAAAGTTAAACTGTCACATTACACTGTAGTCATAACCAGCATTAGCTGTGAAAGATGAACAAGTATTTACAAGTGTCAGATAAAGGAAGGAGGCATGGGAGCTGAAGAGACAAAAAGAGAACAAGGAGGACAGATAAGGACAGTAAATCAAGTTTTCTAAAGAGAGTTCTAATGTCATGATTGATTTAAAAATTGCCACCATCATGAGTTAAGACATTTAGGACACCACTGTGAACTGTTTGTCTAAGACATAATCAGTAGCAACAGTTTTATTTTTGCTAAGCGACATAATGCTCTACTGTATGTACGTTGGAAGACATTTCCCGTTTGACTTGTGAAGAGTGATTTTAATAAAGTTTTTCATATATGTGTGTTATGAGAGCACGTAACAGCACCCAACTCCCTTACATACACAGTTGATGTGTACAGTGGGCAATTATCTGTCATCAGGGTTTTTTTATTTGATGTCACCCAATTTCCTTTTATTAGGGTTTTTTTTTTTATACCAATGCTTTAATTATGCTTAAGTAGAAAATAAAAAAGAAGTGCCAAAAACTTACAGGCATGCTTTTTTATTCTATGTCCCAAGCCAGTTTTCCTGTGTACCATCTTTGTTATGCTATACAGGGTAGAAACGGAACTTGTTTCTTTGTGAATAATGGATTTTCTACTTAATATGGCCAAAATAAAATTTTGAGAAGAAGAAATAACTAAAAACCCTTCAACATGAAATAAAGCATTCTATTTTGAGGATTCATTCTTGTAATTCAAAAATCTGTTTAAATTCCAGTCAGTTTCAAAACAAGTAACTGAAAGACATTTTCAAAGTCTTCCATCCACTTCTTTTAACACAAAACTTCACAGTAATGCTAGTGCAAACCCTCTGTTTCCCAAAACCCACACTTATTGCAATTTCTTGCAATTTCAAGAAATTGCAATTTCTATGGGCCAAAAAAAGTTTTGTCACTTCCAAGCACACGATCACTTAGAAGACTGGAGAACTGAGCATTACAGGGTTTCCTTTTCTGACGTTAGAGCTGTAAACCCTGAAACAGCCAAAGCAGAAACTCTCAAACAGGATCATCTGCACTATAAATCCTTTCTTTCTAAATCTCACTGTTGATTTATTATGTAAATTCCTCCCTGACTACAAACTACACTGACTTTCTCAGTGCACTGACAGTTATAAACACATAACCTTTTCTTACTCATTTAAGCACTGGGAAGTGAAGTTGCAAATCTCTCCGCAAGCCAGAAGCCCATTCCCGTTCCTTGTCTTCCGGGATTAGGAGGGACTTTGAGGGGTCACCTAGTGCATTTAGCAGCAACAAGGAAGGATCAGCTAAACCTAGATGACTCCTAACAGATGTTCGTCTAAATTCCTGAAGATCTCTAATTGTGGAGGCTCCACAACCTCTACCAGGCAAAGCTCCACACGTGTTGCCCTTAGTACTCTGCACACCGGAATCAAATGCATTAAAGCATGCAGAACTTTTCATACCACTGAGCTCTATGGCAAAAGCTCACAGAGGCACTTCGAAATTTAAAAATTTATGCCCCATTTGCAGAAGTGACTTAGGCAATTAAGAACCACAAATAATTAAACTCTGCAAAGAAATGGCAGGCTTAGTGCCTCTGCAAACTGCAACATGCATTCATCAGTACTGTTTGCAGGGTTATGGTAACAACAAATAAAAATAACATGCAAAAAGGCGAAGTTATTGTTGTTGTGGGAGTAGTAACTTGGGCATTTAACTAGTATCCTAATTGCAACAGTGCCTTAAAAGACAGATTTGCATTTACAAAGGACATTAGAAATATAAATAATAGAAAACTAGTCTAGATCACTTCAGTAATAACTGTGTAAATAAATTAAATCCTGCTTAGTTAACTGCTTTCCATTTTGCAAAGCTTAATTGGTACTTTTACCAAGAATAAAGTTATTACTGCACAAAATATTTGTGACCAAAGGGAAACTCATTGAAATATCATCTCGGTTCTTAAATGTTTTACTAAATAACCTTATATACACTTCTCCTGCAATTCATGCCTACAACAGAGATGAAAATAATTTTTTGTTGTGGAATTCTGTAATAATTTGCTACAAATCACTCAAAGTGCTCAGACAGATCGCTATTTTTATAATGCTCTCCTTTTGTAAATAGACAATCTAAAGCTTTCCCTCAGCGAGTTATTCTGTCTGCAATTCCCCTTGCCCAAGGCTCTCATTTATACTTCCTATGTAGAAACATAAGCATACTTAATCAATGTTGCATATGATTCAATATATCACAGCAAAGAGCAGAGGGAAGAAATCACTCAAGGGGGGAAATATGTGCTATATCTAATAAACAGTACAAAGTAAATTCTTCAGTAGGTCTGAACTAAAACCACTTTTGTCAACTTTTCTTCCACAACTTTGGTTGTGAGGGAAGGAAGAAATGAAAAGTTAGTCTCTGGAAAATGCTTTAGATGTCAATAAAGTTAAATTTGTTCAGTTAAAGTGTTTTATTTAATTTTTGCATCTTTTTCCTGTATTAAATCAAGTTTCTAACTGAATTAGACTTTAAGCTGAGAAATTTTTGTTCCAAAAGTCCAATTTTTTAACCCTACAGACATTTGGGGGTCACTGAACTCTGTGTTTTACTCTCCGTATTCACAAAACCAATGTTCACAGCCCTGGAACAGGCACTGAAACAGACTGTTTCCAAAGGACTGCTTTGGTGTTGATGAACATATATCGTTATTTACAAAATGGAGTGCAAATATTAAAAAGGAGAATGCTTCTCTGCACCACAATGAAAAATGTACATTAAAATCCAGCTGCTTCCGAAATGGGAAAAAAAAAAATTAGGACAGTTGCAACAGAAATTGGCTCACTGAAATGAATTTGCATCTGAGATACCAACTAGAAGCAACTGAGAAAGTAACTAATATTTTAGAGCTCAGTCAGCCATATGCCCAGCACCTTACAAAACTAGCTTCTGCATACATAAAAGTCCACCCAAGCTGGAGCAATATGTCAGTCACAACATTTCTTTCTGAATGCATCAAAAGCCAGTGCTGACGATTGTAGAAGTAAGTGATCTGCAGAATGTGGCTCAGTGGGAAGTGAGCAGACATACACAGAGCACTTTGAGTAAGAGTTCGGTTTCCCAGTTTCAGATCCCATGCAGCCAAGAAAGAGAAAACTGTATGTCTCAGGAGATGCTCCAAGCATTTTCACATTTTAAAATAAGTTACCTCGGAATTTCGCACCTTGTTCAAACACTGTAAATAAATTACATACATGAAGAGGAATTTAAGAATCAAGAAAACAAATTTATAAAGGATATGAGGTATTGCAAAGAGCTGAGCAAAAACATGGAATGATGATCCCCAGGCAATCTGCCAGGGAGCAATGTATGTCATGATGAACTGCAACTTCTGCAGTAGGTCCCACAGCTGAAAAACAAAAAAAAACAGAAAACACAGTGACTTTTTAGGCCCTGAGATAGTTTCAATACTAATACCTGAAAGTGACACTTTTTAGAACTGTGCCCTGGAATGAATGAGAGAGAAATTATATTGTATTGTTAGCTTTCATGGGCATTAAGGCCATAGAATACATTTTTTTCCTGCCAGCTCTCTTGGCATCGGGCCAAAACAGATCTTATGTCCCATCTGCATTGGGCCATCAGATTCATATTGCAGAGTAGGTTCCTGACAAACTGTCAGGAAAGATTTGGCCATCAATAGACATTAGTGCTCAACACACACACAAGTTGACAGTGAAACAGGAGTATATGCAATATTTCATGCTTATATAGCAAATATATGTTGAATTTCCTGTAGTAATTTTTTTAATTGAGTTAATGAAAAAAAAAAAGACATTGCCAACATCCTGAAAGACATTGAGGCTATATCAATACTTGTATACGAAATGCTTCCAGGGAATGTTCCCAAGCACCGGTATTGTGTATGTTGTTAAATTGTTAGAACGGTCCCTGGTAAGGTTTTGCGCTGGCCCAGCTAGCACTCTTCCAAGCAATCCCCAGACATCCTTTCAAATGAAAACCCTCCATGGTCCATTTCCAGGTGGCAATTCCACACCTCCACCCTGCATGCAGACTGGGAGAGTTTATTAGCATGGACACAAGCTTCCCCATGACAGCTTGCCTCAAGAACAGAGCATGGTCCTAGGCACTCTTCATTTACTAGTATGTTGACAGTCAGAGAGGATGCACCTTCACTGGCTAACTCATTTCATCTGTCCTCAAGTTGCCACCCCAAAGTAACACTTGGCCATCTGTTGCCACATCAGCAATCCACTTACAAGATGTTTCATTGAGCTTCTCTATGAATTGTCATAAATAACTTCAAATTAATTGGGAGGGAGGTAAGACTGACTGATAGCATTAATGTGTTTTGGTCTTTGTGCTACCAAACTATTGCAGAAGCAGCTGCTGTGTCATGCTAACTCCAGTTATAACTGATAAACCTTCCAGTTGAGATGCAAGCAGTGCTTCACATGCTTTCTGTGCTTTGGCATGACTTAAATTAGGAGCAGTATGCAAAATACAGATTATGTTAACTTTGCACAGGCATACTATTTAAAACCAGCAAAGCCCTGATAAAAACAAGCTGTTATGATCTCTTCAAGGCACAGCATGGTTACCCCTATTTAGCTTAAGTATGAGAAATTCAGATCTTGTCAACTTTGTTGTCTCTCAAAAATACTACATGTGACTTGAAAACAACATTAGATGAAGTAGGCAAGTAAAACTGAACTGAAGCTAGAATGGACTTTTATTTATTTGAACCCTGTTCAGCAGGCTGTGGGGTTGCTTTGTTTTGCTTAATTTTTATTTATCTGAAATGTCTGAATGAACAGCTGGGAGAAAAATTGTGTCTGCTAAGAGATTTAAGTGAAGGGCTGAAAAAGCTAATGACTCACATCTGAAACCTCAAAAATTCAAAACTGCAGCACAACCCAGCAAAGTTCTGCCTGCTACAGATTGAAATCACAAAGCCATAAATCATCCCAGCTGTGCTCAAAGCTCAGGGTTCATCAAAAGGTTTTCAAACCTCAAATAAAATTCAGGTTTTGCATTTGCTAGGAAACCAAATCCAGGAGACCACCCTTCTGGCTTCTTATTCCATTACAATGTTTTAATCATTCTTTAATATTTACACATTCTTGCAAAACAGGCCACGGAGCCCAAGTTCCCTGTTGCTTCTAACAAGTCCTACTACTACTACATTCACCACTGCTTGAACTTGCTGTTGTTTCTTTCAACACTTGCCTCTTGGCTAATGTTTCTACAAGGAGAACATGAATGTAAGAATAGCGCTCTAGTGAACCTCTCTTGGTTTTTGAGAGCCTTATGACACTGCACCTAAAGGCCTGGAAATGTGTGATTTTCAAGCTACTGCTTTCATTAAGAGTTGTCAAGTGCCTCTATTACCTCTTAAATTACCACTTCCAGGGCACATTCTGCAAAACACCTTAAGGGTAATGTGCCATTAGCATTTTACATATCTAACTATACTTGTTAAAGGTGATGTCACCTAGCAACTACAATAAAGAGATTTAGGAAGGGGGGACTTGGCTTTACATTTTGTCTTTTTTGTTTTGCTAGAAACATCTGAAAAAATATTGCTCCTTCTCAGTTTTACCCAATGTACTACATACGTTCTCCTATACCTGGCATAGGAACTCCAAGGATTCACAAAGCGCTATTGCTTTTCTCATAGAAAGAAACTGAAGCTGCTAAAAATTGCCTTCATAAACAGGAGGAAGCTGACCCTCAGAAACAGTAATTCTCTTATTTGACCTACAGCTAACTGCATTTCAGTCTTCAATAATCATAAGACACTAACTCAAGAGGAAAGCCTTCAACATCTTTTTTAAATTGTCAGAAACAATTAGTATTAGAAAGGGTTAGGAAAGATAAAGCCCATCTGGAGTTAAATCTGGCAAGGAAAGTGAAAGGCAACAGGAAGGACTTCTACAGGTACATCAGCAGCAAAAGACAGACTGGGGAAAACACGGACCGGCTGCTGGATGGGGCAGGGGACCTGGTGACAAAGGACATGGAGAAGGTCAAAGTACTCAATGGCTTCCTTGCCTTGGTCTTTACTGGTAAGACTTCAGGAATCGCAAGCCCCCGAGGCCTGTGGGAAAGCATGGAGAAATGAAGACACACTAAGTAGTGAATGATTAATTAAGGGTACATTTAAACAAACTAGACAAAAACACTTCCAAGGGACCTGATGGGACACCTCAGCCCTCCTGTGATTCTATGAAATATGCAATTTATCCTCAGTAAAGTTTTGTTTTAATTAGGGTAATAACTTGCTTCTGAGGGTCCGAGGTATATTTTTAAATATTTTTTTAACAGTGCTAGATACAAAGGGGGAACCTGTAGTGAAAGTGTAAAAAAAAAAAAAAAAATCTATGCTGAGTTTTAACCCTCTCTTTATAACGATTTCCTTAAACATGTATAAAAGATTGATTTTTCATTAAGACTTCTCCATCCGAGTTTAGGATGATTTATAAAATAATATTTTTATTAAGCCCTCTTATTAGATCATCAATGTTTTCTACAGTTCACTAAGCAGAAAAATGATATATTATTTAGGGGACAAAGTTCTAATATTCCCAGATATCATTACTCATGTGACAGTTTTGCACAGTAAACAGTTTTTAAGTCTTTGATAAAGAGTTTAAATTATCAGTATACTCAGTGAATTTAAACCAGCACATTCCCACTACTGTCAAGTGAAAGTGCAGAACATGCATCTTTCTTTCATATTTATTTTATGTGGACACACACATTTTATCATCTTAATCATCCTTAATTCCTCTGAGTTCTGAAGCCTCTACAGACCTCTGGCACATAAGCTGGTATTCTGTCTATCTATAGACAACCAAAGGCAGAGACTTATCTTTTTGGGATTTCTTTTAAATCTGGTTAGTCTTACTTAACCAAATTTAAGTAACATTACAAACTAGAAGTTAATGGAAATTAGTTAACATACATTAAAAAAATATTTGGGGAGTCTGAAACATCACTAAAATGTGATCTCCTTTTCTCAGTTTGGTAGATTTCAATAAATTAGCCAAAAGATTAACATCTGAATCTAAATGACACTGAATGTGAGATGGAGACCATGCAATGCTTTCAGTTTTTGGCAGCCTTTCTATCTGTTTAGCATCTGTTGGGATTCTGTGTGGGCAGACTCCTTAGCAATACTGGGAATAAATAATGCATAAACATTAACATTTTCTTGCTAAGCTTGAATTCTGCTGTGTTTTAAAAAAAGTATATGTACAAATTGGTTTTAAACAAAAATAACTGTCATATATATATGGCTATATACTCTATGTGCAACACAAAATTGAGATTAAAAAAGTTAAATGCAGAAAGCAATTCTTTCCCGCTTTGAACAGGTATTTCTTTATATTCCTGTTGAGATCCTAAGAACTTGAGACAGATTTGAACTCAGACTCTCAGATGCTAGGTGGGTATTTAGTTTTTCATATTAAGCTAATTCTGGTCAATTGGTAGCTCCAAGTCTTGGAAGTAAATTCTAATACCTACTAGTAATTTCTTTTTGGTTTTTTTGTATGTCAATAAAATTTAAGATACATTAAGAGGGAAAAGTGAGTACGTACGTGTTTATGGATATGAAATTAAACTTAAGTGGAATAATTTTATTCTAATTCATGGCTTTGCTTTGCAAATCATTGACTTTCTGGTTTTTATTTAATGCCATTTATAAAAAACTTCACCTATGAAATCCTATATAACAAGATTTACTGGAAGTATCAAAGCTTTTTAATGCCTATCTCTTAAGTCATTGTGACATTCTATTGGAGTATTTGAACAGCACCATGTTTGAATCTCCAACAAATCTTTCCAGGCTGTCTTTATTTGCATCTGCTTACAGGCATTTGAAGCCTTTGTATCGTGGGATTTCAAGATCATTGTCTAATGCAACATATATAAGAGGATCAAAATACAATCAGTCCAAGGCTCTGATATCAAACCTCGGAGGAATACATTCCTGAAACACAGTGTTCAGCACCTAACATTAAAACATGCCTGTTTCGTACACTGTCAAACAGTTTGAGTAACAATCCTCGGAAGCTTTACGCTTGAAGTTAAACGCTAACCATCAGGCAGAAGAGTAAGTATGATGAGGATTATGACAATAAGATCATGATAAAACCTAACAGCCATGGATCTGCTCATGGCAGAGGCTGCTTCTTCCAACACTGTTAGCTGACAGCAAGAGTCTAGAGAAGGAGCCTGTAGTACTGCAAGAAACTATCTCCCATATCTCCCAAGGTGGGCAAAAAGGACAAGATCAGAGCTAATCAGCTTAATTTGCAGAGGGCCAGACAAGCGAAATAAATCAGCTGGGAGCTGCGCTGATCCAGCCTCTTCAGTGAAGCCTTCATAGGCATAGCTCCTGCCAAGACTGTATCTTCCCAGAAGTTTCCTTTACTAAAAGTGCACATAAAAAATACAGAGTAAGTTGTGTGCTGAAGCACCAGATACTCAAGATTTCTTTTTCAGTGCCTGCATCAACAGATACAGAACACACCTCTATCAGCATGAAAGTACATGAACATAGTCCTCAGTGCGTAGTGAGCCAGACTGAACCCAGGGAGCGGGTGTACATCTCCCTGCACCCCTGAGTGCGTTTGTCCCATTCTAAAGGAAAAAACACAAAGAAAGAGAGAAAATGCAATTTGGGAATAGTGTCAGGAATGAAGTCTGACAAAGAGGTCAGTGATGGAAGGCTGAATGAAAAATCAATTAAACAATTTCTCCAATATTAAAAGGAAACATGAACCATACAGTGCTCAAGAGAATTAAGCAGTCTATGGAAAATACCACTGGGATTATCCTGTCAAATATCAGATGTAGCCTTGGGTATTTTACTCAGCAGAAAGTGTCTTAACAGGGTTTATATGCCAGATATCAAAAGTTGAGGAAACAGCTGTGAGCCAAGAGGGTGCAGCTGATTAAGACATTGGATTTCAGTATGCACGAATGGCAAGAAATGGATTAAAATATGAATTAATGACTTAGTGCCAGAAGCTTTGAAGTGAAACATCAGATTTAGAGAAGGATGAAAAATCAGAAGGGGACAGGAAAGAGAGTGAGGCTTTTGACTTACAAGTAGCACCTAAGTCAATCAATGGGACATGCCAACTAACCAAGAGTTTTATTGCCACAAAGGCAATAAAAAGATTCAATAGGTTAATTACTTGACTTCAACAAAGCACCAAGAAGGTCAATGCACTTGGTAGCACTTTCTCATAAAATGAAGGAAAATAAGATGACACACATAATTTCTTTCCTGTCCAAGGGATTGAGTTGTGGATGTTGAAAGTTAAGCCTGATCAGCACAGGTCTGGCAGGTTGTTACAAACTGGCTGTCTTAGCTGGAGTTACTTTGACATAAAGATCATCTTTCATACATGTGTGACATTGGATACTATGGCAGAAAGAAATATAGAGAAAGAGAAAAATTCTTATAAAAAAATAAAAAATACTGATTCCTTATTAGCTGGAAAATGTATTCTGGGAAAGAGGAAAAAATATCAGAGGGAAATTGTATTCTTAAGTGAGCTCAGCAGGGGTAAGAGTACTTAGGCAAATGAATTCAGTGTTAATGAAGGCAAATTTAACAAGCTCTGGTTCTTTGATTATTTTGCCTTATGCATGAAGACACATTCAGAACCCTCAGAGGACTTGACTGTAAGAAAATATAAGGTGATTTCATATTTTAGTATTGCTAATTAGTTCATCCACACACACAAATTAAGAGGCCATTAAACTGCCTGCCAGTAACATACAAGACACTGAAAGAGATAAAAAGTTGTAGTCCTATATGTTAGAGGGTTAATGACACTGGGTCTTATAATTCCCATCAGGATCTGCATAGCAGATGAGTGTGTAAGCTAGGGGTGGCTCTTTCTTTAGGGCTTAAAGGAAGCTACATAGATTTGGCAAAAATGCATATTCCAAAGCCAGATATCACTTCTCAGCTGAAAGAGGTGCTGGTAAAAGAACTGATTTACCACAGTTTTGCACACAGGAATCTCTAACATGCTGCTGGTTGCTCGCAGCAGTGAACAGACTGGCAAAAAAACACCCACCAGTTTTTTTTGTAGTGGCCAAGAGCACACTACAGCCAGAAGCATCCACATTCACACTACCAAGTTTTTTGCTGTTTTTGCTCCTTCAGCTCAACATCAGCACCACTTGAGGTTCCAAAAGCAGTTCAGGGAGACACTATGACTCCTCTCCACCAGCAAGATTTAAAGGATGCCCATTAGCACTGGATGAAATGGAAAGCCACATCTTTAAGAGAATACAGAAAGAGCTGGGGACAAGCCTTGCCCTGGGCATCTTTGTTAACACTCAGCCAGTTCCAAACTGATATCCTCGCTCTTTGAATTATTTGCATTGGTTTCTACTTCACACTTAACAATACCTGTTCATTCTTGACTTGAACAGTTGTTATTCCAGACATCCTTTAAAAGCAGCTCACACATCTGCCAAGAAGGGCAGTGCTGGGCACGTTCCTTTTTTTTTTTTTTAAATTTTTTTTAATCGCACTGAAGAAAGATGAACTAGATGAGCTATGACATGCACTTAACCATCCATATGCTCTCTTTCTCATGTATGTGTTCTGTACATTGCGTTTTCCTCAGTTAAGTATTATGTGTCAGTAGACATCAGAAGGGTGGAAGAAAGGTCCATCTTTTCATCATTCCAAAATAGTTTATTCTTTCCATGGCCCCAAACTGGTTAGTATTCCCACATTTTTTACCCTATTACAGAAAGTCTTAGATGTTTTCCTACTGTTAGAAGTCTAGGAAGAAATCTCCTAAGTCCTGTTATATATTCCATCTTTGCTGTGCCTATGAAGAATATATTCTCACTTATTTGTGGGTTTCCATTTTCAACGAATATGAACATTCTTATTAACCTCTGCACTGACACCATCTCCTAAAAAGTCCAGGGAGAAAAACTGGCTCATTTGAAAAGTTTACACAGAGTCTTGTAGACCAAGAAGACTGTCTTGATTATCCGGTTTGACTTCCTGTAAAGCATTACACCCACAATTTTTGAATGAGCAATCATGTAATTTTACAAGGCCATTCAGCTCTGATTCAAAGAATATAGACAATGGGAGTTTTGGACAGAAGAATACCAGGCTGTAGCCAAGGAGACAAACTGGGCTGGCTATATGGAAAGTCTTAGTATAAGAAAGATGGAGAACTCCTGTTCCACTTGAATTGAAAGCTGCAATCATTCTTAAAAATAAATAAGAAAGTCTTTCCTAAGTGTTTATCTTGCTCCCTTCCCATGGCAATTTGAAAGACAAAACAGCACACTCTGCATATGCCTAATCAACTTTTCGCATTAAGTTTTCACATTCCGCAACTTGTCAAAATGTAAACAGCTAATGATTTTTTAAAAAGAAGTGACTTAACCATGTCACATTAATAAGTCCTATGATGTTAAAGACCAAAAATCCAGGTTGATTAAAAAAATCCTCAGGAATAGAACTGAATACACTCTCTTGTTCTCTGTGTTACCCCAGTGTGGGTGGCTTGGCTATTTGCAAACAGAGATAGAAATCTGTGAGCAGTGATTTGGACTTCCATGCCTCAACCTGTTCAGGAAGCAATATGCTCATTTGGAGCGTCTGATTTGACTAAATTACATTAAATCAACAGCACAATGGGGAAAATAAGGGAAGCAAAATCAGTGAGATATTCAGAAATATTCTACCCAACATTATTAGCAAAGTTTTATTCAACGTAATCGGCTTCAAGAGTCACTAGTGCAGTTGCGAATGTCTGCTGAATTTAGATGCCTTCTTCCCCAGTGCCTGGCAGAAGAAAATAAATGTTTACTACCACAGTGCTTTAATAGCATGAAAACATGTTTTTTGTGGGGTAGCCATGCTGAAAAATTACCATCACCATAACTAAGGCAGAGTGCTTCTAGTGTTCCCTAATTCAGATGGTGGCAAGTTCGCACTTTCAATGAGTACGCAGAAATCAGCCATGACTGTGTTAACAAGTTCTGCATAGCCAAAGGTGATGGTAATAGAAACTATTCCAGTTTTTGTTTTTCTTTTTAAAAATAGTTGCAAACACAAAAATGACTGAACTACAGGTGGACAGAATCTGTGAAGACCCATAAAGCTTTTAGGAACAGAGGTGGATGCAGCTTGCTTAGGGCCTATAGTATGGAATAAACACACATCATCTTTATCCTCAAGTGACCATATCCTTTACTAAAGTTCCACAATACTGAGCTAATAAAAGCTCAGACCTTAATTAGAGTAAAGAAAACTTATGCCCTTTATAATCTGAAATTAATAGGACTTTAATTGCTATCACCTGCAATGCTATTTTTCAGACTGGCTTTAATGATCATTGTGTAACTGTGCATGTGCATTTGTAATATAAATAATTCAACCATTTAATTTCAATATTTTAAAATGGAACAAGGACAAGTCCACTTGATGAACTAATGACCTGCAAAATTTCAGATATTATCAGATACAAAGAAGATGGCAGATCAATGCTAAAACTACATTTTCAAAACATGTCTGTAGTACAAGCTTTCAGCCTAGTAGAGTAGTAGTTATTCTAGCAAACATCTCTGATTAATTTGGTATGCATCCTTCATTATCTCATTCATATTGCTATCACTAGTCTTTCTACTGTAAACAGTAGCTTCAAACTACCCAAGCAACTCCCAAAAAACAACATTGAAAAGCCTTTACATCTCTCTTCCAAAAACATGCAATAATCCACACCAGTATTTTGTGATATGCTTATAAGCTCAACATTTTCAAAAGAATTAATGAATAGTGAGACTTTCAATTCTGGGGTGCTAATTTTTTGATCCTGTAAAGAGGTGTCTGGAGAATGAGTCTTAGGACTAAATAAGCCATTATCCAGACACGGGATGTCCACTGATGCACATCATTGACAATCTTCTCTGGAGACAGAAGTGCATCTCTTACTCTAGGGAACGTAGTAATGCAACAAATACTGGAAACTGCCACAATGCTACCAACCTCTGCATTACTTTTCACTGCTCATCTTTCACTCCAAGGTAAGAAGCTTAAAAAATTACTCTAACCCTATTTTAGGACCACAGAGCATGGGGCAGGGGTTCTTTTTAAAGCAGGGCTTTGTATCTCTTCTGCTCCTTTTCTTCTGCCCTCCCTCCCCAACCCTTGCCTCCTCACCCCAGCAGAGAGAAAGCAGAACAGGTCTGAATGTTGAAGGCTTGAAGCAGGTGAAGCTCCTGCTGGAGTCCAAGAGTTCAGAGAAAAGAAAGAGCCCAAGGTCCCTCGCTGAGTTGTGGTTATTCCTCCCTTCCTCTCCTGCCTTACAGCAGCACAGAAATAAACCAGGAAAAGCATTTGACTTCTGCTTCGCTCTTTGCCTGAATGACTGGGAACTCCCAACATAACACCAATGAACTGGGCCTTTCCTTAGGACACCTGAAACTTCCATGTCTTTCTCCTCTCAGAAATTAAGTGGTGCTAGCTGGGTCATACTCACACATATAGTAGGAATATTTTAGAAAAAGAAACCAAGCAAACAAGCCTGACAAAAAAACCCAACAACAACAACAAAAACAAACACCTCACCAGAGTTACCCCTGGACAAACTGTATCATATGTTATGGCAATCAGGGACCAACAAGTTTAAAAACAAAACAAAATACAAAAGAATTGGTAAAAGCTTTAGGCAAGTCTTCAATAGTTTCTCATGTTTTATCAAGGTAATAGTTAAACCTGCTTCTTTCAGTGAAACAGCATAGATAGCAAATCAAGACAGGATCTGATCTGACTGATGCAGAAAGGTTTTTTTTTTTAAAGTAAATTCAACTAGAGCACAAGCCAAGAGTTAACAATGTAAAAGAGAGGAAGGAGCTCTGAGGTTAAGGTTAAGGGCAGCATCACAAGGATAACAGACTGAAAATAGGAAAAGAAAAATGTTAAGGCTGACATTAGGAAAACATTTATTATCATGAGGATGATTAGATAATGGAATAATTTCCCAAAGGAAGTTGTTGAGTCAAACACTAGAGGCATTCAAAGGAAACCTAGATAAAAACACCAGGCGATTGATCTGGAGGGCAGCCCTGCACTAATGACCCAAGAGGCTCTTTCCAACTCATTGAGGATTCTCCTCTTGAAAACAACAATTCCAAACTTTCTATAGCAACATGTGAACAAAAAGTAAATGCAAAACATTGCACTAAACCAGTGAAAACAATTAACTGGAATGTTTTTTCTTCCACAAAACCAGATTTTTTCCTCTATAGTACCAATAATCTGTGTCTATATATGCATTCATTACTTCTAGAAAATCCTACTACATATTGGTCAGCACAGTGACACTGAGAAGAAAAATAAAGCTATGAACTATATTTTCCAAAGAAAATGACAGGAGCTATAAAACTTGCCTTATGAAACACGATGGACATCATGAAGAAATCCAGCAAGAAATTTTCTGAAATGTCTCTGTAGTCAAATCGGAAGAAGATTACAGTAAAGCTCAAAGTAACAAACTGATTAATAGGATTACAGAATGAGGAGCGGAGGAGTTTCATCCCAGCAACTGTTATCAGGATAATATCACAGCTGTAAGTAAGGCAGAAAGAAAAAACCTAATCAAGTCAAAGTCATAAAGCATTAAATTATGAAGCTCTTAAATACAAATAGCTATACCAGATGTATTTAAATTGCTATGTATATCTAAATCTTATTGATTTCTGATATTTATCTTATGTTCTTTTAGTAATCACACTTATTTGACCCATGTGCAACTTCATATTTTTCGCTTATCATTATCACACGCTTGTAATCTGTAATAAAGAACTCTGTACTAAAAACAGTTGTATTGACTACTAAAAACCAAGAATCTAGAAAGGATATTTTTATAGAGCTCTTAAAATAAAATTTCAGTTTCAGAAATATCTTGGCACTTCCATTAATACATTACTGTAATTTGAAAAAAATGTCTTGAACCCACTCCAGTTTTTTTTTTATTACTAGAAATTTCACTTGATGACAGAGTTTATAATTATTCTCTTAATTTCATTACACACAACGCCAAAATTCTGGATACAAACACCCATAGACGTGAAGTGCTTGAAATTCTTACCATTGTTCTTGATCGGAAGGTCATCTATTCTATATGGTAATTACTTCATCAGATGAAAAGAAATTGTGTGTTGCATCTATCTGTTGTAAAATGCATGCAGTCTGCATTTTACTCTCCCTTATTATATTTCAGAGAGCGAAATTAAGCTGAGAACTCTAAATAGTAAGTGACCACACAGAAAATCAAGAAGTCCAATCTTTAAAAATTAAAGTGCTTGCTGCTATATCTCCAAGAAGATAAGATTCCTCTTTTAACTCTCCACAAAACTACACAGTTTTCTGTGTAAGAAAAGAAAATGCAATCATACGAGAAAGAAAGATGGAGGTAACGTGTTGGCAAGCCCTGAATTTAAAAAAACACTCCAGTCTCTGGATATATATCTGAACTTAGAGACTTGAGTTGCTCACATTTTTAAGTTTTGTTTTTAAGATACTTTACAGAATTAGAAAGATGGTCTTGCTTGGACAGCAATTTTGATCTCTTGATAATACAGCCTATTCTGGGGGTTAGAACCTAAAAAGGTCTCAGACACATTCATTTTTAGATCGCCTGGGTAGATGGGCACTCCTCTGAGGTGCGACACTGTACTGGGCTCCAGACCATGAACACTTGCATGGTTCTGTATTTTATCCAACAACCACTAAAAAACACAGGAACAGGGTCACGATCAGAAATTGGAAGACATGATTCCCCATTCCTGTAAGAATTGCCTTACCACCACAGAAGGAGGAATCAAGAGCAAACCTCCCATAGCCTCTGCTTTCCTGGTAAGTGCTTAACAGTTGGACTCTTGTTAAATGAAATGGGCAACACCACCTTCTCCATCAAGTTTTTTAAAAGGAAGGAAATCAAAGCAGTATTTTGTGAACTCGATCCTGATTGCATACTGGGGATGCTGCAAAAACAGCTCTCAGCTCAAAACCTTTGGGTTTCTGTGTTCTAGTCAGAATAAGAGAAGAGACAAATGATTTATTCAGAAAGCTCTGGGCATGTTCAGAAGTATATCTCAAGCCTCCTAATGAACCATCAAGTCAAATTCAGGAGTATTTAGTGATATTAGGTACCCTCAGGGTTTTCTGGCAGTTGAACAAATATATTTGGATTGCAGTTTTGCACGTTGATGCCCAAGAACCATACTGGATCTATTCCTGAAAAGACAACCCAAACCTAATAGACATGTACAAGTAACTCCCCGTTAACTGAGAGCCACGTAACTTCTCTTAAGTAAATTAAGCATATTCACTTTTTGGGAAATGCATTGGTTTTTTGACGCTGGTGAAAGTAGATGGGGACTTCAATGCGTAATGAGCAACTGAAAGTAGACCAGGTATTTGCAAAATACATAGAAGGTTCTCCTCCATCCTGCTGCGAACAAGGAGAATACCTGCTGCCATGACTGACACCTGACACGCCAGAAAGCTCTAAACAGGTTTTCATCATTCTAGCAAGGCTCATAAGTCTGTACATTTCCAGGTTGATTTTATTTTATGTGGCATTTATTCATTATTGTGTATCTTCTGTAATGCAGATGCAACTTTGTGTGCAGGTCATGCTAAAGGATCACCAGGACATCACTGTTGGAATGAAATGCCAGGTCGACCTTATTTCTCACCTTGTCAAAGCTGTTCTTTTCAATTTGCCCCAGATTTCTGAATGGAAAGCCTAGTGACTAAGTGAAATAGATTCTGAAGCCACTAGAAGCCATCCCAGTGCATCCTGTATGAACTGGTTGGATCTTGCATTCTTCAGAAAGAAGAAAATTCTTGCAACATGGAGGAAATTTCACATGGAAAACTTAGAGATCATAGAGCAAAAGGAAGACTTTTGCCTTACTGGATCTGTTAACGTGGAAAATTTCACAAAAAATGACATTTTATAAAATAATGCTCTCAGAAAATAATTTGCTCATTATCCCTCTTCTTTAAAGTTATTGCCACACAAGATGTTTTTCCTGGGGCCTTAATTCCCAGCAGAGAGAAAGCAAGAGAGAGAGAGAAGGGGGGCTTATTTCTGAAGCCTCTGTGGCAGGTAACACGGGCAGGCTTTTCAGCTTGTCTGTATGGGTCCCATTAATAACCAGCACATCAGGGTCTGGAAAGCTCAAGCAAGCTCCTGACTGTGAAGGAGCTGCTCTACCTCCTCAAGAAGCAAGCCGTTTCAGTCCTTTAAATCACAAAGCAAGATGAAGCTTCTTTAAAAAATACATTCAAATCGAGAAAAACTCCAAAATCAAATCATGCAAAACGTACCACCTCAGACACTTTCAGACACAGAGCGGGAGAGTGCCGCCTTCCCTTCTCTAAGGCAGGATGTGGTCTGATCCTTGGGCAGTAAATAACTAAGGAAAGTTCCAACAACAGAAAACGAGGATTTATGTATTAAAGCAGAAAAAGTACAACCCTCAGTAAGACTGTACATGGAAGGAGCAAGGAGAATCCAGGATCCCTCACAGGCTTACAGAGTTGAGGAGAAAGACGTAGGATCTGAGGACAAATGTTTTGCATGTAGCATTTACATGGTAGCTGTAGGGGAAGCGTATTAAAGAGGAGTGCCAGAGAAGAAGGGATACTGGGAGCGTTGTGGATAGACCTCAGTTACAAGAAAAAGGAGAAAACACAGGTTTTAAATCCAAGGTGAGCACACAGACACAAGGGGGACGGAGAAGGAAAGGATTATCATGGTATTCCCCTACAGGCCAAACAATCAGAGGCAGACAAATGTAATTACTTTCTTTAATCTCAAGATTTCTGGGGGACTGACTCACTACTTCTGAACACTTGAGGGAGGCGATACTTTAAAGTGCAATCTAGCTTGGAGGAATGACTATGTAAAAATAGCACCTTCCTAACCCTACATATTTGCTCCGTGCATGTATTCAGTCACGTCTGCCAACTAGTCACAAATGACATTTTGATTACTTTTTAGTTCTCCCAGCCTGGCAGAACCAAATAGAGGGATGAGTGTGAACTCAGTTTCACCCTGGGCAATACATCTAAACTCCTGAAGCACCTTGGCCTTAGCATCTCCCAAGTGCCTGGGGGAAAAAGGTCAACAGGGAACTACACAGGCTATCTCTGAGTGACTGGTGAGAGTCTCTCTGGAAAAGTAGTTGTCTGGGAGGAATATGCAGAAAATTTGACTAACGCCCTGGTCCTAGTTTCAGCCCCTAAAAGCAGGGGCCACCTTTTCCTTATAGTTGTGTAGTCCCTAAAGCTGTGTTGCTCTTCAAGAGAGAAGAATAATTAAAACAGCATGCAATTTTTACATCAAAGTTCTTCTATCTCATATTTAAAGTTAAGAATCTAAATTATTATTAATGCTGAGGAACTCCCCCCCCTCCAGCAGGTTTTCCTGCTACTGGAACCTTCCTTCCTGAACACAGGCGGTTTCTTTGTTTTTATCAACTGCATCACTGTCATTCTGATAAAAAGACTGCAGAAACTCTGCTCACTGGGGATACTGCAGTCACTAAGCCTGCTGAATATCTGCAGTAGGCAAGTCACTGACCAAAATATTTACCATAAAAGGCTGTCTGCAAGGATCATACTGTGAGACCATGGATCAGCATCACCAGTTCTGCTTAGCATCAGAGACATCAGACTTTGGAAAAACTTGTATCCCTGCTTTCTCAAACCACTTTTAATGCAGGACTACCCACCATTCTACACTGTTTAATATTTTATTCAGTCTTGCCTTAAAAGACTTGTGTGGTGAAGCTTCTGATAACTCCTTTGGGAGACTACGCCATAGTCTTAAAAATCCTCAGTTAGGAAATGTTTCCTGATATCCAGCCTAGATTTCTCATTTTCATCTGATTAATTCTAGTTACCCCACTGTGTTTATGCCCATCAAACACCTGCAGCCTCGTATAGCATGTCTTGCTTTTAATTGCCATTTAGACATTCCATATATATCTATATATAGCTCTTTAATCTTTTAATTTCTCTCTCTCTCACTGGAGTCACGTCTTAGCATGTGCCAAGGTAGTTTAGCTTTTTTCTTTCAACAAAGCCAGTGATTATTGTATACTGAACTAATAATGCACAAAAGCAAACTGTGACAAGCAAACAGACTTATTTAAGAAACAAATTTCATTTCTCAGTCTTCAGTCTAAAACCAAATATTCTACTAATCACATGCTTTGAGTTATAATCTACTTACTGTGTACCAAGCTTCTTGTATTTACTAATTGAGAAAGCATCAATGGTGAGGGCATTCAGTATTATAGCTGGATACAAAATGTATTTCTCAAAGCACTGAAGCCACACATAGAGCCTTTCAAACCACATCAAATGAGCAGCATCTGAAATAGAAATTCAGATAGCAGATAGTTTCATCAAATTATCAGCATTTTTTGCACTGCAATACCATAGAAGAAACTACTTCGCTCACATTAATAAATATAATCAACCAACTAATTTATGAAACAATGGAATTCGTAATTCTTTTGCAATAGAGAAATCATTTTGTTCTCTGAATTTAGACAGTATCTGTTTTGCTGCTTCTAACTGCCCTCATGAGAAAAGCTCAGAAACGATAAAGAGATGGTACATGCTAGATGGTAGTTTCTACATAATCCAGTTACTAGTCACTATATTAAATAGCACTTTTAGTGATGTAATGACTCCAGAGAGGCCCTCTCCAGCTCTGGCACTGACCTGGTGGATGACCTAGGAAACCTCATTTGAACTCTGTGCCTCTCCTTCTCCATCTTACAGTGGCATAACACTCACTGATAAATGAAATATCCTTTGAGATCTAAAGACTGAAGAATTAACAGGAGCTAGAAACGGTCATAGATGTTTCTCAAAACACTTAAACAGCCATTGTAAAAAGTATCTGCCAGGATCACATAATTCACCAGTAAAGAACATCTTTTTTTGCAGTAGACTTTTCTAACAACATCACAGTGCTTAATATGAGTATTAAACAAGAACTGAATGCTCCATGCAATTCAACTGCTATGAGAACTTAGGGGAACTGAGTACAGAAACACTTGTGTACAGACAAAAATAATGTCTTCATTCTCAACTGAGCTCAGCTAGACAAGGTTATTGGAAAAACAGTGAACATAAAAAGGCAGAACTTGGTATTGACTCAGAAATAACAATGCCAGCTACTGAATCTCCAATACTCTTCCCTGCAGAAATGAAAATAATTATGTATAGACATCCCACCCACCCACACACACCTTTTCAATGACAGGCAAAGACGACATGCTGAATCAACAGATTTGTATGTTCTACAGGCACTATCGTATAGGCTCAAAGAGAATATCGTATAGGCTCAAAGAGAAAGACCTAAAAGCAATCCTTCCAAATTAGCTTCAAGTCATGCTTTGCCTGCCATCTTAAGCTAAGGCAATGCTCTTGCAAAAATCTGCCTTCAGAAAATATGATCAACTTCTGTTTCTTGTTATAACATAAAAATATTTCCTCCTCTTATTACCTAAAGGCCACCTCCTAAAAGTTCAGACACACAGCGAAATACCCATTTTGGAACCTAGCTGTTATTCTCTGTTTCTCTCTCCTCCTCCTGAACTACAAATTGCTCTCAGAGCTCCACTCAATAACTTCATCCAGCTACCCAAAGCTGAGCTCTGTGTAAGAACTCAAGCTTGAATAAAGAGATGTGCATATCAAGTAGACCAAAAAGAAGGCAGCTGCAGGAGCAGAGAGATGTGTGCAGACAATGCAGACAGAAAAAAAAAGAGCTCACATTCAGAGAGGGCCCAGGAGAAGATGTGGATGATTGGAAAATGGCTTACATGAATCTGTGGGGTATAAAAGCAGTGGTGGGGAGGAAGGAGAAGAAAAAAAACAGTCTCTAATGTTTCAAGGGTTTCTTTCTCACTCGGTCCTGCACTACTTTCTACACATCTATTATACCATAAGCTCATACATCTTGACCTCAGTCTTTCTTCCCACAGTCAAGCAAAACAATGACAGGTAATAAATGAGTTCTCATATGGGCATCATGAGAACTGGTCTGATAATTGCTATTCTGTGGAAGGCCTGAAAGTTTGAACAGCTCATCCAGAGTCTATGAAACAAAGTCAGGAATAAACTTGTGGAATTGTCATTACCAGCTGCTCATCTAATTGCAAGCAATCATTCGTCTCCCCATAGCACTACACTTGTTAAAAATTAGGAAGCTGAAAATGAAATTCTATGCACTAAAAGCTCCTCACAGACATCTTGTTTTGTGTACTTGTCCTTTCATTGTCCATGCCTGACAACTACAGGATACTGTCCTTTTCCAGGCTTCTCTTTCTATACAAACAGGGAACCTTTAAGTTCGGCTCCTACATTTTTCTTACAAGGTAAAAGAAAGAAGACAGCCTGTCAGACATATCTATCAAAGGGATTACACAACCTTTTCCTCAGCCTGTCTCATCTCAGAACACGATAAAAAGCCTCTGCAACAGCCTAAGGGACTGAAATTGTTTTTTTTCTTTTTTTTTACTCTTGTTTTCTAACACACAACACCAGATACATTGGAATAATAGTTAAACCCCAAAGTGCGGAAATGGACCACATATAAAATGAGGACTGCAAAAGAAGGAAAAAAGCCTGTTGCCCGCAGCAGGTAGCATGGGAAATGCAGCTGATCTCAAAGCAGAAGGAAACCCATCTGTGGAGATCAGTCTGGCAGATCTCTACCCTCAACCTTTTCAAAAGCTGAGTCATTGCATTTAGGAAAAGCATGTTTTCTGACAAATGAAGACAGACTTAATCAGGACAAGGGAAAGAAATCCTACAGTAGTCTTTTATGACTAAGTGATGTAACAAACAATAAAACTTGGGTATTGATCAGAAGTACTGATTATCAGGGAGAGGAAGCCCTGAACAATGTTTTCAGTTGGGCATGATCTTTAATAAGATTTATATTTCTACTACACTTCCCCTGGCGTATTGCAGTAAAAGTTAAAAGGCAACCTTCACTCAAGTCTCTTGGGTACTTTTTTTTCATACTCAAGCCTTGTTTGGAAAGTAATCGTTTTGAAAGACATCATTTTTTTCAAAAAAAGATTTAAATCCTTAATGCATGGTTTTGCAGAGAGGGATCTGAACTCTTTTGTTGTCTAGTTGAAGAACAGATTAAAGTCCCTCAGCAGAGTGTGTTCTGACAACACTGTCTTAAAACACCTCAGGAACATATATTGAGAATGATTAAGGCACAGGATCCATCAAGAAATGACAAGCAAACTTTTGGCTGGTAGCAAAGGCAAGATGAGAGCTGGGGGCGGGGGGGGGAAGCTGCGCTTCTCAAAGTACACTGTCTGCTTGCAGAAATAACTGTATCAGAACAGGAAATCAGACCTCAACATACTAAAATATTTACTGGTACTCGCATGTATCAGGGCACTATCCGTTGAAGCCAGCAGACATTAGCAAGAACAAATCTTCAAGAAAATTTCACAGTTTCTTTCAATTTTAATGTTTCTCTAAAAGCGTTATGATGGAAATTAGAAATTAGGAAGTTGCACTACCCATGCTGCTCAAATGATGTATCATTATATGTCAGAAAGTAGAAAAAATTCTGCCTCAATTTCATCAATCATTTAAGTTTTTAAATTATATAAAATGCCAACGTATTAAGCATGAACTATAACATATCAAGCAACACAGCAAGTAACAGTACTGTAATGTAAAAGCAAAAGGCAGATCAGACGATGGGTCGTGAAAAGCCACTTAGGGTCAGTAAGATGATTAAGGGACAGAAGCATTTGACATAGGAGCAGAGGCTGAGAGAGCTGGGATTGCTTAGCCTTGAGAAGAAAAGGCTCAGGGGGCATCTTATTAATGCCTGACTGGGGGCATTTTTGGGGTATAAATACCTGATGGGGAGGGTAAAGTTGATGGAGCCAGACTGTTCTTAGTAGTGCCCAGTGACAGGACAAAAGGAAATGGGCACAAACTGAAATTCCATTTCAACATAAGAAAAAAAAACAACCAAAACAACCTTTCTTACTGTAAGGATGATCGAATGCTAGAACAGGTTGTCCAGAAGGGTTGTGGAGTCTCCATGCTTGAAGATATTCAAAACTGGATACAGCCCGGCGCAACCTGCTCTAGCTGACTCTGCTCCAAGCAGGGGCGTTGGACTAGAAAATCTCCAGAGGTGCCTGCCCAGCCTCAGCCCTTCTGTGCAGTGGTTTCAGGAGACAACTTCTACAGGTTCACAGATTTGCTGGTGATCGGGGGGTGGGGGATGGAAATGATGGGATATGCATGCTATTCAGAAGAGGGAAATGTAAAGCATAATTTATTCTCCCTGCTCTGTTCCTTCTGTAATTTTTTTTTGTAAACCAAGACAAGCTGCAAGTCATTGCATCCATTGTTTAGAAAATATTTTATTCCAAACCTCTCACTTCCCGTTGCTGGTGCTCTTTGTTTTTAAGTATGGGGTGGGAGATCCACAGCCAGGGGTGATGCTTGCGAAGCTGAGGCAGTACATAATGTGTTACAAATCCCACAGTCCATGCTAAAGCAAACAGGACAATGCTGAGAAATGGCTGGGCCAAAAGAGAAAACATGAAACATGGTTGTAATTTTCAAACAACATTTTTAGATAAAATTTTTTTAACAGTTTTTAACAGTTCCTATAATTGTTTTTTTGTGCAATTAATTTTTATTCCTATGTTCAAACTCTCTGACTCCACAGGTGGATATGGATCTTGAAATATGCATTTTTCACACACAACCAATTTTTTCCTCCCTAATTGGAGGAAAAAAGGCAAGTGATCAGGCTTACTCATTCTGTCCCTCAGGTTCCACATCATAAAAGAGCTGTGGATATGCACAGGTTTAAGGAAAGAGACATCAAATAAGTAACACTAAAATTAATACAAATATCCATAAACTAACTGCCTTGCAGATCAAAAAATGTTATCATAGCAAGTAAATACATTTTCACTAAGTTCTCTTCCCACAATCTCTATTCTTTCCAGTTAAAGCACCCTGTGGTTTTGCATAAAAGAGATAATACCTTGGGGGGGGGGGGGCAAAAAAAAAGAGCAGATACACACCCTTAATGATAGAAACACAGTACTGGCACTGACAGCAAATGACAGAACAGCAGCCGCTGTGCAGACAATGAGATCCGATTTCAAGATTTCTTTCTGTGAAAAATAATTATTTTATACAAAATTAGCAAGCCAATACTACTTTAACCAAAGTAAATGACACTGTTCTCAATTACTTGCAGTCTGCATTGTGATAAGGCTAATCAGCACTCCCTGATACAAAAGTATTTTCTCCAGTCTGCTTTGGGAAATTATTTCTTCACACTCTAGGTCTGTCAAAGTAATCACATTTAAATTCATAATGCCTAATTTTAAATTATATTTTTAAATAACGTAGTTTTAAGATTGGAGAAATGAAAGCAATACATTTTCATACTGAGTCTGATTCTGTTTAAGGAATATAACTCTTTCACACTATGACTTTTTTATTTTTGGGAATCAAAATTCTGGTTCCATTTCCTATTTGCAAGCATTAAGATTTCTTCAGATTCACTTTCTCTTGCATTACTGAAATGACTCATGCTTCTCTGTAATGTTGTCAGAGACACGAAGTTAATACATTTATTATGTTCTAAAGTGACATGTCCCATTCTCTGATTCTCTGTTTTGGAAGCCAAATTTCAGCAAGATTTTACGGATTTCAGACAAGGCCTTTTTGTAGTGTCACTGAATGATAATGAAAGGACACGTCTGCCTTTACATAAAGATCTATAACTAGGGTAGGAGTAATTTTGTTTCTAAAGATTGGAAAATATCACTGTCTTTCCAGCCCATTTTTCTTGTGATTAAAATGTCATTCTCAGTAAACGAATAAACAAGATAGCTTGCGAGCTGTGCGATCTTCTGAATTGTACTTTGGAGGCCACCCAAACGTCTTTGTGAGTAAATGAAAATCTTGTCTTAGATTTATGAGAGGGGCATTTAAGTTCAGCACTCAATACTGCTGCTAAGTTATCAAATGAGTAACTATTTGTAGCTTGTGGTTTAGAAACTGACTTATGCTTCAATTCAAAGACATCTAGAAACAACATGCGAAATGCAACACTTTTGTTAGAATTAGAAGCTCATCTGATTTCCTGGTGCTGCAATCTAGGTAGTCTTCATGTATCTCATCAGAGAAGAAGAAAGAAAACTAAAATAATGATGGGATAGCAAATCTATGAATAAAGGAGATAAAAAGAAAGCAAGCAGAACAAGTGAACAACAGAAGGGTTGCGAATTACAGGGGAAACTGGTAGCAACCACTATATTTAGGCTGCCTATCACTCCCTGTTATGAAGGATGCTTCTTAGTAAAAGGTCACAAGCATCAGCACTTCCACTTACTGCAGCAGGCCTTTGAAATTCAGCAGGACTAAAAAGCCTTCAGGCTCAAGAAGTACTTTTGCTTTGTCCCAGGAAACTCCAATCCAGTTTAGCTGAATTCTCAAGCGATCACCACTGTCCTCCCCTTTCCCTCGCTGCTCAGGAGCATGTACCTCCAAAAGAACAGCGCTCCCTCCCTTCCGAGAGCTGTGCCCTCTCCAGACAGCCCTGTACTCCACATGGACTATAGGTGGGAAGGTGTAGGAGCAGAGCTAGGTCTTCCTAACTCTTCCCAACCATCTTTTCAAAGCATAGCACTGCTGGCTTTGTTCCTCGCTTCTTGGCTGTCGTATGCAACAGGAGAACCACAACATGAGGGACCTCACAGGAAAAGCCTTCTCTTCCCTGAAAAAAAAACTTTGATCCCTGCCTGTCCCCACAGGTCCTCTCCATTCGGTTCAGACCTCCTCTCACTAGCAAGTTGTGTATCCATCTCCTACTCAAGTGGTTTTAGTATGTGAAGCAGCACTGAAAAATCGTGGTCAAAACCCTGATAAAGATAGATAAGGGAATTATTACCAATGCACGTAATGGAAATAATTTTTTTTTAACCTTTCCAGATTTTTTTTAAAGATGTTGCATAGGAAATCTACATAAAGCAGCAGTATTTAGCTTGTAAAATTCAGCATCTGAGAAAGTTAAGCAGTGCCAGATTTATACGGCACTATTTCAGCCCCTTTGTGAATACATACTATGAAAAGTCTTCATCAAGTATCATTTTCTGCACAGCTGAATCCAACTACTCAATAATCTAAAACAAGCTTATAAGAACAACAAACATACTCCAATCATATTTTCAAGCTCTTCTGTACAACCAGAAAAGATTACTATTAAAATGACTTATTTCTCTCACAATCGGGTGACTGAAGAAGCTGCCATTTTAAGAACTACATCAAATATTAAGAGTTTAGCTGCAAAAACGGCAGAGGTGATATTAACGGACATTTTGGGGAGAGGTGGCATCCTAACTTTCCATTCTGTACCAAGTCACCAAAGAGAATATTTTCAAAAGATTACATTCAAAAGAGAATGTATTACACAGATGATATTGCACAGGACTGGTATTTCCCACCTTTCCCATCTTTGAGTTTGCAAGTGTTCTTTTTAGGGTGTTCTCACTGCTTTTGACACATTAACAATCCCATACAGGAAAAGGCCTATGTTTTCAAAGCAATGATTATTATTCAGGTATTTAAACCCAAATCTGACAATTGCATTCCAACTCTGGCAACATCTCAAGTGTTTAAAGTACCATATATGCCCAGGCTTGCCCTTTTGCCCTTACACAGAACTGCTTCAAAATGTAAATGTCCTGCTCAGCTGCTGACTTGCACAGCGGTCCCCACAGGAGCTCCTTCTTGATGTCGCAGATGCTTTCAAACTTCTCACAAAATTCAGGGGTTTTGCCTTCTAAAACAAAGCTGAGCAGTACTTGCTTTTGTTTCATGTCATGGCAGAGTTGTCAGGGCCCCCCAGGAAACGGCTGACCCTGGGCAGTTATCTCTCTGACTGAGGGGGGATTCAGAGCTACCTTCCAGGAGAAAACCTTGGGAATCTACCTACAGACTGCTGTGGGTGGATCTGCAGCTTCCACCATTCCTGCTGAAGGCAGCTAGCTCCTGTAAAGCACGTGCCTACCTTGGACGCAACTCTGTTCCCCGTCCTGCATTTAGACCCAACTGTCTAACACAGGATTTTCGATTCCATTCCGAAGGCCAGGCACTTATGAATTGAATACTGAATAGCCCTACTATGTGGTGCTTGAGTCCTTCATTGCAATTGGTCCAACGTGGAAAAGTTAAGCTCTGATCACAGTTAAAATCTCTGCAGTGAGAGATAATCACTGTTACAGTTTGGGCTGAAAGCAGGTGTTCTTTTTTCCTCCATTTTACACTCAAGAAAAAGAAGAATTCCCAAACCAACATCGCTACATTTGATGCCTCAGATTTTACAAGCAGAATATACTATAGTGGCACTTTTTTTAAATTATTATTTTCAATTATGCTTTTGAAGCTTTGCACAAATCCTTTTACTAGCTAGCTAAATGTCTGTATTAAAGGCCAGGAAGGAAGCTGAGTTTGAATGTAACACATTAGCACCCTCAGGCCACTGGTTAATCTAGTAATCAGCCATGTGGATGCCTATAGAAATTAATTATAATGGTAGGAAGCTCCATTCTCAAAGTTGAATGGTCAATTATCCATCACAGCTGCTTTATAATTCAGGCTTCCAAAGCTGGCAATTCTTACACAGCTATTCAAGCAAAGGAAAATAGTAAAGGTCATGTAACTAAACATTAGAGATGCTGTATTTATTATTCCTAACATCAATGCAAAGCCACTACAGAATACAACACATTAATTTTCAATATTAACCTTGTTTGCTTTCAGCTCCTTGAGGAGGTGATTTGGTTCTGTACGCCTCAGGATTTCTGATTAAAACGAGTCTTCTTTAAATGGCATGTTACGTAGACCATGTGTCTGTACACAGACCAGGGCAAGGCTAGCTGTTGTGTTGCATCCTGCCATCTCTTGCCACTGACAGCAGGTCAGGAATACTGTCCTCGCAAAGGAGCACTCCAAGAGGAAAAAACAAACTACCACCATGAAATCTCCTTCAAATACTGACATATTGTTTCACCCAGTTTCTGAACTGTTTGAAGATCCCCTTGCAGAAGTTCTGGAAGCTATTTAAAATTGGCTTTTAAGATTCAGCTGAGTCCTACATCCTAAACACGATTGCTGTTGCTGAAGCAAGTCAGCAGAGACTGTGGCCTGACTGTGCTCCTCAAACTTGAGGCATGTGCATTTTCTCCCGCCTCAATTCTTCCCTACTTGCTCTATTAGCACTGCACTGTGAGATAGCAGTGGGAGTCTCCTGGCAAACTGGTTAGTGTTTAATTGAGACAGAGGTACCAGATAACACAGGGGTTAGACAAAGAGCCTGCATTAATCAGAAATTGCCCTCTCTTTCTTCAAGAGGTCTCCCAGTGTGGAAGAATTAGCACTGCTAATTGTCACTGTAAGCAAACACATTTGCTTACAGTTTTTATACAGACTGAGGGAAGCCTCGACAGACAAAAACGAAGGCAAAAGACTAGCAAGCTCCAGCAACACTGAAGGAAAGCAGCCTCTGTCTAAAAGCAGCAGCATGGAGTATCAAAGTACAGAGCAGAAACGTGCCCATCCCCCAAACCAGGTACATCCTGGAAATCAGAAGGTGCCAGGAATTCCACTTAATTAAATGCAAAACAACACGGGCAAAACATGACAGGAATGAGACATGGTGCAGAGAAGAACTGAAGTCCTGTATCTGGCCAGCCCCACCACAGTCCTCCCTGAGCTTCTGCACCTTCCGCCCCAATGGCTCACGGGCCCAAGTGTGGTTGAACTACATGGTAACTGTGTTAATACAAGACATCAGATCCCTGTCCACATTACTGCCACAAAAATAGGTCGAGAGTCTGCAGCATGACTCCATTTTTAAAATACAGCCAGGATTTTAGATGCAAATTTGTTCATTCTCCTGGGTTTTGTTTTCAATATATTGAAGCCTTGCTCAAGGTTTCCCTCTGCACTGTGAAATGAAACCAATTAAGTGGACAGCCACAGTCCCCTGGCAAGGTTCCATCCGCAGAACAGATGAGATCAGACTCTGTACTGCTCTAAGAAGAGCACTATCGGCAAAAGATACAAGTAGGATATAAATATGGGGGAACGAGAAGCTTTCCATTACATCTTTCTATTACATCTCTGTTACTAGATGGACATTCATACTGCAGTGTGACCCCGTTGCAAAGAGTTTAGTTTGCAAGAAACTGTAGCTCACTACAAGCAAGAAGAAATAGGCATATCACTTAATCTTATGTGGGCCTTATTAGAGTAAGCAGTTTAAAATAACATTATACATGGTAGAAAATAACAGCTAGAAAGAAGCAGCAGCTTAGCAAAGAAAAGTAGAAAACATTGGTAGGGTGGGATAAACTTGTGCTGAACGTATAGGCTGTGTAACACCTTATAAAATGTCCAACAAATATGATACAAGATGTACAGGAGAGATGCATCCCTTTGAAGGGACATTTGGAGGCCAGGCCAGCTACTGCACTAGCAACCTGTCACTAGACTCTCAGGTCATGTCTAAGGGTCAAAAAAAGGCAGTCTGTCTTCCAGGCACACTCTGAACGCTCCTTGCTTCTGCAAGCATTCAGTAATTTAGGAATAGTTGCCTAGATTGCAAATGCTCAGATGCAGGCGTTAAGGATGTGGTCAGGAGGAAGAGCTGTCTGACAGCCGGGAAGCAGGACAGTTCATGATTCTAAGAAATGTCAAACATCCCTTAATACTTTTGGAAACTTCATGATCTTCCCACATGAACTCTTTATAAGATCAACCTCCCCTGGGTAACAGCTAGTGAGGTTTTTTTTTATATAAAAAGACACAAAAAGGAAGATGGGTCACTTTGGATGTTTAAGCTGAAGTGGGAAATAAGCTGACACAAACTTAGAGCTACGTGCCAGACAGTAGGAAATAAACAGCCTGCCAAGCAAAGACGACAGGATGAGACAGCAATGCTTGGCACCAGGCATGTACCTCCCCCTCTCATACTAGTCAAGTTTCACATGCTTCTTCCATGTCTAGGTGCCAAGTCTGGTCTGTGCTCCACCTGGCTTGGCTGGGGTGCAGGGTATACAATCAAGAGTACTTCCTGGCACAGAAAAAGGCAATCCTGAAAACCAGGTCAACTCCTAGCCCTAGAAAAAGAATAAATATGGCCTGCTTTAAACACACTTAAGTCTGTGGACCAAATCCTGTCCCCCTCCAACGCAGACAGGGAGTTTGGCAGGACGGCACACCTTTTTGAATGCTTGTTGAACAATCCAGCCTACTTTGTACACACCAGGTTGCCAGGCTGTAACTCTATGCACAGAACCTGCATTAGGTCTCCGAGTATCAGGATGAGATACCTCATTCCCCAAGCTCTAAGAGTGCATTTCCCATCAACTGTATTAAGGAATCAATGTTGCGGAGTCCTTCAAAGGAACCCTTCAGAAAGGAAAATTGTAATATCCCCCTTCTCCGTTCTGGTCTCATGGGAAAGAAGATCCAGAAGAACTTCTCTCACTTTCCATCTATAGATTTAAAGGAACAGGATAGAGATCCTCCCATTTTCTGTGCTTTTAGTAATTTAAATATTATATTACTAAATAAGCATATTTTAAAATATTTTTCCTCAGTGGGGAAAATGCATGGGAGAGAGCTTTGAACAGAAAGTAATGAAATAAAAGGTCTTACCACTGATTCTCTCATCTTTTCTGGGAGTGGATCTGCTGATGAATCTTCAAATTGTTGACGTAGAAAGTGAGGGACATATTTGCATTGAATAAGGGACCTGTTTAAAAAAAAAAAAAAATCCTAGTTAGGATACTCCTGAACATTTCTAACATTTCCTGGGGGGGGGGGGGGGCAATATTCCTGGAGGGCAGAGGAGGAGAAACAGCCTCAGATTTCCTTCCTCATGTATGCAGTAGCTATCTTATCTCTGTATAGCTGGAGATTGACACAAACCAGCTCTACCTGTGATCAGGGTAGAACTTGCTTGTCAAAATGTTAAGGAGTCTCAGCAGTCCAATCAATGTGACTCAGTCATTCAGAGGAATGAGCAGAGAGGGTACTGTTCCATTCACGCCCTTTATTAATGTCTCAGCTAAGCTGAAACCAATATAGGAGCTGTTTAGACCCACAGTAGAAAGGCCAAAGAAGCTGTTTCTGTATATATTGTATATGAATCCTCAGTTCAAGATTTATGTGCTACCTCCTCCTCCATCTTGAAGTATATGCCACAGGCCATCCCTTAAATACTGTTTCCAATCTCCTTAACTTCCTTTAATTAAGTTCAGAGTTGTTTAAAAAAAAAAAATTCTTAAACCTCTTTTTTTAAGGATTATGCATTTTTATCATGATTGCATAATAAACATCTGATGATGTTGTATATGTATTCTTAATCTTAAGACATTTAACAACCATTTCAGCTGCTGAAGATTTGATTAACAATGTTATGAAATCGGTAGCTAGATTTAAAAGTTAAAATGGATTTAATGGTTTAAGATTACTTCCTTAAAGCAAAAGTTTTAAGGAAAGACAAGTTTCTGTTTTATTAAAGAAGTTAATGAACTGGTGTGTCCTTCCTGGGGAGTGGGAGAGAAGAATACATTTAAATTACTTCAAAATTGAAAGAGCTCACGCTTCCATGCTGATTTGCAATTTACCTGCATATATTTTACTCCAAGGCTAAACAAATCTCCCTAACACAGCACGCAGCTTCACTTCCTTCCATACTCAAGTTCCATACTGTAATGGTGGGTGAACTACACGCTACCTATACAAAGCTTGATCCAGGTCTAATTGACATCAGTGCCAGACACAGTAGGCTTTGGATAAAGTTAATGGCAACAGATATAAGCAGTTCTTGTTGCTTTGCCACATCAGAACCTAGTAATGTATAAGTATCAGATTCCCTGAATCTTCTGGATGGTAAAGAAGGAATTTCTCAACTCTTCAGTAAGACTTACTGGGATTCCAATTTTCTCCTAGTGCCCTATATCCTTTCCTTCCTCATCAGAATTCTTCTCCTTTTCCCAAGTTTCTCTCCTCAAATACAATCTTGAATGGACTAAAAGGCCCTCCACTTCCCCCCTTCTCTCTCCTGCATTACAGAATTGTGCGTCCAACCACCCTGACTTACCATATGCCTGCTACAATCTTCATATACTAAAGAGCCTCACCCCAAGACACGCACAAGACACCTCCTGAATCAAAGGAGAAAACCTTGGGGTTTCCTCACAGGCCCTCTGCACTGTTCTAGGATAAGACTGAGCCGTCTGTGAAGCAGAATCCCAGACGGCATAGTGATACCGGCTGCACAAAACCCATTTGCTTCCTTAATCCCACAGCCATATATGTAGATGCCCAGCTGCTTGCGGACCACCACAGCCCCCATGACAGCCGTGCAGCACAGTTCCCACACAGGAAAACTCATGCCTGCTGCCCTCGAGCTATGGATCCATGGGCCCCTCTCACATCACCTCAACCTGCAGATGACAATGTTGAGGACTTCTCCCCTGGATCTCCCTTGTTCTCAATGGCAGCTTTTAATACACACTACCTTTCCTCAGCTACCTTTAGCAGACTGTCAGAGCAGAAAAGGAAGGAGCTAATCTCAAACAGAGAGCCATGACAGTGACCCTCAGCAAGAGCTGGAACTGAGCCATTTTCCCAGCACATCAAATGCCCTTTCTCCTTGCCACGGCGCTACCCAATGCACATTCTGCAACTCCAGTAGCCTGAGAGCCCCCCTCAACTAAATCGCTATCCTCCAACATGGCAAGCACACAATTTCCCAGAGGGTGAAATCTGCTTCAGAGAATTTGGATAGTGCTGTTTAAAGAGCACCAGCCTTACTGGTAGTCTGACTGCAGCACTTCATTTATTTACAGGACTGATACCAACCAGGCAGACATGGCGAGGAATTTCCACCTCACCACAGTACTTTCAGGAGACAGTCCCTGCGGTTCTGAAACCCAGGCATGACTCTGGTTGTGTGCTGTACAGAGTAATCAAAAAATAACATTTGCAGGCAACTTACATCAGTACAGATGGGTCACTGCTTTGTCTGCTGAGGTGATAAGAAAGTGCAACTAGCAGACCACAGAAAGCAGAGAACAGCGCTGGAATGTGTTGTGCATCCCAGGGTTCCTGAACAGGAGGACAGAAAGCAGAGCATTTGTAAGTTAGGAATGCAGAATGTAATTTTCTTATTTTTCTCCCCCCCCTTTTTTTTTTAAGTAGGCTAAGCTGTACATGCAGTGTTAAAAGCACAGCATCTAAACTTGTACATCATCTACCAAGGACTGAAAATCCTTTTTCATATCAAAGTCTATTATTGTGAAAAAGACTGAGATTAGAGGCATGTTTTGTGATCATATTATGTAATTCCTCTATAATCAGTAATTAGCTAGGAAACCACATGAAAGGCAGGTTTTCTTTCCTCTTTAATGAAACACTAGAGGCAAATTCTCATTAAAATGAGATGCAAGTGAAATGAACTGCACTGTATTTGTCTAAACTCTAAATTGATATGTAGTTACTTGACCTGTGGCCAGATTGCATACAACAAATGCCAGTGTCACCTAAATCAGGCAGTGGGGTACAGTTCTGGCACCTCACTCTGAAATCTTTCTGCTGCTTTGTATGTTACATCCAGGCCCTGCATGGATGATGACGCAGCAGAGAGGAAGAGCGCTCGCCACCGTACGTGACATCCCAAGTAGGAAAGAGGAGACAATTTACACACTCGCCAGCACACCCTGGGCATAACCTGGGCTAGAAATAATAAGAGAAAGAACAGGAAGCTTAAGGAACGCTTATCAAGACCAGCTTCATCTGTGGAGTCCTCAGCTACAAATTAGGGATCCTAAGACATACTTGCGAGTCCTGGCTGTAAAAGGACACAAATTTTGGCTGTGAAGGACACAGAAACTCGATCCATAGCCATTTCACTTATTCAGCTTGTTCAGTTCTTCCACACAACTTCTACCTGATCAAGTGAATGTGAGGTTACCAGATCCTGACATCAGAGCACCTTCTGGGTAGGTTTTGAGACACAAGGCTTGTAGGACCTGTGAAACTTTAAGCCTTCTTCAGCTAGTATGAACAAGGCACCTTCTGCAGTATGTGTTTTGCTTGAAAAACTTCACAACTTGTGCAGGACCAATATTTTCACAGAACAAAGTGGTTCTAATAATCTTATTTTGCCCAGTGATATGCATGATTTCTTAGCAAAGCTGATTCACATTAAGAAAGGTTTCATTTCTTTCAGGGGCAATGAATACCTGGGTAAAACAAACTAATTTGCTGTTAAGGGACAAACCACCTGCTGCAATGTGAGGTTTCTTTGGAATTTAATGATGAAATTCCCATTATCCTAAGAACTGGTATCACAGAAGTGAAATTTTAATTCCAAGAATCACCTTCCCCTCATCATACTACTGAACATCACAAAGATGAAAGAAAGAAGCGTCTAGTTCTATGAAACAATCCTACTTAAAACAGTCATTACAAACAAAAGAACGTGCTACACAGTATTAGTGAAAGAATCCAGCACCATTTGTTTGACAAGTTAAACTTTGCCATCCAATTCCACTCTTCCTTTCATTGTTCCCAGTTTTGGGTCCAAATACATTTTGGGTTAACTTTCCCCATACTTAGTCTCAGGTAAGAATTTCATATTCTTCAAAACACTGAAGAAAACTAAACTGGAGTCAAAACGTTCTGAAAATGGCTGAATCACAGCCCATCCAAATATCCATTACATTTCCAGGGCAATACAACTGCGTACAGATCCACCCAGCAGCTTCTAGGGCATGACTGCCCCTTCATCCTGCAACTTATTTCGAAAGCAAAATACTATAAAGAGCCCGCAATATACCTGGGTAGCAAAATGTATCAGTAGCCAGCTTGAGAAATCATTTCGCCCTATTTCTACTGTAAAACTGCACATGGCTGATTCCTCATTTTTTTGATGGGGAATCTTTACTTCCATATTTTCTGTATATTACACAGAGCTTGTGCATATGGCTGGCGTGTGCTCCAGTTCCAAAGTGTCATTGTCCCCTCAAAGCTCAGCTGCCAGGGAGCCAGGAAGGCAGGCAGGACAGGATCAATATTTGCTATGTGCCTAGAGAGCAGGATTTTCCAGAATAATGCTACACAACATTGTACAAAAGATGAGAATGAGCAAAGGTGTCATTTCTCCAGCATCAGTGTGATGTACCCTGCTCCATTTTGTCATTTTCCTCCCACACTAATGATGCCTGGTAGAGCTTTAAATTAAAAAGATAAAAAAACCCAATATAGCTGATAATTGGACAATGATTCTTCTCAGTGGAAAAACAGGAATGACAGGTTTTAGTCTTGGAAGCTGGTATTATCTGTCATACTAGACAGGGAGTTTGACTTTCTACTTTACCTCATTTGGTTGAGGTGACATGTAGTGCTTTCATATACAGTTTTGACTTTAATGCAGACACTCCAGTAGTCACTTTTAAACCAAGTGAAATGGACTTACAGGATTAAGGATGAAAGTGATGAGTTACAACAGACACAGTGGTCAGGGTGATGGTGTTCCATTTCAACTACAGAATCGCCTAATCCCAAAACAACCCACTAAAAAGGAAGATAAAGGTGTCTTTGAACTTACAAGCCTTTTACCACTGGTAAAGGTGGGGAGGCAAATGTATTTTTAAAAAGTGGCGACAGTAGTTTTCTGTCCTACATTATTTATCCTTTTTGCTTCTTTCCTCCTTTAAAAAAAAACAATGCATGTAGCAAACTCTTATCTTTCAAAAGATATGCTAAAATAAATCATATGTCCTCCTCCAGAGACAATAAGTGCTCTGAACTCAGCAGAACCATTGCAGCAAGTAGAAACTCCTGCTACCTTTTTTTTTTTTTTTAAACAGAATTATTCCTGTCAACTCAAAGACTTTGCAGATTGCTGCAACATTAGCATCATTGAAGGTGTTTGCATACTGACTGGCTTTTTAAATATGGAGACAAACTCCAGTTGTTCTTCACAAACAACAGACATCATCTAATTTTCCACTCTTATGATTTCATCATTATTCAACCAAGTTTTTCGGAGGCCTTTCTCCTTACTTCGGCTCCCCAGATTCATCATGGATCTATGCTCATATCAAACAATATGCACTACTCATTTCAAACAATATGCAGAACAGCTGTTGACAGTCAGCCATTCCACATGTGTGATGGTAAATTGAAAGAAATACTATCATCCTAATTGTGAACATACGAAAACTTTCTGAATGAGACTGTAAAAGGGAATCCTCCCCCCACCCCCACAGGTATGAGAAAATGGTAACAATGACTTGTTTGCTACAAGGTTAACTATAAGCTTAACTGTATTACCATGGATACTCGTTTTCAGTGAACAGTAATGACCAGGAAATGTGAATTATTCATGGACCTCGAGTTACACCAGTTAGAGACAAATTCTAGGGAGAGATGCCCACCAGCCTTATCTTCCCATCATCCATGGAAAACAAAACATTACTTTCCCAGAAGAGCTCCAAAAACCTGACAAGTGATAAACTACCAGAATACAGATATCACTACCCGTTCCGAGCAACGTTGTCTCTGTTTCTCTGCACGCCCAACTGTTATCTGTGACTGTATTTTCATTGCTGAAATTTAAAATCCACAAGGATGGGACTGATGCAGGGGTATGCACGTGTGCGCGCACACCACCTTACACAACAGGGTTCCGGTCTGTGACTAGAATTCCTCGGCTAGAGAGTAATATGAGCAACAACTTCAGGCAGGGGGCATGGATACTCATGTTTCACATAATGGCAAGTTTATCCTCAACAAGAAGTGAAGATTTCTACATTCCTATACAGTGACATACTTCTGTAAGAGTAACCCTGGGCCATATCAGATTCTACAAACATAATTTACTTTTTCTGTTATATCTGGACAATAGGTTCATATTATACACGCAAAAAACTAAGAGCCTAACTATTAAAGTTATGACTAAAGTGCGAGTCTGACTATGGCTGCAAACATCGCTCGCTGAAACGCGTGATACCTGACAATTCTCTCCAAAATTAATACTCCTAACAGCTCTTGCTTGAACCTCAGGGGTCTCTAAATTGGAAAGTACATAAAATTGATGAACCTTGTCTTCAAAACCTCCTACAGGGCTGGAAGTATTTTATGCGGTACGAACAAAGCTGTCTAATAATCCCATACTTCTATTTTTCGTCACTTGCACGTCCAGGAATTCTTTCTATACACATGGGCCCATTCAGTGCTGTTTAGAAATTTATTTGGGCAACCTTAGCAGATTGAGGGAGATGTATGCTTGCAATTCTTTCCCATTATAAAACCCCAAGACAAATATTTCAAAATTATTAGTACACAGATGAAGCCTGCATCGTTGAAAACAGGAATCAAGAAGCATTGTTATTCTGATTAATGAGTTTAAAACTCATTAAACAACAAACCAAACTACATCAATGTGAGCTGAGAATGGTTTAAAATACACACAGGATTTTTAGCAACTGTCCACTGAAGCAATAAGTAAGTTACCAGAAAATACTTTCTTCAGGTATAAGGTAATGGAAACTATATAACTTTCATTAAAAAAATATGCACTTACACAGAGCTGGAGGATGCAGCTGTGCCACATATGAACACATTCACATCAGTTTAATTTTTCTGACCCAAGTCCAAAATCTGAAATTTTTCCAGGCTGATTAAGATAAACAGCAAGTTCCTTAAGCAGTTTAAAAAAAAAAAAAAAAAAAAAAAAAGGCTGGACAACAAATAATTCACTGGTTCTGGATAAGTTTCAAATCCAAACCAGCTGATTGGAACAGAAGGCAGAAGAGGAGGACTGACTGATTCCAGAAACCTTTGGGGATGTGCTCTTCTGCCCCACAGCAAAACACTGATGTGCTGGAATGCTAAAGACTGATATCAAGATGGCTAAATTCCAGACTGAATATTTGTGGAAAAAGTAGGAGGACATACCTGACTTTTTCTTTAAATATCTGTTAAATATTTGGGCACAGACCACAAAACAGATGGAGCAGGAGACAAAAATCAGCACATCAGGCAATTCTAGTCAAGTGAAAAAGATGGCACAGAAGTTCCTGTGTCTCCAATCTGATGGAAGTAATATCTGAAAATAAAAACATCTCCTCCAGGAAAGAGAGATAACCCTTTCATATATCAAAGCTAAGGTAGCTATTAGAGCTGCCAATTTCTGTTCAAGATTACAGGACTGAAACTGAGATCAGAAATAAAGCCAGGCTGAAGTGAACGCAGATAATTTTAAACTAAACTGAATTACCCAATAGCTTCAAAAAAGTAGCAAGCTGAAAAATTGCTGCTATTAGACGTAACAACCCAAGGAATGACCAAAATAGGTGATAAAACCATGTTTAGGATTTAGAGCTTTTTATTAAGCAAAAGTAAATGAAATTTCACAGAGGACCTGGAAAAAACTGGAATAAAGAGTGATGATATCATTAAACAAAGGCCTGGGAGATACAGAAAATCTCAAAGCAAGCAGGAGAAACTCAGGCCTTTGCACTTCAGAAGCTAAGACGTTTATCTTCTCTCTTGTCTGAGATCAAGTTCACAGTATTGTTGTATGTAAGGCTGGATAAGCAGCTGGTGTCATATCACTCATGACAGGGATGTGTCATGGGACAAGATGTATGAAGAGATGCTTTACAGCACCTGAAAGTCTGAAAGCTGTAGCCAAACCACCTTTGCATCACTGGGATAACATGACTGTAAAACAAACAAACAAGCAAATCTAGCCAGGTGACTTTGCATCATCACCAAAGGGAACAACTTCTGTTCACCAGCCACATCAGGCAGCAACAGCAACTTGAAAACCTGCTCCACTCATAATACGCTCCTTTGACTGACAACAGTGACGAACAATGTCTTGTCTGTCAGTCCTCAAGGCCTCAAACACACGGACGGAGACCTGGAATTCCGCTGTTTTGCAGTTTTCTGGAGAAATTATCTGTTATAATTTTAGATGCAATACTCTGTACTTCCTATTGTGAACAATTTGGGGTTGGTTTTTTCTTTTTTAGTTTGGCAGCTTTAAACGTAAAGAAAACTGATCAGTCCAGCAGTAGCACCACCAGAGGAGGTCCTGGCAAACTGCAGACCCACAGCTGCTCCACGCAAAGAGCAAGTGAGGGCAAAGCTGCTGAGGAGCACTCTGAGGAGGGGAGCCGATGGCTTGGCCACAGCAGGTGGGACCCCTTCGCTTCTCAGTCACCTCCAAACAACACGTCCCTGTTCCCCCTCCAAGTGTCTGAGTCACACCACTCCAACACAGGCCTCCCCATCACGCGATGAGTTCGCGCCTGGCCTTGTAACACACTGTCCCTTATTTTAGTTGCGTGGGAAGTGCACGTTTGGTCACATCACACCCTGTGTCCTCCGAGTGAGCCGAATGCAGCCACCCCCCAAAACACCATAGATAAGAAGCATCATAGGCTTCTGATCAAGTCCTGTGATGGGACACGTAAGCAGCCTGCCACATGATCCAACCTGCACATTCACTGTTAGCCCAAGACTAGAGATCTGTCCATCCTTCTTTAGGCGATATGTACGTTTTAGCCATGAGAGAGAAATGTTTCAGGTCATGCGATGGCAAAGATGCTGTGAGGTCATTCAGAAAGAGCAGCAGGGCCAGATGAGCTCATTGGGCACATCCAATTTTGTCTGCAGATCACAGGATGAACTCTCAATCGAGAATACTCTGTAATAATTTTCCTTAAGCAACTTATTTGAACAAAAATCAATGACAATTATTAAGTTAAACTAATGATACCTCTATACCACTGCTGCTTTTTCATAGAGACTCTCAACTGGTTTTGTACAACATAATTCAACAGCAAAATCAGTCAGGACAAGGTACAGGATTTTAGCACAGGCCTATGTTTCAATTCTCAGAGCTTATATTCGCCTTTTGGAAGTTAAGTACACTGTTTTGTGGACATACCCCAAAACAATTGCTCAATTCTTACTTTTTAATTTTTCTAAAATTAGACTTCTAGAGTAAAGGATTAATTGCTGTGAATTTGCTACTCTAAAATAATTTCAAAATTTGACTGCAACTAAATCAAACTATTGTACGCACCTATATAGTTTCTCTTCTAAAAATGAACAGGAAAAACTCACTTAAGAACAGATCTTACGAAATGAACGTTGTTTATTAATTTTAATAAAAAAGAAAATCATGTGGTAAATTAATTATTCTTCTAATGAACTCCTTCAGGAATAATATCTTTCCTTTTGGAATAGTTAACGTACACAGAGAAATGAGGCTAGACTATTTCACCCTGCACGATAATAAATAGAACACAAGAACCACGTAAGGAAGAAGAGGCTCAAACCTGATACTGCTGGAATGGGTCTTCAGCCTGGGCATTTGATGTGAGCAATTGTTCACCAGTAAAAAGCACACAATCACTTAGAGATCCATTCTCCTCTGCAATTTATTTCAGGAAATAGAACTCTGCTAGTTACACCTGCTGAGCTATAAGATGTTCTGCCAATAAACAGAGTTTACATTTGAGGATGCTACATTTCAACCAAGAAATAAGCTTTGCAACCCGGAAATCCTGTGCCAGAGAGACTCTATCATGTTTCCCTGCCCTGAATCTTTTTGATTGTAATGATTTTTTGACCTCCATAAATATTGAAAATTTTGCTCTGTTGGTTGGTGGTTGGTTTTGCCAAACTGACTAAAAGTGAAGAGAGTAAAATAAAGAATAGATGTAAAGTGCAAGTGTGGAAGAGATGCCATTTCTATCTTAAAGAAAACCATGTACTTATCACTGTTGTGCAAACACCTCAATGAAACAGACTATAGCATTTGCTCAGTTTTGAATTAAACTCTGCAATTTCTAGTACACCAAAAATCAAAACCTTCATTTGATTAGGATCAGAAGTTGTTGCTCACTACATATCAAACAGTTCTAGTTTCTTAGAGGGGTATTAGACTACCTTTCACAGTGGTCCCTGTTCAGGATCAGATTCTTCTTACATTTAAGCCAATTCCTATTCCTCCACCAACCAAAGAGTAAGTCTGACAGAATCATTCTCTTGCAGTGTTATAGACAACAGTCCAAAAGGAAAAAAACCTCTGGACCTGACTGAAGAACAAGGAGGGTTAACACAAGTGCTTATTTCATAACTTCTAGAAGAAAAAAACATATGAAATTTCAAGCACCCCAGTAGACTGAGATTATGAGCTGGAGCAAGTGGAATCATCTTTACATGCTTTAAATTAACCTCCTCAGAAGCGCCTTCGCAAGAACAGTGCCATAAAAATTGAAATTAACTGTAATTTCTGTGAGAACAGAAAGTCTGCACTTAATATTGGTAATTTACAACAGATATCTTGTAAATCTTTCACAGCACTCTACAACTTCAGGGTAGCACAAAAAGCATATTTCTAAGCAGTTTGAAGTCTAATCCACGAGGAGATTGCTTATCTACAAAGCCACCTGCATGCTGTAATTTAAAGTATTCGCTGAGAAAGGTCTGTAGAATATTTTAAGAGGCTTTTCTTTAATACTGTTTACAAAACTATTTTTTAAAGTATCCATCACACCACTTCCCTACTTTTGACTAGTGAATCACCCTCTGCTAACCTGAGGGGAAAAAATTATCATTTCCCCAGATATTTGCCTGTTGAACAGTGGTTTAACTCAATTCCTTCCTTCCATATAGCTCTTTCTATTTTTCTCATTGTTTCTCCCCCCCGTTATAGATTTTTCTCACTGTTCATCGTTACAGAGAGCCACCTTCTCCATCCCAGATGACAGCTTCCAAATCATTAACATAGCTGCAAAACAGTAGCAGGAATACTAGCTACTTTAGGAAACTGCGTAAGAAGCAGTTAAGCTTTCTAGCATCACACAGCTGGGTCAGGTCAAACCAGTATAACTGATATACTGGGTGAGCCTGGCAACAGGAGATTCCCTAGGAGTACACCACATATTCAAAGACATTTAATTTGAAGTGTCTTAATGCAGCACTGCTCAGCAGCTGAGTTGCCATAATTTATTGCGTATGGAACCAAGCCACCTAGGGGATAGATAAAATGGTGGCTTAACACATTTTACCTTACTATCGGGAGTGGTTAAAAACACATACACAGCCAGCCCTGATCATCTGCGAGAGATCATTAAGGCATTATAATTGACCTTTTTTGATTTAAGGCTCCTATTCAAAATTTTAAGTGGAAAATTGTTAAAAGCCATTATAGAAATGCTTATGTTCCTTAAAAAATTCCCTTAAAGAAACATCTGATCGCCCCTCTCATCTGTGTAAATCGCCAGTCTGGGTGTTTACACAATACATCCTTGACTGTTGTAGAACTTCATATTGGGATCTCTGTGTGTGCTATGCATGTATAGCACCATAAAGCATCCTCTCACGTATGCCCGCAAGATGTCAAGAGCAGCTTGTAAATCACTGCACATCCTGGTGCACTCCTGCATGGGCACTGACAGCATCTAGCCTGTAATGAAACACTGTCAAAAGACTGTCCCCTAAAGGATAAATTTTATCACAAGTCTAAGATGAAATTCTGGTCTTGCTGTGGGCACTGGGAATTTTAAAGCAGACTTGAAGGCAGCCAAAATTTCATTGCTATTTTTAAAATAAAACAAAAAATGCAGAGGACATATACATTAGCTACAATAAAATAAATGCTTTAGATTGAATATGGCTCAAAACGCAGCATCTGCCAAAAAAAACAATATTGGGCATCACTGGGAAGGGTACCGAGAACAAGGCAGCCAGTCATTTTGCCAGCATATAGAGCTGTGGCACACCTGCATCCTGAGCACCATATGCAACTTACTCTCCACATCCAAAGGTCACAACAGAGTAAGAGAAGGCACAGAGTAGGGCAACTAACTTAGCTACTCCTGAGAGAGCAGCTGCTTTACAAGGAGACACTAGAAAGGCTGGGACTCTTCAGTTTAAAGAGAAGATGGCTGGGGGGGATATGACTGACGCCTACAAAACTGCGATGGCAGCGGATACGGTGAATGCAAAACAGTCCTTCCACAAATCCTGCAATACTCGGCATAGGGAAGACTTCATGAAATTAGCAGATCAGTTTAAAACCAATGAAGGACAGCACTGCTTTGCACAGAGCACAGTGAACATCTGGAATTTGTTGGCACAAAGTTGTGGAAACAGATAGGACCAGCACATTCAGGAAGGGACTCGGCACATTCATAGACAACAAGTCCACAGATACCAAATGAAATAAGCAGGAATACACTTTCCAGCATCCCTAACCCAACAATTGTGGATACTGGTGGAATAATAGGGAAGAGAGTGGCAAACAGTCATCTGACTTGCATTAAATTCCTAAATTGCATTTCCCTGTGGATACAGACACATTACTGAGTTACATGGTCCACTGGTCTGCCCAAGCTGGACATTTAAGTTCTTAGGCATACTGTTATGAAGCAACAATAAAACCCTTTTTTTCTTCCTTTGGAAATACAGACCTTACTAGGAATTTTGACCACATTCAGCCTGGCTTATACAAGTCAATAGAAGTTGTAGCTTTTTCAGCCAAGGCTACTGTTAGTCTTTGTAGGAGAAATTCAATGGATCATTTCAGACTGATACATATAAGAGGCAAACAATCACAGGTGTTAGACACACATTTACTCCAATATTGCTACTACAGTTTCAATCTCTGTCAGTGTAGCTAATAGGCATAACCTGAAGCATAGCTTGTAAAGCTTATCTTGATAAACAACAATGACAATGTAGCACCAAACAATGCTGATGTCCCTAGATTATATGAATTTTGAGCTTAAAGTTTTGAATTTTTGCAGTATTGTTTTTCTGGCTTACCTTCACTGCACTGAAGCAGAAAGCATATAGGACAATCAGAACCACAAAGCTTCGGGAAATGCTGTATAGTGCAGACACGAACCCAGCAGCAGCTGAAATACAGATATGTATTTCAAGATGTATAACAAGAATTACATGTTAGTTAATTTCTTCCTAAATGAGAACGTGCAATCAAAAGAAAAAAAATGAAACAGCTCTTGCATCACGAGAGGTATAGAGATTAAAATCAGATATCACAAAGCTGGTTGTTGAGAGAACACCTTCAATGCCCAAAATAAGCTCACAAAACTGTTTACAGCTAAGACTGAAAGTCCAATGCCACTCTACTCTGTGTGTTTTCCATTGACCTGAGGTCCCACACTACTGCTTTTTGTACTGAACATTGTTTTCCCAAAATATCGGTATGGCTCTTTATGTTGCTACCAAGGAGGAATGAAGAGATCTACAAAACTGTCAATTTTCTAGTCAAACTCCATGTGGAATTTTCCTCCTTCCCTTTGCTCCTGAGACACAGGCTCTCGTATCATCCAAAAGCATCCTAACTTGCTCGGTCAACCACAATTTGCACCATATTAAGATACATGAATGAACTTAAAGGGACAGAGAAGGATGCCAGCTGATCTCTTGCTATAACCTCCTTTGAGGGCTTCCAGAAGCAGGGTAGGAAGAGCTGTCAGACAGAATTAGGAGTTCAGCAGTCTCAACAATGGAGACACAGGGGCTGCAAAACCATGTTCTAATTAGGGCTCAAGGTACACTGGAATCATTATTGATAGGATGAGGACTTTATCCAACATGTTATTTCCTCCAGGTCTGCTATGGTATTTATGAGACAAAAAGCAAAGAACACCCATATCATTTGTACTAGTTTTAAGCACTTGCCAAAGCCTGTGTCTACAGTAGCAAGCAGAACAATGCAGTAAGCGTGGGTCTGTGGAATGAGAAGTGCTGAGGATGTCATATCCATGATATACATGTTTGAGATGCCTTACTGCAGACTATCTCTAGTCTGGTCCCACAGACTATGCTCATTAGAGTTTGGAGTGCAATAGGTGCACCCTTACAGTGCACCTTTCTTTTAAGCTTCATCCAAATGGAATCCAGTTTGCATACTCTGACATCATTCCATGATGCAAAACAACATGTGGTAAGGGGGAACAAGGAGGAAGTTTGTTTCTGATCCAAACTAAGATGACAGTGTAGATGCATCCCAATCTTCTCTGTTACTTAAGCTATAATGAAAAGCAAAAATCACCACAACCAACAAAAAAAGATGCATCATCTCTCACGAGACTTGTTTAATCTCTGACTGAAATAACACCAAAAAATACAATGACACATCCAATATCTTGTGAACATGCCTTACTATGGAACAATGCAAACATTTTTTTATTTTTTAAATGGAGTTTTAACAGAAAACTTTTTTTAAAGTTTTTCTTTTTTTAGAAATATAGTAAAGATTCACAGCAGACATACCAGGAAAGAGTTCTTTGATGTCAACCACATTCTGCAGCCTATAGCACAACTTGTATATCACTTTTCAAAAGAAAAAAGAAATCTAATTAAGGGGGTCTTATTAGTATTCACCCCACTGTCATATGAATACCATTAGCTGTTTGAGATTTAACATGCAATGTACTTTAAAATGTGCAATAAGCCCAGAAAGGGACAGCTCAGACTACAACTGGCTACTTACCAGAACCTCCAAAAAGCAACATGTCTATTTGCTCCAAAAGATATATACAGAAGGTGTTGATTTGAGGGAAAAGACCAAGAAGAGAAATTGCAGGAAAGCAATATAAAAACACTAAAGAAAAAAAGATGTATGTTAGAACACAGTCATACATCACAATGTATGGAGAACAGAGAACATGCATCATACCAGAACAAGAAATTGTTGCAATAAATTCTGAAGATTACTCAAGTGAGCATACCTGAACCTTAGCAGCAACGATTACACTTTCCTTATCATGTATTCAAAATAAATTGTGCTGGTTTACATGTAAGAAACTAATGCTCAGAGGTTAACTTTAAGCTTTATTCTGGATAAAAGCAGCAGCAGAAAAAAATAGCATTATGAAGTGTCGTTACCGCTTCTCAAATACTTTCAAAGTTATATTTATTCTACTTAAGTTATATTTGTTGTTCTTTAGTTTGCAGACTTCAGAACTTCCTCCTTGAATCTGAGACGGTTCAAGCACAGGTATAGCAATTCAATATAAACAAACAAAAATATTTTAATGGGTAAGATCCTAAGTATCCTGGTTATCACAGCATCCTGCCTCTGCCAGCAATCAACAGGAGACACTTAAAGCAGCATGTAACAATGGGACAAACCTATAGAGAAACTTCCCCAGAATATTTCCCCAGCTGTCGGCAGGATGGACCTTGACTTTGCAGTAGTGAAAGAACATTAAAAACAGTAAAGAAACTCAGGGGTAAAACCCAGTCTGACATCTTTACATAGTCTCTTTATAAATAGAAATTCTAATTTAAATGGCTGCCTTACAGTCAAGGAAAAGCAGGAGTCATAATTCAGGTAATTGTGCTGCTAGTCTTACGTTCTGTTCATTTCCAGCCATTCCTCTTCCCCATCCATTTACTCTTAGCTCCACCCTAGAAAATGCTAGGCACAGTTGTCTAGCAAAGCATCTAAACACACACTTGACCCAGGTCTCCAACACTGTCAGCTTTCAAGGATACATGCACATGTCTTACTGCTACTGTTCTTACTGCTTCGTTGTACTAGTACCAGAATGTTCTGCACGGTAAAGGACAGAAATGTGTGTCAGCCACTGTTCCTCGTAAACAAGTATGTATTTGTTAGTTCACATGCTAGGAAGACTGCAGTTTCCTCCTATTCATTCTCATAAAAGCAAATTAAACAAATCACTAGTACAACTTATTCCCCCTTCCACCCTAGTCAAATTTTAAGAAGATAACAATAGGATTTGTGTTCTTTATTGAATGCTAATTTCACATTTTACTCTCAGCTACTCTTACTAATGCATCTTGTGCTAAAATAAAACAATACACCAAGTTTGATCTGACAGCTTTTATCTTCATGTATTATACACTACTGCTATCTAATATTGTAAATCTTGCTGAGGAAGTCAAATACAGGAGAAAAAACTACATACTCAAGTGTTAAACACAGACAGGGCTCACTTAAGTACACTTGCATTCACAATGCGCCCTTCATCACGACTTCCTGCTGCTGGCACAAATTATACATACATAAGAACATGAGGAAACAGTCTTCTCAATCTTTTACATGCAAATGCCATTATTAATCTCCTCTTCCTTTACTACTCTGCTCTCATTTTAGATATTCCACCAAGTCATACCAAGCCAAGCAAGGACCAGTCAAAGAAAGACAACTGCACGACAGCAAACTACCCAGCAGACCATGTGGACTCGCTGTGGGATCAACTATCCCAAAAACTCACTGCTGAAACTCACAGGAGATCTTGTTCCTCAGGCAAAGGACTTGCAGAACTGCCAGATCTCATCTTAGACTACTGACTTACAGTCCAAATGACTGCCTTTGCTGTAGCGACCTCAGAAAAAGCTGAATAAGAGCAAGGGAAGGAAGGACAAGACCAGAGACATTATACTGTCAGTACACCAAAATATATAGGGGTGAATGTAAACAAGGAGGGAAAAGTTGGTTGACTACAGCGATGTCCTCACCTCACCCTCTCTCTATTAATACCTTGAATAATCCTAACAACTTCTTTAGCTAAGGTAGTTTTGTTTATCTCATCCTGCACAAAGGAGTATACCAGAGAGGAAAATAAACAGTTGTCACTTACAAAAGGATTGAATTTAGGAGCAGTAGTTTCCCTTGTGGGAAGAAGACAATAAAAGTAACTACTTAATCAGTTGGAATTACATTATGAATTCCAGAGAGAATTTGTGTAAGCATCACACATTTCCATACTGAACAAAAACTTTAAGAGCTGGACCACTAAGAGATACTTATGTGAGCTGCTGGCATTTAACATTGCAGTTTGAAGGTTTCCTCTAACCGAGTAGCTACCAGATAAGTGAAAGAGGGAAACACAAATTTTGACTTTGGGTCTTTTGAGAAATGTAGAATGGCAACTGAGTGGCAATGTCACTGCAAATATTTTAGAAGTTTAGAAAACTATTATTTTTAAAAAAATTATATACCTGAGTACTAGTCCATTTGCTGTGTAGTAATACATACTTTTTCACAAGGAAAAATATATGTGTTACTTCAGTGAGAAATAGTCTTTTTGTTCTCCCCCTCCTGAACATAGCAGAGGGTAACATTCACTGAGCCTTTCTTCCCCTGACAGAAGCTTAGTCATTGCTGAAAGTAGCAGGGAGAGGACTTCCTATTGCAAAATTTTGCCACAACCTGATACTTACCCTTCTGAGATGTCTGCCAAATAATTTCACTCACCTGTCTAATACTTCAATGGTTTCATCATAAAAACTATCATACATTAAGTGTGTAGCTACTTTTGTCACTAACCACACCTGTAGCACCTAGTGACTGAGGTTGGCTCTGTCTGTGTGCTTACTTGCACTATGTATGTTAATCTAGCAAAAAGGTCAACTGAAATAAGGAATTCAAGATGAAAACCATAGTTAGAATGAATTAAAGCCATGATCACCCAACTAATATAAATCAATAGCAGAACCACCAATTTAAAATAAAACAGAATCAGATCTTAAATAGATTGCTTGCAAAAAAGTAGACCTGTTAAAAGACACATTTCTTAAGTAACCAGGTTATACATCTAACAAATTTCCACTGATTTTCTTTTATAACCTTGTTTCAAGACTTTTATCATAGTATGCTATGCAGCATCACACTAATTCCTTGGTAAGTCCTTTCTATGATTTCCATCATTTTAGCTTTTTGCCATAGTAAACACCTGAAATAGAAAATTTTTCCTTTCCTCAGTATTTGTAGCGTATAGTCAAAAATCCCTTGATTTCCCAACATATCAACTCTGAATACTACAATAAATTATGAGTAAAATATAAATTAAAAAGCCACCATATGATGACAAACCAATAAAAAGATATCAAAAATACCTAGCAAATGGGCAAAACCGCAAAACAACAGCAACACTTCATTGGTATTCAGTGGGGCCAACTTCCCTCCCAAAACAAACATTGCCCAAAACAATTCTATCCTTTCAGTGCCTAAGGGAATCTGTACTCAAAACGCAACAAGATGCTGGAGGATACCGACTGCCATGGCTTAGGGAAGTAGCTGCACTGTGAACACTTGCAAGGATTGATGGCATCCAGAAGCTGGGACTCCCACGGAGACGAAGCAAGGAATTGCCAGAGCACAGCACCAGACATCACTTGAACAAATATACCCACAGATGTGCCAGCTCCCAGAGCTGGCAAAATAAGAACGGGGGACAAGCAGAGGGAAACGGTTTCTTCTCCGCCTCTCGTTAAACAGATGCCAAATGGGGAGATGAGCCTGTACTTCCTCTCTCCCCCACCCCCTCCAGGCTGTTTCAAGAACCTGCTCCACCACCTCTTTTGAGGCCAGCCAAAATTAGCACATTTATAACCACACTGTTTTTTCTTATACTGGTTGCTATAGTTTTTCATTTATCTCTATCCCAAGAGTCATTTAAGATTCTTGATGAATTATTTATCAGCATTTTTACTGTTCACCTTTGACAGGCAGAGAAAATAAGATGTAAGAAGAAACTTTAATGAGACCAAAGGAAAGTAATGAAAGAAGCTAATGAAAATAAGTGAGATGCAGGTCTTCATTATTCCCCTGTTTCTAGTGAGAAGGATTGGGAGTCAATGAACCCATACAAAGGACCAGAAGGCTTTCCTAAAAATAGTATGCCTTTCAGGCAGTAATAGCCTGACTTGAGTTTAGCAAAAAGCAAGTACAACAGTCACAGGTGAACAAAGACCTCAAAGGTCACACACTCTATATCACAAAGTTTCTTCCTCTACTACAGCAGGTTTTCCTGGTTCTAAATTCACAAACCAACAGGTCGTCTTTGGTACACTACGACACAGCTCTTGGGAAGTTTTCACAACTTTTACAGTAACCTTTAACTTTTCTACTTCATATCTAACAGCGTTGCACTAGTTGACTTGAGTCCAGCTGAGTGCTCGTATCTGTGACACAACTGGAGCAGCATCGCAGTTACAGACTGCGAGTGTATAACACGAAGAAGTGTCCTGACAGAACGTGGTAATTCCAGCTGTGGCCACTCCAAATTAGTGCCAAAGGACCATCAGTCCCGTTTTGGGGCAACACCTGAATATCCTCAGCCACCTCAGGACATGATTCCAGAAGGAAACAGGTTAGAAGAGCTACTGTGGAGTGGCCACTCCAGACTAACTCATCATGTGGACAGCAGGATTAAACTAAACCACGAAAAATCATGTTCTTCATGAGTGGAAGAATGTCCATCTGAGGGCTTGGCATGGATCAGCTTCCAGGCATTAAGCTTAAAACTCGGCTTATTCTGCAGTAACTGCTCCACACAGACAAGCTCTTACAAAGATTAACTGCATTTCACAGATGATGTCTTTTGCTAATAACATCAGTGACTGTTAGTTTTCTATAGAGACTTTTCTATGAGCCTCATTTCATTAAGAACTCCTTTTATGTGAGGGAAGGTTGCCAGGTGCCCCCTGCTCCCCCACCCTCGTCTTAAGTCATTCCAAATGTTTCTATCAATTTGACTTAGAGTTGTGCCTCCATAACATGCATTTGATTGCCAACATGGGAAAACACAGACTTCCCCGGCTAACGCTTAATTCATTTTTACAGTCCTAGGAAAAATATTGACTCACCTATTACATGGTCTCTGGCTGACTGGAGAGATTTAGGCGAAAAGAGCTTCAAGCCATACATTGTATAAACTGGAGGATTTGTGTCTTTAGATCCAGCATCTAGCAGCAAAATAAGGCCACACAAAATACAAAAATATACAGGTCTGCTGTAGGTTATGATCTTATTGTGCCCCTGGAAAAAAAAAAAAAAAAGAAAAAAGTGTTTGAATTTTGTATTCACTCTCCTACTGCGTGCACTGCATTAAACTGGAGAGAGGGTCAGGAGTCAGACAAAATATTTTAATGACTTATACATACTAATTAATAATAAAAATGTTACAAGGTATTTTATCTTCTCCAGAGGAGACTTCCAAAAGGCACAAAAAGCAGTTAAGACTAACTCCAGCAATCATTTATGCTTTTGAAAATCTAACCTTCTAGACCTTTGAAAACACACTAATTGCAGAAGTTGTCATTTTCTGTGGAGAAAAAAAACCTCAATCTGTCTGAACCTTTCCTTTCAATAGGAAAATAATTTTTCTCCATATTACTTTTATTTTAATGAATGTCTGCTTCAGGTAGCTTGGCTTTTTTTTTTTTTTACTTTATGAAATATAAAATTAATTTTTAATTGCATCCTGGGAAGTAAAAAAAATAGTAGAGCACCTCCCAGGTGCAGTGCGAGACATGGAGATTGATTTTTTGCCCCAATACAATTCAGGGTTTTTCACTGATTTGAACTACTTGACAGCAAATCAGTGTCCCTCCTGGAGGGGATGACACTCATCAGCAGTTTCTGATCTCTCTCTCATGCAGCACTTGGAGATGATGATCCAAAGGAATGAATATGCAGAAGGATCCTTATCTTATGTCTTTCATACACGTCTCTCACACAATTGATTCAGACTAATCCTACAAAACACTGCTGTGGGGTTGTGGGCCAGGGAGAATAGCAGACGCTTAAGCAAAATCTTAATAGTTCTCCTGGTAGCAAGCTTAAGGGTAAATAAGACATTTTAAACGCCGGTGAGTCAAAAGATTCCTTGAGTGTGAAAAGCCAGGAGCAAAGTGACAAGGATTCAAGTTTGCCTTGCATAAAGTTGCTATGAAACTGTTCTTATTTGTAAAATGTAACTTAACCGAGTATAATAAAAGATCATTTCTTTTTTGAGTCTACTTACCGATTTGAAACAGTGGCCGTATTTGTTTGGCTGCCAGCCAAGCTTGTATGTTAGCATTGCTATTAACTGATCTGTACTCTCTTTTGGGATCCATTGGTTAACAAGGCGGCAGATTGCAGGGAACTAGCGGGCTTATATTGCACCTCACATCCATGGAATATGAATCAAGTCAGACTGACAAACCCTAGCTGTTTAATCAGAGTTTCAATTTTACTAATGCCTTCTTTTTTTTTTAAAATAGGACACATGTCCATGAAAAAAAATCAAAGGAGAATTAGAAAGATAAAAATCTGACTTAAAAAAATTCACTTAAAATATTACTTTCTGGCTGTTTTTAAACTTCAGTTCATTTATCTTAAATACGAGCTGTGCCTTAGGAAAAGAAACCAGTAAATATTGCATCTAAACAATTGCTTAATGATTTATATCCTGATGTGCACTCCAGACCAGAGTCTATTTTATCGTGATGTTACATTCTTGTCTTATCTCTTGAATTACGGAACCTGGGTTTTATCTTTGCATGGTAATTTTTTGAAGGCAGTTAGGTAAGACAGAGTTGATGACTAGAAGTCCAGAGGTTTAGCTCCACACACCTTTCAGTTCCAAGCAGAACACTGACATACTCAATTAGGTTTACAGTGCATATTTAACTCTTACTTCTAAATGACTTCACGGTGCGCTGGGTGAAGAACTGGCAGAAGGGCAGAGCTCAAAGGGTTGTAGTGAATGGGGCTACATCTGGCTGGTGAGCAGTCACCAGCGGTGTTCCTCAGGGTTCAATTCTAGGGCCAGTTCTGTTCAATACATTTATCAACACTCTGGACACAGGAGCTGAATGGACCATTAGCAAGTTTGCTGATGATACCAGACTGTGAGGTGCTGTTGACTCCCTTGAGGGACACGAGGCCTTGCAGAGGGATCTAGATAGATTGGAGCATTGGGCTGTGATTAATGGGATGAAATTTAACAAGTCCAAATGCCGGATTCTGCACCTGGGATGGAGTAACACCGGGCACAAGTTTAAATTGGGAGAGGAGTGGCTGGAGAGCAGCCCTGCAGAAAGGGATCTGGGGGTGCTGGTCGACAGCAGGCTCACCATGAGCCAGCAGTGTGCCCTGGCAGCCAAGGGGGGAACCGCATCCTGGGGTGCATCAAACACGGCATAACCAGCCGGTCAAAAGAGGTGATCGTCCCGCTGTATTCAGCGTTGGTGCAGCCTCACCTTGAGTGCTGTGTGCAGTTCTGGGCCCCGCAATTTAAGAAAGATGTGAAGGTCCTTGACTGTGTCCAGAGGAGGGCAACAAAGCTGGTGCAAGGGCTGGAAGGAATGTCCTATGAGCAGTGGCTAAGGACTTTGGGCTTGTCTAGTTTGGAGAGGAGGAGGCTGATGGGCGACCTCATTGCTCTCTACAGCTTCCTGAGGAGGGGACGTGGAGAGGGAGGTGCTGATCTCTTCTCCCTCGTACCCAGCGATAGGACGCATGGGAATGGTTCAAAGCTGCGCCAGGGGAGGTTTAGACTGGGCATTAGGAAGCATTTCTTTACTGAGAGAGTGGTCAAACACTAGAACAGACTTCAAAGAGATTGATGGTCGATGGTGGTCGATGCCCCAAGCCTGTCAGTGTTTAAGAGGCATTTGGACAATGCCCTTAACAACAGGCTTTAACTTGGTCAGCCCTGAATTGGTCAGGCATTTGGACTAGATGATCATTGTAGGTCCCTTCCAGCTGAAATAGTCTATTTACTCTAAATAAATCACTCTTACCATGCTAACAACAATAATGCTAGTTAGGATTGAGGAAGCAGCTTTCAAAGGTTGTCTGAACAGCCTGCAAAACGTGAGCAAATACTACCTTCCCTATTTTTCAGGTGGTGGTGAGGAATGAGACAGAATCCTGAAAAGGAAATCTTGCCTACTATTGGATCAACAGGAGCAAAGCAATGCAGCAGCAATGCAGTCAGAAGGACACTGGCTGTACAACTGTCGCACTGCTTGGGATATGCTCGAGCTGAATGAGCTTCCCAGAGCACAGCAGAGACTCCAGTCCCCACACCTGGGGAACAGGCAACACAAGAAAAAGGAAATGCTGTGAGTGTTAGTTCTGTATTTCACTGTCATTTACATCCTTGTGTGAGGGGGATTATTCGGGACAGGATTGGTTTGAGGCCAACAGTGGACATCTTCCAGGAAAGAGAGGATCACTGGGATGGTGCATCACCTCCTGAAGCCACAGCCAGGGGATGGACATTATATTTCCTCTTTTCAAGGTTTTAGAAACAAAACAAAACAAAACAACAACAACAAAAAAAGGCGAAACCCTCATGTGCCTGCCACCAACAGGCCAAGCTAGGCAGCCCTTCACCAAAATGGGCATGTGGCAGCGTAACTTATCAACAAGATATTTTAGATATTAAGGGCTCATTTTGTTCTACTAGACAAACTCATCAAATTTTGACATGTAAAACTGATTTTGTCTTGGTGAAACTACTCCGCTCTGCATTCTCCTTCAGAAGAATTTAAATAATGAAGCAGAATTCCTTTTATATTTTACATCTCATTTGTTGAACAATCATTTTTTTTCTCCACTGAAAAAAATTTCAGTGAAAACTCTTCCTTTCCCTAAGGCCACCAAAAAAGGTCACTGACTTCTTCAGGTCCATGTTTCTCATGAATATGTTTCAGAAACATATTCACATCCTACAAACACAGCACTGTTGCATCTCGTATTTTGATAAAATATTAAGATTTTCAACAAAGCTAGAATAATTTCATGAACACTTCTAGTTAGTAAAATAGCACTTTTGACTGCAAAGCATTTTTATGGGGAAATTTCAGAAAGATCTAATGATCTTTTTGTTTGTGGGTGCACACATGCAAGAGCAAAAAGACAGAAGGCTTTTTATATAAAGAAAAGTGCATGTGCTCAGTTCTACAGAAATGCTTACAGGGACAAAGTAAAAATACTTTTTAAGTATCTTACGGGATTTATGAAACTGCCCATGGTAGCTACCCAACTGAGTTAGCTATCTGCTTTGGCAGGTAATGGGACCGAGACAATGAATTTATGCAAGCGATTCTGTAAATCTTATTAAGAGCATGACTGCAATCTTTCAAAGCTCAAATGCCTTTGTAAACCTGAGCCAGATCCTGAGCTATACAGGAGTCTCATGAGGGACTTACAGACAAGCTCTCATGATCCTTCTATATAGCTGTTTACTACAGACACAGCCTTTATTGCCCAATATGCTGCTGCCTCTAACCAGTATCAAGAAACTGCAGTCAAAGCCACTTGTCCAAAACCTTGAAATGCACAGGACAAGGATCTCTTGGATCTCTGAATTTGATACCCTGCAGTCACTGGCACCTCCCTTACATTCTGCTGTTAATAAACTGATACAACTCACACCTGGGATGGACTTTTTTTTTTTCTTCTTCTCCCCACCACTCCAGTGAGGAGGCTGTTCCTGAATCTCACCATCCCAGAACCACGTACCCCTGTGTGAACAGCAACTAAAGGCCACCAGCTCCCAATGGACCAGAACCAGAAAGGCTAAAGCACAGGCTGACAGGAAAATTAGGCTCTCATCTTGTAGCAGGCAACAGTACTAAACTTGCAGCTACGATAAATGCCAGTAGCCAGCATTAGCTGTAGAACCTGGGAAGTTCCAACTTAAACACCAAAGCTGATCAAAACAGAACTATTATCACAATTCAATAAAATGAGTATAAAAGTCAAAACATTAGCTGGGTCAGATAGGTTCTCTGTATACTGAAACTCAGCCCTTACCGCAATGACAGTATACAGATAATACAGTGTTCAACTCGGAGACCCTAGATGTTGCAGCATGGTATGGGGCAAGAAATAATCTTATCCCCAGTAAAATTGTACCAGACTACCAGACTTCATAGGGTTTAGTCAGCAAGCTCTTCCTTAACACCAGGAAGTGACTACACTGGTGCTCAGAAGGAGTTCAGAACAAAAGCTTTATGCATCCGTAGGCACTGTGCTTTCTGAATTCACTGAATGGTATTTTAAAGCAGAGTCTTTCAAAACAGTATAGGCTAGAGATGACAAAGTCGCATCAAACAGTAACAAAGTCTGCGTGTGAGAGATAGGGAAGAAGTTTGGAACCTCCTTGGCAGGCATGGATAACATAAGGCATTAGCGGCTATTCACAGATCCAAGAATAGAAATTAATTCAGTGTGCAAATCTGTGGCTTGCAATGGTTTGTTTCACACTGAAAAAAAATCTCATCTGCATTTTCATTCATGGACATGGTACTGATCATTCTTTAATCCCTCTGCTGTTCTGCATCCTTACATTAGCATCAAGAGATGTTATTCTCTCTAATTTTAATGTAGTCACATGAATTATGAAGCAGTACGTGGAGTATCTTTTCTTGCCTTGTCTTATTCTTCGTGGTGCTTCCTAGCTTAAGCAAGCCTTTACAAATACCTATTGTGTTAAAAAGATACAATGTAGAAATAGCTAATCTTCTAGTTTAACTTTATCTATAATGCCTCCCACCTTTAAAACCCTCTGTGGAAAAACTCTCTAAATTTTATTTCCATTGGAGTTCATATGGTACACCAAAAAGTTTGCAAGAAAATGTCCCTGATAAATGAAATTTTAGGAAAGCATATGGAAGATGGGAATACACCTATTATTACTTTGTTACACTACTGCATGACACACAGAATACAACATGGTGAATAATACTTGTAACAGTATGGTGGGAGTCTGAAATGCAAACCTGGATTCTGCACAAAAAGTGGTCTGTTTAAACTTCATTAGCTACTTTGTCTTTAATACTATAAAAAATATGGGCTAGATAGGTTTATAATGAAGGTTTGATTAAACTGTTTGCCACATACTTTAAACAAATATAAACATTATTGATGTCTGAATAAATGGAAACTATTTGATTACAGTTCACATTATTATGTCTAGACACCTGCTAGTTGAACTGATAAATAATATTATTTTAGTCCCCAAAAACCCAACTTTTTATTGAGGTAGAAATATTTCTTCAATGTATTGAAAATATTACCCTACTATGTGTAAGTTGCTGTTTATTAGCCTTCCCTACTTTTTATGCAGACAGGTATTTCCTGTGAATGCATTATAACCAACAATACCATAAGTTCACCCCATAATAACTGGCAGGGAAAACAAACTAAGGATCTTCTGAAATCCATCTCAGTGAAATGCCTAGCATACACTTGTAAATAACCTCAATTTCAAGTTCAGCCTGTATTTCTAGCCTCTAAACTGAAAAAAATAATTCCTCCCTGCCAAAGGGAAATAATCCAGCAGACCTGCAGTTTTCAACATGCTGGTTTTGAACCCTGAGGGAAGAGAGGGGGTCCTCAAAAACATTCAAAGAGCTAAATAAGAAACATGAGCAACTAAGCAGCCAGTGTAAAAGCAACCAAGGGACCTTGTGACCACTGAAATGTCTTCCAAGGTCCGCAAATCAAAAACGCTGAGACACCACGACAGGTGGAGGAGTCAGGTTGCAGTTGTAGGATGATGCTCCTAAACCAGTCCTATAATGAGGACAGACTTGGGTAAGGAACTGTTTCCTTGCAAGGTGGTCGTCACTGTCAGAGCTCTATTTCTCAGATATACTCAAAATAGCAACCAGCAAAGATCCTTACAGCCTGCGCTCATCCACAGATTTGGCCACTTCTTCAGGACACAAGCACAGAAACTGTGACCATATTATAACAAAGGAAAAACACTTGTGCCATTTGATGAGCTAATAACACCTTTGGAAAATACATCTGCAATACCAGATTAAAAAAAAATTAAATAAAATCAATCCCCAATCTCAAAAAAAAAAAAAGTCAAGCCCCAGCTGACCAATGACTGAGGTGCTAATCTGGAACTTCTGCTGTTTTCAGTCACTGTTTCTAGAAAGAAAAAGCTTGTCTGATGCCACAGGATTGAATTTTAGCAAACTAGTTCAGACGCATTTGTTTTTACTGCATATTTTAGCTTAAAGAAAAAGCACTTTTCTAATAGCAGTGATAAATTCAAATAGCTTAAAATTAATCAAATGTAGTACAAAGTCTCAAAGTCATAGACAACATCTTGCTCATTTTCACAAATCATCTAGAACAGCAAATTACTTATACCTGTGTTTCACTGAACAGCCAACTGTTTCACAGTACGTAAGTGATAATAAAGGAGAAAGATTTGTTATACAGGCCGAGACTTACATGTATTGGTGAAGCAGGATCAGGCTGAACACTCTAAAAACAAAACAGAAAAAACAAGTTTGCTTACAGGATTTTGCCTTTGTAGAAGTTAGAAGAGAATTCAGCAGTTGGGTATGAACTTGTGTCCTACCTTTAGGAGAGAATACTGGCAGCTGGCCATCACGAGACAGAACAACAGAACCCAAATGTCTTTACAGAAGCCTTGATTCAGAGTCAGGAATCCAAGAAGTGAAACGAGAACTACTAGAAGGACAGCAAATACATTCTCCTTTATATCTTCTGTCCTATGTGAATAAAAATGTTGAGACACATATAAATATTTATATATTCTTTAGAGCAAAGTAGGTCCATTTGCAGCTGGTATGAACTCTCAATGCTGGAGCTACCAGAATTTACTGAATCTGAGGTTTTGCTCCCAAAACTACATTTCCATGTTCAATGGTACTTCACCCCCATGCCGAAGACCTTACCCACTGTGACAGCTAAAATGTATAGAAAAAAAGGCATATGCAATGAAGTTCAGCACCCTCCAATCTCACTCCCCAAACTGAATTCCACAGTAGAGCTGATTTGAATGTAGGCAAGTGTATGTTTATAAAAAACCAACCAAACAAACAAAAACCCCAAACACTTTTAAATGATGAAATAAGGCATTCGTTTAATGAAAAATATATGTCGGCCAACAAAGAATTAGATGAAAGACCAAATTTGCATCTGATGCTTTATTTGTTTTATCTGTTCTATTAGAACATGGAAGCTAAGATAAAAACCAATGTTAATATCTAGGCTATAACAAAAGAATTTATCAGCAGATGCTTTCCATGCATCATTGAAACACAGAAATAAGACACCACAGATTAGCACGTATCTGCTCTGGACCTAAGCTCCCTGACTCTATAGCCTTATTTCTGCAGCATGTAAAACTGTCATCTGAAATTTCTGTTGTGGAGCCCATATTGACATATATGGCATAGCACCCACCCAAAGGCAGAGATAGGAGAGCCAGCAACCATTAGGTATATAGGCTAACATGTTTGAAGCTCCTAACAGTCCAGCGGATTACCACGTGAGGTCTAATTGCAAAGAGCACTGCCTGAAGAGCTGACGCCAAATGAAACTGAGGGACTAGAAAAGGGAGAGATGCCAAAACAATAAATTTTCTCTAAACAAGTAAAACTGAACTGGAACAGAGGGAGCAGCTGAAAGATCCCCCCCTGAATATTCACACTATAATTTATTTATTTATTTATTTTAAGATTGGAGTACTTGGCTTACAATACCCTGGGACCTTTCCACTTCTGTATTTTTGCACAAAACACTGATTTGCTCATCAGAAAGCTCAGAACCATTGGATCGTACAACTGAGAGTCAAATTAAAGACTATTATATAGGCCTGGTGCTCACATGAATCAAAGTCTCTGCTTGAAGACGAATGGTAGCGAGAACCACCAAAACTAACTCTGAAGAAAAACATTTTATTCTACTTAAAGCAAACAAGCACCTATCTACTCAACTAAGACACTAATACAATGCTCAATTTTTCCTTCTCTAGTCCCCTGCATTGGTCTATACATGTGGAGCCACACACTGTCACACTACATAGAGCTGCATTTTAAAAAAGCTTACCTGTCCAACAATGCCAACAAGGTAAGCCGATCATACCAGACTTTAATCCATTTGCCAGGGAATATAATAAATCTGTAAAACTGCCTGTTCAGTTTCCGCTGTGCTGAAGAACATGAAGAATCCTCAGGGTCCTGGGTGGGTTGCTTTAAAAACAAACAAACCAGAAATACACAAAACACACTTTCACATTGACATAAGGCTGCCAGCAAAACAGGTGTTTAAAAGGCCAAATTTACATGAAGTTTCAGATTATGATTTTTTTTTTCTAAAAGGGATAGAGGGAGAACTTATTTTCTTCATTTTAAATTAGAAACAAAGATAACACACCAGCTTAATTATTGCAGATGGATAGAAGTTATATCAATTGTGGAACTCAAGAGTGATAATATGCTTTAAACATAAATATTTGTTAAAAAATAATTATTCTTTAGTCCCGATCCACTTCTTCTCTAAAGTTTCTTTTTGAATACTTTTTCCATGCATCAGGCTAATTACAGCACAAGTCAAAACCACACATGATAGGTCAAATCCTTGCTTTTAACCAAAAAACCAAGTAGGCTTTAAGGCCCAGAGGCATGACTTATCAACTCTCCTTCCAGAACACAGCTTTGTTTATCTTTCCTGAGATGTTTCTAATACCACATCAGGTGTGCATCCTCAAGAACAGCAAGAGAAGAAAAAAAAAAAAATTGCAAACAAGCACTAACAGCATAAAATCACTAGTTTAAGAGTCTCTAATCTTACCATCACAATCATAAACCCTTGCTTTTGAATATTGCTTTTGTCAGATTCTAAGGCCTTTTCTTCTTGCCTTTGGACTACAGCATTTCAGTTCTCCTCCAACTCTACACCTGCACTCCTTCACCAACACTTGTGGGGAAAGAGGCTTATCTACAGACCATCAGCCAAAGTCTGCAAAAGCTAGACAACGGAACAAAAAAACCTCTGCAAAGTAGTGATTTCTTTCCAAAGTACACCAATAATTGATTGGGGTGGGGGCGGGAATCACTTATTTTTCTTTCAAGAAGAATTTGCCTGAGATTTCTAATCAGTGTAAAGCCTAGTGGTTTTCAACCTCCTTCTACCTCCCCCATTGTTAATTAATCAACATTAGATAATACATACATCTATCTATTATGGAACTCTAGGCAACGTTGACATTAGAATTATTTGTGTTAGATTAACTTTCCTAGTCAGAGAAGGGGATTTCTGTGTGAAATAATTGATCACCTTCTTGAATTGTAACTATTAGAAAAACACAGATTTTTAAACAACCTGTCCACCTGCAAAAAAGAATTGTTACATTTTGTCTCAGATTATTGGAATAATTTCTAATCTTCACTTTCCAGGAAAAGGAATTTAACACATAATTTACATGTGACTTAACGTATTGCTGCACATCAGCTAGGAACCAACTCTGGTATTCTCAGTCTGCTGGCAAACGTGAAGTAAAACAGGCTAGCTTAAGCTTTGGAGAAGGAAATTCAAGTTTATGCATTTTATCTCATGCCTCAGATTGACTAAAAGTGTACAGCCACGTGGTGCCGGGTAGCTCAGCCGCTATCAGCACAGGACAGTAACTGACTCATGTTTCTGAGTGTTCAGACATGACAGGGGATGCCGGGCTGTTTGGCATTCTCTCATTTATTAACAATTCCAAGGAATTTAAAAGCTGTGAGACTGATTGCAATCCTTTCGCCACACTGATTTTAAAGTCTAAAAGTAGTTTAGGTACTCCAAATTTTAGTATTTCCATTACCACTTAAAAAAGTCGCTTAATTATGAGGTTGGGGCATTTTAAAAGAAAAATATATTTTAAAATATTACAGTTGCTAATACTGGCACAGTTTTGTTTCTCTTGGGTCCTATTTCCCAACAGAAAGCAATGTGAAACTCAATCAACTGCAATCATTAACTTCACTCATCTAGATTGCTCACTATAACTAAATAAATAAAAAAAAATAAAATGGTGGCAAAGAGTCCATTAAAAATACCTGAGGATCCGATTGTTCGGTCCTCAGAACAAGCTTAACACGTATTTAACTGAGTGCGTAAGTGAGCATTTTGGCTCCCAAGGAACTGTAATATTTGGATGAAGTCCATTACATGAGGCTTGCAGTTCTTGGGCTGGAGTCAGATTTTCGAGCTGTGTTTGGGAAACTCTCTGACTAGCTCTGAGGAAGTCACTAAGTCTAATTGTGCCTCCTATCAAAAAAGGTCTTATAAAAATTCACTTCATAAATTTATATGGTGTCAGAGACAGCCTGAAACCCTAGCTTCATTGAAATCAATGACAAAACTTTTCCTGACTTACATAGGCTCAGAATTTCATCTTTAATAAAAAAAAAAATCAGAAACCAGGAAGTTCTGAAATTACTGCCTGGCCTTGTTACAAACTTGCTATGTGATCTTGAGCAATATGTCTTACTTCTTAATGGTACAGTTTTCCCAGAAGGGGGGGAGGGAAGGCATGATAATTGTTCTCTAATTTACAGGCAGTTTACAAGATTATAAATATCTGGAAAACATCTGAGCCTTTAGATGGAAGTCTCCGTCCAAATCCGAAACACACAATTCAGGACAAGTTCCTGATTTTTTTATTTAAAATAGTTTCTTTATACAAGTTGCTTCTAGCTTTAAGTTCCTGTACAAAATCTAAGATGAAAGATAATTAACTGGCATTTTAAGGTTATTCATAAATATCAAACTAGAATTGGCCATGGAAGAAAAGAGAAGGTTAAAGTTGTTATAAAAGGAATTGTAAAAACAGATTACAGCCTTAAGCCATTGGTCACAGACCCCAAACACTGTAAAGTTCAAGTCTGTCCACATATTACCATACAAACTGAACTCTGAGGGCCTTTTTCTTTTACCAGCTGCATTGAGGAGGTGGCTTTGACATTCCACAACAGACATCTAGAAGTCTGGTTACCCGATTCAGAAAAGTAAAACCAGACATGAGGTTTTAGGATAGTAATGAATCTGGAATAAACACTTCATACTATTAAAATCTGGTGGTGTGTCTAAAATCCTAACAGCTGTGTCCTCTTTCTTTCAAATTAAATAAGACTAAAGATAGAAGATCAAATTTTTAGGTGATGGAGTCTAAGTACTCCCTTAGGACACTACTCAGTGTCAGTAGAAAGCAGCTGAATTGCATCCATCAACATAAAATACATCTTCTCCCACATGAGCAATACCAGGCAAAGTAGTATAGAAAAAGCAACAAAACTGTCTCAGGAACAAGCCTGCAGCATTTGTTTATAAAGCAGTTTATCAAAATGCTAGAAAGTGAGATATTACAATGTACCCGTGGGCTTTCTGAAAGGGTCCTTCGTGCCACCATCAGTAGGAGCTGCTGCTGAAGCGCACTAGCTGCTTGATCCCCGGAAGACGGTTCTTGGCTCTCTGAAGTGGTAGTACTAGAGGAGCTGAACTGTATTTCACTGTGCACAGAGGGGAGAAAGCAAAGAGACCGTTTTAAGAAGCAGTATTTTCCTAGTATTTCTGAAACATTACAGGACGAAGCCTGTAATTACATTACTGGTTGGCTCACAGGACATGGAGCCTTCCACCTCCATACCTGAAATCTAGCCCAGGCCACAAAGCAGTTAACACCCAAATTTAGATACACATGGTCTACTACAGCCACCACAGAGAAACAGATACTTCTATATCAATTTTTCTCATCCTGAGATGAACACCTACAATGAATCACATTTCAGAGGTGCCTTTTTCTGTCCACTGACAATAATTCAGGTCAAGAGCTGCATATCTACAGAGCAAAACTGCAGGGTAGCTACTGCAGAGATCCCAGATTAGCTTTCAAACAAGCTCACTGAGGTACCAAGCTAGTCTGGCCTCACCTGCACTGAATTCGGCGAGTCCTAATTTACCCTACTGAGAATTCAGGCTACAAGAACTTCCTTCTGCCCTAGCAAGACGACAACAATACATGAGCTAATTCACATAAGGCTAGCTCAGATATCCCCTCAGATATCACCCTGGGAGGGCCCTGAACAAGATGCTATTTTTTTTTCCCCTCTGTGTTTACTGCTTTACATTGTAGATACAGCACTTAAACAGTTTACTCGAGGAAATCTTCTGCGTTTACAGCAGCGATACCTGTTGGATTGCAGAAATGGTGTGCTACCATGACATGACTGACTGGGTCTCAGCAAGAACTATATCGAAATGAAATAATTGTTACTTGGGTAAAAGGTTTATTTTGAATACTTCTTGCTTATTCTCTTCCAAATGGGGTTTATACATCAGGCGCCCTGCTCTGACCTCATTACTCCCCCCCACCTCTGGGTGCCTGCCTTGGGCTCTTACTACTTTCATATCTGCATGAGGTGAAAGCACCTTGGTGCTCATGCAAGGTAGTCAATACCTACTGTTCCTATTTTCCATAAAGGAAAGACAAGCAGGAAGAAACTAGAGCAACCTGCCTACAGTCAGCCAGGAAGCCTGTGGCAGGGCAAAGAATAAAACTCTCATCTTGCATACCCCTATGCTTGTCCCCAAGCCACCTTACCAATTTTAGTTAACTCAACCTTCCTTGCCTTTGGTGCCAGTTCCCAAAGCCTGTCATGTAACCCTTGTTAAACTCAACAAAAGGGGCTTTAAAATTGTGGCTGTCCTGTTAACTTAAGCTGCAGTGGCTAGCGCTGTGCTGGGATAAAGTTCAATGTCTGCATTACTTAGAAGCAGGGCTGAAGAGTTACACCAACAGCTTGAAACACGCACACTCCCTCCGTCTCCCATCCAGGACTTGCTAGCTCTGCCTTGACCAACAGGAACACCAGCAGCCTTGGGCTGTCACCGCAGGAGCCATCCTGCCTCTGGTCTCTAAGCCAGGTAGTTTAGTTCTTTCAAAGCCTTGATTGCTATCAGGCTTGGATCCCAGACCTGATATTCACCATCTGCCACTCCAGCAGAGCTATCAGCTGAGTAGAAATGAGGGTGCCCCATGTTCCTGACCCTAATGGCTTCCCTTGCACTCCCCACTCCTCCTGCTACAGGCAGAAGCATAATCTGCTCCACAGAGTCAGGACAGCTGTCATGTTCCCTTTGGACAGTACTAGGAAATGAGGACTTGGACCCACACAATCCACTTGATATCCCAGCCACGAGGCAGCCCCCCATAAGAACGTATCTCCTTTGTGGGTCTTGTTTAGCACCTTGTCAGCAGTCAGTAACGAAAAAGTACAGAAGGAATGGGAACTGATCCAAGATCCTGGATCTCAACCAAAAGATTTCGGCAGGAAGAAAGAGGAGGAAGCCTAGAGGCATGGCTCCCAGAAGGAAGATTCCCACAGATATGGACTACAGAGGACAGCCATGCCTTTTGCATATTTTGAAGGGTGACCTTGTCCAGCTTGAAGAAAAGCAACAGATTTTTTGTTTTGTTTTGTTTCCTCAGGATGAGCTGTCCTGTTCCTTGTCATTGTGGGTGCAATCCTGGGACTCCCTGTTCACAGCAGGAAAAAGGCAAGTGTAGCCCAGGTTATGCAGGAACACTACCCTGGGAATTCCTGCCCAAAAAGCGACCCAACAAAACAGCAGGGAATAGAACAGTGGCTGCTCATGCCTTCCTAAATGAAGAGTTAATCTCCAATAACTTTCTGCATCTTTAGCTATCTTTCTACAAAAGCCAAGTGGAGTCAAGAGTATTTCTAGATTGGACCATGTATTTTATCCCATGTTTACCAAGAATGGAAATGGCATAAGAACGGATAGATAGTCCAAGATATTCCCCTGGTACTCTGCTCTACCAGTTCTCAGAAAACAAAATTCTTTTACTTGTAAGACTTCTTCCAAGAATAAACTTGGGAGATCAAATCATCTCCCACCAGACTTGAAGATAACCGAAAAGCCAAGAGAGCCCATAGTCTGTTTTCTGTTTGCAGAAAAAATTCATAGCTCCACCTATCAGCAACTGGCAGAAGAGTCCACAAGCAGCTGGGACACTGACTGTGGGAAAAAGTCGGAAACTTCATAGGCCTGAAAAGGTAATTAGGGCAGAGAAGCTGGGAAGGCAGAGCTAGCAAAGCAACAATTCCAAAATCAGAAGCCATCATCTGGCCTTCATCTGCCTCCTGTGCCTTCTATTCATCAGCCTCATCTCTCTATCTGCTTACTCTTTCCTCATCTTTTGTTCCCCTCAGCTCCTGTCTGCTGGTTTTTTCCTCCTTATCCCTATTTTCCACACAACCTCCTTCTGACATTCACTTGCTACCCCTCTGATGCTGAATTGCTTGCACAGCTACTTAGAAGTGGTATGTCTCATCTGATGACATAGTTATCACACTGACAGCAAATACCAGTAAGAAATGCAATGGTGGTGTTTGTGTTTTTGTAAGCCTATAAACTAGATTCCATAAATTTATTGCCATATATAAATAGGAGCACACACTCTCTAATCATAAAATCATTATAACAGAGCTGATCGCAGTATAACATGGAATCTTGCTAAAAAGAAAATCTGTTCATTTGCAGAATCAAATTAATGTTATCAAGATCTACTACAGTAAACTGCACTGCTAATGTAAGCAAAGGTATAATTGAACTAAATTTTGAATAATAAATTATTAACTAAAAATATCTTTGATAAACACACAACCTATGCAGATCAAATGCAAAAGCTACATAGCACCCTCTACCGATAACTGGATATAAAGGCAGGAATTTTTTTCTGGCTCATAATTCAGTTTTGTAAGAACACTGAGTAAACATAAGCTAGTTGAGCAATCATATAACACTGAGAATGTTTTAGTATAACCACACAGCAATGGAAAAATCTTCCTTCTCCCTCTCTAATTAGTCTGTGACAGTTGCCTTATACCACTGACTATTTGGCCCAAGCCATTCAAATATAACCCAGCCTAAATCACCCCCTTTCTTAAGGATTAGCTAAGCCTTGAGTGTGAACACCTCTCAAGGTAAGCTCATTATACAGGCACGCCACAAAGAATTCCCAAAGTTAATAAAGTTGGTTTGCACACCTTGGCTAAATTTAATTTTAACCTGCATATAGGAGAAGCACAAGGAACCTTGTAACCAACAGCACAACAGTCACTATAACAAAGCACCTTCCTCTTGGTCCTCTCATGCTTAAAACCAGAAAGATTCCACTAGACTGCTTCAGACAGCTGTCTGCATCACTACAAAGCTTAACAGCATGTAACAAATATCCACAGCAATAATAAATAATATAGCTGAAAGCTATTTGTAATACTCACTAAAACACCACTCTTAAGTCAAAGCAGCTATGGCTGTGACATTTGAAGAAGAGCCAGAGTGAAGCTCAGAGTTGGGAATCTCCCTTTCTGCACATCCAACGAGCAATCACTTCTGAGGTACTGGTCTGAGGTGCATTCAAAATGTTTGCCGAAGCGAGACCTGAGCAATCTGGTACAAGAACCAGCTAGTGCTAATGACATCGCAGGAACTCCAAAAGCCCCTTCAAAAAGGTCAGGTTGTGGTACGAACGAAGGCGTCCGAACTGACATTGAAAGTATTGGATCAACGGCAGCCCATAGCTCACCGATGGCACCTCCGTTACTCAATGTCATTGCTGATGTCTTCCTACCACCACCTCAGCAGCTTTGCTCCTTCTCACCTAAAATGGCCTCCCTGCCATTTCACATCCCAATCACTTCCACACCTCGTCACACGGGCCTCTTGCTATGTCTCTACTCATTGCTCATTAGGTCTCCACTACAAAGCTGCCAGCACTAATCTGACCTGAGTATTGCACAATTCAGGACTGAGATTAAATCCACTAGTTGTGGATATCACTTTTTTAAGCAGCTTTTTTAAGATTTACAGTTCCCAATTGTACTACCAAATAACAAGACAAACTAAAAAGCAACTTAAAATATATAAGAAAATTGAAATATACAAAAGTGATAGCCGCATTAAGACTGGATAATTATGTGACAAACCCACTCACAGCAAACATGGAAAAAACATGAAGAAGAGGAGGCAATCTTCATTTTTTTGGTAAGAAATTAATAGTTTCAAAAAGAATACAATTAATTCAGAATGCATATTTTAACTTTCCTTAGTGGTTACTTCTAAGGGGAGCTCTGGCTAAGGATGAAATCCCTCTTAAGTCTTGTTCACATTTTGCTACTCATGCAACAGGATTTGGGGAGGATTTTTGGCATGTTTTAACTAGCAATAACAACACCCCTAATTATAACAACATAGAATACCAGAGTTCACAGAATGGGAAAGCAGGATGTACTGATTTACTGACATAACAGAGAGAAAAGGATATAAGACCACTGTTAAAGTTTTGCAATAGACTACAAAAGGAGCAGTGGTACATATTAAGGTCATTAAGTCAGATAGTACCTATGGACAGAAAGGCCTTGTAAAGCATCCTACCAGGAGCACTGTGGGCAATATGAAGGCAGGAAGTTATGAACACCTTCTCACTCAGGTGTAAGAATGGGATCTACTCGGTACACTCTTACTTCTCAGTATCCAGATTTTTTTATTCTGATAACAAGTATGTAAATTGATAATTTGTAAGCCTGTTACTTTTCAGAGCAAAGACAAATGTACCAACAACTTTAAAAACAAACAGCATGTACTAGCTAATAAACTAGAGGATGCATTTTGAGCAGATGCAGCTTTACTGGAATTAATGCATTAACAGCACCCCCGGTTCCATTATCTCCAGAGTCTTCTAAAACATCCCTTTTAGCTCTCCTTATGAAAGGGTGGGGGGAGGGAAGACAAGCCAGTCCCACAAGCCAAAGGACTACCGAAGCTCCTAGTCCTGAGCAGGATTTTGCTGCCATCATGTGGCAGCATGGCCCCCTCTGATCTACGAGTCTCATTCTGTTGAAGACACTCACTTCCCCGCTCTCTGTTCACAGAGTGAAAGAGAGGCTAAAAGATCCTACAAGTACAGGGAAGGATTTTAACTGGCCAAGCTAACACAAGGGTTTCCTCCTGTCCCTAGCAAGCCAGCAGGAAAATGCTACTGAATTTGTAAAGAGCGCTTTCCAGAAAAATCAATGGCTTCCTTGTAATTCAAACATTACCATTTTCAGCATGCACATGCACACACCCCACTCATTTATGTGTTCAAGCAGCACTATGCTCAGGTGACCAACTCGTCTGAAATCACTGAATCCCAAAAGGAACTATATCATATTTGTCGCATCCATTTCAAAATGTGCTCGACTGCAGAACTGCACAACCTGCCAAGCAGCTTTAAGAAATCTTTAACAGTCAAGAGCCTATTACTAGAGCAGTGAGTATTCTTTGTTATTTGGGTCACCTTGCTGAGAAATATAAAGATTTTTTACTGATACAGTATTTTGTCATCCTAAAATGGCATTCTGAAACACTAAAAATAATTTTTTAAAAATCTACTTATAAGTCTACTTTCTCCTATGAGGAATAAACCTCAAAGGTTTGGGGAATTTTCCAGCAGTGAACATACTAAAGTATTAATGGATTTATACAGGAGACAAAGTACCGTTAAGGCATTCAGATAGATACTTTCATATAGTATAATGCACTCAAGCAGCTTAGTCAGGGACGTGAATGTAAATCAAATAAGTTAACTCATTGATTTGAAGTTCTCACTTTTGCCCAGGGCCAGAAACACTAGCACTCCACAGCTGTAATGGCAGGTAACTTAAATCATTTTCTTAGTACTTGCTAGTCACTATTTTGCTGCAACTACTTCTTTTTAACCTATTGGCTCTGCTGTTGCTGGAAAAAAAAAATATTCTCAAAACAAAAAAAGTTTAAGCAAAAATATTTTCTTAATGGATTTCTCTATCTGTACTCCAAAGCATTTTAGACTCAAACTATAATATAGCTTCTTAGAAGCCTGGTTTTAGTGTCAGAGTGTCATCTAAAAATGTAAGGAGTTTAGAGGACCAATTGCTCAGACAGAACACGTAAAGTGCAATACAAGTGCATGAATTGTACTGGTACGGATGAACCACGTGTAATAATAAAACATACATAAACACAACTACATACTTACATAAAATTATATTTTTTAAATAATTATATACATAAATTTAAAAAGATACATGACCAAGAAAGCAGGAGAAGGCTCACACTAGAATAATATTTTTTTTTAAAGGTATATAGCAAGTTAGGTGTATATATACAACTGATTTCAAGTGAAAGCCCAAGTGTCACTTGGGCAGGAAGAACCTGCAGATAAGACAGAAAGATGTTTTTTTTCTCAGGGCTGGGCAATCATTCTTTCCACTCCAGTTCTCAAATATTTCAGCTGCATGCCATACAGGCATTTCTGTGGCCTATCTTACATATTTATTTAAAAATCCAGCTTCTATTACACATATGCAGCACAGTAGTCTCCTGATGCAATTTATAGCTACTGCCAGACTCATGAGGTGATAAACTGCAGCAAGAGGTCCAGCCCTTAAACCTATATATGCATTTGAATGAACCAAATGCTTTTGCATCATGAAGTTGAATCACTGTCAGTAAAAACTTGGATTGTTCTAAAGAGACACCAACTCTACCTCTTTAAAATCAATACATGTGTATAATGATACCATCCTGCAGAGAACTGGGAGTTTCAATGTAGTTTTCTTCTCAGGAGTTTAACACAGGAGAGAAGGAAATGGGCTCAAGAATACAAGCAGTATTCTTATAAATTGCATTTGCTAAAACCCAGAGTATTTCTTGAAAGAAATATAAATGGCAAAATGCTTCCACAGCTTGTGTGGGCACAACTCCAGTTGGCTTTAGAAGATCTAATATTTGATTTGAGACAGAATTGGCCTATCCTCAAAAAAATAGCCCTTAGCTTTTTTTTCTACTAAAGAAAAAAACCTTCACAAAAAACATTTTTCCTTGGAGCTACACACATCTCAGTTTTTCAGCTAATACAGAGAGCATTCCCAGGTTGGCATGGACATATCCACATCAGAATTTTGTGTGTGGACCACCTTCTGTATTTTTTGAAGCATAGTTAACCATAGCACATATGTGTCTGCACACACACTAAAGAAGGCTCTGTGCTTTAAACAGAAAAAATTGCAAGGATGCAGAGAAAAGTGCTCAATCGCCCATAAAGACTACTGGGTATCTAGCATGACCCTACACTAGCATGCTTGTCAGGGATGTTTAATGATCTGTTCTCATCTCAGATCTGAATACCCATGAACATGTCAGAGATGGACTGCAACATACCCAAGCAAAACCGCATGGGAAAAATGCAAAACATTTTTTGGAAATAAATCCAGTGCTTCTTGAAATTAAATTTGTTCACATTAGCTAGCAAAATGCTATGCTGAAATAAAAATCCTGGTGATAGATCATCAGTAAAACTTATGGAGGAAAACATCTGAGTTTCACAGTGCTATCATGCCTGTGAACTGCTTCAGGCAGTACCATGGAAGTTTTGGATAGTTAATTCCTGATTGGGAATATTTGCAAAATTATTTAAAGCAGAAAAGCAGAAAGAATTACTATTTTGAATGCATAATCATTAGAGCATTTAACAGATTATCATGTGACTATAGCCAGTTATTTAACAACTTTATACCTAACAGTATTATATTTTGATATTGGATGTTCTGTTCAACGTTTCTCCAAACACTATTCTTTCATTACTAAGAACACAATTTTACACATGGTAAAAATTTAGAATACATTTTTGATAGGAGCAAAACTGCATAGAAACTATCAAAATAGTAAAGTGTGTTACATTAGTGCCCTCAAGTTTATTGTAATCTTACTTTTTCTGTCTTTCGCAACATAAGTGAAGGAAGCAGATACAGGCTATACAGCCAGGCAGTATATTATTTTAGTACTTGATACCTGAGAAAATAAACTGCAACAGTTTACATTAGCTGAACAGAGTTTTTCATAGATGTGAAACCAGGAAGGACAACATGCCTATAGATCAACCTCTTATATCCAAATAATTTAGAAAGAAAGAGCAGTATTTCATACACATGTTGAGGACAGACACATTACTGAGAGGTATCAAATACTGACACATTTTTCTTCAATATGTATGTACAGACATGCCGAAGGTGCTCAACCTTCTAAACAAGAGCCCCAGTACGCAAAGCTCATTTAGAAGAGCAGTTAAACATTTAAAAATGCATTAGCCTTGTACAGCAAGTATGCACAGAATACGATTGCTGTTAAATTTATATATTGGCATTGATATATACTTTATGGCCCTATTAGCCTCTGCACTGGGGACAGATCATGCAACTCATGCAAAAATCATTAATTCTATTATAATTACTATAATTATAGGGGTTTGTGCTTTCACTGATATTTATGAGCCACTTCACATGTAATGTCTAGATAACATGATAGCTCACATTTATCTTTTTGACTGCTTATCAAAACTGACTCAGTTATTTAATTACAAAAGACACTCAAGGTAATTAAAGAAATTCCTGGGAAACATCTGCTTTCTGTCACAGAGTGGCAGACAGAAAAGGCGTGTCAGAGTGACACTTCCTTATTTGTAAGACATTTACTAACTCCAACTTGTTTCTCCTGGGCCCAGAAAACAGCTATACACCTCTAACAATGCTTTGATGTATACATTCTTTCAGCTCACTTTTTTAAGGATATGTTCTTGTTAATGATTGTGGGGTTTACTTTGTATCAACAATCTAATGGGAAGAATTGTAACTTGAAATTGTAAGTGTTCTACAGAGGTAAGATGTAAATCTAGTGGCCATTTGGTGAGAAGTCAAACTAACCATGCAAAAAGGCAGTTCATGCTTATACCAGGCACCCGTTTTACACAAATGTGAACTTTCTCATCCTTATCTGCCTTCCCAGGAGCCAAGCACATACTCAAAACACACAGCACAGAAACATTAAGGATTCACTGTAAGCGAGACAAAGGCCAGTAAAGAACTTACTGCAATGGGGCAGAAGAATGGTTTTCAGGATGAGAAAGCTATTTCCAATTTCTCACTCCAAAAGAGATTCAAACGGTCTTTCTGTAACTACTCTCTAATGTAATCTATGAGCTGAGAATAGAGTTTACGCTTTGTCTTGTCAAAGCCTGTCACAAAACAATTTATGGCTAGCAGTGAAGTTGGCAAGGTAATGGGAGCATCAAATTTACAGGCAATTAGCTCAGCAGGGAACCCATTCCGCAGGAACTGCTGGCAATAGGTGTTGCTGGCAAGATAACAGACAAAAGTGGGGTCAGGGTAATTACATGGACAATAACTGGGAAATTGATCAGCTACCTGCCAATGTTTAAATAACTTACCAAACTCAGTAACAAGAATCACCTGCCAAAGTGAGGGTTAAGATGAAAAAGGAATTATCTTTTTCTGATGATCATTACAACATAAAAACTTCCTTTAAATTTAACTTGTCTAACTTAAATATTTTTAAAGCTGGACTGCTGGACCAGTGAGAGACAAATATGGAGACAATTTGAAAGTAACCTTTGGCAGAATTAAGGGATAATTTTATAAATTATTAGTAAGAGACTGTTTATGCTACATTTAAGAAGCTCTGAAAATTTCCAGGACAAGGACTGCAGGTAGAGGCAATATCTTTCATTAGGACAGCTACTATACTTGAAAATGTAAACAATAAAACTAAAAAAAAAAAAAAGAAGAAGAAAAATTAGAATCTGGCGGAATATATATTAACATTGATAAACTGGAGAATACTCCAAAGATCATCTCAGAACACTGCAGAGCCAAAAAGAGGTGATGGACTGCTGATATTTGACAAGACAAAGTGTAATTCCCTCAAACAGTATTGCTTCCAATGTCAAGGAGCCTCTGAAGAAAGCAAGCACAGACTCCTTCAAACTTGGACATCTGCTTTCTCTGGCACACTGTAATCCATTGTTGTCCACCTAGCCTTTACAAGCAAAGGAAGAGCAGGAACCATGCAAAAGCAAAAGATAACAACAACAAAAACGTAACACAGCATCACTTCTGTGACAGAGCAGCACTGTTAAGATTTTGCATTATTTGTGAGAAATGGATTTCAGAAGCCATGCCAAGAAGATAAGGTAAAATGTTTACAGGTCATAGAAATACTACTTTAATATCAGTTCCTAATACTCCATTGTGAAATGCCAGACCGGTTAAGACTTTACTACTGGAGCAGACAATAGTAGGACTCAATAGACAGAAATAGCAAGTTATAATTTGAATTTAAGATCATTAAACATTAGTTAGTCTGCCTCAAGGCTTTCTTTAATGGCTTCTTTTGAGTAATATTTAAATACCTTCTCCAGTTTTGCATAACTTAGTTAAAAGGTATTTACCTATGGCCAATTCATAAGGCAATTACATTATTCTTGACAAACCAGCCAGAGTTCATACCCTCTCCAGTCAAAATTCCTGCTCCCTTCACTAGCTGCAGTGTTACCCAGAAGTGCCACAGCTCCTGGCATGCCAGTGCCTCTGATCTGCTGCTTCTCCCAACAACACCCCCAAAGCAAGAGGCCTCTTGCCATCACCTGGGCTGGGCCAATTCTCCTCGTAGACGAGCACATCAGGACACGGTCCATGCATATCCACATAGTTGCTCCACTGGCTCAACTCAGTTTGACATTTTCCCTTTAGGACCAGCTTAATCTTAACACTATAAAGCAAGCATGATTGGTGAAAAGTGTTTTAAGAGCTTAAACACATCTACTGCAGACCTATCTATTGTTCTCCATAAGCTTATTCTAGATTCTGAAATCTGGGCTCCCTGAGATCAAAACCCTATCCCTCCTACTCAAGGAGGATGCCACCTCTTATGTCCAGGCATTAATTTTCTCCTGCATCCTTTGACCTCATAAAATCTAATTTGGATGGCTTATTAATGGATTCAGACACCAAGCCTAAAGCTGTTGTTTCTGCACTGTCTCAAGTACTCATGAAGTACTGTCAGAGTCACTGTCTTCTTCTTTAGTTAACTTTCTGATGGGCTAGGAGATAAGCCAAGGATATCTCAGAGGTGCTTTCCATGTCTCTTTTCTAATATCCATTTATAACAGCAGCATCTCCTGTTGGTATGGACTACTCGCACAATGAACATCTCCACCAGAGGAGGGCCCACCCTCAAGGGAATAATTTCTGTCAAGAGCTCTCCACAGACAGACATACAGAAGACCCTGTAATTGAAGCAATCATGGATTACGCCTTGTGCTTTATTTTATTCTATTTGCCTTTTTCTTTAGTAATAAAAAGTTCATAACTGTGATTATTTGGCTTATCTTTAACCATAGATAAGAAGCTAACCTGACATATGTCATGTGCAAGCCTGCAGATAGGTACAGGGGAAAGGGGGAAAGAAAGATGCCTCATTCCTGAACTGTCTTTAAAGCAGATTTGCCCCTCTATTTTCTATATGCTGTAAGTGTTCTATACCATCTAAATACAAAATTACTTGATGGTGAACACCTGAAGAAAAAACAAAACCCCTTCCCTTGCCACGCTACCTTTCAAACTCTGCGCAGACGGTAGGCACTGCCCATTGAACAAACAGCTCTCACTGATCTCTCTGGCCTAAACATATTACAAAGTGCCCTTGCAAAAACCAACTTGAACACACTTCACGCTTCCTTGTCCTCTTTCCTTGTTTTTCATGTGAACTTCTGCTTTGTACTTTCCTTCACGCTGCTCTGTTCTTGGAAAAGCTTTTGTGTTCTGTCTTCCCATTGACTCCTATACAGAAACAGTCCTGGGAACCCACTCTGCTGATTTGTTCTGTTCCCCAGTCTGAACTGCCACTGTACTCCGAGATTTCCAGCAAAAGTGCTGACCTTTAGAAATTAAATGCATGTAAATGGCTGCAAAAAATATCTGAACTTGCTTTTAACAGCATTTAGCAGACCCCTTAAAAATAATTCATATCCCTAGAGGTCCACAAACCACAAACTAGAAAACAGCACTTAACATAGTACAGGAAGACAGAGATGTCACATAAGCATCTAGCAAAGACGGATTCAGAAGGACTTCTTATACAAGAAGGAAGATTGTTCTTCTTTTGATAAAAAGCAGATTAACTGATAAACGTCAGGGGACAGTAAACTATTTCTGAATTTAGGACAGATTCAAGTTCATAGTTGTATGATGGGGGAGAAGGGCAGTATTCTGTGCAAGGTGAAACCAAGACAGTTGCAAGAGTTAAATAGCCCCAAACTAAAATGTTTGATTTTAGGTCAAAACTGAACTCTACCAGGTCGGGGTTTTTTATTTTGCTAAAGACAGACAGAACATTTCTACTGTAGATGAACTCCCAATTATTTTTTTGTTTTAATCTTCACCCACTGGCTATTAAAAGCATGATTCTCATGTCTCTCGTAATAGCATCCTATCTAAAATGCTAACACTGTTCTTAACATGCTCCCAAGCTTTTCAAAAGTCTCCACTGAAAGGCAAACGCTTGAAGAACAGTATTTACTATTAATGATGATCCTTCTCACCCTCTCACTCAACTTTTCTGAATGCTGTATAACAGTATCAAAACCAAAATTATTTAATAAAAATACTTATGAATAGTTCAAATTCTTTTCACAGATATGCAAACAACAGATCACATAGGAGAGTGTGGAAACCACAGTAATGAATATGGGTTTTATGTAGATCACTCCGGAAAGACCTTTGAAAAAAGAAAATTGTTCAGATACTTTTTCAGAGTGGCAAACTATCATTAGAGATTTCATGCAAGGTGAAAGGCTCTGCTGCTAGAATCCACAGGAAGCAGCGTCACTGGCTGATACTGACACAGCATTAAAAATCTACAAAGGTCCCAACAGGCATGGGAAGTGAGCAAAACAAGGTTGAGAGAATACCTGGTAACAGTCTCACTTACTTTGTTTTATTTACAATCTTATTTATAATCGCCACACTTGACTTCGGCTATTCCCAGAAAGGAATGAAAACACACTGGATAATTCTGGTTTTCTTTTTCACTTTTTCTTATCAATGTTCTTACAAAGCAGTCACTGTTTTAGCACAAAATAAAAAATGCATGCTTTGACATCTCTAGAAGAGGTTAGCATATTTATTCTCCTGTACTCCTTTTCACGTGCATCTTTCACAGTTATAATCAGTTTCACAGCTTCTAGCAATGAAAACTTTTAATGTTTCTAAAAATAAGGGCTTACTTACTGAGCATTTGAAATACAATCACAGTTTGATAGCTGATGTCGAAAATTTCCTTCCTTCTGACAGCCAGCCTTTAAATAACAGGATCTAATTTCCCCTTTAGAAAATACAGAGGAAAAAAATCAGTTCAGTGATATGATCATTTGTTTTTACACACAAAGTTTATTAAAAAAATATATTTGAGGTCAGGCACATTTATAAATACCATTTTCAGTCTGTGCACTAGGCTTATTTTAGAATTCAGAAAGCAAGTTAACATTTGAACAACTGAAAACCTGAGACAAATCAAAACACAGAATTTACACTGAAAATTTAAAAGGTATGTAAAGTAAATGCAAAGCCCATCTAGCAATACAAGTTCACTGTAAAATGTGAAATAATCAGATTTTTTTCTTTCAGCTCACAAAGGTGAGGTGAGGAGGTACAAAGCAGGGAAAAATTCTGCTAAAAGTGTAGCCACTGCTACTCCCTCCTTGCATATGCAGCAGAAAGTGGAGGGTCACTGCGCGCTGACGCAGAGGTCGTGCCATCTGCCTGACTGGCAGCTGCTGTTCTTAGCCCCACAGCACACAGGAGCCGCAGGGCTGCAAGCAGGGCCAGGAGGAATTGGCAGAAAACCAAAGCATCTCTGGGGTCATGAACCCAGCTACCACGAGCACTCAATTCCACACTGGTTTTGAGGCAGCTTTAAGGAAAACGCGGCTTTTGGGACAGCTGCCTTTCAGAGGTATGGGCCAGTACCTCACAGGGCACTACACAGAGTTCAAACAAACCACCACCAAGTATATTACAGCTTCAGCCTCTAGGAATAGGTGCAGAGCAGCAGCACACCAAGCACAGGCATGGGGCAAGACTAGGTCATTCATTAATTCTCTTGAAAGGGGTAGCAGACCACAACTCCAAACAAGAGCAACCACCACATCATCAGAGAGAGTTCCGTCAGAGCCAGCTGAAGAACAAAACAGTAAAAAGGACGAATGTTTTGCCCAGCCAGGCCAGTGCAAAACTCCTCACCAGGCAGAAAGTGCCAGGGGTTCTTCTCCAAAGATAGAAGTAGTCTTCTGGCCTAGCCAGCACTTTCTGAAGATAAACTTCATGCACTGGGTAAGCCTCAGGTCTGTGGTGGTCACTGGTGGATTCTGAAAGCTCGAGTTATTGCTGATCTGACTTTAAATTACTAAGCCCTTTTCTTTCATGCACACAGAAAAACATGCAATCGATAACAGACAAGAGAAATATCCTTCCAGGGCATCTAAAGTTTCTTTAGAAGTTTCCTCACACGATGTAATTATTCCAACTACAGAAACTCACCATTTTCATCTATGAACACGTGCATTGCATCCACGGATAGCTCATCTTGCACAGACGCCTCAGGTCCACTTATTACTTGCAAGACAGAACTGTCTTGCTGAGAAGTTACCCGGTAGATTATCTGCCTTTGCCTGTTGCCCTGGTAACTTGACACAAAAATGTTTCAAAACTACTATGAGGAACTTTTTTCTTGTTCTCAATAAAACAAAAAGAAAGAGAGGTTAATTAAAAGTTTATGTCATTTCTACTCAGTGAAACAAAACAGCTTACATCATATCTTTGAAGTACAAAATTGTAAAGTAAACTGGCCTTACGGTGCTGCAAATTTGGCAGACTCTGGTAGCACCGGACTAGTACTAGCACGATCTTGGCTTTGTACATCTGATCTTTCCTGTTTAGGAAGTTGCTCACAGTGCTTTTCTGTTCCCACCATTTCTTCTTTTCTCTCCGTCATCTGGCTATCTGGAAAACAGGGCAGTGAAGTGGAGCCACTCTCCGCAGATGACTGTCAAGAGTTTTGTTCATTAACTACTGAACAAGAGCATCTAAAAGAGAAAAGCTAAAACACTGCAGTAATTACTATTTTTATGGAAAACATTAGAATTACTTAAAACAATACAATCACAGACATCTGGATGAAGAGGTACTCTGACTCAAGGAGGCTGCGCGAATGGGTTGTTTCAAGAACAGGCTGTGTGAAGCAAAGGGCAAACAAGAGAGAATTTCTGCTTTGCTTCTCCTATTGTTTCAGAGGGAAGCAACCTGTCCCTAACCTAGAATGGTAAGAGGCTGCTTCCCTGGGGGGTAATTTGTTCCCAAGCTGCGTATGCTGGCAGCGGAAAAGCAGAAGCACTGGCCCATTCCCCTTTCACAAAAGGGAAAGCAGCACCTTCAAAGGAAATAGAGCTCTTGGACAGGAAAGCAGGTAGCTGCCTAATCCCTCGTCCCCACCGGCCATGCACCTGATGCAGGACAAAGGATAAACTGGCTAAACAATTTCACAGTAGATTTTCCTATGCTTGGAAAATACAGAACCATAGATTTTAAAATATACATGATAGACTTGTCCAATTTCTACTATTTTGAATACCAATTTGAATACCAATTATATTTATGCTACCTCTCTACACATGTATGTCATTTACTTATATATGTGTACTACTTTCAAGCAATAGTCTATTTTAGTTACTAACATTCACATTGAACAGTGAAACATTTTGTAACTGTGCTTTGACTGTAAGCTAAAAAAATTATCTGTTAGGATTTTAAAGTGCAACTAAGTGATTTCATCACCACCATGTGCAGTCGCACAATTAAATGCAAAAAAAAAAAAAAAAAAAAGGTTTTTGTGGTGCTTGTTGGAGATGCTTCAGTGAGTCCTGTAGCTTCTTGCACTAAGCAAGGTATATTGAAATGCACTTACCCAGACTTCTTGCAATACCTGCTATTTAAATGCCTTAGAAATTTAATGATCACAAAAAAAACACAGAAATTCCCCCCACAAAAATTCCATTTGCTAAACCATATTTCCTACCAATACAATTACCATCCTAACCTGCAAGAGTCACCAGTCAAGAAATATTGGTGTCATAGCTAAGAAGGTCTAAGGATAAATCAGATTTAAGGCTTGTAGAGAGACGTAATATCTTTTATTAGGCCAACTGACATATGTGAAAAAAGCAAACAAGCTTTTGGATATGCAGACCTTTCAGATCATCTGTCTTGTTTTCCTCCAACCATATCAGCTGATCTAATAACACATTATTTCTGCAAACCTACCTACCTTCAGTAGTTAAGACATCTCTACACCAGTTTCAATTCACAGGACACACCCCTCTAATACCCTAAAGCCTCAGACACTCGCACATAACCGCATTTCACTACAGACACTTCACACTTACTTGGGGGGGGGGGGGAAGGGAGGGAATCCAGAAGCATAAGAACAACTTTAATTGTACCACCACATCTTGTCCCAGCAGGTCTCAGCCCTTAATGTGAAGCACAACGAGCAGCACCAAGCCTGGAGAGTCTCACCGGGGCCCCAGACACTCACCAGCCAGGGTACCAGAAGCAAGAGGGAATGGGCAATAGACATAAAGACACCGTGTAACTCTTGCTTGGAATGGCAGCGTTCCTTCAGCTTCCACAAGGAGGAAAAAAAGAATCTCACTACAACACTGTCAATGTTCTAAGTCTCCCACTCTCTTTCTGTAGCACACGATGACCAAGGATCCTGACTTCTTGTGCAGTAAGTACAATGAGTGCGAGTTTGGTTAGGGAAATCTTTTGTATCTGTTGTGCATGGAGACAAAATTCAATAGGTCTTCCAGAGCTACTTTCTTCTATTTAGGAAAAAAAAAAATAGTGGGGAGGGGACAGGACAACACTTTTTTTCCTTTCCTAATTAAAGATTTAAACTCCATTTTAAGCAGAAAACGTGCCTTATTTAACTGTGGCATTACTGAAGCATCCCCTTAATGATGTAACTGTACCTGAGGGAGGTGACAGAGCCACAGACACCTAATCAAAATCACCTTCCTAAAGGCTTGGGCTGTTCAAGCTGTAAGAATAATTGATAGAGATCAGAAACTGTGGTTTTAATAATCTAATTGGTCCCATATTGCCCAAAACTAGCTCTAGGGCTGGAACAATTAAAAAGATTTTTTAATTTGATTATCTAGTGGTTTTAGAAAATGCCTCTCTCTTCTTCATTCCAAACCACAAGCCTTGCAGACTTCTTTTCCTTGCAGTGGTAAAGAGTCATAATAACAAAAACATAAACATGCTGCTTCTTACAGGCTTTATATGCCAATCAGACAACACCATGGTGATGAGTACTTCCAGCACTGGAAAGGTGGGCCATGATGGGTTTGTGACTGGTTTTCATGATTATTACTCATTTTCTTCCGAGTGACTTACACCTTCAATATTTAAATGGAGATAGAGGTGTCTAGACTAGGAGTGTTCTGCCAGGGTATGTAATCGGCTCTACGTCACCAAACGATCCTTGCATGGAAATTGTGCTGGCAAAGCTCAAGTTACTGGGAAAAACCCTCTCCAAGAGCAAGAGAAGAGTAAAAAGCACAACATGGCAGTGTACCTGCACCTTCCCTGTGGCCTCCTTCCAGAGCCACTTACCCCAAGCCACCACTCCACACATCTCTGGCGTACACACAGCTGGGCTTGCAGAAGCCCCAAGCTCAGACCCAGCTTCTGCAAGTAACTTCATAATTTATCTGGAAATTATATGCCACGACTCATACGTGAGGCATAACTATCAGGATTCATGGCTAAGTCAGGCTTGGGGAAGGGTGATTCAGAAGAGTCCTGCACAAACAACCAGATTTTGGTCTGTACACCACTTTCGTATTTTGGTTGAGCACAAGATACATCCTTTAGTTATCCTGGTAAAATCCTTACTAAGATAAACATTTCTTGTATGTCCTATATGGGTATAAGATACTTCTGGTAAACATTTTTATCTGCACTAAAGAGTTGTAACAGCATAGCAACGTTACTTAGAAACGTAACATCCCAACACTGACAAATGAGCTCCTAATTTAAATGCAGTTACACTACCAAAATCACCTTTGCCATGTAACTTTTTCATTTGTGGAACAGATTTTAGGTATCCCAAATCACCTTTGAGACAGGTCTTTGGTCCACATTGGGAGGAGGCTGAAAAAACAGTTTTATAGTTGAAATGGAGTAGCCTTTGTACATATAGTAATTGCGATAACCAACTGTCAGCGTATCTCAACTTTAAAGTTGCCTTATTATTAGGTAATTAGAGTGAAGTTTTATTGCTCTGTAACTTTTCTCCAAAATATTTTTACTATTTTTGTGCCCTCTCTCCAGAGTCTCCCAGACGTTTCTCCTTGTCTTTTACTTGTATATGCCTATCCCAATCTCCACAACTCACTCCTGTAAGTTAAAATGTCACTGTTGTCATAATTTCAAATGCCATCTGGTTTGAAATCTGGTCAAGCAGAATTAAGCTAATTTAGCCTGAGTCTCTTCTGTTCATTAATTGCTCTGCTACAGAATCGACTTCATTCCACAACACTACACTCCAAAATAGAAAGTTTCACTTCAAAATATATTTGTTGCCCATGCGGCCGTAGAGATAATTGATTTCAAATCACTCTATGCTCTTGTTAGCAACAGCATGAAACAAAAGCTCTACAAATTGTGAACCATCCTATTCATATCTCTGGAGAATATATCCTAAGGACATTCCCAACCCTTTCTTCACCAACTGCTTTAGCAGAAACATCTAGCTTATGTACTTTATTCTCAACCCAAATATGCTTATTATGCCACAAATACATTAAAAGAAAAATCTTGGCATTAAAGCTGGTCACCCACCAAACAACAGGAGTGCCCAGGGAACCTGACACAGTCAAAGAATTGCTATAGAAGTTCAACATGGGCACTGAAGAAGCACATGGGATTATCCATTAATCAGGATTACCACATTAATCCTGAAGCGACAGGGAAAAACCAGCGACACTCACTGTACCTGTTACAGGACAGGGAGACTTAAGCACGGAAATGACTTGCTCAAAACAATCTCCTAGACCAGCAGCAGAGCTGGGAATAAAATCAAGGTTTTTGAAGTCTCAGGTAAATAGTCTAATCATGATCCCTAACAATTATGTCAGAATACAGACCTCCGAAATAACCTCATAGTTTCTTTACAGGTGCCAGCCTCGTCATCAAAGATACTATTACCTCTTTGATTTAAAGACTGAAATTTTAAAATCTCAACCCATCAAGCCTTACATGTCGAGTATCAGCTTTAGAGCACTGAGTTCTGCACCCTATTTCCTCCCCATCCAAAGACGGGCATCAAATGCCACATGGTCCCTCTCTGACACGCGAGTCAGGGATGGCACACAGCTGCTCCGAGAGAACAGGGAGCACCTGGCAGGGCTTTGTGTCCTAGGTGCTACCTGCTACCAGCAGACTCCCCTGCTGTCGCCTCCCTCCACAGCTGTCATTTGGGCTGGTGACTCAATGCACAAGATCCCTCTTCCCCATGATTATATGGCAGGTGATAGCCCTCTTTCTCACATGCAGGGAAAAAAACTGAGGTGTCTGAAAATATCCACAGGAGTACGTTTTAGTTTTTTATAGGAGAAGGGTAATTGCTTGGGATCCAGAAGAATTCACTTGAGGCTGTGGTTTGTGCACTGCCCAGAATGATTAGTACCTTTTCTAAAAAGAGCCTGCAAAACATCTAAATTCAGGCCACACAGTCCTGGTTTAAGTTCTCCCGTGCTGGTCCCCACCGCTCCTATGGCAGGCTTTGCTCCCTGGGTGATAACATGGCCTGTCCTAGATTGCAAGCCAGCTGTGCCACAGGGGACATACATGAGGTTTTTATACTGCATAAGTCAGAGCAGTTGTGCATCATACTCAGCTCCAGACATGTCAGAGGGACCCAAAGCAGCCAATAAACCTGGCTTTCCTCATGCTTCTCAAAGACTAAAGAAAATTTGCAGTTGCCCTTCAACAAGCGTTCATTACGTGGGTGGTGCAAGTTTGATTCAAAACTGAAAGGACACTGGCTTGAAAGTAATTTTTAGCAACAGTGTCAGTGGTACTCTCTCACGATCTAGAAGAGGTGGAGTGGCAGCAGAACAGCTCTTAGGCAGCTTTTTTATGTGCTGTATTTTAATACATGAAATCTGGCATCCTTGGGAGCATAAAGGAAGGCTTTAATTTTCTTGTACTGCATTTTACTGAGGTGTCTATTGGCGAAGGCTTACATGGTCAGGACGATATGTCTTCTGTTTCCACAGAACTCACAAGTTCTGTGGGGGAGCACCCGTAACAAAGACCCATCTATGACTTTGACTCACTCACAAGACTGTTCCGATGAGTACATTTCCCTGCCTTCTCCAAATTAGGCAAAATGTCAGCTTTCTTACCCACAGCTCTGAACATCCAGCTTTCCAGGAATTTGCCAAGTTTCTCACGTTGCCTAATAAACACCTTTGTGGGGTGCATTTCATGCTCATTTGGACCAGGCATCTATTACTAGGCTTTTGCCAATTAGGCGGTTTGCAAGGTTAAAAGAACAAAAAACAAACACAACCAACCTCCTCCCTCAAAACAACTGGTGCATAGCTTGACTTGCTCTGTATTCCACACACACACACTTTTTTTTTTTGAACAACCACTTTAATGTGGGAATAATGTTTATTCAGATCTGTTCTCAGATGCTATTTTGTTAAAGCATATTTGTAATTGCAAGGCTGTAAACAAATTAGAGGCTTTCTCATTCCTAAAATCCAGCCTTACTGTGGGGAAGCTGCCAGTAATGACGGTAATTTATTTTAGCAAACAGCACGTTCTGACTAGGCTGGAAAACAAAGCCTACTTGCTCTTAAAAATAACTGCCTTTGAACTATCTCTCCCTAGCTTAAAGAGTTCAGATTTAATCTCCTTTTTCCCACAGCGCCAGTGCAAGATGCAGGAGACCTCGCAGTGACAGGAGCCACAGCCGCCATCCCCGCTCCATCCCCGCTCCTTCCCGGCCCCGCTCCATTCCCAGAGTGACACTTGCTGGGCCCATGCCGGAAACGAGCAGGGCTGCTTAATTATACACATACGCAGCTCGACTTCACCATCTCACAAACATACAGACTTAAGAAAATAGGGAAGTAGGAAATTCAGTTCAGGTCGCTTCAAGTAACAGCTTGGTTCAAAGAAAAAGCGGAATCCTCCTGTTTCCTCAGGATCTTGGATTCCAGTAAGAACATCATTTGCCAGATCTAAAGCACAATAACTACACACACATTAATAAAGTTCTGGTTTGTTGGGTTTTTTTGTCACTGTGGCATCTGAGTCTGGTTTCTTCTGATCACCCATTGCTTTCTTTTACGCAGCAATCGTCCCCCTTCATGTTATCCGAGGGTACATGTCCGAAACTCCTTTGCAGATTAGCTGCAATTTTTTTTTTTAATTTACCTTTGAAATTTTTATCTTTTCTCTTTTCCAGCTAAGTCACATCACACAGAAGTCAAATTATTGTGTAAATACTCCTTGTTACGGCTGAGGAGTAGCAAAGATCGCAATCCGCTTGCCGCGACCCTCGTTTTGTTGCGTGCTGCTGCACAGGGAGGTGACCCTGCACCCGACCCCCTGCACCCCGGGGACCGGCGGGGCTCACTGGGCTCCGCAGGGGATCAGCTGAGCAGGCTCCGGTGAAAAGCAGGGCTTGCTCAGCACATGTCTTAGGAAACCAGGGAGTATGGACTGGAGCCAGCCGGGCAGGCTGATAAACTCGATAGAGCAGGACAGAAACTGCTCTGCAGAACAAACAGGCTGAGAAGGCAGGAGAGATGGGTAAGATAGACCAGAAGAGAGGCACCAGGCTTAGGAGGAGCAAAATTTGACTAGGGAATGGAGAGGAGGGCAAGTACAGGAGAAGTGAATGCAAGCTGTGGGGAGGCAACAGCTTTAGGCGAGCTCAAGAGAGTGGAAAAGGTTAGGAAAGCAACAGCGTGGATGGCTAGGAAGAACAGAGGGAAAGACAAGAGAGAAGCAGTATGAAGAGGAAGGCAAATAAGGAGGTTGCACAGGAGGGATGTGGAGTGGCTAAACTGAGAAAGGATGAATAGGGGAAGAGAAGGCACAGAATTAGAAATACAAAGTGGAAGGAAAAAAGGACACAAGTGAACGATGGAATGAGATATGGGTCTAATGTAACTGATAGGACAGATAAGAGGAAAGAGTTAGGAAAGGCAGAGTGGAAGGTAAACAGAATCTACAGGTAGATGACACACTGAGAAAATAAAACTATTTTTTTTTAAACAAGATAAAAATATGAATTACACATTTGTTTTAAAAAAGCTGACAAACCCAGAAATCAGCTCTGCGTTTTTCATGTAATGGAAGGTTCTTGTGGGAACGAGCCAGGGGAGCAGAGACGCTCCCAAAGCAGAGCCCATCTATGGACCGGGATACCAGTGTAAAACAGGAGCGCCAAGCTGTTCTGCTGAGCACCATTAAGTTTCTTACCTTCCATGCAAAAGCAGTATTGAGATTGCATCCTCTTAGGCTGTCTTAGAACAGCTTATTATAGGATCTAAGGTAAACCAAACATTTTGGAGAAGGGGAAGATACGGGCTGTCTTATTTCACTTTGGCCCAGATGTTCTAAACCGACTGCACCAATCACTTGGCAAGGACCCTGGGACTGCACCTGCCTTCACTGCACCGTATGTCACATCCTCACAAAAGAGTCCTGCTAGCTTTGCCTAGAGAGCTGCTAAAGACACTACAAACAATATTCCTTCCTAACAGAAAGGGGTCACAGAGTTAGGTGACAGCAATAAGAATGCTAATTAAAACCAGATATTTCTATAGAAGAGCTATAAATTGGATTGCATATACGTTTTAAAATTAGCTGATTGAGGGTTTTTTTGTTTTAAACAAAAGCCCTTTTGATTAAATGGGAACTTGCATTTTTCATTAAAACTACTATTTTTCATTCAAATACTGGGTCCTTTCACTGAAAACCACCAAACTTTCCTCCTTAAAACCCAAATATTTTAGTTTTAAGCAACTAAAAATCAAACCTCTTACCTATTGAGAACAAATACATGATTTTTTCAATTTTTGTTTTTAATTATAAACCAACCCACAACTGTGCAGGAAGTTTAGGAATATGTGTGTGTGCACACGTTAGCTAAAAGTTGAACCATCACCGGTGACAATTCCAGCTTTCTACATACTTACAGGCACACACAGACAACTCTTCTACGTGCACCTGGTAAGATGGGCAAGGGCAGGTGCAATACAAAAATGTGTATAGCTATAGCAAGATATTTTTGGTATTCCAACAATCCAGGCCTGCCACATGCATGCTATTCCAATACAGAATACAAGATACATACCAGACACCTACTGAGGTTAGCATTAGGTTTTCCAAAGGAAAATCTTTAAGAAAATAAAAATATTCAAAGAACTAGAGCAGACACTATCACACTTTCACTAAATCACCTTGTCCCACCAAGCCCAGCCCTTCCCTGGCCCTATTAGCAAAACCAGTTCTCCTCTGGGAATTTGCCCTACTGCAGATCTCAGGCTAAGCTGCTATAAATAATGTAACTAGTCGCAACTTCTGTATTCCAAAAGAGTTGTAAACCATGCATCATACCTCCAACAAGCCCATTTTCCTTTGTTGTCTCCATTTTGACAGTGGATTGATTAGATGCCTTCATCTTTGATGTATTAATGGACTCCAGGAGGGAGACAAATTCTAGAAAGTTAGATTCATTGGGCACCTGTCCTTCTTTAGCTTCTAGATCTGATTTAGAAGTTGGTAAGGTCTTTTCTTTGTCAGATACCTCCATGAAATTCTTACTTAAAAGCACATCTGTCCCACTGTCTACGCTCAGCACCCGCATATGCCTCTTTTCATGAGCAGTTCTACAGGACTGCGGGTCTAGGTTCTGCAGGTCTTCCTTAGAAGTTAAATCCACAGTCTGCACATTTTCAGAAGCATTCTCCTGATTTGGATCTGAACAAGGAGTATTTGCTGGGTTGCTGTGTTCCTTCACTGCATCACCCGATTCATAGCCCGAGCATTGGTTGGATGACAGCTCTGCCTTTAAAATTTCTGGAGTTCTTTCACTTTCACTAACTTCTGGGCAAGCCTTACCTTTACTGTCATCAGACAAGTCAAAAGTGATAACGGGGATTCTGAGCTGTTCATTAGTTTGCTGAATTGGCCAACCTGCTGTAACTATACCAGACTCAAGGGCTGAGCTCATTCTCTCAGTTCCCAAAGCCTTTAGGTGGGCAGAGCCAGCCAGGTCACTGAGGGTGGTGTTTGGTGTAGTACTCATTGTGATGACAATTTTAATGGGCTCACATAGCTGGTCTCCAGGAAGAGAGTTGTCCACAACTGCAACAGCAGTCTCACTGTCCGAGCAATCAAGGTCCTCGTGGGTATTACCGGCATTGCAAGAACTTTCCACATGCTCGGGATCTTTGGTTGCAATGGCATTGCACTGTGGGCAGTTAGTGGTAAAGCCTGTCTGTGATGACCCATCTGGCAATTTCTCTCTCTTGTAGCTTTTAGGATTACTCAGATGGTCTGAAATAACTGAATTTTCACTGTCCCATGGCTCTGAAGAAACTCCAGTCCTTAAAATATCACCTTGTGATGAAGAAATATTGGAGAAGTTTTTAGCTACATCTCTGTCCACAAGAATATCTTGGGATCCATGCTGTTCACATGCCTGTCTGTTCCCTCCTTTTTCATTTATTCCATTACCAGAAAATGTTGCCATAGCAGCTGGTTTTGTCACTATTGCTGATGTGGTGGCACCTGAAGCAGAGACTGTAGAAACTGCTTTGATACAGGGTGAGGTAGATGAAACTGGTGGTGCAGCCTGGTCTTCTAATACCGTAACACCTGATAAAAAGCATATGAGGGTTAGGTCTTACAAACATGAACACTGCACATTATTGAAGTATGATCTTTAGCTAGCAAAATCTGATCCAGAGCAGAGCAAAGGAAGCACAGATGATGTAGCTGATTAAAACAGTTCCTAAGAAAGGATCTTTTTTGTTAGCTACATGTGAAATACTATAAATGCAAGCTGGAATCCTTCCAGGTCAAGACAGGTGTAGCAGCATGTCTATTTAATTTAAATAGTCAAAATAGCTCAACAACCAGCTAATATCAAAACTAAAATGTTTTACAGAATTATCCCCACTTAGGGAGAGCAGAAGTTTGTTACAACTGCAGTGCAGCAGAAGTTTGTTACATCACTTTGTGCAATTCCTAAACGGTCCCATAGGATATGGAAATCAACCTCAACAAAAAGAAGATAAACTGAAATATATTGAGACATCTCAAGCACTGGAACTGTAGGCGAAGCAAGGTGTGCTGGAGTGTACACTACCGAGCTCAAGGTCAACAATCACAACAGGACTCCACAGTCAGAAGATGTTTAAGGGCTTTAAGATGCGATCTGAGCATTGGCTTCCTGGTTTAATGCTTTCCAGAGGCACAGAGCTTCCCAAGAATGTGCGGGGAAGGCTTTCATCTCCCCGTGTCAAAATGGGAGAGCTACTTGCTTCCTCACCAAAAGGCTGCATCCTAAACAGCTTGGCTGACAGCTGAGAAAGCTTAGTCTATTAGAATCCCCTTGAGATTTTGTTCTCTCAAGCTTTTCCATTCAGCTCCTAACATGAGGCACAACAAAACCTGCCATGGGATCCTCTGTGCCATTTTTTTCTGTGGCAAGCAATGATTAAACAAAGGTTTAAAGAGATTTATAAAACCTTTAAGATACCTCTGAGATCTTCAATAGTTTCTCGTGTTGGCAGCTCCTAAAAAGAAAAAGAAATACACAAAATTAGTGTGGGCATTTATGAAACTCTGTTGAAAAAAATCTATCAATGCAACAGCTACATAATCAAAGGTTAATTACAGCATTGGTAAAGTTGCTTAACATAACTGAAATTTGGACACGTACCTTGCACAAAATGCAAGGGGTGGGTGAGGGAGATGGTTATAGAACAGTCATGCTCCAAATTGCATCATTGCAATTGTGTGTGATGTTTGGGGAGGCAGAAAAAAAAAATCTAAGATTTTTTTTAAAAAACATTTTGCAGTGCCTAATCTGGATTTTTGGTTTTTAATCCTTAAGGAATATAATGTGTTCACCTGTTCCACTTTTCCCGCTATGTGTTTCCAAAGTACTAAAATGTGAAGTTTGTTCTCCAGTACTTGGTAACAATTTCTGAATAGAAAACTAGAGGACAGAGCCATTAAATTATCATAGAATCATTTAGATTGCAAGGAAGCTTTGGAGGTCATTTAGTCCAAATCCCCTCCACCATACACACACACTCAAAGCAGGTACAGTTAGAGCAGGTTGCTCAGGGCCATCTCCAGCAGAGCTTTGACTGTCTCCAAAGACGGAGATTTCACAACCTCTTCCAGTATTTGACCACCCTCTTGGGGGGGTGAGGGGCGTGGAGGGGACACAGACACGACACCCCACCCAAAAAAAACACACACACACACACACACAATCTTTAAATCCTATTGACCTAATTGTATTTTGCATGGCTGCAAGTTGCAGCCACCGTCTCTTATCCTGTCAGTGGGCAGTTCTGAGAAGAGTGTGCTCAGTCTTCTCTATATCTTTCTATAGGAGGCTGAAGACAGCAGTAAGATCTTCTTCTAGTCTTAAAAAATATTTTAGCCTTACAAAGGCTAAAACATCCCATCTGCCTGTCCTCATACACCGTGTACCTCCTTCTTCAATCGCCTTGGTGGCTTCTGCTGGATTCTCATCAGCAGGTCAGTGTCTGTGGGAACTCACTGGGGAGCTCAAAACTAAACACAATACTCAAGAAGAATACTTCAAGAGTCTAAATTCAACAGCCTGAGTGCATAACTAGAAAAAAGTTATTGGAAAAAATTAATGTGGCTCTCTTCTGGCTGACAGGCACCAAAACCAAGAGGAAATAATAATTATCTCCTAAAATTTCACGGTGGTATCCTGGCAGCAAGAACAGGAGAGTAGGTTTGACAAGACCCAACCTACATATTTGGAAGTGGGAGACTTTGACAAGATCCCAAGAAGAAATGGGTTTACAGAATGGACAAATACCAGAATACTGGGGACTAGGACAGAAACAAGGTGAAAAATATTTTACCTTATAAAAGAAAACTATTAATGTCTGTGAATCATACAGATGCTACAAAAAGGTAAAAACACTCCAGGAAATGAGGAAATAGTTCCGATTCAGACCAGGATTTGAACAGTTTGCAGTAAATAAGGACACGGGGTGGGGGTGGAGGGATATGAAAACAGAATGAAGTATCAAATAGCTACTTATTCAGAGATCACTAACCATCCTCTGCACTGACTGAGGCAGGAGTCCTGTAGAAAAAATAGCATGGGATCACATAATTAAAGATTTTAATCACAGTATACATGGGGAGTAGCTTAAGATTACACCGACAGTGTTCATTCTGTTTCTTAATCTTTGGATACTTAACTCTTCCACCTTCTCATGGGTGTTTCCTATTTTTTTCTTTAATAATAACACCTACATACATCCCCTTCATCACTTCATACATGACTGATTTAGAAAGCATGACCAATGACATGGAACGCACATACATATATTTTTAACCTCATGTAGACATCTCCTAGATTTAAATAATTTTTTAATGCTTTTTTTAAATAGTCAAAAGATGTGTTGGGTTCATTTTATAAGCATAAGACTAGCTACACAAAACCAAATTATTTAATGCTACAGGAGCAGATCCCTTCCGAGGCAGTGAGAGCCTGCTCTGACTGCATTAGCCTCTCCCTTCTCTCAAAGCAGCCACGAAAATGAGTTGCTCTTGGCAAGATTTATAAAGGCCATTTGGTATCTGTAGAGCAGACAGACCCCTCCTAAGAAGTGCAGAATTAGGTATACCAGCTTCAGCTTTGCAAACCCAAACCTTTAGGACAAGGCTGACCGAGAGCAGTGGTATAGCTAGTAGATCCACAGAATGACCCTTCCTCCTCAGGGCAGACCTGTGCTTCAAGTGATCACTACCTGACAACGCAAAACTCTGCGTGCTAAGCTGTGTACTGCATGAAGTGAAGATACTATTACAGAAAACCACATACTAACCATTACTCCAGGTGAGTTCTGCGAGTGCACAGCCTGTACCCTTGAACTGTCGTGAATTGTTTGGGTAGAGTCATTTTGGTTGGTCTCACCAATGACACCATTATCCCTGGTGTTATTGCTGAAAAGGAAGCAAATAAAAAAATAAAGCAATGCTTCTTACCACAGAGCATCATAGTGAGTTTTGGGAAGAAGCAGAGGAATAACAACACAATAGGAAGTGGCAGCACAGCACAATGAAGTGACAGCATATTTTTTCCCCTCCAATGCTAAAAGCACAGGGCTGAAAAATACTGTAACCCCTTTTTGCACCTCCTTCCTCTTCAAGACAACCTGCTAAAAATAAATAAATAAAAATCCCTCCATATAAAATCATTCTGGTGTCGTAGGAAGTAGAGCATTGCTATGAGAAATACAATGACATCTCTTCAAACTCTCTATGTGTATATAAATGTCATTTGTCCTGCCTGACACACATATGGATTTACTGGCACAAAAGGCTGTTTGGGGTTTCTCATTAGACGTATAACAGTCAAATGCTACTCCTTTCACAATTTTTGCTTTTTATGTCCTTTGACTGTACCCTTGTGTACATACTGCTTACCTAACTGCCCATTTATTTACAAACCTCCCATCAAACAACTGTTTGAAATGCAATACATAATGTGTATTAATATAATCATTAGACCACAAAATAAAATTGTTTCTCTGGTTTTAGCCAAGGCAAACATATATCCATTACTAATTTTGTGTGTTATAGGCAACTTGTCACTTCCTTTGTGGATGCATTCAACCATCTACTAACTCTTTTTACACGTATTTTCTACTAGCTTTTCCATGGATATAAGTACTTTTGGACAAGGTTTACTAATGAGAACCAACACATGTTCTCTTTCTTGGGTGCAATACAATAAAAATTCAGTTAAAAAAATCGACACTACAGTGAAATATCAAAAACTGTGGGTTTGAGCTTTTTTGTTTGTGAGGTTGGTTTTTCCCAAAAAACCCCTTATTTTTAAAACCCTACAGCTGTATATAAGCTATAAAATTATTTACCTGAGGGTCTGAGTCACCTTTCCACAATTTTTTTTGTACTTAGCTGGCTTCAAAAACTTGTTCAACCAACCTGTCAACTGCCAGGGCCTGTTTAAAAACTTCTGTCCATCTAGTCAAAATACTAAGTTCTTTATTTTCTGATCAAGTACTAAATAATGGACTGTTGTGCCTATGACCTCCTAAGGGGAACAGTTATGTGATTTAACATGAAAGTTTTAAGTGATTCTACTTCTTAGCCAAAATAAAGGGAGGATAATGAAAGTTCGCATTCATTTCATTAGCTAGTGAATAGGAAAACACTGAGGTTCTGTTTAAATTTCAACCAGCCTAGAACAACTGATGAGCTTCTTAAGTTACTGTATCAGACAGCTGTAAATAGGAAATAGCTTTGTGGGCTGGCGAGAACTAAAGAGCCTGAAAGACATCACCCAACCTAAAATAAAAACCTTGTATGGTCAGTGACACACATCAGATGCATTCCTCAGAAGAGTCTCGATGTAGGCAGACCTTGGCACTCGCGGCAACGTCACTGCCCGGAGTATAGCACAGACATGCATGTGTAAAGACACAGAAGAGCAGTAGCACAGAGGTACACAAACAATCGTGATACTACTTACCTTGCACAGAGCTAGCAGTAGTGACTGCAAATGCACTAAAAAATACCCAGAGTAAGTTATTTTATACAGAGCTCTCTGTTGAAGCTCGACTGGTAGTTGTAATGAACCTGCTCGGTTTAAGCTTCGGACACTTCTATGCTGCTGTCACTATCAGATGTACCTTGTTTCAGCATTTTTCATATCTGTCATAACGCTTGGGAACAGCAGAAGCCGCTTACCAGCTTCATTTGTTTGTATGACTCAAGCTTGAAAAACCAGCAAGAGGTGTCTCCATTTATTCTGAAAAGTTTACAGTGCAATATTCTATATATACACAAATCTGGAAAAAGTCAGTATTAGTCTTTAGCCCAACACTATTTTTACCTTTAATGACATCTCAACCTGGAAGCAGCCTTATTGCCATTGATTGCTTATTTGCGGCAAAGACATAGTACTTGGCTGAGAAGTAGAGAGGCTGCAAATACCTACCAAATGCCCCTGAGAAATAAAAGCGGTTCTAGCTCTCCTCATGAACAGGACCACAGAAGCATCACAGGCAGTCACAATAAAACGTAAAGGGGAAAAGCAACTTGTGCAGCTAGGTTTGATCTGAGAGGGAAGTTACTATAAGCACACAAAGGCAACATGAGCTCAGACCTTCAAAGTCGTGATAGTAAAGCATTTTCTTTGCCAGCGGGTGCACGCCACTTCCTCTCCCTGTCCCAGCAGGTAAGCACAGCAGGAAGAGGAAAGAGCAAGCATTTAAGGCTTCCCCAGAAAACTTCTCCCAGGTTTCCTCCAGGATCTTTTAGCACCTCCCAAACACATCTCTTCCTACTGCCCTCACCGTGCCCAGCTGCTGCCCCACCCTCTGAATCAGGTGCAGCTCTGCCTGCTTCACCACAAGCATGCTGCGGCCACTGAAAATAAAAGCACTAAGCGGGTTTTTAAAAGTGCCATTCCTCATACAACTGTAAGGAGCTTTCCTACAATCAATAGGAATTTCTGCTATGCAGGACCATGATGCAAACTCATCCACTTTACAGAATGTACCAGCAACGTGCAATGAAAACCTTACCTATGATTTGAGGGCTGAACTGTGTTTCCTTTTGGGACTTCTGTATCTTTACATTGCCTTCCATTTTTTCTTGAGATCTTTTGTTGAACTACTTCGCCTTTATCAAACATAAGGTGCAGACGGTAACTGATCACCTTTATTACCGTGAAGAACACTGTCACGGAGCTGCAGTACACAAAAACTGTAACTGCATTTGCTGGAAAAGCCTACAGAAAGAAATAAAGACATAATCTTAACAGTTTATTTTGAGAAGATGCTACTAACATTTTTAAAGTAATTTTCGAACTCTTTATTCCTTATTTTCTATTATTTGTACCTCTACTGAGTTTTGCAACCACAAGAAGTAGTACATCTTCATACGGTATACTTGAGTTCTGCTCACAGAAAAGGCCTAAGGATTTGGTAAAATTTCAAGCCATTTTACAAGATTTCTTCTTCTTTTGATTAGCTGTGAATATATTTTATTTCTTAACAAAATCAGTAAAATTTCACAATTGACAAACATTGTAAATCCGCTTAAAAAAAATACTGCATTCCCAGGATAATGCAGCTGCAGCCTTTCCTAAACTATGAACTTATAAAAATATAGACACAAAATGAAACATTAGTTATCTACAAACAGGAAACCCCTTTTGAAAAATTCTGTCATCTTACCCTGCTTCTCAGTTATGATTTAACAGTAAAACACTGTAGTTTGATCTCCGTTTTCTAACGCTTCACAACATGTTCCCAAGTCTCTTTACCACTGAAGAACTTTAAATAATTAATCAGGACTAGTCAAAACAAATGAATAAAACGCATTTGGAGAGGCAGACTCTTTGAATTCTTTTTCTAAAGTTCATAATTGTTAATTTGCAGCTGTCTGTGATCTGTTTGCTGATCTGTGATGAGCACCATATTTCTTAGTCATTAAAATTAATTACAGTTCAACTATAGTCTGTAAAGTTCTTTCACAGATATGATATACTAACAACATTTTTATACGTAAATACTTCCTTACAGTAAAGGGCAAATCATAGCAATGGACACTTGCTGTTATAATTAGAAGGGCCAAAGCCTTTATCATTATAGTCATGGAATGCCCTTATGTATTGTTGTCAAGCAGTTGCAGTCTCACAATGACTTTAATCTCTTCTCACGTTTTTGTTTTTTAAATAGAGCATTACTATATCCCTGCACAATTTGTAGCAGGGGGGGAGGGGGGGGGGAAGATTTTCAATGCTCTGGATTTGCTAGTCTTTACTTTACTGGTCTTTACTTGGGCCTAAATCTACTATTTTAAGTATCAGCATTGCAGGTCAAGGAGCATTTGGATGTAAAGGATTAGAAATCTTTGCAGATTCGTAAATAAACCACACTGATCACACAGGTGAAGGGAAGGGAACAAGGCACACACTTCATCTCTAAAACAAGTCACCGCATTTATCTTGATGTTGAAATGAATATGTCGAATCATTTCTGTGTTATTACAAGCAAGTGGGTTGCTATTCTGTTGCTGCTTTTGGTTTAGTGAGACTTCATGCCTTCAAGACATACATGTGAAAATTTTCAGGCAAATCCTTTTTTATGACTATTCTGATTCATATGCAAATAATCTATTGCACAAAAGTGGAGAAGCTATTCAGCATGTAGGTACTACTAATGATCCCTCATAAGACAGAGATTACTTTCTACAAGTCGAGGCTTAGTCTGTTAAGACTACTTTGTGGTACTATGTATATACCAAAACTAAGCATACCCTTCAGTTATTTAGCAAATCCGAGCAAGAAAGAGGATCAGTTTGCAAGGCCATTGCTGTCAGGATAGAAGGCTTGGTGGATAAGGCTGAAGAATTTGTGTTTTATGACTAATGTATTTGCAAAACACAAGTCCAAAATTGCTTGGTTTCACAAAGAATGATAGCCAATTATCCGTAATGATTTCTTTAAAAAAATAAATTTGTTCACTTTCCAAGGAATCTCTTCAACTATACACTAAAAAGCACAGGCCAACCGCTTATTATTAAATGACAGCTCAGAATGAGCTACTAGAAAAAGAAGTGCTCTATAGGTGATGTTCATAAAGCTTAATAAATATTATATGAATAATATCAAGAGGACACAACAAAAACAGATTTCCAGTAGTGCACTCTATGCATACATAGAGCACGCTACAAGAGAGAATCAAAGGAAGCTCCTAGATTTCAAAGTGGAAAAGAGGACCAGTTTTAGCAAACGCCGAGTGCTGCATGTCTTCATCCCCGCCTTGCGACCAGACCTACTAGAGCTGCGCCCTGAGCGTGCCTGTGGTCTCCCTGCCCATCTGCCCAACATATACAGCGCTTCCCCCTGCATACGTGCCACGCATGCTCACAATCTCAAGCCTGCCTATGTATAATAAGGCCAGTGCATCCTTAATATTCTGCATCTTGGGGCTAGCCAAGTAGTACAAGCTGGCAGCTTGCCCCCTGCCCACATGAGGAATTAGGAGAAAGATGAAGCTGAGAATGGAAAGCCCTTGATTTTCTGAATCAGGCCTCTTGCATAAGGGTACAAGTGTCATATGACTGCAGTTGGTGTTCCCAGATATGGACAGGTGAAAGCTATCAAATCTGCTTGAGCTAAGGAGGAATTAAGTTATAGACCACTGAGGAATTATACGACAGATTCGCTTTTGATGCACTATAGTTATAATTAGCCTGGTTTCCTATGGAAACGAGGTTTTATAATCACACCATGTGTCTGTGTAGTCATCATCTCTCTCCATCCCCTCTGCTGAATAACTTTTTAATTCTTTGGCTACTTTCAACTGCCTTTGAGAGAATACACCCTACTGGGACAAGGTCACAGCAGCACACCTCCTGTGTTAACGAGAGGAACCCACACAGCTCTCTGACCTTTTGAATGCTGCCCCAGTGACAGGAAGAGCTTCAATTGAGCTGACATCTTATTAGAAGCTAGAACAAACACATCCACAAATACAAACTCATTAGAAAGCAGGCTTCATGACATCCCACAGGTTTCTGTGGAAGCTGTAGCTCTAGCTTTCTTTGCTCTCACCCAATTAAAAACTCTACCATAATGTACTTTTTGTTTTCCAGTAGCTCCCGTTGTTATACCCCGCACCAGAACAGCGTGGGGTCACAGGCAGAAATGCAGGCTGGCGTGTTCCAAATGTGGCCTGACTTACGACTGCAAATGCAACACAGTTGACCTGCCCATGCAGGGAGGGCCTTTGCTTGGGGCTTCTGTCCCCCCAGAGATTGCTCCCAGAGGAACGGCCAAATTCTTCTTCAGGTATCTACTAACGTTATTTGATTAGTACAAAGGTAGAGGTGACTGAGGTATATACTTCCTAATATAAAGGTGTGTAACCTTTGAACAAAATACAACACCTTGTAAATTGGACTGAATTATTAAAGTTGATTAGACCCAGATGTATCCCACCTGATGCTTGAGCACTGGAGGCATCTAAAGCAAGACAGTGCTGCACCTCTGCACTGCAAGAGGGCCTCACTGTCTTGGTGTGCTACAGGGCACAAATGAGGGAATTACCAAATAAATATGCAGTCAGCCACTACTATCAGGCTTGCAGAGGTACGAGTGGGAGATAAAATACTGGAGCCAAAGATAAATATTTTTATGTTAATTTAGCTGAATTAGTAACTACGAGATGTCCATCACACAGTATAAAACATGGGAAAACAGGTAGCAAATAAAACTCCAGGGGTGTACACTCAGTTGTAAGCGTGCAATAAATACAGTAAATACAGTAAGTACAGTGTAGCTTACCTCTCTTTTGTGGAGATATATGTATCCTTACTTTTACAGAGAGATAAAGTGGGTAAAGTGTGGCCAAATGGGACTGGAAGCAGCTGACACACTATAAGTTTTATTACAGTTTACCTCTGAGTAATTTATGTGCCCACACCCTTATACTGCCATGTTGTACTTTTCCTACCACAGCATGATCTGAAGATCTAATGCGTAAGAAGTAACAACCCTGTAAGTTCAAGGGCTTCCTGTCCAACAAAAGGCAGAAGAAACACCCACGAAGCCATTCTGGGGGCTCACCAAAACGTGTACGCGCATTCTCTTGTGGCTTGTAAAATAGGCTATAGTACAAGCATTCCTAAAGTTGCATCTCTGCGTCACTGGTGTTGAATTCAGCCCCGTGGCTTTGTATAATAATCACCACTATTTTCATGCACAAAACACCTGGGAACCCTGTACTGTTTGGTGGAATAAGATACCTTTAATTCTTATCTATTATGAGACTTGACATGGCAAAGTTAGAAGAAATCTTATTACAATTTTGAAAGTTGATTTTAACAGCACTGATGCCCCAAATAATATCCAATGTACATTTTTAATTGTATATTTACTACTAAAAAGGATAAATGAGAAAAAAAGGAAGAGATGGAAACACAGATCTGCATTTTCAGGGGTGAGGAAGCTAACAGAACCATTAGTACCAAAGCAAGCTATGCTGACAAAGCTAGAGAATGAAATCCTCGATCCACACGACAGAAACAACTTGACACTATAAGCTTCCTGACACTACTGTCAGCACATCTCTGCTGAGCCAGTGTGAAAAATCTAAAAACACCTGGATAAGTTTTGCCATTTCATTTGAATCAAACTGTTCCAGAGAGACTTTCTGACTTCAACAAAAGTGTGATTAAGATTATCCCAAGCAAAGGAAAATTTTAAAAAGTAGTACTCTGATTTGTTTTGACTTTGCCATTTCAAGAAATGTCAGTGACTGCTTTAGCAGAATCCAAAACTACTGGCATCAAGTGTGTAACATAAATATCACCCCAAACATTACTGAAGATGATATTATAAATAAAATTCCCCAAAGAAAATCTTTAGTTAAAAAGCAGGTTCAAGTTTCTAAGTGGCAAGAACATGTCTTGCACAAAGTTTACAAAGCCCAACCACTTAAAAGCAAGAAAACAAGTACTTAAGGACATCATTACTGTCAAGCAGCCAGCATAATAAATGCATTATTCTTATCGAGAAAGAATTCCCATAGCAATACATTAGCTCAAGAACACAAGCCCTGCATTTAACCAGATGATTCATCAGAAAGTCAACCAGTCTGCAGAAAAAGCAAGTCCATCTAGATTGGCAAAGATGAAGCCCGAGAGAGAGAGTGTTAAGTAGATAAGTCAGGTTTTCTCCCCTCCCCTTTAAATAATATCTTTTTTTACCTTAGCTCTGACCTACAATGTAGTTTGTATCCAGTGTTCTTTTGTGCAACTCTGCATGCCTTCTTCCATGCTGCCATTTCAGAAGTTTCCCCCAAGGAAATACATATTCTTTCAGATACATACTCACACCAACTGGAAAAAAGTTAACCTTTACTTTTTTTTTTCCTTTTTAATTACACATACCACTTTGACAGTTAATCCTACAATGTAAGACTCTTGCTGGTTTGCACAGGAAATAGACCCTATCAATCAGAAGAAAGCATATTGTTATCTTGGTTCATTAACCCCATGAGCCATGCTTACAGGAATTCACTGCAATCCATGCCACAAAATACAGTATACCAACTGATTTTTAAAAATATAAGATTTTCTTTTCACTGGGATTGCAGAGGGATTCGTGAATGCTCTTTGATTTCAAAAATCAGGCCAATATCTGACACGTAGGGTGAAGAGACCTATTTAGAAATTTTATCCAATGAAAAAAAAAATCTACAAACATAGTTAAGAATTTAGTTGAGTCACTGTGAGAGCCAAAGGGATGGAAATTGTTTCCAATTGAAGCAATTGGAAGCATTGGAAATTGTTTCCAATGGAAGCTACAATCCCTGAAGAACAGACCAATGAATAGGTGCAATGATCCAGCAAACTATACTTTTAAGCTTTTCTCACACAATGAGAACACACACAAAAAATAGAGCAAAAGTTTCAAGTTTTCAAGGAAAATAATTTTCAAGTCTGGCAAACAAATTCTAGTTATTAAAATTATTTACTTGCAATGTTTAAATTTCAGCACAACGGGAGCTGCATGTCACGAAAAGCCATGTGACTCACCGGTGACATTCAGCAAGGCATATTAATTACGCGGTATATGGATTTTTCCATTTATTTACCCTTCTCAGCAGGTAAGGCTAGAGCGGACTTGGAAAAAACCAAAAAGTCTCTAAACGAGATTTTTTGCACAAACGTCCCCACGGTCATTCGGCATTTGCAGAGGCCAGCACTGCACCCCTGCCCAAGTAACCCTACCCGACCGCTTCGGGCCGAGAGGTCCGGCCCCAGAGTAACGCGCCCGGCGCACTTACCCCGTTAACCCCTAGACACAAAATCCTCCCGTAAAACCCAATATACCTATTTTTTTACACACACACACACACTCCCCCCCCCCCCCCCGAGATCATTTTATTCTCCGTTGCGCTCACGCCCTTGCCGCTGCTGCCTCCAGGCTGGGGGCCGCGGCTGCCCCCCCCGCTCAGCCCCCTCGCCCCGCTCCGCGCCCCGGGCCGGGTCTCACCAGGTGCAGGGCCATGGGCAGCGTCAGCAGGAAGAGCCACAGATAGAGGTGGCAGCTGTTGGCGAAGGCGCCCTGCTCCGGGTCGTGGTACCAGCCCCCGGTCAGCGCCGCCCACACGCCCTGCCCCACCAGCCGCGCCGCCGGCGACACCATGGCCGCTCCCCGCCGCCGCCACCGCCGCCCCTCAGCCGCCCGCCGCCGCCATGCCGGGCGCCCGCGGATTCTCCCATGGTGCCCCGCGACGCCGAGCATCCCGCCCGCCCCACCCCGAGCGCCGCCGCCGCCGGGAGGCCGCGGCCGCCGTCGCCACGGGCCGCCCCCTGCCCCGGGCACAGCGCCCCGCTCGCCCCCGTCGCGGTGCGGGGAGCGCTGCCCCACTGCTGGGCCGGGGGGCCGCGCCCGGCTGCCGGTAGCGGACGGCAGCGCAGGAAGGGCGCAGGGCGGAGAGGGCCGGGCCGAGCCGCGGCGGGGGTGGGGGGCAGCTCTGGCGCGGAGGCGTCCGTCAGCGCGGCGTCCCGCCCTGGGCGGCCGCGAGGTCGGTTCGCAGGTGCAGAAAATGCGCGGCAAAGGAGCAGCACCGGCGCCAGGCAGCTGGGCTGCGCTCCTCATCGGTCACACCCTCCTCCGCCTTGTTTTCATTGCCAGTTATTAGTTTTGCCCGATACATCACGAGCTTCTGAGCTTCGAGCTCTGCCCGACTTGAGTGTTGACCTTTTTGTGTTGTTTTGAGCTGTGCTTTGGGCAGGCAGGTGGGGAAATTCCGTAAAAAATACTCAGTTTCTTTCAAGAATGAGTTTAGGGTAAAACACAGTCTGCCTTGCGTTAAAGAATTTCATGGCAGCTGACTTCTGATTAGCAGAGTCGAGAGGTAGGCGAGGGGTGGGGGAAGCAGAGGTGTGCGAAGCAGGGGGGAGTGGAGCTGAAATGGAGGACGGAGCCAAGTGGAAGCTTGAGCCAAAGGTGGCGAAGGATGGGGCATAAGGATACGGGCCATATCCCTATGGGATACCCCGGAAGGAAGGGGCACAAGGCTGGGCCGTGAACACCAGAGCTGATCGTACACAGCACTCCCTCCCTCTCACCCTCTGCCATCAGAAAACAGCTGTGAACTTCAATTGCATGTCTCTCATCAACCCCTTCTTGGGACTTTTCCGCATGTATAGCCTTTTATTGCAGTCAGTTTTGCGAAGGATGCGTGTATGAAATGGAGGCAGCCAAGCAGCTTGCATGTCACTTCACCAAATTTACCCCACTTCCGTTGTTCCAGACTGTGGCTACAGTTTCACGGACTAAACACGCTGTTCCGGTGTGCCTTGCATGGATTTTTTTAGACAAAAGTAAGAGACCAAAGATGCTATTAAACAACGGTATTTGTGAGCTAATGCACCACATCTCAGCTTACTTCCTGATGTTGCAGGTGACGTGGCTGTGCTGGATGCTTGTGTCGGCTTGATGGGAGCGATGACACAGCAGTATAAACAAGCGGCTGGGAGCAGGGGAGGAATGGCACTGTTTCCTTCAGCAGCACTGGCACCCTCAGATGTCTGTGGATTTGTAGCCACGGGGCTTGAGTACTTGCTTGGTGTGTCCTGGGTAAGCGGCGAAGTCTCTTGATCTGTATGAAGGAGGCACAGTCCCAGCAGTGCCTCGTGTGCTACTCCTGTAAACACACCTTACCTAAACCTCTCCCTTGTTGAGTGGAATTTTTTTTTTTACCCTTTGCAGATTCTTTTCAAAGATGACAGTGTTTGTTAACACAAATGTAATGATTGAATCAAGTGCGATAGCCGGCTATGAATATATATTCTTGATGTGTGATAATTTATGTTAATGAAAATGTTTATGTTTCTGAAAATGTTAATTTTCAGAAAGTACTGAAGTTGTTCTCCACATCCATACTAGCAAATAAGATCACTTACAGGCACAGCTCCAAAAAAGAAAGAACAGTGAGCAAAGGTGGAAATGGAAAGCTTCTTCAAAACCTCCTCTCTTCTGTTTTTTGAGACCTCTGACTCATGTAGGTTATTATTTGGAAGCCCCAGGTAATGCAGGCTTCATCAGAGTTGGTATAACATTGGGTCTTATTAGGGTGACTTGTCCACCTGTCACTCAAATCTTTCAACTCTTCCTCATCTTTGGATAATGTTGACACCAAACATTTTTTGGTGTGATGGTACTTGCAGGAATGAAGGGTTCCTGTGATTTCCAGCTCAGCATACGTGTTCTGGACACAATGTAGATGCACGGCACTGCACCTACGGCTGCAGGAGTGCCAAAGGTGAAAAATGCGACCACTTTTCTCTCGGGAGATGCCAATGACAGACTGAGCCGAAAGCTTCGCCTTCTGCATGCAGTTCCTCTCAGCGGTAACTCCCCTAGGAGGTGCCACCAGCAGAGTTACATGCGCTTTACAGTGTTCTCTGGGACATTATTTCCAGTATCAGAACTCCTAGGAACAGCAATTATATACCAAGATCCTAGAGCACTAGGAGCTGCAGAAACACTGAACAAAGAATAACCCGAGTGTAGCAATTGCTAGTGGATAATGGTACTTCAGAGAGCAAATTTTGGAATAATAGCTCTAAATAAATATTTAAACTTTTCACTGTACTGCAACCAATACCTTGTCTGACCCGAAACATTCCACACTTAATTAGTTCCTGCAGATTCCTTTAGATAACAGATAAAGTTAAAGGTGGAATTTGTGTGGCAGAATGCTTGTATTACAACATAGTTTATGGCTTTTATAATAAGGCAAATATGCAGATAAGGAAAAGGCTTGTAATTATCTCTCTGAATAGCTGCAAGGCATTCTCTTATATTAATAAGAAATGGGAAAAAGACTCGATAGACATGCTGGTTCTGCACTCTTTCTTTTTGGTTAACAGGGTTCAGTAAGTCACTTTCCGCGTAATTTTACTTTTGCCTTGTGTGTACAACTATAAACTGTGGGATAAACAAGAATTTATGATTACTGGATACTGTAACTTTAATTTTTTTTAATTACTGTCTTTACGTTGGAACCTTAGTCCTGTGATATCCAGTTGCGAATTTTGTGTTTACGTAGGGATATACAGTGCTGTGCTCCGGATGGGGGGTTTTGTGCGAGAAGTTGTGAGGCATTCATCCCGCCCGATTATTCTAGCTGGCAGTGCGGTTTGACACCTTCCCCAGGCCTTTTCTATCCACCTCAGGGCTTCTGCTGGCAGCAGCCGCGTCCAGAACCACAGGTGCCGCAGCACCAAGTGATCAGCTCCGAGGATGAAAACACATCTCCTTCAACTTTGAACTGCGCTTCCCACAGTGCTGACGAGAAGAGAGTACATGCCCAGCCCACACGCTTCCCTCTAACTAGCAAGGAAACGACTACTGTAGTTTAGAAAGTGATACGATTTTTCCACCTAAGCCCAGGAGAATCTTCATCCAGAAATAGCGCAGACACAGCATTAGCTATTTCCAGGCAACCTCCTAACGAAAGGATTGGGTGATCGCGCCACACAGAGCCGGGACCCTCTCAGTCCGTGGGGCAGCGAGCACGGCAGAGAGCCGCTGAGCGGTGAAGGCGGGTGGGCGAGGAAACACGAGCCGAGGAAGCTTGGTTTCTTCAGAAACTGCTTGGGTTTTATTCCGGTGAAGTCCCCAGAGCGCACAACGAAGGAGAGGGGAAGCTGCCGGCGGAGGCACGAACCCCTCGACCTGCCCCGCCGCCCCCGAGGAGCAAAGCAGGCCGGGGCGGGCGCCCGAACGCAGCCCGCGCTGAAGCTCCGCTGCCACCTCACCGAGCGCCGCGGCCCGCCCGGGGGCCACGGCCTCCCCCTGACACCCTCCCCGGCTGCGTGCAGGGCCAGCTCGGGCCACTTCTGCCCCAACCCCCCGCGACGACGGCCCGCGGCGGGGTGGGCCGGGCGGTGCCGTTACACCGCCCCCTCCCCTGGCCGGGCGGGACCGTTGCGAGCGCCTCAGCCGCGCGCCCGCCGGCGCCCCGCCCCCCGCGGCGGCCGGAGCCTGCCAGTCTGCGCGCGTGGGAGGGCGGGCGCGGGCCGGCAGGCGGGCGTGTAGGCAGGTAGGTGCCCGCGCCCACCACCGCCCCCCGCCTCCAGCGCTCGGCCCCACGTGACGGCCGGCGGCCAATCCCCGGGGGCAGGGCGCGGAGGCGAGCGGGAGGTCGCGGGGCACGGCCGCTCCCCTCCCCGCCCTCCCCGCGCGCGCTTGCGCCCTACCTGCCGGAGCCCGGCGGCAGCCGCGGCGGCGGCGACCGGGCCGGGCGGGCCCCGCCCCTTCCCCTGGCCCCGCCCCTTCCCCTGCCTGGTGCCCCTGCCCCTCCCCCTTCCGCGGCTCCCGCTCGGCGGCGGCGGCGGCGGCAGGTGAGGATGCGGCTGGGCCGGCGCCCCCGCGTCGGCGGCGCTGGCGGCCGCCGGGGCTGAGGTCGCTGCTATGGCTCTGCCGGGCGCCGGGGCGGCGGCCGCCGGCGGGGGTCCGTGCCCGCTGTGGACAGCGCTGTACGACTACGAGGCGAGCGGCGAGGATGAGCTGAGCCTGCGGCGGGGGGACGTGGTGGAGGTGCTGTCGCAGGACGCGGCCGTGTCCGGCGACGACGGCTGGTGGGCGGGGAAGATCCGCCACCGCCTCGGCATCTTCCCCGCCAACTACGTGACCCGCCAGCCCCGCGGCGGGGCGGCGGCGGGGGCCGGCGGCGGCGGGCGGGGGGACCCCGCGGGCAGCCTGACGGAGATCGACTTCCAGCACCTGGAGCTGCAGGAGATCATCGGCGTGGGGGGCTTCGGGAAGGTGTACCGGGCCACCTGGCGGGGCCGCGAGGTGGCCGTGAAGGCGGCGCGTCAGGACCCCGACGAGGACATCACGGCCACGGCGGAGAGCGTGCGGCAGGAGGCCAAGCTGTTCTCCATGCTGAGGCACCCCAACATCATCGCCCTGCACGGGGTCTGCCTGCGGGAGCCCAACCTCTGCCTCGTCATGGAGTTCGCCCGCGGCGGCTCCCTCAACAGGGCCCTGGCCGCCGCCGCCGCCCCCGGGGCCGGCGCCGCCCGCGGGGGCCGCCGCATCCCCCCGCACATCCTGGTGAACTGGGCGGTGCAGATCGCCCGCGGCATGCTCTACCTGCACGACGAGGCCATCGTCCCCATCCTGCACCGGGACCTCAAGTCGAGCAACAGTGAGTCCCGACCGGGGGGGTGGGGTGTGAGGAGGGGCCTTCGGGCCGCCGCGGGCGGTGAGGCGGCAGCGGGGGGGGGTCCCCGGCCCTCTGCCGCCGCCGGGCTGCGGCGCGGCGCCGGCCCCTCGCCTGAGGCTGCCCGGCGAGAAGGCCCGGCGTGGCGGCGCTGGCCGTTGCCGTGGCCGCGGCGCGGGGGCGGCCCGGCGGCGGGCGGCTCGCCCAGGAAACGGGCGGCCAGGCCTGGACGGGCACGGTCCGGGAGTCCTGTTTCACGGGGAGATGGGTGTCGCAACTTGGGCGGCTTGGGCACCCTCTGCCAGAAGCTTGGGCTGGCGGCAGGTTAGTTGCGGTGGCTGCGAGCTGGTTACGGACTCGTCAAAGGTAGGGCGAAGAGGGTTTACCTGCAACGCACGCCAAGCAAAATCCTGTCCTCTCAGACGGCAGCTCACTTAAAAGCGAAGCGGGATAAAATCCTGTCCACAACCGCAACTGCAAATCCCCAAGACTTCTTTTACTCTGATGCGTTGCGTAGTCCTAGCTTTTAAAAGTAACAGTAAACCAAGCGCCTTGTAAAGGAAATGTTTAATAAGGGTATCACTTCTGTTTCAGTGACAAACAATCATATGTGTTTCTGTCTTTCATTGCATGCATTTAGCATTGCTAAAATTCACCCACTTAGCGAGCATTCAGACAGAAAAGACAGTAGCTTAAAAGCAGTAGAAACTCTTGTGCAGTTGCCAGATTTGCTTTCAGCCGCTGGCATGGACAAAAGCACCTGAAAGAGTGAGGGAGTTACTCAATTCATGCTTAATGGATCCTTGGTCCATCTGTCGGTACCAGAGCATCTAAGATTTTGGCAGTTGCAGTGTTGGAAGGCTGGCTTACTAGAATAGAGGTGTTTATGACTGGCTGTTACAGTTGTGTTTTGAATTGGTGACCTGAAAGTGGAAATCTATGTGCTTCCATAAACATCAGAAGCTCTCTCTACTCTCTTTCCTTTTTGTTCTGAATGGGCCAAATGTGCAGCAGTATGTTACTCTTTTTTTCCGGTTAGGAGTCCGTAAGTGGTCCTTAAGTAGTCCAGTAGAAATAAAAAACCTTAATTCAAGTTTGAAGCACTTTGTTTAAAAGGCCTTTGCAGCATGTCTTGAAGGTCATCATGCATGGGTTGTTAAGACAAGGCTCAGTCATGGGACTGTTCCTGAGAATACTTTCACTATTTGTTTGATAAAGAAAGGACCTAGCTCAGCTACGTTTGTGGTTCTGTTTGTAGCACAAGATGATGAACTCTTGGAACGTAACTTCAGGGTCATGGCCAACACCTTAATTTCTAGCAAGTTGTCTGTACGCAGCTTGTGCCCTCGTAGTTTGCTGCTTTGTTCGGAGTGAGCTGCCGTACCTCGAGTATTTAGTGGCTTTCTGTAGACAAAGTGAGTTGCTGCATGCTAGCCTCCTAAGGTGCCCATGGCAAAGTCCGTACCTGAAATGAATTCATAACTCTGTGGTTTAGTGTAGCGCCTAGAGCTGAGTTGGTGACTGCAGTGAACTGATTACCGTTATCATCTCTGTGTACGTGGATAATGGCAGAGCATTTAAAAAATATGCTTTTGATTATAACGTCAGCATATGTGCCTGTTCACTGCTTTAATTATGAACTCCTGTTGCACATACGCTTAACTTTAGCTACTTAGTTTTCTCACCCATATTTCTTAATCTTAGTGAAGCTTAAAGACACTTTTGAATATGCTAAATAGAATTATGTCTCTTGATCATCCAACTAAATGATAATGTTGGAAGAAAATGGTGTGCTAGTGGTACAATATGCTATGGTAATTAAGTTCAACAACACGAATTTAAAATGACTGCAAATCATGACAGTATCCCCTGTTCTGTTAACTCATCTGTTCATCAAAGATTCACTTCATTCTTTTACTATAGTCTTTTCCAGTCTTAGATGGTGGGAGTGGGAAGCTGCCAGGGTTGACTGATCGATCCTAACAGTTCAGCGGTGGCTATAGCTGAAGACGGGGATCTGGCAGCACCCATTCCTCAACTGCTCATTGCTGCTTTCCACGGACTGCTAGCAGTGGTGGTGCGGTACTTTCCATTAAGCAGCTCTAGGTAGTATACCAATGCATCAGTTTTGTGCTAGCTTAGTTATTTTCATTAAGAAGGAATTTTTCTTCCTTGGACAACAAATTGGAAAAACTACTGCCCCTAACATGGTGTGGTAAGGAATGGTCCCCAAACTATTTCCCTAGCAAATAGGCAGGAACAAACTTTTTCCAGCTAGGGGAGGGGAGCCCCTTCCACCAGTATATGTGCTCAAGAAAGGATGTATGTCTAGGCTTCTGCTTGGCAGGCCATAGGCAAACCAAGCATCTCAAAGGCAAATGTGTTATTTCTCTCTAAGCAATTTTATGGAGTTGGGTTCTATAGGACAGCATATCTTGTGCGGTTTTGCTGATGTCAAATTGACGTGACTGGAGAGAATGTGCCACAAAGAGAAGAGTCATGAGAGCAGCAGGGTTTTATTAACAGCAATGACCATCTAGGTTTGTATGCACGTTTCCTTGGGCTCCTTTTGGGAGGTGGGAAAAGGTTTTTGTTTCTGCCAAAGCAAGAAAAGGGAAATAAATAGATATGCAAATATCTTCTATATTGGGAAGAAAAACTAACAGACTTGGTTGTGAGGGCTGAATGATGAAGTAAGGGGTAACTCTCAACTTTTGTTGGAAGCAAAGTTTCTTCACTTCTGGAGTCCATGTACAATAAACTGGGTATTTAAAGATTGTTCAGAAGTAGACAAAACAAAGGTGTAAAGAGCACTTTTAGCTTTAGATATGTGTGATAAAATGAAACATAGTAACCATGGCCTCTAATGTTGATTTGCAAATTGTGGGTGCTTTGTTGTAAAACCTTGTGCAGGTGACATAGTGAGAAGTTTCTCTGAAAAAGAACATGGTCTATTTTGAGAATATCTTCCTCATAAGCAGTTCTTATGTTCTTAAATATACTTTATAGATTAAGGAGATAATCTAAAATTAAGGGTTAAGAGGTGGACTTTATCTATCTAAAACCTGAAGAAAAAATTTGAAAGAAAATTTGATGTTTTTTAAACCTTCATGGATAGTCAAGGAATTCTGAATTAAGTGATACTTTGACTGAAAAGCAGATGTCTCAAAAATTGTGAAAAAACTTGAACATTCTTAACTGTATCTCCTGGGTATAAACTTAGTCTTGATTAAGCGTGCCAGCTGATTATGAAAAAGCTAAGTTTTACTGAAAATAAAAACCACAAATTCATCTACAAGATTGGACACTAATAGTTACATGTGTCTTTTTAGCACATCTCAGCTGTTTGGCTGACTCTGAAAGGACAGCTTTTTTTCTCTGGGGGAATCAAATTGCTTTCTCCTGGGCAAGGACACCCTATTAGTTAAGAGACCTGTGGTTGTTTAGGGGCTTGGTGCAGCCTTTCCTGGTTCTTTTTTAGTATTCTGAAAAAAGGTAGTAATATGTTCAGATAGAGTATGCAAGGTTTTTACTTTCTGAAATCTAGTGCAGAGAAAGCAGAGGTTCGTGTTTCTGGGATTGATTTCAGACTGTGCAGTACCTCTGCCTTAAAAAAAAATGCACTTTATCTCTAGTGCAGCAACTTTGCGTACTTGTAGGAAACCTTACAAAAAGTTCAGAATATCTTGCTTACGGCATAGACCCATCCATGAATACAAAGTAAAGCATAAAGTTGATTCTGTGCAGATTATGTGTACTAGCACAATACTGATAAAGTACTCTGTACGCATTTGTTGTAGATGGATATGCGAGTAGGGTTCAGTTTGCTATGGCTTTCACCAGCTCCTCCGACAGCCCAGGATCCTTTGCAGTGCTCAGCTCTCTGAAGTGTGTTGAATTTGTAGTACTTTTTGAAATCGTCAAGGACAGCTTGAGTTTCAAGGATTGTTGAATAAGGCCATGGATGTGACAATGCTAATGAGAGCAATACTTGAAATCCGAAGGAATCAAACATACAAGAGAACAGTGAAACTGCAATTGGACAATCCACTTTAATGTGGCATTCTTCAAACTAGTCTCATGAAAAACAGTCAGAAAATAGAAATCATTTGGTTTTAAAACCTCAAAAGGAAGTGTGATGTGGTTTGGCAGAACTGTTGAATCAGTTGCTTTTGATGAGGGAAGGTGTCCTGGAGTTTGAGAAAAACAAGAACAAATTATCTCTGGTTCTTTGCTCTTACAGGTTATTTGCAGCAGAATTGCTCAAGTTATGCCATTAAACATCTTTACAGTAAGATGGATAGGTTTTCAAGAACTCATAAAAACTACTTTCCCTCTAACTTCTCCACCTACCAACTTCAGGCTAGCTGTTTGGGGAGAAGAAGGGAAAGAAACTAGAGTTAAGCCTATCTGCCATCTTCTGAACTGATTTTATTTATTCTGAAATCACTGGGGTGCATAATTTGTCTCTTGGCTCTGTTTTGAAGAGGGAAGACTTGATCACATCACAAGTAGAGCTGTAAGGATTGCTTAGATGTTACTAAATGCTTGAAAATTCAGTATCTTCTGATGTACAGTTACCAAGAAAATTAAAAATGAAATTATATTACAGTTGTCTTTGGTATTTTTGAGGGAGAAGAGAGATGGCTTTTCAGCAGATTTGAGCTTCTACCTAACTTTCTTTGTCTGGAAATAAAATTCCAAGATGTCCTCTAATGGCAGTGAAACTTGGAGTTGTTTCTGTCAGTAGCACTGTGCCAATTACTGCTCAGTTGTTATATTGTAACAAAACTAAAAAACCTGATTTTCTACCGGTATGTGTTCTGCATCTCCCTCTCCTCCTCGTGGCACTCTCATTCATGGAACTTCTGTTCTCCTGTTCCCTTTCACATCTCAGTGTCCCCCGTGGGCTAAGCCCGGCTGTCCCAGGGTGCCCGCCTCCAGTACTGGGCAACTCCTCCTGTAGCAGGCTGCATATGCTGTAATTGGTTTGAAACCCCTTGTATAGCCTGGCTAGCTGCTAAGCTCCTACTGGCTGGCCTCTCGGAGCATGGAGAGGAATGAACATTTCTTGTGGCAGAACTAACTGCAGTTCCTCTTCCGTAAGGCAGCTGACTTTCATGAAACCCATAGGAACCATATCTCTGAGAACATGGTATCGCTTTGACTAATGTCAGTCAGATAAAATAGTGGGGCCAGAAGTTATTTAGCATTTTAAAATTCTTAGGCTGTAGTTTTCCATGCTGTGTTCGTATAGGAAGTCATGGCACTTAAATGCTTTGCACTATTCTTAATTACTTAAATTGCATAAAGCTAGAAAATGTTCCAGGTACACCAGCTTCTTATCCGATCTCTGAGCGGCAGTAGCCCTGCCTTGTGCTTTGCTGTAAAGATAATGCTGCTGCATTACAACATAAGAACTAGTTATACATACATCCTGAAGCATCTGGAAATGTATAGCAGGAAGGAGCTCTAGTTTTAATAACTGTGTCCACTTAGTATTCTTAAAAAAAACCAAAAAAACCAACAAACAAACACCAAAAATCAAAATCAAACCACCCTCATGCAAACTGTGGTAGGATTGCAGAATTTTGTCTATGGTCTATTTAAAAGTTAGCATGCCATTGAATTCTAATAAGTTTTTCTTCTGAATATAGTTATGTCACTTGAAAATGTTCTATTTTGTTTCACAAAACATTGCTCCCAGTGATTTCATTATTTGATGTGTGCTCAGACTATGTAGATAGGGATTTTATTTTTTTAGAGACCCTGAAGGCTGGTTGGATTCTGTGGGAGTAGCAAATGCTTAGCAGCCTTGAGCTATAGAGTATCTTTTTCCAGTTCATCAAAGGAAATGTTTTGTATTATGCCCATTTTATATGCACTTGATATATTTACTTGCTGGGTATAAACATGTTGTATATTTTGTGTTCAGAAAGGGCTGCTGGAATCCAAGAAAGAACGATTTTGAGTAACTGATTGCTGCGGTTGTCTCAATCTGCAGTAGAAATAACTAGTGCTAAAATGTCATAGAGGCTAATTTCCAGCTGAAGGATGTGTTTCAGCATTTAAAAATTAATATCCAGGAACTTAATGATTTTAATACAATATCTGTCAAATGAAATTTTGTGGACTACTACTCTGTAGCACAACATTCGTTCATACAGTTTGTAAGCTTCCAGAGGAGGAGTAACATCCAGCAGTTATTTTATTTGTAGGTGAAGACTTAACTGCAATAGCCATTTATATGAACTCGATCTACTATCTTCTAAATTTGCTACCATTTGATGTTTTTCTGTATCTCAAGTCTGAACATTAACAGGGAGAAAAAAAGCTCATTAATTTAGAACAAATTCCCTCAAAGGTAACAAGGCTCAAGTATATTTACATATAGTCCTTAATGCTGAAAACAAGATTCTAGGCTGAAACACTAGCTAAATATAATATAAGTGATTTAAAACCCATGAACTTTTAATACCCCTATTTATAACTAATTTTTAAAACAGATTTTCATTTTAATGTTTCCCCAACTATGTCCATCTGACAAGTGTAGAGTTGTTCCTTTTTTGGTGTTGAGACTCTTTGCATCTTTAACACGTGGGATTATTAATTCAATAATAATGTTCCTTTGATCTTTTTCTGAGTCTTACTTGGTTCTTCATGTCTTCCTCCTCTTCCCGTCTTTGTTCTCTCTCTCATTGTAAGACACCAAGTGATCTGGTTTACAGCTGTTGGAAGTTTTTTCTTCCTGCTCCATGTTTGACTCTTTCCTAGCAGGTTTCTGCAAGAGGCTCATTTGCACCAAGGTTTCTGATGACCTCTTCATGTCCAACATGGGAAGTCACATTCTAGTCTGTATGTCACATTTGCTGACTGTCTTTTCTGAAAAAGAGTTCTGTTTTGGGGTAGCATTATAAACTGAAGTGTAGGACTTTGGATTAAAGTGTTTGTAATATTTGTATGTTAAAGAAGACTTCAAGCATTATTTGGCTCTTTTTTTTTTTTTTTTAAAGCTGGTGCCCTAAGGATATGGTCGCATGCCTACCTGCCTCTGAAAATTGTACTAAATGCACAACCCATTTCCATAGAAGTCAATGGAAAAACAGGCAGCTAAACACCTCCCATTAGCTGTTAAAATACTTATACAGTTTTGTTCATTCCCCCTGAACAGTGATAAATAAGTTTAACTGCTGACCATAACACTTGTGAAATGAGGTATTCTACTTAAATAAACAGAATGCCAAATGGGGTTGGGATTTGGGCATTGATAGTGTTAGCCTAACATTAGAAAAATTTGAGATACAACTGAGTTTTCAGTTACAGATTATTCCCCCCCCCCCCTTGGGACTCCAAGCACAGTGCATGCCTTTGAACCCTCTTACCAAATGTTAAAAGTTCTGTTAAAAAGTTTTGTTATGTTCTGCAACCTCAAAAGTATAGAGAAGTAACACATCATTGAACTGTATTTGGATGTTGAACGCTCTTTGTGGTTTCTTTGACCTTAGAAGAGAATGGCTTTTTGTTTGCAGCCTGTACGTTTTCTTATCACTAAGTATAAACTTCTAAACATGCTTCAGTGTTTCAAGTTCTGAAACACGATGGCCTTGTACAATGAAGATTTGCAAGAAGTGTTTGTGGCATGGGGATTTCTGTCCTTGAATTTTTATTTCTGGTGATCTCTTAAAATCTAAAGCATTGAAATTCATCCCAATGACCTTCAGTAACAAGGCTTCTAAAAAGTGCAGTGATTTTTTTTTTTTTTGAGCTTTGGGGTTTTTTTTGTTAGAGGCAAAATTATGGCATTGAAGTCAACAAACATATGGATAATATATATAGATAAAAAAATAGATAAAATGTATTAAATACCAAATGACTTGGCTGTCTATAGTAGCAGTACCAAAGTAACAATGGGCGTCATAAATTTACATTCCTGGATTGACATGTTACTGAGACCATGACAACTTGACCATGTTACTGAGAGTTTACCTCAGATCAGTAACTGAAAGTAAGTGGATGTTTAAATTTTGACCCACTTACTGCATCTTAAAGTCACAGGTTATATATGGTAAGATGGAAAAGTTACATATTTGTATAATGTTACCACAGAAGTATTCTTCCTTCTTGGAGCTTCCTGCCAAGTTTAACCTTTTTTTTTTGTGTGGGGTCATAGCTCCAGTTAAATCAGTCCTAGACATGCCAGTGTTGGCTATATAATCATGCTTTGTTCTCTTCATAGTGACTAAAATCTGTGTTTTGGCAGGTGTGCTATTAACTTGGAGCTGATAAGCTGGCCCTCCCTCTCGAAAATGCAGTAGTAACTGCTTCATTGCTGTGGTTCGTTATGGGACAAATTAACCCTTGGAACTAGTTATATTTTAGTTCTAAATGTTTAAGCAGTTTTGTGATTTTTTTTTTTCCATTAGGATTAGATGCCGCTGTTCTTCCTGAAACTAATTGTGTTTATTTCCTCATGTGTTATGTAAAAAGGAGAAAATTGTACTTTTTAACTCATTACTGAATGTTACGTTAATTATTGAGTCAAAAGAGCAGGTTTTTCCCTTCCATTTTCTCCTCCCAAGAGAAAGAGAGCGCTGCCAAGTTTGCAGAGTTCTCATTTCAAAATAAGTGTTTTGCCTTTGCTATTAAAGAAGATTAGAGTTCTTGGAAATGCACAGTCCTGAGGGGCTTCAGCTACTGAAGAAACTGCAAGGACGAAACTCGGGAATCCTTCTGCCCCACAGAATATATTAAAAAGTTTGATTTATTTTTTTTTTCCTCCCAGGTTTTGAATTATTTAAAAAAAAAAAGTGGGCTCAAAAATTCAGCCTGTTTTATTTTCCTGCTGTGTTTTGGACAGGTTGTTTGCTAAGAATTGTTTTAAAGCAATTAAGACTCTTTCAAATATTCTGTATAAAAGAAACTGACAACCTAAGTCAGAATTCTTTATGGAGTGTAACCTATTAAAACTTCTCACAGAAATTATATTAAAGGAGTTTCATGTTAACTGATGAGGTTCTAGGGGAACTCAGTGACTAAACTGGACTAAGCATCTACAACCAGAGTTTGTTTGGATTCAAAGCAGTAGGCATCTTCAAAGGGACAGAGAAATTTTTTTTGTCTTCAGTTTATTCAACTGATTCTTTTCAATAGCAAATTTCATCAAAGATTATTTTATAATGGAAAAAAGGAGCAAAGCTGGATTCTGTCTTTACATCTCTGACTAAAACTAGATGTAAAAGGGTTAGATCTATTAATTCTGAAATGTTGCTTGACTTCTCACTTACTACAGCAGGTGATGTGTGGCTTCATTTAGCAGCTGGCTGCATGAGGAGGCTTCCCCACCCATCTCCAGGCACAGGTTCTCCCCCCTCCCATGTGTCAGCAGAATCTGCTCATCTCTGCCTGCATGGTCAGTAGGTCTGGGTTAAATCAGCTGAGGGATCCAGCAGAAAACTGCTCTAAGCTGTTTTATTGGCAGGCTTAATTTTCTGCTGAGCTACCTGGCTAGTTGAGTCTCCCAAGACTACCCAGTTGCTAGACTCAGTGCAGAGGGGAAAAAAAGCTGTGAGGATGAGGGACTGTAACTGGAGAGGAGATTAAGTATTTTAGTGACAGCAAGGTCTTATGGTCTTGGCTGTGACATCAGCCTACACCCTTATACTTCAGTTCGGTTAGTAAGTCACCTTTAAAGGTAGAATGTGTTTTTAATTTTTCATGTATGTATCTATATATTTATATTAAACTTTTCTAAACTTTCTTTAATTTTGAAGTTATATTTTTGTGCATTAAATATCTTAATTTCAATACATCAAATAAATATCCTAATTTCAATACATCAAATAAATATTCTAATTTCAATACATCAAATGCAACTTGATATAGATCACAAAAAATAAAGCAACAAGGAAGTACGTAATTGCTGAGTGTCGTATGTTACGATCAGGAAAAGTATGCCAACTATGTAAATACTTGCATGTATTCAGAAGCCGTGTGTTCTCCTGATTATCTTGAAATATCAAATTGCATCAAGTCATGTTCTATTTACTTAAAAAAAAAACCAACCCTATATAAATCCGAAACAAATTTGAATGAAATATTGTTGTTTTTAAAATTAAATCTTAAAAAAGTAATTTGACTAATGATAGATAAGTTAACTCGTTAGTTCTGAAGGAGCATAACCTCTGTCAGCTCTTGCTCCTGGATGCCATTTATGAGATTATAAACCTCAGCTGCATTGCCCTGGTGAATTCTGTATGTTGCATGGCATATATTGATTTACTTTGTTTTGAAGGGAATGGCCAGCTCTTGAATTTGTGGTAAGGGAGGTGATTAAAATCTTTTCTTGAAGTTTCTGTTGGAGAAAATTGTGCCTGATGCATTATGTATTGGCTAAGACTCCTTTTGCAGTTTGAATAGAATAGCTTTAGTTTGCCTTGCGTTTTGTATTTTTTTGAATAGGAAGAAGTTCCTTAAAAAATAAATAAATCACTATTTCATAACAAAGATGGTGCTCTTTAAGGAATGGATACACAGCCACTTTGTTCTGTAGAGTTTGAAACTAGAAGAATATCTTAGTCAGGAATGACTGATTTACCACCTAACTGTTATTACTAGTTGTTCTTAGCATTTCTTTCTAATCTACCTGCATTTTGGTCACTGTTTTTATTGCATAGCTGCCTTTTAAAAACTAATAGCAAGCAAAGAAGAAAGAGTTTGAAAGAAAGTAATTGCTGTTTCAAGTAAGTATGGAAGTTCCTGGTAGGTGCTGCATAACTTGTGTGTTTTGAGTTTTAAAGCTAAGTTTCAGTGTTGACTGATTTCCATGTAATTGTAAAGTTATGGAGGAATTGCTGTAATAAGAACTTTTCTTAAATGTAGTATTTAAATAGGAGAACTAAGCTTAATATTTTATTAAACGGAGAACTTGAGAATATTTAGTGTACAATCTGCTTTTGATTTTTTGCTGATGCAATATCCAAATCCTGCATTTTCAGAATTTACTGTTTAAGTGATGATTATTTGAATGTCTGATTATAAACGCTTGTTACCTCTGGTACTTCCTCTTATGGCACAATGGAAATTTCTGTTTTGCATTACAGAACTATCTGAACAGTAAGTGAAGCACAAATGGTAGGCAGTAAAGTAACTTGCAGCATCTGCATCCTGTGCCAAAAACTTGTTAAAACTGCTTCTTTCTCTCAAGTTTCCATTTGCCCAAAGTCGCTTTAATAATAGTTATTAAAGAAGTGAAGGGGAAGCAAAAAACGGTGATGCAAGGTGTGTTGAAGCTGTTGAAATCTCTCATCCCTCTTTCTCTCTCTTTTCCCTTTGTTTCCTCCAGATAGCCAGGTGACTCCCTGTCATTCTCATGCTTTGGTAGTTTTCTTGTGCCACATGTGCCACATGTCCTGCTATGGGATGCGTTTTCTTACGGGGTTGGTGTGTATTTGTCAGTTCGTGCTGTCAAGGACTTTGTGTCAAGTCTTGTCTTGTTTTGGCTTTCCAATTGGGAACACTTTGTTCAGGATTTTTTTTAATGTATGTTGGCTCCTGTGAGGTAGGATTCTTTTTCTTTTGTTTTTGGGTTTTTTTTTTTGTTTGTGGGTTGGTTTTTTTTTTTAAGATAGATGTTTTTAGACAAATACACTTAAGAACAAACTGTTGTTCGGTTGTTTTCAATTTAGTGTGAAAATTAAGAAATGGTTATATGCCTGCCGTAAAGGGACGTAGATGATAGGGGAGCACAGTATCCCTGTAACAAAAAGTAGAGAAATGCCTCCTGCATATGTAATCAGTGTGTAAAGGATGAAATTCCCTTGCTGATGGTGAGCTCTGAACTTAATCTAGTGAGATTATTGCAATCTGACAGATACTGGCTACAGAGATGAGGATAACAGTTGTTATCCTGAGAACCCCTAGGAGAAAAGCAAGGTATTTAAGAAGCAGTGCTGTATAGGCAAATATATAATCTTTTGTATGTATTGAAGATGTCCTGATCAGTTAATGTTTTCACTGTGATAGTTAATTTGCAGTTTAAAAACTGGGCATGGCTTCTATAAGCATTGTTGAGATTTTAATTTCTAATTACAATCGGAACCAAACAACAGCTCCAAATAATGGTGGTAGGCCTCTTAATATTGACAAGGTATTGTGTTTTGTTAACTGAATATGCAACGTTTAATAAGGTATTTTTCTGCCTGTTAGTTCCCAGGTAAAGCTATGAGGTTGCCCTGCTGGTTTTGTTGTGTGTTGATTTAGTGAATTAACAGGAACCAGATTCACTTGCAAACAGCTGGGGAGGGAACTGACTGGGTGAGGGGGGAATGGACGACAGTAGCAGCATTGTCTGGACAATCTCTATTTGCAAGTAGAGGTATATAGTATAACATCTTTCCTTCCTTCCTGGTGTTCTCTAATGGTGACTTTATCAATGGTGGTAAATGTAGTGGGCATGTAGGCAGTCTTACCTATAATCATAGTAACTTAAATAGGTATGCTATTAAATAGCTTATATTTGCAAAAATCATGATAGTCAGCTACTCAACAAACTGTAGATAAGGTAGCAAGAAGCAATTGGTGGAAAATAATGGATTTGAGAAAATAAGGTTGCTTAACATTTTATTTTTAGTAGTAACAAAATACAGAATATAAAGAGGGTATAGTAGAAGGTATAAAGAGAGTATAAAGAGGATAGGAGGGATAGAAAGGACTTGAGTATTTCAGGATGATATTTTTTAAGTTTAAGCATTAAAAGATAGTTTGAATTCAGTACATGTAAACTATTAAAAAGGTATTCAATCCTTTGACTTGGCTTTTCTCAGAATACCTTGTTTACTCAATTGGTTTAAAAGGCTAGTAACTGAAAATGGTCACCTGAAAGTGCTGGAATGCACTATGAAATAAAATGGATTTTAACTGCATAAAGTATTTGGATTTCAAGAAACTTGTCAAATGAAATATTGTATTAAATGAGGACTTCAAGCTAGATAAAGTTGGAGAAATATAATCTATATGTATTTAGTAATAAGAAGAAAACTAAGACTGTAGGAAATAACCTGCATTAAAAGAGTAGCATTGAAGAGCTTAGTGCTAGGTGGAGGTTTCCTGTGTGTGCTGCCAGCTAAAAGGTCTGTCCAGGCTTCCCTCAGGCTTGCTGTAAATACTGTTTCCTAAGGTATATGAATTTTAAGAAATAAAAAGGAGAGAAGCTGAAGCAAGAATGTGAGCCTTTTGTTTAAAATTACGCTTTAAACAAAATGCTTGCAATTTAAATGAATAGTTTCAGTTCCTCTCTAGACTTTCAGCTTAGTCCTGAAAGTAGTGGGGGTGTAGTTCTGGACCTATCTGAATTTGGTAGAGCTGGCATGCACCCTAGGGATCTGATTTGTCTAAATGTGCTCTTTTCTATTATTTCTTGACCGGTTACGCCTATCTGTCCATATCCTGCCTCTCACTTCATTCCCCCCACCCCCCCAATAAAATGTCAACCCAACTCACAAGAAAAGAGAATGGAGCAGAGAAGGCAGCTCTTACCCAAATCTGGCCAGACCTGGATTGTCACTTTATGCATCTCTAACCTGAGCTGCTGCAGTTGATCTCTTACCTTTTGCTCTCAGTAGCTCAAAGCAAGTGTTACTGCCAGAGGGGAGAGTTTGGAGATGGAAAGGTGGAAAGGGAATTGCATGGGAAAAGGAGGGGGGACTGGGAGCATTTGGATGGGATTTTACTAGGACTTCTGCCTCCTTTTGAAACCTAAATTTGGTGCCTTTTCTGACTAAGAACAGCTTGTATGAGAACAATAGTGGTTCAGCAGAGAGACATTGCCAGTTCTGTTTTAATTAGAAGAACATGGACTTGGGAAGTACCAGCTGGCTCAGCAGGTCCAGTTCCATTGCAGTCTTGAGCAACTGTGTGATAGATTTTAGTTTTTAAAAGTGTGCAGAACATCTTATCTGCATACTGTTGCACCATAAAATACTTGCAGCGTGCCGTAAGATTAGTAGCTGTGATAATGCAGAAAGAAAGCAGGAAAGATCAATGGCATTGCTATTTCAGGAACCATTAGGTTTAACAGGAGTGTATATTGGATCTTGTGACTTTTTTGAGGAGTAAACTGTGCTTTACACTGCAGAGGAGAGCCAAAACGGGGGTGGGAGAAAAGAGGCAATATCTTGAAATCTGATACGACTCTCTCCCCACCCTGGTAGCTCCAGATCTAGAACTGAGTTCAATCACGAGCATGCCAGTAAGATGGATCAGCCAGGGCACCTAGGAGAATATTTTATTGATAAGAGCACCAGTGCTGTAGGTCTGCATCCTAATTCTAGATATGGCTAACTTCTGTTCTCATAACTGTTCCCAGTATTTGTTAGCCTAGCAGAAAGAACAAGCTCTTCTGATTTATCGAAATAAAAGACATTACAGGATCCTAACTATTCTACTTCTATTTTCTGCGTCTGCTCCAGTTTAAGTTCCTGTTGTTGAACACACATGCAATTCTAGTCAAACAGTATTTCATATGAGGTTTTATGCTTTGTACAGTTCTGTTGATACTTCCCTGTTTCTACTAAAAAAAGCCTTTTTAGTGTCTTTTAGAATTGCATGAGCTAGTCACGCAATTATGTGTAGCTGCTCTTTTGGCTTTCTGTTAGCCAGAATAGTCAGCCTTCTTCCTTCACTTCTGCTTTATAGCTGTTGGTTTTATGATTGATCCCTTCTAACTTTGCATATTTTCTAGTATGATGATCTGGTCTTCTTCAGAGTGGATAATATCTTCTGACTTTGCTGACAGTTCTTGAAACACACCTTGTATTTTTACTCTGATTGCAAATCGGCATGTGGAGTGAACATGCTTCCTAGTCTATTCTAAGATGACATTTAAGTTAAACTTTTGTCTGTAGTTGAGTGAACACAATATAGTTGTTATGAACATAACTAATGTTTACTTTTATTGTCATAGTGCCATAACTTTACAGATTCATAAAAATGTTTGATAGTAGATTTACACTGTTTACAACATTAGTCCTGCTGTGGGGCGGGGGGGGGAGGGTGGTGGTGACATCCTGAGGTCTGTTCCAACCTAAAGTATTTCATAATTCTATGAGGTACTTCCTTCAGTGAGGTAGGATGAGCAATACTTGGATTCCACGTGCTTTTTAGTTACATGAGACAACTTAAGAGTGTAAAGTTTTTTTCATCTGTATGGTTAAATAGTAGTATCTTTGTTAGGGATACTGTTAGAATCCTCATGTACGCTTGCTGCACTGTCAAAAGTGTCTTTAATTTTTAGGACGTGCAAAGTCATATCCACCAATTTCAATACCACTTTACCACACAGCATTTGTATTTTTTCATTTTTCTCTCCGACTTAAGGATTTTTTTGGCTTTTATCTTCAACCTATTGGTTTATATTTTGTGGAATTATTGAAAATAACATGCAATAAAATCTCTTTGTTCCCCAACTGTAAATGGTTCTGGGCATGTGCTGTCTCTTACATTCAAAGAGTACCTGGTATAAGGCACCCTAACCTCTGCTGCTATGATGTTAATAAATTTACTCTCTCCTTGATCCCATTGAATAAAGGTCACAAAGAGTGTTGAAAATGGTGTAACCGGTAGGAAACATATGCAGCCTTAACATATTTAGTAAAATGTTTATTTCTGGCTGTAGTATGTGCAATGTTTGAATAACAGTCCAAGATGAAGTTTTATGCTAGTTTGCAGAAAGTAGTCTTCTCACATCCAACTTAGTCTCCTTCTCTTAGATTTTGAATAATTCAGAAATAGTCGTAGTCTCTGGTTTTGCTTATGTCAAAATAAATGAGGTGGACATAGGATTTTCCTGCACTTCCACATTCCTAATCTAATTCCATTTTTTTGGTAGGTTTGAATTTATTTTCAAATGGGCTTTGTACTTTTAAATATTTTAAGCTATGTTTGTCAGAATGATAGCACTAATGTAAGTATGAACTTTTTGTGGAAAATAACAAGTCCGAAAAAAGTTAAAGTAAACCAGAAAGTGCTAAACTGACTCTTACCCAACTTAATATTGCAGGTGTATTGGAGTCTGAAGAGACAATTTAAAGGATTTGAAGAAGAAAGAAGTGAGGGCTGAGTGAACAGGGCAAGCAAAAGATTGTAAGAGGGACTTCTCGCAGGTTAGCAGCCAGCAAGGGCCGGGAAGCTGTGGAAGTGGCAGAAGGATGCTATAGTAAAGGTTGCTAGGCTACTGCGCGGGAAGCACTTATGGAGCACTGCTCAGCTATGCCGAGCATTTTTACTACCCAGCTGCTAAGTAATCTGTGTATAGTATTGCTGTTTTCCTGGCTACCGCCCGGAAAGGGAAGTTTGAACTGCTGAGAAACATTGTCCCTTTGTAGGATGAAACTTGGCCACATGCCAGTTATTACCTTTTGCAAGACTGACTGTTTTTGGTTTCGGTCACATTGACTGACAAGGAATGTCAGGAATTCTGCTGAACATGTTTGAAATGGAATAGCAAACAATAGGTCTTTGATTCAAGTATAAAAGTATAAAAACTCTTGCATGAATTTAACTTGTTCTGGTGGTGGTTTGTCTGTACCATTTTGGCATTCATTTCTTCTACTCTGTGTTAAGACGCTTACTGAAAATGGAATGTGGGTTCTCTTTCTTTCATCTGGATTTGATGTCATTTTTTAAATATTTGTAAGACCGTAATTCATCTGTACCAGTAAAAATGATTTCTTGCAATTTCAAATGCAAGGTCATTAGTTTTTCCTCTATAAGGGAAGATAATTCTTCATCTATTTTTTTATTAATGGGTTCCCTGTACTGTGTTTTGCCATACATATAGTTGGAAAGCACATGCGTTTATGATTCTTCTTATTTGTAATTTAACCTTTAATCTTTGTCCCAGATCATTTTAACAGAATGTTAAAGCTAACAGTTACTACCACAGAGAGTGACAGAGGAACTGAACATGGAATTAAAATTCTGGTGTGTTAATAATGATTCCTTTGCACCTGTTGTCTTTCTCCTTGTGAGTTCTAACACAGTAAGCCAGGTCTCTCTTCTTTTAACACTATTTTGTGAAGGTGTATTACAACTCTGCCAGTACTGTTGTGTTATGAACAAGTTAGACACTGAATACACACTCTAGGATGCAACAACAAAAAAAGATAGTTTACTGTTTGACATCCACGAAGGTGTAGTGGATATAATGTAACATGGATTTGATCCAAGTCCAGTGTCTTGTTGCCAGTTGGGGACTTCCAAGGCAAGCTAACTCCTCTGGTATATAGTCTCCCAACTTGTACTGATTTGTGGCTGAGGGGTTTCTCGAACTTAAACCCACTTTTTTGATGTAAATGCTCTTTATGGAGTTGTCTTCTGTGAATTCATGGAGGTGCTTTTTAAATCTGTGTAAAATAATAATATTCACATACTGTGCCAAGAATTCCAAAGTTCACCTACCTGTGTGTTGTGTGAACAACTGCCACGTGTTTGATTCTCATCTGCTAATTTTGCTTGATGATGTCCGTTTCTTGTGTTGAAAAACCATGAACAATTGTTACCTATAGCTTTCTTCATTCCATAGGTGGTGGTATAGATTCTGTTCTCAGCTGTTTCTTTTCCTGGGGGAAGATTCCTTGTCTATTAACCATTACTTGTAGCTGTGGATATGCTGTTTTGAGCACTCTGGTTGTGTCCTTCTCTGTGCCTCTCTCAGTTCTGTTATATACTTTTTGAGATGAGTAGGAGCCAGGATTAGGTGCAGTATTAAGGATGGATTTTGTATAGTGATGTAATGTTTCCTGCTTTGTTTTCTTTTATAAGAATTCTTAACATTTGGTTCTGTTTTACTACTACTGCTATTTTTGTTACTTCAGAATCTCATTCCAAAGTGAATACCTTCTTCACCGCCTGTCATCATCTGTGGGATGTTAGGATTCTGGGCCTTCTTAAACTTAGGTGCTTTACTTTACATCTCTTTACAGTGGATTTCTTGTGCTAGTTTAATATCTACTCACACAGTTGCATAAAGAACTCATGACACTGTAGGTATTTCTGGCTTTTATAGCTTAGAATAGCTTAGAATTTTAAAAAACTTTTTTCATGTTTATAAAAATTGCAATAATATTTTCACAACATTTAAGGTTTACAATTATCTATGCAGTGCAAGTTGTATGTGAAATTAATAACAGGACTGGATATTTTGATTTTATTCCCATTGCATTAATTTACAAACTGAATCTTTTGCAGTTTTGTTGCTAGAGAAGATGGAACATGATGACATTTGTAATAAAACTCTGAAGATTACAGACTTTGGTCTGGCTAGAGAGTGGCACAGAACAACCAAAATGAGTGCAGCAGGGACTTACGCGTGGATGGCTCCAGAAGTCATCAAGTCCTCCATGTTTTCTAAAGGAAGTGATATTTGGAGGTAAGAAGTTTGCTGAAGACCATGTTCAGTAGAACTATATTGAGGTTTTTGAATGAATTTTTATTTGGATTTTTTGGGGGGTTTCCTAAGTTATTGTCTCAGCATATGGCAAGTACAGCTGTTCTAAGAAACATATTCATTTCTCAGCATCTAGTTCATTTGATCTACCTTTAGTTATTCATGATTTACAAATTGGAGCAGGGAGAGGGAAAATAACAGAATTTTTTTTTTTAAGAAAGCAAGATCCCATTAAGAGAAACCTTTAAAATATCTACTGGTTAAAATACTTAAGTATTTTATCTGGAGTCTTAATGTCAACAGCCATATGCTCTTGATACATTAACATATGATTGATCTCGTATTGGTATGTTTACTTTATATCAGATGTCTGAAAAATCTCATTCTGCGTAAAGAAATGGGACGAGCCAGTTACTGCCTTATATGTCTGATAAATAAAAATAAGCTGCAAACCAGAACTTTGGCAAATGTTAACTTAAATTAGTGCTGTTTTTTAGGAATTTAGAATATCATCATGTGTAAAAATGAACATCAGATCTAGGCTTTTATATTTGTAGAGATTTTGCTTCCAGTAGCTGGAGTGAGGAGAGTGTGTTCAGCACAAAATTGTTTTAACTTGCTGTCTAATTTTAAAGGTTGGGAACTCCCTATGTTAAATTTGTGAATTTCTTGTTAAAGACATTATTGTGGATCATATAAATAATATGGCTCTCAATACTGATGCTATTTTTGCGTGGTGTAGTGTGGGATACATGTATTGTAGAAAAGTAATTTAAAATTTAGGTTTAATTTAATTCTGTTTTGTGAGTGGGGAAAGGCAGTGGTTGCACAATAGGCTCTAAAAGCTGCTGTGCCTCACCCTGAAAAGTCTACATTTCCTTTCTTTTTGAAATGTTTTCTCTCTGAAGAATCCAAGGTAGCTATTTGGGGAAGGAGGGAAGGACTTTAATCTGTTTTCTCATGCCTTCTTATGCATGTTCTGTGTTGTATAATTCTTCAATAGGGTCCTATTTTGCCTAGATGCCTGATATTCTACAGCATGAAGTAATACTTTTGGTATTCTCAGGATGATTCTGTATCTGCACTACTGTTTTGTGACACCCATTTGTCTTGTGTCTGGAATTGATTTTCAGCATTTTGTTTACATCAGTCTGATTTGATGCCCAGTTGAGAAACATCTTTGGCTTCATTCTTTTTTCCATTCTTTCTTCCTTTTTTCTTTAATTTTTTTTTCTTTTGCGGGGTGGAGGTTGGGTGTAGGCGTTTCCCTAATCAGCTGTATTCCATGCTTAATTACAGGTCCTGTCCAGTCTTGTTGCTGTGATTTTAGGTATCTGAGGGGGTATGCTTTGGTGCAATTATTTTATATTCTGCTGCAACATTAGTTTACATTTTTGGAACCTACAGTATTTCTCTTCTTCGCCTTCTCTCCTGCACGCCTCTCTTGTAAAAATGTAAGTATTTAGCTCAATGATGGACGTCTAACAGGAGAGGTTTTTAAGTAGAAAGGCTGTGTTGTACAGTCTAGTTTAGACCTTCTTGGCTTCTAAAGATTTCTTGCTTACTATACCTTGATCTATTCTGTTGCTTATCTTTACTCTTTCTTTAAAAGAAAAGCAAATAAAGAATACCCTGGTTATGGGAGTGGTTTTTTGTTTTAAAAAGCATTCAGGTTACAAATTTTAAGTATGGGTCTCTCTAAGACAAGAACACAGTATATGTCAGGAAAGTTCTAAACTTCAGTTACACATACTGAGTACTGAGTCTCCAAAAGAAGTCTGCAGACCTCTTATTGGAGAGAAAAAAAAAAAAGGCAGGTGTGGCTGCTCAAGTATACTCACATTTGCAGGTAGTCTTCCAGAATCAGCCAGTGCTTGGAAGTGTTGTGGGAGTATTTTTGTGCAGAGCCTTCCAGGCTGCATGTTCTCAGGTGCCATTCTAGATAGCAGAACTGGTACTTTCTAGGCCCTGCATGTGTATCCTTTTGCTTCTCAAACCAGAGTTGTAACTACTGCATTTATTATTCTTTGGCATATGCTTCCAAATTCCCAAACAAGAATTGCACTCTTTCAGCCCTACCCTTCCACCGATCATCACACATTTCTTAGTGGTATGTCAGTCTTAGTGTGTATGGAGCCTGAAAGGGCAAATATGCCCACAGATTTCCAAGTGCTGGTGGTGTGCTTCAGCAGTCATCTTTACAATAACGCGTGCCTCCATCGTACAAGCTCTTGGCAAAGCTAGGAAGCACTTACTGTACAGCAGAATTAGCAACTGCTTTTGCCTGGCACATTCGTGTAATTTTGAAGTGATTCATGTAGCAATGCTTGGTAACCTCTGCTTTAGAAGATGGATTGTAGAGTAAAATAAACTTTAAGAACTTGAATTACCTTAATTTTGATCAGCTTTTAAAATATGTAAAAACAGCAAGTTATTGCTGGAATGAGATACAGTAGGGTGTAAATCACATTTGATGACAGGAGAATAATTTTTAATAATGAAAATACTTAAAAGGAAATATTTTTGAAAGTGTATTAGTTTTCATGGTCTATAAATGTATAATTCAAGCATATTATGCCTGTATTTTTGGCCTTTTGCTGAAGATAGAAAAGGACATGGCTTTTGCTCTTTCAAAAAAGCTCTTTCTTAGAAGCTCTGGCTGTATACATAGGACAACTGTACATGGGCTGGTGAAATTTAATGCACCAAGTAGCTACTTCTGTAGTTGAGACTGTTAATAAGTAGTTGTTGTCCTAGATAATGATAGATTAGTACCTCCCAAAAACTCCAGCATGGCAGGACTAGAATGTCTTTAGGGTTCCTCCTCACAGTTTCCCCCACCACAGCTCTGGCTCTTGGTACTTGATATTAAGACTGCTTTCATTAAAACAGACACTTTCAGGTTATTACTGTGTTGGTCTGTTTAAAATTTTACAATCACCTTCTTGGCAGTGTTGAAAACTACTTAGGATTAAAGGCTTGAATTGTAAATATAACTAAAGCTAATAGTGTGACACAACTTTTTATAAAATATTATTTCTTTTTAATTAAATTTATTGTTCTGCTTAACTTCAGAGTTCGTGCTAAAATATGTATAGAACAGTCTGAACAAGGGAATTCCTTGAATTAAGAACAGCTTATGTTTGCTGAGAGAGCATGACATTATTTTAACATTTTCTCTAAGCACACAGATGAGATGTAGTTCAGCAGAATTCCTCCATCACGCATAAAATGTGTATCTACCACAGGAAGTGTTGTACTCATTATTGTCAGAAGTACAACTGATTTAAAACAAAATTGGAATTCATTATTTCATCCTTCTTTGAGTATACAAGCAAGTGCAGAGGTTAGACTGGAAAAACATGGGAGGAAATTATTACGAAGCCCAAGACTTTTCTTTTTTTTATTCTATTTTCTATTTTTTAGGAAAAGACTGTATCCCTCAGCTTTTGATTAACTGTTAACAGTATAAATTCATTAGTTTTCTAAGATTTTATGATAGGCAAAACTTCTTAGATAAACAGAACACAGATAAACAAAACACTGATGATATTTGTGCTGATATTGCATAGTTTGCTGTTTTATTATTTGTGAAAGTGATGTTGTAAGGTCTTTGTATAATGCAGAATTACTTCTTCTCATTAAGGAGAGAGTGATAGAAAAACTTAACTAGTGTGTGTTCTTCTCCCTGTCACATTTATTGTAGTTGAAGTGGTATTTCTAGTACTAAGGGGTACATAGCCCTGCCCCCCCACCCTGTGCTGTATGCATTTCTCCTCATGTGGGAGAGTTCAATCAAGTCCTGCAATACTTGCAGGTAGCTTCTTCACACACCTGGAGGGAAAGGGCAAGAGCAATACTTTTGTATTCTGTTTTTTTTCCCTCTGCCTGCTCACTTTACTACTCAAAAGCAGCAAGAGGTTGTCCTTTGTATCCTTGTTCTACAGATAGTGGTTCCCTGGCAGGATGAGAAGGGGGGGAAGCATCAAACCCATTCATGAAGTCCACTTTAGGCTTATGTTCTACAAGGAGTAATTCCTGCTTCCACAAAAATGACTGTGAAAGCTATCAATTTCAGTAGTGGTGGAATAGGAGCTTAGAGCAACAGCAGTGAGCATGCTGTCCCAGCCCTTTGTAGGGGCTTGGATCATTTGAGCAAGCCATACAGACCCAAAGAAGGTAAAAGCAACACCCAGCTCTTCTAAAGTGGAGAGCATAGCAGAAATTCTTACAATTAATGTTGCTGCAATGGGAATTCCTATGATTCTTGATTTCTGTACCTGACGCTGATAAAAGATCTCTTCATGCCACCACCTTTCACTGGAGACAATGTCGTGTGGTTTGGTTTGGTTTTTTCCTAGTATGGAGAAATTAGTTGTGTGTGTGTAATCATTTCTCAATCTTGTTGCATCTTCTGCGGGAAGTCAAAAGTTAACAGGCCTTTATATAACACACAAGAGATTAGAAATGCAAACTTCCAAACAAAGCTGGGGCTTTTCTGGTGTTTTTTATTACTACTATTTTTAAAAAAATTAGAGTGTACACCTAGGTAAATTGTTGTGAAATGTTTGGAAAGGGGAATGGCCTGAATGCTCTTTTGAGGTTTTATTTTTTTTGTTTTGGCTGATTGTTTTTTGGTGGGGAGAAGGTTGCTTGTTTTCCTGTCGTTCAGGCTTCTGATTGTAAGTGAGATTTACGTGATACTAGCATTTTTATAAACGTGACTTCAGGCTGCATTTGAATAGGAGTGTGAGCCAGTCTGAGTCGCATCCAATTTGCTTAATCGCTATTAGTGGAAAGGTGCAAGATGACTAAAGTAGAGCTCACTCTTAAAGACATTCACCTTTGACATGGGAAATCCTTGTGAATTTCAGTGCATGGTTGGACAGATACTTGTTTGTTCTTGAGTAAACAATGTATCACTATTCAGAAAATAACTGTTAAAAAAAATTACCTTTTGTAGTTATGGAGTGTTGCTGTGGGAACTGCTTACAGGAGAAGTTCCTTACCGTGGCATTGATGGCCTTGCTGTGGCTTATGGAGTTGCTGTCAATAAGCTTACTTTGCCCATTCCATCCACCTGCCCTGAACCATTTGCAAAATTAATGAAAGGTATCTATGTTGTTTCTTCTTATGTATTTAAATAGTTATGTTTTGGGGGTATGTATCCTTGCCTGTAATAGTCACGGGGTTGCAAAATAAATACCTCATTTGATAATGTGCTGTGTACAAAGTATTTTGGTTTTTTTTACACAGCAATCTGATGTTACAGACAGTGGAATGTGTTTCTGAGGAAGTCATACAGTATTACTGTGTACTGCATAAGTTATTCAGTAGTGATAGAGTACATTTTTTGCTCTGGTTTTACTGATTTCCTTTTACACTCAAATTGCATTAATTCTCATAAACTACAGGCTATACTACAGATCAATACAAGATCAAGATTAGAATCCCAAGGGGAAGAAATGCAAATGCCATTTTTCCCTCATTGTTTCTTCCTGAGTGTCAAAAACATTTTGGAAATACTTTAAAGGGAAATAAACATTGCTTGCTAATGGCTATTTCCTTGTGTTTAATGAATTTCTTTACCTTCTATATGTATCCCTTCTGTGCAGTACTGCTAGTGTTGCTATTTCAGATCCTAAAGATAGAAATGAAAAAAATTTGACTATTAATACAAAAAAAGTCCTCTGAGTACAGGTAGGTAGATGTCACTTCTGTAAATGGAAAAGGAACTAGGGAAGCCTTGCAGATAAAGGAAACACATTAGAACTTGAAGTACAGTAGCAAGTAACTTGAAATTCATGTAGTTCTTCAAAAAGTTCTATGTACTATTAAAAACTGATGGGATTTTGATAAATTCTAGAATGCTGGGAGCAGGACCCTCATATCCGACCATCGTTTGCCTTAATTCTTGAACAGCTTACTGCCATTGAAGGGGCAGTTATGACTGAAATGCCTCAAGAGTCTTTCCATTCCATGCAAGATGACTGGAAATTGGAAATTCAGCAGATATTCAATGAATTGAGGACCAAGGAAAAAGTAAGTTGATTTTTCCAACTGCATGGCAGTGAAGGAAGGGTATATGTGTATGTGCATTTATATGATTCAGCAGTTTTGAACTTTTGAATTGTGGCTTACCGCTATAATACTGGAAATCTGATTTAGTAGTGGAGATACACTTGAGAGGATAAACTACTTGGAAGAGAGGATTTACTCTCTCATTAAAACATTATTAATTTAAGTTGGCTATTCTTGTTGGTGGATGTACTATTCTTAAATTCCATTAATATGTTTCTGGACAGTATTTTAAGATAACCCTGTAACTGTCTTGCAGCAAACTTACTTTAGAAAAAAGGTTTGAATACTAGTTTTCTCAAATTTCAGACAATGTTGCTTTTCCCCTTTCTTCCTTAACAAAAACAATAAACAGTTCTGTATGCTGAAACTATAGCTAAAGGTATTTCAGTTGAAGTGAAATGTTGTTTGACAGGAAGCGTAATGTTATTGTAGTAAGTGAGGGTTATCATATGCATGGCTCATTCGAGAATAACAGGCAGTTGAAAAAGAAACATATCCACACCTGTCTCCCCAAATAAAACAGGTTGTAGATCCCTAGATCTACACATAGGTTCTTTTTAAAAAGTGTTATGTTTTTCTTGGTTATTTGAATGCATCACTTAACAAACAAACCAGAGTTTATTTACCCCTTAGCTAATCTTTATAACCACTGCAAATTTTCAGCTGCTGCTGAACACTCTCCTCAGCTGTGGGAATGAAAAGGTTTTCATCCTGTTATATGACTGTATCACATGGCTTCTTTTCAAAAAATGGAACTGTGCTTTTATCTCTCTTCTTCCTGAACATACTGATAATATCGATCTCTTTCAGTGTTGCAGTTTTGGAAATCTTCTTGCCAGATATTAATAAGATTGATTAGGTCAAACTTGTACTCATGAATCAGCAAATACAGTTTCTCTTGTTTATTATTCAGATTCCTGTCACCGATCTTCTTTCCATATTATCTTATCATATATGTTTGTGCTAAATGAGCGCTCACTGTTAATTCTCTTTGCCCTCTCTTTTAGTTACTTGAACTAGTTTTTAATCACCCTGAGGTTTATATTTTCCTTTAGACAACCTGATAAAGATAACAGTTGGAATAGGCCAGGTGTCCTCTTGAGTCCCTGTTAAAAATGCTTCTAGTAGAAACAGATTCCTTCTTTGCAGGTCTTTCTTGCAGTATAATTATTGCCCAGTATATATGTGTTGTTATTTTTCATTAAGTGGTAATAGATGAGGAAGAAGAGAATTGAGATGCAGTGACTTGTGAAGAAATCTTTATAAAAGACGTAGTCACTTAACTTTGACAAAAGCAAAAACTAAACTCGTCTTGCAAGTCACTGTCAGTAGCCTTTGCCCCTCACTACTTCTCATCAAGTGTCACAAATGGCTGTTTGTGGACTATTGGCTGGTGATGGGTGTAACGTTACAGATCTACTGTAATATCAGCATATCTGGTATCAGAATTTATTGATCACCGCTAAGATTGCAGTATCGTCAATAATAATCTTACGTACTTTCTATCTGCCTTTTCTTCCACCTTCTGCTTTTCCCTCTTCCATTTTGGCTCACAGAACTGGGTAAGTGTTGTCTGTGTAGTCTCTGCCCTGCCTGCAGTGGGCATACAGGTTGCTAGAGCTGGGCTGTGTGCCTCTGTAGCTGTCATATCTCTTCCTTTCCAGATGGGTTATAGTCCCTCTACAGAGACTAGAAACTTTCCTTTTCACTCGCCATGGGGTCACCAGCCACTGTGTTTACTTGCCACAACCTGCCATAGGGCATAACTCTCTTTTCTGCCCCTCTAGCAGTGGCTCAACCAGCCACTTTGCCCTTTTTACTCTGGGAGCAATTGTACCAGGCATTCCCATTCAGGTTTTTGTTTGTGTTTTTTATTTTCTGGAGGCATTAGTCCAGTATGAGATTTCCTATTGAAGCAAAAGCTGACTAAATCAATCTTAGGATTAAATAAGTTGGCAGAAAGCTTTGTGAGAAGAGTCATATTTTTGGTGTAAAAGTGAGTTAAGCTTAATTAGGGAGGGGAAAAGATAAAATGAAATTTACTTCTCATATGCTGAAGTACATGCATCTCCAAAGGCATCTGCCTTAATTAGGTAAACCTGTTTAAGAATGAAAGCATGTAAATTTGACTTAGACAAGGTTTTCATATGTGCAAGCTTACTTAATTTGGCACATTATCAATTTTACTGACAGGTACTAGGGAGAAAGTAATGTCTATGAAGTATTTATATAATAATAATAATAGTAAAACAAACAAAAAAACCCTGCATGGAGTCTCATGCCCTGTAAAAGAGGAACTTCTGTAGCTGGAGGAATTTCCTCAAGGGCTTGCTGTAAATGAGTGATGGTGACGCCCACTCCAATAGAAGATCACAATCTTCTTTTGAGAAACATTCTTGAGCAACTTAAATATAGAATTCTTTCCTAGCTTCCTTACAATGGGTGTTTTAATTGTAGAGTGGTGTAAAAACATTGCATAACTTAATTGCAGTAAGTCTGGTTTTAATTAGTTTATTTGGAAAAGAGTAAATACTTAATCTTTCAGTGAGGAAACACTATTACTTTTTCTAGACTGTCTACCTTTTCAATACGGGCCCTCAGTTTTTGCCTAGTTACTGAGCTTTATGGAACCTGGATTTGAGGACAACAAGAGACCGTTAATCAACAGTGTGTCTCCTAATATATCTTTATCACAGTATTAATACAGTAATAAACATCTTTTCTATTTAAACTCTAAAGTACCTTTATTCTAAATTTGAATTCATGCAGCATCTGCTTCCAACCGTAGTTTTAGGTTGTCCAGTTTTGACTGGACAGGAGGAGGAAGAAAGTGAGAATTTGCAGCAATCTCTAAATTAAGTGATTAAATACCTTTTAAAAAAAAACAAACAAAAACCCAAAACAAAACCCAAAACCTTACTTGCTGGCATGAAGGCACGTTCCTTTGAATTTCCAAGAGGCAGAATTGCCATTTGTGAAACTGTGTATGTTAAGCAGAGTGGATTAAATAAAAACAAAAAAAACCCCAAACAAACCAAAGCCACAAACAAACAAGAAAATTGTGTTGAAACAAGCTCACTCAAAATTAGCAAACCATATGAAATTTGTCAATCTTTTCAATTAAATCTGAAAACAATGATAAGCAGTGTATATATGCTATAGTTGTAAAGAAAAAACAAGTATCTTTCTGAGGAACAGATACTTCTCACTGAACAAGTGGTTCAGTGCTAACCTGAGGTCTTTTGACCTCCATAGTCTTTTTGGCAAGAACAGAGAGGGTTTTTTTCCCCTCATTTGAAAACCCCAAAGTAGTATATAGTTCGGGAACTAATTTATTCAAGACAAAATGGGAGTTAAAAAGAGCAGAAAGTTGTGTTTGTTTTTTTTTTTTGGTTTGTTTTTTTTTTGTTTTGCTTTCACTATATGCGATAAGGAATTGTGCTGGCATACAACATTGCCGGATACTGATGAGCAGAAGTTGGGGAAAAAGAAGCTGGGGAAAAAAAAAAATAAAAACAAACCACCAAACACCACCACAATTATAAGATTGTGCAGTGACAAAATGAATGAATTTTAAATAGGAATAAGATGCTTAAGTATCCAGCACTTTTAGCATAGCTTAATTTCAAATGCTGGTTTTCTATTTTGAATTGAATTTCAATTTCTATCCAGGTAGAATTTACACAGTCATATGTAAAAATGCAAAAATTATGTAGTGAGAAACATACCATATCAGTCACATTGTAGCTTCTCCTTTTCCTGTAGCCTCTTTTATTAGCAGTACTGACTACAACACTTCTGGGTAAGTTTGTTTCATGTATAATATACCCCATACTATGAAGGGAGGTCTACTTAAATTTCAGATATATTTTAACAGCTTTTGGAAGCTGAAGATTAAGATAATTTTAAGATGGTAGGTTTACAGCTGTTTAGCCTTGGGGATTCATTTACCCTGAAAAATTAACTAGCTTCCTCACTAAAGCTTTTCCTTCTCCAAAATAAAAAATAATAAAGGGAAAAGAACAACTATTCTATGGGGTTGATGGTTGGAGAGTCTTTGTGGTGTAATTCAGTGGTTAGTAGCTGTTTGATGTTACACAGATACCTGCTAGATTTTAATTAAGAAACAGCTGTCTTCTGTCTTATGACTTGGTCTGTCCTATTACACTAACCCTCATTCAGTGTAATACTGATTGCTTTTCTAGATAGAAAAGTGCTACTTAATACGTGGCTGAAAAACAGGAAAGGTTAGAAAATTTAAGATAAAGGCATTCATTTGTGTATTCATCAGGTCATTGACTTTATGTTAGTGTATAGGAGCTGTCTAAGAGCAGCCTTCATGCTATGAAAGAGTCTCTGATGTGAAGTACTTCAAGCACATTTTCTGCCAGTCTGTAAGCTGATAATCTTTGATTGGATGTGTTGTCCCCATTGCCAGTGCTTACCTACCTTAAGTAAAGTGACTCAAGTTAAATGGTTAAAAGGAAATCTCTATAATGCTTGATTGCATCCGGATACAGAATCTTGGCTTATGCAGAATGGAAGAGTGTCAGAAGGTTGCATGTGCATGTTACGTGTATATCGTGCATCATGAAAATAGATAAGGAAATACAACCTACTGTGTACTTTATATATCCTTTGATACAACCTTCATGTTATTACTTAGTTTCACTTGTGTGAATCTTATCTTCAGGAGCTTCGATCACGAGAAGAGGAGTTGACAAGAGCAGCTCTTCAGCAAAAATCTCAAGAAGAATTACTTAAGCGCCGTGAGCAACAGTTAGCAGAACGTGAGATCGATGTACTGGAGCGTGAGCTGAATATCATGATATTCCAGTTAAATCAAGAGAAACCCAATGTAAAGAAGAGGAAGGGCAAATTTAAAAGAAGCCGGTTAAAACTTAAAGATGGACACAGAATTAGTTTGCCTTCAGGTTTGCAATTTTTTTAAAGTTCACAATGTATGTTACAATTAAATATGCAGGCTTCAGTTCCATGGTTAATGTTTTCAGTATTGGCTACTATTTTAATTCATTGCCAGGTCCTTCTACTCTGATAGTGCAAAAGGATATAGTAAGAACTGTATGGCCTTCACCCCCTAAACCCAAGAAAACAACTTTCACATATAATGTTCTTGTGGAGTAGTCCTCATTTCAGCTGGAAGAATCTTCCACCTGATTCATCTAGAAGTCCATTGTATCTGGAGGGAAAAGTTACTAGCATGGGAGCCAAATTATTTAAGACTCATTTGAAGTTCAGATTTTTGCTATCATTCTTTTTGTGCAAATAGAAAAGTACCTTTTTATCACATCCCAGAGCTTTCTAACATGGTCAAACATTAGTGCTGTTTGCCCTAAACTTGCAAATGCATCATAGAAAAACAGCACTTCATAAAGGCTTTGAGGTACAGGTGCGGTAGATCCAAATTGCATGCTTATTGCAGTCACAAAATACAGCACAGCAGTTACAATCCTTGGTGCCTTACTTACAAGAACACACTGTAATAGCAACAGAAGATATTATTTCAGAATACAAATGTGGAATCATTTGAATGCTAGAGCATTTAATTCCACCCATGAACGCATTGAAATGCCCCCTTTGCAAAGGAGGTGTGTTCGTAGAGAGTCGGGTTTTTTTAGTGTCAGGGACTGGTTTAGTGGTGCCTCCTTAATGTTGCCACGAGATGGCACTATGGAAACTCAAGGTTAGGCCAATGGCTGGAAAGCCTTCAAAAGTGGTAGCAGCATCCTGGTGTTGATGGGCTTCCTTTCCGTGGCTTCCAGGTCAAGTCTGTCAGTTTATTACTAATGCAGTAAGAACTTAATGCCACACTAACACAGGTCTGACCAAATCATAGCTGTCTGGTAGTTGGAAAGAGACAGAGGGCAGTAATATTTAGAGTACTGTTTCAGCACTAGTGAAATAAGCTTATTTTTCCTTACTTTAACAGCTATAATAACAGTAAATAAAATAAAAATCACACTACAGCCTCCCAGACAAGCATGTTAAATTGGTTTATGCTGGATCACAAGCTTAAACTAAATATTTCATAGAATCATAGAATGGTTTGGGTTGGAAGGGACCTTAAAGATCATCTAGTTCCAACCCCCCTGCCATGGACAGGGTCACCTTCCACTAGACCAGGTTGCTCAAAGCCCCATCCAACCTGGCCTTGAAGTGCTAGGGATGGGGGATGGGGGCATCCACAGCTTCTCTGGGCAACCTGTTCCAGTGCCTCACCACCCTCATAGTGAAGAATTCCTTCTTTATATCTAATCTAAATCTACCCTCTTTCAGTTTAAAGCTATTACCCCTTGTCCTGTCACTACATGCCCTTGTAAAAAGCCCCTCTCCAGCTTTCTTGTAGAACCCCCTTCAGGCACTGGAAGGCTGCTATACGGTCTTCCCGGAGCCTTCTCTTCTCCAGGCTTATTTGGTCCTTTGTTTCCAGTTCTGCTCATATTTAACTTGAAACAGGGATAAAATATAGTTTTACTCAGAATACCACTTAGTTCTTTGCTAAGAATCATCCAGATGAACTTGTCCTTGAGAGAGTTCTGTTATAAGAATAGCATACAATCTAATTGCACTGATGATGGGGATTTAGAGAGGGGCATATCATCAAATTTTATTTCATGAAATTTTTCCTACTTGCCAATATTTGTTGTTATTTTTTTACTACTTTGCTATGTTTGTAATTCTGTAGTTTGGTGTCTTGTTTTTCTGACATGTCTTGTTTTTCTGACAAGTCGCATAGATGCGACTTCTTTGTTAGTGATACTTTTTATGTTTATGAATTGCATGTTAAAAAAAAATAAGGCAAATCTGATTGCCATCAATATTGATTGATTTGAGATGAAATATTGATATTTTTTCTTTCCCTCTGTGACAACCAACAAGATTGAATAATAATGTGTGATGTGGATGTGTCTCAGTTTGGGTCCACTTGGACCTACCTGCTTTTGTTGATGTTACTGCAAACCTATCATATAATGTCTGTGAAGGTGTAAAATCCTGCCTGTTTGACTTAGATATCTAAATTGTCACATTAAGAGTTAGTTTGTCAGTGTTTTTAATATGAACATCTCTTACACTACCAAGTCTAATTCATTATATAGCTTTAATTTTAAGTAGTACAACAGTACAATCTCCTGAAGATTTTTTTTTTTTAGAACATTAAAACTGATTTGTTTTACTATCTTATAGATTTCCAGCACAAAATAACAGTGCAGGCATCCCCCAATCTGGATAAGAGGAGGAGTTTAAACAGTAACAGCTCTAGTCCATCAAGTAGCCCCACAATAATTCCTCGTCTTCGAGCGATACAATGTAAGTCTCCACCATTTCTATTTGTTGGTTTGGTCAATAGATACTGTTCCATATACTCACTGAAACACTGGTAGTAGTATCAAATTCCAGTCAGATTTCTGTCTTATGTTCAGGTCCATTAACTTATTCTAACATTTGCAACTCATTCTTTGATGGGAGGGATAATCTTGCTAAAATGCTAACTAATTTTCAGTAATTCAAAATGATTGTGAATGGTTTAAATCATAGCTTTCCTTAACTTCAGGAACTCATTTGTAAACTGACTGGGATAAAACAATGAAGAATCAAAATTTATAATGGCAAAAGGCAAAGCATCACATTTAGAACCCATGGAAGATGGAAAACAAGTTTTTATTAGGTATTGGAGTTGATAAAGGAAATCGGTTATGGACTATCAAAAAAAAAAAGGGGGGGGGGGGGAAATTCAGACAATAAGGGAGTCACGTGAGATGGAAAGGCCAAAGAATCAGCCAGCAACCCAGCTTGCTTATGGCAAAAGAGAAGCAAGCTTTAAGCAAATACAAAGCTAGAAGAAAATAAAGAAAGCTTGCTTTAGTTTTTTTGAAAACAAGAGAAAGAAACAAAAATAAAATTGTGGGTACGCTTGTCGGCCTAGATTATTCCATGTATACTGATGACAGAAGGGAAGGTGTGTTCATGCTCGTGTAGTGGAGGTACCATGAATATGGAAGAAAACTGATCTTATTTATATCTCATAATTCCCGCATTTATATTTGGGAATGACATATGTAGAGATAGAAAACAATTCCTACAGGATTCACTGCTTGCATTTGTACTGTCTGATCTATTGTGCAAAGTAGATTGTCTGATTGTCCATATTTAGCATGGAATGCTATGTGATGTGAAAAAGCCTCAAGTTTCTATCCATATATGGAATCAATGGAACCTGTTCCAGATTATTGCTTATGGACGGTGACTATCTTCTCTTGCGATGGTAGTCGCCTCTGAAGGAAATTACTTCAGAATCTGGCTTTATCAGATGTAAATAAGGAGGAAGGGAAATCAAAATGCATGGGGATTTTTCCTTCTGCATACTGTTCTGTAGCTAGTTTAATTTTATTTTTTTTAACCAACCTGAAACTTTGTTTAAAGTTTGGATAGAAACCAGATCTCTCACCTCCTTTGGAATACGTCTGCCTTATGAAATCCTTTTCATTGTTAATGTCTAAAGGAGAAGTGGTGTCTTTTCTGGCAGTAACTTTATTATTTGTTTGAACTGTAACTGATACGGTTCCCTGGGTGAAGACTGTTACTTACCCCTATGTTGTGAATAAAGGAGAGACGTGGGCAAACCCTGTCTTACTTTTCTTAATGAAAATTTGAGATAGAAGGAAAATTACATAAAGTCTTTTTCAGAAGTTAGCTGACACAGTATCTGTGTTGATAATGGTTTCCCAACCTCAAACCGTGTGGTGGGTTTTTTTTGGTTGGTTGTTTTTTTACTGCAGAAAGGTAAGAAAGGTTTTTCTTAGTAAAATGTCATAATTACATATAAACAAGACTGTCTCATTTTATCTTTGATTCTCCTTGCTCTGGAGAGAAAGGTTTTCCTTTCCAAGAAATGCTTGGAAATGAAGCAAGTGTCAGGTATTGGCATGATTCTGAAAACTTGAGGGTTTTTTTTTAATGCATAGCCTTATGTAAGCTATAGCAGTGCCACTCCTTGCATGTGTGCTAAGTGCCACTGGGGATTTTTCTTTTCTGTTTATTTGAGCAGACGTGTATTTGTAGGACTAGAACATACAGGACAACCTTAAAGGCTCTTCTTCAAAAGAAGTACTTGTCTGTTTCTGAGTTTGGATCACTAGGCTTTACCTAAAAGCTTATCAGATCTCTCAGGAGTATCTAGCTGAAACAATTCAGCTTCCACACCCATCTGCACCTGTGCAAAATAAATTCTCTTTCCCACAATAATGTTTTATCTTGATTTAACTTCAAAGTGTCTTTGTTTCAAGACTTGCTCAAATACAGGTGATTTGAACAGGCGTATCTAACAATTGGTTACTTGATTGCTTCACTTTGTCATGAGCAAGACTAGCTTCCAAATCTAAAAGTTTTTTTTAAGTTAAAATAAAAATCTAGTTAATTGTAAATCTTGTTATTAAAACAAATTCAGCTGATTTTGAAAAGTGTTTTAAAGGGACGAGGAAAACCAGTAAGATATATATTCCATAGGTCCTGGAACGCGGTTGAAAATGGGAGTGTAAAGAAGGCAAGTAGAGTGCCATACCGCAGGGGAAGCTGTGCTGGTGAGAAGGTGTACAGTGAGGCAGGAGGAGACTGCTGTGCAGTGCAGGAGTGGCAGAACCATGGGCACGTAAATGCCACTTCATTTATTGTGCTTTTATAACTAAGTTGTTTTTCTCTTAGGTCTCTCCATCATAGCTGTAAGCATGCTAAATTGATAGCAAGTTACTCTTCCAGTTAGTCAGTCGTATACAAAAAATCTACTTGCCTGGGTCTGGTCCTAGAAAGAGGACCCTCTAAACCCTACAGTAAAAACCCTCTATCAAAAGATGCTTAGTGCCTTTATAGATCTAGGCTTTATGACCCAAAGATAAAAATATAAGGGAAACAGTTCCATTTCTGAAATCAGCTTGACTAAGATCTCTACTACATTCTCTTAATTTTTCCTCAGTGATTCCCAAAACAGTTACACACACAACTAATGGCCGAAGAAACAGTGTATATGTGTACCAGCAAGATGTAGATATCACAAGTGAATATGAACTTCCCAGTGGGGTTATGAAAAAAGGCAAGATTTCATTATGTTTCAAAGGTGCCGGTTCTGTTTAATTTAACAGTTGAGACAGTGACAGACTAAGCATTTAATGAAGGTTAGATACTTTAAAAGTATCATTTGTTTTGGTGTAGTGAGAAAGAAAACATTAATCATTGTCACAGTTGGAAAATTCTGTTTCATTTGATACCAATTGTTCCACAGCATATATTTTCGTCACTGGAATTTAAGTGCTCAGTCTAACTCACTTGTCTGAATTACCTAAATGTAAGGTTCTCAGTTAAAGGAAGCATGGAAAATATGATTGTTTTGCTGCTTTATCTTTAATTTGGGTCTCTTGTCAGCTCAAAAATTATTTTTCTTGCTTGCTCATCTTTTTGGATCAGCGCAGTTTGTGTGGTGGTTTTTGTAAAAGAGAAAAATCTCAAATTTTGTCTACTCGTTCTGTTAACTGTGTCAAAATGGTTTTGCAGTGGAGAAAATGTTCTGTCTAAATATTTTGGTTTTAGAAATACGATTTATGTGTGGGATGTTTTTGTTTGTGTTTTTAAATCCAATCTCTAGTAACTTCAGATGAAAGCAACAGAACTTGGGGAAGGAGCGCAACTTATCACCAAGAAGAGTTTGAAGATGTGAAGAGAAGTTTTAAAAAGAGAGGTTGTACATGGGGACCAAGTTCAGTTCAAACAAAGGATCGTGCAGATTGTAAGGACAAGTATGTCTACTACATTTTGTTTGTTTGAGAATACTAAGCATTCTTGGTAACTGAATCACTAACATACATAGTGAGAGAAGTTCTGCAGTCTCTAGTTACAGCTAAAACTCAGTCCTACCTTTTATCTAATTTAGGAATTACATTAATAATGAGTAGCTCCCCCACATAGGCTTGAGGATAAAATTCTTACTTATCTTACGGTTTTAGTGGCTCTTATCTATTACCCTTTATCTCTGGTTTTTGAGACTTGGAACATACTGGGATGCTGAGCTACTAGTGCATACCAGAAGTTCATGGCCTGTCTATCTTTCTTGCCCTTCCTCAGACTGACTTGAGGAACTGCAAGCATGACCCCCAGTGGGCACTTCCAGTACGGTTAAATAACACTGGCTGACTTTGCATACGTGAAGCACAAGTCACACCAGCAACGTCATTTACACTGGCAAACAGGGTGAAAGGGTTCTGAAAATCAGTTGGACACCTTCACTTTCAGATTATTTTTTCTGATTGCTCAAAACTGGAGATTAGCAGTTTTTTCTGAAGCAAGAGATCCTTTTCCTTGTCTCTTCTAGTATAATTATTTATAGTGCCTTTTTTTTCTTTGTAGAGATGTCCACTCATTTACCTGTGGCAGTAGTTGGTTCCAGACCATCTATTGAAACTTGCTTTATGATATTTTTGTTTGTTTTAAAGTCACTATGTTTAATAAATTTCCAATAGTCACATCATTTCTTTGACACAGTGAAATTGTTGTCCAGGTTTTCACCAGCTTTTGTTTTTCAATAGGTAGTTAAGGCCCATTTTTCAGTGGCTTTCTTTTTAGGCCTGAAATATTCATCTTATAAGGAATACCTGATATAAGGCATGTATAAATTTATAATCATATGACTCTGTGCTATTATATAGAATTTTTTTTACCTTTGGAAAGCTTTACTGTTTTCAAGTTATGTACATATTTTAGTTTAAAAAGAAAGATGTTTTAGTAATTTTCTGTCAAAGTGTGTTTAAGCATGGTATTCTCTGTAATATCAAAATAACTATTGTTATTTCAGAATAAGACCCCTTTCAGATGGCAGCAACCCTTGGTCAACCCTTTTAATGAAAAATCAGAAGGGTGTTCCCTTAGCGTCACTATTTGTGGACCAAGGTAAGAGCTATTTTTGAAAAAGTGAAAGTTGCCATTTAATGGCATTAAGTCTACCTCCAGTGTTATAAATATTATTGCTTGAATTCCTCAAAGATTGTGCAGATTATTAGAAGACTAGTCATGCTACAAATCATTTTCCTGTGCAAAAAACCTATCTATTAAAATAAGCAAGTGTTAACATCTTTATGTTTCCAGCATTAGCAGCTAAGAAATATACATGGTGTGTGAGCAGTACCACAGAGACTTTTTTTCCATGTTTTTGAGTTGCAGGCTGATCTGTATATGAGGTCTGCAGTCACCACTTTTTAGCTTCTTTTAAAAAGAAATATCTAAATCAGTAATTGTCTTGACATTTAAATGATCATTAATGACTTCTGTTGTTAGTGGGCTCTGCATAGTTGTTTAAAAAAAATGCAAAGTTGTTTAAAAACCTGTAAGCCCTGATGTATTCCCAGATATTAGTTCCGTTTTTTAAATGAGACTTATTCTCTAAATTTTCAAGAAAAAATATCTAAATTACAAATCGTAAAGTTGTTTAGGCAACATTTTGGGATTTACAGGTAAATCACAAGGAAAAAATACTTAATCCTCTTAGGATCAGGAACATAATAGCTGTATGTTGCTTATGTCCATTACTATAATGTGCTGTGGCTATACAATATTCATAATAATTTCCAAATTTGCACACACTTTCTATACTACAGATTCTCTTATTTGAGAAAGTTAAGTTACCAGTGTCAGGGAAAAAAACTGTGCTATAACTTGGTGTCCACACCAGCGGCTAGATTTATGCCAGCTGGAAGAGGAAATGGTAAGCTGCTTAGACACTGCTTCCTGCTGCGCCCCCCCCCCGCCCCCCAAGGAAAAAGGCATTTTCATCTTCATATATACTGGTAGGGGTATAAATCAAGGCTTCACAAATAGTAATTTTATACATTTATTACCTTACTACTAAATCCCTACATACAGAGAAGATTATTCAAGTTTACATATTTGCATTTCAAATATTTCTGTGTTTATTCTGTAGTATTCAGTACTTTATAGTAGAATAACACATGTAAGTCAAATTATACCTTCCGTTTTATTTGTCATTAGGTATGAGATGTCAAATTTACTTTTTACTCCACACCACCATGGCCTAATGAATTAACTGGAAAAATTTCTAGTAACTCACTGGATTTTGGAACACAGCTTAATTGAAAGTGTTGTAAAGAATGTGTTCCAGATCTTATCTGGCAGTTTGTTTATAGTGAATTACTTCACTGTAATCCATACACAGAAATATTTTCCGTGTTATTTGAAAAGCACTACCAAAGTGTTGCAAATCCTCAAGTATCACAGAAAATGCAAAGACAATATCTGCTCTTCAATTGTGTTGAGTGCATAAAGGTTGGGAGATACATTATACATCTCTTAAAATAAAGGTAAGTCTTTCATATGTGGAAAACTTAATTTGTTTACAGTTAGCTTATATACTCAGGAAGATTGATCTGCAAGTTGCTTCTAATAGAGTTTGCTTTTGAGTTGCTAAAAAGATGAAATTGTAGCAAAACGGTACTTCTGCTATTTTAAAGACTATCAAGAGAACTTGAAGAGGTTTAGGCTTAGGATGTGTTTCTGAATCTTACAATGTAAGTCTCCGAGTTTCTGACTGCACCTAAAGGGGCTGTACAGTATACCTCAAGATTAATACCTGTCCAAGTGAAAGGAAATAATGGTGTACATGCAATAGCAAAATAGCTGAATTGCAATCTTAAAGTAAACTGTAATGTTTTATAGGTGTCTGTACTGATAAGAAACTTCTCCCTGAAGGTTTGGACGGTAAAAGACCAAAGCCAATTAAGTTGCCGAATCAGGCCTATATTAATCTACCTCTTTGGAAAGATGATCAGGGAGAGAATACAGTAGAACATGAGAGCTTTGAAGAAGGAACTTCTGCTAGTTCTACAAATAGTACTCCTCAAATGACACCTACAAACAGTCTGAGCAGGACGCTGCAGAAAAAGAAGACTGATTCAGTGCTGTATGGGTGTGCTGTCCTCCTTGCATCTGTTGCCCTGGGCTTAGATATCAGAGAGCTGAACAAATCGCAGGGTCCAGATGAACTCTTGCCTAAAGATGAGAAGAAGAAGCGTGATGGAATATTTCAGCGTACTTCAAAATTTCGCAGGAGTGCCAGCCCTACAAGACTGCAGTCCAAGAAAGAGGAAACAAGTATTCCATCCCTAAATCCAGCTACAAATACTGTGAATCTTCTCTCTATGCCCTCCATTTCCACAAAATGCCTACTTCAGTCTGATAGTGAAGATGCATTTGTAAGCACTGTGCTCGGTGATTGTGGTCCATGTAGTTCTACTGATGACTTTTCATCTGAAACTTCTGAAAGTAAGAGACAACAGAGGATGCAGCTGGCTCCTAACACAGTTTCTACACGATTAAAAAATCAGCCTTTTAATCTTTGTCTGAAACAAGAATCTCAAAATGTGCAAAATGATTCCTCAACAAAGTTAAGTGTGTTGGGTCACAGACGAACCTTATCAGATGGGAACAATTTTCATACCACAGGTGGGTAATTAAGAACTTAAAATGTAGGGAAACTGACCATTCACTAATGAGTTGCTAAGATTTTTGTTACACTGTTATGTGTTAGCTGAGCCACCATAATTGTATGGGGGTAAGCCCTCTGTGTCTGAACCCTGAATAAACTACCTGCACTTGGAATAGTATCCTGTTAGGAGCATGGGTATGGAAATCTAAGGGGAAGAGATGGTTAATTTTAAGGCGATGCCTATTTTTCTCAGGTATTGCAAAAATAGGTATCCCTGGTCTTTTCATGTTGGCAAGAACTGGCTTTTTGTGAAATGTACAATATTAGCATTATGGCTGAAATAAACTGAGAATGTGTCAGGTGCATGCATGATGTAGTTGTGGACTTCCTGAGACTGAGAGTACACTTGTTTAATATAGTTTCACAGTCTGCATAGGTGGGTGATCGAGCATCATTTTAGTACTGCACATTTATTAATGTCAAGAAAAACAAGTCTGGTAAGTTTTGATTTGCTTGCTTGAACTAGAATTTATGTCACATGTTCCACGAATCCTTAAGTTAAGCTATTGGTAAAAATTTAAGCTGAAAAAAAGGTCTTTACGTCTGGTTTTCATGTAAACGGGTAAGTTCATGATTAATGAGTTTTTAAAAGAAGTTCTAAATTTCAGTACTGGTGTTCTATCATGGCTTAAATATAATATTCTTTATGGTACTCTATGCATACGTAATTACTCATAATAACTGGACAAACTTGTGGGGGTTTATTCCAATGTTAATATTAATCCAGTTACTGGGTGGTTAATGTTTGCTCTACATATCTCTTGTAGCAATAAAAAATAAATTGTTATGGGCTCTAGCAGAGAGTATAGATGCAAAAATGTTACTTGACCACTGCTGGTCCTCTCTTAGGAGATTCCCCACAAATATACAAGCCTCTTAATTTTTCTGGTGGGAAAAAAACCCCACTAGTGTTTATGGCAATCCAGTTTTACAAATGGCAAAGAAATCAAGAAGTCACATGGTTTAAATTGTCCTTTTTTTGTTTGGCCTTTCCTTTCCCCTAGCTAATGGATTTGCTTCAACCAATGATGTCTCCATGTTACCAGTTCTATCAGTTACTGGAGCTCTGCACTCTCCATCTGTTCAACAAAGAAGCGATCACAGCGGTGTTTCAGCTGAAAAGCAAAGCGCTGTCAATATTATATCAAGGCCTCGACCTTCTCCTCTAAGAAGTAAAATTGATGCATGGCAGATTATTCCACGTATTATTAAACCAAACTCTAAAGACTCTGAATATTTAGAGGGCAATGTAGATCCAGATGTTAACTTCTTGCCAGATACAGAGGAAAGAACTAACTGCCACATGCCCTCATTACTTGATATTGACGTGGAAGGTCAAAACAGAGACTGTACTGTGCCTTTATGTAGAATGAAGAGCAAAACTTGTCGGCCATCTATATATGAACTGGAGAGAGAGTTTCTGTCGTGAGTGCCTTTCCTTTTAAAAATATTTGCTTTTTAAAGGGGAACAAATATAAAATTCTTGTCCATCTAATGCTTTGTGCTGCTGTTTTCTGATGTACTGTGACAAATAGTACCAAAAATATTAAAATGGGCAGCTAAATAAGAAAGTGTAGTAGGTGCCTTTTTCAAATGTTCCTTGGATTCCCAGCTAATAACTCTAAAAGCACAACACAGCAAAATAGTATTGTAGGTGAACATATGCTTATAACATGTCCACCTCCCTCTGCAATGCCACAGAAGTTTTCTTTAGGTTTGAGGGGTTTTGCTAGAAATCTAACTTTTGCACATTGAAAAAATGAATGACATACAGTAAGGTTGTGTCCGTCAAGAAGAGTTTTGCCTAAGAAGTGGTTGTCTTGCCTCTGTGGCCTGTAGAACTAGGGAGTGGGGCACGCGATTTAAGGTGCTGGTGCAGGAGGCTCTGTTCACTCCTCATGAAGTAGCTGGTTACTTTTTGGCATTTGATACTGAAATTGGTTAAGGACCATCAGCTGAATTTGCAGTCTTTGCCCTTGGTTTTTGTGAGAACTTTCAACTGTGTGCATTAGTTTCTCCAGAAAGTTACACTGCTTATATAAACACTTAAGTTTCAGCCACCATATCAATTTGAGAGGGTAAACTTTAGTATTGCAATTGGATTAAAGGTATTTGACATACTTTGTAATGTGAAACAACATTCCTTGTAGGTAATGATACACTGGAACGTAAATATTTGTACTCTTAACCTTCTGAAGACTACAGTGTTTGCACTGAAAACAATATTCTTGGTTTGGGATTTTTTGTTTGTGGTAGAGGGGTTTGCCCCCCTTCTTGTTTTTTAAACTCTGCTGCACCTTGTATTGAGGAAAGATGATGGGGTTTTAAGGATGATTGGGTTGGGTTTTAAGTGAGCCAATGGTGCGTTTTACTGCACTTGAATTTTAAAACTGCGATAATTTAATATTAAATCTTTCGGTATAATCTCTGCAGTTTTTCTTCCTAAAGTTACTACTGAGTGCCCAGGTATTCATATTTAGGAATTAAAGGATAGAAACAGATATGCTTGGCTGGTTTTAAGTGATAGAAAGGTTCCAGAAAATTCCAAGTAGTTAACTGTGGGGGGAGGAACATTTAACCTTGATAACACTGATAGTTTACTTTTTTACAGTATCACTAAGTGATTAAATAAAACCAAATGTACAGTATACTTTCCCTGATGAAAGCATTTCTAGCATTAAAGGAACATCCCTCACATTCCAGTATTTGAAGCCCTAATTTTGCATATCATTTGACATTTAAATAGTCTTCATAAATAAAATTAGATAAAGTTAGAATAAAACTACTATGTTCCCATCAGAACACTGTTTTGTTGAGACCTTTGTTTTAAATGTTTTCTTCTCCTTTGCTCTGGGGTCTGGGAGTTCAATTGTTAAATAGAATACACAATTGCTTAAAGCTTCAAAACCAAGGGATTAAAAAAGAAGGTTTCTGTTCTAAGACTGATATGCAGTACTGTGGCTACCCTGAGGATGACAGATAATTACACTTATAGAATCATGAAGTCTTAATCACACAGAGCAGAACACAGAAAATGCAACTTCCCAGCTCTCAAAGTGAAAATAGAAAACTATTTCCTTAAAGTATTAGTTTACCCAAAGTAAAGACATAACCACTAGTTGTCCGTAAAACTGAATGCCTGCATAGCAGATTATTAAGCTATTACATTTTGTTCAAACCTATTTCTGTTTCAGTATTTTTAGTTCTTTGTCAACATAATTCAAGTTGCATACTGTTCTTTGTATTTTCTTTAAACTTTAATTTCATCAGAACATTTGGATAGATGAAGTCTCTTCCAGTTTTAATACAAAATGTTTTCATAAAAGAAAGTCAATTAGGTAATGCACATGGATCAAATTTTAAGTATAGCTTGATAGCAGACTTATCTTCAAGGCTTAATTCGAATTTTGGAGCATTATGTATATTTCAACTCTTTCTTGATCAATTATTCCTATGTAATACTGAGAGATAAGGAGTTGATTGTATTACATGTTTCTGAAGAAAGTATCTCTGGCTTTCTACAGGAAAATCTCAGGTGCTGAAGTTTTTTGACTTGTAAACTTCTATTAAGTTCTGTTCTGTACTTTTAAGGTTTATATAATTTTAAATGTTGAATTTTGCACCCTATGTTTTGTAATCAATAGTATCAGCATAAAAAGCCCTTTGTGAGCTATATTGTTTTCACTTATCAGTGGCTTATCTCTCTTGTAATTAAACAAAGATTTCTATTCCTGTTCAGTGGATAATTTCCCATAAGAGTGGGACACACGATATGACCAGCCCAGTGTGTTGTAACTAATTTAGGAATTTGTATTCCACCTCTTATTCTGATACAATTTAGGTAAGCCATCTCAAATATTTCTCTTATGTGATGCAGTTTTTTTAAGCTATAGTCTATAGTGCTTTGTCATTGGTTTTTATAGTTTAAAATTATAGGCCAGTCTTCACTGAAATTAAAAAGAGAAAAAAAAAATATTGCAATCATGGTTTCACAGTCTGTATTTCACTTGTCACCAGAGAAACTTTATAGAAAGGTATGGTAGTCTGGTATGCATTAAGTGATCTGTCTGGGTTAAAAGTATATTTATTTCAATGTAGGTTAATAGCCTGACCAAATAATAAATTATGTTGATTTTTTAGCACAAAACTGAAGGTGCTTACACTAAAAAGATTAAGAGAAACACTTGACATGCTGTTTTACAAAACCTGATGATTTAAATGTTTTTATTTAAAAAAATAAATGTTTTGTAGCTACTGTATTGCAAAGTGACCTGAATTTTCTTGAAAACTATATTTTAATGCTTTCTTAACATGTACAAAGGAGTTCTCTGGTGAATAACCAGGAACTATAGACTATTGCCAGCCTGTTCTCAGAACATTAGAATGTAATTGTTACTTTAATTATCCAGTACAAGTAACGTGAACATTCCTGTAATTTCTTGCAATTGATGTGGGCAGAAACATATGGTATAAGCTTGTTTTTTCTTTCATGTGACCATAATATGTCATTTGATGCTTTTACAATGTTGGCTGGGTATCTTAGAGGAGGTAGAGCAGTTGATATAAATAAATTCTGCATGTGATTCAGCATCAAGAATACAGGTAAGGAATAACATATTTCTGTTGTGGGGTTTTGGGGGGAGGTGTTGGTTTTTTTGGTTTTGGGGGGGTTAGTAACTTGGTTTCTTCTTTTTGGTTGTTTTTTTTAGGCAAACGAAGCCAGTATTTTCCTTGTAATATTTTCTAACACCTTCTTTTGTGAACTTCCCTCTTTTCTTCCCCCGTCATGCCATGGGTGTGTTAGCCCACCTTTCAGTAAGGAGAAGAGGAAGTATCCATTTGCACAGTGGCAAAAGGCAAGATACAGCAAAGTCTCTAGTGGTGCAGTGAAATTCAAAGCTGTAAGCCCAATCTTATAAAGACATGCCTGCACAGAGCTTTCACTGAGGCTGGCTAGATAACAAATATTTACATGGCCTGTGAGTATCAGTAATCAAGCCTGGATTATAAGCCAAGCTGCACAAGCAGTTTATTTTATACACAATGTTATAATGGTAATATTAAGATCCGCATACAAGTGTGTGGTAATGGAAAAGATCGCATTCTCACTAGCCACCTCCTTTTTTAATATAACTAGTCAGATCACTACAGTGCCTGCGTTCTGAGGAGCTAATGAGATTCTGTTATCTAGTACATTTTTTGATGTAAGTTGAGGGTGCTTAAAATTGCATTATTAGGTATTCTAAATTAAGGCCAGAGTCCTTGCAAGTGTGTAATGGACTCTCCCTGAACATAAGTGAAAATGAGCAAACCAAATATGAATTAGTCATCTCGATACTGTCAGAAATCCAGTATCCTCGATGATCTAGCTAGTTTGATAAAATAGCTTTTTTAACCAAAATAAATGCTTTTTGTTCTAATAGGCTGGAGAATAAATCCACAGAGCTACACAAGTAGGATAGATTTACTTTTCTATTTCGCAGAATCACGGGATCATTTAGGTTGGAAGAGACCTCTGGAGATGAAACAGTCCAACCCCCTCTACTAGAGCAGGTTGCCCAGGGCCATGTCTGGTCGAGTTTTGAGTATCTCCACAGATGGAGACTCCATAGCTACTCCAGGCAATCTGTTCCATTGTTTGACCACCCTCACAATAGAAACATTTTCTCATGTTCAGATCTAATTTCCTGGTTTTTTAGTTTGTGCTTGTTGCCTCTTGTCCTGTCACTTGACACTGCTGAGAAGAGACTGGCTCCCTGTTCATTCCCCCTTAGCAGATGTTTATAAACAATAAGATCCTCCTGGAGCCTTCTTTTCTCCAGGCTAAACAGTCCCAGCTCTCTCAGCCTCTCCACATATGAAAGATGCTCAAGTCCTTTAATTGTCTTTGTGGCCCTGCACTAGACTTGTGCTAGTAAGTCCATATCTATCTTGTACTGGGGAGCCCAGAACTGTACCCAGCACTCCAGGTGTGGCCTCACCAATGCTGAGTAGCAGAGAAGGATAACCTCCCTCAACCTGCTGGCAACGCTCCTAATGCAGAATACCATTGGCCGCCTTTGCTGTAAGGACACATTGCTGGCTTATGTTCAGCTTATTGTCCACCAGGATCCTCACGTGCTTTTCTGCAAAGCTGCTTCCCAGATGGTTGGCCCCCAGTGCGTACTGATGCATGGGGTTGTTCCTTCCCAAATGCATTTCCACTTCATGAGATTCCTCTAAGCCCAATTTTCCAGCCTGTCCAGGTCTCTCTGAATGGCGGCACAACTACCCGGTGCATCAGCCACTCCTCACAGTTTTATATAATCTGCAGACTTGCTGAGGATACACCCTGTCCCAGCATCCAGGTCGTTAATGGAGATGTTAAACAGCAACTGCCCTAGTATCAGCCCCTGGGGTACTCCACTGGTGACTTGGTGACATTTAAGCAAGCTGTAGTTAATACCATCTCATATTTTATTCATGTCATGTAAAATACTTTTCCTAAGTGATTTAAGTAATTGCTATTCTTCAATTACTTGCAAAGGATTTTTTTCCAATTTAAAAAATAAAGGCATAATGACCATTCTCACATGTAGGCTTTAGTGAATTGCTTCCAGTAGTTGAGATCTGGCATCAGGGTGGCCAAGTTCAGTGCTTCTTAATGTAACAGCCTCTATCTGTTCAAAATCTTTACAGTTTGCTTTAAAAGCAGAGTCAGCAATACAGCCTGGGTGACCAAACTAGTCAAACTTCAGTCAAATGTTTGGTTTTACTCCTTTGAGTGATCATTAATATGGAGATTTGTGCTCTGCAACACTGCTAAACAGACTTTTTAAAAACATTTGCATTATATCTGAGAACATCAGTCTTCCCTCACACCACACCAAAGTATGCAGTTACAGGGTCTGACAGGTTGAATCTCTTGTGGCTGCTGAAGATGTTCCTGAATACTCTGGTCTCCAAAGGGGAGACAGAGAGGCCACAACTATGAACTCCTTGGCAGAAAGCTGTTAACACTTCTCCAAAGAAAGGTGCCCAACGCAGCCATGCCTACTGTAGCTGCTGAGTTCTTCGCATGCCAGAGAATTTACATAAGCGCTATGTTCTCCTTTCTCCCTGCCAAGAGTTCAGATATACTTAGCTAAGATCTTTGATGTAGTAGTAGTCACTATGAATAGTCTAGTCATCTGAGAGCTTGCCAATCGTTATGAAAGCAGGTGGGAGTCTGCATATTTGGGGCCCAGGAGAAAACAGAAAGAATAGGACCATTCATTCCCCTCACTGTTTTGCAAATCACTTGAATAATTAAAAAGTTTCCAAACTCCCTTTTATGGCAGACAGGATTAGGCAATAATATTTTATAAAGCCTTTTTACTCTCTGCTACCTTCCAGACTGAAAGTGATGTTTGTTCCTTGTGTTAGATGCCACTTATTCTGCCTGATAAACATTATCAACAGTTGGAAGGGTGCAAGATTTTTTTCCATGCCTGATGGAGAGAGGTAGTTGTGCTAGGAAGCAGACGGATCAAACATCAGGTGTATCTGCCAGTAGTCTGGGTAAGTCAAAGATGTATACTAGACATATATTGTCAAGTGATTTAAGCTCTTTTGAGTGCGTGGTTCCTGAGGGGAGATGCTGGATAGTCTCTTACAGGCTATTTCCATGAGCAGGGTATTCACCTAAAGGGAATCCACTTCTGCTCCAGAAGTAGCCTGCATGGTGCCAGATGTCTTCTTGACTCTGTTGTTAGGGAAATGAATACGCATCTCCTTCAGTGCGTGCCACCTGAAATGTTTAAGGCAGAAGCGGTAATGGCGATTCTCTCAGCCACTGTATTTCTCATCAAAATGCTTACTTTTCTCACTGTAGAACCCCTGAAATTACTCATGTTGGTGACTCTGCTCATGATAGCAGAATTTTTTATCACCAAGGCACCGAGTCCTCCTTGTTTGTGATGCAGCTACTTGATGGCTGGCTTTGGGGCTAGGCCAGAAACACCTTGGTTTACCCACAAGAAACACTTGTTAGACAGATGTTTGTGGGCAGGGGAATAGCCTTGTCTTTTATTTTTTATTGTACCTTAGCTAATTTAGACCCACTGAAGCCGTATCTTTTAGGTGCTTTTTCAGGCTTTGTTGTTTGGGTTTTTTTTACTATGGTTGCTTTTCTCTGGTTAAGCAAATTCTGTTGGTTTATAGAACCAGACCATTAAGAACAACACCTGTGCCGTCATTATCTATAGCTAGAAGATGTAAAGAACAGATACTGTTTATGGTGACATCACATTGGATAACTATGTAAGGCATATTAAGAGTGCCATAGCATAGGGTCATCACCTATGATCAATTTAGTAAGTCTGGGGAACTCTACAGAATGTATTCTTCTCTCAGGCCTGCAGAGTTGCCATGGGGTACTGTTTCCACAGCTGTACTAAGCATTGTGCAGTATATTTAGAAGAAAAGTGTGCCTGAGACCATATATATATTTTTTAAAATAGGCATTCTGAATCCCTTCCAGAAAGTCAGGGGAGCTCTTTGTTTTTGCACATTATTTGCTTGTAGATACTAAAAGGAGAGAGAGATTCTCTTGTAGCTGTAAATATACTCCTAGAGTATTTTTTCCCCCTTTGCCTTAAAACCTTTTAACATTTTCAGGGTTTTGAAGGAAGAGGAATGGGCAATGCTTCCCCTTTCTAGCTGTATGTGAGCCAAACAGAGGGGTCTGGCTTATATGTGCCCCAACAGATATTGCTGAAGGTAGTTCTCTGATAAAAAGCACTGTGTAAATGTCTATATAGTATGAATATATATAGTGAATGCTTTTCAAAAAAAGAGAATTGCCTCAACTTTTGTGAGCAATGATTGTAATGCTTGTTTTGAATTTTTTTATAAGATGAATTTTTCTCAGTACCTGTGGAAGTCAGCATAGGATGATTATCTTCTTCACTATTAGCGGGAAGCCAGGAGATCCTGTAATCCACAAAAGCCTTCATTGTAAAATAAAGTACACTAAAAATAGCAGTTCAGGACTGAGTGTGAGAAGCAATGAGATTAATGAGATACACATACTGCATATGGAAATCTATCAATATCTAAATCTTGTAATGCAAGCCAAATAGCTTTTCTCCTTGGAAAGGAACTCAAAGGATCAAAACTGGAAAGTATTGTTTCACCATGGTGTAACAGATGTCAACAGGTATATAGGAGACCGATTGTATTATAGTTTAGAGACCAGTTATTTATCACCCTTTTCCGTTTGCAGTTATAATATGGTAGAACCTTGATTTCATATTGAGGATGATGCCAAAAGATGTCCTGCAGATTTCTTCTGATGTTTTTCAGGGTGTTGCTACAGAGAGAGGCAGGAAAATGACTTCTCTCCTTGCCCTCTGCTGTAGTGGATGTAGGCAAAGCATCACTCTTGACTTAGATCTGTTCTTTCTCACAAGTGCAGCTGTGCTTCCAGGGTCTTTTTCTTTACCTGTTTCTCTGAAGCCTGTTTCTGTCTGTTTCTGGAACTATGCCTAGGGACTTGGTTCAGGGTGGATTGATCCCATAGATCAATCGAGTTTCATCTAGCAGCTCTGTTTCTGTGGTAGGAGGCACCACCAAGATGTTTGCTCATTTCCTCTTTTAACAGTGATGCCCTATTGTAAAAACAGCTCAGCGTGCAGCATGTCTCCTGTGTTCACAGAAGCGTGTAAGCATCAGGAAGAAAAAAATCACTTTTGTGGTCTACTGCTCTTCACCAGTTCTCATAACAGCAATTCAGTGGCTGGTGCAATGAAGTGTTGGTTTCCAATATTAGATGTGCTGGTGGGCTCAGAAAGGAGGTGTAAGGTAGTTGTTTGTTCTGAGGAAAGCTAGAGTATGATTTTAACAGAGATGGCTATCCTGTTTCCCAGGGGCCTCATTTTGTCAAACCTTCTAGAGTAACCAGTGTCATCCCTTTACCGCAGTCCATTCACAGGCATGTTGCTTAATATGTTGATGCTTGTCTGCTAAGGAATAAAAAGCTGATCCTGTAGAATATACTGCAGAAGAATTTTATAGTTGTCCATTGCCAAACATTGCTAAGTGGAAGTCTTTCCACTGTTTTGTAAACCCCGTTTTTTACAGCACTGGCTTGGCTGATGCTCCAAGAGCATGGCTCCTCCCTAAGCAAAGTACTTATTGCAATGACAAAGGAACAGATTCTTTCTGTCCTTATTGCCAATAGTCTCTAGGTTTATCATATTCCACCTCATTTTTTTTTTCTTTATTGGGGTAAACCATACAATTCCTTCAATCTTTCCTTCTGAATAACTTCCTAGAAATCAGATCCTTCTCTGGGCACTCTATTGCATTCACAGTTTAGGAGGGAGGCAAAGCTGTGTCCGAAAATCTCCAGCTGAGACCTTACTTGCATCATCTGTGACAGTATCAAAAGCCTTGTCATGGTCAAAATACACCTGCTGGTTCTCCCATTGCCAGAAGGCTCATTATCCTGTCTTAAAAAGAAATTAGGTTAATTTGTCAAGTCTTGTTGAACACATAGTGGCTGTTACTTGTCATCTTTGAGGTGCTTTCAAAAGGGTCTTGATTGTCTTTTCAAACATTTGAAGGAAAATTGAAGGTGAGCTGGCTAGTTCGTAATGTACCACCTCCATACAAAAAAAAAAAATCAAACCACCACCATCTGTTCTTTCCACAGTCTTTTGCTTTCCTGTGGTTCTTAGAAATGACTGCTCTAATCAGATCAGCTTCAGAACAAAGTTCATCAAACCCAGCTAATTAGTAATGGGGTTTTTTTCCACTTCCTAAGCTTTCTCTAGACTGCTTTTTACCTACTTAGGTTGAAGTCTTACCTTTACTTGTTGGTCTTAATTGTGCTAGTTACTGTTTAACATCTGACAATTTTGCAAAAGATTGATGCAAATCAGATAATACTCATGATTTCTTGGCATCAACTAATGAGGTGATGGCTTTGCCTGCCTGCTGGGAATTGTATCACCACTTTTCTTGTGGGTTTTTGTTTATTTGTTTTTATTACTACTATATTTATAATATGACTTATTTTAAAGTTTTCCTTCCAATTTCACCTCATTTTGTCTCCATTTACTTTGCCGTTTTTTATACTTCTTTTTCTACAGGCTTTTGCCTTGTATTTGATGTCAATAAAGAATTCACAATTTACCCAAGTCATTGGTCTTCTATAATGTAATTTCTCTCACACGTAAATAGTTTGAAGCCATGCCCTTGATCCAAAGTTTCTAACTTATTTTTCCCTTGTATTTTTCAGCTTATACTCAAGTCCTTCAGGTACTGAAGTCTAGTTTGGTCAGTTTGGGGAAGGGAGATTGAGGAGTGTCCCTTTTTGAAATAAGTTCACAGAGATTTTTTTCAGCCCCTGTAGTTCTTCCTATATTTTGGACTACTGAGCAAGCATATGAATCTTTGATAAGTAAAGCAAAATTTCCATCTGTTTCCTGTATTTTAATAATCTTTGTCTTCTATGATTTGTATTCTAGTCATTATACTTCCCATAAATTATGCTAAATGACTCATAATCTTGTTCATTGTATTAAGACTTTCAGCTCTTCCTTATCCTTACTGTGGTTTTATACAATCATCTAAGACTAGCTTCATATACTCTTCTCTCTCCTTGCTTTACTGTGACCATATTTATAAATAAATGTGTCTCCTCATTTTTAGGTCCATGTCCAGGTTGCCTTATTATTATTTTCCTGTGTGCCTCTGTCAACTGCCCCATTCAACCCTTATTTAAAATCTTCCTCATTAGGTTAAGAAATCAATGTGTTAGATGGAGTATTTGTCTAATAGCTTGTCTAGGTAGGCTTGTCCCCAGAGGTGTCTGATATCAAAGAGTTAAAACCACTATATCTAAGTGTTATCAGTTCAGTGACCTCTCCCATGCCACTTTCAACAATAATTAACAGTGCTGTTTCAAGGAAGATTTGAAAAATGTGCCTATGTAATTGCATTGGATCAATGCAGCCAATTTAGTTCGCATTTGGGGTTACAAAATTCAAGTACTTTAGGAGCTCTACACACTTTTTAAAAGGTCAATTGGACTTAAGCTTCTGAAAACTTTTACTTACAGTTGATTAAAATAAATGCTGTCTCTTTACTTTGCGACATATTTTTTCTTGAAAAGGTAACATTGAACATTGAACAGAATCTTCTAAAAGAGCTTTCCTTTTCTGCATTTTTTCAGTGCAATGAGTACAGCAGGAAAGTTGTAGCTACAGGCAATACATACTGGAGATCAAACCCTGGTTCCAGGACAAGCTTGGCATTTGATCTTGGGCGAGTCACTTAACTTCTTTGTAGCTTACACTGTAGCTCTGGTCTGTAACATGAGCACAATGATTTCATCCTTTTCTGTAAAGCACTTGGAGAGCTGCGATCAAAGGCACCATGTTTCAGTGGTAAATAACAGCTACAGCAGAGTTAAGGCATTAACTTTACACACAAAGAGGAGCTCTAACTCTTAGCCTGAGAAATGAATACACTGCAGCTGTACATACTTTTCTTTCAAAGCACAGGTTCCTTGCAAGTTAAAGTTTAACTTTGCTAAGGAATAATTCCAGTAACAACTGGCTGCAATGATTTAACCAGTAATTGCCACATTAGGGAAATAATTACACAAAGTTTAGTGGGTTTTTTTAAAAGATTCTAATGATTGGTTAAAGCTATTAAAACTTAGGACTGATTTCCTGTTTCGTACAACAAATGCTGTTACATTGTTCTCCCCCACCCTAAATTCATCAGGATACTAGGTACTTTATTTTGTCTGAATAAAAGGACTCTATATTTCAACAACTGCTGCTTAATACTACTCTTGTAAAGCTGAATTACCTGATTGCTCCCCATTTATGAGGGGGCCGCAGATACGCAAAAATTCCCTAAAGAAGAGTGATGTTACAGCTTATTGGCCCAAATGTCAGGATAAGTTCCTCATGCTCTTTTTCACAGTAGCATTCTCTCTTGGAACTGCTCCAGCTTTACCTTGAAGATAGGGTTTAATAAATTAATGTGAAACATAAGGGTGAGGGAGGAGAAGAGCTAGTGGGAGAAACAGTTTATTACTACCAGCATTCACCACCACAGTATCTGCATGCTTTAAGGTTATGAATATGAGATATGGGAAGTCAATAAGGTTGAAAGAATGTGTGGTTTAAAGCCTCCAGCTTCGAATTCCAGAGGAAAGCAGCTGGTAGAAGAACTGCACGGCAGCATGACATGATGCCAAGAGTCAGTTCTTTAAACAAGCCAAAAATGCAGTTCTCTGCCTTTAAAGCTCACCGCCTAGAAGAGCTGAGGACACTTTTTACAAAGTCTCTGCTGATTAATAGTTGCCTTTTTGCTGTCTTTAATTCTGACCACGCAGCCTTCAGTGTTACTGTGGCTGTAACCTGCCTGCTGTGTTTGTACACAAATGGTGGGACATTTGCAAGCAACCAGGGACCTGTAGGAAATCACAGCAAGTCCTTTTTGTTTCAATGATATATTGCTTTTAGTTTTAGAAGCAGAGATGATTGGGACTTTCCAATAATACTTTTTTGACAAAAGAAAAGCAAAACTGTCAAAGCCAAAATTTTTTGTCAAAGTGTGTTTTTGATAACCGGTTTATCCTTGGTTTATCTCTGGGATCCCAAAGATTTCCCATCACTGAGAAAATATAAGCCTCTTTATTAAGGGACATCTTGTATTTACTTGAGTTTCATGTATCACCTTGGATTTCTTGCATTACAAGTGATTTTCCTATTAATGGGATATTTTGAAGTAAAGTTCATCACACACAAGCTTGAAGTGGATACATGTCAAGAGCTCTGAGTCTTTTCACAAAAGACAAAAATTCCTAAGAGGAATCTTCTACTACAAGAGAACATATTTTGGATAAGATGCTAAAAACCCATTTCTTAACATCTTTTTCTTAAGGGTAGAAACGCAGTACTGAAAGCCTGGCCAGACTCCAGCATACTTTTAATTCCCTACTGGTCACAAAAACAGATTCTACTCTTCCTTCTCTGAACTACTGTAGAGAGTCGATAGCTGAGCCATTATATTGCAAGGTACAACTGATTGTATTCAGCAATAACTGTTGTTGTTTCTCTGTGCCCTCAGCCTTGTACATTTGTCTTAGGATTTTAAACAATGTTATAAATGCCTTTTGGAAGGTGTCATGGGAGCCTAAGATTTTCTGGATTTAATGATGCTTTTAATGATGCTCTTTGGTATGCTACATGTGCTCATTTTGACTGACAAGTATGCTAGTTTTTGTAAGGCCTACTATAATCAACTTTCAGATGTAATTTGAATCATCATGTGATGAATGGATGAGAAATAGTAAATGAGAAGTGATATCTTCTAAACTCACGGACTTAAAATCAGCTACCAGAGATGAAGTTTGCCCAGTGGCACTTTATGCAGTAGATTAACTGGCTGGAAGACTAAAGAGGAAATTAAGATTAATCTGCTCTCTTTGGTGAACCTTGGAGACTGTCCAAATTATGACAACTGCAGTTGCTTGGATGTTGAAATGCTGGGGCTTTGCTGTGGGCAAAAAAACCCCCAACAAAACCCCCACCCTGCAGCATAGTTTCTATCTTGTAGACCTGTGGACAAAGCTGAATGGAAGAGGCCCATATTTCAATGGAGAATAACCAATAAGGGCAGACATGCACTCTCTCTCTAAGATGTGTCAAGTAACTTGCTAACAAATAAAACACTGACTGCAAAGTGCAGACGAGAAAGATTGCCAACCTAAGTGTGTCTCCAAACTCTCTGGGTGGGGAAAACTGGAAGGTGTAACTTACCTAGCATCACTGGAACCTCTGTTGGGACAGGGGCCAAAATCAGAGTCTCAGAAGTCTTGATCACATTCTTACTCTGCTTATCAGCTCTGCCCTTTTGAATAAGACTAGTTGAAAGCAATAGGTCTTTTGAAGAACTTAAAGCTGTAAGAACCACATGTGCTCTGCTCCTGCAAAGTTAGTGTGTGCATCTGCTTCCCTTAACTGAGAATTGAAATACCGAAATAAATCCTTTCCCTTCAACAGCTTTTTATGATGGCTATTTAAAACACTGTCCTCTTTTGGTACCCAAGGCAGCGAACAGAGGTAAATGCTGCCTCCTCTTCCCCCTGCCCCATACTGATAGTGGGTATGGCAACAGAGTGGAGCTGTTTTCTATTCAAATATAAATACTCAACACCTGCTTGTCTCTGCTGATTAGAGGGAAAATTGAACTTTAACCCATTAAATTAGCAACCCCAGTTAGACCCCTTGTTCCTCCAGTAATTGTGGGGATGTGCACAATGCCAAATTCCTCTGCTGCTCACAGTGATGAAGTTGGGAACAGCAACATCAGCTGAGGAAAAGGGTTGTCTTTGCACTTGGAAAAGTAAGGATCATCTTGCAGATTAGCTTCACTGTAGAACATTGAACCTTAGGCTCCAGGTAGTTAACTATTTGAGCATTTAACTGTAAGGTAAGAATCCTGTCAAGAAAGTAATCTATTAAGAATTGCGTACAATGATGTAGGAAAACCAAAAGCAGTTAAAGAAAATCAGAATTCCTTTACCCAGAATGATAATAGGCATGATGATGTGTATGCAGCAGGATTATTAATTAACCCACCTTTGCAAGTGGGATAACTAAGCAAACTAGGATTGCATTACAAACATAGTAGAACTAATTGACTCAAATTTATTTTTTTTTTCTCATTTGTTATTCAAAGCTCCCAGGGGTGTCTTCCTGCTCCTGCAGTATGGTATCATAGGATTACCTGGGGGTAATTTTATCTGAGCTTCCTTAATGCTTCCTTCACTGCAATCACAGCTGGCTGAACCAATACATTTGTGGTTTGAGGGGAGGTTGTGGGATGACTGAAAGAGAAATTCCACAGCGTTGGTTCAGGGTGTCTTCCCTGGGATTGTACAGAGTGTGGGAGTATATTGCAGACAAATTGGCTGGGCCAGAAATGAAGGTTGACTGGATGCAGTTCCCCTCTGAGGAAGTGAAGCCCTAACAATACAGACCACAAGCTGAAAGACCCTCTGCTGACTGTATAGAAAGGGATGGCTGGTGGGGGTGGTGCTGCTGCAGGGGACCCAGGGGCCTGACTCTGGACTGGAGGGAACTAGGAGCCACACGTGTGGCTGGGTGGAGGGTCCAGCTTCTTTCCCTGGACTGTCACCGAGGGGAACTGTCTTCTGTCAGCATGTATAATACCACTGCCCTTGATTTGAATAGGGGGCCTGAGGCTACAAGTAGGAGGAGAGACCCGTTTTTTCTGTCTTGCTGCTTTAATTCCCTTTTAAAACTTTTTCAAAGTGCCTCTGTACAAATAATCCTCTTGAGAAGAAGTTCACTGAAGTATAAGATACCCGTCCCTAAGTGTATGTTGCATAAATGCTTCTGGGGATGAATTAGTGTGGAAATTCTTGTTTGAAAATAGTTTTAAGCTTCATCTCAGTGAATTAAAGATTTTTCTTTTCCTAAAATAAAAAAGAATGAATAGAAGAAGCATAAAATTGCTACAAATGTAGCCTTGCAGCTCCAAAAAGTGCCTTTGAGCATCTTTTGTCTCTGCATAAAGGTCTCTAGCTTACTTAAAGCTTCAGTCCTGTGCTTGAGCTCTGGTAATAAGAGACTACTAATTAAGGTTAAAAGCCTGGCAGTCTTGGTAGTGCTGTGTAGATGTAAAAAGAAGCTGGGACTTGAATCCTGAGAAGAAGTGATATAAACCATTTACTCTACCCACTTTCCATCTCTCTTGTCCAAGCTAAAGTGAGCCAGTTTTCCTTCCAGCATCTGGCTATTCCTTTTCAGTCTGCCAGTTTTTTTCAGTCTTCTCCTCCTCTCCAAAGGGAAGCGAGTGGGGAGAGGCTGGAAGACAGCAGCCAGAGCTGGGGAGGCAGCACTCCTGGCAGAGAAACTGCCCTGGGTCCTCGCCACCAGGATGGGTCCTCTGCGGGTACTTCAATTTGTCACTTGCAAAAACAAACAAACAAACAAACAAACCCAACAGGCTAGCATAACAAATAAACTGTGCAGCTTTATTTCTCGGACGTTGTTAAGTCAAAACACTTTCAAAAACCCATCCTGTGGAACAAGCACCCATTCAAATGATGAGCTTAATTGCTTATAGTTGTTATTTCTCATCTCAAGGGGCTTGGCCCACTTCAGTCTGTTTCTACAGGCACAAGGTGGAAGTATCTGCAAATGGTATAATTTCATGGCAAAAAAAATCAATGCTCTTTGATGATGTCTCAGACTTTTTTTCTTCCCAAAGAGCCTCTTACTGTAAAAACATCTGTGATATAGTATATTGTTTGTACTTTTAAAAGATCATCAGGAGGACTTGTCAGCAACATGTCCTGGTGTGAAAAAGGAGAGAAAGCAAGTAAGAGATGGCTATCTTTGGAATATTGTTGGATATCTGGAGGAGCGTAACACTGTAAGTTGTTAGGTTTGGGTTCAAATTTGTGACATTTGATCTCATGCCAATGCAGAAATTAAGCTCAAGAGACTGAAGGCAAAAGTTTGTAGATACAGTGTAGGTCAAAAATTATTTTCACGTGCTGAATTATTCAGAAGCTGGCTTGACTGTTAAGTTTCTCCTGCCCACTAGATGTCACCGATGTATGCTGTTCCAATTAAAACAACTTCTATCGTTGCTTAAGAGACCTGGGTTAGCTGGAAGATTGGTTAGAATTTGTGGTGGTGGAGAGGTTGGTGGTTATTGATAAATGGGCAGGTAGCGGGTGAAACCATGGCAGGCAGAGGAGTGTTGCATGGAATAAAAGCAATATGCTATTGTTTTGAGGAAGGAAGTGACTCTTCTCCTCTGATTAGACTTTGCCACATGCTTTGTAAACTCTTCCATCTCTTCACTAATTCCCAGGATATTCCCCCAGGTGAATGTCCCCCAGGACATTCACCAATTAACATAATGAAAAGTGTGATTTCCTGCACGCTCCTGATCATCCAGAACTGTATGAGGCAGCATATGTATAGATTGTTACTGATATTTACCATTGCTATATACAGGATTGGGTAGTGATGTTAACTAGCTGCAGCAATAAACAGGGAGCAAGCTTCAAAGTTTAAGCAGAGAAGTATGCAGTACAGACTGGGTCTCCTTAAGAGTGAAGCTCTAGTCTTGGGCAAGTTCCTTTAGCCTTAGCTGCATCCTCCAGAGATTAAGAACGGCTTGAGGAGATGCTGTGAGATTTAATTATCTCAATTTTCCAATTAGTTTCCCTTTGATTTAAAGAGAACCAGAATTATGCTTAAGGGTAGTGAAGGGCTTTTAAATATGGACAGAAATATTAAAACCTAAGTATTTTTATTTGAATAACCAAAAAGAAAGAGGAAAATGGCAGAATTACCCTCTTTCATATAAATTTATTTCAGTGAAGACTTTTTCTTCCTTTTTTTTTTTCAGTGAAGGAGAAAGAGGTCATCTTGCTGAAGCCCCTGTCTGGAACCCAGGAGATGTGGGTTTACTTCAGCTTCTTTTATATGACTTTGGGAGCAAGGTTCAAGGAGGAGACTTTAAATACAGTTTATAGGAGAAAATAATTTAGCAAGGGCCTGTTTGAGGAAACTGAGTGCTCAGACCACTTTCTTTTTCTCAATGCCTTCATCTCCTGGCCTAACTAGTCCAGATCAGCTCTGGCTTCTCTCAGAGAGGCATTTTTTTCTCTCTCTTGACTGTTGGTGCTTTTCACTCCTTTGAGGGTTTTTGCAAGGCTTTCAGATTTGCTTCGTTTTGTGGACATATTCAAGGAAACGGATTCTTCTTCCATATCCTGATTTCTAGAAGGAAGAAGATGCAGGTGCTACTGTTAGACCATGGTCCTAGTACATCTTATATTTTTTCCTATGCTGAAGTTTCACATGGGTTGACAGAGAAAACAGAGTACTGGCCAGTACAGTAGATCACACAATTTTTCTTTTGTGTCTTGCATACTACTGTGACCCTCATGTGTCCTTAGAAGCAGGTCAGGCTGTAGTGTCTTTGGCAGCACTTTTCTCTTGCCCATAAATAGCAAGCCAGCAGTTACAGAAAGCCATGGTAATTCGCATTGGTAGTATAGGCTTGGTACATAATTCCACAGCCACCCAATAGAGTAAGTTTTAATGACTTTCTGAACTATCTCATCTTTTATTATCACCTCTGTAAATACATTCTACATTGTTTCTGTGATTAGTTAATTCTTATACATGGAAGTTGCATGCCTTGTGTCACTTTTCGTATGGTTCTCAAGAGCAGACTGATCGTGGTCTTAGGAGCACGCCTGCCATCAGCAGCTAATGTTGCCGTTTACGCAGTGCTGACGAGCCGTACAATAACAGTTGAAAAAGGCCAGTTTTCTCGAGGTGTAATTCTTCTCTATGTATGCAGTATTGTCATTGCCAATTTTTGCCAGAACTGGTCTCCACTGCATATGCCTCTGTGCCTGTGTGCAGTGACACTCTATTTCAGTAAGTATTCTGGGAGCACATGTTGCTCACACCCAAAGTTCATCATATTCTTGCACATACACTGTGCCTCGTGTTGCCTTTTGAGGTGTTTGTAGAAAACTTGCTCTGTCTTTTGGTGTAAAAGCATGCAAGGATGATAGCTTCATTTTAAGCCTTTTAAAGCAGAGAAGTCCCTTCTCAGGAGGACGTTCCAGCTCCCTTTCTCTGTACAAGACCATGGAGATAAGCATGGACTGACAAGACTGATACAAATGTTCCTCCAGAGTTCACTATGCCTGCATGCCTCTGCATTAGTTGTATCTTATTTTCAGTTTTTCTCCTAGCGATACTATTTAGATGACCTTCAGGTTCTCTCTCAAGTTTCGGTTCTGTTCCTTGAGCCCTGTCAAATGCTTTCTGCAGCCTTTCATTCTGATCTATCCTTGTCCTCTCAGGATGCTGTCAATAGATACTTTGCCCTGTACTCCTTCAGGAATCCGTGATACTTTTTTGTAGGAGGAAAAAAAGTACCAGGAACAGATTTTAAGCCACAGAGTAGTCTGTAACAGTATTTGCTCCCATATGGCATATTGGCAGTGCATATTGAACTCTCCTTATCTAGGCAAATGTGCCAGAACCATCAAAAAGTGTGTAAAAATATTGTGCTTCCGTCATGTCAATAAGAATGTCCTGCTAGTTGTAGGCAATTGTATTTACTGAACATTTCAAGTCCTAAATATTTACCTCAATGACTTATTACTTCCTCCTGCTGCTGCTGGTAAATTCAGTTAGTTATTAAATACAGTTAGTAAACTTTTAAAAAAAATTTGTAGAGTTCATGACAAAGGATATTCCTGGTAGCATGAAGTACTGAGCAGTGGAGCGCTAGAACCTTAATTTTCCATGCCCAGTCTACCTGTCCCATTAAAGATATCTGAGGATTAATTTTGTGTACATTTTTTGGTTCCTTTATTGTATGCGTTCTCTAAATCAGAACTAAGCACCCCTTTTAAAAACAAACAAACAACAACAACAACACAACCCCAAACAAACAAAAAAAGCCCCAAAACTATTAGCTGTTTGTTCCCAGATATAAAAAATTTTCTTTTGAGCTGTGATTTTTTTTTTTTTTAAATTCAAAATCAAATAATTCCCATAGCAGAAATTGGATCCTTCATGTCCACTCTCAGCTGGGTTTTTTTTCCCTCTAAATTCTATTTTTTTCAGAATCTGGGCTCATCTGGATGTAATCTGCTTCTCGTGAAAGAGTTAGTCTGGATCTTTCAGCTCTTGCAGACAAGGTCCCCCCATAGAAGTCTGCCCTGCCACCTGTGCTGCCTCCTGCTATACAGCATCAGTGCATTTGCTGGGTGGCCCTTACTACACGCAGTTCCAAGCGTGTGTAAAATTGTTAATTTTCTTCCAGTGTTTTCCAAATGCTGGAGATACGCTCCCATGTCTTCTACGCTTTTTTCCTTTTGCAATTCCTAGCGACTGGCTTTGTGAGGTGTCTGCTGAAGTTGTGTGCTCTGTGGTAACTCTGTTTTTCAGTTTCCTTTTTCACAGGCGCTTCACGTTGAGTGTTTTCATTCTCTGCTGAAGGAGCCAACAGCTTGACAACCTTTCCCGTGGAAAAGCCTGTCCCTTAGCCATCTGGTCTCACTGTGAATCTCTGATACACGATTAAGGAATCTGTCACATCTGACTTCGTTTAGTCACAAATACATAGCTGTAAAATGTTAAATGGGCTTTTCTGTTACTGAACTTCCAGCAGTTTCCTTTCTTTTGGAAGAGAGTATTTCTGAAACTTGTTTCTGACGGTATCGTGGTGCCGCTGGCACTGACTCCCGAAGCCGGCCGGCGCCTGAGCCTGTTGCGGGGATGAGTCACTCCACGTCCTCTGTGAGCCCCGCTCCTCCTGCGGCTCAGCTGGCGAGCAGTCCCCGCTGCCGACAAGGCAAGTCCACCCTGTCCCCGTCCCTGCAGCCCCCCGTGCCCACAGCCCAAGACCTTCCGCTCCCTTTGGGGCTGTAGGTGCTGTTGTGGGAAGCAATGTGAGAAATTACACGTGACCTCTTCACTCTCGCAGTATGCAGATGCTGTTAACCTTCCCTGACCCAAGACTTACTAGATTTGTGAAGTGGTTCGCTGATGAATGTGGAAACAACTCTCGTATTGTTTGGTGAAAGCCAGTGGTGTACAAAATAGTTGAGTGCAGTGTGTGTGCGCTAGAGGAAAATGGTTTAATAGGTTACAGAGCGGTACAATGGGGAGAATGAATTCAGCAGCATGTGACTAACTGCATAAGATGAAGGCCATAAAAAGAAATACAGCTTGTCTACAAGGCTTCTTTGTAAGTTACAGCACTTTCTGTGTTGTAATAGAGAAGTCTTTTTAGAAAGCTAATTAAAAATTTATCTGTAACGATTTTTTTTGGAAGGGCTTGGAAGCGTTTGAGTGCTAAGATTATTGAAGATGTGCTGGAAGAAGAAAATAGTGTTATTTCAAGGAAGAGATTTCTTTTGGGCATTCCTCATGGACTCCTTTTTTGCAAATGGTAAAGCCCTGCAGTCTGGTTTTCCTGAGCACTTTGTAATAGCTTCGCATGGCATCACAGCACAGTCTTAATTAGAGATATTAAAATGCACCTTTCCAAAATTATTAAATGGAAAATATTTGTTGTGTAAGTCTTACATGGTTACGCTGATGTAGCACTTTGGATTTTTACTTAAACTCTGTTGAAAAGTTTCTAATAAGGTTTCAGAGCTGCTGCAAATTCAGTGGTTTGTTTTTCATAAGCCTCTTTTTTTTTTTCTTCCCTTTGCTGTCCCATGGTACCTCTTCCCACTTCACTTAAAATATGTTTATTTTCAGCATATGATTTAACGCGTGCGACCTAAGTGTGCAGCAAATTAATGACTTCTGAACAAAATGTCCTGACAGAAGAATGGATATAGAATGGGAGAATCGGTTCATCTTTAGGCCAATACTCTCTGAGGACATTTTTCTTTCCAGTGTGTGTAGGAACAGCTGTACGAGGCGGTAACAAATGAATGGCATCAGCTGTGCCCACGCAGGCTGCTGGCTGGGACCCGATGGAGACGCCCGGGGCTGGGGCTGCCCCGGTGCCCCCGGCTGCCCTTGGCCAGTGCTAAATGAGCAGGTGTTATCTCTTACCTCCCTTGTGCCTTAAAGCCCCTGGTGGTATGATACCGATGTCTCGCAAAGGAGACGGTGGCATTTCTAAATGGCAGAATTACCATCTCCACTACAATCATTAGTGAGCTCCTCCGTGAATACAGTGAGATACACAGAGCTGGTAGACATCGGAGGCATGCAGAGGAATAGCAGCGTATCCTTTCCCCTATTTGCACAGGAATGCACAGCCCCTGATAAGAACTCAGTGCCAGAGTGAGATAACTAGCTGCAGCAACGTTGAAGGTTTGATGGAGCACTTGCTGGGATTTGCAGAGTTGTCTGGCTCTCCCTGTCCCTGATAAAAGACAAAACATTTCTCAAGGAGAGCAGACTAAAGGAAAAGGTTAGGATGTGGAAAATATGGACTTACACAGTTAGCTAAGAGCAGCAGGATGGGCAAGATAACTTCTACAAGTGTTAGCACCTGTAGCACCCTGTTTGCACCTGACACTACTTCTCCACCACCATGTTTAAAATCACCAATGGCTGGCTGGATTTGTATCCACCAGAAACTTGTCAGCCTCTTTTCTGAGTCCAGCTATGCTTTTGGTCTCCACAATACCCTGGGAAGTGATTTTTAAAATTAAATCCTAAGTTACATAAACATGTACCCTTTTCTAATCATTTTAAACCTCAAGTCTGATACCATCACTAGGTTTTCCATAATTTTGTACGCTGATTATAACGAAGCAGCCCTTCCTCACTTCCTCTGGCCGTTAAGAAGTTCAGGCAGCTCCACAGTCCACCTCCACCACTCCTTTTCCAAAATGAAGAGCTTTTTGGTCATCAGCTAAAGCAATGCTGCAGAAGCTAGAAGGTGCAGAGGCAAATGCAGCTGGATATCAGCAAAAGCACAGCTCTTTCTGGTGTTCGTCAAGCTATGTAGCCGCAGAAACGGCCACTGAAAGATGACCGAGCTGCCTCCGGCTTCCAGCACTGGCTGTATGGCAGGGGCAGCCCCGTGGCAGGAGCCACGGGGGGATGCTCATGCTGTGCAGAGGCTGCACGGCTGCCTTCTCCTGCGTCTGATGCAGAGGGGCAGAGAAGTGGAGAGAAACACACCGTGAACCACTAGCTATGACCAGTCAATGAGCAGTGTGAGGCTGGAGGGCCCTTACTGGGGACCTTTGGAGGGCTGCTGGCAGCTAACATGAGAAGATGTGGAAGGATCAGCTGCCTCCATAGATGTGACAGGAGAAAGAAATGACATGAAGGAGGAATACTCATTACCCAAAGGCTGACAAAGTGCTGAAATCTGAGAAATGCTGTTTGCTTGTCAAGTGAACAAAAGCAACACGGTGGGTTTTTTAAGTTTGTTTTTAACAAGAACCTTTGTTCAGATGAAACTGGTACTCCTACTTGCTGCTTTGCAGTAGTATTCATGACCACTTCAAAAGCCTGTATCTTCTGTCAGATGCACAGAATCTAAACAGTGGCGGTGCATTTTCACAACAGAGAATCATTAGATATTAAAGGAATTAATTTGTTTAAGGACTACTAGGGCTGGCAGCTGTCACTGTGATCGACATTTGATTGTCATCTCTTTGGGAAAAATGCAGTTTATTCATCTCGGAGGAAGGGAGAAAATTATAGAATTGGATTTTCTTCAGGTGCAAATAAAGAAAAAGATCAAGTTAAACTCCACGGCTGACAGGAACTTTATAGAGACCTGTAGCACCTTCTTCTGCCTCCCTTTATCTCTGTGGCTGTCAGCGTGATGAGAAACATCTTATTTAAATGATCATGAGATTTGGATTCTCTTTCCAGTGATTCTGCAATATATTTATTACTATCCTCTAAAATGCTCACCTTTTCCTGTAGAATTATTTTGGACATTGTGCTTTTTGACTGACTACCTGACAGCTTAAAGCTTCACCACTTTTTACTAATAGGCTTCAAAGGCAAAGATTCCCACACCAGGTTAGGCCAGCTGTCCCTGACAGACCCCTGTTCTGTCCCTGTGATAAAAGACCTCACACTAAACAAACCAAGAAAGGTTCTTCGCAAGCCTCCTCTGCTAGAGGCCAGCTCGTGCTCTACGAGGGGAAGGTGAGTGTTATTCAATGGAATAGGCTGACCAGCTGATGCAAACATTGTGCTTAATGTATTCTTGGTGGTTTTATTTTGTTAAAATGGGAATCTTGCTGTCTAATGATATAACGTGCACCTTCTGCCACCCAAAGCTAATTGAAATGAGGTCAAGAGGCAAAATTAGAATCTTCCCTGCTCCAAGTAAAACTCTGACCCTGAAAAGGGCACTAAGAAGCAGCAAATATTTCACTGACTTTCACGGTGCATGACAAAGGCCAATGTAAGAAACCACCTGCAGGTGTTTTCCTATTGCAAAAAACCTCCCAACTTTGGGCACATTTTATTGTTTTCTAAACCACCTGGTAATATTATTTCCACGTGAAGAAGCAGAAGAGCATTAAAGGACACCCCCTTTTTTTTAAGAAAAGTGATTTTAACAACTCAATTAGCTAGAGGGGAGAGGTATTACTAGAAATGCTGCAGTCAAGCCTGAGGAGGAGAGACTCACTGCTTCCCCTCCTTCAGCCCCTGGATAAAACAAAGCTTTGGACTCATGGATTTATGTCACATCCAGTCTGCAGGAGCCTGTGCCAGTCACAGCAAAAGGCAGGCGGTGGCCTCTCTGCCAACACTGACCACCATGCTGAGCCCACCATTGACAGACCAACGGATGGGGAAATCGAACATGGGACTGACAACAGGGTTGTCATTTCAGGTAGTGAGTGGGGAGGGGGGAGATGAGCTGCTCCCAGGGCCGCCGCCAGTTCGTCCCTGGCAGTTTGCAGAGAAGGGAGAATAGATGTGGGTGCTCAGATGTCCAGATGCCTGCCCCTGAGTGGGGAGCCCTGGGCTCCAGCCTGCTCCCATGTCATTCCTAGCAAACCCACCCGTACTCCTGCATCACGAAACCTGCCGTGGAGCCCTGGCACGGCCGCAGCAGGCTGCTGGGGCCAGGGGCGGGCTCAGCCCTGCACTGATGGAGAGCCGTCTCTCCCACTTTGTGCCAAAGACAGCCTGTGGCTTGCAAAACCTCTGTCCCCACTGCCACACAGCTAATAAAGGTGAGTTTTCCAAGACTCAGATTTCATCACTAGCTGGAGCTTGAAAGGGCTTGCTGAGTACAGTAGGAGCGAATACAACCATTAACTGTGGCGTAACTTTGTGGTCCCTGAAACGGGCTGGTGCTTTTCTCCTGTGCTTCCAGCTGAGCCAAACCGTGGCAGAGCACCCCTTCGTAACACTGTGCAATTCTTCAGCTGCCAGAAAAGTAATTTTTTGTTTGTTTGTTTTACTATTGCTATTCAGTGTAAATATGAACGTTTTCAAGCAGATTTCTTTGCAGCACAAATTTTCTTTCTAGTCAGTGTGAAGTAATCTAGCAACAGCAGGGTCTAGCTGAGGGGAAGGTGCTGCAAAGTAGTAACTAATTAGTCTAATTGAGAGAAGGCTGGCCTTAATGGCCCATGGATCTGTTGGTGGTGGGCAGGGCTGACACAGCTGATGATTATGTTGCTCAGGGTGTGCTGCGTTCAGCCTGAGAGACAAGGTATGCATGCCAGTCTTGCTGGGCTGTGGCTTGGGGTGCTTGTCTCTAGGACCCTATAAGTCCTTGCATCTGTGCACATTGAGGGGTCTCTAGGTTTCCTGTGCTTCGCTGAAGCTGGTGGGATCTACTGGGATGCAGGAGTTTGTCTCCCACGTATCCCAGGGGAAGGTATGAGGGCAGCTGGGCAACTCCCTCAGTGTTCCCCTGCTGAGGTTTCTTGTGACCTTGTTTTTCTGCTGCCTGCTTTAGGCTCTCAAAGCCTGAATTCAATCCTCTGGGTATAAAAGTCCTCAAGGGAGGGTGTATGGTTGTGTGTATTTATACATGCACACAAAGCTGTGTGTTGGTATGTGTAAACACACACCATGTCCAAAGCTTTTTTAATCACCCAAAGTTCTGAAAGGTCTTCTGCTACACCAGCATAATGGGTGAAAAATACCATATATGCCTGTGAAGTATCAAGTAATATCTTCTGAGCTGGACATCTCATCAAAGGGTAAGGTAACTTAATTTTTCCCCCCTTCCTAAGAGTAAGTTATTTCCTATGACAGAAATAGTTACTGTTTACAGTTTGGTGTTTTGCCTCTTAGAAATGCTATAAACTCAAATGTTAAGAAGGTGAGATTTCTGGAGAGAGAGGAAGGTAGGACAGGGGCCGGAAGAGGAAGAGTGGAAGAAGCATCTGCGATTGCTGGCTCACTGGTGAGCGCAGAGGGAGATGGTGCGCTTTAGCCGAAATGGTAGCGCTTGTATCCGCTTGAGTGGGCTTTGGGCTGGTGCCTGCATCCATATGTGCTCCGCATTGAACTGCACTGGCTTCAGCTGATCGCTGTAGGGACCTAACTGCAGAGTCTGTGTGTGAGCACAGCAGAAAAACACATATTAAAGCTCTTGTTTCTGTTCATTTCACCTTTCCTAGTTCAGGACCTTGTGATAGTGGCAGATGTACAAGTCTTGACAAAAATGTTGCTGTAGACTAAGCCTTTAAATCACGTGTGCTTCCTGCGAGGTGGGACTGGCAACCATCCAGCCCTTTTCGGGGTCATGTCAACATGTTTGTACATTGTGTAGGAGAATGAATCTCAGTGGGATTGCTTAGGCGTTATTGCAATGCAAACATTGAATTATAATTACACTAACAAGCACAAAAATGCAATAGATGCTCTTTCACTTGAGATTAGAGCTCAACAGAGCTCCTCTCCTCAGCATGTGCATCACGCAACCGCTATAGCAGTACCAAATTTTCTGTGGAGAGAAGAGGGAAAATGAATATTCAAAAATTGTTTTAGTTAAGCTGATTCTGCTGTGGACTCTGTTCTTTCTCTCTGGCTTATTCTTTGAAATGCAAATTTTTAAGAAGTGGAGAGATCAAGAGATGACAATTGATCTTTTTCTCCAGGGTAGGAGGAACTTTAAAAAATACATTTTTACACCTCTGTTCTCTTTAAGAATATTTTTTTTTTTAATGGAAAGACTGATAATATTTGTGGGGGAAGGGTGTAGAGAAGTGTGCATGTATCTGGAAACAAATCAATTGAACTAGAGTCACAGTAAGGCTTCCTAGCTACAGGAGAACATCTGGTCTTTCCCCTATCACCTCCATGACTGCTCAAAGTTACTTTTCTTTTGGGAAACTCCAGCCAGCCACTCAAATACTTCATGTTGCTGTCAGCCTAAATAAGTGTACTTACGGTCTTGAGTTCAGTCTTTCCACTGTTCCCTCCTTTCACGTTGCTGACCCTAGTAGGAGGACAAATCTCTAGTAAAACGTGGTGGTTTCTGCTCAGTGCTGTCTTTCCCTGTTGGGCCCATCAGCAGCGCAGGGGGACCCCAAACCCGGGCACAGGGAGCCCTGCCAGGATGGGTGGCCGGGGCAGCTTCGTGCAGTCGGGCTGTGCGTGGGGGAGCTGTGTTTGGGCACTGCCACGTACTCTGCCCAGCGTGGGCTCACGCTGCAAAGATGGCATGGGCAAGCGCTTGGGTGTTTGCTGGCAGAGTGACCACGCGTGGCCTCTCCTCTTCTGGTGCTGTGCTTGCCCTCTCTGCGCCACTTGCATGTGGATGGTGTGGATAGCTGATGGGTATGGGCCAGCATTTCTCCAATATCTTTTTTGTCAACCTCCTAAATGCATATTTTTCTTCATCTTAAACTAGATTCACGCACGCTGTCTCTTCTGTTCCTGGCTGCGCTGTGTTCATGCGGTTCACCTGGCCTTGCTCTTTGGTATCCCATGGTGAATAACCCTGCTCCATCAGAGGAGGTGCTCAACTTCCAGCAGCTTCTCTTAGTTTATGGGTTTCAAAATGACTTGTGGTCACTTCTAGGATGGCACTTAAGGAAAACGTATGTATGATGGTTTTGCTTCTTTCTCTGGTGAATACAAATCTTTATTGTAGCTAAAAGGGAAAGTGGTAGATGTCTGAAATGGAAAGGGATATTTGCTGAACTCTTTGTTTGACTTGTCTTTCATAATCCTGGGGTGCTTTACTAAGAAGAAATACATAAGAAAACTTGGTCCTTTGTCTCTTTCTGTCTTATTAGTTTACCTTTATCAGTGAATGTTGTTTAAAACCGCATGACATCTGTTCTTACCTATAAAATTGCACTTACCTTAAAGAGGATGAACTCTATTTTCTTGTCATCCCAGAGATGCCAGGAGATGTCCATAAGATTATATATAAACATAATAATTGCACTTACTAGTACTGAGCTATCAGCATTAGAACTAATCCATCAACTTTCAGTAATGTATTACACAAAGAGACTCCAATTTGTCACAATCTGTCTTCCTGAAAGACATAAAATGTGCAAGAGTTTTCTTTTACAATATATAGAAAATAAGGTCCAAAATGGTGGTTAAAAGGGTCCGTTTTGTCATCGTCTGGGCTAGCATTGCCTAGAGTATTGTGATAGAGAATAAAGATTCATTAGTCACCAATAAAGTCTTGAGACCTTCTGTCTTGAAAATAGATTCTCTGTTTATGGGGAAAAAATGGCCACATTGGATGTGTGTGTGGGGAGGTTGTGTCTGCAAGAGTTGCTACTGGTTCTGGTCAATGGGGAGCAAGTTACCTCCCTACCCAAGGCCAATCTGATGTAAAGCAAAATGTTCCTTAGAAAGAAGTATTTCACAGTAGCTTCAGAGTGTGATAAGACTGGTACTGGAAAACAAATATATAGGCTGTTACATAGTCTGTTGTTGGAGAAAAGGAGAGAGGAGGAGTGTGAGGAGAGATCTGTATCTTCAGGTATTGTGTCCGGCACTACAGCGATGTTCTCTGAAGTCCTGTAGATCCAAGGGAATGTAATGAAGGGTGTTAGCAACTTGGGAGAATAAACTTCTTCAAACACGACAGCCAAACTTCATTGCAGGAGAACACAAACGCCATGGGCCTTAAATCTTTCCCCAAAAAATGTGTTAGTGAGGGGGAAGAAAGAAAAGCGAGGGAATTAGATGGCTATTTTCTGGTGTGCATATAGGCCGCAAGTCTTGTTTATCCAATGTGAGCTGAACCATACTGTTTTGCTAGAATATAAAGCAGAGTCATAAAACTGGGGTTCCAGCATGGCCTTATGACCTTGGTCAGGTTATGTTCCTCTAAAGCATGGCTTTATAGAAAGGAAAGGATTTGGAAAGGCAAATGGAGCCTTTGCCCTTGTGAAGAAGGTTCTGTTTCCAAAATGCCCCTTTCTACAGAATCCAGAAGAAACCCTAAAACAGACGGCTGGAGTGTCCATCTATCTGCTGGGTGTGCAGATGCAGCAAGCGGGGGCAAAGTGTTGAGGTGACTTAGCTGCAAGTTGGTACTTAGCTGCAATCATCCATCCACTGAGCCCCCAAAAGGACACTTCTGCTTCTGGATTTGGCAGAGCCTGTATCTGTCTCTTGCTCCCCAGAAGCAGGGGACTGGAGGCTTTGTCCCTGCCTGTCCTGTGGTTTCCCTCCTGCCGCTTCCACTGGCCAGAAGGATTTTCTGAAACATCACAAAAGCACCACAGAGTTTCCTTCTTCTCTCTGTGTTTCTGCTGTGTTTCTGACTTCTCCACCTTTCTTCCTCTAATGGCAAGGTCCATTTAGACGTAAGCGTGGCCTAGGTATTGCACCACAGAAATCAAACCAAGAGCATCTCCAATACTCATAGACAAAAGCCAGCACAGGACTGGTAAACTGATAACAATACAAAGCAGAATTTTTGTTCTGTCACTAAAACTGTGATTAAGGATTTCAGTCCAAATCTCTTTGGGCAATTACGGAGAGATTTCCTTAATTCAGTCTATCGCCCAGAACCTCCAGGCATGCACCAGCAGCCAATGTGTACTCTGTGCCAATTAGCATGCTGAATTTTATCCTGTTAGAGATGCAGCCCGCCACTGGAGGAACACAATGACTTTCCAAATCTAACAGTGATACAAAAGGAACCCAGGGTACTGGGTTCATCTGCCATCCATCACTCATCTTAAACTTGTTTGAGAGATTATCGTATGTTTTATTGCCCATGCTGGGAGGCCTATAGTGATCTAAGCTTCTTAAAGGTACATTTAAAAAAAAAAAGGAAAATAATAACAGGAACTGCTGTTGGGAAATAGGTGTGAAAACAGCTATCTCCACATAAAAGCGAAGAGGTGTAGGACTGAAGTTTAAGCTAGGAGTGTGTGGTTGCAGTTGCTTTTCCATGCATTATAGGTTCTTGCAGCTATGGCTGCTGTGTTGCTGCTCTCCTGCCTGTTGCTGCCAGGAAGACGACATGTGCTAAATTTGGGGTTTGCAGCAGCGAGGGCCATCTTTTGGCTTCCAGAGCTGATTATTGTAAGCATCAATTTCATGATGCAGGGAACAGGGTACAGGGAAATTTAAGAGATGGCTGAACTTTTAACTAATTTACTTATCTAGGTTACTGGAGATTTGAGATGAGGTCTTTGTTTTGCATATTCTTTTTTTACACTGGGAGACTGTGCTTTGCATTACAGCTGGTATCTTTCTGTTGATGTTTGGTGTGTGTGGGCTCCCTTACAAAAGAAAACTCTATCGTTCTCTGCACGGTAACAACCTAGAAGAAAGAGACTATCCTTAAAAATTCATTTCTGCCTTGACATGTGCAGAGCAAGGGGAAACATTTTTCCCAAGGGAGCTGAGAGTGTTAAGTCTCGAGCACAACAGGGCTGTGTTCTGATGAGATTTAAATGCTGTTATAATATGATACCACTGTGACTATACTAAAGTAGCTGCTATAAAGATGTATTTAATGCCCAATTATGTAAGGTATAACTAAATGTTTCAAGCCATTATGAAGTTTCTACAGGAATTCTAAACTCCCCAAAATATACAACTGTTGTTAAAATCATAAAGAACTCATATTCTGTGATTTGTGGGTTTGGTGGTGTGGTTTTTTAGTTGGTGTTTAAGAGGAGTTAGTCTCCTGTGAATTTCGACTTGTATTGCAGAAGAGAAGGAACCCAAAGTTTCTTGTCAGTACTTTGCAATGCCATTAGTTTCCCTTTCAGACTTCAGGAGCCATTTAAAAGCCTATGGGCATTCTAGCAGCAGTTGTACAATGCTGGTAGTAAAGGTCCCATAAGCCTTAGTTGGAGTGTACAGTGAGCAGCATCCAGAAGCCAAGCATTCTTTCTGCTTGGGCTGGTAAGCCTGCAATCGTGTCCTGCACTATTTTACATTAGGTACTGATCATCCATTTGCCATGATTCTCTCTTGGTGCAAGATGGAGGGGCTTCTTCTGAGCTCTTCAAGTTCAGCTACACAGAGAACGGAAGACTTGCCCAGCGTTTGACCCAGAATTCAGGTTCAGCTCAGTGCTTGCCCATGCTTTCAAGCTCTGCCTGGTGCTTTGGCCACAAAACCAGAACTCAAGAATAAAATGCACTAGGAGGCTTATCACGTAAATTTGTTGAATTTTCCTGGATGTTTGGACAATGTTCTGATTTCTAAAATTCTGTATCAAAACCAAATTATATAAGTGCTCAAGTGGTCTTTTAAATAACATTGGAACACAATTGTTCCCTATTTTTGTGAAAGTTTCCAAGATACTTGCTTTTCAGTCTGTTTTTAGAATGAAACCACATTTTGAAGTCCAGGCGTTTCCTCAGGGAGAAGGAAGCTCCTTTTTCAGTCAGCTCTACAGAGAATGATCCTCTTGGAGCCTTAGAACCAACTCCCTCTTGTCACAGATGCAGACATAAAAGCAAAATTGGTAGAGATAAATTAATCATTTCATGGTCCTCTAATTCTTAAAGGAAATCTCCTCTGTCCCCTCCAGCTGCTTCCCAAAACTTATTAAAATTAAAGCTCTTTGTAAGTACAGTCTTAGATACTAAGTCTTCAGTTTGCTGATCTTTCCTTTCTGTGCCATGGCCGGAGCAGTAGGGCTGAGGGAGGTGAAGGCACACAATGTACTGAACCATTTTTAGGCTGCAGCTTTGGACTCTGCTCCCTTTTTGCTCTCTGGAAAGCTTTTTGCAGGTTTGTAAATGACAGGTCATGAGCCAAAAGCACAAACATACTTGGCCAACATACAGAGGGTCTTGAAAGCAGTGTTCTTGAAAAATGACTCATTCTACTTCTAATACCCATCATATCCCAAGTAGTAGTGTGCCATCATGACTTTCCCTTCTTAGCACCTATTAAAGAGAATCCCTTGGCTAATCCTTCAGCGATAATGAGCAGAATGATGGTAGTCATAGAAACTGCTGCTTAAATATATGTTTTGCACAACCTTCAGAGTATGGCTAATTATGCAAGTGATGGAAATCTGCTTCAGCCCTGTATGAACCACTGCCATTTTATTAGCTCTAAGCAAGCTTGCTGTTCAAAAATGGTATAACTACACCTGTTCTTTAGCTGGGCTTATTGATAGTGAAATTAAGAAGACTTTCTAAACACAGTGCTTGCCATCTATTGTTAAGGGGCCTCTTGAATAATTCTTATTCAAGCACAAAAAGAGGAATTGAGGTGACCATAGAAATAGGTGCCTCATACATGTACCCATTGTATCATAAATAGGCTCTGTTAAACAGGTCCTGAATTCAATGCATCATGTTTAAGACTGCTTTTTCCAGTGCAGGTTCAGATCTGTTGCTCTGGGAGCTGACCAGCAAGTTACGTGTCCTTGTAGCTTCAGGCTTGGAGAACGGACTAATTTTCATCACACCTGTTAAATTACATGAATGCAAGAGGATGCTACTTGGGGCAAACAAATGTGGTGATTGGGCACGTTTAATGAGCCCTTTGCCTACAAGGACCTTAGGCTTTTTGGGCTCTTGCTAAGTTTGTCTAGTTTAAATTCTCTTGCGTAGCCCAGTAGGGCTGACAGACTACTAAGCGCAGTTTTATACCAACCTCCCTGTGCCAGCTCAAGGGAGAGATCAACAAACTGGAAAGAGCCCAACAAAGTCTGACTAAAGGGGGCCCTAGCACGGGACGTACAGGGAGAGGCTGAGGGAAAGGAGTTCAGCCTGGAGAAGAGAGGTCAAGGAAGGGGCCTAACAGCCATCTTCCATTACCTGACGGGGTATTGCAGAGGAGATGCAGCCAGGCTCTTCTCAAGGGTGCAGAGCAAAAGGACAAGAAGCAATTGTCACAAATTGCAGAAGGGAAAGTTTTGTTTGGAGGTAACTAATTCTGTTGTGATGAACTTCCTAAGCATTGGAACAAGTGCTCAGAGAGCTCTCAGTCCTGGGAACTTTCCAAACTCAACTAAACTGAGCCCTGCACAACCTGGTCAAACTCTGAAGCTATCCTTGCTTTGAATAGGAGGTTCAACTACAAGATCTCCAAAGGACCAGCCTTTATTTCTCTGTGAAATGAGGCAAGGAACAAGGAAGTTACTTCAGGTCATGCAAGGAACTTGTGTCCAAGTCAGGAAAAGAGAACATACATCCCCTAATTTCGAACTGTTGTTGCACTGGGTAACCTGTATTGCTTTTCTGACACACCAGTATTTCCCTGATGAGCCTTACTTCTGAGCATTCATGATCTAATTTAACAAACAGCTTTTTGTCCCCTCTTTTAAAAATAAATAATGAGAGAAGGAAAAAAAAGAATATATGAACTCTGCTGCTTCAAGAATATCTTAAAGAAGTGGTGCTTTTAAGTCCTGTGCTTTTCCCTATGGCTTGTTCCCTGTGCCCATGTTGAGTAGGAGCCACCCTATGTTCTACAAGGGTCTTTTCTCCAAAGACATTTTTCTTCAGAAATAGTACTGGTTAAGGTGCATCTGCATTCCTGAAAATTGTATTTCAAAACAGAAATAGTAAGTATATTCAAATGCTAATATTTTCTGGCATGATCCATATCTTGGTTACCTTGAATGATGCCACTGAAGTTTTTATTAGCAGATAGGAAATATTTTTCCTGTGGTTCATGAGGTGGCTGGTGTTACCTCAACTGTTGCTGAATTTTAGTCTGAATGTGATCTTCTAGCTGTGAGTATAAATTGCAACAGTGTTGGGTATGTCTGTGAGGTTATTTTTTGCTGTATTAAAATATTTAATGAAATACAGTCCCATGAATCTGAGTTAGTAATTATGAATATTATTAAAATTTATGAAGACTTCTCGTAATAAAGCTGCAACATCTCTAAGTCTTGGTGGGGGGAAGAACGCCACAAAACCCCACCTGTATTGACTTTATTAATAACTTTTATTATCAGGTTCCTGCAGATGTTTCTCATAAACTACATTTGCAGAATTCCCCCTTCACCTATAATATAAAATGTGTTTGCCACTGCCCAACCCCTTTTGGCTGGCATAATAATTCTTACCCAACCATCTGTGCTGTGCTGATCAGCCTCAGGAAATAAAACACAGGTTTGCTTTCTCCACCTTGGTAGAGCCTGTGGCTGCACTACAGTGTACCCTAAACCAAAATAAAAATAAGCCATAAATTCTACAGATTAAAAGAAACTAAAGGAAGAAATAATGAGCTTGTTTATTTGCTACAGCTCTGTGATCAGGCTGCAATCCTTACAGCATTTGCTTGTCTCTAGCAAAGGTCTCAGTCCTGGAAAAGGGAGTGATACCATGCATGGCTGTAAGCCTGTTGGCAAGGGAGGCGGTGGCAGCAAATCTGGCTCTCGCCTCTTGTGCAAGACCAGGGACAGGCCAGACCTCTCCGTCTCTCAATGTGCCCTCCCCACTCCAGCTCTGGGGGATGTCACGTAAGGTCAGCACGCTTGCTTTGCTGCAGGGCTTTGAGCTTCCTGCAGCATTTAGAAATCTAACAGATTAGTTTAGGCTCTCTGAAGGGATCCATTGCATCTTGGGCCCCATCCTCCTGCAAGCACTTTTGCACCTGCTTAACTCTTTAGTTAAGAGTACCCATTCCTTAAAATCTTTGAACAATTGCAGCTTGCAAGAATGCTAAATTTCTCCCCAGGGCCACCATTCCAGCAACTGGAAGGCACTTTAAAATGCCTTCTTGCATAAAGCGTATATTCTGCACAGAGAGAATATGGGCTGGGACTTAGGGCAGCTAGCTTGGATAACACCACTGAGTACTGCAGGTTTAAAAGTTGTTCAAGGTCACTTTTTTCATTGCTTTCTCTTGTTTGAAACTTTAGGATAAAGTCTTTCCTTCTATGGATCTAAACTCCATGAGGTGACCTGGAGCTTACTGACCTCATGGTTTTACTGTAGGGTAAATACTAGAAAAATGGCAGGTATAAGCTGTGAAGTTAAAAAAGCTAGAAACAGCTGCATGGTGTCTTAAAGTAAGCTTTCTCTTGGTGTCAAGGTGGGGGGCAAGGCTTGTTTTTTTTAAATCCTCCACAGGTGATTTCAATAAATTGAATCCTGAAGGTGAAAGTGATTTTTTTTTTTTTAATTTCTCAAAGGGTGATGTGTTTGTGTTTCCAGTTATCCCAATTTACTGGGAGGGGCTGAACTACACCCATGGCATCTATGAAATCCTAATGTTAAATTGGTTTAATAATATGCATAATCAGTTTGCTTAGGCAAATCTGAATTAGGGGGAATAGATTTAAGCCTGCTCTTTCATGGAGAATAAGCCTTCATTATGGAGCAAATGCCTTCAGGATCAACTCAGTCAAACCTAGACAAGTTATGTGGGGGCAGCCATACTGAAAAATAGCTTTCTAATGGACCTTATCAGCCTCTGGGAAGCTCTTATTAAGCTGCAGCCTATTCCTTCTGAGAGGGCAGGGAATGGGAGGTAAAACCACAGTGCTGCTCTGCTGGGCAGGGGGACTTTCAGCTCAGTATGGGCACTGACTCTTGCCTATTCTGGAGGGCTGTGGGCTGAGAGCTGTTAAGAATTGGGCTGGAGATGTCTGCAAGATAAACTTGTTTGCTTTGTTGATGACAGTATCCCCATTTGCCACAGCCCAGCTCTGCTGGTGAAAATGCTCAGGTGATCCCTCTCGAATCACTTCAGTTTGAGACAGCCAAGGAGCCAGCAGGTCTGAGCTGAGGCTGTGCAGAGGTGTCCTTCTCTGGAGCTACCTATATCTGCACCTTAGTCCAAATGCTGACCGCTGTGCATGTCTGTCTCTCCTCTACTGCTAGAGAGGTTACCATCCTCTTTGATCTCCTGAACTGGCTGATAATGTGACCTTCCATCAGGCAAAATCAGCTGGGTTAAGATAAACTTAGGGTGAGCTCCTCTGAGGTGCTTAATTGCCTTGGATGTTTAACTGCCTCATTAGGCATTTGCTATCTATCAGCCAGCTACCCAGCTGCCACCTAATCTTCTGCTGCTGAGCACTGATAGCCACCTGTGCTGTGGGTATCAGCAGCTGTAGCACTAGCACAATCTCTGAAGACCTCAGCTGGGGTTTTAAAACCAGACCACAAATTATCACACTGGTGTCCCCAGAGAAAATGAAAACCAAAGGTGGTCAGCCAGACCCCCAGCTTCTCTTGGGAGGCTTATAGGAAGGGTTATGTCCAAACTACCATGCTGACTAGGATGAGATGCTTCTGCTGTCTCCCCCCATGCAAGTGGATGCCCTAATCCCATGCCCAGCTGTGACCTGCCTTTTCTCTGACTGCACAAAACAACTTCTGACCAGCACTCAAATGCCTTTCTCTGCTCATTAGAGGAAGCAAACTTATGTTTAGGCTGTTGACTGTGCACTGATGTCCCCAGTGAAGAAAAAATCAAAATAACGATGCTGCCTTATCTGTAAAGTCTACCTGGAAGCACAATGTGAGATCCACATCTGTTGAAAGCCAAAATTTATTAGTGGTCCAGCTCCATTGATGGAAGGACAAGAGAGGAATTCAGGTACAGAACCTAATTCCTTGAATCTTCATCCTCTCTTCTTAAATGTTTTGATAAGAAAGATAAGGATGCGGAAAGGAACAAAACAGAGCCAAAATTTTTGAAGTCTTAACTCCTCTAACTTGTCTATTAGTTGATGCACAACTAACAAGTGAGGTAACTTTTGAACTGCACTTCATTAGTTGTGGGAAATAACCTGAAACTCAGTAATTTATACCTTGCCTCTTTAAGATAACATTTCCCAATGCTGGAAAGAGCACTTTTTTTTTCCCCATTAAAGGCTATTATAAGCCTTTCATCATCCATGTGTGACAACCTACTGATGGAATAATCCTCAATTACAATACACAGGAGTGTGTTGTAACTAACGTCACTGGCTGGTAGCTTTTTGTTGGGGTTTTGTTTATTTTTAATCAGTTCTAGAGGTACAACACCAAACCCTGGTTTACTCACTTTCTTTATGCAAAAAAAAAAAAGCAGGATATTGGACTGGAGGAATCCACTTTAATAGTGGTCTTTTCCCTTCAGAAAGTTAATACTGCGTAGTATCTGACATATAATATTTAGCATCTGCTGTTAATATCAACCTGCCTGATAATGTAGCAGTAGTCTTGCAACTTCCTAGAGAGTCGCAGAGTGCCCAGTGACATGTGTTAGACAGTCTCTACTGGGGATAAACCTAAACAATAGGCACAGCTTAGAGGAAATTGGAAAAGCCAAATCATGAGCCTTGAGCTAACTTTTGCTGAGGATTGTCTGCCTGCATAGCTAGGGAGTACTTATGATTGCAATATGTTTGTAAAAAAATTGGCTAGTAGTAAGAAGCACTGTCTATATTATTTAAAAAAATTATTCCTTTTCTCACAGCTCAGCAATGAGGACAGACTTTTACAGCAAAGAATTGGAAGTGCACAAAGACTGAGATGCTTCAAACATCTTGGTGTTCCCTTTGCAGCTTGGCTTGATTGCAAGATTTACACAGGACTGTAGGTCTTTGCTGTACTTAATGAGTTTTGGAAAAGCAGACTGTGTGTGAGAACAGCCTGGAAAGGTTAGGCAGTTGACATTTCAGGAGGCAGTAAATAACACAAGTTGATAATGTCAAGGAGCTGGTGCAAACAGTCTTTTGAGGGCTACAGGTGGGTCCCAGACAAATGCTGCAATAACTGGCAACTTCGATTTAAAAATTATGTTTTGGGTAGCAGTATTATTTCCTGTTTGCCTGTGAGACTCGCCAAAAATGTCAGACAGGGATGGTGGTGTTTTACATATGACATTTTTCTTCCTAGCTCTTTTCAGGGGTTGTAAAGATCTTCCTCGAGGACATCCTGTATTCCCTCCCTTCCTGTGTTTGTGAGCAGGAGTTTTTTGCAGAATACAGGTAGGGTCTTTAGGCTCCTAACCTACCCTCCAATACTTGTGCTGACCCCACGCAGATACCTACTCTCACTGTGAAATGAAGAAGGTGCAACGCTATCCAAAATACATCATCTCATTGAATGCTTGTGCTATAGTGCATAGCAGAGCAGCCAGTACATATGATTGAACACGGTCAACACCAGTACATAAAGCTGGCTTGAAAAGAGAGCCCTGATAAGGATCCAGTGCTATGAAAGCCTGACGGACACCACTTTCTTAAGCTATACCATAGGATTCTGTGTTCAGCATGTAGTTTTGGTTTTGAAAAGTGGTAGCTGAAAACTTGCAGCCTCTGATGTAACTGAACTTGAATATTTGGGGATAATTCTGTCAGGGAGTAGTGAATTCCTGTCTGCCTACCCATCGCATCCAAATGTATTTCCTAAAAGCTGCTAGAGACGGGGTGGGGCAGGAGACTTAGTCAAACAACAAAAGTGATGGATGAAACGTGTGCATTCATCAAAGGTGATCTCACCATAGTGGGTCACAGTTACACCTCCTCAGAGCCAGATACGAGTACCTTCTGAACGCCTTCTGTAGCAAGGAGGCGATACTGCCACACCTTCATGGGGCACCCATCGTGGGCTGTGTTTGGTTACAGACCTCCAAAGACCTGCAGCCTCTGGGTTCTGATGGCAAATGTCCCGTGAGTTTCCACCAGAAAAGGCCCCCTTACTTTCAGATCCCAGGGATGTTGATTTCCTCAGAGTTGCAATTGATACTAGCCTTTCTGACTAACATTTTGCTTTTGTCCTGTGGTAAAAGTTGCTATCAAGTTTTGAAGGTTATGGCTTGGTAATTGGAGCCACTGTTTTTTGTAATTGACTTCAAGTGCAGTAGAGATGATAGAGATGACTTTTTATTATGTATGTCAGTACTTGTAATTGCGAAGCTTGACAGTTACTGTATTCAAGTTGCTATGGCCATGTGCACTTCCATGACAAAGAGAAGTTGCTGTGTTTGCATTTGTAAAAACACCTTGTCGGTTAAACTCACTGTCTCACATGGATTGCGTGCATATGCGACTGCCAGAATTGTGCATCTTTTTGTCTTAAAGAAACTATATAAATTTATTTTTAGTATACTTATAAGCAACATTCTGTCTGATAGGTGCATACCTATGTAGCTGCCATGTACATGCTGTTATGTGTTGCTGGGTTGTCAACAGTATTAACGAATTAGAGTGTCTCCTGGCACTCTGAGAGAGAGCATTCTGGATTCGTGACAAAGATGTGCTTTTAGTATGAACTTCTAAAAGGAAGAGTTAAATTTCTGATAGTGCCACATCATTGCCAGAAGGTTAGTTTTGATATTAGATTGCTGCAATTATTGTGTTTATCGGACGTTACAGACGAATCTGACCTTTTGGATATCAATTAAAAATACAACGGAAAGACACAAAGCTCTCCAAGTGTTGTTTTGACCAGATTAATTCCTTTCCTTCTCAAGAGGCTCTTATAAAGAACAGAAATCACTTTTGTATGGTATTTGGCTCCCATGGTATTGGCTATAGCTGGTGCAAGGGAAGAAGGACAAGCAGCAGAACCTGAGATACAGGACCAGGCATCACGTAACAGGCAGCATTGTCTCGTGATAGCACATAGCAAGAAGTGGGGAAAATGCCAGTTCTTCTCATGATACTTGCAGATCCATGTATTGATGTAGGATCTTTATGTGTTTCATACGTTTGTTAGCTCCTTTGGAAAGCATTTCCTTGATTCTTGGTGGAGTGATGTGTGAAACCCTAACAAGATACCTTCACAGCAAGCAGGCGGGCTAAGCAGGAAGCTCCAGGACAGGAGGCATTCCTTGGCTTGTACAAATGGACCCATAAGTCATTAAAGTATGTGTTAAAAGGGCCTTTTTCCAGACTTGTCCTTCTTTTTCCTTTCTTTGTATTTGGTCAATCCCTTCTATCTAGGTGTAAGATGGTATAAACTTGGATCCTGCAATCAGAGCTTCATTCAAATCCTTACAGCATTGGCTCTTTGAGAGTTGTTAATGTGCCTGTGACACAAACCTACAACGTTGGTTCAAATGTTGTTGTGTTTATGCATTTTGTGGGATAACGTCTTGTTTTAACCGATGCGTGCAAGTGTCTGTTTAGGAGTATACAAAAGAAAACGGCTAAAGCAAATGTGAAGCGGGTTTTTTGGTAGGTGTTGTACATTGCGCAGACTGTGCCTCAAGCTCTGCTGGTTTGCAGAGTTTGCCACCTGAAGCAGATCTGCCCCCTTGGCCAACCTTTGGTCTTAGAGCTCCAGTCTAGTGGGCTCCTGACAACTTTTTTCCCAATTTTGCCCACTGGTGGATATCTTGTGATTTACTGTATGTTCTGCAGGAGGTCCTCAGCCCGGATACTCTGCCCCATCTGGGCCAAGCAACTGAGGAACTGAGTGTCTGTACTTTCATGGAGTTTCCTCCTGTTCTGTGGCCTTCCTTTAACTGAGAGGTTAGGTTAGGCAACGGGAGTTTTTAATTGCAGAACTGCATTGTTGGATGACTACTTAAATCATGGGTACTGGCCTAATTTAGCCTTACTGGTGATTTTGAAAACTCCTTTTGTCCTGGTATTGCAAGGTTTTAGGTCCATAGGCAAGAAGGTATGTAGTGTAGGTATATACCTGTTAGTTTCCATCTGCTGAAGTTCCAGAACTTTTTCCCAGTGAAAGGAGAGTCTGCCATGGAAGAATTATGTTACTGCTTTTGAAGGAAAAAAACCACTCTTGCTCCTGCACATACAACCAGATACTTTGCTGCTCTTCAAAACAAGCTTTTTTGCTTACTATAGGCACTGATGGCAAGCCATGGACTCAGCTAGCGCATCAGTTGAAATATGGAATAGTAATAAGTTAAACAGGTTGTCCAACAAAATAATCTAATTTCTCTGACAGGGCAAAGGCACTTTTTGTTTGCTTGTTTGTTTTTGCTATCCTAGTGCCTAGGATACTCAGAAATCATGTCTTTGCATCATCATCATCTGCTCTGGAGTTGAAGACAGGTTGTTGGCTATCCCTCTAAATATGATGTTGTGCAATTCCTCAGCAAAGCTCACTGCAATAGCTTCTCTTGAAGGTCAGCTGGTTGGTTTGGCCTCTCTGGATCCAAGGGTCTCAGAGGCCCTTGGTGCTGTGCCACTTTTTGCAGGAGACTTACAGTGCTCTGATGGCTGAAGTTGCGTAGCAGACAGAGACAGGAGGATTTTGATGCAGAGAGGTGGTGAGCCAGGTGGTAACCATGTACAGTCTGGGCCTGTATGTGTATATTATGGACTGATATGGTTAAAGCTGTTTGGTTTGTTGTTACTAAACAGTACTGAGCTTGTGTGGAGAAACTGTTCCTGTTACCCTTGGTATCTGTATTTTTATCAGCAGCTGCCTGAGTATGTTGCATCCCAGCACAAACTTCAATGCTCTTCTGGAAGCACAGGGCTGTGCTTGGAAAGATAAGAATATCTCTTATGTTTCAAGTCCTTGCTTTTTGCACAGCCAGCACCTGAACATAGAAGAGCCTCCATTACCCCTGTCCAGACACAGCTGGCTGCACTCTGCTGCCCTGAGTTTGGCAGGGCACGTAGCTAAACATTTAGGAGTTAGATTTCTCCATTATAGACCACTGTGTCCATCATGGTATGTTTTGTTGTTTTTTCTTAGTTAGACTGTGGGCCTAGTGCTGCACACATCCTGGCTGGCTTGAAGCCTGTGTCCATCTTGGCAAGTGCCTGATGTAGCAATGAGATTGCTCCTCAGCAGTGAGACAGGAGGGTGTGCAGAAAGTGCACGTGTCTTGTCAGGCGGGAGTGTCGGAGGCAGCAGGTAGTAGAGCCGGAGTGGAACACGGCAACTTGTGCAGGATGTCGTCTCCTGTGGCCAGTGCTGGGAGAGGCTGGGTGACACGGTGCAATGCTGACTTCTGTGTAGTGGGACACTTGGGTTGTACGAAGCTGTCAGAAATGGCATGCGTTTAACGTACACTTGCTTATGGCACCTCAGGACATCCTGCTGAGCAATAGCTGAGCTTGTGCTCTGGCACGCTTCCTCCCATGTTCTTCTGAGATGTTCTCCATTTCCTGGTGTTGGTGGAGACAACTGGCCTCTCTTTCTCCCAGGAGGAGGTAACCTCATGCGGAGGTTCCCTGCTGATGTGGCCATCTCCTGCTCCTGGGTCTTCCTTATCTACTTGTGGTGGCTAGTGTCTGAGCTTTCCATTTAATGTCCCCTTCAGTCCTCCTCACTGTAAGTCTCTGATCTGCAGATTGATACCTTTATTCCTACGGGGTGTGGGGGAGGTGATGTTTGTTTCCTTTTTTTTTTTTCCTTTTTTCGGTGAAGGTAGTGTTTCAAGGATCAGGTTGATTCCTCGGCTTATGACTCAGTTGAGGAGGCAGGAATCTAGATATTCTTGTTGCTATCTTTTTATCTAGATAACAAATATACTTGTGTTTTTTCCACGTTTGTTTGTAGAGATTGTGCTGTTACAGCTGTGAAACTGTTTTCAGTCTTAATATCGGAATAGTTCTCCATGAATGACATGATGATAACATTGTACATGCTGCCTCCTCCTGAAATAGTGTCGTTGAATCAGAACTTAAAGTTTGCAGGAACACAATCAGATGACGTTTCAGTGCTTTGCCACATGGTATAATTTCACCATTAGAAATGACACAAGTGGAACTGACCATCTTCCAGCAGAAGACAACTGCACAGGCAGGACAACCTACACAGCAACTCCTCTTTATATTTACTGTAACCAGTTCGCATTAGCCATTTAGATTTGATTAAAAAGTTCATCAGTTCTGGAACTATTTGTGCTTCTGAGTCCTCCTCAATCATTGTGCAGGACACCTTCAAGGTCCCTTAACGTGCCCCTGTTCAAAGAGAGCTGTTGCTTGGTGGTAGTTTTGTTCTGGAATATTACAATGTTTATTGCGGATGTTTCTGAAATGATGCCAAAATCCCCCGTGGCCTGGGAACTGTTGGCTGCACAGAGGACACAAGTGGTGTGGGAGCTGGCTGCCCTGGGACAGGGTGGGTCAGGGATGTGGAGCTGCCTGGGCTGCCCTGCTTTGCCTGGGAAGGCTTGGCAGCAAGAATACAAGGGGCAGAGATCATCTTGGTTCCACTGGATCAGCAGTTTCCAAAAGAAAACTATTCCCTTCTAGTCAGCTTTACTGAATATTACTTCTGCTCTATCAAGTAATGTTTTGAATCAGGACGAGGGAATACTAGATGTGCTCAAACATCTCTTTTTACTTAATAAAATTTGGTGGTAGGATTTTTTTCTTTAATGTGGGGAAATGAAAAAATAGTTATCTCTTACAGTTTCCCGTTATACAAAGTTCATTACTCTTTTTTTTCTTTCTTTTTTTCCCCAAACATGATGTTTTGGAGTCTTCTATGACAAAATAATTGCGAGAAGTGAGAAAACAAAAACAAAACAAAACAACCCCCCCAAAAAAACCCCAAACAAACAAAAAACCAAAAAAACCCCTAAAAAAGTTCTAAGGTAAATGCAGGAGCCAAAATTTTAAACAGTCCGTTGCTGGATTTGGCATGTATAACTTGGGACATTTGCCATCCAACTTTTCAGAGCAGCTTTTGCTAGTTTCCCCTGATGATGGCCAGCAACTCCAATCCACCCTTACCTGCCTTGCAGAAGAGGCACATGACACAAACATGAAATGAAGTGTTTTGGTTCAATCAATCATTTTGTCTATTTCAGCATCAAGCTGAAAAAACAACCTATTAATTCCACAGTCCTGGGATTTGGTAACCTGCCAAATCCACACTGTGCAATTTAAGCCACTGTTCTGCATTGTAATTGCTTAGGAGAGTCCTGGGGGAAGATGTAACATCAACTGAGAAATGACACTGCTCTTTTTCATGCTCAGAGAAGTCATGTCTGCCTCTAAAGTCAAGGGTGTTGAAATGCTCCTGGTAGTGGACAGTGTCAGCAGCCAATGCAGGGCTGTATCGGGAACTCTTTGGAGAACAGCACCTCAAGATGCTTGTTAAGCAGTGATTTCTGGCCACTGACAGATGCCTCTGTCTTCTGACCTTCAGCTCGCAAATAACTGTGCCTCTTGGCTTTAATCATCTGGGTCAGATTTGGGATGGCAGTGGGGCAGGACTAAAGGTCAGTGCTCATTTCTCTATAGCGTACTTGACAGCACAAAATTGGACTCTCTGTCCATGCAGGCTTCATAGTAACCCACTGTTACTTACTCTTAATGTCAGGTGTCTGGGGAGGCCAGTGAAGCAAAGCCAGCTCTCTTTCCAACCCTGATCTCATTCTGTACATCAAGAAAAATAGAATGCTTGTAGAGGGGTAAACTGAGACAGCCTGCTACCCATCTGTAATGCCCTCACTATATGGTACCAGTATATATGGCAGGGAGTCACTCAGTCCTGCTGACCTACTCTGTTCTCATTCGGCTCAGCATCCTTCCCAGCAGCTCCCTTCCTTTTTCCAATCCAGTTTTCTCTCTTCAAAAACTCCTCGTAATTGAATCCTTTCAGAACTTTCTCCAGACCTTCTCCAGCTTATTTGGTGCTCAACAATATCCTGAACCTTTTATTGATTCAATATGAAAATATCACTGAGCCAGTTATTTCTCAGAGCTTGCTCATTAGCTGTTCTGTTCCTGCTGCCTCTGCTCTGAAGCTTGGAACAGATCTAGGTTTGGCAATTCCCTTCTCAATTCCCAAGCACGTGAGAAATGTCACCTTTGGGTTCTTCTCTGCCTGTCTTTCTTTGAGCATAAGATGCTGTATCACTAGTATGGCGCTGTGGAAGATGACATGCATTGCAAACCTGAGTCCGATTCTCTGATCATGGAAAATCAGACTCTGTGATCATGCAAAGTTCTTGAGTGTCAAGGAGTTTGTGCTTTATGCAAAGAAACAAGCAAGCTCCAATAAACATTTCAGCTAAACTGCTTCAATCTATTAACGAGCATTGGTTTAAGCACATTTGGATTGCCACTGGGGTCTATTTCATTGTGTGGCATCCTCCCAGAAGTTGTTCCTTCCCATTTCAACGCTTACATTTTAGATACAGAACATATTCTATATAGTTTGTGCTATTGGTCTTCAAGTACTGAAACAAAATAGTCTTTGGGTGGAAGCATTTCCAAGGCTGATGGCCTTGGAGGAAAGGGATAGATTATGAAAGGCTGAAAAGGGACAGAGAGGCTGAGATTGGGAGGTATGCATAGCCCTTGGGGACAGGGTGTTGGAGCTGTAGGGAAGGAAAGGGTTGAAGCCAACCCAGTCAATATTGTTCTCAACTCTTGAGTGGGCCCAGGTGAAACTTTGTGCAGGGGGAAACTGAGAAGGGAATATTCTCTTGGAGAAGCAGAAAATTGTCCCTCAGACAGCATTTGGATGGGGTGTACAACATGCAGAGAATAGAAATGTCTGGCCTACATGCCTCTCTCTTGACTTTTCTCAACCTCTTGCCTTATGGGCGTCGGGAAGAGGTTTCACTGTGGGAAAAGACAGTCTTGCTCAGCTCTGCCTTCGCTGAGCAGATAACCCTTCTCTTCCCATATCTTACCCAACTGCTTGGTATCTGCCAAGTGGTGAGAGGAAGGGTGGGTCTGTACTGGTTTTGGTGCAGCGGTCATGTCTTGAGGAGAAAAATTGTTCAAACCATGCTCCAGAGCTGAATGCATCCCATCCGGCTAAGGCTCCTGGCACATGTCTGATGTCTGAGTGAATAAATCATTGCGAGATACCAGCCCTGATATTCATCTCGAAAAAAGGGTTTCTTCTTTTCAATGGAGAAAACTCACAAATTTTCAGAGAGGAGGGAGAGATGTCATGTTTAGAGGGTATCCCATTGCTCAGAGGGTAGAAGAAGTGAAGACAGGTTTGAGGAGTGGGACTGCAAAAAAAAAATTGTACGAGATTCCTTGTGCTGTAGGAAACGACAATGGACTGTTCTGTGTTATGGTGAATGTAACTTCTTCATCAGGTAAAATAGTTTTGAATATTTTAACACGGGTCCATAAATACCTCAATTAATAGAGGAATCAAAAGAGAATGTGAATGTGTATTTAATGTGAAGAAGGTAAAATAACTAACTATTAAGCCTGGATAGACAGTGTCATGAATTTCAGTGAAACAGAAATATCTGTTCTGGTGAGTTACTGTATGCCTCTGTAGTGGTTGTCACTCTGGGTTGCTAAGGAACTTTGGTTATCTACATTTCTGCCTTTAACATTTGCTTTTATCCTCACACTTCATATGGAGCATTTTCCCTCTGTATTGATGCTGACCTTTTTCTTCCCCCTCATTAGCAGAAGCAACAACTATGCTACATTTATCAACTGTAAGTCCGTTGCTTCAAAGCTTGGGAACTAAAATACAGAAAACCTTTAGTCCTGCTGACACTTAATGATATGGTCATTATGCGCAGTAACACAGTGGAGAAAAGTGGTTTTGAAGGGAAGGGAGCTCTGCTTTTGTTATTAGCAGTTGTAGTGTGGGCACTTAGAAGAAATAACGTTCTGAGGACAGAAAAAATCATGTAATCAAAACTACTGAAATCACAGAAACCAGTCTCCAAAGGAGATATGAAGAGGCCTGCTGCCCTGCTTTGAGATGCTGTTAGCTTTACCTGTATAATCCCTGACAGATGTCCATCACTTTTACAGCAATAGTGGTGGTTTTCAAGAAGAAATTCAACTAAATGCTTTCCTTTCCCAGGTGGACATGGAATATAATTTATTGATTGCTGTCTGTCTTGATAAAATCCCTTTTTATGTTTGGAGGCTGTTGTTCTGTTCCCCTCTTGCTTTTCCTTTGGACATTAAACAAATCCAGCTTTTTCATCCTTTCCTTACAAGTCATATTTCTGAACCTTTGATAATTTCTGTTGCTCTACTCCAGACCTTTCTATTTCTCCCCACATTTCATTAAGTGCGCTTTCCCCAGGACTGGACATGTTATTGTTTGTGCCCATCCAGTGCTGATAAGAGGAATAATCACCTCCCTTATCTTGTAAAAGACTTTTTCATCTCATGTACCTAAAATGAATCTCCCTTTCTCTTCCAACAACATCATTTTTGTTGATGGCTTTTCAATTGGTGTATATATACATACCTAGTATATGTCCCATGCCCATTCACTGTAACACTGCAGCCCAGAGGAGGCCTCCCCTTCCATCTGAGCACAGTTCATCCCCTTTCCTTCCCTCTCTGGTGTGGTATTCTGCACTTCTCGAAATCAGTTCGTTTGCTGACTTGAGATTGAGCTTGATGAATAGGAGAAGCACTCTGAATTTTAACCCTGCCCTTAAGCAGGATTAAGCTTTGGTCTGCACTCTTTAGAAGCTTAATTGCTAGTCCATCACTCGAGTCAGTAGCATATAGTAGTTTTAACAGATCTGCACTTGGCCTTTCTCCTGGCACAGTTAACGTGACTAATGCATAATTTTACAGGACCTTCTTATTTTGCATTTATTTGTTATAACTTGATAGGAAGAGCAAGCATCATAACCATTGCCATGGGATCTTACCCATCCTTGAGAGTTCTTCAAGACTGTTCACAGAGTGTGTTAGCTGTCTTCATAGTGACTCCTGGGTGAATGCCATCCAGCACCTCAGATAATCAGAGGAGGGAATGCAGGCCAGATGGAGAAAGGAGATGTTAAACAATGCATAGGTATCTGGCCACCATTCTGCTTTCTTGTGAAGACAAAAGCAAAGAGGATATGATAAATTTAGCCTTTGCTGGGCATAATTCCTCCTTTTCACAAACTTACGATGCTATTGAATTTTATTTCCACTCTCTTTTGCTCCCTAATAGTGTCAGCTCCTCTTGTGACTCTTGATTTGTCCCCATGTACCTGTGTGAATATTTTAGAGCTGTCATTAATATGTCCTGTATTTTATATTTTCTGCTTAATTCTCTTTAACTTTTAAAAGGATTCTCATTTAAAGAGTTCCTTATGCAGCTAGATGGAGTGTGTGGTTATACTGTCATCTTCATCAGTTCAGTTGTTGTATCAGCTTTCCTGAGGGTCAATAAACAAGAGCAGAACCTCGCTCCTTGGTTTCTGTGAAGTCGGCCAGTTTGGCACTTACTTTCACTGAAGCAGCTTTTCCAATCCAGTTCACCACAGATCTTTCCTATTAGTCGCAGTCAAATCCAGAAGAGTTGCCATTTAGGGAACTTGCTGACACTCGCAGCAGACAGCTTCTGATTTTTGGAAAGGACTCGTCAGTCTGCAAACTGTCAGACAACCTTCTCTCTCTACGTCCTCCTTCCACTTACTAGCCATGGCAGTAGCCCTTTACAGAAAACCTGACCATAGGAAGGAATGCCAAAATCCCTTCTACTTTTGCAAAAAGCAGTGATGTTGCACTCCCTAAATTCTGTTTTGTTTATACTAATTCAGAAAAGAAAAAGTGATAAAAACTGGAAGAAGGAATATCTGGGACTAAAGCTGGCTCAAGGAAAGAACTTGATCTGATACGCCCCAAGGCAAAAAAATTATTAATTCATGCCGGGTGCTTCTTCCTTAACAGTTGCAGACAACTGCCCTTTGGAATGGACAGATATAGCAGCACAAGAAAATGCCAGGTTCATTGAGCAGTAAGGTGTATTATGTCTTCTGTCTCTCATCAATCACACGGGGACGCTTGAAAGCCCTCAGAAGAAACTTCAGATCTTTTTGTGCTTCACCAGGTTGGAGCTGAACACAGTGCCTGGAGGTCTTGTGGCAGAGCTGAGAGCTGAACCTCTTGCTGATCTTATGACTTTCTTGGTCCCAACTCTGCCTTGATAAGCCTGGGAGCTTTGGCATAGTATTTTTGCTCCTGAATCATTCACAAATCTAATGTTCCCGTGCCAGGACCCAGACACCTGAAGCACTGGAGCCTGCAGGATCCATAGCCTTCGAGGAACATTGAAACAGCAGCTGCATGAGCAGAGGTCAAAGACACTCTTTAAAGCTGCTGCTTTGCCATGAAAAATAGATCAAGCCACTCGAGTTGTCAAAATGTATTTTGGAAATATGTTATCAGTGCTAACCTGCCTCCTCCTGGAATTAGTTCTACTCCCTGTACGTTATTTTCAGAATACACGTTCTTGTGGCTTGCAATGTTGGATACTATTTAAGGGGCTCCTGGGAAACCTCTTTCCTCAGAGACAGTAAGGAGAACCTGAAAGGATATATCAAAGTGGAACAGTAGCATCTATTTCAAGGGATGTAGCTGGAACACAGGTCAGATGTATAGTATTTTGATCCTTTTAAACTGCTATGTCTTTCTTGCTCAGCAGAAATCATGATTCATTGTGTGTCTTCAAGCTCAAACCGTGCTTTCTGAGTTGAATGGAGGAGAGATGGATTTTAAGGATTGAAATCCAAATCCCATTGAAATCCAGGAATGTTCATTGCTTTCAAAAGGGGCAGGGTTTGGTATGCAGCTGAAAGTTGAGATCCTCCTAAACATTGGCAAGTGATGTGCTCTGAATATGCCTGTGTCCATCCGAGATGCACAGCAGCAGTCAGATGCCCACTGAGAATTTCTGGAGCACGAGGCAACCTCCAGGGTGGAGGGAAAGAGCCACGGTTCTGCTGCAGGCTCCATCTGATCCTGCACGGGTTTTTCGAGAACACTGGTCTTTGGGGAGAGGAGGAGCCTCCCCTTGGCATGATTTCTTGATCCAGGTCAGTCTAAGGGGCATTTGGCTCTGTCACTTCAGTATCAATCTTCACACCCTCTTCTCCAAGCTGTTTGGTTACTGCCACAGAGTTGGTCAGAGCTGCAGATGTTGTGCAGCTCTGCTACCTCTGGCACCTGTGTTGTAGCTGTACCGTTGCCCTGTACTAACTCTGGGTTACAGCTGTCTGCTTGGTCCCCTCATCAGGAAGACCCTGTCTGTAACTTGCTACCAGCCATAGGTTAGCTGAATTTATAAAAAAGGGCATTTTCAAGATCTCTTTCATTGAAGTTGTTTTCGTGGTGGGTTAGAGTGTTTCCTTCAATGACACAAGAGCTCTTTTCTAAACTAGACAAGTAGTTACTACAGATTTTAACCCTGCAGTGTGCTTTCCCCACCCCTCCCCAAGTCTCCTTGTACTTTACACTTAAAACTACCTTCTCCAAATGTATCTACAATATATAAATAAACATCCAGACTTGCTTTCTTGCCTCAGAAAGTGGAAGTTTCTGGGAAGTTGGATAAACCAATGAGAAACTGAAATCACAGCAGGATGGAAACAGATTTAGTTTAAACTCCAGGAGCTGCTGTATCTGATGGAAGCTGAATGCTAAGTGAATCATCGTGACTCAGTAAATAGGATAATGGTCTCCCCCTCTGGGATTTCTATTCCTGCCTGAGCAAATAGAAGCCTTGCTAAGCCTGCAGACAAGTGAAACCCAGCCTGCTCAAGCCTGCCCTGCAGGAGGGCTTTACCCAAACCTTTCCACCTGCAGCTGTGTACAGTCTAACCTGATCTAAGACCATCCCGGTTTGGTCTGGATGGGTCAAACCTGTACTGCGCATCTACCCCATGTACAGCATTCTTTGTCTCTGATGTAGAAGGAGTCTGAAATCCCTGCTCCTGTAGTCGCAGGAACACCACTACGTTCATGGTGGTAGGGATCCCATGTTCTTGAGGTTCCTGTAGCACAGATAAGTTTAGTTACTCCTGGTGAAAACTGCAGAAAACGGCAACCTGCTTCTGTACAACTTTGAGTTGTATTTTTTAAAGCATGTAGAATCACAGATTCAGAAGAGAGGGAAGAGAGGGGAGTTGGTGAGACAGAGGCAATAGCTTAAGAGACAGAGAGAGCACTCGTGCAATGGGGAGAAACCAAAAAGCCATTTCAGACAACCAAAGCTGCAGAAAAAGCTCACAACATGCACAGCGCTGCAGACAAAAGAGCATGGGTTTGTTCACCTGGAGCAGTGGCAGCAAGTCTGCACGGACTGATAGTGCCGCTCCAGCTCTCTTGGGTTGCCTCAGAAGGATGAGACTACTCCAGAAATTTGTGTAGTGCTGTGTCTTGTGCACTCCTGCTCTGTTTGTTGTAGGAAGACGCATCTCCATTTGCCCTACAAAAGGAGGGCTATGTTCGTCCTTTACACCTAAGAAGTGTCACCTATGCCTTGCTTTCCCTGGGGAGTAAGATATATAGATAAAGCAGCACCTGTCCGGGGTGAGAAGCCTACTAACAAGTGGGCTTGAAACCCACCTCAAGTGGTTTTCTTATTTCATTTTCTGATTGCTATTTGGCAAAGTCCTGCTTGCTGGTCTCTGCCCTCTGGATGTCACTGTTGTGCTCATTTAGATTCCTCTTCTTCACAGGCCTGCCTCATCTTGCCCTAAGTATGTCATTAAAAAAGCTTGTAAGAAGTTAGTTTCCCTTCTTCATTGGCCTCTCAGGGCCTCTTGGCTGGAAAATAGGAGAAAGTATCTGTCCAGACCATATTGTGCAAATCATTTTAAAGGGCGATTGCCCTCTGAGGATCGGCGAAAACATACCAAAGGCAAGCACAGCACCATCTGCTCCAGTCAGAACATCCTTGGGTTGTCAGAGCCAGAGCTGTCTTGCGAGTGCTTCCCCAAGGCTTTCCTCTCTGCACAACTCCTCACTCCTCCTAGGTAAAGAGGTGATATTATGAGATAGAACTGAGGTTGTGATGTCTCTGTGTGGCGCTTTTTTTTCTTTGTCCCCTCCTCAGAAGTGTCCAAGTTGCACAGGGGCAGGATCGCGTGCAGTCCAGGCTTTCGGCACTGCAGCTGTGGGCAGTAGAAATATCACCTTGATGCAGGCCTCTAAAGAGCAGGTAGGAAAAGAGGTCAAAATCCTGCTCCTCCAAGAGAGTTAAGCTCACCACAGCAGAGCCCTTCACATTTTGCTTTTGTGCTGAAGGAACCGAGCCCCAAGGACAGGTATGATATTGCAGATGGGGAGCCCAATTAAAGATCAGACGAAGTGTTAGACAGTGCTGGTTGACACTCCTATGGGGGCAGTGGTGAAAAACAAAGGGAGGTTTGCTGCCTAGAAAACTGTGAGCAGTAGGGAAGCAGAAGATAGGTTTCAAATCTGATTCAAAGGCAAGACCTGTCAGGGAAGGTGCCTCATTTGATTCCTTTTCTCTTTCTCTCTCTTCATAATGCACTCAAACAATTGAAATACTTTCCTTGACTAGACTTTCTGCACTGAAGGAGGAGGCTGTGTTTGGAGGATTCTCTAGTTTGATTACTACTTTTCTACTTGCTATTTTATCCACAGCCTGTAGTTGTTTCTTTAACATTTTTCTTACTGATCTGAATTGTAAGACCTCCTCTCTCTCTCTCTCTCTCTCTCCCTCCCTCTACCTCCCTCTCCCTCCCTCTCCCTCCCTCTCCCTCCCTCTCCCTCCCTCTCCCTCCCTCTCCCTCCCTCTCCCTCCCTCTCCCTCCCTCTCCCTCCCTCTCCCTCCCTCTCCCTCCCTCTCCCTCCCTCTCCCTCCCTCTCCTCCCTCTCCCCCCCCCTGCTGAGCATTATGGGACTTACGCTCAAATGAAGAGGCATCCAGCCCTGCCTCCGGTCTTCATTATATACAAATGGGCAAGCCATTTTGGGGTGGAGTGGGGAAGCAGGATAGAGAAAAGTTTTGGGAAAATAGAAGATTCTCCCAGGATGTGCATGTTCTCACAGCTTCTTTTTGTTGTTGCTTTTTAAGTGTATGAAGGGCAGTGATGTGAAAGGGACGTACAATCAAGTGCTCTTAAAGTTCACTTTATAGGAAAGCTGGCTCTTCGCCTAGGCAGCTGCTTTGGGTGGCAGCCTGCAAGGGATGTCAGCCTGCATCTTGGAGCCTGAGGGGAGAGATGCCAAAAAGCTGTCCCAGGCTCTGTAGGCTTCTGCCAGGGCACATGTGCATGTTCTGGTGGCTCCACAGGGGCTGTAAGGGACAGTTGTCATGATGCCATAAAGAGCAGGGACCAGTAACTTTTTTTCCCAGGGTTCCCTTTTGGCCTTGTCCTGGTTCTGGGTCTCCTTTCCCTGTAGGATCAAGTCATGGGTTTGGTTCTGGTGGTGGGAGCAGCATGGGAGACAGGTAGGGGCAGCTGGGTAAAGGTTGCCTTGCAGGGAGAAGAAATGAGGAGGCTCGGCCAACCTCAGACCCGAAGGTCATTCTACAGCTGCCACCTGCCCATGGGCACACTCAGCAGTAGCAGCGTGGAAGTAGTGTCGTGTCCCCAAGGAGACCCTGCTGGTGTCTCCTGGTGTAGTCTTTCCAGCCGACTCTCAAAATACTCTATGGGAATTCAAGGTACCATACAAATATGGAAAAAATGTAGTTGGGAAAGTTTGACAGATAATAAACCAAGGCTACGTAAGAACCATTATAACTTAGAGTAGACACCTATAAATAAATCCGTTGTGTTCTTACATTGTCCCAAGTGCACAATTACCATTGTAAGTAATCTGTGTGAGGTAGTATTCGTTTGTTCTCTCTTGATTATTTAACATACCTGCAATTATCTTGGAATTACAGTATTTCTGCCGCTTGTATGAAGTAACATTTCCATTGCTCTCTAGTGTATCCTTGTGTTGCCTTTTTGCTTTACTGGGCTCTAAACTTCTCTATTCTTCAGAGCTTATTTCTCCTGCTCTGCCTCATTGTCCTCGACCTGTTGCCTCATTTTTCTAAATATATTTGAAACGTTTTCATTTTCCATTCTCCAAATCTTTGCTGTTATGCTCAAGGGAAGTACCAGCCAATTAGCTCTTCTCACCGCCTAACTACACAATCAATAAATGTATGAGATCATCTTTGAGCCATGTTTGTTCCAGTGAGGTCCTTTTGCATTGAGACCAACGGGTCTTCTTTTTTTTTTTTTTTTTAATTGGCATCTTCCTCCTCTTCTGGTTTTGCTCTCTTGCTTGACTCAGTGTCAGTGTGACTTGTACTTATTCTTTTGTCCATTCAGGGGAATATGCAAATAGATTATTTAAAACCTCAAAATAATATGGGCAGCAGAACAAGAACATATTGCAAATAACGGCCATAGAGGTAATTCTCCCCATTTGCAAATGCATATTCATTGTGTGCAGCGGGTGGGATTTTACAGTTTCACTGACTGTGGTTGCACACAGACATAATGATGGATTACATATAATGATTCTGCGATGATTTTTCAGTTTGTGTCCAAATGGGTTCTCATTAAAAGTTTTCTGAGCCCTGGAACTTGGCTTTTCTTTGTCTGGCTTCTAACATAGGTAGCTTCTAAATGCATTAGAAATCCTTTAAAGGTCAGGGAAATTCTCTTTTTTCAAATGGCTAGCTGGTGCTGATACAATTATTAATTAAACTGTATCATATTCTGGTCATTAGCCACAATGATCAATGATTTCCTCAGAGACAGTTGTTCTATTAAAAATACATCAGTAATAAATGACCTTCTCTGAGGTTCCTGCTGTAGGGTGTACCTAGCAGCTCTGAGAAGTACCATTTTAATAGCAAATGTGAGTTGTTCAAGCTTGAGACCAGGATTTTATTCTCATGTGAATACTGGGGCTGGTGATGGGCTGCTGCTGCCGAATTAGAGAGTGTACTTTGAGCTTTGTGCTCGGCTCCAGGACCACCACGTGTTCACAAGCAAATCCTCCCGTGACAAGGACCAGTTGCCATTTTCCATCCCTGTGAATGTCCTCCCTGGAGTCCAAGCATAATCCAAGCAGATAATGCAGATCCTATAGTCAGGTAGCCAACGTGCAAGACGGGTGAGGGAAAACAATCCTTCCTGTACCCAAAAAGGCTATTCTCCTCACCTGCCTCTCCAAAAATAATGTGATACTGTGTTTTTGACTAGCATGAAATGCCAATGTCTGCAGCATCATTCAGCACTTTCCTTCCCTCCTCTCCAAGTAATAACTTATTCTTGACAGATTCTGCCCACCAAGGGAAAAAATGAAGCTATGTGACTGGATGATACATAGGTTGTGAAAGTGTTGACAACTTTGCCATTCTTCAGTTTCGCTCTGATAGGTGGCCGATTGTACAAATATTTCCAAACTCTTATTAGCTTAAAAAAAAAAAGGTTTGGGAGAGTGTTTTGCTGGAAATGTTTTCAAATATTTGGTCGTTCCACAAAAGGCCCCAACAGGGAGGGGCATGAAAACGTTGGGCTAAGTGAACCTCCAGTGCAGATATTTTCAAAATAACTGTATCTTCTATTGAGCTGTATAGGATTATCTTCATTCTCTCACTCCTGGGACTTCAAGACAATGGAAAATTGATGTCTTTAAAGTATTTCTTGCCTAAGAGAAATCACAACCAAAAACTATAAATATTTTGATCTGCTGGTACGTATACAGAGAGCAGGACTGCGAAGAGGATAATTGTACTTTGAGATATTTAATGGTTTTTTAATTCTAATTTAGCAGCAGGAGATGTGGTTCTCTATGATTAATCAGCTCTTAGAACTAAAAATTAATGAATAGCACACAGAAAATACAGAAAGCCAGCGGTCAAGGATGATGCTTTGCTAAGCTCAGCTTCACACAGATAGCGAAGCAGGGAGAGATGCTTCATGGTTTTCCTGTGATTGAAGTGCTTCCTTCAGCAGGAAAATGCCTACGCCATGACATTACTGGCTTAAGAGTGTGGGGGAGATCTTGTACATAACTGTCACAATATTGCAATCATTGCATTTCATTGCTCTCCCTTCATGCACTAAATACTTTATACCAATCCATACCTATAGAAAACACCTTGGACCTGTATTTTTTTTCCAGCAATCTGTAGTGAGACTGTGCCATACACTTAAGAAAAGTGACTTTTCTAGAGGCATGACTGGCAGGATGATGCTGTCTTGATCCATTTGTGCCTGTACCCATTTAATTCCTGTTCTAGTTATTTGGGAAAGTGAAGCATGTTCTGTAAGACTCCCAGTCTAATTTTCTAACTAAGAGTTGATTGGTCCCAGCTGGGTGAATATGGAAAAGAAATGCAGATTTTTTTTTTTGACAGAACACTCACCTCTGTTGCATTACAATGCCCATGATGTGTGTGAAAAGAGAGGATTGTGCATTAAAATCCTGAGTTATGTCATTTACTGGGAAAAAAGGGAAGAGTTTTAACTAAAATAATGATATTTGGGGAGCAAGGGACAAGAGCTTCTAGATAGATAGTAGGCTGCTTATTCGTATATTCACCCACTAAAATGCAATTGGCAATAAAAAGCTGTTTCTTAAAAAGGCACTCCAGTACAGTTGTGGCAACATGAAATTTTGCTCATTTATTCCAACAGTTATTGAAGAAGCAATTGGTTATGGTTAAACCTGAATAAAAGCGAATCTTCACAGATGAGAGTTTGTTTATTTATTGCGAACTCTTTCATAATTAATGGAGTTTCATTTAGTTGAATCAGTGACTCGGTCACCCAGGAGTGCGAGAGCCGTTGTTCCTGCTGTGTTCTCAGTCTCTGGAAAGCACAAAGCAAAGAGGAGAAAAATCACGCTGGCTAATGCTGAGGCCAGTTCAGCACTGTAGATGAGAATGCTTAAATATATGAATATTTGTGAGCAGAGCAGCCTCTGTGAGGAGGAAGGAAAATCTCTTTAAAATCTGAAATGGAAAAACCCAGCAGCAATCAATCAGAATAGGTAATCAGAAGCAGAGAATCTGTGACCAGGTCCAAATGAGGTGTAATTCCCTCACCCAATTAAACTTCGGGACATACTTGTTCAGAAACAAGTGCCACTGCACTAGGTTTTGTAAAGTGTCACACCTTTCTCTTGAAATGAGATAATGATTCATCTATCGGGGGAGAGGAGAAGGATATTACATATAATCTACTGCTTGGCAATTAATGTGGATCAGCTGATAGGTTTGTAAAGGCTAATCTGGACATTAATCCTAAATGTTCCAAGCTACAAATATTAATCATGGAATAATTTAGTCTGAAAGGGACATCTGGAGGTCATCTTGTCCAATCACGTGCTCAAAGCAGGGCTTTTACATTAGAACAGGTTGCTCAGGGTCTTGTCCAGTCAAATTCTGATTATCTCCAAAGATGGAGATCCCACCGTCCCTACAATGATTCAGTTTAGCGAACAGAAAGCTCAGGAGGGTGAGGGAAAAAACAAACAGACAAACAAAAGGGAGTAAGATAATTGCATGCACTAAGATAAGGACAGGACCAAATTATGATTGACGTGCTAGAGAGAGGAGGGATAGAAAGCTCTTTCTCTATCCCATAACAGCACAGCAGTCAGAACATGTCTTGGACCGATAAGAGGTATGTGAGGTGCATGGAAATGGTTGTCAAACACCGAGAAGATAGCTGGAAAGAAGAGAGGACAGACTTTTCTGTGGGTTTGCTCTGGATGTAGCAGATGAGCATGAGAGGAGTATGTTGATCATTGGGGAAAAGCTTTCTAATGGTAAAGACTGTGAAACTGGAGTTCTGTCTCAGTGTGGGTTCTCCATCTCTGGAAATTTCCAATAAAATGCCAGTCTGTCAGGAATGTTTTATGCACAGCTAATCTGACCTTGCAGTAAGGTGACAGATAAAGTGATTTCCCCTTTCAGCTCCATTTTCCCTGAGTCTGTGATGGAAGAACAAGAACATTGAATCTCTTATAAGGTCTTCTATAGAGCCATGACTCAAGGATTAGGAAGCAGCAGGCCAGTCCAGCACTACAGATGTAAATGCATAAGCTGAGTATTTGTCAACCAAGCTCTATAGGTCTGATCTACATTTGTCAAATGTACTGTTTTAAGAGTGGAGAAAGCTCCATTTACATATTTAGCAATGGTTGACGCACCAAAAAAGAATATGTTTTGAAATGAAGTTCCCTTAAGAAAGGCTCTACTCAATGACAAAACATAATTTTTGAGGGTTAGAAAGCTCTGACCATTGCCCTATCCTTGCTTTGAAAAGCTTCATGTCTTTGATCTTATTTATAAAGCTAATATTCTTCAGCGAATGATGAAACATCCTGGCTCTGCATAGTAACGACTGAGTGAAAGGACTAGCAAAGCAATATGGAACATCATTATTCAAATCACTGCACCAAATCCTGCCTTTCTAGTGAGTTAGTTGGGTTTTCTTGTCTCTGTGAATACAGGCAATGATGTTATCTGCACTCCTAGTGAACAAGCACACAGATCGCAAAATAACCCTAGCAGTAGCTAGCACCTTTGGCAGTCCCAAGAGAGAGGCCAATGACTGAATGGGCATGTAGACTGAATTATGTGCTGCCATTTCCATAGGGATGCATGTGATGCAGCTGTGGTCTCTTGTTACCAGAGGATCCAACGTACAGTATTCTGCAGAAACAGGATTAAGAGAGTTTATAATTGCACTGTGGGTTCCCTTGAGATCTACCCAAATGCTCAGGTCCCTAACAACTCTTTCTTAAACTAACATTGTGATTAAAACAAATCTACTGCAATTGTAATACTATGGAAGTGTCAGCAATGACTCTGGAGAAAAGGAGAAGTGCAAATTGTAGTCCGAAGTCTTAATCCTGTAATTAATGAAGCAGGTTCTTGAAAACCGTGACATTCACTGCAGGTACAAAAGTTCACCTGAGTACGTTCACTGGCTGAAAAAGGATTAAAAAGCACTTTGATGTATGTGAAAGTGAATATGTGTGAAAACCAAATTTGTACCCTGCGCTCAAGAAAAAGATGGCATTTTAGGAGAGAAAAATCCATAGCAAACCCTGTGTGTTGTTCAGCAATGTTTCTGTCCTACATAGAATCATAGAATGCTTTGGGTTGGAAGGCACCTTTAAAGGTCATCTAGTCCAACTGCCCCTACAATGAACAAGGACATCTTCAACTAGACCAGGTTGCTCAGAGCCCTGTCCAACCTGACATTGAATGTTTCCAGGGATGGGGCCTCCACTGCCTCTCTGGGCAACCTGTTCCAGTGCCTCACCACCCTCATTGTAAAACATTTCTTTCTTAAATCCAGTCTAAATCTGCCCTCCCTTAGTTTGTAAATCAAAAGTCATCCATAGGTCCGTGTATTCACATAGCAGCATAACTCAGACTTTTTTCCTTTACCATATTTCTAGGAAATAATACGTGACTTTGGGAGATGACTATTTTGGGCTGCAGTTACAAAAAGATGAACAGGACCAAGCATTTACTTTTTAATTAGAAAGCAACATAAGGTGTGCATTCTGTATCACCAGAGTTCAAATGTGCTTAAGTGATGTTTGTAAAGATTAGAAGGGCATTGATGAGTATATGAATGAATGAAATACGTTAGTCTTGAAATAATACTTATGTATTTGGAGGGAGGATTGTCTTCATGATTTTTTTATATTGGTTAGTTTTGCACTAAACCCCATGTTGTGGTGATGTGTAGAACAGGGAGAATGTATTGTAAAGGTAGCTCAGAACTGTATGAGCTTCTTGCTTAATAGGGGTTTGTTTTTTTTTCATTTAAGTGCTTACAGTGAAGATGTACTAGAATACCACTAAACATTAGGAAATTCATTGCAACCAGCCAGGCTGCATACGGTAGGACCACACTTCTGTCTCTACCATACTTTTGGTCCCAGGAATATAATCTCTGGAAAGCGTTATAAATATACAGGATGTACCATATTTCTTATATGTGAAAAATAAGAGTCAGGGAACTGCTAGTTGTAACAACATTTATAATATTTATCAATAGAAACAAGAGAGGGTGTTTTATTACGGAAGTGGATTTTGTGGTGGTACCCTGCAAGACAGATGACACTAAACACGTTTCTGTTGGTTTGCCACTTCTCTTTACCACTCAGGATAAAAGCTTTCCCATGGGTAAAGGGTTGCTTATTTTGTTAGGTTTGACAAATTTCAGTCAGTTATGGAAAGAGGAGATAGGGAGAGATGAGAGGGGGGTAAATAAGTGTCTTTTGGGAGAAATCTTGCATAAAAACATTTTTTATAATAAACTGCATGTTGGAACTAAAATCACAGCCTCTTATTGTTGCCCCAGCAGCAAATAAAGCACAAAGGGATTTGTGTTCCTGCTGAGTCTCCCATCTCAAAGGGAAAGGATGGATGGAACAAAGTTTTCCTGCTCTTCTATTTTTGCCCAATCTTGGCTCCTGGAAATGCTTTACTGCTGTTGTGCTGTGCTGTGCTGTGCTGTGCTGTGGTGGCAGCTCAGTCAGAGTTTGCACCACACTCTATAAGCAGAAAGACAGAAAAAGTGATTCCTCTCTCAAAGAGCAGAAACATAAAGGCAGACAAAAGACAGCAGATGGATGCAGTCAGGTGAGGGGCTGAAACAGTAAGACAATATTGGCTGCTGCGACAGCCAGCAATTCCCAGCAGACCTGCATCTTAATTGCTGTTAAATTTCGTAGTTGTTGCTGTTAAAACTAGAAATAGAGCAAAGGAAGGATTTAAAGGTGGCAATCAATTGGCTTTGCCTGTGTTTTGAATTTGTTCCCTCCAAGCACAGGGGGACACACAGGGTGCTTTAGAATGTGGCTCCTTCAAAATGTTATGAGGGGATGATGATGATGTTATGGGTTGACCTGGGGTGGAAATCAGCATTTTTTGGCCCTGCTAATCAATAAGTCTGCATGTAACTGAGCTAGAAATGGTGCTCCCTTTTAGCTTTCTCTTGCAATCTCCTGGTACCTCTGCTCCTGTGCTTGGGAATAGTTTTGGATCCGGCTATAGGATACTTCGTCAGCTCTAAGCAGCATGTTAGTCCAGCTATTTTTTAAAAACAAATCATGGTGTTATGTATGTTTGGAGACCACTATAGTTTTCTTCTGAGAGTTAGAGAAGCTTCTTTTAAGCGATTAACCTCAAAGTCTTTCTTTGTAAATTTATGTGGATCTGCAAATTCTTTTCCACTGGCATTTCTAGAGAATGTGGAAGGTTTCTACCACACAGTTCTTCAACCATTTCTGCAACTTTACTGCTAACTTTACTGCTAACAGTTTCCTAAGGGGATTTGATTGGTTTGTTTATTTTGAATGAATCCTATTTTTCTAGCATCCCTTATACCTCCAGCAACCTTCAGAATTTCTTATCTACCTTTGCAGTTTTCCCTCTGCTGGTGACAGTAATCTTATTATAATCTATTCTAGCCTGTAGGGAATTCTAATGAAATCTCTTCAATGTGCCTCAGCACACTTGTTAGAAAGGCAGGGTGACTCACACGCTGAAGTTTTTAAGCAGTGTTTGAGGAAGGAGGGAACTGGATAATTCGGAGAATTGGCAAGGTTATAATGACAACTGCGTCAGTTTTGAATCTGTGGAGAAGGAATCGAACTGCTGTGGGCCGCTGACTATTTTGCTGGGCAACGTGAGATGCGATCTCTGCCTTTGCTGAGTATCTTTCATCCAAGAATTTCAAAATGTTGCACAGGTATTCAGCCACAGGGAACAGAGGAAACGCGCAGAGCTAAGAGGAAAACCTACAAAGACAACCTCTATAATAGACTGAAATCAAGGGCCGTGATGCAGTATTGTTGAAAACTACTGTGTCGAGCCTGCAACAAATTTGCTTGCATTTCTTGATCTTACACTGCTGACTAATTAGGCTTAATGTGTTCAATGCGCTCTGAATGAGGTATTAAATGCACTGAAGAATACGTTTCAGCACTTAAAAATGATGGAAATAATCCTGTTAAGGTGATTTGGCCAAGTCCCTGGGTGGCATGCATAATGCTGGCAGAAAGTCCAGTACGCTGAATTATGTTTCCTGCATACACAGGCATAGCAATATTTTTTTGTAAACCTAATGTGTAACAAAATGAGCAAGGCATCACCTAGAAAAAGATCCTACTTGCTTGCTTCATAGTATTACTGTTTTTTCGTAATTGAAATCCCATCTATTAAACTAGATTAATAAATTGAATCAAGCTTAGCAACATTCCTAAGGGGAGGAAAAACATTTAGATAATATTCACCAGACACTTACTTAGCTAAGTGTCTCTATGTTATTGGCTTATATCCACATGTCTTCTAACATTCAGGGTATTAGTAATTTCTGTTGCTGTTTAAATTTGATTAGTTCATGCTATTTAAAATTTCTATAATCAAATAAAATACCTGTAGCTCAAAACTTTCAGGCTACAGAAAATGCTTATTACTTTCTCAAGGCTCTTTGATACTGAATGAGGAGCGTTTGTCCTAACCAATTAAGAGCTTCGGAATTTAAACATAGTGATTATATTTTCTGAGAGAGAAATAAAATCAGATCTATCTATCTTCTCTTATTTAACATAAATCTATATTTACAGATCCATAGAGATCTTCTATATAGAAGGTCCTTTTAGGCAGAAGAAACCGCACTCCCCAACTCAGCGAGGCCCGTGCAGTGTACGAAGCAGAAAGGAGATCTTCAATAGACATGACATCAAGCAGGTTCTTACTAACCTGATGAAAATTGCTCCATGAAACGTTGGAGAGAAATGAGCCTATTTATCTTCAATAGCACACCTAGCTTAACCTTATTTTCCCATTTCCCGGTCCCATTACTGCTTTGATGATGCTTATTCCATCCCAACACCTTTCTGGTCATCTTCTGGTCTCAGTCACACTCCTTTCACTGGCATATGAGTAACTTTGAAATCACTGTTGCAATTGTACTCTCAAATCACTCAGTGACCTGGGATTCTCGGCGTACTCTAAGTAATTTTATATTATTTCAGAAATAACAAGGTTGCATAACTCAAGGTATAGACAATAGAAGATTTTTTTTTTTGCCATGCTAGTATAAATGAGAGGCAGCCTTTCATTTTTCTAAAGGGAAGAATCAATTTGGCTGAGCCTGAGATCAAGTATAGTCTCAGTGTCTCAGGATGCTTGTGATGGCTAATACACACTTAGAGAACTTTTAAAAGTATAAATAAAGTGTAGGCATTTCTTCCTGCAGCATTCCATTTCCTCTGCTGAAATCTGTGTGGCAATCAGCTTTACATTTAAAAAGCCTCTTAATCCTTTTGTCCACTGGGAATCTGTTAATAACTTCAGGGGTGACTGGGGCACATTCTTGCCCCAAGTTGCCATCAAATGTTGTTAAACTGGAGAATTCTTCAAGCGAGCTCTTCTGTCCTCGCACTGTGTCCTATTTCATCCCAGGGTGAGCAAGTTGCCAAATCAAGGGCACTAGTAGAGACTTCTGGCACCTTTCTTATTTTCTCTTCATTTACTTTTGTTTCTGTCTGCCAAGGGTCATTTCTAGTTTTAGTCATTACTTATTTATAAAAATGTCTCACCTTTTTCCTAATCTAATTTCACACTTGTGAAATGAAGACTGCATCATCACCATAAAAGAGTGGAACAGACTTAGCTGGAGGTATCAAGATCTGTCTTAGGGGACTGATTTAAAGCTTGCTTAGGTCTAGAACTGTTGTAAATTGCTTCAGTGCTGCGAAACTTTTTTTTTTCCCCCCCTAAAATACACATTGTACTGATGAAAGGTACCAGTCTGACAATCCTAGAGCTTATGGATGCATGAAATCCTCCACTTCAGTCTTTTGCCAGTGACATGTGGGCAAGAGTGGATCCACTTCCAGATGCAAATCTTAGTAATTTCTAGACTGAACTCCGTAATACTTTCACATCTAGATATAGAGTTTGAGGTCTCACCCTTAAACTACAAACTATTCAGAGTATGGGGCAGCTATTCCCCGTTTAAGAAAATACTAAGAGCTGCCATGTACAAATAATTCAGGCTGAACCAGACATTTGGCATGGAGAATACTAACAGGAAGCCAGATGGCAGGAACCAGGCAATCCTTCCTGATGCCACCGCTTGCCTAGGTAGTAAATGGCAGAATAAGACAGTTAGAATATAAGAGAGAGAACTGTAGAATCACATTTTCAGTGCAGAGAAGGGGCTCCAAAATGTTGTTGGTAGCTCAGTGAGAGACCTTGGCTTGCTTGCAGTTGTGCTCTACATTCAACCATCCTTGCAGATAACTATATTTTGCCCCTTAAATCTGGATTGTGATGTGGCTAAGATTTATTATCCTGTACAAAGCAGGGACTTTATAGAACCTGGCAGTGTTTTTCATTTCAGTCAACTTACCAGAGGATGTTATGTTCTGTCAAGAAAGGTTCTGGCTGCTGGTGACCAGCATTTGAAATTCAATAACGAACTTCACTGTATTTTTTCAGTGTTTTTTTACAATGGTTTAATGTCATTATAAAGTCAGTAGTAAAATTCCCTGGTCAGCATTCAGCACCAAACCCTGCAGTTCAGATCACAGAAGCAGTTAATGTGCCCTGTTTTCACAAGTGGGAGGGAGATCATTTTGATAGTCCTCACAGCTTTTTCTGTTCTGTTCTGTTCACGCTATCATAAAACTTCTCCTTAGAAGTGTTCCACCATTTCACTACGTATTGCGACAGTTGTGCTTTTGGAAATGTTTTCAGTTGTGTTTGCAACCATTCTTCAAGCAGACTGCAGATAAATTGTTCCCCTTAGCTTTTGTTACACCTTTTCTTGTACCTCTTCAAGAAATTAGAAATGTTTTCTTGCTGCTGTTCATTTGGAAATCTCCTTCATTCCTGTCTTGTTTATTTAATAAAACCTTTCTTGTTCTTTGCCCTATTTTTGGTTTGGTTTAGTTAGTACTATTTTTAGCTGTCCTTTATAAAACAGGGATCAGCCTCTTTATTTTTACAATTATTTTGAGACTTAAGTTGTCTGATTATATTTAAAATTTAAATAGCTGTTCTTTTGACCATTTAGATTTTACTTCCGCTGCTGTTATCATCTGTCACTTTTATTACATTCTTGTAGATTGTAGGAGGCTTCCTTTCAGCATCCGAATCTGGTTCTGAACTGTCTTTTCCCTTCAGAGTGATGCACTCTTTGAAGCTAATGGCACCGCACAGGAGCGTCTGAGGTTTAATGTAGCACAACCATGTTTCCTTCCTTTCCATCTTCATTAATGTTTCAAATGTGGTGATTTTAATTTAACTCTACGCCAAGATTCTGAGAGGAGGAGGAAGAGAAGTACTTTCTACACTGATCTGTTCCTCGAAATCTTTTAAATGCAACATACCTAAGCCTTGAATAGCAAACGTGGCATCATCGTGGACCAGAGTTTTAGCGACTGATCATGCAACATTCCTTGATGGGAAAAGGGTCACATTTCTGCGTCATATTTTTCCTTTAAGTGGTATCTCTGACACTGTCTGCATCACAAATACTCCACTTCAGATGCATAGCATGTTTTCCCACCTGTTGTATTAGATGTAACGTTACAGCCATAAAAACATACCAGCTGGTTAGCGTGAATTTCTTGGCCATATTGTTTAGATAATCTACCGTAATTTTTTTTTTAATGAGTCCCTTGTGGGCGATGGTAATTGCAGCAATTTCATAGCCTTTCAAGCCTACAGTTCATAACAAAGTCAGGTTAGAATTAGACATTATTTTACGTTGACTGGTAATTGTTCTACATTCTGTCTGATGTTCTTTGAAACAAGAAGGGGCATGAATAACACATTTTCTCTAGCTCTGTGAAATACCTGAACAGTTTTTATCTTTCAGTGGATTTCATTATTTCTGTATAAAAAATAGAAGGAAAAGAGGTTGTTGAGGTCTTAGTTACTGTAAGCTCTACTGTACAGGACATGTCAGACCTACTTTTGGTTTAATCTCAAGGCAAAAATGGGGAAAATATAAAGTGCTACAAATGGTAGAAAAGGTTAGATTATAATACATAGCATTAACTGAGAAAATGTCTTTGAATATCACTGGTAATCATCCTCCATTAAATGCTGTTTCTGAAACTGTACGGTATTTTTTCTGAGGTATTTCTACCAACTCAAGTGTACGTGAATAACATTTTGTGTTATTTCTTCCTCCGTATTTGTGCTATTTAATCATTTACCCAACAACGAAGCATTATCAATCATTTCAATCATTTAGCCCTACCGACCTTTCTGCAATAGCTTTCAAAGAATGAAGAAGTCACAGTCACAGACTTCCTCAAGTGCATTTTAACTAACGTGTGGCAGGTACCGATGAAGCTATATGTAAATGCAGCTTTATAATCTAAATGTAAATATGATGTTCCTACACCAGCAAATGGACAATTATTTTAGACTGTGTAAGCACCACTGGGCTTCATGCTTTGCCCGTGAGTGCCAGAAGTTTCTGTATGTTTATCTAAAGTTGTAAAGAAAAGGTATTGGAGAAACGGCATATGCTCACATAAGGAAAGTCTGTTCTAAAACATGAGCACTGAGAATTAGAGGTACAATTCGAAATGCACCCATGGCCCCAATAAAAACTTTTTGTTTATGGAAAGTCTTCTTTTCCTTTGTTTTTTTATTTTCTTTTTATGTCTCCTTGCTTTTCAAGGTCTTGATATGCTTACTGGTTATCAATAAAAACTGGCGTTAGCTGAAGTAAATTTTATTCTTTCAAGGTGTTTGGCCAGAAAGCACAAGATGGTGCTGCCCGTGAACTTTTGGTCCCCTCAGCTGCACCAGCAGTAGACAGATGCAGCCAGGGCTGAATTAGGGCGTTGTTCGAGTTTTCAGTGTTTGAGATGAAGGCTAAGAGGAACAGGCGTCCTCCCAAATATCAAATTGTTACTGCCTTCAACACCACTCTTTTGTGCCATTGAGTAAGACGGTGTTGCTCAAGACAGTTGTCTCCTCGTGTGTCTCTTACAACTGTACCATCAAGGCGCTGCTCAACTGTGCTACAATCCTGCCTGAAACAGAACAGATGAGAGGAAAAAGCTTTAGGAGCATAAGGGTGAGAGGTTTCAGGAATACTTGGAAATAAGAAGAGTTGATGACAGTAATCTGAGGGCCTTAATTTATTTAGTTCACAAAGAAAAGTAAAAGCCCAGCAATTTTAGTTCCCTTGAAACTAGTCTGCAGTGGAGGAAATAAGTAAGAAAAGTATAACCGTATGTGTTTTATAACCACACTTTCAAACTCCTGTTTGGTTTACAGCTCCATAAGCACACAGCTATCCACCTGATCCCTCTGATGAATGCTGTAAGGTTTGTTTTCTACTCAGCTGAAAGGTGAAGCTCCGAAATGCAACCCTGTGCGGGGTGAGCCAGGGCGGCAGCGAGAGCAGGTCGTAGGGCCTCATTTTGGGCAAGGGCGGGGTGTTAGAGAGAAGGGGGTTGCACTTTCTGGTTGCACCTTCGCAGAGCACCCGTGGGAAGTCGGGCTGTGCCAGGCTGTGCCGGGCTGTTTTCTGTCACCAGTGTCCAGACTGGGACTGATTTGTTTGCCAAGGCTGGGGAAGGGTGGAAATGACAATGTCAGACCTTCCGGCTGGGCTTTCAGAAGGAAGTGCAAGAAAAAATGTTCCCTCCTGTGTCACCTACTCTTGTCAAGGGACAGATCCACCAAGCTGGTCTCAGGCAGAATCACTGTTACTCACTTCGGCGAGGACCTGATTAAAGAAAGCTAAGTGTTTCCTTGGCTCGTAAAGGTTTGCTCTTAAATGCGCTGAACCTTGTGGTACCAAATGGCACTATTTCCTTCACCGACTAACTCAGTAGGTGTAGGGAGGCATGAACCAGCCCCTGCGACATCTGCCTGAGTGACACTGCTCTGAGGCAACACCAGCTTGCTTTCTTCAAGCTGATCCTTCCAATGCTCCAAGTTTTCCCAAGGAAAGGGGTTTCAGACCCTCCCCTAGAGTCAGACAAGACCCATTTCTCCCATAGACCTTAAACCTCCCCCTTGACTGGCTGTGAAGGAGCTGAGAGAGACTTCTGCTGAGATGTCACTGTCAGCACTGGGCTCCATAGAGAGTGGTGATACATGTCCTCTTTTTGGAGAGAAAGGGTGGAGGGAGAGACCAGTTCATGATGGCTGCTGTCCCCTTACCCCGGGCTTGCTCGCTGGCAAGCTGGTAAGCGGGAGGTAGTGGTGTACGTGCTACCCTGAGCTCCTCCAGCAGCTGCTCACGAGAGCTGAGATGTGGTGGGGTCATCCATCCCACCTGATTTCACCACCAACAAAGAGCCAGGGCTTCTCCTCGTCACAGGCAAAGGTTTAATGAGGAAGTCTGTTTTGTGACTCCTGCTACACTCTGCTCAGCAGGAACCCCTTTGCCTCTCACAAAAAAGGACATTTTCCTGGGTGAGGCAGCAGCTCCAGGCCTCCGGTTCCTGCTGAGCTCGCTGTTCAAGTGACTCTTCAGTGCTGCTCCTCTGGAGTTCAAAATCATACTTAGAGCTGTATAAGAAAATGCCTTTTTATGAGCAAAAGACTTTTTCCTTTGTTCGAGATCCAATCCATGTTGAAAGCATTCAACTAATTTCTTATTTCTTAGGCAATTTATTTTACTGCAACAAAAAGATTTAATATTGGATGACTCATTACAGGACTTAGAGCTATATCCAGAGCTCATTCAGCCTTCATTCTTGAATGTCCTTCAGTGCAAGGCGCATCAATCATTTTAATCCTGGAGCTGCCTGTGCTCCTCTGAATTTACTTTTCTGTTCATCTCTGCTCTTCAAAATTATTTAGATGGAAATAAAGATGAAAACTGAGTGGATAGCAAAAGTCACCTACCGTAGTCCAGGGATCCTCTTCGAGGCAAGAAGCTTTCTCCCTGCAAGATCTTTTCTGGCAAAAGATCTGTTGACTGTGACCTTGATGTCTGACCTGTACTAGAGGAATAAACTTCTTTCTATATCATATTCTCTGCATCATTTGGGACTTTTTTTGTATACTGTGTACCATACTGTGCACCTTGGATTCCCCCTCAGAAGGGAGACCTTTTTGAGATCTTCAGAAGCTTCATTTCAGTTTAAAAATACACAATCATTTGCATTTTAAAATGAAAATATAAAGTATTTATAGAGCTTCAAATGAAATCTCAGGGGAACTCCCTCCTTTGATGCTGAGATTCAAAAAGAGGTCACCGCCATGTGGTCCCACAAACGTATCAGTTCATAAAAGCTAATTTCTTATTTGTAAAGGGCTTGAGTTCCCAAATATGTATATCTGTATCCTAAAAACAGGATTTCAGACTAGCAGATGCAAAGAGTCAAGCAGGGATTATTACAGCTTCAACACATGAGAAAGAAGGTGTGGGGGTAAAGAAGGATAGGGATGCTTTCAATTAAAATGAATGCAAATAATATGTGCTGATTTTCTAGTGGGAGTTGAACACGTAGTGCCAGGTGCTTCCAGAAACTCAAGAGGGGATGGGATGGGATGGAACGGAACGGAACCAGCCTGCTCTCTTCATCACTGTGTCCCTGGTCCACACCTGCATCTAGACAGGAGAGAGCAGTAAGGGATGCTACCGTGGGATAGCATGGGGCTGGGGAGAGGGACAGGTGTGTAACAAGAATTGTGGTATTGCTAAGCCTGTCCTTTGAGCCTCCTAGGTGCCACCATAGGAACATCTCAGTGATTCAGACTCCTACAGCCACCAGTAAACTTTTTGTGTGCTGAGGAACCTGATCAAAGGCTTCAGAAGTCTTGTCACCAAGGATAGGACACAAGACACAGCATGTCTGCTCTCCCATTTTGGAGCAAGAAAGACAAGAAATTAATTCTCAAAGTAGAGCTGAAGTCAGTATCTCTCCAGAGTTTATTGTTCTGACCTTATTTGCCCTAGATCTCCATTCCCCAACAGGTACCTGGAAATAAGGGGAAAAATATGCCATCAATGTGCCCATTGAATTGTTTCCATTAAAGCACAGTTTCGTTAGAAACGTTCATTGAGCTGCCCAGCCTTTGCCCAAAACCTCTCAGGCTCATGATGATACATGACCAGGGATGTTTACATTGCACTTCAAAGGCATGAAGGAGAAGCAGATCCAGTGTACAGAGCAACCTTCAACCCACGCTGCGGCGCTAGGACATCACTTTGCTGACTTGCAACAGTTCACAAATACCAGTGGGCAAACGCCAGACAACGAAGATTTTTTTTTTTTTATGGGCTAATGGCTAGGAACGGACAGGTGAAGGCACATATATGAAAAGAAAAGGTAAAGGCAAAGAGGACAAGTGATCAAGAGAGACTCTAGTTTCTCCTTCCTCCCATTTGTTTTCCCACCTCCTGTACCACATGTGGCTCAGTGGAGATGACCTGTGTTTGCATCCTGATGATGCGGGGCCAATTAGACACACACTGCTGTGACTGGAAATGTATCACCAAAAAAAGTCTTGCCCAAGCATGAACGTAAGTTTAAAATGGCAGTGTCCCACTGCCTGCTTCTAATGTAGCGGAGGTTTAAACAGATCTGCTCTCTCGCTGCTCACTCTTTGCAGATGCCCTCATGCAGGAAAACTCTTCTGATTTTGGCTCCCAGCTGGTTCCCAGCCAGGGCACGTGCAGGCTTGTACAGCAGAGAGGCTCCAAAGGTCACCAGCTGTCTTTAATAAATGAACACATTAATTCAGTAAATCCCCATCAAAGCTACACACGAGATGTCTCTTGACTTTACATTATTTGATTGTATTTAATATTCTGTTAATTTGCCAGATGCTTTCTTCAGAGCTTTAACAGTGCTTCTGCTGCAGTAAAAATCAACACTGCTCCTGGATCTGATTGCCTGTTTCAGTGCTGTCCTGTGGAAAACTCTCTCACATCATTTAACAGTTTAATTTGCTGAAGACCTTCAAACATTCATTTAACAAGCACTCACTGGCACTGAATATAGATATTAAAAAGCTTTCAAATAAAAATGCCTGAGAGAAAGGCTGAGCAAATTGATGCACTAAGACCTAGGAGTGAATAAGCAATAAGGGACAATATTTAGTGTTTGGAAGTTGGAAAGATGGGTGAGATCCTAGTAGAAAAGAAGAGGAAGGTCAGGGAAAGAGAGAGAAGGAGGTTCATCTGGGAAGCGGTAGCTTTCTCTCCCCTGATCCTGGACTGGTGTCATTTCGACTCAACCCAGATGAGTTATGTGGCTCCAGACCACATGATTTCTTTCTTACTTGCTCAGGGCCTTAGCCAAGGGCTGATTCGACCAATATGTAATTCATAGTGCCGCCTGGATGCCCTGCAGCCTTCCAATCTTATCTCCCTTTAGTTTTTCATATCCGTTTTGACATCAGCTACTCATGTACAATTGCAACTGCACTGAAGCAGGAGCTCTTTGGACTACTGTGGAAATTCACAAAATCCATCAAAAAATCTTATTCAAACATAAAAAGAACCAATTTATGTTCAGTGAGATCTGACACTGGACTTCAATAATACTGTAATAGAGTCTGCATCCCCAACTTCTGTCCTTCACTTCCTCTTTCTATTCCTTCATTTTTACTGTCCTTCATCCATCTCTCAAGTACATTTTCTCTTTGATTCATTTCTGTCTCTTTATTTCTGTTCCTCCCTTTTCCACATGCAAGAACCCTTCCTTTTGCTGTTTCTCTTGTGCATTACACTGTCTTTCTCTTTCCTTTCCCCCCTACCCTTTCTCTGCCTTTTATCATTCTTGCCTACACCTTTTTCTTTCCTTCCCTCCCTCCTTCCTTCCGTCACCACTCCTGGGGCTCAGCTGTGGCCATCGGCGACTCTACAGCAGATCCACAAGTGGCTTACACCCTCGCAGGGAGGGGACCTCTCCCTGTGCTCCCCCCAGCTCAGCCTGAGGGCAGAAAACCCTCATGTTCCCATCTCTCCCTATCACTTCTCCTTGGGGAAAGCTGAGCAGATGCTGGGCTAGGTGCCCCTGGGGCCACCTTCCAGCCTGAGCAGCACTCATGTTGAAGAAACCCTTGTTGCTTTGTCCTTGGATGCAGGGCACAGCAGTAACTTGCTGAATGTGAAGCTGCAACTAGGGCACGTGGGCAGCCACAGCTCACGCCGATACTTAGACCTCCAGCGAACTGATTTCAGTGCTAAAGGGTGCTGCGGGACGTTGCATCTGTTCACAGACACTGGCGAGAGGATCTGTACTGGGAGGGCTGATTTAAAACTTTTCTTCTCCTGCAGTCAAGATCAAATATCTTGTAACAGGGAACATTTCTTGCCTAAGGGGCTTGACTGTGTCCTGCTAATAACAATATTCACTGGAGAGATTTTAACATATTTTTTTTTCTTGTTCATTTAAAATTGGTATTTGAAAGTTTAGACGTCTCCCTGGATGATCAGTTATTTCAATTCATGTAACGTTCTCATGCGTAAGCATTCCCTATGATGGCAATAAAAGAAATTCAGTAATAAACTCTCATAAATTTATTAAGGTCCCACAGCCACAGATCACCATTGTCAGTTCATATAATGCTTCCCTAGTTACTTAAAAGCTATATTACATGCCATTACATTTGTAATCCCACTTAATATTAGTCCACTTAACAACCTCTCAAACATTTGGAACTGAATTTACAGTCTCTCATCAGTGCTTCTCTGAGGTTTATTGCAACATTTCCTCTCTAAATGTTTTTGTGGTCTGAGAAAGGATTATTCTCATTGAAGTGTCATAAGCTTCACTCAGCAACTCACTTATTTCTCCCCTCTTTATGTCTCTCTCTTTTTTTCCTCTCAGCTCAGACCCTCCCCATTTCTTCAGTATTTTACTCTAAGCTAACCCTGCTCTATGCAGATGACAGCCTTTGGTCCTGGTTGTAAATCTTCAATGCAAATAGCCCTAGATCCTCTGCGCTGCTTGCAGCAGCAGGAAACAATAACTTCTGGGAATGTCATTGCCTTGATAGTACTAGCTGTACTATCTTGTAGAATAAACTTTACATCCCTGCTTTCCCTTGACTATTCCTAAAAATACACAGCAGTCTGAATCTGTGCCATCGAGACCCTCCTCTTTTATGAGACCATTTCCCCCTGTTTATTCTCAACCTCTCTCCCTGACTAATGACCCCACGTTCAGGTGGGTCAGGCATGTTGACAGAGCAGGGCACGAGTTTCCAGACTGAAAAATATGACCAGTTCTCATCTAGTGTTGCTGGCTAAGTAAAGTTCAGATAGGCTTTGCTATTAGAAAAGAGTCTGGAGCGTACAAACCACAGTGAACCAGAACTACTGGTTTTTGCTGTCACCCTCGGACTTAGATCAGAGGGCTTCTGAATTTGCCAGGTGAGGCGTGACATGGGTTTTACCCTTTTGTCATGCTTTCTGCAGCCAGCTTATGCAGGAAACGTCTGACAAAGATCCCCCTGTCTGAACAGTTTCCTGGGCAAGTACATAACTTCTCACGTTTATGATGATTTTTCTCTCTGTAATGCAGTATATCGGTATTATATGGTAACAGTAGCAATCCATTAACATTACAACATCATGCTTTTGGAAGGACTTTTATAGAAAATCCTAATGAAACTTGCCAAGAGCCTGAATGCAGATCAAGGATCTGCTTGCAAGGGGCCAAGAAAGATGGATCGAGGTAGCTGCTGAGCCTGTCTGTGTTCTTCCTCTCATCCTGCCCCAGCTTTTCCCCCGGTGACACTGTGCTGGGCTGCAGGGGTACAGGCTTCCCACCTTTCACAGACCTCGCTGCTGGGTCAGCCCCACGGCCAGGTAGGGCTCAGCCTCTCCTGGGCTGCTGCCATCCGAGACCTGACTTTTCTTATCATGTAGCTGACTTTGTTATGAAATAAGGCTTTACTGGTGAAATGCTCCGGCTTTCGTGGAAATGCAGGAGCACATTGTACGTGATGTACAGATTGGAAAACAACTCCTGCCCGGCAGGCTGGCGCAGAATGCGAGCACTGCTGTGTGATCGATACCGGTCTGAGCTTTCTGCAGCTCTGCTCGGCAAGGGGCAGCCAGAAAGCCTCAAAAATCACCAGGATAAAGCCTTTTCCACTAACACTATTAAGATCAAAACATGGCTTTCTAGTCCTATAGCTGCGTAGAGTTTTAATTAAGGCTTTGTGGCTGGGGGGTTTTTTCCTCCCTCACTTGATGCTGTAGGCTCCCAGACAGTTTTTTCATATTCCTTGACAAAATGAAATGGTGCCTCGACAAGACAAAACAAAAGGGAAAGAACACCTTTTTCAGCAGAAGAAAACCAGCCTGATGATTAATCTCTGCCACCAGCACAGTTGCTCAGGTGCAGACACAGAGAGCTGCCGCCGGGCACTAGTCCATGGCCATCCAGCAGCCGGCTACCATGCTTTAAGCTGGTGTTGCCCCTCCACTCCCCAGCTGTGGGCAACTGCCCTTCTGCTGCAGGTTACTGCCTGCTACAGGGGAATAGGCAAAGGGGAACTAAATGCATTTGCCTCTCAGTTGCTTCCATACACAATCTGGCTCTTTAGCTAAAAAAATGGCAATACAGGAGTGCTTGTTTAAGACTTCAAGGAGGTTTGGAGATATGTCTTGCTCTCCCAGCCCCGCTGCATGGGCAATACTCTCTGGCAGAGGGGCCAAACATGCAGCTGAGGCTGGGATCGTGCCAAGCCCTCTGCAGCCTGCTCCAGAGAGTGGTCCTGCAGCCTCGACTGCCGTGTTTGCTCCTGTGGAGACGCTTCCGTTCCCATCTGGCTTGGGCCAGCTCCATGGGCAGCGAGCTGGGCTGGAGCTTCTCCCGGGAAGCAAATGGCAAAAGGTGGGCAGAGTCAGCACAGCCTGGCTCTCTGGTCTCCTTTTTTTAGAGGGGAGGGGTGGGGGGTAATCTGGATTGCCACACAGAAGGTTGTATCACCTGCAGCCTATCTACTGATAGAATTACAGTGGATAAAATGGTAAACCTTTTCTGTATAGATAAGCTGTAGCATTAGCAATTTTGCAATTTTCTGAAACCCCCTTGCACGCTTTTCTCACATAGATTTAAATTAGGTGGATGGTGATAAAATTGTGATCTCTTTGTTTTGTCTTTGTGGATGCTACAGAAGGGATTATTTTCTTTTTTGCACTTCTTTTTTTGGCCTTGGTGTTATTATGCTGAGGCTTCAAACAGCTGAGTTGCCTGGAAATTCATGTTTCCCCAGAAGAACCATTTGGCTTGTCTGCTGATGGCAGAGAGTGCAAGCTGGCACACTTACAAAAGAGAAAGCTTATTTTACCAGCAGCAACTGTGTCTTTCATTCAACCTGGAACAGCAGACAGGAAAGCAAGGGACTGTTCAAGAAGCAATTCCAGGCAAATTACAATCTGAAATCAGCTTTGAAAGAACTCTGATGGAAAGCAACTATATTATTTCTTAGAGGTTTTCTGCTGCCATTTCCCCCCCCCTTTTTTTTTAAAGAGAATACTAGAATGAAAGCAACCTTCATTCAGGAGGAAAGTATATTGATTCAGTTTCGTGTCTTTCAGCTGTTTCTCCTGTCTGATTTGTGAGCTCCTAAAAGGGCACTTTCTGTCACTTCGGTGAGGTGATGTGTCCCGTATTTGAAGTTTGTGCCATTTTGGTTCCTCAGTGATTTCCATGGCTTAGAAGAATTTGTTTTTTCTTAAAGTATTATATCTGAAATAGGCTTTTGTTTTGTCTAGAGAGATTCTTTCATTCCTTTAATGAAACAAATTTTATTTTAATATGAGATCATCTTCTTGATTCTCTCACAACTTTATTTCTACTGAATGGAGGACTGTGTCCTATGGGTACACTTCTCGGGAGGGAGAAAGTCACAGGCAGCAGAAGGTACAAAGCAGTAACACTGGTTAAACAGTCCCTGTTTCCTCCCAGTTGGTCATATTTGAGAAGAAAGCAGATGTGTTACATGTGCTCAATGCTGTGCCTTTGTGTGTGTATATGTGCCTTTTCCAGTTTATAATATGCCAAAATTTGGAGGAGCAGAAAACTGTACAAGAGTTTGAAAAGTAAGAACTGAGACAGTAACTGCAGTACACCCAATGTCTAGGTGGTATTATTCTCCACCAAGAGAGCAATTCTATAGTTTGCCTTTACGGTCTTTTATTATAATAAAAGTCCTGAGGAGGCTGAGCGGGGATGTGCTTCTCCACATGACCGTGCTGGCTGAGGCCACAGAGCCCATCCTGCTCGTGGCAGAAGGATGCTGTTGTGGTGACCCTCCTGTCGTGGTGGACGCTTGAATGCATGTCCTAGTGCCATGACTTTGCTGTGCAGAAGCAGGCCGGGCCCCAGATGGACTGTCTCAGGGCCATGGATTGGGCACCCTGGTACCCAGCTTAGGGTAGCTGCACTGCTGGGGGCATCATGGACTCATCTCATGGCTCCTCAGCATCTCAGGGAGCTCAGCATTTCTCACAGCTCTTCTATTACTGTATTGCTCATGATACTGATGCCTGAAATCATCCTATGGCAGCATAATGAAGACCATAATTAAAATATAAAAGCAACTATACTGGGTGAGCCCAAAGGTCCACCCAGCATCCTGCGTCCAGCTGTGGCCAGCAACAGGTCCTTGTGAAAGAGCACAAAAAGCAGGGCAAATGGAAAGTGGTACCTTCCCAGCTACTGATTTTTTTAGGAACTTCCTGAGCCAGAGGTTGCATCCAGACAGTCACGTTCCCTCACCACTGGTGGACGTTCATGGTTACATGAATTTGCCTGATCCCTTTTAAAATTCATTTGTATGTTTGGCCTCTGCAACTTCCATGAGCAGTTAGTTTCACAGTTTAATTAGATGTTATGAGAAAAGGTATTTCTTTCTCTTTGTTTTAAACCTGCTGCCTGATAATTGGGGTGCCTTCTAATTCTCATAGTGGGTGGAAGATTGAGTAATTGTTCCCTGTTTACTTCAGTTATCATTATAAACCTCTATTATCTCCCCTCTCAGCTGTCTCTTCTTTTCAGCTGAAGAGTCCAAGTCTAATTAGTCTGTCCTCATTTCAGCAAGACTGAAATCCAGCTCAAAATAATTCCCGAGTGCAATCCTAGCACACTTGTCCAAATTATACCTACAAACCTTTGGAGGTTTTTGTGCTACTTATAAAACCAATGGACATCTTTATAAGACCTGCTATGAACACAAAGGGCATGTACGAGGTACTCAGGGCAGAAGGATAAAACAATAAATATGTAACACTTTTTCACATAATGTCACTTTTGATCAGCTATAATGTAAAACTGAATGTTCTGGTAAAGATCGGGTGCTTTTGTGTATCCAGGAAATTCGCATCTGGCACAGAAATGCCTGGGAAGATGCCAAATAAAATATGCTCTGATTCTGATTTGTGCAGAAGAGGAAAAATTAGGAGAGACAGATCTTTAATTGGCAAAGTTCAACAGTGGGAGTTCTGTGGTGGTCTGTTGTTATCTGACATGGTTAAATCCAGCTGCCAAGGAATGGATTGGGTCATCGTACATTAAGAGCTAAGATGCTTTGAAAGACATTATAAGTACCTGAATATAATTTAAAGCTGTCAAGATTATATAAAATCATATTAGTAAATGAACCACAGATAGCAGAATGAATGGTTTAGATATGCTTCATTTGGACTAGATGAATATCAAAATCCAGTGTGGTTTTGGCTAAATCACAAGGAAGAGTGTTCTGTCCTTTCATTATATTATTCTCCATGTTACAGTATGTGTTCTTTGCAAACTAATCTTTTAATGTTCACATCCATTATAGTATGTAAAAAAGAAGCAGGCATAACTTACTGTATACGCACTTTAAAATCAATCTATGGTTTCATAAACCAAATTAAGAATGAGATTGTGCTGAGAACAAATGGACTCTGCAGTCATAAAGCTCCAAATCTGCTGAAATATTCTGTATAGATTTCAAGTAAAGTGGACTTTTTTTAGATTTCACATGTAACCATGGCAGTGCAAGGTACTATATATTCAAAATAATCTCAGCAGACACAACACCTCTTTGATCAATATTATGTACACAATTCTGCTCAAAACCTGATCAGTGCCCAAACTTCTGCTCAGAAGCCACTTTTCCATCTGACAGTAATTGTCTCCCACCTCCCATATACATAAAGTGCGTTTTCACTTCCCGAGTGGCTGTTGGGGAGCCAGGAGTTTGGGTTGCTCCGGGCACTCGCAGGGCAGCGGCTCTTTGGCCTCCCGGGCTTCTGGTCCACCTCAGTGTAGGCTGCTCCCTTCCAGTTTGTAGAAACTTTGGAAATACTAGGGGACTGTTTGGAACTGGAGGAAAACCAGATTTTGAAACATCTAAATCTTCTGTGAAATAAAACTGTCTTTACTCAGCTCTAATTACAGACAGATTTCAGCTGAGCATTTTATGATGTGCAGAAATTTAATAACCTTTATAAACCAGAGATTTAAGTCTGTGATGAGTCCCAAAGTTTCAGATGACTTTTAGCCTTACAATCTGAGTGTTGTCCAGGCTGTGTAAGGGGGATGGCTGGAGGGAAGTTCCTGGATGGACACGTGGTATCTTAAAAAGAAAGAAAATACAAGCTGAACACTCAGCTATGTAGAGAAAAACAACAGGCAAAGATAGCTAAAATAAGCAAAAATTGAAGATGTGCCATTTAGAAACCCTGACGACTAATGAACGTTCGGGTCTTGCAGATTTACATGTGGAAAAATAGGACGTGTAAATGCAGACAGGCACCTGAAGAGTGATGCTCTGCTGGCTTTGTCCTTGCTCCCCGTGGGCCTCCCGTGCACAGGCAGAAACCGGGCAGCGAGGAGTGGAGTGGCCCACGTGTGAATGCCCTGCCTTTGTTCCCAGAGGTGCTTAGTCCTGGCCACCTGGAGCAGGTAGGCAGCTTTCAGGCAGTTTCTCCACTCCGAAGATAACGCTTGGTGGACTTAACCTTGGCGCTTCTGGTTTTAAAAAAAAAAACAACAAAAAAACCAACAAAACAAAAACCCAGGTCATACTGCCTTGCCTTATTTCCCCGTCATTGTCTTGCACAAATCAAGTGCAGCTTCATCCAACCGAGCATGAATTATCTCCTACTTAGTCAGCAGCGCTTGGAAAAAACTTGCTACAGCCAGCATCTTTTAAACTGCATTGTATTTTCCACATGATGAAGGTTATTTGTCCAGTGACTGCCACCTGCCCTCCTCCTTGTGCTTCTTCTAAACTAATAAAACCCATAGCTATTAAAACATTCAAGGAACTTGGTATAGTCCTTCCCAGATCTTTAAGAGATACCATGCTACTTGGTTATGGAAAATTGATTCTCAAACTCCTGAAACTGAAAGAAAAATCCTTAGTGCAACAAAATCAGTCATCCAAATGTTCATCCAGCAACAAACTAAAAATTAATTCAGACTTTGGGATAAAGTCCCACACCACTTCTTTGCTTTTCTAAAAGCAATGTAATGTCCTCATTTATATTAAAGTAACTGTGGTAACCTTCCTGTTCTGGAATTGGGATATATTTAAAGGCACACATTTGAGGAAATCTGAATCCTAATATATCATTGGTGGTGGGCTTTTTGGTCACCTTTAGGATTCAGAAGGCTGGCACAGGGGGCACCAGTTCTCCATGAGGCTAATCTCTTGAGTAACCTACAGCTGAGCACAAAAGCCGCCTCTTGCAGGTAGCTGAAAACAAAAATCCTGAGGTTTCTGAAGTGTGGGGCTACTGATGAATGACATATGAAGGCAGACAGAAATGCGTTGGTCTTGAGCTTTCATCTGCTCGTTCCTAATGAGTGCAAAATGGATTTCAGTGCAGCTCAGGACAAGCGAGTTTTACAAACACTGGGCATGGGTGTAAGCGATTACCTGGGCTGGGTGTTAGCAGGAAACAGACGCTGACATGGCAGCAATTTCTTAACTCCTCCTTTCCTTTCTGCTCACCTGGGTACCAAGGAACAAATTGGGATACATCAGTGGCTCACCCCAAGCCCCATGGAAATGTCTTCCATCTTGTACATGCAATGCTGTATTATGGAGCTGGTGACCTGCTCCCTCGATCTCTGTTTTGTTTTGTTTTTCACGTTTCGAGCATTACAGGTGTGTTGCACGGTATAACTACTTTACTCAAGTAATAAGGGAGGAAAGAATCAAAGCCAACACGTAGAGGTAGGAAATGCATCTGTCGGGGAGTACAGCCTTAATCTCCAGTGGGTTGTGCTTGCACTGACGTTTGTCAGTGCGAAGTGTATGTTCTTACATGCATCTGTGTGATTCCTGGTTGTTTTTATTTTATGTGTCTGTACAAAGACGTTGTTTTCCCTGCAGCAGTGTGCCCTGGGTAGGTCTGATCCTCTGACAAGGAGCAGAATTAGAGGCAGTGGGGCTGTGTCAATATAGCAGCAGACGTGCTGGGGCAGCAGGATTGTTATCAGCAACTGCTCATAATGCAGCAGGGCAGCTCTCAGAAACACCTGCCGAGTGCCAGGCCCCGAGAAAGCTGCTTCTAATATAACCTGAAGCAAGCAACAAGGTTTATTTTGGTCAGTCTGTGGCTCTTGTAATGACAGATGATTCTGTAATTTGGGAAATCAGATATCCTCTTTACTAAAAAAACCCCACAACTGTTCACCAAGTATACACAAAGGTGTAGAAATGGTGACGTGGAACTCAAAGTGCTGGAATAGATAGCTTTTATATAGTGACCATTTTGTGTGTTAACGATCATGAACTTCCGTGCACTGAGAGGCAGGTTTTCCTTGCTGTGCTTAGTGCCGATCTAGCATAAGGAGAAAAATAACATCTATTGATTCACTGATCTGGTAAGTAATAGATTTTTGGGGCAATATCACCGAAGAGAAAAAGAAGAAAAGAATGTCATTTATTGCATGCTAGAGATGCAACGCAGAGACACTAGATCCAGAAGACATTATCCTGTTTCTGTTTCTCATTTCTAACAGCTACACACGTATTAGCAGTTTAAAATCCGACCTTTAGTGAATTGCATTTGCAATATCTCACCTTTAACTCAACTACCCACTAATTAGACCTTCCATTAAAATATGATCAGAATCTCAGGAACTTGTGTAAATTAAAAAAAAGTAAAACAGATTTCACTTTGTATTTACATCATTTCAAACAAGAGTCAAAGGATAACTCAGTCACTGGATAGAGTCAGTTGTATCTTAATACGAAATGCCAAAAACCTGCTGTGATTTATCCACGGATGTGACAGGGGAAACTGGGAAATCAGCCTCACATCCATTTTAAAGGCTCTGTGTAAAGATTCCCCTGGTCTGGTCCATGTCACAGTCACTGTACGCCAGCGCTCCTCCACAGAGCTTGTGACTCTGCTCCCACAGCAAGGGCTTTTCTGGCTCGTGCAGATCTCAGTAATGAGTGGGTCAGTCCTCTTACCCTTCGCTTAAGTGAACCGAGGCATCGCTTCCACTGCAGCTGAACTGATGCTTCCCTTCCTCATGGTATGCTGGGAGGCTAAAGATCCTCCACGAGTAGGTGGGACTCCTCTACAGGCAGAGAGCATCTATTCACAGCCCTAAACCAGGCAGGGCAGAAGCTTTGAGGACTACAGCCTTTCTGCTGCCAGTGGTCGCAGCGGTGGCCACTGCACGTGAGATTGCAGGGAGGCACTGTGCAACTGCTCGGCCTCTCCTCCCCTGCCTTCCCACCCCAGTTCACCTCTCCCTCCATCCAGCTCAGCAGAAACCCATCTTCAGAGGAGGTCACTGGGGCTGGTCCACTTAAGTAAGTGAAAGCAGAACTGAATCACCCATTTTTCAAGGGGCTTCCCTATGAAAGTGGCTTTGTTTACATAAAACTGCTGCTTATGCTCAAAATTTATGAGCTGAAGAAGAGGATTTCTCTGCAGCAGCCTCTGGCAAAGAATTTACTTTCTTCCTTTGCAGATCCCCCTGGATCTACTCCATTTCCTCCTGCTCATTGTGCAATTAAGAACTGAAATGGGAATGTGATCGTTCAAGCCAATACTGAGGCCTCTGTGGACGGGCACTTCATTTCTCTCATATCTGTTGTAATGGCAAGGCCCCACATCTATTCCCCTGGCGCACTGCTGTACTGTGCTGCTGAGAAAGTCATTACCCTTCTCAGGGAATAGCTACGTGGCGTGCAGTTGTCGAAGGCCTGAAAAGGCAAAAAGCTGTTACTTTTGAAACGAGAAAAAAAGAAATGGGAAAGCAATTTTTGGAAGCTGCGGCAGTTTTCTCAAGGACAGCTGTAAATGGCACTTACTGCATACAAATAGAAGCCAGCAATGATGACAAGAAAGCAACAAATAAACAAGTCAACAACAGGGCCAACAAAAAGGTATTCTGCTGCCAAGAAAATACTTTCTTTCTCATTAGCATAATTATTGCTTAGAGTTTCAACTCCAAATGCCACAAACAATTAAAAAGTTATGTTATGCTTAAATATTTTGTCATTTTTTGGCAAGAACGCAGGCTTAGGGAGAGCAGAGTATGAATGCCATCGCTGCCTTGTTCTATAAAGTTACCTCCCTCATTTGAGGAATTGCCCTCTTGCATTGATGGGCAGCTCCAAACCTGATAGAAACCAACACGGCCCCCCTGAAGTAGAGGGAGTTGTGCCAAGTTGCAGCAGCAGAAGCTTTTAGGTTTTTAAGATGCTGAAAACAGAACCAAGGATTTTCACCAAAGAGAATGCCATACTAAACTTTTCACTCCCAGGGAGAGGCTGGGAGAGGCACAGAGCTAAGGTCTGGTCAAGGAAAATTCCTTAGACTGTTTTTCATGGATATTGCTTCATCTGCTTCTTTCCCCAAACCTTACAGCGTACGTACACACAACCTAGGGACCCAGACGGACTGGGAGCAGAAGTTTGGTGTCAGCTCGGAAGGAAGTGAAAGAGCGAGCAGTGAGGACTCCCTCAAGCCAGAGAAAAGGGAGAGGATGGTATTTCCCGGTATTTCCCAGTCTTCCCAGTCCTCCTCGAGGCAATGCTTTTAAGTGTGTATAAAATTATCACATATCCCTCCAAAAGTAACCTCAGATTTAGGCAGTGAAAAATCTGCATGAAGACAGTAATTTTTACCTAGCCTGATCCATTCCCTTTAACTAGGAAAATAGGTACTGGTGTTTTGAGAAGCAATTACATTCTTTAGTCTTTTACTGAACAGCATATTTCTGCCTAAATACTGTACTTTCTGCTCTTAAGGACAGTAGACATCGTTTCCAACATAAATTTAAGGGAGCTTTGCTGGTAGCTTCCCTGGGACTAAAGTCCTGAAGCTGAGCAAGTCATGTATAATGGATCCACCTTCTGAGAAGTCCCATCAATTAAAAACAAGGTACGCTGGAGGAAAGTGCTCTGGCAGCGACTCGCCATCTGAAGGACCTTTCGGAGTCAAGTCCACCCTTGTTTTATTGCAGGGGGCTGCTGGGGCATTACCTTTGAAAATCAATTCTTAGGCATGACAAATGCTTTCAGCTTAAAGAGCTATGGACTGTGGTAGGCACCGAATTGCTGCAATGCTGCTGTGGCTTTTGTTGAGGCTGTTGATAGCTGGTGGCTATAATTAGCAGAGCCCTTTATGCAACTATCATGTCCCTGAGAGAAATCAATGCTGCAGCATTGTTTTACCTTCCTTCCCTTACCTACGCTTCTGTAAATTGAAATGCAAACGCAGCCACAAAGAGCAGGCTTTGAACCATATTTTATAGAGCTTCACTAATGTATTACAATGTTTCAGCTGTAGTACAAGATGGTGGGGAATAAAGATGTATGCTCAGATAATTGCCCGGGGAGACTTCAGGATTGGAAATCTTTAACAGCTTAGACAGATGTTTATCAGGTATGACGCAGTATCATTTATCCAGTTGGTTTGTCTAGAAGCCCTCCAGAGGCCCCTGTTTTCCTTATTTTGCAATGATTCTGTCCATGCGGGATGATCATGTTACCTAAGAATAGTTTGGTAAACTGAAGAACCAATGAAGCTTAATTGGGCTCGTGTGTGGGTTCCTTTACATTTAATAAAGTGGATGGTGCTTACAATTCTTTCTGAAAAAGCATGTACAGAAAATTCTCCCTCCTCATAGTTTTCTGTTGTCGTAAATCTTATAGGACCAGAATACTTCTGAGACCTCCAAAGATTTGATTTAAATTAGCTGTTTAGTACAATAGTTATTAGACAAGGGCTGATACACCTACCTGCAAACAAGCGCAGAGAGTGATCGTGTGAGCCTTGTTACACCACGAAATCAGGACGAGATGCAAAGCTGATGCAGCGACCTTCTCTGGCAATTTAACAAATGAGCACTCTGTGGGGGAAACAGGAAGATGTACATAAGGTTTTAATTATACCGATTATGGAGTGGATTTTTTAGCGCATTGCAGCCATGATTTTGTGATAATCAGGCAATGCAGAGCCATCAGAAGCTCTTCTTAACATTTTCTCATTTATTTTGTGTCACTGGATTAGGGTAAAGGAACTTGAGTATACCAGTGTATCTGATTCCTTTATAATAGGCATCACTGGTAAAACAACTAAGGATTGTAATATGCACTAAGGGTTTATTAACTGGGATTGAAATAAGGCATGGATTAGTAGCATGAATTTTATGTGGAATTCTATTTTCATGTGCTTCAATGCCACCTACACCTGAAGGCAGGATGAACTCATGCATGAGTTCAGTGCTGATGATTTCTACTTATAGACAATAGAAGACTTGGGGGTGTCCTTGCCCTTCTATGTAACAGTGCAAGAGTGTATCCACTCTAACAGCTCCTGTCAGAAAATCACAGGAGAACGTACCAAGGAATGTTAGGTACTTGTGGTTTTTCATAAAACTCTCTCTCAATAGTGACAAGTAAATGGGGGAAGTTGAGTGGGAAAGTTCTCTGAATTTCCGAGGTTGTTGCAGGTGATCAACAAAAATTGGGTCTGATCCCGGAGACCATGGGAGAGGGATCACATCGGAGAACAGCATCCTTGTTAGGGCACAGAGTGATGCATTTCACGTCCTGTGGAGGAAGAAACTGTGCCTCTTTTCCCGCATCTTCTGCTGACACAAGAGGGAAAGCCTGCAAAGTCACAGGAATCACACTAAGACCAGGTCAGAGGAGCTAATGGGACCTATCTAAAGAAGTACAAGGTATTAAACCAAAACTGACCAAGAGATTCCAGTTTGTCTTTCTGCTGTGGTCCTTGCTTTTCCCAGCTGGTGCACTGCTTGCTTTCTCAGTGTGCATTTATATAGTTTCATGCAAGTTTATCCCCAGGGTTTCTGAACAAGAAAGGTGTGGATGACCAGCCAGCGTTCATGGCAGAATTAGATGGAAATATTTTGCTCAGTTATCTTTCATTTGCCTGCAGTAGGTCTTCCCTTCTGACTAAAGAGCAAAATGCTGCCTGTAAAATAACAAATGGGATGTACATGGGACTTCAAGACTGCAAACAGGGTAAGGAAAAAATCTGCCACTGATGGCTGCCGCAGATTTTTCCGGAGAGGCTAAAGCTGTTAAAACTGCCACTGAAGCTTCTCCTGCCTTCCTCTGCATGCATGCATTCAGAGGAAGCAACTAGGGGAAGCCACTGGGATTTGATGTTCCTAGCCTGATTCCAGCTGATTTAGTGGGTAAGGTGGAGGCCAGTGAGAGCAGGCCCTGGAAGCAGAAGTTAATAAAGATTATTTGCCCACTCAGTGGTCTGTGGTCTTCTGTTGTCCCATCTTACCCACTGATGGCTTTTGCTGGTCTCTTAGAAGGAAGGTGATGAGGCTGGATGCCTGTTTCCAGACTGAACTGGGAGCTTGAGATCTCTACCCTTACTCCAGTTCAAAAAGGTGAGGGGAACGTGCTGCCTGTGTGCTGCCCACCCCTCTGCCCTTTTCTGGGATGTTTCTGTGGAGCTGGAAGGGTGGGCACAGCGTGCTGCTGGGAACGGCAGCACACAGCCAGCTCTGTCCCAGCTGGGCTGCTTAGGAGGGGCAGGGCAGTGAAGAAAGTACTTTCTGCTGGTTTTTTGGTATGTTTGTTTTTAATTAGCAGTCTATAGGAAAGAACTGTATGCAAAATAGTTTTTCCCTTGCTTTCTTAAACTCCCTGGTGCCAGCCATTAATAGCACAGGGTGTACGAATGCTGGATACAAGCCCACAGTAGCCGGGGTAGGTAGCATTTTAATATTTCATACATGGTCTGCTTGTCAGAGCTGTTTTCTCTCTTTTCACACCAGTACACCAGGGCTTTCCTTATGTGAAGACTGGAGTGCTCCCTCCAGACTACCCTGTGTAGTCTCTCCGCACTGCTTCCAGAGCCCAGGCAGCGGACGCAAATGATCAAGGATCCATAAACCTTCAGCAGTGAGGGAAGAAGGCAAGGCTGGTACGCAATGGAAGGATGAACCACTGGTCTCAGGATATCTTATTGTCTTGTCCTCCCACTGGCTATTTTAGCAGATTGATCCTATTTCAGGAGCTTTTTGAGGTATGCCAACTCTACAGTTCTCTGCTGGTTCCTGTTAACAAAACAGATTCTTGCCAGGGATCATTTCTGATTAAAGGATTAAGGCACAAGGATGAAATCGAGAGGGAATCACTTTTGATTTCCTAGTCTTTAGATGCATGAAAGATGTTTTCTTAGCTCTGGAGTCAGGAAAACCATATCTGTGCTGATATGTGTTATGTTTGCTTCATCCAGCTGCTGAAGAAAAGAGGCTTCACTCCCTTTGAAGTTTACCCTTCTGAGCTTAGTGCTGGTACAAGCAGCAGAAGTGGCAGCTTTGCCCTTTGAAGATGCCTCATTTCTGTCTCAGAGCTTCCTTTGTTTTTTCCCTTGGAAGCTGACGGAGTTAAGGGAATACAGAGCCAGCGTGAACTCAATATCAGTAGGCTCTAACGTCCTGGTAATGGTATGAATACTGTAATAACCTGAGCGGAGCAGTAGCATCAGCAGCGGCAGGTTTCATCACATCCATCTCTGATGGAAAACACTTTATTTCCCCTGGTCTGTCCATGGAGTGTTGTGGTGTGAAACAAAGCGGGACTTTCACATCACCTGCATGGAGGCACTAGTTCAGATGCCCAGGTGAATGGGTTGGCTCCCCTCAGAGACTCCTGGATCTTCATCTGTACTCTTGTCTTCTGGAGGTGACTCCCTCACCATGACTACAGAGGGATGAGTCTTGTAACTTAGCACTGCCGTTAGGTACATAAAGCCAGATGTTGCAAACAACCTACAGCACCCTGTCAAATCCATTCAGGCTCCACAACTCCTCTTGCTCCTTTGAAATATGTATTACTGGAGCCATTACATCATATATTTTACATTTCCCAATTACTCTTTCTGTGTTCTTAATCAGCAATTAATTTTACAGCATCATTCTGACTTTCTGATTATTCAAACTTCTTTATTTAATACACTATAGACAGATGTAAAAAAAAAAAACATCAGCCTCTCCCAGCCATTTTGAGTCATCATTAATTTCATCCATTTCTCATTTTTAATTGCCCTGTTATCTCTCTAGCTCCATTCCCACTCCAATATATTAGGGGAAAAAAACCCAAACCAACCTTCTGGTTTCTCCTAGCCCCTGTGGCTAACGGTAACTCATTCTGGGGTTTTAATTGCATTTTTAATTAAGGCTGCTACAGCCCTATTGGCTCCGAGCCTCTCATCATGCACAGTATTTTTTAGCATGCAAGGCAGTGCAAGCTAGTCGGCAGGGACAGCCTCTCACAGAGACTGTAGGGACAGAGCGGAGCACATAAAGCTGTCTGCTTTAAGAACCGGGGCAGGGAATAGGGAGATGTTAGTTAATTTCTTAGCTGTCTCACACGTTTGGGTTCAATTTAGTCATCTCATTGCTGTCTCAGTTCTCTGCCTGTAAAATATCCTGTCTCTCTTATCAGCTAGTTGCGTGATTTACCAAAATCCTTGTACCTTGGTTTAATCGCTCGGCCATTAATCAGCAGCTTCTCTGGCACGTGCCCTCACGCAGGCACCAAACAGCCCTCCTCTGCCCCAGCCCTAGCACTTCTCGCATTTGCAGGATGCCAGAATGGCCTCCTTCTCTCCCGTGCGTGCCACAAACCCGCATCAGCTGCCTGCCCATACCCGAAACCCTTATCTACTGCACAGGGCCTGAGAACGGATGAAGCGATGTGGCTGCCCGTCCGTACTTAAACCTTCCCCTTCCTCTACATGTGTTTGCACATCCTTTGTGTGACGGGAGTACTTGCTCACAGTACGCGCTCCTGTGAGCAGAGAGGAAACCTCTCCCGTCCCTGCTGAGCGTTGCAGTTGTACCACCTTAAGCAGAGCAGTCATACCTCATTAATGCCTAGCTAGTCTAGAGGACGCCTATTACAGGTGGGTTCAGTGATTCGCTATTGCTTCACTGTATATGACTCATCTCTCTGACCCTGTGTTAACATAAAGTCCAGATTTGTGTTAGTTGTTGTGTTTAAACAGTTGTAAGTGAACGCCCCTGACACTGCGGTCATTAAACATGGCATTATTTAATTTCCAAGAGCGCAGAGATTTTAGCTTTCATATCCTAGCCAAATTCTAACTTGAGTATTTACTTTTTGCATCTCAGAATGGTTTCTGTCATTTTTACTGGCAACTACGGTTTCACTTCCTACCCTAAACCCTATTGGGTTACTCATATACTGTATATAGTGCCACACAGAATGGAGCTTTTAGGTATTTGTATATTCGGAAAACATTTTGAGAAGAAAAGCCAGTGTGTAATGTTCAAATAGAAGAATATTTCTTATTAGTAATTTATATATTCCACCAACTGTTCTGAGAGGTGCTGGTGTTTATAAAATGCTCTGAGTTTCTCTGATGAAATGTGAGCTGTAAGAACAGTCACTGCTTTTAATCACAAATGAACCTGAGGTGTCATAATTGCTCTGGCTACAGATTCAACAGATTTCACAATGCGTTGGAAAAACATAACCAGCTATATGACTGCAGGGTAATTAGCTCAGTTCTTGTAAAACAAGCTAATATACTTCATTCATTTCACCTTCTTCAGAAAAATCTACTCAGGAAGAAATTCATTACCTAAGTTTTTCACTGGCAGCCAGGAGCTTCTGACAACCACTGAGCCAGGAGCTGACTCAAGCACAGTATTCAGGGCGCTGGTATCAGATGAGCCTTTCCCGTGGTGAACCCCCTGGCCAGGCTCTGAGGAACAAGTTGGAGCCCACAGGTTCCCCCTGCCCGATGGGGACAATCCCAACGATGAGAAATGGAGCAGCTGCACAGAATAATTCTAGGAACAATTTATAAATAACTTTCAAAAAATTATTAGCATCTCAAAGTTAGTTTCCAGAGAAAGCCTACCCACTCTGATATGGCACTCAGCAAGGTTTATGCCTGTGAGTCTAGCTCTCAGAAGGTGTTTACCCAACAAAAGTGTCAGGAATTAGACAAGTCCCAAATAGCAAGTTTTCAGTGGCTGTTGTTATCCCCTAGAGCCATTCATATTCACAGGCATTCCCATGAATAAAGGGACATTTTTCTCCAAGCAAGAAATAATCACAGGCTAATGTTATATAAATAACTGTAGTATCAGTTCTTTCTCTTTCCCTTAAATGCATACAGGATCAGATAGAAAGAGTTTCAAAGCCCAAACAGACTTTCTTCTAGGTAGCAGAATGCCAGGATACAAAACATAAGTGAGGTTTATCCATTCGTCACAGCTAGTTTTTCTCAGATTGTGTAGACAGCAGGCATTTTGTCATACCTTATACAATCAAGCTTTGTAAGAACTTACTCAAGCTACCACCAAGCTCCCTAGGTTCTTCACTGATAATCACTACAGAAGTACAACCCTTAAGTTTTCCTTACCAAAGATAAAAGGCAAAAAAAAAAAGGGAAAAAAAAAAAAAAGGAAAAAAAAAGTGGATGCTCTGGGAAAGGATGAGGAATATATAATTATAGACAAGCTGCCCTCTTAACAGAAGCCAAGCTTAGCTCTGTGCTGAACCATGAATAAGGCTCAGTGACTATAAAGCAACAGATGTTTATAGCGCTTTGGCTCATCAGCATCGGTGCTGCAGAGCAGAAAAATATGAGTAGAGCTGGTTTCACACAAGGCCTTAACATCTCCTAACAGTGCACTTGCAGGTCTTACCAGCTCAGGCACAAAACCCTCTAAAAATCACTACGTTGCTTCTACACCCAAGCTTAACACCTACATACATGCTGTTCAGCAGGACTTGCAAATCAGCAGGAATCACAAATCAGTCCTTGTGATGTTGTCCAAGATGGCAAATCCAGGTGATATACAAAGAGCTTTAGTTCTGGTTGTAAAGAATAGTTCTGCTTTCTGAGCTGCTGGGACACATTAATGACAGCAGTATTTGTAAGTAAAATTTTTGGCCTCCACAGCTTTGGGAGGTAATTGAGACAGGCAGGTTTAGTGATATTTCTTAGAACGTCACCAAGCCACTTTTAGAAGCCTTTAATGTGTAATTATTTGTAGATTACTGTTAGCGATTCATTAATGTCAATACTTTCTTTATCAACCCTCGAGTTTCACAATATTCACACTTACTGATACATAAACACTAATTTTTTTCCGCTGCCTCCTTTCTACTTTTTCTTTATAGTGAAATCTTTGCATTCTAAGTGTTTTTTCTTCCTTTGCATTACTTTTTTCTTTGAAAAAGCATTTTAAAAGAACTGTTGAATGCAACAATATTTATTAGAAAATGATAACTCTTGAAGGCTTTTGAAGCACCCTGTGGAGTTTAAAGGAGAATTGCATTTTCTGTAGACTGTTACAGGAAATCTCAAGAGTATTGCCAAAGGATATTCATAACAGTTCAGAGGTTTAAATAGTAATTTTCAGTAGAAGCTTTTGAATGTATCTGTAATTCTCTCATAACTTTAATAAGGCCTCTTGAGACAATCTTAGCTCACTCTGTTTGTTGACAGATTTGTTGTGCTCCATTTCCTTGAAAGTTTATGGTCTGAAGGCTAGATTGTTACATGTCCAAGACCCTTCCCTTTACATTATTTGGGCAATATTAATGGGCCTTAGCATGAGCATATAGGCAAAAAATTAGGTAGCGTCTATTTGTGTTTGAGAAGACACAAATGATGTGTCTGAGAAGACACACAGATGAGACTTTCAAAGGGATGGAACCACTTCTTTGGTTTCAGTGGGTGTTGGCCAGGCTGTTTCCAGAAGGAGAAGTTTCTTTTCAGTTTTTCCACCTTTGAGTAATCTCTGTAAACCTCTCTTGGCTGCTTCCTGTCCTTTGCATTTTCTTTGTTCATCTGTTTTTTAAATAACCAGACAGACACACTATTATAGTTCAATTTGTTCTTCAATATTGATTTTTCAGGCTGACATATGATTTGCTCCCATGGCTGTTTGCAGTGACAGATCTTTGGAGCCAGGAGTTCTTGATAAAAGAAATAGTGTTGTTTCATCCAGCCACATTGTCTGGAAGCCAGGAGGGCCAGGCAGGCCGGGTCACCTGAGCTGCTCACGCTGGAAACAATGGCTCTACTTACATGGCAATGTAGTCAAAGTCCACTGTTTATATCCTAATTAGATTTGTGTCCTGGTTTCGGCTGGGATAGAGTTAATTTTCTTCCTAGTAGCTGGTATAGTGCGGTGCTTTGGATTTTAGTATGAGAATGATATTGATAACACGCTGATGTTTTGGCTGTCGCTAAGCGGTATTTACATTGGTCAAGGACCTGGCCGAAACCAGGACAATTTGAAATATCTGAACTCACCATTGTATAGCACAAAATGTGCTAAAATGGGAGATGCTGCCTTACCTACCTAATGTCAAAAATGACAATGTTCTTTTTTTCTTTTTATGTCAGAGTTTGAAGTTAACGGTTTAATTAGGTTAAAGTTTCAGGTACAGTCGAAATCCATTTGGGCTGAGGTGTGATTTTTACAGTTCATTCCTGGCTGACAAGGGGAACTATTTCTTCTGAAAATCAGAGGTCCTGAAGGGAAAATATTTCCACTGCATTATATTTCAATCGGTTTAAGCACAAATCCAGCCGCGGCCGAACACCTGAGAATGAGGCAGTACATGGTGGAGGCGGGGGTGCAGCTCTGCTCTTCTCAGGGATGGAGGCACCCACATCCAAAATGCTGGTGGGATAAGCCATCTACATTGGTCTTGTTTACTCTGATCGATGCTGGCTAATGATCTGACCTTGTGCATCTCTACTCCCCCCTCTGTCTACTCCCTGTCACCGCTCAGAGACCGATTTGGGGGCCATATCTGAGCTGGTCAGATGTTAGAAGTGGACTGGAAAATGAGGGGGAAAGGATCACAGAGGCTTCCCAGCACTGTGGCTGCTGCTATGGGAGTGCACATCACCAGGACACATGGCAGAGAGCCAAGGTGGCCAGGGGACACAACAGCTCCCTCGTCTCCCTCCCCTCTCCCCAGCTATCCACCCTGTTCACACCCTACGTGCGGAAGGCATTAAAGCCTTCTGGGTGTAGTGATGAAGTATCAATGAAGTATCAATACGACGTTAGTATCAATACGATGTTAACAGTTTCTTTAGGAATCACTTTTTACTCTTCAGTTTCTTTTTCAAAGAAACAAGCCTCAATTTGGAAATGGCCATCACAAGTGGACGAGTAAAAACCTAACCTTATAAGTGATAGCATTATTGTGGTATTACAGATAATGAAAAAAACCAAAGACATCTGGTCAGTTAGCATCTTTTCTGCAAAAGCACAGCCATATACATATCTTTCATTTCAATAACCTTTTTATTTATTTGCATAGTAAGACCACAGAACAAAAGAAAATATTACAATTGCTGAAATTCCACTACTGTTTAAATGGAGTAAATAGCATTTCATATATACAAGCATCACTTGTAAAATATGAAATACAGACATTTATAGCAAAATTCTGTACTATCCTTAGCTACAGATGAATCATTTTCCTCCAAACTTACAGGACACAACAATACATAGAGGAAAGCAAATGATAACAAATTATGCTACTGGAATGAAAGGAAAATAGTCAACAACTGTAACAACAATTAGATTATCTTTTATAGCTACTATAAAGTCATACTCTCCTGAAAGCATGTCATGGGGCTGTAATTTTCATAACAGGAAGGCTATACTCTGAAACTGTATATTTCATAAGGACTACTGTCTGCAGAAACGCTAAAATGCACCGAAAGGAGTGACATTTAAATCTAATTATAGACAGATTTTCAAACTCAGCAGACAATGTAATTTCCTCTGCCGTTCAGTGAAGCTATATTTAAAATAGTCTTCTTAATTATTCTACTTTCATAACCAAAACCATTTCAATATAAAATGATGAGGTGAAAATTCAGTTTTCTGCTTTAACATCAAGCAGAAGAAATATGTCTTAGGGAGTTCATTTGGGGGGCTGGAGGGGAGATCTTTTCCTGCTGCAAAGCATCATGCCATTTGTCAACAACTTAAGATATTAAAGAAGTACCTTGGGAGCAAAGTCACAAAAGTATAGTGCACAATTGTACGTAAAATGCTGTGATATATATTTTTCATAAATATTTAATGCTTTAGGATAGTTACATCCAGCTTTTCTTTCAATGGGAACTTCCCAGAAGACAGGCAGGGTTTATATGATCCTGTGGTAATAGCACATTTCGTTCTCCTGAAATAATGTCTATCTATCACACAATATGAATGGGAATGTCTAAGCAGACAGAAGCCCGTGGCTAAAAATTTTGGAGTGCCTACCTTCAACCTGAATTGGTGTTTAGGAAACTAACCACAAACCACTTGGCGTCCCTGAGGTGCCATGCTGTTACAGGTCCTTTTGTGTAACATTCCTTCGGGTCTGTTGTCCCCTTTGCCTGGGGAAATAGCCATACATGGGCCACATATTGCCGTATGGAAGGAGGCAGCATGCTAGCAGCTGGGGTGTCCCTGGTGTACGTCACACATTTCCACCACCGCCTGGAGCACAGCCACAATAAACTGCTACGGCCAGCTCTCCCAGAAGCATTATGCTGGAAGGTAAGAGCTGCACACCAAAAGGATTTTTCATCTGTGGATACTTAAACTGAAAGTAACCGCCATTTCTTAGTGGGGGATAATGGTGGGAGACTGGAGGCTCAGACGCCACGCTGCATCATTAGCAGGGGAAGGTGTCCCCTGGAAAGGGCCAATGGTGACTGGCAATAGAGCAGCTGGGACACGGGTGAGTTTTGGACATGCCTGCATGCATACAAACATCCAGAAAAGCCTAGTACTAACAGAAAAAGGAAGTACTAAGGGATAAAGAGTGTGGCCCAGAAAAGGAGCAGGGTAAGACCCCACCAGGGGACAAAACTTGCTGGCAGAGGCCAGCTTGGAAATTGGCCATCCCTTCCACATGCTGTAGAAAAATACATTTTGTCTGTGCTTTGTACACAGACTTATTCGCCAGCAGCAAACGCCTGGTTCCGTCATTGTTTTCTCCTCCGAGCAGGACTAGGGCCCCAAATACCAGCTGGTGACTCCTGTCACTGGGGATGAGAGGTTTAGGAGGCAGGCAAGTGCTTCATGAGATTGCAAAAAAAGTACCGCCATGAAATGTCCATGTCAACTTCCTAATGATTTCAGTAGGGCTTTGCTGGTGCTCTCAACTATGTTATTAAATGCCTGTTTGCATCTCTTGGTGACTGGGGTTCAAAGTGATCTGCTGTTTCTATGACTCCATTTTCCAGATATAAAATGAGAAAAACAGAACTTCCTCATTCAAAGGCTGTTGGGAGATTAAAAGCACTGAAACTTTCTCTCTTTTTACCGCTAAAAATCATTAAGCTGCTCAGTAATTATGGCACAATAATGCCATATAATAACTTAGATAAATTTGGTGGCTGAATAGATTTGATAATAGCATGAGGATATAATTATGCAGTAAGATACTAGGAGAAAGTTCTTTGCAATCCTGGACCTAATTGCTATGGTTTTGTGCAGTAGGAATAACCATCATCATTTTCATCATCGATGTAATCCCTTCCAACCTCAGCCGTTCTGTGATTCTTGTCATTATTATTAGGTGACAAGGAGTACTTATCTCCTAGGTGCCTTAAAACGTTTAAGGCAACTCCACAAGATTCTTTCACTGGTTTTGCATAAGGGAGACTTGCATAGGGGAGGCCTTGCATAGGGAGAATACTGGTATTCTGCCAGGAGAAAATTCAGCCTTTAGCTGCTGGGTGTATATTCTTCTCATCTTCTCATGCTTGTTTCCTTTGTGTGACTGGACTGAGAATCCTTTGGGGACTGAGGGAGCTGTTCAGCACTAACCTAAATGCTTAATATCAGTGAAGTTAATGTTTGATATATATCACCATGCTTCATTCGTACAAAAAGCTTGCTGAAACTTTCTTTTATTACAATCTGATTCTTCTCTCTTGGCTCCTTGGAACATGCCGTGCCTTATGTTTCATTAGTTGTAATCAAAACTCAAATTAACTAAAGAAGAGTATATAGCCCACAAGCTACTTCTTCTAGAAACAATACTTTCCCTTTCAATTCAATAATGGCTTTTGGATGTACTGAATTTCATCAGCAGATTCACTTTTGCTCACCAACATTGGTTTGCACTGTCACAAGTGAATTGTGCTCTACTGGTACAGGTTTTTCAAAAAGAAACATTTCATGTGGTGTGGTAGCCACACAGCATATGAAAGCCTTTTATTTTATAGTCAAGCTAGACACAGTAAGAATTTATCTGCAGTCAAACAGAAGACATCAGTACAACATTAAAACAATTTATTTATCCCTATTGACTAGTAATATTAAAAGTTATTCTATTACCCAGTAATATTAGGGCTTCTTCTTCCTCCTTCCTTCTCTGTGCACTGCCTAGAAAAATACTTCTCTTTACTTAGTAATAAGAGTAATTTTCATTGTGGCAATATATCTAATTACTATTAATTATAACTTTAATATTAATTATTAATATTTTGATTTTTTTTTTAATGTTGATGAGAGATCTGACGTTGACTTGAAGAGAAAACAGAGGTCCATCTAAAGCATGAAGCCTGTCAGGAAGATTGTCAATTCTGCAGCCTGGTTTAAGATTTAATCCTTAGTTATTTGCACGGAGATAATGTTAGGACTTAATTAATGAAAGGACAGCTTGAAAAATATGCAGTGTTAATTTTATGTCATTTTCCTGTTTATGAAAATATAGTCCTAAATTCACTTTGTGGGGTGTGTAGGAGAAGAGGGCTTTAGCTAGGAGTGAGAATGGGCACAGGTACCATTAGTTCAAACAAAGAAGCGGGGGAGGCAGTAAAAATCATAATGCAGCATAAAACCAGAATACATGGTTGGCAATGCTCAAAAGGGTTGCAAACGTTAGTTCCCAACCTCATCTTCTCAAAGTATTTTGTAGCTCTGTCTTAAAATCAGGTGTGAGAGATCAGAAGAGAAACAGTGGCACTGTGAGAAATGTTTTCTTTCTCCCTGGAAACTGTTTTTTTTCACTCTTTTATTCTTTATTCCTGGCAAGGTTACAGACTTGTTTGAAGGATAGCAAGCTGGATTCTGAGAAAGAGACTTCAAGAGGAAGGAAGGAATGATCTTCTTCTAGCATATGTTTTAATTGTTTCCCATATATGTCTCATGAGCCAGACAGAATAGGATCAGGTCACCAATATTTGTTTTGCTGTAACAGTAAGAAAAAACAGATTTTGGGGGGGTGGGGTGGGGGGTGGTGGTGGTGTTTTTTAATCACTTTATGCATTTCTGAAAGTACAGGGGAAAAAAACCTGTCAGGTTTTTAACTGAGGTTTTTCTGGATAGACTTACATTTTAAGCCATTTCTTTAACAGACTGTAGGCCAGACAGTTTTTATATTTCTTTCTCAGCAAACATGCCTTCATGAACATCTGGTAAATGTTACAAGAGTGTACAGTGCACTCTGACAGAAGTGGATAAAATGATTATACTATTGTATTATATTAAAAATTAATCAACCCAATAGCATTAAATCCCCTCATATTAAAGTTTTCTTACTTCACAGAACTTTTTATCTTGTCCTGTGATGTTCTTTCTATCCAAGTGTATCTTTTCAGGGAAAAGTGTAGAATTTGGCCTTCACAGAATCACAGAATCATAGAATCGTATAGGTTGGAAAAGACCTTTAAGATCATCGAGTCCAACCGTAAACCTAACACTACCAAGACCACCACTATACCATGTCCCTAAGCACTTCATCCAAACGTCTTTTAAATACTTCCAGTATTTAAAAGCCTTGCTGAAATTGTAATTTTTTGCTGAAATTGTAAGGCCTTTTTTTAAAGGCCTTGCTGAAATTGTAATTTTCTTAAACCCTAAAATATCTCACATGACTCAAGATTTGCAAAGGTATCTTGAGCTGAGTGACAAAATTGTCCTTTTGTACTTCTGATAGGTTTGTTAGGTTGATTGAGAGTCAGTGGGTGAAAATAGGACTCAAATTCAGTTTTGATTGATGAGTCAGATGACACAGTTGAGGAAAAGTAGGACACTGCAGCTTGTGTTCCCTCTAAGTGGATAAAAATAAAGGACTAAATTTTCAAAAGATTCAGGTCACTGAAGTAGGCTTTGGTATTCATCATAGCAGGTGCATGTGGCAACAGTACCCATGGGCTGTTCCAGACGTTGGTTCAGTGAGGCAATGAATTGCATTTATTAAAATTTAACTCTGCTGAGGCAGAAGGGTTGCCTGGAATACGAACGTGTCCCAGTAGCATGGCTAGGTGGGAGTATCACAGATTAGATGGTTTTGCTTGTATTTCCTCATCTGTCAATAGTAACTCCTGCTTACTTCATTGTAGTAATGTGGGCCTTCAGTGATAAGGAATAAATGCCGTGGCTGAGGGTTTCTGGTACGGTGTGTTGTTTTGTGCTGCACTCCCCGTGCAGAGGTATTAGACCTCAGAGCTATCCGGACTGACCACTGGAAGAGATGGATTTGCTCTGCAGGAACGACAAGGGAAGGGTGCCTGCTTCAACGCTCACCCCCACCATGTGCTGGCTGTGAAGTGTGTGCCTAGTGAAGAGGGTTGCCTGGGTTCTCCATCCCGTTAGGACAGTTGTAGGAAAGTATTGGAGCTTGTGCCAGCCTACAGGTAAACATTAAGCTCCTTCAGGTTGTAGGATCCATCCAGCACAGGAAATATCCAAGGTCAGACACAAGGGTTGTTTTCAGGTATAGCTGAGGATCGGGGTTAGAGTGTGTTTTATGTATTAGAGACTGGCAACGATCTGCAAGATGGGTCTCTCTTTAGAATTTAAATTCTCGAGGCGTCTAGAGCCCTGAAAAGCCAAGTTGCTGTACATCCTAGCTATCAGCTATGGCTGCAGCAGGAAAGAGAGATCCTTTCCCAGAGCTGCAACCCTTCTCCTTCCAGGGTCCCTTACTTCTTGGGCTGCATCTAGGCAGCATCTGAAAGCCATCCTAAGAACCTACCTTGTGTATGATCCACACACAAGCAGCCACATCCAGCACCAGACTTGCCTGGTTCAGCAAAGTAACTTGGCCTGGAGGCGATGTGTAGTTACCACAAGGTCTCATATGGGCCAGGATGGTTGCAGGCATCCGGAAGTTCACTGTTACAAACGACAACACCTTCAAAAACACCTCCAGCCACCTGAGCCCAACTGCCCAACGCGGAGTCCAAGAGCACCCAGTGTCAGGACCAGGCTTCAGCACGCCGACTCAAGCGCGTGAAGAAGTCCAAGTGCGCACGCTGTTGGGTCTGCCCTAACTGCCCAGGTCAGGGAGGCCTTGGAGAGCAGTGCTGTGCTGTGTACACACGCTGGAGCCCAGGAAAACAGAGTCAAATGGAGCTGAAGCTGAAAGCAAGTTTTGGCAAGTTACTGTGACCTTTCCATGAATGGGCGAGAAGGTGTGTTACTTGTCAGTGAAAATGTCACCACTGCTGGGTCCATGTTTACTTCTACACACCCCGCTGTAACACAAGTCCAACTCAGCCTGTTGCATAAAATTGATTATACGAGTACACAAACTCTAAGGCAATGCAGACTGAATTAAAACAGGCAGGAGGACCTACCAATACTTGCCAATGGCAGCACTAAACTAAGAGACTGGGACTCGGCCTCAATTAACCAAAACCAGAAATAATGGAATTACGGCCTCACTACTGAAAAAAGTGATTACAGGCAGGCCATTTAGCGCGTAACCCTTTCTGGGGCTGTGTGTTTTGAAAGTGACCCAGAGAAAGCTGGTGGGCTTTGCTGGCACCATCATTTCCTGGATGCCCAAGAGACAGCACAACGTCTCTGAGACAAAACCAAGATTGGTCCTGGAGAGGATGAGATCAGGAGGGAGGCTTGGACACCCACAGCTGTTCAAGTCCACCTCAGCTACTGCATTCTTTTATTTCCCTCCATACCCATCTTTAACACCAGGCTGCCAAGAACAGGGAAGACATACTAAAAATTCTACAGAGTAGAAGGAAGAGAAAGAAAGTATTTTGTGGACCCTTATTTTCAGTACAAAGTATTAAGTATCTTAACTGGTTTTCCTCTTTTCAGCATCTTGAACAAGAGGTTAAAAAGACTGATTCTGCTGGCTGAGTGCCACAGGACTTAGGAGGGCAAGGTCACTTTATTTAAAACACTGAATTTTATTTAATGTAATGCTCTAATAAGGTCATGTTGACATCCTGAATTCTCTGAGCTATTACATTCCTTCAGCGTTAACACAATCCTACAAATCACGGGTAATTACCTTTCTACCAAGATACGGCTCAACTTAGAATATAACAGTGAAAGGTTTGAGGAAGCACATGATATATATATAATTATACACAAACATGTATGTATCTATATGAATGCAGGTATTTATGTACATATATGCAGCCCTCATCCCCATTGGACCTATACCTCTTAGAGTGACCGAGTTCCTTTTTGGATAATGCCATTGGGTAAACCTGCTGGCAAGTATATATGAAATTACTTTTTCCATGACATAAAATGCTTATCTTATGAAAACCGTTATCTATCAGTTATTCCATTTGGACAATGAGATCATTGGCTAAATATGAATACTTATTGCAACTCTAAGGAAAATTACATTTACGCTGAACAAGGCATGACTCATTCAAGAAAGAAATTGTGCCTGACCATGCATATAAACTTTCTTGATGCTAAATACTAGTACTCCATGACGTAAACCTTCCCTAAATATAGCCCCCAAGCCAGGCACATTCATTCTTTTGCTGTCACAGATCAGTGGTCTTAACCTTTGTGGACAGTGTTGTACCATTAAGTTAACAGCATAAAATTTTTTTTTTTAAGGAAGCCACTAAATTTCAAACCTTCTCCCCTCTCTCTCAAGTAGAATGCAGCCAGGCAGGATATTGGAAATGGCACAGACAAAGACTTCGCTGACTCTTTTTCTTCCATGGCAATATTTCTACTGTCACCAGCTTGCCTGGTGATAAATTTTAAAGACCTAAATATGTCTGTACTCTCCTATCGCATCTCCATCCTCCTGCCACATTAAGATGGGAATGAATCTGCTCTTCAAAAATTACTTTTTCCTATAAAGTCAAGCTGTGTTGTTTCAATTTTTATAAGACTCATGTTATTTGACCCAAATCTACATGATTCTCTTTAGCCAAAACAGAACACCTTACCCATCCGAAACAGAACACATGGCAACCCACTTCTGACTGCTTCTCAACTTAACTGTGTTTGTGTTGGTGCCTCTGAGGATGTGATTCTTCTAATTCCACATCCTGCCTGCCCGCAGGAGCATGACTTTCAGAGCCACTAGATGACCTTATATTAACTTTTGCAAAAGACCACAAATTGTGTGTTCAGAAACAGCTGTTCAGATATATTTTCTTCTACAACAGGAAATGTATTATGTTCCAGCCTTCATTTAACAGATAGAGCAAATTATGAAAGATTCTACTTCTTCTCAGTTTCATTAAAAAAAATATTCATGGGAACAGTTAAATGTGGCAGAATCCTTAATGCAAGTGAATTCAGAGAATCTTACATTTATGGCTATCTTTCTTCATGTACGCATAATTTAGGACAGATCGGTCAGACTTTAGACTTGCTATAACCACTGAATTTATGCTCATGCCAAATTTGAAGAAAAACCCTGAAGGACCAATCGGTTCCCTATTGCTATTAAATATTCAGCTGTCAGGGTGACACAGCTTTGATACTATTTCATGTTCTCCACACGTAACTGTTTACTGGCTCCCACATTGTCCTGGTTCATTCCACTCTTCCCCACCACCACCACCTCCTCTGTTCACTGTACTGTGAGCTTATGCTATAGGTATGCCAGAGCAGGACAGGTTTGGCAGGACAAGTATTGCCTAGTAACTGATTTTATTTACCCTGCTTCTCAGGACTTGAGGTTCTTCAGGGTAATTATTTATACTTTTTTGAGAGGAAGGACATTTTCTTCTAGGACTGATGTCAAAATGGAGGATTTTGTTCGTGATTTTGCCATGAGACTAGCTCTTTTGAAAAAAAAAACCTTTCAGTCAACTTGAAACTCTGTGTATTTGAGTCACTTTCAGTTATTTCTTTTTGGTGATGAAAATATTTTATAGTCTTGATATTAGTAACAGTGCCAAAGTTGGGTGTTTCCCTTTCCCCAGACTCATCCCCCTTGGGGTCTAGAGCTCAGCCATCAGAGCAGCAGAGCCCAGCATTGAGTCTCCTCTTTGCCATATGCTGTTCAGCATAGGCCAGTCTCTGGGCACTGGAGCGTTCTTGGGAACTATTCTTGCTTTTCACCGAAGCTAGTATTTTTGTCTAATATCATTTACATTCACTAGACAAAAGACTAGAGCACAGTGGTCCCCTCTCTGGTCACTGTCTGCCACCAGGCTGTCATCTCCCTCCAGCCTACCACCATCTCCTTGTCTTCCAGTGTTTGGAGCACTTCAGCATTTCACTGGAAATGTATCAGTAATAAAAGATTTTTTTAGTTAACCAAAAAGCTCAGATAAAAATAGGCTGCCATTAACACAAAACCTCTTTGTTTCAATTTCACCTCTCCTAACAGAAAACGTGATTCACACAGCTCTGAGAGGGCCTTATATTTCTTATGTACAAGAGAGGATTTTCTCTGCCTCGGGCCAACACTAAGGAGGCTGCTAACACTGTGATGTGATAGGGGAGCTGTCATATTTCCCCAGGCAGCAGAGTCAGAGAGACTACTAACTTTCTCTATGGTTTCCTAGCACCCCAGGACACAAACATTATTTCTGTCTCAGTTCTGTGGGTGAATTAGAGTGTCTGTCTTCTCTTCTAGCCTTCTAGACAGGCAGCTTGTACTTGCACTTTCTATACCTCAGAGGGGAGTTTGGTGCGACAGAGAGCACCAGTATTTACCAATAGTGGGTTTCTTCTCCCTGCTAGCAGCTGGACTTCTCCGGCAGTAAGGAGCCCAGTCATCACTGAACGTAGCTAGTGGATGAGTGATGTGATGATGTGGTATGCTTTATTAACTGGATTCATGTTTTATTAAGAAGGATGATCACAGTAGAATGAAAGTTCTGCTGGAAAAAGACGGTTCTGTAAACAGCCTGCTCAAGAATTTCAGTCACTCCTTGCTGAAGCATGTTGTGACTTTCTGTTATACAGTACATAACACCGAATTCAGTACACTGAATCTGTGACTAGCTTGATCCTTGACTAGCAAAACAATGTGAAAATGGACATAGCATACTCTGGAATGAAACTGGAATGACATAATTGCATTCACATATAATATTATCATGGTAAATATGATCACTTGAAGTCAGAAAACTGAACATTATGACACCTTTCTGCACATCTATCCCAATGAAATCTGTAATTAAATTATCAGGTATGTTAAAGGCTTTGAGTTAAAACATGAACATAAACAATGGTGGCTAAAACTCAGACTGTCCAGACATTTGCTTTGGAAGCAAGAATGTGAATGCTTCAGTGACACAGCTGTGCTGCTCTGCCATTGCTCCCCCCAGCCCATGCCTCCAAAAACCTGTGGGGGAAAAAATCAAGTTATAAGAGCAGTACAGGTTCTGTTCAGCAGAGAGTTCTCCTTTTCCCCCTAGGCTGGCAAGCCTCCAAGTGTGAGAGACTTCTAAAAATGGAGAATGAGTGATTCATAAAAATGGAAAACTGAAGGAAGCCAGTAAATAAAACTGTTCAGCTACCCAGCCACAGTTTCCCATCACCACTAAAGAGAGGTGTGTTCTTAGGCAAATATTTTCTAACATTTAAACAAATATTTGGCTTGAAGGTTGGGAAAATAATGTTTCATAGCAAAGACATGCCCATTCCCTATCACGAATGCAACTGTACCTACCAGATGTTGCCATAAATTAGATAGTATTATGAAACCTATTGTATCTGGCAAACCGAGTACACTTGATCAAAATGGAGCCCAGTGTGTCACACATGTTGTTTTAAATGACTTTTCTGTTATAGATGGAGATACTCAGTCATTTGGAATTTCAGGTGACAAGTGATTAAGTAATTGGATGGAGTTAGCCAAGCATACCAAATTGGTCAATGAGGTTCCTTGACCTTTTTCTGTAACGATGTTTAAATGCACGTTGTCTTAGTGCGATGCAATAAAACATTTTTTTGAATACTCCCTTCAAAAGCTTGTCTGCATTACATTCTTTCAGACAGTATCCATTATTAATTGTCATTGCTATTGATTTAGATCACCTTTTTCCTATACATCACTGGTTTACAGAAAAAAAATACATTTTAAAGGTACACTGATGCTGATGAAAGATGCTGAAGTGGTGGTGTAGGGACGTGACACCTCTGCCTTTGTCTGTCCTTCTGTCAATTAGCTTCTAGATATACAGCATAGATTTTCTTCAGTTGCTCATTTCAAACCCCTCCCCTAATTTAATTATGCTGCACCTCTGTCCGGTGCTACAATTTATACATATGAAGAAGGCACTTTGGAACCATTTACTTTGCAACAGTTCAGGAGTTCAGCCATGGGGGAAAAGTTTATCTTCCTACCAAAACACCCCAGTACCCACAGTGACTGCTCCCCAGTTGTATGATTGAATGTGCATGCAAAAGGTGCACATGCACGCACATGACAGATGCACATTTGTAGGCCAGAACACATGTGCACTCCTGGCACAGCATCAAGAGTCTGCTTGCTGGGCCCGTCGGATATGTACCTATCACATCCCCCAAGTGTGCTATTTGACCATGCATTCAAGCAGCTGCTTTTTGCATGCATGAACACATTTACATTTTGATCATCCAGCAAGAGAGGGGGGTTAAGCCCCTGGAACAACTCAGCTGTAGCTGGCAGTGGGGAATGGGCCAGGATTCCAATCTGCCAGGCCAGATACGTCCCACAGCCCAGGGTAGCTTTTGTATAAAAGGAAATGTTGACACATCGTTTTAAGTTTCTAGCGGGAAAAATTGTTTCATGCCTTTCATTTTTGTATTTTTTTCCCATTTTAGTCCTTACAGCTTAGAGGGGTACCTCATGGCTTAAGATACATTGCCAGATTTGATATACTCTGTCCGAACTCACTGGCTCAGCCCCAGTAAGTTTCTAAATTACAAGCTACTACTTTGTTTCTGTGACTGTACAAGTTGCCATCAGCTGAGACGTGAAAGGGAAGCGGCAGAGCCCTGCAGGATGCGACCAGGAAATCTCCTCTCTCTCCTTTACCAGAAGCTGCCTTTAGTCACCTTAAGGGACACTTTGGGAAGCTACAATTTTCACTGCTCCTTTTCACGTGTGGGGGAACTTCTTTGCAGGTTAACTGTATGATCGCTGGCCAGAGTTTGAGATGGATGGAGAAAGAAGCATGTGAAGTAAAACTTGAGAAGATCACTGGTTCGGACCACACGGAGGGCTGGCTGGACAGTCTATTTGTATTCATCGTGGACACCGCTCTGAGCACTAGCCAGGTGCATTAAAAAGTTAGTCTCTCCAGGAGTGCAGCACAAGAAGTAAAGGCTCATTTAGCTTGGATGGGGCTTCTGGAGGCTACCTGGTTCAAACGGCACCCCCACTGGCCCCATTTTGAAATTACGTCCCAGTGGACCTGAGGGAGGACATTAACGCCTGCCATCAGGGTTCCTCCTTCAACACATCGCATCCCGGAACCGAAATTCAGCCTCCTGCTTCACACCACTCCGTCTCTGGCGTCACCCTCTTCTGCTTCGCCCAGCGCCTTTTGAAATACGAAACAAAAAAAAAACCCAGTGGAAGGAATTGCTGGTTTGGAGGTTTCTCGCTGGGGGTGGGGCAGCGAGGCGAGGAAATCTCCAGACACTTTTGTGTGGAAAGGGGAAGAAATCTCCGCGAGGCGCCCGGCCGCACGCCGCCCCGCCGCACAGAGGGGGGCTCTGGCTCGGCCTCACCGAGCGGTAGCTGTGGCCCCTGGCGCTGCCACGCGTTACCCGGCGACGGGAAAGAGAAAGGGAAAGAGAAAAGGCCGTCTGAATCGGCGTGAGGCGCCGGGGCCGGGCCGGGCCGGGCCGGGCCGGGCGGGCGGTTGGCGGCAGCAGGCCGTCCCTCAGCCGCGGTACCTGCACGGCGCGGCCACGTGAGCGCCACATCACCGCCGCTCCGCGCCTTCAAAGTCAGCGGCCACGGAGAGGGCAGGCGGCGGCCGCACCGGCCGCGCTCCCCCCCTCAGCCCCCGCTCCCCCTCGGCGGCCCGGCCCGGGGCGCAGCCGGCCCCGGCTCGGGAAGATGCTGCAGTCGCTGGCGGGCAGCTCCTGCGTGCGGCTGGTGGAGCAGCACCGCTCCGCTTGGTGCTTCGCCCTGCTGGTGCTGGGTTACCTGCTCTACCTGGTGTTCGGCGCCGTGGTCTTCTCCTCGGTGGAGCTGCCCTACGAGGACCTGCTGCGGCAGGAGCTGGGCAAGCTGAAGCAGCGCTTCCTGGAGGAGCACGCCTGCCTCTCGGAGCAGCAGCTGGAGCAGTTCCTGATGCGGGTGCTGGAGGCCAGCAACTACGGCGTCTCGGTGCTCAGCAACGCCTCGGGCAACTGGAACTGGGACTTCACCTCCGCTCTCTTCTTCGCCAGCACCGTCCTCTCCACCACGGGTAAGGGAACGGCGGCCCACCCGCCGCCGGAGGCCTTCCGGGGAGGCCCGGACCCCCTCAGGGCCGCCGCGGCGGTGGAGGGGTTGGTGTGGGGCCGCTTTCCCCCGCGGCGTGGGAGCAGCCGAGCCTGTGGGCGGGGGGCCGGGGCCTGCCGCCCCCCTCACGCCCAGGGCCGCGGGGTGGTGCGGGGCCGGCGGCCGGACCAGCCCCGCGGCCCTGGGCGTGAGGGGGCGGCGGCGGTGGGGCCCCGGAGTAATCGTTACTTGCCGAACTCTCTCGTGTGAGAGGAGTATTTTAGGTAAGGTGCATCGCCCATATCCTAAACCCACCCTGTTTAGCATTAAGAGCCAGATGGCCAACTCCCTCCCACCTTGAAAATTTTGGTGCTTTTGAAAATCCGGCCAGGTGCCCATCTCTTTCTTTGAACTTTTAAATGCTTGTAGGGGTCTCTCCTTAAGCTCCGGGTCTCCTCTGCATTTCTTTCGGCCTGAACTGGGGAGGGGGGGAACTGCTAACCTGGGTATAATAATGAAGTTAAATTTCAACTTTGTATTTTACCATCAATTTCGGCTTAATATTTGCATGTAAAAGACTAAAAGATAATGCTTACTTGCTTCCCAATAGCAATTCTCACTGGTATTTTGAAAAGCTTGAGGAAGCATTCCTTGGGCCATAGTTTTTATAAGCGCTTATTTTTACAACAGTCGTGTTTCACATAGGATTGTAGTGGACAGCCTTCTTGCTTCTTGTAAAGGATGAGTGCAGGCATTTGTGCTGGGAAGCTGGGCTGTGGTGATTTGAATGTGGCTCACTGAAATAAATAACAAAGGCTTCTCGAATAAGAAAAGCTTTAAAAAAATCACCCTAAAATTAGTCCAACCAGAGGGCTTTGAGTCTTGGCAGTACATTGATACTACTATAAAAGACGCAATGCTTTGCTTTTTTTTTTTTTTCCTTCTCCTCTCTCCCAAGTGAGCACTCTTTCTGTTATGGGAAATATAATCAGCTGATATCAATAATGTCATTTAATAATTTACTTATTTGATCTTATTTTGGTGCTTCCTGACTGATTTCAAACAGGCAATGCTTGTCCTAAAAATAGTTGTCACTGAATATACAGATCAGGTTGTCTGCTTGTTGTAAGGAGGTTGTTTTTTTTAAAAAAGTAAAATAGGGTTATGAGTGTCCCTGTAACACCTCTCCCTCATCTTAATAACTAGAGTTAGAGTTTGTAAGAAGAGAGAAAGTGACATGCTTGTGACAATTAAATGCTTTCAGTGAACAAATGTCTAAGCATTAATCAAGGTGTAGTAATACTATTGGTAAGAAAAGCATGGAATTGTGATAGTACTTCAGCACTTCTTTTTTTTTCTTTTTTTTTTTTCTTTCAGTAAAACCATAAAGCACTTAAGTTTAAAGGTGCCAAATTGACCTTATGATGCCTGTTTCTATTCCTAATCAATTACACTTTCTGGCACTATAAAATGTAAATTATTTTGTCCAAGAGCTATTTTTGTATTCAAATTATTTTTTCTGTAAAATAATAACCCACACTTTCAAAGAAAGGATATTAAAAAAGGTCCTGCTTTTCTATTTGTTCTTATACAATGTAATGTATGTAACTTCTCATTTTTTGATCAGACAAAAATCTAATCCACAGTCCCTGCAGTTTTTTATTTTTAAATCTGGCAATATTGATTTCAGAGATGAATCAATCCAAATATCTTCACAATCAGGACAGTGGCGATGGGACTGAGTTGGTAACACTTTAGCCTGCTAAGACATAGCTACAGGATGTTTGGATTTGGTAGTACAGTTCAGGCAGACATATCTCTTTCCCATTGCACATCTGCTTAAGAGCAAGGCATAACCTGGCCCTGCATGTTTAGCTGATTTGATCATAGAGGCCCTACAAGGAGAGTTGAAAACAGAAGGTACCATTGTCCAGATTGAAAACCTTTTGGAAAACTCCACTTAAATGGCATACGCTTAGAAAACACTGGGGTCTGAAATGCATATGTTATCATTATTTCTGTGAATTTCAGAAACTGAAGTTCATCTAGTCATCATTGATGTAATAGACTGGGCATCAAATGGTGGTACTTCCTTCTGTGTCCAATAGCCCTTTGGGTTGGGCCCCTTTTAACGAAATCCATCTGTTTCTTGTCTTATGCAGTGGCCTTCAGCTTTACTTGTTTCCTATTTAATATAAATAAGAACTTGTACAAGTAGACAAGTATAAATCCAGACCAATACAGTATGTCCAACACTTGCTCAAATTCTTTCCAGAGCGCACAGGTTTCTGGTGAGGTGCATTTTTTTCCCCCCAATTAATTTGGTACCTGTGCAAGAAATCTTTCAAGTCTTTTGAAATGGTCATTAAAATGCAAGACAAGCAAGCAGCATAACCTGCCTGGTCATCTCAAACAGCTGTTTGTAAGTGTTTGAACAGTCAAAAAATGCTGTATTATTACAAACTGCACACCTGAAACACCTTCTCTTTGCCGAGTACAGTAAGGACAAATGCAGAAATGAGAACGCTGGTACTGATGGTACCAACTGAGGGTTGCTTCTGTGCATAAGTGAAATTGCAGGGAGCACTGGGATGTTCCTTATGTTCTGCTGACTGAATTTGTCATTAATCATGTAAATAAATGCACACCTACCCCTTGTACAGAGGACAAGGCTTATTTCACAGCCTTTTAGTTTTCTATATAAAGCATGTAGGGAAAGTGTTTAATTTTAGCATCCCCAACTCCATTTCTTGTTCCCTCCCATCCGTATTATATTCTTTGCCTTCTTACTCACTAGAGAAAATCCTTGAAGAAAATTATAAAGCCAGTTAAGAATTTGTAAAAATTCTCAAATGGAGGAGTTTGCAGAATAAACACAGTAAGGGAAATCGTTACTTGAAAGCAATTTATATTGCTGCACACATGGACTGTCACAGGACTGTCACAAGCTGCCTGAAGGACAGGCAAACAAAGGGCAGTGAAATGGACTGGGGGTAAGGCTTCAGCAGATTATAGCAGTGAGTGGCAGCAGGTTTCTCTTCTAACAACTTTATTCCTCCCTATGCAACTTAAGCAGTCATGCAGAATGCCATACGAGCAGTGTGCAAGAGGAAGAAATTTGGTCATTAATCATTGACAGCATAAACACTAAGAATATACAATTGTATGCATTTAAATAGCATCTGTCTTGGAAACTGTAATTATGACCTCATGCACATCTATGGTCATTGCTTGTCTCTGTGCTAGATGTCATGAATGATCTTGCTGAAGCAGTTGTTTCTGGTTGGCTTTATTGTGGGGCCATCTGTAAGAATGTGTTTTATTTCTAAGAATAAAAATGAAGTAATTATTCATGCTTGCTCTCCCAGGTAGTGTGTTTTCGCTGTTCTTGGCATGCTGTTAGGCTTTAAGATCTTATCCCATATTGGTGCAATGTGGGAATACTGCACTACATGAATTGTAAGCAGAATGGAGTAAAGGAAGAAATTGATATTGGTTGTGTTGCAAGATACGAAGAGTAAAGTGGCTTCTGTTTGTTGAAGGAAAACAGATAGGGAAGGAAAGGAGATGCCAATTTAGGAACTTAGGGCCTGTATTTTCACATTTGTTTTTGGAAAGGGTCTTATCAGCGTAAGGATATTCCATGGCATTTTGTGCAAAAGGACCATAAGTCTTATTCTGACCATCCAGCTTTGAGTGTTTTTGCCTCCATTGCAAATATGACTGTGGGTTTCATTTAACATTTGGATACCAGAGGGATGCTGAGAAAGAGCTTCTGTGGATCCTTCTCTGTTGTAACAGAGTTGGCAAGATACACATTACAAGGAAGCTAGGATAGCCTTGTCCTGACCTAGGGATTTGCAGAGGAAGGGTGAGAAGAAGTTGCGTCTTCTATGATGGTAATGCACATTTTTCATTTTTTGGTTAAGATCAGGCTGGACTCTCATCGGAGCCACAGGAGTCAAGACAGTAAGAGAAGGAAGGAGAGGGCTGTTAGTATTCAACCGCTTCTGAAGCCCATGATGTGGTTGTCTGCAAGGTGGTTAGTGCATCTTCTCCATAATTTAGCCTGTACTGGTTTCAATGTTGGCGCTGAGGATGGATGTATTATGCTACGTTGCAAGGAATGACGCCCAAAATCCATGATGTACTGAATTCAGGTTTCTGCTTGCTGTATTCTGAAGAGAGTAAGGAGCATCTATGCAGTAGCTGTAGCTAACTGCTGACAGTGGCTGTTACTTTGAAACTGCTTGGTTGAAGGACTAGTAAAGAAACAATATGGCTTTCAGGGAAAGTTTTGCATTCAAGTTAAATAGCTTATATGAGTCTTACTGGACAGCAGTATGAGGAGTTAATATTAATGTATATATCATTTGATTTGCAAGGGTGTTCTCTGTTAGGTCTGATTCTCATAAGCATTGCTACTGATGATTTGCAAGAGAAACTAAACTACGCCTTTATTTAGGAAAGATAACCGACTGGGAGATTGTGCTGGAGTCAGTGGATGTACTGCAAAAGAAGGTGCAGTCCATATGAAGAGACCAGGGAGAGAGAAACCTGTTAGTCTCCATCATTTTCTCCACGTTCTTCTTTCAAGAAGTGGTCTTTCTCACTTTTCTTCCCCCTCAGGGGAACAGACCCCACACCCAGTGCATATTTAGTGTGCAGTACAGATCTTAACAAATCCATGGAAGATTAGGGAATACCATGAAAGCATCATGATGTCTTTGTAATGCTCCATTGTAAGATTTGTAGGCTCTTAAAACAGAGCCCTCAGGTGGAAGAGGCTACTTGGGTCTTTCATACCTTATGGAAGAACGTGAATTTAGCTTGATTAGAAAGAGGATAGTTCACAGAGGCTTTAGGGAAAGCAGAATTTTTGTCCCTTACTTGAATTTAATGTAAAATGCATGTTTTATTTTGCTGGCATCAGAATATGGGGTCTGTGTCCCTGAGGATGCCTGTATTAGCTCATTAATACGCACCAAATAAATACATTTCATAATTCTTACCAGATGTATGTCTAGACACCTGTCATAAGATTCTCTGTTGCCTCTTGTATGAAAACGTACAAATTTTGTGATGGTTTAAACTCCAGTCAATCTCACTAGTAGTCACCTCTGACTCCAGCAAAAAACTGTTTCATTGTACTACTGGTCTGACTGTAGCACTGATGGATCATTTAAATACGTGTGACAAATTGCAGCTATTCACCAGGGTGGGTATGCCAAACTTTGGGAAGGAACTTTGTTTCTCTTTTAGTTGTTTGTTACTTAGTAATGATATGTACAGGAAAAGGTAATTTGCTGGGGATGATCTAAGAGACAAAGCAAGATTCTGCTGTGCTGTGCAAGAGTGGTTTTTATACTGGAGTGCTCCTAAGAAAAGCAAAGGAGATGAAGAGGTAGGTTGAGAAAGATGCCAGAGGAGAAGGATTGCATTCAGTAGGCCAACAGTTTGGGCGCTGACTTGGGATGTGAGAAACCTCATTCTTTTCCCTTCTTTGCTTGGAGGGATTTGAACCCATGCCCCAGGAGAGTGGTTGAATGCTACAGGGTGTTCTGAGACAGAGTAGCCGTAGCTACTGTCCCCGAGGCTGTCCCCTTCCAGACAGATCGGCTGTCCTGGAACCAGGTGTCCCACCTCTTGGATTAAGTAGTATAAACACAAAGTTAAAGAATCATTCTGTGTGTCTGCTTTCCTCTCAGGGAAAATTCCTGTATTTTGTACACCATAGAACAGTTCCAGACTTGCTGCTGTCATATTCTAGTCTGGCCCCAGGGTTAAGATGCTGTCTCCTGGGATGTGGGAGGTTTCAGCTGAGTTCTGCTTAATGCCATTCCAGGACAAGTATTTGAACTAAGGTTTTCTAGCTGTCTTCAGGAAGAGGAGACAAAAACACCACCATCTAGGGAAGCTGTAAGAGGAGGTAAGATGAATATGTATAGACTAGTACTGAGAAAAAGTAGATTGGATGCTTCTGGTCTCCCTGTCTTACAACACAAAAACATGGGAACATTCAATGAAATTAAAAAAAAATATCAAATTTAAAACCAGAAAAGGAGGGACTTAAGTTTAAAAAAACAAAAACCACAAACAAACCCACCAAAAATCTCTTGTATTAATATCTCCAAAATACCTGTATTTGTCAAAGTTCATGATAATAAACTTTTTGGGAAGGTTATTAGGCTCCGTGCTTCAGGATGCAAGCCACTCTTTAGTTACCAGAGATGACACTTATGATGACACTTACCAGAGATGAGCCAACAGACCAGTCACATTATCTCTGGTGTGTCCAGGACAAAGGGACAAAGTTCTTTTTTTCTCTACTGAAGTAGGCAGTAGCGGAGAGGAAATCCAGGTCTGTCCTGTCTTGTGTTCTAGGCAGGGTGGCAGTTCCTGGTTTCTTATGTGAGTACAGCAGTCAGCTGTGCCAAACTCCTGCTTGTGCTTGCTAAAACAAAGGGTGGCAAGAATAGCTCTAATCCAATGTTTATGCTATATAGGCCAATAAGTAGTAAAACCTATCTCCTGGCAGAAATCGGAGAAGCCATGGAGTAGCATGACTGTATTATTGTTTGGAGCAGTGCTGGCTGCTGACGGATGGAGTGTCTCTCTTACAAGTTCTGTCCTCACTTCCGTGTCCTGCTGTTCCACCTGCTTTGCTAAATTCCCAGTGATGAGGAGCCAGCCCAACAGCTCTCCACAGGTGAAGGATTGGAACTGCTGCCTCTGTAGTCCTTCCATGTCAGGTCTAGGGTCATTCTTCCTCTGCTGGAAAAAAAATAAAATAAAAAAATCACAAAACCAGTCCATTGAACTTAGTATGATACACAGAGTGTAACTGGGGTCAGGATTGAGTTAATGGTGTTCTGCCCTGAGCTTATTAATTGACTCATTTTTTTCTGAGTGTTAACTTTGCTATTTCTCTGTTTTTTCTTAAATTAGCTATGTTAAAATTATTTGCTGTTTGTCACAGACAGATTGCATGGCATCCTGTTACTCTATTATTATTTCTAATTATTAATCTGTTTGGCTTTATTTTGTTCTGTGATATTTACATCTTTATTGAAAGGAAGAGAGTAATCTCTCAGAAAATTGCCTTTCATTAAAAAGTTCCTATTTGTAATCCTTTTGCAAAACTGGAATTTTTATTACCATTCTACTGACATGTCCAAATCAAATCCTAGACTAAAAGTTATGTACACTTTCAGAGCAGGACTTCTAAAACTTAACAATCAAATCCTGCGTTTCCTGACCATTGCTGAGTAGGATTTTCACTCTTATGTGAATATAATTTAAAATAAGTCTTCTTTCAAATCTGTAGTTTCTGCTGGTTTTATTTATTTGTTGGTTGGTTTTTGTTCTTTCTTTGTTTCACTTTGGCCCACTGCATCATCATTTTAATAATCTGTGGGGTTTTTGGATAGAAGAACATCATAATCTATGGAGAAATCTCTACTTTAGCCCCTGCTCTAGGTTAATTATAAATTAGGCCACAGGCTGCTAAACATATGAAGACCGGGATATTTCTTGGCATGTGCAGAAGTGGAATTTTAGCAATTTGAGAAAAATTAGGATACTTACGAGAGTTTTGATGCCTTCAGGATTAAAGAATAGCAATAAAAAGTTTCTCGGGAATTAGCTACCTAAATTCCTACTGTCTCTCTGGATCTCACCTCAGCTGCTTGAAGGTTATGGTATTTGTACAAAATTCAACCAAAGTTCTAGAGTAGTTACTGATGGTGACCCAGCAGACCCTAGAAGAAATGTGTCAGTTCACTTTTTCACTTAAGAACCTAGCTGAAACCTTAAGCAGATTCTTATGTTTCTTATGAGGACAAAGCAGTCATGTGGTCCTGGTTAAGATCAGGACTGAAAGGAATGAACGGAGCAAAGCTTTCCAAGTGGCTGTGCTTCAGAAAAGTATCGGAGTGGCTTTTGCAAGAACATATGGATTTGCTCTCCCCTGGAAAGAAAAAGATACACATTAATCTCTGAAAACGAGTATGAAAACTTCCTTGCAGGAAAAGCACATATGAATCGAAGTGGTGCACCAGCTGTCACCAGACCCCAAACATTTACTAACCGATGCTTCCTAGGTATTACCATAGTCTGTACTCTAAATTGATTCTGTGCCAGTAGCTTAAGCAGCTTCAGAAGGTATCACAGCATCTTTGAGGAACTGGGGGAATGCAGATGCGGAAGCAGGGAGATGGCTTAGGCGGTATTCCCTGGCAGCAGCTGAGGGAGGAGGTTGGGCTGGGAAACAGGTTTTGCCAGGGGAACAAGCCAACCCAGTAGTCGTCTGAGTGCTGCTTTGCTTATGTGTGAGAAAGCGAGGCTGTGCCCTCTGACAAAGTTGCGTGCTATTTACCAGTAGAAACTTTAACAGTAGTTTTCCATCTTTCTCCTGAAAATCGTGAGTCCAGACTGTTGTCATGCTAACAAGGAGCAGGGGCTTTCTGCATCTTTTTACTGTCCTCTACTACAAAGTGAAAATTTCTGGATTAACCAGAACTTCTATACAGAATGTTTTCAAGCATAATTTAATACCATTGCAAATGCAGCTTTTGAGAGAACTGGTACCACGAGAATGGGGTTTTGTAATCTCCTTTGCTCCTCGTGCATTTCATGTTCCACACACCAAATGTATTTTCTGAAGATGTTAAAAATAACTCCAGAAGCTTAAATGAAAAGGTTAAAATGTACCTCTGAATTTCATCCTGCATGTGGTATCTGAGTACCTCCTTCTGTGTCTTTCATTTAAAGACTGTTTAAATCGAATCATCTGAATAACCTTAAATTATTTAACACTAGCTACTTCACAAATGGTTTCTAAGAGTAGAAATATGGGGGGGGAGGGGGGGCACAAACAACCAGAATTAGATATTGAAATTATAGGGTTAAGACATATATTGTACCATTCTTTACTTTTTTTTTTTAATAAGCAGAAGCTTAATTCTAATGATAGATGAACCTAGCTGCAGAATTCTGGCTTTTGCAAAAGAAAATTAATTTCAGGCAGCATTTAGATTTTGGCACTTAGTTTCTTTGTTGTACTGGATGTATGATATTGCTAGCTGTAGTATGCTGAAATGATTGTAAAAGGAATCCTTTTCCCAACTTTACTGAAAATATTTTATTTAGAGGTTAAATATTCTTCATTCAGTGTTTATAGTAAAGGCACTGCATTTAGTTGATATGACTATATGCCATTAAGATAGCAAGTTACACATTTGCTTCAGCATGTTTCCTGCAATGTTGGTAAAAGCTGTATACCAGGCTTTTCATATAGACACATACAGTGAAACTAGAAGTATGAACACATGGTCTGTTGGGGAAAGAAAAATAGTCTGCCCTACAGAAAATTATACAACTACTAAGCCTGCTGGGAATTCTGTCACGAGTGCACATCTGCTTTTGCATCTTCTTTTCTGTTGTAGTGCGCCTAAAGGTGACGCACGAGTATCCCGAAGCTAAGCTAAATACAGAATTGCAGGGAAAAAGGTCTCCTGCATCAAGGAAAAAGGAGGCAGCCAGTACAATTTACTGTTGTTTCAGAAAGTTCTTCTCCCTTTTTGTTACACACAAGGGTTAAATACATACTAAAACTATAATTATTTTAAAATGTGAGAAGATTTCTCAGCATTAAGAGGCAAAAGTGATCCTTCAGAAGACCTCAAATGATGGCAGCACTGGCTTACGCATGTTTTTATTTTAAAGCCTGTGCTGAATTGAATCATACGTGACACTTGGTCTTTTACTTTCTTTGTTATTTTAAACCTACTTGGATGCTATGAACACATATTTTGCTCGGTTGAGCTTTTAAAATGTGATTGGCAGGCTTAGACATTGCAACATGCAGTAGTAATGCCAAAGTTCAGAGGCAAGCTAGAGTGGGTATCCTCCTTTGTTTACAATATAGTTTGAAAAGGGGTTGTTACTTCAGAGTCACCAAAAGCGAAGGCAAAGCAAAGATTCTGATCTCACCTCCTCCCCAATAGGCTGGGATTGTACTATACATGGCTTTAAAGAAAGCTGTAGTGAAAAAAACCCCTTGTGTTCAGAAAGTAGCAATATGTTCAGAGATCTGAAAAATTAAGCAGCTTGGATGTTTAACTCCTGGGGACTTCATTGTACAAGCCTATGCATCTCACTTCATAAAAGGGGAAAAAGAACTCTAAAAATTGCTTGTTGTATTTAAGATTAATGTGAGAAGGCCATGAAATCTCTATGCTGTATATTATTTAAGTAGCTATTTACCCAACTGCGTGCTGTACAAGAATGGCATAGACTTTTCCCTTTGAAGCCTACAGCCTAAAGGAAATGAGAAAACCCTAAAGCAAACCAGAGAACTTCCATCTCTTGCAGAGTTTGGGAAGCTCTAGGCGGTATGATTTACTAATGGGCAATTAAATTGTAAACACTTCACAGCATGTCTTGTTACTTATTGTCATGGCTATATTTTTATTTAGTATTGGAATGCTGACTCAACAGTATAGTAAAAATGACTAAGGCTCAAAGACGTATCATTGTGTTACTATTTGAAAGTCCTAGCTACTGTAAACTGTAAGAGTGGTGCACAGAAATTAATGTAAAATGTTGTAAATCATTTGAACGGTTAATAGTTGGCAATGAAGCCCTCTTATGTGAGGGTAAGAGATTGTCTAATTTACCTATGTGCATTTGCATGTCTGTTGAGAAATCCAGGCCCCCAACCCGGCTTCTGGTCCACTGCTGCAACTGCAGTTGGGCAAGCAAAGAACCGTGAACGCTACATGATGTTGCATTGCATGAATCGACAGTTCATGTTGATAAGAAAAGAGTAAATCTAAGGGTGAACTCCTGCCTTAGTTCATTATTGGAGTTGTTATGCATTTACATTCTGCCTATCTATAGTGCAAAGACAAATCTTTATCTTTCAGACATATCTTTTAGTGCAGCTATTTGTACTAAGTGAAGCTAGCTGAATGTTCAGGTCATGCTTTCTGGGGGTAATTGCCACCTGACAATTGCCACCTGGTAATTTGCACTAGAAGTTATTATTAGCCATGAATCTCAACCAAAGCAAAAGATAGAAACTCTCTCAACATGTCCAACAGATGTTTAAGTTCCAGGTTTTAGCCTTGCATGATACCATGTCCTTAGATACTGTGAGGGAGATGGCAATAATCTTTCACATTTCTGAATCACCTTTTATCAGTAGATCCTGAAGCATGCGCATACCAGGAACTGCTTTACTGATTAGAGCACTTCTATTATGTTCTACGTCTTGTGAGATGAGTGATATTTCTGTATGTATTTTGCAAAAGGATGAGCTAAGACAAAGAGGAAAAACAGTTGTGAAAGATCATTAGAATGGTTGAGAATAGGAGCCTGTGATTTTTTGTCTTGCCATTCTTCATTCCCACTCCTAGGCTGCGTTCCCATACAGTAAGCTGATTTCCCGTCCTGTGGATGCACTTCAGCATGCTTTCATTTTCTTGCACTGTATATTCTTTTTTCTTTTTCTTTAGTAATAGTTTTTCTGCTTGGTAATATTAGAGGAAATTGCAGCTACTTGAATAGGGACTTACAGAAGCCATATCAATGTGTGCAATACACATTTCTGTATCTTTCTTTCAGTGGAGACTCCAGAAATATTGCCACTCCCTTCTAAGAAATTGTTCAGTTGTGTACTCTGTGTAGAACACAAACTAAGCATCAGTTAATACAGCCCACATAACTTACCAAATGCGTGAGTAGCCTTTGTGGGAAGAAGGCAATGTTTGCTCTGCTTTAGCATGCTGGTTGCCTCTCCTTATACCTAGTAAAATATTTGCTCAGGGTGATGTAAAATAAAATGGGCTGAGCCTACCCATCAGCTCTGTCAGTGGAAGGAAGATGTCTTGGACTCCTGATTCCCATGCTATGGTCTCACCTTATTCCCTGTGCTAGGACTGTTGCCTACCGGACCACAACAGTAAGCCAAGTCCGTTTATCAGACTGGAAGAAAAGTATTCACTTTCTGCTGGATTAGTTTGCTCTGAGTTATTGCAGTCAGGTAAACTACAGCCAGTGCAAGAGGGAGTAGACCCACATAGAGAAAAGGATCTTCTTTCTCAGCAATAACTCTGGGATTAGATTAGACATTTAATGTAACAACTTGGTGGAAGCATGGAAAGAATCAAAAAGGCACAACCAAATTAACAACAGATGTAAGAAAAGAGCTGGCAACCGAAGAACATGTTTCCTGTAATGATAATGTATCTGACAATTGCTGTCTGCCCCTTGTAAAGGAGCATTATTTCAAGCAGGATTAAAATGACAGCTAGCAAAGCTGAAATAACTTAATGGGACTCCTCCCTGTTAATACAGATACCACCACTAAAATATTTCTATCCAGTATACCTCAGGTACATGCATCTCAAGGGGAACTTTGTTTTTTCCCCACTGGGTAGCTAGTGTTATGTGATAAACTACATTGTCTTTGAAACTAGTAAGGAGGTAATGCAGTCATACTGTTGTGTTTATTACTGTAACTAGTTTACAGATTCTGATCATTGACAATTACAAGAAACTGAATGCGTTCATAGGGCCAGACACTTGCAAAGAAATTCCTCCCTTGAAAAGATGCGTTAACTATCAATTTACACATTGCTGCCCAGGCTTTTCTATAGTAGGCCTTTATTTTGGAATTACCAACCATTTTACATTCCCCCTCCCTTTATATTGAGGTCTAAGAGATGCTACTTACAGCATCCTGCTTTCCTTAGAGAGTCACAGGTTGCATTGATCCAGGCTTTTTCATGTTAGCCACGGTTTGCAAATGCAAGCACTGGCTGGAGGGTACTGAACATGAAAAACCTTACTATGGTTCAGTCTTCAGCCTGGATGATTGCTAAGCGTTTCTGATACATGTACTACCTTAATGTAGTAATGGATTTAAGGAAATGGGACTCAAAATCATTGGTCAATGTTGACAGTCTTTGACTGACATGGCCAGTCCAGGATTGTTATTGGGCTTTTGGAGGATTTTTGGTGAATTGTCCTATTGATTTAATGTTGCCTGCTTTCATTATATGCAGGGCTATCTTATTCTGTCCCTGAGAGGTTACAATGATACATTTTCACTAGGAAAATCATTCTATAGTTGTACGAATTTCTGGAAACATCAAATATTCCACCAACAGACATTTCTCTAACAAACTGAAGAGATGTTCACCTTTTTAAAATAAATTGCCATTAATCTAAACAGGCAATATAGTGTTTGAAAACCACACAGCATTGAAGTTGCTCTGTCTGTATCTTTACACTGCTGACTAAACGTCTTGTATCTGTACTTTGCCTTTCTAAATGCTACGTCACTATTTATTTCTAAATAACTTCTAGATAAGCAAACCCATCTACGTTTCATCCTCTTATGAAGAGAAATAGTATGTGCAACTACAACACTGTTCTGTTCTCTTCCTTTCCCTTTATTTATTGGTAGGACATACAGCTGTGATTATCCTGGGTATCCTGATTCCAGTGTAACTAATCAAACCTATGGTTCCCACAATTAGTGTTTGCTATGCAGGATGTCCTAAACATGTGAATGATTCAATAGGACTAGTGTATCTATAAAATTTGTTTATGGTTCAGTCAGCTAGTTCTCACAACAGTTGAAGTATATACCCATTGGGCCTTGCAAATTAATGTTCTATTTTGAGCATGAAACTGTGAGTATAATCAGCTAGGCTACATTCAGATGGCAGAGTACCATCAAGCATCATATTTAGTACTGTGATTTAGAGTTTAGAATAAGCCATCTCATCTGAAAAAGTATCTCACTTTGGGCCTTATGTAAATATTGTCTCTTAATTATTATTTTTAAGTTAGAAATGAATATTCCAGATGGAATATGCTGCATGTAAAAGTGGAGACTGATGCACTTCAGTTCTGTGTGGTTTTGTTAGCTGCTTTAGTGATTTTTGCTATTTGTGTTAAATTGATTTGCTTCTATTTTGCTTTACGTGCTGTTGAATTCTTCATGTTTCTGAGAAGTAGCTAATTAAAACAGATGACAGAAATAGGATTTATTTGTATGCAAATGCATTATGATGTTGGATTCATTTACGTATGAAATACTGAAGTATAGAATCACAGAATCGTATAGGTTGGAAAAGACCTTTAAGATCATCAAGTCCAACTGTAAACCTAACACTACCAAGACCACCACTATACCATGTCCCTAAGCACCTCATCCAAACGTCTTTTAAATACCTCCAGGGATGGTGACTCAACCACTTCCCTGGACAGCCTCTTCCAATGCTTGACAGCCCTTTCAGTGAAGTAAAATATCCTAATATCCAGTCTAAACCTCCCCTGGCACAACTTGAGGCCATTTCCTCTTGTCCTATCGCTCATTACCTGGGAGAAGAGACGACCCCCAACTCTCTACAACCTCCTTTCAGGCAGTTGTAGAGAGCGATAAGGTCTCCCCTCAGCCTCCTTTTCTCCAGGCTAAACCACCCCAGTTCCCTCAGACGCTCCTCAGAAGACTTCTGCTCTAGACCCTTCACCAGCTTCGTTGCCCTTCTCTGGACATGCTCCAGCCCCTCCATGTCTCTCTTGTAGTGAGGGGCCCAAAACTGAACACAGTATTCGAGGTGCACATCGGAAGTATCTTACAAAGATAGGTAAAGACTATGTGTCTTCCTCTGCCAAACAAAGGAGCTGATGCTAGTAATTTCCCTGAGTTCCACATGTTAAATTGATAGCAAGATTAGAAGTATAAATTCCTATTCCCCTGCTGTATCTAGTAGATAACACTTTCTTCCATGTGAGGTTGCATTTTAATGCAAAGATGCTGCTTACAGATTTGATTTTAACTCCACAGCATGAAATTACCTAATTTTTAAATGTTGTGTAATAATTCCTTACTGCCCACAGTACCAGTTTCATTCACTGTTTTCATGCTCTGTTCTTTCTGATGGTGCAATAAAGAAATCTTTGTTTCAGAAGTGGAGGTGGGAAGCATACTAATTTGCAGCTGGTTGTTTCTTTTTATTCCCAGATGGTAGGAAGAACAACTGTGTCTCATTTCAGTGTAAGACATGGTAACTTAGCAAGACTAGATAGGTATTCTTCACTAATTGGATACCTGATTAAAGCACTGTAGTAAGTGCCACTGCAACACATTCAAAGCTTTTGACACATCCCAAGGTGCATTTGAGATGGTAACAGGTGCAAATTATCAATTTTTAGAAACCTTTTCCCAGTAAACTGCACCAGGGTTCAAGCAGAGTACCATACTGCACAGGTGCTGGGCTCAGCAGCAGCAGCTGGCACATCCCTATGGTGCACCATGCATAAACAAGGTCTTTCAAGTGGTGGAAGGCTGAAGTAATTGATAGAACTTTAAAGCCTGTTACAGGAAAATTAGAGGAGGTGGGGAAAGAGAAAGTTGCAGCATGAAATGAAACCATGGTTCTAGACATTTTCTGGAAAGAAAAAGCTCTATCTTCTGCTAGTCTCTTCAGAAAGTGAGTGTCCTCTCAGCTTTGCTGCCAGTTAGATGCTAAATGTGTCTTAACTGCCAAAACGAGTTTTTCCATAGGTGCAGACTGCCGTATCTACAGGTAAAATCTGGAAGTATTAGTGTTGTGTGAGATGTGTCACCTTTATACTGCAGTCAAGGTGAAAGTCTCGCTGTGCTTTTTGCCAAATTAACATGAGAAATTATAAGATCACTACCATGAACAAGCTACTGGCTAAATCTAGTTGATAATGCCATTTTCTCTTTCCTGGTCTCTCTGCCAAAACATTGTCCATGTTAAGATTTTTTTCCTACTTTGAATATTTAAGGATGTGAATCCCAGGAAGAACTGCAGAAAGGCTTGTACTCCTTTCAATACCTTGAAGTTGGTGTTGAAGTTCTTAAGAAGGTTTTTAATGAACCTGTTTCTTTGATTACATGTTAATCTTGGTGATCAGTGGCTTTAAAAATCAATTATTGTGGGAATGCTGCTACAACACGTGTTCCTAAACTTAACAGTGCAAAAACCCTTAACAAAAGACCAGCACAAAACCTCATCTTGTTTTCTAAAGTTTCTGAGGACTACAAGTAAAACTTTCCTAATAAAGCTCATTTGTATTTCTCTTTTATCAAATTTAAGTTTCTAAGACTTACAGAGTTTGTTCTATCAGGAAACATTCATAATAAAGTAGTCTGTTGGTGGGGCCCCTAGTTTGATACAGATTTTTGACTGTCTGTTGCCTAGCGGGCAGGAAAACCAATAAAAGAATAATTGGAAGTTTCCTGGCTGAATTCTCAGAGGAGCCCTCCAGAAGTCTCACCTTGCTTTTGACCTGTTGGTTGGGTTTTATTCAGCACATTTTTGTCACTTTCATTTTTTTTTTCCCCTCCATTGAAAAATGAATCTGAGATAACAGGGAAAATAACTATTTAAACAAGATATAGGTTTCTTTACTTATGCTAAATCTTTGCTAGAGGCAGATCTAAAGATGTGATATTCTTGTTTTGGATAGATATTTCTAGAAATGTGCTGTTATTGAGAGGTCTGGGGGGGGGGTGGAATCCCAACATGAGATGGATCCTGGTTTGATTGCAGTTTAACCCTTACAGGGTTTTAAATCCAGTATAACACTAAGAGGAACTGGTTTCTAGTATAAAGACTTCGGGTTTAAAAAAAAAGTGCTGTTAACTTTAAAAAAACAGCAACAACAAAAAAACCCCAAACAGCAAACCCAGAAATGCATGCATATTTCTTGACTATCATCTGTGACAGAAGTAAAGCCATGTTTAGCAGACCTCTGTCTGCTGAATGCACTCACGTACTTAGTCTTTGCTCCTGCCTTGGGCACTGTGTGAAGCACACGGAGGGCATGAAGCCTTTAATGACACATCACTTCAAAAAACATGACTGAAGTTGTCAGGGCTCAGCCCACACAAACCTCATGTCAGGCTGAAGGTTTAGCATGTCACAACAAAAAGGAGTTTCTCAATGGGGAGTCTGATAGGAGGTGCGTAGTTTACAGCTAGGGTTTGAAAAATCTGCTCTTCCAGAATAAGTGGGAAAGCTTTGCCAGCTGAGTGCCTGGAGAACCCAAGCTCTTTCTGCAGAGAACGTGTCCTTTCTAAAGGCATGTTTACTAGGCCTGGAATGGAGTATGTGCCTCACCTGGAGTCCTGCCACCCTTGTCTCACACATGGCATGTTCCTTTTTGGTGACAAGTAATGTGTGCTTTCATGTAGAGTGTGCTGGAAGGGTCTAACAGTTGCCTTGGGTGGATGATGTCTGCTTTACTCATACATAATGTATCCAGGCAGGATTAGGAGGATCTGGTGTCGGGCAGTGGCATGAAAGAATGCTATCATTTTCCACTTAAAGTTATTATCTTTTGAGTTGTATTTCTCTCCCATACTTTTGTTGAGAAGAGATAGTATTGCACCAAACACTGTTGTGGTTTAACCCGGCAGGCTAAACACCACACAGCAGTTCACTCACCCCTCCCAGTGGGATGGGGGGGAGGTAAAACTCATGGGTTGAGATAAAGGCAATTTAATAGGACAGAAAGGAAAGGGAAAATAATAATAATGATTAAAGAATATACAAAACAAGTGATGCACAATGCAATTGGTCACCACCCACTGACCAATGCCTAGCCAGTTCCTGAGCAGTGGACCCCGGACAGCTTTTCCCTTAGTTTATATGCTGAGCATGACATCACGTGGTGTGGAATATCCCTTTGGTCAGTTGGGGTCAGCTGTCCCAGCTGTGTCCCCTCCCAGCTTCTTGTGCACCCCCAGCCTACTCGCTGGTGGGGTGGGGTGGGGTGAGAAGTGGGAAAAGGCCTTGACTCTGTGTAAGCACCGCTCAGTAGTAACTAAAACATCAGTGCGTTATCAACATTATTCTCATCCTAAATCCAAAACACAGCACCATACCAGCTACTAGAAAGAAAATTAACTCTATCCCAGCTGAAACCAGGAGACACTCACTACTCATCATCTCAGATGTGGGAGGGACATACTGGTTCCTGTGCTTACTCTTTTGTCTGCGTTTGGTTCCTGTGCAGTGGATTCCAGCTACTGTTGTGCTGCTCGAGTACAACACATCCTTCTACTCTGCAGTGTCTGTACTGAGCACTTCCTTATAACCCCTCCCCACATGGATCTTAACTGCTGGTATGGGAACGACTTCATCATTAGCATCACTGCTATACAGTTGTAATGTTTTTCACTTAATAGTAACTATGGGTAAATACTGTCTAAAATAGCAGTTGCTGTAAATGGTCAAAATGTTACTGCTTGCTAGCCATTCAGTATGCCCATCAGACTGTAGTCCTTGCATCTGGCATGCATTGCCTGCATGGTGGTGTGAGTGAGACATGGATGAACTTTCTTATGAAAGGAAGCGTAGAATAGCTGGGTCAGAATTAGAAAATATTAGCATTTGTTTGGTTTGGCCCAGAGTTACATCTAGTTTACCTTCACTTCATGGAGCGTCCTTGTATGTTCGTGAGTGAGGTAGCCCCACAGACTGTTAATACTATCGTCATTCATCTTGCTGAATCATGATGGCAATTCAGAAACTATAAGTGAAAGTCTTTCCTACAAAAAATCTGGAGCACATCAGAGAAGTGGAAACACTTCACGTATGGGGAGCTGCTTTTAAGGCACTCTGGCATAGCCCTGCTGAACACCAGTGCAGGAGCTGATGCTAGAGAAGTGCTGTTAACTTCAGTTTCAGACTCTGAAGGCAGCTGAACTCTGCCAAATTTCTTGACCCCGCAGTAGTGTTTTGGTTCAGATCAAGAGTGCACTGCTGAAACATCTCTCCAGATCATTCCCACTTTCCCCTTTTGGTTCACACTTGTGGAGCTGTTTTGGAGTGTGCAGACTGGACTTCTTTTCAATTGAACAAACTGAAACAGACACTCTTGGAGAGCAGTGAAGCACACCTCAGCTATTATTGGGCATCCAGTCTTTGCAAACAGAGTAGAGCAAATGTGAAGTAGACCCTGGCTTTCCTAAATATAATGATGAATTTAGGTCCATGCTACCAAGTATTCCACTCTACAGATTCACATTTACTGTGCTGTAGTACTAATGTAAACAAGGTGACTATGCAATTCTTTTCTTTTTTTTTTCTTTTTTTTTTTTTTCCCCATTTATTTTTTCTATTGCTATACTTTACATTCCAATAGTCAAAATAATTGGTTCTGGGCAGGAATTGGCAGATACTTGATCCTTTAAGTAATATGGTCAAATGTTGCTTTTTTTCATTACATTCAGATGAAATTTTTAGAATAAGATCTCAGCTCCTGTTGCAACCAAACTATTTTCATGTTTTAAAGGACTAGTTTTGCTGACAAGCCCAACAACACAAAAACATTTTCTTCATCATGATGTCTTGTAATTTCTCCTCCTGCCTCTGTGGGATGTGAAGAGTATCAAAAATGATCACATTTTTAAAATGGAAAATTACCATCTATAAATATATAATTTCCAGGGGTCCCCCTGCACTGACTGCAGCTTTTCTCTTCCTGATTGAAATGACAACAGGGTACTTGTACTGCTTTATGTTTTGTCACTCAAATTTGATTGAAAAATGTTTTTAACATGCATTTTAATATTAGTGTTTGTGGATCACAAGAGCAGCTAACTCACAGGTGGAGCAAAGCAAAGCTATTTTTCATCAGTCTTCAAGAACGTGGGGTTTTTTCCTAGTTTGAAAAGACATGTCTCTATTTTAATCTCTACATGAGATAAAATATTTATAATAATTCATATGAAAGTATGTCAGAATTTGAAGAAAGAAATAAAAGGTTATTTGTGCTTTATTTTCATTTGTCCTGAATATTTAAGGTGACAACAGTTCTTCCTGCTGCATAATTGGTACAGAAAAAAAGATGGAATTGGAAAGATGTGCCCAGGCCACAACGTTAATATTCCCACCTCCTGTGCCTCACGTTTATATATAAGGTGCACAGGAACCTTAACATAGTACAGGATACAGAAATTTCTCCTCGAGCAGACAATTCTCTAGCATCGGCAGCCAGGTTGGAAAAAAGGCAACAACCATCTTAACATATTTCCTAGCTGCAAAGAAAAAGAATATTCCTTGGAGATCATAGAAATGGGTTAATGGTAAACATGAATAATGTAAGGATTTCCGTGCCATAATTTTGGAATTATAAAATGTTTTTTGGAACTTGGGAGTTCCCAGGACTGCTAAGCTGCAGAAGGGGACAGCATGTATCGCTCTAGAAAATTGTAAATGGACTTACAATAGCAAAAAAGATACAGGAGTTGTCGTGGTTTAGCCCCAGCCAGGAACTAAGCACCACGCAGCCGCTCCTTCACTCCCCTCCGGTGGGATGGGGGAGAGAATTGGAAGAGCAAAAGTAAGAAAACTCGAGGGTTGAGATAAAGACAGTTCAATAGGGAAAGCAAAAGCCGCGCACGCAAGCAAAGCAAAGCAAGGAATTCCTTCACCACTTCCCATGGGCAGGCAGGGGTTCAGCCATCTCCAGGAAAGCAGGGCTCCATCACGTGTAATGGTTACTTGGGAAGACAAACGCCATCACTCCAAATGTCCCCCTTTCCTTCTTCTTCCCCAGCTTTATATACTGAGCATGGCGTCATGTGGTATGGAACAGCCCTTTGGTCAGTTTGGATCAACTATCCTGGCTGTGTCCCCTCCCAGCTTCTTCTGCACCTGGCAGAGCATGGGAAGCTGAAAAGTCCTTGACTAGTGCAGCAACACCTAAAACATCTCTGTATTATCAACACTGTTTTCAGCACAAATCCAAAACATAGCCCCACACCAGCCACTATAAAGAAAATTAACTCTATCCCAGCTGAAACCAGGACAGTATCCACCCCTTATTCTATACCATTTACGTCATGCTCAGGTCCCACACTATCCAATACATTCTCATTACCCACCGTCACCCTTCCCATCCTTTGATATAATTCACGCATATAATTCCCTTAGTCTATGGACCACCCCTACAAAATATTTGTAAAATGTCCATAAATGTCCACAAAATGTCCACTGAGTTCATTCAGTCCATGACTTCATCTCTTGTGGTTGTTACTCAGGACAGGAGAGATGGTGTGTTTCTTGGAGTTATTGGGCACCAAAGCCAGCTTAGGTCAGGTCACTGCTGTACTTGCATTGCTTCTTGTAAGGCCTGTCCTCCATTTGTTCAGGTGGTTCCGGCTGTAGTAATTCCTATAACATGCAACTCAGATCATGGGTTACAACAATTTAAAGGTATATCCATTACAATCTCCACCCCTGGTCCTTTTGGGCCAGGTTATAGGGTTTAACATTGCAATGAACTCCTCCCCTTGCTCCTAGCCTGGCCAGCAACAAGGGGTTCCTGCTATAGTAATTCCCACAACATGCAACTCAAATCCTGCGATACAACAATTTAAAGGTATTTCCATTACAATCTCCACCCCTGGTCCCTTTGGACCAGACCATCAGGTTTAACATTGCAATGAAGTCCTCCCCTTGCCCCTGCTCCAGCTTGGACTTATCCACAGAATGTAGTACCTTCAGAAGTAAACTTGCTCCAACATGGCCTCATGCACAGCCACTGATGCTTCAAGGTGTACCTGCTGCAGCATGGACTTTATCCACAGCCACAGATGCTTCGAGGTGCACCTTATCCAGTGTGGACTTATCCTTGGGCCACAATCCCTTCAGAGGTATACCTGCTGTGGCACAGACATAACCATGGCCACAGACGTTTCAAGATATACCTGCTCTGGCATGGGCTAATCCATGGGCACAGACACTTTGGGGTGTCCTGCTCCCACGTGGATTCATCCACAGGTCACAGTCCCTTTGACTCGAGTTCACACTGGAGTTCCAGCCTGTCCAGTGCAGCAGCACAGAAACAGCAGCGATGCCCTGGCCATCTGCCAGCCCAGGCGCAAGGCCATTGCTGTTATCAACATGTTCCCAGGCACAGCAGAGTAAGGTGATCAGCAGCACAGCAGCACGGCAAGCAGTGAAAGCAAAAAGCAGCCACTAAGGAGCCCTAGACTGTAACATACAGGAAGGCAAGCAAGCCCCATGGCAAGCACAGAAGCCTGCGGATTAATAACTAAACAGCAATAACAGCTATAAATTTTATCTAGCACATTCCAATCAAATCCGTCATTATCTCAAACCCTTCGAGCCCCACATTGGGCGCCAAAAAGGACTGTCGTGGTTTAGCCCCAGCCAGGAACTAAGCACCACGCAGCCGCTCGCTCACTCTCCCCTGGTGGGATGGGGGAGAGAATTGGAAGAGCAAAAGTAAGAAAACTTGTGGGTTGAGATAAAGACAGCTTAATAGGTAAAGCAAAAGCCACGCACACAAGCAAAGCAAAGCAAGGAATTCCTTCACCACTTCCCCTGGGCAGGCAGGTGTTCAGCCATCTCCAGGAAAGCAGGGCTCCATCACGCGTAATGGTTACTTGGGAAGACAAACGCCATCACTCCAAATGTCTCCCCCTTCCTTCTTCTTCCCCAGCTTTATATACTGAGCATGGCATCATGTGGTATGGAATAGCCCTTTGGTCAGTTTGGATCAACTATCCTGGCTGTGTCCCCTCCCAGCTTCTTCTGCACCTGGCAGAGCATGGGAAGCTGAAAAGTCCTTGACTAGTGCAGCAACACCTAAAACATCTCTGTATTATCAACACTGTTTTCAGCACAAATCCAAAACATAGCCCCATACCAGCCACTATAAAGAAAATTAACTCTATCTCAGCTGAAACCAGGACAGGAGTTCTTGTTATAAACAAATGGTACTGTAATTTTTCTTCAGTTAAGAAAATAGATACACAATGTATGATTTTATTCTGGTCCCGATTGTTAAACTAATCTGAAAAGGCCTAATGCACTTTCAATTTTCCTCGCATAATTAATGGCCAAAGGAGAGCCAGCAACATGCCCTGGTGGCAAAGAGGGCTAATGATATCCTGGGCTGCATTAGGAGCGTTGCCAGCAGGTCGAGGGAGGTGATCCTTCCCCTCTACTCAGTAGTGGTGAGGCCACACCTGGAGTGCTGGGTCCAGTTCTGGGCTCCCCAGTACAAAAGAGATGTGGAGCTACTGGAGAGAGTCCAGCACTAAGATGATGAAGGGACTGGAGCATCTCTCCTATGAGGGGTGGGAGAGACTGGGACTGTTCAGCCTAGAGAAGAGAAGGCTCAGGGGGGAGCTCATCAATGTATATAAATACCTGAAAGGGTAGGTTAAGTAGTGATGATGCAGGTGGCATATGGATGCTGTTGTGTCGCACGCTGCCCGGTATCATCTCATTCTTTTCCACCTTTCCATTTGTGTTCACTGGCTGCGTTATATTTCATACTGAAGTTGTACATTTTGAGGGCAAGGAAATATTTTTATTTTGTTTTGGTAGCACAATAAGTATACAATAACTGAAAAGAATATAAACAGTGATATTTATTGTGGGATATATGAAATACTTTCATATGAGTTTTAGTTTAGTTTTAATATTTATTTATGTATTAAGTTCTAAATGCTTATTACATTTATTCTAACATAATGTTATTTGTTAAATAATTTAACACAAATTATTTGTTAAATACTGAATTTTTAATGTATTTTTTTGATGGGTAATTATTTATTTTATTTCTATAGAAGTGATTTTCCACCAGAAGTGTCACCCTGTGCATAGGCCCAGATCAGTAAGAGCTTTTGCTGTCTCTTCATGCGGGACTCCCAGAGGAGGCACGGAGTTGGGGTTGAGCTTATTGCAGGAAAGGGGATAACTTTTCAGAGGGCTAAGAACATACTCAGTAGGAAATTGGAATCATTACTCTTTCCACTCCTGGCATGAGAAGTTGGGTTGGTTTAGTTATTTTTGATTAACAGTTGCCATGCTTTCTGAATGTGGACGTGTTACCTGTCAACACGTAGCTATATCCACTGTCACACTGGCTATTTAGGCTGACCCAGATCATATTAGTCACAACAGTGTTTTGCCAGCACTGCTACAAATCCTTGGCAGTTTAAACAATACTAAATATAGGACCATAAACCAAGCTGTTTATCTCTATGTATTAACATAAATAGTGTGGAAGTATCCCTTGTCCTCATACAAACATTTTCCCCAGTTTCATTGATCAGCATCCACTTTTCCCAGCATCTGTGGATGCAGTTTCTAGCTTGGTTTCTTTGGGCAGGTGAAATACTGCTTCCTGTGCAGGAACGGATGTGGCAGACTTTATATGCTTCGCAAGATATAAATGTTCTGACGTGCAGCTGTTCTGGTAGAAATTGGTTTTGAAACTGGCTTTGAACGTAGAAGCCAATATATCCATGCCATTGGCTTGTTTCTTGGGTTCAGATATTGCTGACAGCCAGCCAAATTACTCATACAACCTTATTACTAAACTGACTATGTTCAAAGCTGTTTCAGCCTTTCTTGGTGCAGCAGGTGACATTTGTGAGCTGATTATATGAACCTGTTCCTTTCCAAGGCAACTCCAAACCTAGCTAGCAGGACATTGATTCTGAGGAATTAGCAGTCTTCGGCTTTGATAACTAATGGCAGCAAAGAACAGTCTCAGAAGGAATTGAAATGATGTACCATTAGTAGATATATGCAAATCAGCGTGTCGGAATCTTTTTTTTTTTTTTTGGAAGAAGTGCCTTGACACTAGAAATTGGCAAAACAAAACAATTCTATTCTGATAAGTGATTAGATGAGAAATTGTTATGGATCAGATCTAATCCTCATGGTTAATTGAATTGTTTAAATAAGTTTTTACCACTTTTATTCTAGCAAGGTTTGAGGGCTATGAGGGCTATATTATTATTGAAGGGAGCTGGAATAGCACCATACTAAATCACCTCAGCTGGAAGTTTAAATCATCCTTACTGGTGCTGTGTGAGGATGAACCTAATGAATGTTTTCTTTAGTGGCAAAACTGGTTTAAGAGGTTTCTGCCACACCCTTCATCACCTCCCCAATTACACCGATGCAACTCTTTGAGGGCTGTGCTGTAACCTTTTATTAGTGAAATGAACTAGTTTTCAAACAAATCTCCTCCTTACTTTCCCTCTTTTTTTTTGAAACCCAGATAATTTCATCAATTCAGTTTACAGCACCTCCTCCAATGCACACAATACCATTAGCTCAGCTGAGGAGGTAACAAAATGTAACATCCTAATGGATTTCCTCTGCATAAAAATGCCTATTCTAGTGTAATTTTTCCTTCTCTTTTCTGCCATATAGGGTAGCTTATCTCAGCCTGGCTGGAAATCAGAGTTCTCAGGTTTGTTTACCAAAACTGTGTTGCTGAACTTTTTATTTTTACCCCTTTTTAACATATAACTCTGTTTTAATGTCTTGTTTTCATGGTATTGCTGTGTCTCAAACCTCTGACTAAGAGTTCTGAAAAGTCTTTTCTAGCAGCACAATACTACTGTTTTGCACATTTTTAGCTATGGACCAGTTTTCATGTCTTTACAGTCCTTTGCATTCTTTTTTTCTCTCTGTATTGCAGGGAAGAAAGGCTTATGTGCAATGGTGTGCTAAAAGGCTGGTTAACTGATGCCTATCAGCCATCTTTAAAGTTGGTCCTTCCTACTGCACACCCTATAGAAGCAGAAAAAGCAAAATACCTTTTCTGAAAGACTTGGATTCTGGGCAGATGCTTTGGCATGTGTAGATATGCTGCATAATAGAGCATATATTTTTCGAATTTCTTTCGTTCTGTATGGTAGGTGACCTTTTGCCTGCAAATTTATGGCCCAGTCAGCTGCTGTACTTTACGTATACTTCCTGATCAGCTACTTCAATCATAATGTTGTTGGTTTGAACTCTGTAGGGCAAGTTGCTGATCACTTTGGTTGCTGCTATGCTCTTCCTTGCAATAGAAAAAATACTTGAGATTTACTTGTGATCTCTTTTACCACACGGATCTACTGTCACCTGACATTTCCTTTTTACCTTAGAAGATAATAGACCAGTTATGAAGAAGGATGTATTTCACTGTTAAACACAGTGAAAAATGTCAATGGTTTATAAAAATAAGTGGAGAAATTATGCAAATATTATCATTGACCTTCATCATCATCATATTCCAGTAAGTTATGTTATGCTTGGGATGAATGAAAGATTTTTGCATAACTTCAATACGTAGCACATGATTCACTTGATCTGTTGGGGCATTTTGAGATTATGAGATTATGAGCAGACTTGAAGGGCTGACGTCTCTTCAGGGACACTGACTCAAACCAGCAAAGGGATAAGCATGCTTGTTGTGTTGTGCTGCCATGTTGCGTTTGGGTGTTATGACTCTGCCATCTGAATGGGTGTGTCGGGGAGGACACTGGATGTGCTGAAGATAACCCCCTCCCTGCCCTGAGAAGCTGGGTGGTGCCACATAGCGCTGGTGGTGTTGCAACAGGTCACCTGGGGCTAGGGGGACCTGAGGGAGCAGTGGCTTGACAAAACCTGTGGTAGGAAAGAGGGAGAAGAGCACCTGGCAGAAGAAAACAGATGACACAAAACCACTGACTGTTTCATTTGTGAAGGGAGAGGAGTGAGCTTTCATGCTGTGGATGATGGTTCCCATTCATGGGACCAGCCCATGAGAGCAATCACGCACAGCCGATGCCCTGGGAGTGTAACAGAGGGGCAAGAGAAAGAGCCAGTGCTGCAGCCTGCGTACACACCTTCCAGGCTTCATCACCATAGCCTGGGGAGAGGCTGTCTGGGGGAAACTTTCCCAGGGCTGCGGCACCTCCGTTTGCCTGTTGCTTGCCTCACTTGATGTCAGATCCATTTACAACATTCAAACATCCGCCCTTCGGAGCAGCCTCTGGGGACTTCTGTGTGGAAGTCCTGGCTGGGTTATCACAACACAGAATTGCAGCACCTCTGCAGTCTGGCACTAAATGCCTAATTCAGGGTCCCAAAAGACCTGTAAGAAGGCCACTCTTTCTTAACAGAGAAGACCAATTAATGAGCTACAGGAGGGACTGAACTATGAAGAGACAAAGCAGTGATAGTACAGAACTGCTTAGATTGGTCAAAGCAGTATCTGAAAAGGATGAAAGGAGAAAATACCGAGTGCCAACAAGTGCCAAACTAACACAGGATGGAAGAGTAGTGTGAAATGCTCGTACACAATGCTGGGTTTGACATAGGCTGTTATGAGTTGGACATTGTCGTAAGCTACCTAGAGACTGGAAAACAAAGTGTGATGGTATATAAAAATAGAGGGAGAAAATATATCTTACCTGGAATGCAATGATCAATTCTGTGTATTTCTCTACAAAGTGATCTAACAGGAACAATTAGACACAGGTAAGACAGAAGATAAAATAACTGAAAGAGGACCTTGCACAAGAGGGACACAAACTGCTGAAAAGTATAGAAAATTCATGAGCAATCCTTTCTAAAAAGATATAAGAGCAAAAGACTAACTTGAAAGACAGCAAATGGAAGAGTAAATATTTTATTGAACACATAATTGACCTGTATAACTCACAGCACCAACATCAATGTAAAAAGATTTAAGCATTTTAAATTATTTTTAAAAATAAGCACTTTTGTGGACTATGATGGCATTCAAAATTACATCAGAATGGATAAAGACATTTTGTATATTTATGTAAACTTATAACAGTAGAAGTCCTCCAAGTCATAAGAGAGTAAATGACTTTTAAGGAAAAAAATCCCCATATGTGAACAGAACTGAAACCCAGCTGTCTACATTTTGTGGGGTTTTGCTCTTTGTATGATCAATCAAATATGGTCTGTCTCAAGACAGTGAGCTGGATGGAGCGTTGATCTTATTTAATTTGGCAAATCCTGCTGGTCTTGCACACATTTTTTTCTGTGAGCTTTTTTGAGTGAATGGTACCTCTAAGCAATGAATAGACAATAGAAGGGATTATATGTGAGTAATATCCTTTTACTTCTGGTGTCCCTTTGCTTCGGAGTTTAGATAGGTTATCTGAGGTTTTGATTTTTTCAAAGGTCAGTGCTTTTAAACAGGTGCTTTTAAACAGGTGATAGTTATTTGATATTTGCATTATACATACGAAAATACAGCATTCAGTAAATCTTGTCTGTCTTCATAACCAGTAATACAGTTATCAGATATGCTACATGGGCAATTTAATTCTAGTCACCTATAGCAAGTCTCCTTGATAGAATAAAGAAATGTCTTCATAAGTAGTCCCCTTTTTGTGAGCATCCTTTTCTCATAACAAAAAGAATATCTTAGGATTGCAATTGTAATGCTTCTAAACATGGTAGTTTCCACTGAAAAAGGCAAATCGGCATACATTTTATTATCTATTATTTACGTGGAACTAGCATGTGCTAGGCACTTTATGGAGGGATTATAGAAGGGTATTTCCCTGAAGAGGTTACAGTACAAACAGGTGCAGGAGCAGAGATGGCAGGCGATAGAGCGCAAGTCTCTGAAAGCAGAGATGGAGTATCTCCTGCCTCGGATCTGTAATTTCCTCTCTTTAAATGTATGGCTGTGTTGAGTTTTTTCAATGACTTTTGCACAGTGATGACTAAGATTATAGGCATTGTTAGGAAAAGTCACATAAAAGCAATTTCATACTGGGAAAAAATATGGATCTTTTTCCTCCCCACTTGCCATAGCTTCATAAATTGTGACTGTTTTAGCTCAAGCTTTTCAATATAATCATTCCCAAGCAGTGACTCTGTATCCGGAGTATCCTGTAGCAAGCAAACATTGATCACTTATCCGTTGCTTTTGGAAGATGTCATCCCTTACTGCTGCTGGTTGAGTGGAGCATATATTCTCTCCTCAGTCTGAAACTGTAAACGCTCTTTAGTATTATAGTTCCTGTAATTGTTAGCAGCTGAGGAGCAGATACACAATCCCCTCAGCTATCCCTTAAGTGATGTGACAACCTCACCAGAACGGCAGAGGAGACCTTAGAAGGTAGCATCTGCTTCAGGCACCTCAACTAATTCTGTGAATTGGGAAAATTTATGTAAGGGTTAACAAGGCAGGCTAGTCTGAGCACCTAGTTTAATATAACCTTGTTGCAAACTTTCCTGTAGTAAAGTCTTTCTCATTCTACACTTTCCTCTGGGTCTGGGTGCATACTGTGTAGCACCTGGAAGGATAATGTCTGTCCTTCAGAAGGAATTAGAGAAGTATTGGAGAGGTCACAGAACCCCTCATCACCATAAATGAGCTGCGTCCTGGTTTCGGCTGGGATAGAGTTAATTTTCTTTCTAGTAGTTGATATAGTGCTGTGTTTTGGATTTAGTATGAGAATACTGTTGATAACACACTGATGTTTTAGTTGTTGCTAAGTAATGCTTATGCTAGTTAAGGACTTTTCAGCTTCCCATGCTCTGCCAGGTGCAGAAGAAGCTGGGAGGGGGCACAGCCAAACTGGCTAAAGGGCTATTCCATAGCCATGCCCAGTATATAAACTGGGGGGAGTTGACCAGGGGGCAGCTATCGCTGTTCGGGGACTGGCTGGGCGTCAGTCAGTGGGTGGTGAGCTGTTGCATCGCTTGTTTTTTTTCCTTGGGTTTTGTTCCTCTCTCTCTCTCCCCCCCTTGTTGTTTTCCTTTTTATTACAATTTGTTAATATTATTATTTTATTTCAATTATTAAACTGTTCTTATCTCAACACACAAGTTTTCTTACTTTTGCTCTTCCAATTCTCTCCCCCATCCCACCGGGTGGGGACAGTGAACGAGCGGCTGTGTGGTGCTTGGCTGCCGACTGGGGCTAAACCATGACAGTCCTTTTTGGCACCCAATGTGGGGCTCGAAGGGTTTGAGATAATAACAGATTAACCAGAGCGCATTAAGGAATTTATATCTGTTAATAGTTGTGAGTCACAATATTGATTGTTCTTGATATTAGTTTGTGATCTGCACCTTGCTCATTTTTTTGCTGTACGTGTTAAAGATCGGTGTTGGTTTTTGCAGTTTGCTGTGCTCTGCAGTGATTAGTGATGTTTTGCCTGTGAGATTTGTTATTAAAACACTGTCCTTGAGCTTAATCTGGTATTTGGGCTTTGTACTGAAGCCATTATTGTACTTTGGGTACCACCTTGTGGAAACAATTAGCAACTATAGTTCTTCTGAGAGGTTTTTTATGGAGGAAATACAGAATGGCACCTTCGCTACCTTCTATGATGTTTCCTCCTTCATTACAATAACTGTTCAGTATCCTGAACATCCTAGGGTAGTTAAGATACTTCTATTGGTATTTCTTGGGAATGTTGTTTCGGTTTTGTCTAAGGTTAATAAGAAATTTAAGAATATCATCCAGAGATCTGCCCCAAAGCTGGATAGTTATGAGTAGCAGGGTGTGTAGGATAGCATGGGCAAATGCCTAGGATGGTGGGCACCTCCAGTGTTTTGGAACGTCACCCCGAACAAGTGCAGAATCCTTAAAAAACTAGTAGAATATTTGGAAGAAGTATTCTGTCACCCTGTCAATTCTAGGGAGACACAAATCACTGCAATGTGCTGGGGCCTGGCCCATGCCTACCAAGCCCTGTTCAACACTTTTCAGTACCCTCAAGGGGAAGAGAAGGTCTCTGGATCTGATGACAAAACGATAGGCGCTGCGGCTACTGCAACCCTGGCAACAGGCACTGCAGCTGAACCAGGGAGCCAACCTGTGCTGGTATCAGTCACCCCTATACACAAGAAGAAATCTTGGAAGCAAAAGTCAGCTCATTTAGAAAGGGATGATGAAAAAGCAGGGCCATCATGACGAGAGGAGGAGGAAGAACTCTTAAACGAGATGGAAACCACCCGATCACTATCCCTGAGTGAGCTGTGAGATATGCGAAAAGATTTCAGCCATCGTCCAGGTGAGCACGTTGTCACCTGGCTGCTCCAATGCTGGGATAATGGGGCCAGTAGCCTGGAATTAGAGGATAAGGAAGCCAAACAGCTGGGATCCCTTTCTAGGGAAGGGGGCATTGACAAAGCGATTGGAAAAGGGGCACAAGCCCTCAGCTTCTGCAGGCAACTCCTGTCAGGTATGAAGGAAAGGTATCCCTTTAAGGAAGATGTTATATATCGCCCAGGCAAATGGACCACCATGGAGAGAGGTATCCCTTACCTGAGGGAATTAGCCATGCTGGAGGTGATTTATAGTGACCTGGACAATGAGCAGTTATCCAAAGATCCAGATGAAGTCCGGTGCACATGACCCACATGGCAGAAGTTGGTACAGAGAGCACCAGTGTCGTATGCCAACTCATTGGCAATACTGACCTGGAAAGATGAAGAGGGACCAACGGTGGATGAAGCTGCTAGTAACCTCCGGGAATACGAAGAAAATATCTCCTCCTCCCTCGTCTCGGCTGTGGAGAAACTGTCCCGGGAGTTCCAACGGTTCAAAGAGGATATGCCCTACACCTGTATGGACCAGTATCTCAGCTATTAGGAGTCAGCATTCTTCTGCTCAAGAGAGAGGATATAGTGGGTACACACCACTGGGCACCCTATGTTTTACCTGCGTGACCACAGAGAGGATATGATGAAGTGGGATGGAAAATCTACCTCGACCCTAGAGGCATGGGTACGTGAGTTGCAAGGAAGAAAAACAATAACACAAGTGGGTTCTTCTAGGAAAATGGCTGCTCCAGTTTCAGGTGGACAGTTCCCTAGACAGAATAAAAGGACTGATCTTACTCCTGATTTTAATGAAGGAACTTCTGACTCGTCTGTACAAGAAGTGGGTAATGAATACTCTGACCAGGGCTAGAGGGGCCCTGCCTCCAGCCAGGTGGAGGAAAGGCACAACTGGGTTTACTGGACTGTGTGGATTTGATGGCCTGGCACTTCAGACCCACAGGAGTATAAGGCTCTAGTAGACACCGGTGCACGGTGTACCCTAATACTATCAAGCTATACAGGGGCAGAACCCATCCGTATTTCTGGAGTGACAGGGGGATCCCAACAGCTAACTGTACTGGAAGCTGAAGTGAGTCTAGCCAGGAATGAGTGGCAGAAGCACCCCATTGTGACTGGCCCAGAGGCTCCGTGCATCCTTGGCGTAGACTACCTCAGAAGAGGGTATTTCAAGGACCCAAAAGGGTACTGGTGGGCTTTTGGTATAGCTGCCTTGGAGACGGAGGAAATTGAACAGCTGTCCACCTTGCCTGGTCTCTCAGAGGACCCTTCTGTTGTGGGGTTGGTGAGGGCTGAAGAACAACAGGTGCCAATTGCTACCACAACGGTGCACTGGAGGCAATATCGCACCAACCAAGACTCCCTGATACCCATCCATAAGCTGATTTGTCAACTGGAGAGCCAAGGAGTCATCAGCAAGACTTGCTCACCTTTTAACAGTCCTATATGGCCAGTGTGAAAGTCTAATGGAGAGTGGAGACTAACAGTAGACTATTGCAGCTGAAGGAATTCAGGCCGCCACTGAGTGCTGCTGTGCTGGAGGTGCTAGAACTTCAATACGAACTGGGGTCAAAGGCAGCCAAGTGGTATGCTACAATTGATATTGCTAATGCATTCTTCTCAATCCCTTTGGCAGCAGAGTGCAGGCCACAGTTTGCTTTCACTTGGAGGGGCGTTCAGTACACTTGGAATCGACTGCTCCAGGGGTGGAAACACAGCCCTACCATTTGCCATGGGCTGATCCAGACGGCACTGGAACAGGGTGAAGCTCCGGAACACTTGCAATACATTTATGACATCATCATGTGGGGCAATACAGCAGAAGAGGTTTTTGAGAAAGGGAAGAAAATAGTCCAAATCCTTTAGGCCAGTTTTACCATAAAACAAAGTAAGGTCAAGGAACCTGCACAGGAGATCCAGTTTTTAGGAATAAAATGGTAAGATGGACATCATCAGATCCCAATGGATGTGATTTTAAAAATAACAGCTATGTCTCCACCAACTAGGAAACATAAGCTTTCTTAGGCATTGTGGGTTTTTGGAGAATGCATATTCCAAACTGCAGTCTGATCGTAAGCCTTCTCTATCAAGTGACCCAGAAGAAGAAAGATTTTAAATGGGACCCTGAGCAACGACAAACCTTTGAACAAATTAAGCAGGAGATAGTTCATGCTGTAGCCCTTGGGCCAGTCTGGGCAGGGCAAGATGTAAAAAATGTGCTCTACACCGCAGCCGGGGAGAATGGCCCTACCTGGAGCCGCTGGCAGAAAGCACCAGGGGAGACTCAAGGTCGACCCTTAGGGTTTTGGAGTCAGGGATATAGAGGATCCGAGGCCCGCTATACTCCAACTGAGAAACAGATATTGGCAGCATATGAAGGGGTTCGAGCTGCTTTGGAAGTGGTTGGTACTGAAGCACAGCTCCTCCTGGCACCCCGACTGCTGGTGCTGGGCTGGATGTTCAAAGGGAGGGTCCCTCTATACATCATGCAACTGATGCTCTGTGGAGTAAGTGGGTCACACTGATTACACAATGGGCTCGAATAGGAAACCCCAATTGCCCAGGAATCTTGGAATTAATCATGGACTGGCCAGAAGGCAAAGATTTCAGAATATTGCCAGAGGAGGAGGTGACACGTGCTGAAGAGGCCCCACTGTATAATAAACTGCGAGAAAATGAGAAGCAATATGCCCTGTTCACTGATGGGTCCTGTCATATTGTAGGAAAGCATCGGAGATGGAAAGCTGCTGTATGGAGTCCTACATGATAGGTTGTAGACACTGCTGAAGGAGACAGTGAATCAAGCCAATTTGCAGCAGTAAAGACCATCCAGTTGGCTTTAGACATTGCTGAACAAGAAAAGCGGCCAGTGCTCTATCTCTATACTGACTCATGGATGGTGGCAAATGCCCTATGGGGGTGGTTGCAGCAATGGAAGCAGAGCAACTGGCAGCGCAGAGGAAAACCCATCTGGGCTGCCACATTGTGGCAAGATATTGCTGCCCGGGTAGAGAACATGGTTGTAAAAGTATGTCATATAGATGCTCATGTACCCAAGGGTCGGGCCACTGAAGATCATCAAAACAACCAGCAGGTGGATCAGACTGCTAAGACTGAAGTGGCTCAGGTGGATCTGGACTGGCAACATAAGGGTGAATTATTTATAGCTCGGTGGGCCCATGACACCTCAGGCCATCAAGGAAGAGATGCCACATATAGATGGGCTCGTGATCGAGGGGTGGACTTGACCATGGACGCTATTGCACAGGTTATCCATGAATGTGAAACATGCGCTGCAATCAAGCAAGCCAAGCAGTTAAAGCCTCTCTGGTATGGAGGACGATGGCTGAAATATAAACATGGGGAGGCCTGGCAGACCGATTATATCACACTCCCACAAACCTGCCAAGGCAAGCGCCATGTGCTTACCATGGTGGAAGCAACCACCGGATGGCTGGAAACATATCCCATGCCCCATGCCACCGCCAAGAACACTATCCTGGGCCTTGAAAAACAAGCCCTATGGTGACATAGCACCCCAGAAAGAACTGAGTTGGACAATGGGACTCGTTTCTGAAACACCCTCATAGACCCCCGGGCCAAAGAGCACGGCATTGAGTGGGTATATCACATCCCCTGTCATGCACAAGCGTCCGGGAAAATCAAGCGATATAATGGACTGTCAAAGACTACACTGAGAGCAATGGGTGGTGGGACATTCAAACATGGGGATACATATTTAGCAAAAGCCACCTGGTTAGTCAACACTAGGGGATCTGTCAATCAAGCTGGCCCTACCCAATCAAAACTTTTACATACTGTCGAAGCAGATAAAGTCCCTGTACTGCACATAAAAAATATGCTGGGGAAGACAGTCTGGGTTACTCCTGCCTCAGGCAAACGTAAACCCATTCGTAGGATTGCTTTTGCTCAAGGACCTGGCTGCACTTGGTGTGTAATGCGAAAGTATAGGAAGTCCATTGCACCTCAAGGGGATTTGATTTTGGGTGAAAATAGCCAATGAACTAAATGGTGTGATGTTAATTGCTACATAATTATGTCATCGTATGTCATCACTTCTGTGGTTGCTATATGCCATATCAATGGTATTACAGTAGGAATCACCCAGGTTAATGAAGAATGAACTTTGATGAAACCAAGCAAAGTGCAGTGGTGTTGGAACCAGAACTGGCTTCAGCATGCAATAATCCAACACCACACACCATCTCTCCTGCCCTGAAGGACTGTTATGACAGATGGAGCCCAGAGTCATGGACTAAATGAACGCAATGGACATTTTAGAGGGATGGCCCATAGACTAAGGGAATTATATCCGTGTGTATATATGAAAAGACAGGGAAAGTGGTGGTGATTAATTGGAATGTGTTGGAAAGAGTAGGGCCTGGGCATGACGTAGATGGTATAGAATAAGGGTTGGATACTGTCCTGGTTTCAGCTGGGATAGAGTTAATTTTCTTCCTAGTAGTTGGTATAGTGCTGTGTTTTGGATTTAGTATGAGAATACTGTTGATAACACACTGATGTTTTAGTCGTTGCTAAGCAGTGCTTACACTAGTCAAGGACTTTTCAGCTTCCCATGCTCTGCCAGGTGCAGAAGAAGCTGGGAGGGGGCGCAGCCAAACTGGCCAAAGGGATATTTCGGTGGGTGGTGAGCTGTTGCATCACTTTTTTTTTCCCTTGGATTTTGTCATCCTGTCGTCGTCCTGGCCCCCCTGCCTGGCCCCCGTTTTCATTTTCATTACAATTTTTTTTTTTTTTTTTTTTTCCAATTATTAAACTGTTCTCATCTCAACCCACAGGGTTTTCTTACTTTTGCTCTTCAGATTCTCTCCCCCATCCCACCGGGTGGGGAGGGTGAGTGAGCACCTGTGTGGTGCTTGGTTGCTGACTGGGGCTAAACCACATCAAGCTGATTGCTGCCTGGGTCAGTGCAGAGGCTGGAATTAAATCACCATCAACCTGCTCTGTGCATAATGAACAGAAAAATGTGTTGAGATTTTATTTTTTTTTAATGCTCATGATACAGTTGTTTGGATTCAAATTAGTGAAAGCTTGGATTAATTGTACAGTGCAAACATATATTAAATTTAGGAACCTGGAGCTTGCAAGGGACTTTCTAGGTCTGCAAGCTCAATTTCTGCTTGTCATGTATAGCCTCATGATATTGCTCCATCCATAAAGTTACCAAGCTTCATCAGGCTCCATTTTAAACATAGCTGGGTTCTTTCCCCAGTACTGAAACTGTATGGCTGCTCCAAAACTCTTCTCTGAAGCTTAAAAACCTTTTTTGAATTTCTAGGCTAAATTTATTCATGCTACATCAAAGCTATTTGTTTGTGTGGCAATATTATTTATCTAAAGCATTTCTTTTCCCTTGGTAGTACTTGTATGCTGATGCATTAATAGGGAGCTACTATATCACTTTTCAGCCTCTGTTCAGCTGTGCCAAGGAAGCCAACCCCTTTTATCTTCCTCTCATAAAATAGTCTCTATTCCCCTGATGGTTTCAGTAACCTTTCTGTGCTCTTCTTCCAGTGTGAATTCATCCTTTAAGTGTGGATATACAGAATGAAGTAGATTAGTCCAGATAAGGTCTGATCTGCATCTTACTCAAATACCACACCTCTAGTTCTGCTATGCTGAAGACATCTTGATGTGATGGAGCATTGCAGCTGCCCTTTTTGTGTTTGTGTCACATGGGTCAGTTTTAGATACGCTATGATATACTCAAAATACACATCTTTATTCTCTTCCAAACTTGGAGTTCATTGTCTGTCACAAAATGCTTTCAGGAAAACTAAGCAACTGGGGCTGGTCCTCATACGGATATGAGACAGGGAAAGGTAGAAAACGGAGTAGGAGAAAATGGTTAGTTCTTGAAGTAGGAGAATGTCACAAGGGTTGTTCCTTGGAGGCCTGTGTTGGGACTTGTGCTGTTCAACATATTCATAAATGACCTGGAAGAGGGAGGTAACAAAGTTTACTAAAGACACAAAATTATTTAAGGCAGTAAGGATGATGGAAGAGCCACGGGGCAACTAGGCAATAAAATGACACTTGAAAATGAGTGTGGATAAAATGTTAAGTCATGCACACAGCAAAACCAGTCATAGTTTCACGTATGAAGTGATGGGATCTGCACTGGTGGATCCCTGGATACCTCTGAGGGGCAAGATCCTGGGGTTCTGATAGACAGAGCCAAGAAGGTGTCAGCTCAGTAGTAGTCAGAAATGCCAGTCAAATGTCCAGCGTTATTAGGGACGGAGTAGAACACAAGGTGAGAAACCTTCTCTGCAACTTCATAAATCTGATTCAGCTGCGTCTGGCGTGCTCCGTGCAGTTCCGATTCTCTTATCTCAAAGTGGATAAAGCAAATAGAAGGTGAGCAAGAAAAAAAGCCATTAATTAATACAATTTTCTGGGGTTCAAAAGACTGAGTTTGGGTAAATTATTCATAATGTCATTAAAATTCAAATACAACTGAAGTTTCCTGTCGGGTTAGCTAACACAGAGAAACTACACCTCATGCGTTTCTTCTCTAAGACTTTGTATGTTGTAATGATGAGACGTTTTGCCCGTCCTTCATTGTCTGGAAGTATCTCTATGCATCTTAAATAAAAAGAATATTTCCTTTTCTTGCTCTGCTGGAAAACTTACAAGGGCAATGCTTCTGCTATTAAATTCATTAATGTAGAGGGGAAATCTCTCATGTTCATATAAAACCTGAAGGGGCTTGCAGAGCAGTTGGTTTCACAGGGGAGCAGGCGGGGATTCCCAGGGGCCCTCAGGGAATGTCTGCCCGGTCCAGTGCTGCTCTGGACAGACTGGGTGAGTGCAGAGTGAGCCCAGTTCAGAGATCAGAAGCAGCATAACCCTGTACGCACTGGGCTCTGCCTGGGCTCTTCAAGATAGCTAGTTGCAGTAGCTCTGGAAAATGCTTCCCTGTACAGCACGAATGTAACCTGAATGAGCTGGCAGATTTGGGGCTGCAGAATTACTAGGGCCTGTCTGCACTTGCTTGATTTGATGTCAGTGTAAAGACTGCCCAAACTAGATTTCAAGAGATTTCCCCTTCCTTGCTGCAATGAAAACAAAATACTTATTTTTTGGTTGGCAAACAGAAGAAAGCATTCTTGGTTTACTGTTCTTTTCTGTGCCTATGATTTAAATTTAGAACCAGGCTGTCTGGCAGAGTGTGCTTTGGCAGCATAGCTGCTTGCGCTAGGTACAACTGTAATTTCACGCATTTGTGGAATTGAGATTGCTGGCCATGATCAGCCTGTACACCAGTGGATACGTTCCTGCACTCTGAACAGATCACTGTTGATACTTCTAGTGTGTAAATGACTAGGCAAAAATCCAGCCACACTCGTTAGATCCTAGGAGTTTTGCTGTGAAAATGTTTGTTCTGCTTTTAGATATCTGATGGATTATCATCTAAACACCTTGCAGAAGCATGGAAGTATATAGTGTGGAATGCTGATACTTCTATGTAATTTAAATTATTTTCACAAAAGGTCAGAGTGTTTTACTACAAAGTAAATGTAGGAACATTTTTCTGAAGTATGGATTATTCCACTTGACAAGGTGGGTAAAAGAAGTTACATCACTTTGTAAAACTAAACAAAAAGGTCAGCAGGAAAACCCAGAATAAAACAGAGTTTTCCTGGCATAGGTTCCCACTCCTGACTAGGCATTACTTCCTTCTCCAAAATAAGCATTTATACAATTATGTTCACAATTTTGAAATATAAATTTTTTTTTTTTTACTTGCGTATTGCTAGTACTTAGGCTTTGTTTGCCTGCTTACAACAGACCTTTGAACAGCATTTGTCAAGAATAGCAGAATTCAGAATAGCAATAGTGAAGCAGATTTTTTTTCCTCACATAATATAGCCAATATCAGATTGGTACATGAGCTCCCAGCTTTAGCTCAACCTGTGCCTCCTCTGCTTTGTTCCAGGTTATGGACACACAGTGCCTTTATCTGATGGAGGAAAGGCCTTCTGCATCATCTACTCAGTCATTGGGATCCCGTTTACACTGCTTTTCCTGACAGCAGTGGTACAGCGCATCATTGTATATGTTACCAGGAGGCCTGTACTGTATTTCCACATTCGCTGGGGCTTCTCCAAGCAGGTTGTTGCAATCATCCACGCTATAGTCCTTGGGTTCATCACTGTCTCGTGCTTCTTCTTAATCCCAGCAGCAATATTTTCTGTTCTGGAAGATGACTGGAATTTTTTGGAATCTTTTTACTTCTGTTTCATTTCCCTGAGCACCATTGGCCTCGGAGACTATGTGCCAGGAGAAGGCTACAATCAAAAATTCCGAGAGCTGTATAAAATTGGAATTACATGTAAGTGTCAAACTAACCAGATAAATAAAAGGCATTTTATATAAAAAAAAAATAACCACACCTTCCCTCTCCATTCTGTGGATGGTGATTGTTTTGTGAGCTGTCAGCAAGCAAACTGGGCATTGTAGGCAGCTGTTCAAAGACGAAACCTTTAAATAAGGTCAGTTTCCTTAGTTAAGAAAGAAAAAACTAAAACCAGAATTCCATTGGGCTAAACGGTGGCTACATAATCTCTTATTAATAGTAGAAAAAAATGCTTACATTACTGTTACGAAAATGGTTATGAGCATCTTGGGCTAAGATTTCAATGCATCACAGAGCCAGGAAGATGATCCTTTTAACCTAAGGTCATCTCATAAGGTGAGATGACAGGTGGACAGAGACGAATCGAGGAGCAACGGGAAATGAGGCAGAATACCAAAGTTTCTGACTTCAGTTGTAACAGAAGGTAGGTGAAGCTGGCACTGGTACATACCAGCTGTCAAAGAGAGACAAGTAGACTGAGATGATAGCAAAGCAAGACCATGAATGTTAAATTTAAATTGTTTAATTATGTTTGACACAGAAGAGAGGCACAGTGATCAGTGATTTGATCAAAGTAGAGCTAAGAAAATTATCTTTGTGTTGTCATTCTGAATGAATGTATGCTGAGGGCAGTATTCTCCAGTGACAGTGTTTTGAAGCATCCCAGTTTCTGGTACGGCTTCAGTCTGCGCAGTCCGGGGTCATCAGATGCACCAGTTAAAAGATCTGAACAGCCAAAACAAACCTTTCCTGTCAGGTCCATTTCTTAGGCTGGTATGCATTTGTCTGTGCTCCTGTGCATGATCCAGCAATCTTAATGTAGGCAAAGTATCCATTAACTTGGTTTTGTATTTTACCTAAAGAAAGACTGGGCCTTGAATTTTCATTCCTTGAAGCAGAGCTTTGAACTAGCCAACAGAACAGTTTAGTTTATTCTCCTGCTGGGCCTGTTGTCATTGCAGGAGATTTCCCCCTCTACCCATCGTGTTTATCTTACCAGCAGTAGCTTTTAATTATCACCCTGCTGATCTGTAGAGTTGATTTGGGGATGCTAAATGATGAAGTGAATGGAGAAAGTCCCGCATAGCAAAGGCCTTGTAAAAATTTTAGCCATTCTGAAAACTCAAAATTAGAAGAAAAGATTATGGCTCAGATTATCCTTTTTCAAACTTTAGAACACTTAGGAAATAAATTGCAGGAAATACTAAAAGAAAAAGTAGCTTTTATGCAAAGTTATGACCTTAGAATATTTAATTTCAACCGCTTTTAAGGTCATAACTTTTAAATTATTCTTTTTCCTTTCATGTGAACAATTCAAGGAACCAAACAGGATGTATAAAATGTTTTCTCTTGCTGAACCTAAATTTTCTTCAAGAAAAGTTTTGGAGTTCTACATCAGAAAATGCTTCATGAGTGCTACAGGCTTTTCAAGAATTTTTAGGAGAACACAAGTCCTGTTCTAAATCAAGTGGTGATCAGCTGGGCTGAATTTCAGAGATGATTACAAAATTCTCAGTGCAGATTTATAGATGCCTTTTAATTGGCATAGCTTTGTCACTTCTTCCTGGTGTTAATGCATAGCTCCCCTTTGATGTCATGAGTTAAAGCTTAAAAACAATTCATAAACTTTAGCTGTAGTGCTGATTTAGATCAGTAGCTCGTATTGCAATATTGATTTAATGTTGCTCCTGGAAGGAAAAGGAGAGTGTTATTGCCAGTGAATAATCTGTAACTACAGGTGAAATATTTATGCCTTTAGGTAACAGAACAGTGACCATATGTAGATTATAATAATTAATCTGTGTTGCTCTTTCAGCACATTTAATGTTCAGCCTTTGGGGGAGCATGTTGCACTAATAATTATACACTTAGTTTCTGCTTGATTTAGTCATTGAAACGATAAAATACTCAAGGAGTCATGCTCCTCATTAAATTGTAATGAACGGTAGCAGGGATCTAATGAAACATTGAGATTAAGAAATGCTTATTTTAACACTTGCCCTCACATTCTAGATGTGTATGTTTGGATAAGATAAAAAAAAGATTACAGTGGGCTGTTAACCATACGAAGCTCCATTTCCAAAAGTCTCAGTCTATGAGAGCTGACTATTACCTTTAAAAATCAGAGTCAGTACACCACCAAAGTCATCAGTAATACCATTTAAGTAACACTTCCAAGTTTGGATAATTTATGTATGTTAGTAAAACATTGCAGATAATCTTCAAGGTATCATCACATATAGCAACTTTGCCAGGTTTTTAAAATATCAGCAGTAATTTTACAGTAATTTTTCATTTTGATCTTATTGGTTTTGTACACATTTCTAGTTGCTTTATTTTTCCACTAATTTCAGGGTGTTGGATATCTTCTTATAATTTTAAAGGAAAATAATTCAAAAGTTTTCATGAAATGTAAGTGATTTGTCCTGCTAAGCTGGTACAAACAACAAATAACCATAATTAGCTGCCATATTTTTTACTTCTACTTGTAACATGTAGGAATATTAAGGGGAAAAAAATCTTTTGAAGAGCACTTAATCATGAAGGCCATAAGTAAGTGGAGGAGCGTACATGTGGTAAATTTTAGTATTCTGTTTCATTTAATGCCTTTACATATTTTTCTCTTGTACAGTTGTGACAGAATTAAAGCCACTAGAGTTACTTTTTTGATTATGTGGGGTCTTGTTGACTGTAGAATGAAACAGGAAAAAAAGGATTCGACAGTCCAAAGTGGGTTACAGAGCTCTGAAACTGGGTCATAAAGAAAATTAACACGCTATTCAGAGATGACAGGGGTGGGAAAAGTTACAGGGTTAAAACTGTTCCAGCTGACTTAATTTGCTAATAATTAAAACAATCCTTTTTTATTTTGTACCCAGGTTATCTCTTGCTGGGCCTTATCGCAATGTTGGTGGTTCTTGAGACTTTCTGTGAACTCCAAGAGCTCAAAAAGTTTAGGAAGTTGTTTTATGTGAAGAAGGACAAGGAAGAGGACCAAGTGCGTATAATGGAACATGACCAGCTCTCCTTCTCTTCCATCTCAGACCAAGCAGCCTCCATGAAGGACGATCAGAAGGCAAATGAGCCTTTTGTGACTTCCCAGTCCCCAACTTCCAATGACAGCTCTCTAAACAATTAATACAGGGGTATCCATACTGTTGTTTTGGTGCATTTATGCTACTTACCATAAGAAATAGAATGCCTCATATTTTTTTTCTGAAAATATAAAAGCTGGAAGACTGTGCTACTTTAACAAGGATTTGTCACTTCTGACATAGAAAAGACTTCTGGGAAAAATGTGGGAGCCACCCTGGGAACAGGGAAAAAATGTAGGATGTGGCTGGGAATATTAGGGCATTTTGCTTGAGGGATAAGGAGTTAGGTGTACCACTTTCAGAGGTGCCAGAAAGGAAGGCTTGCACAAGCAACTTCAACATCTTTAGGAGAGCAGGCCTTCACTGACATCCAACTCATTTGGTTGCATGCGCCATCTTGCAACTGGGTGACATAGCAAATTTTGGGATGTGCACTTTCGATTGTCAGAAGTGTAGTCGCATATTTAATCCAAACGCACCAAATATCTTAATCTGGAAAGCATTTCCAGAGCAATGTCTACAGATCTGCTGGAGGGGGGAATATCTAGTTCATCCCTGTATTACCCAGTAACTTGCAGGTGCAAATAATAATTCTAGGAATGAAAAAACAAGGCTCTAGCCCCTCTTTTGTCCATGCCATTTGCATTCAAATTTCCTACTTCCTTAAAAGGTCCCCCAATCACAAGAAAAATGTTGTCCTGAAGAGAGTGTGCCTTGAGTCTTCCATGCTGTTTGTATGAAATACTTTTGTAAACTCTGAGAGATAGAAAGTTCAATTCAAAGTGCTGGGTGAGATGGGGTTGTAGGGAAGGGATACAGCAGCATTTCAGTCCTCTGTCCTCTGAAATGGGCAGGAGTGGGTTTTTAGCTATGTGGAATGGAATGAAAAAGAGTCAGCATATGCCAAGATTGGCATAGTCATGTGCTTATGGCATTCTTCTAGTAGATGGTTGAAATCTCTTCAGCAGGAGAAGGACTCAGTGCTGTTTCTTCCACAGTCCAACCCAGTGTGTGCTCTCCGCTGAGCTGATAGGTAAGCGGAGGAACAGAAATAGTGTCACCTTTGAACGTAGCCCCTTTTTCTTCTTTTGCTTTTCTAACTAGTACTCGGACCACTTTGGAGGAGAAGGGAATGTTTCAGGGCAAAACAATTTTTCAGTTTTTCATATGGCAAGAAAAAAGGAAAAATGTCACATTTGGTTCGGATGGAACCGAAATTTTTTCCCCTTGGGAAAAGTCAATAAAAAGTCAAGATCTCGCTCAGCTTCTGAAGCTGGAACCTCTTTGGCTGTAACAGGAGAGGTGTTTTAGTCCAGCTACCAGTCACTGTGCTGAATGCAGGGACCTTGGAGTGAATTTCAGTGAGCAGGAGATGAGACTTAAGTGGTTGTAGTACTCTCTCTTCTGGCCTTAAGAACCTATGATATGAGAATTTTGGTAATGCTTTGCAATGAACAAAAGATTTGAAGCACAAATAGCCATATTAGGACAGCCTCCCACATAGGCATAGTGTAGAGGAGAGCCTTTTCCCTGCAGTGCAAGCATGCCAGATTGCCTGTAATTTGGCTTTTAGTGTTTAGAGCTGAATAATATTTTACGGTAAAAGAAAAAAATGCAGTGTGTCTAGATTTAGCGCACATGGGAAAAATACTTGAAAGTAAATAACCCAAAATATACTGTGTTTGAGCTTAATTATAGCTAGCATCAAACAGATTTTATATCTTTACTGGAAAAACTTACTTTATGGTTAAATCAGCTGAAAGTCTTCAATTAAGATTTATATTTATAGAAAACCAGAGCTAAAGGTTTTGGTTGTTTTGGGTTTTATAGATTAGGTGAGAGCATACTGTGTTTGCATGTTCCCAGGAAAGTGGCTATTTTTATACTGCTTAAGTTAACACAGTTCTATTTATAATGAATGTTAACCAATATATATGTACATATATACATAAATATATTTATATACTGTACATATATCATAAATCACCAGAGTTTAATAGACTTAGGAATGGCATTTTAGATAATTTTTTTCCCTAGGCTTCTCTTTATACAGTGGATAATTGAAAACTATGGCATTAAAATGACACTGACATAAAATTGAGTACTGTACTACAAGAAACATTTATACTGTTTTTTTTCCAGTGGAATTTTACTGATTGTTTTCAATACCTTAAAATTCAAGATTTCTTTTAATTTCAGTGTAACATTAAGCTCTAAAGGATATGCACAGATGCTAAATGATATACAAAGTTAATTTTGCAGCGTGTACACAATTGCAAAATGTAGACATGTGAAACAAAAGCACAGAATTCAAAGCAGAAGCGATAAACTGAGCAGTATGCTTTGATGTAGGTGAGTATTTTTATTTTAAACTTAAATAAAAAGTCTGGTTTTTGCCTGCCTGCACTATGAAGTGGGGGAGTATTTTCTTTAGTGGGGGGTGTGTGTGTGCATATACTGTGCAAATATCCTGTCTGCGTTTGTCAAGATTGTGCATCCTTTAGTTAGCCTTCCCCAACTCAAGAAGGGACCGTTAATGCCAGAGTGTGTTACCTAACCTTGATATTAATTGTAGCTTAGTATTGTGTTGATTATTCCTATAGAAAAAAAGCATTCCAAAGTGTGTTTGGTTTTGTTTCAGATGCTGACTGATTATAGCAAATAAAAAATAGTGGCATAACATTTATCTTGTCTTTATAACCTAACTACTCCAATATTTGAGGAAATGTAAAAAACTGTCACTGCATGTTATCAGTACACCATTGATGAAAACAATGGCCTTCAGTTCCTGCAGCTTTTACATCTTCATGTGAAGCTAACACACAAGATCAGAATCATTAAAACTGGAATCCAGATTAGAAGAAAGATTATCGTGCAAGAACCTTAGTATAAAGTGCATATCTTTCCCAGAGGCAAACCGTGAAGTGGGTGCACGTACATCCAAATGGAAAGCATGGGTCGTGAAACAAAAGTGCTGAAACAGAAGTTGCAAGAGGGAGTTAAAAATGTGAGCAAATGACTTGTATGCAGAAGAGAAGTGCCTGGGTCCTATCCTCACTCTCCTGTCTTCAATTGATCCAGGCATATATCTCATTAATAGCTTTATACCCACGCTACAGATGACATTTGCCATCTTCTCTTTGTCTTTCAGTCATTAAAGATAAATGTGTTTTATTATTATTTCAAGGGAAAGAACTGGCAGGCTATTCAGTTGTGTTGGGGGAAAGAAAATGGAAGAACCCACTTGAGTTTTGATCTTGGAGCTAAGTGACAGCCACATTTGTCCCTCTGAGAACATGTCCTCTTCCCTAACCCTTTCTTCCCAAGGTTCACCAATCGCACCTAGTGCGGGTGAACACAAGACTTGCTGAAGGTTGAAGTAATTTTCTAAGTAGGGAGCTTCAGAGACTTGGGTGGTTTGCAGCTTTAATGCCAGCACTACAAAAGTTACCTAGCCTGGGTGGTTATGTCAGAGTAATTGCACAAGAGCAGCAGTTCTGGATACACTAAATGTTTATCTAGCCCAGTATTTTGTCTCTGGCAATGGCCAAGAGCAGACATGTATGAACTTGTGTAAGGAGAGGGCAAGCACGTAGCAACAGTTCCCTGGAATATTCTCCGAGCCCCCACCAACGTGCAGCTCTGGATCTGTGACAGTATCTAGGAGGTATGGAAAGTCAGTGTAGGTATGCTGTGTAGAAGACATGCTACGCTGATGTGCGTGCTCTCTTTTTTGGTCAGTAAGAGACTGTCCCACACAGGATCAAATGAAGATTGCCTCTTACTTTCCCACAAAGCAGTTTCAAGTTAAGTGCTTTGCAGTAACCAGGTGGGTAGCACAAACACTGTGACTGCATGGCATGGTCTCTTGAAAAAGGGAAGAAAAGTGGGGGAAGGCCTATTACGCACTGTTACTTGGACATTGCTGTCCTCTGGGTGGATAGGAACATACACAGAACCTGTTTGCTGATGCTAAATCTTGCAACTCCATGTTGCCATTTGCTTTGTAAATAGTAGTCAGAAATGTACTGAGATGAACCATAAGTTGCTAAAAACATTACTGCCCTAATGCTATTCCATTATTGTTCATTCTTCTAGATTCTGCTTTCTACTGAAGCAAAAGAAAGTTACTATAGCTGGAAGTGGTGTTATTCCAGGTGTGCACCAGTACAAAAGAACAGGGTTTCTATTTTCTGTGGAGAGTTCCACTAGTAACCATCATTATTATAATAGGTATCAAGAAGCTCCTACATAGCCAAAAAAATTTATATCTTAATGTTGCTTGTTTCAAACAGAAACGGTAATGTTTGAAATCACCATGACTAGCTCTACAAATTCACATGCTCGCTAATGCATATTAGGCACTTGATGTCTGTCATTTTTAATGCCTACAGTGTTAGTCTCATCACTTTCTAAGTTACCATTCTACTTGCTTTTTACCATGGATTTCTTGTCCCGATTATCGTCAAAGGTCATCGCGTTGGCACCGATTATGAGTGCTGTGATGCAGAGTTATTTTGCTGCTGCTGCTGCTGGTTTGTCAGAGCCCTTGCCTTAGCTGACAAGGAGACTACCTCACGTGTGGCAGTTGGGGCCAAATGACAGATTTAGGTAACGAGGAGAGACAGTGTGGCTGGGAGCAGGTGCACGGGCTGACAGCCAATGTCAGGACAAAATCATCCTGGCAGACTGCTAAGTGACCACATAGTTTTCACCAGGCTTCGTTGCCTGTCGCTAGGAGTAAGAGGAAAATGCTTCCAGAGGAAGGAAGGACGAAGGACATTGCCAAAAGTCATCTGAAACGAAGTTCAATGGAATTATGCTTTTTCACAGTTTGTCTATAGTCTGTGGCTCTCTGTTACTTCAGTTGCACTGTACGTACCATGAATCAGGAAAACAGTTTGGCATTTCCCCAGTGTAGATGGGCCCTGTGCCCCCTGAAGCAAGTTATTCTTGTTATCATAACAAGTTTTTCTGTATTAAGGTCACTAAGTGTTCAGACCCATGAGCAGGACCTAAGTCAGCATCACTGCTGAAACCTCCCAGGGGCAAATGTGGCTCAGGGCACTGCCTGGCCCTGCAGCTGCCTCCCTTTTTAAAGTCCAGGCTGTCTGGAAAGTGAAAAGTGAAACCTCTACCTTAAAAAGTGAGAAACCCACTCTCCTGGGAGGCTCAAAGCTCCCCAAACCCATTTTGTGCTCACCCCAGAGGTCTTGTAGTCTTGAGCATATAGTATATATGTGCAAGTATCCAGAGTAGCACATAGAACTGGGACTCAGTTTCTCTATGCCTAATTTTTTGAGAGTGGTCAACCCATTCAACCTTCTGAATTTATCTTCCCCACTTAAGAATATTCACAATGTTCACTGACCGTCCCTAAGCACTCACCAGTACCTTGCTGGGCCACTTCAGCAGGCGGCGAGCTGAGATTAAGAGAAGAGAAGGGACTCCTATACCATCTGCCCTAAGGAGGGGCGGTGATGGGAATAGGCCAGGGGACAGCTAGTCACTGGGAAAGCCCCCTCCCTGAGTATACATTGTATACTCATGTATAGCCCATGAGTATACATTAACTTCAGCAGCAGCCACCACTAGGTGTACCAGTTTAGATAAAAAACTTGTTCCAACGTCTGGCATGTAAGGACTGTACGATTCACCCGGCTGCACTCTCTGTACATCAGCCAAAGTTCATGCTGCTACTAGCATCATGACTATAAAAACTAATAACTCATCTAGAAGAATTAAATTATTTTATTTTTCTTTTTAAGTGCATCGTTGCTGTGCTTCTGGGCGTTATTTAGACTCTAATTTTATTCTGGCCTGCAATGCTACATTATCCTACAACTGTAAAGCTTCTGTCTCAGCCACACATGGGCAAAAATTAATTAGCATGCTTGCATAAACAGAAGGCAGCAAACTGTAATATCAGTTTAAAAGGGAATTAGCAAATCCTAATTCTGCATTCCTGGGCTGGTTTGCTGATTATGGGCAAAGATCTGTTAAATTTGTTTAGTGATTGGCAGCTGTGATTTGAGGCATGCTTTCTGAACAGAGATGCAAAAAATATTGATGTCCAGTAATAAAGTACAATACCACCTTTGGGATTAAGTGCCCCAAGTGTTTAGTTAGCTGCTTTTGCAGATTAATCCTATTTGCATGGGGTAATAAGGCCTTGTTTGAAATCTATTATACAAAAATTAAAATCCATGCTCCATTTAACTCAAATGCCTACTGCGTGTTCAGAGAAAAGAAAAAATCAATATGAAAAAAGAAGATGACCTTATTTCATACCCCACCTCCCAGGGAGCTTGACCTGGTACTGCTGAACCATGCTCAAAGCCGAGAATATCCCCTGGCTGTCCAGGCCTGTGTGGAGCATGGAGGCAGGCGGTCTTTGCCCCGGGAAGGCTTGCAAGCGACATCCCCGGCCTCGAGAAGATGGGGCTGCCTGGGTGAGCGGTGAGGTGAGAGCAGCCTCCCTGGGATGTAAGAGGAGGGACCGCAGCTGCTCTGAGGCTGAAGGTAAATCGCAAAGGCAGCCAGTAAAGGAGGGGATGCGGTGGGACTTGGAGGGGGTAGGGGTAGACAGCCTGCTCCAGTCCCTGGAGAAGGACCTGTGCCTGCTGCAGCATGAAGAAAGGAGTGAAATAATTTGCTATCAGGATTATCAAAGGGGGAGGTGTTGCTTTTTGAAGTTACTTAACTTTTAATCTTCCACACTGAGTTGTGGGGTCTTTGAAGCGTACTGCAAAGAAACACAGAGAAGTAATGAATCTGTAAAAATTAGGAGGCGTTGAGAGAAAAGATGCACTTGTCTTTTAAAGGCAGAAATGACCCTTGTGATGCTCTTCCCTGACCTCTTACAGGACCCAAGACACATCAGCAGTAGCTGATCAGATTTCCAAGTCTGATAGAGACTCTGCCCCAGCTCTCATCCCCTGTTCCAGAAGCTAATTACCTTCTCTGTTAAAAATTTCCCGTTTCCTTTGTCTGGCTGCACAATTTCTAATGAATTGTTCCAAAAGCAGCATTTCTATGGGGCTTTGTTATGTTTTTGTCTGCTGCGCGACAGACCACATCACATTAGCTATCAGCTTGCCCTGAGAAGATGAGCATCCCTCAGTGTTCTCTTGAATAGGCAAAGTGGGCTGAGCTCCTCTGGGGGCTGAACGCAAGCATCTTGTCAAAAGCTTAGCTCATTCCTGGTTCAATTTTTCAACATGCATTTTTCAGCGCAGGCACTGAAACCAGGGTGCCACGCTCCTGTCGGTACCTGGGGTGGTACCTCTGCAGAGGGGCTGGGCTGTGGCCATGGAGTAGAAAGGGGAGATGGCATGACCCCACCACCCTGCTTTCCATCTCACAGAATCACAGAATCGTATAGGTTGGAAAAGACCTTTAGGATCATCAAGTCCAACCATAAACCTAACACTACCAAGACCACCACTACACCATATCCCTAAGCACCTCATCCAAACGTCTTTTAAATACCTCCAGGGATGGAGACTCAACCACTTCCCTGGGCAGCCTGCTCCAATGCTTGACAACCCTTTCAGTGAAGTGAAATTTCCTAAGATCCAGTCTAAACCTCCCCTGGAGCAACTTGAGGCCGTTTCCTCTTGTCCTATCACTTGTACCTGGGAGAAGAGACCGACCCCCACCTCTCTACAACCTCCTTTCAGGCAGCTGTAGAGAGCGATAAGGTCTCCCCTCAGCCTCCTTTTCTCCAGGCTAAACAACCCCAGTTCCCTCAGCCGGTCCTCATAAGACTTCTGCTCTAGACCCTTCACCAGCTTCGTTGCCCTTCTCTGGACACACGATCTCCCTGGGGACCCTCAGGTTTCCCTTCATCCCTCTCCTCACCCAGCCCCGTGGGGCACGGCTGGTCCCACAGCTGGGGCTGCAGCACAGGAGGTGCTTGTCCCTGCCCCTGCTAACCCTGGGGGAGATGCACGGGGACAGGGAGAGGCTGTGGCAGCACCAGGTCCTCCCTGCCCCAGATGGTCCTAAGTGTCTGAAACAGACACATTGATTTTAAACACGATCTGCTGTGCCCCACGAGAGCCAGGAGCTTTGTAACCCCCTTCCAGCCCATCTGCCCAGCCTGCTGGGAAGGAGCTGTTTGTGTCTTGTGGATTGTCTTGTCTTTGTGTCTCAGGATGCGAGAGGTTGTCAGAGCTCAGAGAAACATGGGCTGACCCGCCGGAAGGGAGAATTACACATTCACTTCAGGCAATATCAGAGCGCTAATTTTAGGCAATGGGGTAACTCATCAATGCTCCTGCCCTCCTGGTAGCACCTCAGGCATCATCAGGGTGCTGAGCACGCGCCTGAGAGTATAAATGCACTCTTGGTAGGGAGTGAAGCACCTTGCAGCGAGCGCATCGCAGAGAGAGGGGAGATGTATTTTTATTAATTTCAGGGTACAGCTCAAAAAAATAATCTGTTGCATTCACTGGAGCTGCTCTAGGGCTGTACCATCCCCCTGTGATAGACAGTGCCCCTGTGATGTGCACTGGGGACACTCGTGCTGTGACCCCCTTAGTGAGGTCTGGCTTTGATTAAAATGCAGCTGAGGCTGCAATTTCCTTTTAGAGATGAGGCAAGAGCCCTAACTCCAGGATACCGAAGCAGGTAAGGCAAAGTCCTCAGTCAGGCACCGAGGACCCACATCTAAACTATCCAAAAAAACCTGTGAGTATATGCCAAGTTACTGATTATTTTGATGGTGCAAGTATTGCTAGCTCATCTTCTCACAAAGGAGGCTAATAAGTTTTACATTTTTTTCTTTGCATGTTATGCATTGAAACAGAAACTAATCTCAAAATGTCAATAGTTTTTCTAATGGTTTTAGTCCTGAATGCCCTTAAATGTGAGTTTGGTGACTAAACAGCATTATGTATTGATCTGTACGCAGACAGGAGACTGACACTGAATGCTTGAACAAAAATAGATCCACTGGGCAAATAATTACCCAGGACTTTCTTCCCCAGCTGCAAAATCTAAGCCTGGGGGAAACTCCCAGAGATGATAGCCGGAGCAGAGAAGCAGGAATAAATGGAAAGCACACAACCCCAGTTCAGCAAGACCCCAGGAAGGTCATTTCGCTGCATCTCAAGAAACAAGAAGGTGTGTATACACCAAACTGACTGAGCAGGATAGCTAACACTGTCAGCCACAACCATTTGCTTCCGCTGTTTTTCTACTTTTTATCACTGTTACACTTTGCAGTCATCCTGTAATCCAGGGGGCACCACCCTTCTTGAACGCAATCCAAGCTTATTTTTAAATGATTTTTAGAGGCGTTGCATCAGCAACATGATGGTGTCCTAACGCCACCATGTTGGCAGCTCCAGGAGGCATTCCTGGAGGCCGAGTGGTCAATCTGGCATTTTAATAACCCCTCACGTCTTGTGAGGTGTGAGATATAAAACTAGTAGAAAACCCATGTGTTGACTAATATAAGGAATTACCGCTCCAGTTTCAGCCAGTAGTTTTGCACCTCTCTCAAAAGGAATCAAGTTTATCTTGGTTATTGTTTTTATAAACGCTGCTGCTGATAGATCACAGCTCTATCACACTCTAGAAATGCAGCCAGATTCTGTCCCCTTTATATTTGTGCTACTATTTTACCAGAGATGAAAGTATTGACACAGAGTTTATCCGAGAATCAGAAGCGTGTACAAGACCTGGGACTTCTCCCTCAATCCCAAGAGCCCAAATTCAGTTCCTTAACAACAAACTGGTCTCTGAAGGGCTGTGAGGAGGCAAGAACAGGCATAGAGCTGGGATGTGAATTTCTATTCCTCTCTTGCTTAGATTCAATTCATATTCTCGTCCCCACGCAGCAGCTACGGTACACGCTCCCACGGGAGCTTAGCAATTTTAATGTAAATTTGGCCTATTTCGCATCCGAACTTTAATGCCGGGCACAAGCCATAGCATTAACAGCTCTTCTTCTATATGACACCGTTTAATCTGAAAGCCCCACTAAATGGATTACAGGAAAATATTTGTGACAGGCTGGGAGGTGCTGGATAAATATTTATCATCTAGAGGGACAAACTCAAAACAGAGACTTAGGCTTCATATCGGCTATAGGTATGTATTAAAGCTGTGGCGGAGTTGTATATGTTTTTAACAGGCTTAAGGCTTACTCAGTTATCATTCCTCTGAGAGATGTTGCTGTCAAATGGTTTAGTCTAAATATATCCAGTGTGTTTAATGGCTGGGCAAGACTGGTTCTGAAGGAGGTTTTGGGTAAACAGCATTCCTGCTGAGGAAAAAAGACTTCATGCCCATTTACACTGCAGATTAGTGGCTGGGAAATATTCCTGGGTAAAAATATGCACTTTAAGTAACAGCTCCTTTGGTTATATTTAAATGGGTTGTTACCTCTCGGGGTATTTATATGCAAAGTTTTCTATTTGTTGTCACTTAATAGGATTTGGTTCTCCCTTTCTAATAAAACAAGAAAGCCTGCATGAGCATTCAGCTTGGGAAGGGCACAGGCTGAAAGCCCCACTTTACAAATACCCGTGGTTTCTGTAAGTAAATTTCCCCTGAAATCAGAGGGTCTCTCCCAAACCAGGTGTACTGACATGTGGAAATGTTTGCAGGACTGGACTCAGCCCAGGTCAGAGGAAGAAGTCCGTCAGCTGCAAGGACTTCTCAATTGCAGATGGCAATGCCTTTCTTCATCATGCTCTTTTCTTCACTTTCATGCTGTCAGCTGCCAAACAGGAGTCTCCCCCCACCACATCTAATGCAAGTTAAAATTTCACGGAAAAGAGCAAGCAAAATGGTTGTGTAGTCTCAGCTGACCTGGGCCACTCTGGGGTCACGGGGACTCAAACCTGTTGGGTGCCTAAAAGTGGTCTCTGTGCCACTGAGGCATCCACACACCTGGACCAACACCCTGTTGCTGCCTGCAATGGCTCTGGTGCCCTAGAGAAGGGTAAAAACCAAAATCAAAATGAACAGCATCAAGCAAGAAAGAGAAAATCTGTCCTGGAGCCTGGGGATAACGAGGCAACCAGCCTAGCATGGGATTGAACAGCTAAATCTAGTGTCACGCATGTGACTAAGTCTCCTTTCAACTGGAACACTGAATAATACTAAAGGAATTGAAACCCCATATCTTACACCATCATTTCCAAAACTGAGAACCATCCCGAGTTCACACAATCTCTTCTGTAACCTAATCCGACATTATCTTGTAACAGTCAGATACCTTCTCCCAGCATCCCTGTTTAAAGGCTGCTCTGGCACTTTATTTCTTAAATATCTTCTTCTTCTTTCCAATCCAAATTCTTTCAGGGTCAGTGTACACCTGGTCTATCTTGTAGCAGCTTTTATCTGAATGGAAATAATTCCTCTCTCTTCCTGTATTTATTGCTCAAATGTAATCCAACCCTCTCTCAGTCTTCTGTTGACACAGCTACGCAAGCCAGGCTATTTAATCTACCCTTAAGAAACAGAGAGAATCATCTCGTTTCCCAGTAGCCCTTTTCCCATTCGCCTGTTTCAAATCATCTTCTTGAAAGGCAGGTGATGAGAAGTGCACGCTGACAGCTCAATGAGGCTGTTGCGGTGCCTTAGCCAGCACCAGAACCTTCCCGGCCACTGTGGAAAACATTTCACCTGACACCTCCTGGATCTGCTGTCACGTCTTCCCCGGCTGTTCCACGCAGGAGGCTAAGCCAGCAGCGTATCGTTTTGCAGTGCACCCAGATCACCCTCCTCCCCAGCATCCCTTGATAACATCTCAGCACACGGCAACAGGCCTTCTTTGACCCCAGGTGAATTATGCCACACTTTTTTTCCATCACATTTCATACTTTTACTAGCCCCAGGGCTACCTAATTCTTCCTATGACATGATCCAGTCATCCATTATAAACACAGGCCTTGTCTTGTGCTGTAGGCATGAAGGGAAATAGGCTAATTTGGGATTTGAGATACCTCTATGTGCTGGTAACACCCCTACCAATTAATCTTCTTATCCTGTCCTTTTCATCCAAGTCCTTACGCTGTTTACAATTCTTGCAGTACATCCCATCTTTACAAACAAATCCTTGTGAGTCACTGTACTAAATTCTTCTGCAGAGATAAGGCCAGCCAATCTATGCTATTGACTGGAAGAACCTTGTTCGCAGCACACTCCATCTGTAGGCACTTGTACATAATAAGCAGCTATTTCTATGGTCACATTTTCTAATTCTTTTCAGTGAACATGAGGGGTTTTGTTAGCTGCTTAACTTTACCCCTGCTCATTGATAAAATGTAACAAAGGAGATGAAAAATACTTGCCATGTGTGCTTGAAAGAAAAAGGAAATGGCTTGATGGATACAGAAACACTGGTTTTGTGTATCATGAAATACAAGATCTGACATGGTTTAACCTATTGGGTGTTTCTTCTTGTTACCATAGAATCATTGAATCATTAAGGTTGGAAGAGACCTCTAAGATCATGTAGTCAAACCATCAACCCAACACCTCCATGCCTACTAAACCATGTCCCTAAGCACCACATCTACACATCTTTTGAATACCTCCAGGGATGGTGACTCCACTACCTCTCTGGGCAGCCTGGTCCAATGCTTGACCACCCTTTCGGTGAAGAAATTTTGCCTAATATCCAACCTAAACCTCTCCTGGTGCAACTTGAGGCCATTTCCTCTTGTCCTATCGCTCGCTACTTGGGAGAAGAGACCGACCCCCACTTCTCTACAACCTCCTTTCAGGCAGTTGTAGAGAGCGATAAGGTCTCCCCTCAGCCTCCTTTTCTCCAGGCTAAACAACCCCAGTTCCCTCAGCCGTTCCTCAGAAGACTTCTGCTCTAGACCCTTCACCAGCTTCGTTGCCCTTCTCTGGACACGCTCCAGCCCCTCAATGTCTCTCTTGTAGTGAGGGGCCCAAAACTGAACACAGTATTTGAGGTGCGGCCTCACCAGTGCCGAGTACAGGGGCACGATCACTTCCCTCCCCTTTATCCTCCCCTTTATCCTGGTAAGAGGTGGCCACACAGAGCCTGGACTTGCCACTCCCCAGGCAAACAGTGCCTTTTGTTCGCATGACAAGTTCCAGCAGATCCCCTAATCCAAATGCCAGTGCTCAGGAGTTAAATGAGACCCCCTGCATAAGAGAAGTGCGGAGGAGCGGGTCTCACCTTCCCAGGCCCGTGAGAGGGGACGCTGTCCTGGGGCAGGGCTGGCCAGTGGCTGCCTGCCTTACCATCGCTGGGCATGCAGGATCGCAGATGGTCTGGAACTCAAATCTCCTTCCACACTGGCCCATCTCCCTGCCATGGTCATTAATAAAAGCGTTTATGCCAGTTTTCTCATAAAGGTCAAACATATGCTGGCTAACGGCTAACACCGACTCATTTTCCCCCAGTAATTTAGAGTTGCCATTTGCTGGCTTTCCAGGTCTGCCAGCTCACCGCAGAATTTGCTTCCCACAGAAGGCGGCTGCAGCTCCGTGTTCATGCCGCTTTAATCATTTCCTCCTTGGGGTGGGGGATCGGTTGTTTGTTTGTTTGTTTGTTTAATCATCTCCTGCTCTGTTGTGCCCAGCTTTCTCAGTGCCTCACACTCCCCCACTCTGTTCCAGTGCCTGCTGTTATTCTTGGCATCCGAATCGATGCTAACTGGTATATAATCAGCCTGTGTTTTACCGACCAACATTTGTTCCACTGTCAGCTTTCATTTCAGCTTCTGCTCTGATGCCGGTTACTGTTCTGCTCTCTGGTGTGGAGCTCTGATTGCTTCACTGGATGCTGTACACCACTCTTTGGGCCTCTTCTAATTATTTCCATGTCCGTATCAGTGCAGCTTGTTGCCCAGTGTCACATCCTCGCTTCTTACTAATCCGTATACTTGGTTCACTTCTACTCTGTATCCTGGCTTTTACCTACCCTCTTGTATTTGCAGGTTCACGTGATTGTAATTCTGTGCAGAATATTCCTTAATTTTAAGCCTAATATGATTAAATATTAAATAAATGGCTCCTGACAGGCACACTCATACATTATAAGATGCCGGTTTGAGTGTTTTGGCATAAAGCTATTTCATTACATTCTGCCTGTGATAATCCAAATGCTAAAAATGTGTTTCACTCAATCCCCGCTTTTCCAAATTTGTATTTTATTGATCACTAGAAGCACGTGCTGTGCTGAACAAATAGAAATGTAGCTATCTAGACATTTATCTACATATTGTCCATGTTATGGTGGGACCAGATTGTGTAGATCAGGCTTTGATTTTTGTGAATAAGAGGCCACAATTAAAATAATCTTGAAGAAAAGCTGGTTTCTACGCGTCACAAGTCCTCCCCTACCACTCAGAGCCCTGTCAGTCACCTTTGTAGACCACCTGCCTGTTTTCTAAAGAAGCACCTACATGCAAAAGTCACCTTTGAAAATGGCCCTCAAAGCCCTCAGACAGCTCGAGGTGCAGGAGCTTTCTCCTCTCCCAGGCTGCAATGGCGACCAACGAGTGGCTGCTGGTGCTGGGTGGCCATAACGCAGCGACCACGTGGGACCCACCCTGTCACAGATGGGGACAGTAGGTGAAAGCCCTGGAGATCTAGGAATATTCAGATGCCAAGGAAGGCTTCTATGGACATCTCACACTTATTGAACACCTAAAAAAGATCCTCAGTCCTTTCATGCCGCTCACAGCAGGAGTTCTTAAAATTTTATCCTAAACGCCACTCCCTTTGGTGTTTGTCCCAACTCCCCAGACCATGTCCAAGCCCTGTGACAGTGATGTACACCGATGGGTATACGCATGTGCACTGCTAGGCATATTCACTCCTTCTTGCAGAGCAGGGTGCACCTCAGCAAATACCGTGTTTCTTTGGGATAAAATACAGCCCGGAGACTGCAAACTCCATGCACAAATTTATTGTGCCTAGACAGATAGCAGTTACTAACAAAACCAACGGTGTCAAGCAAGGGGGAAAGGGCCACGGTGTCTGGGCTGGCAGGGAGGGGTACAGTGGTCACGATGTTAGACCTGTGCTTAATGCGGCCGGAGAAGTGGAGTAAAGCAGACGGAGCAGGTGGGTTCTTGTATCACCAGTTCTAGTCTCTAGGAGTCCTTCTTCTTCAACGTCACGAAGCCGATACGTTCCAGGCAAACAGGAGGATGTGGGCTTTCATCATCCAGCATAAAAGAAAAGTCTGCTGGAAAGAGCTGAGAAGCTGGGAAGAACACTCACACCGGAGAACCAGAATAGGAAACCCGAATATGAACTGGTTTTTTTGAAAGTTCCCCCAATTTAAGAAGCAATGAGCTAAAACACTAATAATCAAAGAAGAAGAATCCCAATTATTTCTTTTTAATGTTGTGAATAAGGAAGAGATACAAGAGTGAACAGAGGATAAAATATTCTAAAAGAGATAAGATGTGGCAGTTCATTTAAAAATAATTAAAGATGACAGCCTGGATCCCAAGATAAGGAAAATGAGGATACAAAAGAAATCATCAGTTCAGTAAGAACCTGGCAGCTCTTTTGTGTGGCCTGATGTGTTTTCAAAACTAGGCAATATTGTCTGTTGGGCAAATACCAATGGAAAGTAAATATAGCTGTATTTTTTTTGCAACAGATCCTACCTTAAAGGGGGAGTTATTACTCCTCAATGGACCAAATCCTGCCCCCAAATCACATTCAATGCTGTCTTTAAGATGTTGTCATTTTCTTCTACCTAAACATGTTTGCTAACTTTAGTGGATTAAATGAGAGTGAACAGGCACAGTGATCTGCTGAGCTCCTTAAAGAAAAAAGCGTATCCTCTGGGCTTCAGGCAGCTCTCCCTTTAACCGAGGCCAGGCAGCTGGGGTAGGTAACGGCAATCAGTGGCTGGGCCGGGCAAGGTCTGTGGTTTGAAGGGCAAGAGTTTCTCCTCTGCAGAGGGTTGGGCTAGCTAAAAAGGGATATTGCAAAAATCTAGCAATGTGCACAGGAAAAACACCTGGCAAAACAAGTCCTGGCAGCTTTAGCTATGGAGTGAGGACTTGCAGCAGAGAGTGATGGTAGCTTTTATCGGTGCTGGCGGGTGCAGGAGGTGTTAGCAGCCTTGCAGGCAGCCTATCTAGGTCAGTGCATCCATCTACGTGCAACAGCTCTGGCCTCGCTCCCAGAGAAAGGTAAGACCCAAGCGTGCGTCTCTTGCTCACTGCACCTTTCCCCAGCCCAGGCCCAGAGCAGTGGAGCACCCTGGACTGACCTGGGGGTGCAGGGGCTGGTGGGGGGGTGTAGCCGCTGCTTGGGGTGGGTGCAGCTGTAAGGACTGAGGGCGATGCTGGGGAGCAAGAAGCTGAGATGAGACAAAATTAGAGGGCTGTGCTGGGCAGCAAGTGTAACTCAGGAGATCAGTTTTCTCTTTAGGCTGTCGCAAGTGCTGTTTGGAGACCTAGAGAAAAAGGCTGAACTGCCCTGGGACTAAAGGATGAGTTTCCTGTCTGAGGAGAAATAGCAAGGCAAGGCTAAACCCCTTGTTAGGAGAATAGCCAAATATATTCCTTTGATCTAGCTGGGTTTAAACCTCATCCATATGTTTACTAGCCTCCTCTTATCTGAGCCATATGCCTTCTTGCAGCTGCATTTCCCTTATCACACAGCAGCGGAAAAGGCTCAAAATGGCTAAAAACTGTGTCACTCTTTCATATGCTTCATAAAATCCCAGCTGTCACCCATATCACTGCTGTAAATCCGTAACTGCCAGAAGTCCTCCCTCCTTTTCACCTGATTGCCCACTCCTTTCTCCCCTCAGTCTTTCCTTCACCCTTGCCCTCCCCTCCCCTGCCCACCTCCTGCTGCTCCATCCCCTTCTGGGGACCCCTGGGCTCCTGTTTCCTCTCTCCCTGCTCACTTCACCAAGTGAATGGCTGCTTGAAAACCCATTGGCGTGCAAAAGTGTATTCACGGTGAGTCTCGGCACCTTTAGAAACCCAGCTGCTCGGGAGACTTCTCAGGGGAAGGAAGCACCCCATTGTGATGCCAAGCGAATGCCAAAGAGCTGACTGCTGCAGGGTGTCAGTTAGGGATGAATGCTGATGAAGTTCCAAAAAATGAAGCAACCTTCAGCAAAATGTAGGCTGGCAGAGACTGGAAGGCTGATATGACCCTACTATGCTTATTTGGAAGAGATTTTTGCATGGGGACATCCCCTCAGCCTTCGGGGAGGTGGAGGTATATACTGATGCCCTGAAACACACCTGTAATGATATGACCTCCATTTGATCTCTTCGTAAGACCAGTGCTTGGCTCAATTTTAGTTAAATCTCACATAACAAATGTACTTCCTGCATGCAACAATTCAAATCCATTTCCTGCTTGGTGCTAACCTGTAAAATTAGGGCACGAGAAACCACGATACATGTGCAGAGCCTGTGAGAAGAAGGTGATCATTTATGGATGAGGCATAGGAGTGTACAAAAGAGCAGACACCCTGGCCACGTTGAGTCTGGGCTGGTAGGAAGACCTCACCTGCACAGTGGCTTGTGGAGTGTGGGATGTGTGCTGAGGCCCTGCTTGGCCCCACAGCCAGGCAGGAGCTATAGCTATGGAGGGGGGTACAGGACCTTAGCACACCAGATAAGCATGAGCTATGGACAGGACCATTCTCTTGTTTCCTGGAGAAAGTGTATGTCTCTTGGCCCAAGGTGTTTGGTCTGTCACAGCATCCTGGCTGAGGATGTCCTCTCAAGGGAAAGCGCCAAGCCCAGCCTCTGGTGCTGCTCCTGGGGGCCCAGCACAGGGTACAATGGAAAAGTCCACTTGGAATAGGGGTTTGAGCCTTTTTGGAGGTGCCCTGTGCAGGACTAAGGTTTGGGGACCAGTAGTTGCAATTACAGGCCTCCACCTGCTTGTAGCCCTTCCCTTTGGTATGTTTTCCTTGAGGGGGACTCATGCCCTGCCTACACCTCACGCAGCCTCAGCTGAGGGCAGCTGGGGCTTGAAGGAAGCCACGGCGTCGGCTGGGCTCTCCTCTCTGCCCACAGGGCCAGGGTGCCCCGAGTGGCACCTCGCACCAAGCACGCCTGGCAGAGGAGTCGGGGAGGCGGGCGGCAGTATTTTCTTTCTTTACTATTATGCCAAACTTCACTGAGGGAATTGCCCGAGATATGCAGAATTGCAGCTTTTGTGCGTTCAGTTTGTCAAACCACCCTTCACATGACTGGATTGGGAAAGGATCGTGCTGCATGGCTCCAGCCTGCCAGAGTTTTTGCTTCTGGGTTTATCCTTAGCCAGCTGTCAGCTACAAATGCATCAATTTTTTTTTTTTCCATCTAATAGATTTTTTTCTCTCCCAAACTTTCTTCGTGGGTGAATTAACAGAGTGATCCACTGGCCTAAGTGGAGACTGATCGTTGCCTGCACCCCAGGACTTCTCTGTATTGCTGAAGTTTCATTTCTGATCTGCTAACTAGGGAAAGTATTTGACAGGGAATAGCGTGGAGAGGAGCACATGCATGCAGAAAGAGGATAAGGGCACAGACACAAGACAGACTGACATAAGCTTCTGTGTACCGCTTTACTGATGGGAAACAACTCCAGAAAGTGCCCAGTTTTGGCAAGTCCCTCAACTTTCCCTAAGCAGTACAGTAATGAAGGAAAACAAGTGGGACAGGGTACGGCCAGAACACCAAGGCATCACTGGAGCATGGACATCGCCCTCGTGGCTGTGCTCAGCAAAGGGCTGCTACAAAGGACAACTCGTCTGAAGAGTATAAACAGGCTTAGACCAATAGTCTGCGATAACATGAACTACTTCTAAACACTTCTTCTTGCACTAAATCTTTATTTTATTTATTTTCATTTTCATGAAGCTGGGTGTATGTTAAGAAGATTGATTAGAACCACTGATGTTAAAGTGGTGTTCAGTCCATCTTCCGTCCCCTTGCACCCTGACACCCTCTGGACCACTCTGACAAGGGAAGCAGGCACAGATGCACATGGTATGGTTATAAAACCAGGTTTATTGTCCTGCTCCAGGCTGTGTCGATCAGCTGCAGAGATGTTTGACAGGTAACCCACAGCGCCCCAATCACATGAGTTGTTTTACCTAGCAATCCCTTTTCACACCTTTTCCTTTCCCAAATAAATGACCTGCCTTTATTTAATCTTTCCCCATGGGCCCCGGCTTTGCTGATTTGACCTTAGTGACAGCCAATAAACCAGCATCTCCCTATCTCTTGAGGTTTCATCTAAGGGAAGTTTCCAATGCTCCTATTTCACTCTCTGAAATGCCTGGTAGTTTTTTCCAGTTCCTGTTTGATTAGCGCAGTCCCAGGTGTGGGTGGCCAGCTGCTGTGGCTGGCCTTCCATCCTCTGCAATGCTTGGCACTCTTCCACATTGCTTTCCTATTAGTTTAGCCTTAGGGCTGGCCACCTGTATGCAGACCTTAACAGCCGATACTTCCTTCTAAAGACTGCAGAGTATAAACCCTTTGTGGCTGTATTCAGGTTTGTTGCTTTCAGAAATGGTGCTTTCCATTCAAGCAGCAACCTCTACCAAGCAGCTGCCTCTACCAAATGAAAGAATGCATCCAGAGGAGGGCAACAAAGCTGGTGCAAGGGCTGGAAGGAATGTCCTATGAGCAGCAGCTAAGGACTTTGGGCTTGTCTACTTTGGAGAGGAGGAGGCTGATGGGCGACCTCACTGCTCTCTACAGCTTCCTGAGGAGGGGACGTGGGGAGGGACATGCTGATCTCTTCTCCCTGGTACCCAGCGATAGGACGCATGGGAATGGTTGAAGGCTGTGCCAGGGGAGGTTTAGACTGGGCATTAGGAAGCATTTCTTTACTGAGAGAGTGGTCAAACACTGGAACAGGCTTCCTAGAGAGGTGGTCGATGCCCCAAGCCTGTCAGTGTTTAAGAGGCATTTGGACAATGCCCTTAACAACAGGCTTTAACTTTTGGTCAGCCCTGAAGTGGTTGGACTAGATGATCATTGTAGGTCCCTTCCAACTGAAATATTCTATTCTATTCTAAAGGAAAAAAGGCAAAGAAATACTGATCTGAATCCTCTGAATTTCATGTGTATAATGCCAGTCTCTCCCAAGCTGTTCAGCTGGCATGAACAGCACACCCAGCTTCAAGGTTTCACACATTTGTAATTTTTTTGGCTAAAAAAATACTTGCCTTCAAACCCAGACCAGACTTCATAATAAATATTTGGTGTTCATTGGAAGAAGTAAGGCCTTTCCAGGCACTATCAACTGTAAGTTTTTATCACGTCAGCAGCTGAGCTATTTGCTTTTTGTGCCCTGCGTGGCCTCACTTGCTCTCTGTGCCCTGTGTTTGCTGTGGAACTAATTGTACCTCACATTATCAGGGAGATCACTGGGGCTCTCAGGCGCCTTTCGCAGCAGAATCAAGCGTTTTGATTTTTTATTTTGGAGACAGTAAGAGAGAAACCAGTCTCTCTTGACTTTCTGCCCAAGTCCATGGCAACATGAAATGTTGATTAACTTTCTAATGCGTTTGGGCACAAGTGTTGCACGAAGTGTTGGCAGGGCTGGGGTGAGGTCCTGCAGGAGCATCCAGCAGAGCGGAAGCCTTCAAACGCTGAGTATACAGCCGAGGGAAGCAAAAGCGGAGAAGGTGGGACAGGATGAGGCACCAAGGGAAGAAAGACTAGAGACAGGGACTGTGCCAAAAGGGGCCACAAAGGAGAAGTCGCATAGAGAAGGGGCATTGATTTGACCTTTTGTAACTGATAGGGAGAGAAAGACTTTCATCCTCTACAATTTACTGTTGCCAGTGACAGCTTCTGGAAGAAAAGTCCATAAATCATGTTGCTTTCCTTAGTGGGAAGATGCAGTTTTGAGGGAGGAATCTCGCCAAACCTATGTTCTAAGCCTCTGTGAGAGGGAGCGCTCTGGCAATGAAACACTGACATCAGGCAAGCAGCTGCTGCTACGCACTGAGCTCCCACCTGAATCACTGCTTTGAGACTGTGCCTGCCCTTAGGAACTGACAAAGAGGGGCCTCATTTTTAGAATTGCCACGCATAACCTCTTAGTAAATGTGGTGTATTTGCTCCTGCAAGCCATAAACAGAACCATAAATAAAAAGCTTTGCCTGCGTACATGGGCCGTAACTAGTGAGCGTTCACAGTCACCTGGGTCCTTCCCCGGGTGACAGATAGCAACGTCTACTTGAGTCTCCTTCACCCGCGGCATTAGCCGCACTAGCTTGTTTGTGCAAAAGCTGACACACATCATTTTGCTGTGCAGAGAAATCCTTTCATTTATACCCACTATTTTCTGATGTAAGACTTACAAAAGCACTTAACACTCAAACTCACCACTTTTACATAGCTAGGAACTGGGCTTCAAAGCTAGAGGTCGTGTCTAGATGATGTGGCACTTGGGCTATGAGAGGGATGGCGCTCACTTGCATAATGCAAATACTGCAATCCTTTCTGGCTCTCCCAGCACTACTAGATTGCCTAGAATATCTGAATTAGTTCAAGTGTCACCATGTCCCCAGCACATCAGTATAACCATATAATTATCGCATATTACAAGTTTGTATAAGTGCTCTAAAAGGAGAAATCCTACCTGTCTGAAGCTGACCATACAATGAATGGATGGTCTGACATTTCAATTTCTCTTGATCCTCCACCTGTAAAAAGGGAGAGAAAGTGAAACTCCCCCAACATCGGACTGCTGTGACAGTAAATTTACACCTATTTATTATGAATTCAGACATTATAGTGTGAGTGTGCAGAAAAGTGCAGGAGAAGCGACAATTCTCCTGTCACGAAAGAACAGAAATACCATGTGGTTAGACAAGACGATGAAGGTGAGATAAAACACTGAATAGCTGTATCAAGCGAGCTCCTAGTTTGTTCAGTGTACAAATGGGTCCTGCAGAGAAAAGCAAAACAAAAAGCAGAAAGGATCCTGTAATCCAATACATTGTTTGAACAAATGACCTCAGTTGCAGTGTCTCCTAGCATCCGAATAGTTCAACCAATCTTAGGAGACCATTAACGTCATAGCGTATGTTTTATTATACTCATAATCCAAGAAAAGGGAAGGAGAAAAGAGATTTGTCACAGGCGTGTTCAGTAGAAATTCCCTACAAAGGTAAATGGCTGACATGCCAGGAGATGGCCTGTCTTAAATTTATGGCCCTTCCCCTAGGACTGTAGGACCAAATAGTGTCTGCACTGCCAATGCCGTGCAGTATGCTACATATTTGGCATGATGGTTAAAAGGAAGGCTGTAAATAAAAGTGACACAGCTGAAGCAACAGCTAAACAGTACTTTGGAAACTGCTTTCAGTGTGGGAAAGCATATCATTGGAATGACAGGACCTGATCGACGGAAGGGGTAGGGGAAGAGGCAAGGGAGAGTTGGATGTAGGTCTGGTTTGTCTATTCATCGCTCGCCTCCTCTGTACAGTCAGCATCACGCAGGGCAGACTCTCTCATACAATGGGTCATCAGCCGCTGCCTACTGGCTGGGTGGAATTGGTAATGGATTGGGGTTCTTCCTCCTGGTTTGATGACTGAACAAAAAAAAAGCAACAAAAAAGTACTTGAATCTGAAATCTATACTTTCGTTCAGGTTTGTGGGTTCTTGACAAGACTGTTCGGTATGAAAAGTAATCCTGCTGTGAGGGGGAGCTCTTTAATCACGTTTTTCTTTATCGAGTATTATCACATATTAGGACAGTTATAAATTTGATCTTTTAAAATTAATTGAAGGTTTTTCAAAAAATACACATTAAAAAAGTAACCATTTCTGAAACAAAATCATGGTCTTAATCCCTTTTTTTTTTACTGTGTTCAAAACTAGCCACTTAATTTGACCAAAATTCATAGATGAAGTTCTCCTGGAGATTCTTTGAACACTGGGAGGGATATGGGAGATATCAGATAGCAGCTGCAGCCTCCATTCCTATGGTATTAGCCCATCTGACACAAAAAATGAGTATGAGTGCTTCTTCCCTGGATACAGAGACTTCTTTTTCCATCTTTGCAACAGGAGCAAGGAAGCACATTAATCGGGCACAGCCATGGTCCTGAGGGAGGGTGGTGTCACCATTCTCAGTTCTTCTTCCAGCTTTCCACTGCACCAATGTTAGCAGATACCACCCGTGGCTCACCTGATCACTTTGGGCACTTTGCTGTTCCCTGCCCTTGTCCTCAAAAGGAGACACGTGCAGTGGGTAGAGGCTTGTTTCTGCATCTTACCTGCATGCTTTCATTCTCCAGCAGGTCCTCAGTACTAGTCTGGGACCAGTGCCTTCACACCTTGACTTTTCTCAATTAGTTGAGCGTACATAATGCCGTAACTTGCTTCCCAGGCAGATGTTTTTACTTACTTATGAAAAAAAATAGTTATGCTGTCATCACTTTGGAGGGAAGATGTGTGTCCACCTTCTCTTAGCCCAAATGTTGTACACATTTTCTCACATAAATGTGGTTTTCTCTTCGAGTAATTGGTAGCCTGAAGTTTTCAGATGCTCTTATCCTGTTGCTCTTCAGCAGTCAAGTATGTTCCCTTTTAGTTTAAACTTCGGAAGGATGATTCTTGTCAAAATGATGGTTGTCTGCTCACTGATTGCCCTAAAAATCACTGGAAGATTATCCCCTGGCCAGCTCTGTCCTGATTTCACCATCAAGGGCCCCCTGTCCTTCTGCTGCTCAGGTCATGTATCTTAGTGCTCCTTTTCAATTTTAACAGGATTTTGCATTCAGTTTGACCTGCTAGCAGATATTTCCATCCTTTAGTCACAGCTAAGAGACTCTCCTTCTCAGGCTGAGGCTTTCTGGCACACACACAAACCCACCACCACCACCACCTGTTGCTTATAGACAAGCTGAGCAGCCTTCTTCATTTTCTTTTTCCAGAAGAGCATGGCCCAAAGTCTGTGCAATATGGAAGTACTGTAAGGCACTAGATTTGGTGGAGACCTATGGAAGTCATATATAATCTCTATTTGTTTTCTGCCTTACTTTATACTTATAGATGAGGTGCATTACTTAATAAGCATGGAGAAATTATCTTACGGGGGGTGGGGGGGTGGAAAGGAGGTGAAAACATATAGCCGATATAAAAACCTGGAAATAAATAGTCAGAAACTGTGCTCATGCATATCTAGTGTATAAAAGTGGCATGTGAAAATAGGATTTATAAATCCCATCAGCTCTTGAAAGGAAGACCTTCTGGCATTACAGTTTCCATTGCAAACTTCATTATATATATATATCACATATACAAGTTTTCAAGTGCCTCGAGTGAGAAAGTAGCCTGAGGTTCAAAAGCTGCAGACCACTTGTGGTTTTCAGAAGTCTAAATTAGCTGTTGAGTGCCTAATGAAGATTTTTGAATAACAAACTCTGATAAACAAGTTGCTCTGTATAATAAAATGTGGAAACTCTTTCATAAGTCTCCCTTCCACTGATATAGAAAAAGAAATGCAGTAAAAATGGCATGCAGATAGTTCCCATAAAGTCATAACATGCTGGGATATCATCTGCAGTTTGACCTAAATCTGTATCTATTAATGTGTTGGAATTCCTTTTTTTCTAATATACACTCTCCAAGCTAAAAAGGAAAAAAAATGGGCCTCCAGTGAACCACTGGCTGGTGAAAGGCAGAAGGGACGGGCACTTTGCACAGGGTGTGATGTTATCTGCTGTCACTATTGACAAATTGAAAGGGAAGGCGTAGAGCACCCCTGGTGCAGTGATGGGACTTGCAAGGGTTCCCTAACCAGGGGAAGGACCTAGATAAGCAGCTCCTTCATATGCAGAAAGGATCTGCTTTGCAATGGGTAATTTAAGTCTGAAGACTCATACCATAGGGCTATCCCTGCCAATGGCAAAATATCTGTCAAGTCTCTAAATGTGATTTTTCCAAACAAGGTATTGCCACCAGCTCAGGATTAGTCTGTGTCTGCTAGATAGAATTATCTCTAAAAAATGTTTCTCGTTTAACGATTAATTCCTACAGCTACCTATGAGCAAGGCATGATCACAGTACAGCTTCATGGAGGAAAAGAATGTGGTTCTGGAACAAATAAGAAAAGCTCAGGGGTAGTGCTCAAAAGGCAAACGGGCTTCAGGGAAACTGAGTGGGGGAGGATTATGTCACAAAATATCTATGTTGATAAAGATTTTAAAAATCATTCTTTTAGTATCTAAAAAGTGTAATTATTTCAGATTGATGTTGTGCCTACAAGTACATATTTAACATATGTTAATATACCTATTAACATGCATATTTTATATATGTGTATGAATATATACGTCATCGCTTTTTTTTTACTTCCATTTTGAAGACATTTGCATAATGGAAGCATGAACAGAGGGAGTATTTAGTCAAGATATTAAACTGACAAGTACAGGTATGGACCTGTCTCGTATTCTGTAGACAATATTTAATTTAAAAACAACAACAACAACAACAGTCTATGGTCAATCAATATTAAAGACAAAGAGAGGGATTGAAATCTGATTAATTAATGGATTTGTATTTTGCCTCCTGAGCGAGAGGGAATCACGCAGTACACTGCGCTGATGTGCCCTGTAGCACTATTCAGATACCTACCTGTGACAATAAAGAATCGGCCTGGCACTGTGTCAAAGGATGTATAAGCAGGGGAATATCACACGAGCAGAAAGAGTACGTTGTTTCTGTACAGGACAATAATACCACCGCTGCAGGAATATTACGACCTGCTCTAGGGCTAATGCTCTTTCTTAGCATGCTTTGTGCAAAAGGATTCAAGAAAGATTTTGAAATGGGAGGAAAAAGAAAGTTTAATCTATTTGCTTACTGCAGTTGAAGGCTAAGGGGTGACTTGATCATGGTCCACATGTATGTGAATAAGAGAGGGATTTGAATGTTTAGGGAGAAAAGCACACAAAAAAAAAGAAATCTTCGGTGTTTGAATGATAAACTATCACATCTCTGGATTCCCTGATCAGTTTGAATTCAGAGAACTTCTGCAACTTAGCCTATAATCTACTAATACAGATGTAAAGCAATTTTGAAATCCTCTTCTTATCTCATGAATTTTCAAAGAAGTATTAAGCTGTTAAACTAAAGGCATCATGAATTAGGTAAACAGAAGCATCTAACTATAAAAATGATTTATCTGTCCAGTTTAGAGCAGAGTCTCCAAAGACCATGCTTTAATTCTTGGTCTTGTTCAAACATCATAAATCAGGTTCAGTTCTGGCCAAAGCTAAGCTGTCATCCCCCTGGCTGAAGTGTTTCCCTGTACTCTTAAAAGCTCTGTTTCAGGGATTTATGAGACACATCTGAGGCAGGGGGAAATGCTGGTATAGAAAAGGTGCAAGTAAATTCGTAAGCTCCATCAAGAAGTAGGATTTTCAGAAATCTCTTTGCGTCACTAAGAGGTCTTGTTTAAAGTCTGTTTTGGAGTTGTGTAGGAAAATGAACGACATACAGATGAAAATCTGAATTTTTTTACTGTCCTCTTCCATGGTGAACTATTGAGTCTTGCTCCCTGTAGAATCAATGTTTGCAGTTTGGAACAAAGAAAGAAGTTCGGGTAAAGTAAGAAAAGCATAATAATAGGAAACGCTCTTTTTAAACACTCTGGTATTATTTTCTGTCTAATTCTTTAAATAAGCTCTTACAGGACTATGGAAGGAAGAAGTAGTCTTCAGAGCTACGCTCTGCTATGCTGTGTGAAGAAGCATACTGGTAAATGAAGGATTATTTCCCATGGTGGTAGTGAAAAAATAGCAGATTGATCTGTGAACAAACTGGATGACCAGTGATAGATTTGGCTGAGCCCTGGTTGTCCTGGCTGTGCAGGGGGAACCACAACAACATGGGGAAAGCAAGGAAGGAAGGGGGAGGCATTGTAGGAAATACTCTTCTGGCAAATACTGAAACCATGACAGAGCAAGGCAGATAACTCAGCAGTGCTCTGAAAGAAAAGCAAAAGCCTGTGAGTTAAGGACGCCTCAAATTTTTATTTACTGTAAACATATACTTGCCCAGGACTGGGCTCACTCTGCAGCGCGGGGCTGCAGAGACAGCTTGGAGGAGTGGGGGACAGCTGCGTCCTCATAAAATATTATCACCAGAGCAGTAACTAGCAGGAAGACTTTTCTGAGGAAAAGGGGGAGAAACTTGAAAGCAGTAATTAACTTGAGAGGGAATGGTTATTAAAGATCGGTCCATGTGGCCAGGCCTGCAGGCTGAAGGCTGAAGAGAAGTCCCTAGAGACACGCTGGTAAATTCTGTAACATCTGGATGATGAAGTACTGCAAATGTGTTCCCCAACTGCTGTCTCATTTGTCTGGAAATGGGATTATTTATATATATTTAACTCTCTCTGACATCACCAGCTTCCTATAATTCACTCTCTTTTCAGCGATCTTGGTGCAAAAATTCAAGTAACTTTAAAGCCTATAGCAGTTAATACAGCCCTGCAAAATTGTCTCCAAAAGGTACCAGTATAGATCCTAAACATGACACATACTTCATCTTAGTCAGATGCAAGGAAAATAAATCCAAGCAACTCAAAAGATTGCTGTAGGTTGTTTTCATTAAAGGTAAAGTGTACATCTCTTCTGTGGCTGAGTCTAGCAGAAAGTTCTCTTTTCTGCCATATACAAACTACAGCCTCATTGAATATACATTTTAAGTCTTATTTTTAGGTGTTTTAGGCTCGATTTATCCTTTTAGCAGGTCTACAGCACTCAGGGTGATTATTTGTGGCTAGGATCATTTCTCTACATACGGAAATGTTTTCTGAAAGAATAGAGCAGATTATAAGCCTTGTCTCCTGTGAAAGTGCTAGCTATTCGTTACACATTTTCAGTCTGATACATATGATCCGATGCTAATTAAGCCCCTGCTATCTGTGCTTCCATGAAAAGTGACTCCCCGACGTTTCTTGCTGTCTCTCATTTGCAATTATGTGAACTCAAAAGGAATTGGCTTTTTCTCTTTCTTTCTTTTATATCATACAATTTATATTCTTAACTTGCACAATGGTTATCTGCAGAATTGACATGATTGCTCTGAAAATTGCACCTAGCTCATGAAAGCTACAATTGATTTTAAAATAGTGACTATTCTCACTTCCTGTGATCTTGGAGCAGGCTTGAATACAGTAAACTCTGTCTAAATTTGCTGGGCATCGCTGTAGAATTATTTCATTGATGGGAAGCTATGGTTTTCATTTGCAAATTTTAATGGGTCTGTGACCTCCCATGATATCAGCTTGGATCTCCTATTGAAACTAATGGGAGTTGCTTTGAGAAAGTAATGGCTTCCTAAGAGTACCTGTGTGCAAAGACTTTCATGTAGCTTGTGAAGATGGCTCTGAGTTGTATTAACACCCACAGTGCCCAAATAAATACGGTTCCAATAGCATGTTTCTGTACAAATTGGCTCTAACCTCCACCAGAGGCAGTCATGGTTGCCTACCATACTTCAGATCTTCGGTCTCCTTTGTCCTATTCCCGCCTCTAGCCTCAGCAGCTATAAACAGCTGTAAGCAACTAAAATGTATTCATCTAAGCCCACCTGCACATGTGTTTTGCAGAAGAGCTCAGGCCACACACACAGTAATTCAACATGGCTCTGTGATGACTTGTAGAAAAACCTTACCAGCTGAGTGAAATCCGCCCGCCAGGAAGCCCTGTGAAGTCTTCTCATCATGTTAGATCTTACACTTCAGGACCCCAAACTGGTGGCCAGGGAGTAACTGAAAACCTAGTGACTGGACTCATTACTCAGTCAACGCATCCACTGATACACTCGATCAAAACCTCCTGGTAAGCTGAGCTTTGCTGTATTTTTCCCCCTATCAATGCATGGCAAAGTGACATCTCTATACTTTAGCTTTGCCTCAGGCTTAGTGTGTCGCTGGTAAATGTTATGCTGCAGTTGTTGCCTGAGCTGCAAATACAGTGCTGTTCTGCTACAGCTGAGGTATTTCTCTTCTAGTGAGTTGCACTGATATCTTGATGCAGCGTTCAAACGTACAGTGTTATGCTGGTTGCTGTCTTCTTGCTGGTTGTGTGTCTTCTGGGATGGTTATTTTTTTTGGCCAGCACCTTCATGAAGGTCAAAATTGCTTTTTTCATACTCCCTGCAGAGCTTGCCATGGTACTGTTGCAATAGCCATCTACATGAATGCTCTCTTTGCAGTGACTATGATCCTTTGCTTGCCAGCTCAGATTAGGTACAAACTGTTAGCAATGGGTATTTTGTGTTTGGTAGATCAAAGTCCAGGTGTGCTTGTAATGTAGTGGATGTATCTGGAAAGATCTGTCCCCTTTAGTCATAATTACAGCTGCACTGTGCAGTCTTGTACGTAAATTTGCTGCAGTAGGGTCCAAACATTATATTGATGGGACCATATGACAACAGGTACCTCCTTCCCTGCAATGCAGGTAACAGGGGAGGTCGCCTCAGACATGTGGGGTGGTCCAGATAGGCAGGTGGCACCAGGACATCCAGAGAAGCAAAACTATCGTTGCAGTGAGAACTTTTGCACTGGTGGGCGCTATGGGACATGGCGACAGCATTTGGTTGCGGAAACCTGGCTTAATCTCTGCTTGCCTTTCAGAACCTTGACTAGGGAAAAAGACCAATTTCAACGTGGAAGGAGTCTTCTGACACCTGAGTGTAAAGATAAGGCTGTCTTATCTCCTGCTGCCAGATGTAGTGCTCTGAGCACACCAGGCTCCCGTCTCTGCTCTATGTGCCAGACAACACTCTGACCAGCATTTTCAATCCCATTTGCTACTTCAAAAATGCCAAAGAGACAGCACTGGGCATAGTCTTGAGTGGTTGGTAGGTTCAAGGGAAACACTAAAAATTTCTGTGGTTTCTCATCTTAGGATCCACACAAGAAGGGAAAAATATTTTGGAATAAAACTCGCATTAGAGTATGCTTTGTACTACTGTATATGTTTTAAGAGTCTGAAAGAGCTTTGCTGTTGCTTTTTGTCTGGTTATACTGCAGCTCTTTTAGGATTATCAAACACACACTGAACAAACAACTAAGGTACTGCATGAGCTTGAAGAAGTAACAACTTACATAGCACATGAGTTACTGGGAGTATTAATTCTTGGCAACACACTGGACCTGGTCGCCTGGTCAATCTGTACCTTCCAAAACAAAAGCTTATTGAAAATTAGCCAAACATCTGTAAAGATTTCTATTAGTATTATACGTATAATATTCTGCAAGGATTCTTGTTATTGTAGCTATAAGATAAATAATATTAAAAAAATATTTATCAAATGGAAGTGCAATTGAGAATAACTTTAAAATTGTAATTTAATTTCTAGCTTTTTTTGAACATACTGAAGTTAAGCCAATGATGTAGATTAGATTTCTGCTCTTCCCAGGAACGAATATTACTGATACATCTTTCACAAGTCGTAGGCTGCAATGTATGTGGGTTTTAAAGCTCTGTCTCTTTGCTAGTGCACTCTTCAACAGCATAGACTTTGGACAGCCAACTTAGTTTCAACAACAGTGAATTAGTAAAGTTAGTCTGGCCTGAAACTGTTTGGTGATTTGAAACAGACAGTATTGTCCTGCTACAACAAAAATACTTTATTTGATAAATTTATTGTGATTATTACAAAAAGAATATTGCCAGTGTTGTCATCTTGAACTCTTAATATTTGTTTCTTGCTTGTATTTAACTGTTCATTTTTTTATTTATATGAATTCTGTTCTCTGAATTAAAGCAGAATGACAATGTTCACATGAAGTACTTGGGTCCAAAGAAATACGTAAGGAACTGTGAGCTCTAAGCTGTCTGCTTAACCAGGTTTTTAGTCAGCTTTCATATCTTCCTCTGTTCTTTTGTCCTTACAACAAGATCATTACCTCCAATTTGCTTAAAAGACTCACTGGTCTTGGGAATGTGAAGGACTGCACTCAGGAAAGCTGGAGAACGCACAGTCTCAAAAAGGCTTATGAGAAAGCGGTACTAGGAGAAGCTACATATGAAGTCATAATCTTTTCTTTCTGATTCAGGTTAAGGCTAATCAAGAAGACTTAAGTGTGATTGTCTTCATCTAGATACCAGTTTGACTTACAGTTTATACAAACCCACCTTACCCACCCTCTGCAATATGAGTTAAAGGCCACTGAAGGCAGTGGAGGCTGGAGCAGGGCTTGTATGGATCAGGGGATCATGGAAGAAAAAGTAGTGTCTGGCATGAGTTTGCCAGGTGAACAGTACAGATCTTGTAGCTTGAAAATCTTGCACATAAAGACTATATTAAGGCATCCATAGGCAACATGACAGTATTACAGTTTCACAGCCTGTCACAAGGCCGAGGCTTCCTATGTGTTGGTGTTTGGCTTGCAAAAGTAACACTATTTGAATGCATTTCTCTAGCAGCACAGAGGCTACTGATGCTGGAAAACAGCTGAAAAAAATGAACTATGGGCTACCCTTAGGGTAGTTTCCATTCTACTGCTGGTCCCAGGCTAGATTAGAAAGACATTAAGTGTTGTTTGGGCAAAACAAAATAGCTGGCAGCTACAGCAGCTCCCCTATACTGCTCACATCAGTGCCTTCAAAGTGGAAATTTATATTTTTGTGGCATTGAGAGCTCTAGTCCATAAGCTCTGTGGTCTTCCTGTTCATAATATTAGCCCGATGAAATATGCAGAAGGGCAATCCTGAATATAGAGGGACTTGCGCACATTACTACCCATGTTTTTTTCTGGTTTTAAGGAGTGCCTAGGTCAGTAGGACTAGCCTGGCTTTCTGAGAGCACTCGGCGCCATGGGTGCTAACACCATTTGCAGCTCAGCACTTGGACAAATCAACCCCTGGATCACATCAAGCGCAGCTTATTAGCGTGTGCAAAGAGCTACACTGGATGACTTGTGGCACTTCACAGAGGTGTCTGTGGCTGAGGCAGCGACAGAAAAATTGTATCCTGGGCAGCATTAATCTGCCTTAACCATGAGCTCATCCTTTCTGACTCATCCACTGTGTGCTTTCCAGTTCCTACAACCGGCACCGGAGTTGTTTTTAGTCCTTTTCCTTGCACAGCCTTGATTCACTCCATGAGCAGCTCCGTCCTGTGATCTGAAGGAGGAAGGGCCTGTGCAGAGCGCTGCCGATGAACACATGCCACGGCCCACAATAAAGCGCGTATATAAGCACACCACGGTAAGGCTGCAAGGGCAATATTAATTCTCCCACCTCTTAATTTCCGAACACTTTCCTTTGCAACCCTCTATTCTTGCACACTCTCTGGTGTGTAATCATTTTAAGCGCAATGTCTCACCTTCCCATACTGAACACTCACTGCCAAATAAGTAGTCCAAAAATGAATTAAATTGTGCTTAATCAAAAAATGAAACCTGCTCTGTCTGGGATACGCAAGTCAACTGCTTCATCTATTCTATTTCTTGCTTGGAGGATTTACTGTGTCTCCAAATTCCGGCTGCTGCTTCAGAGAGTACCATGGAGAAAGGCAATAAAATGCATCCAGGTATAATATTCTGTGCTATAGGCAGATGATTACAATTATACTTTTAAATATCTTTCTGTCTTTATACAGAACACATTACACTCAAAATTAAGTATTATTTTTATATGATGAAAATCAATGAAAACGTGATACAAGTATGGGCTTATACAGGCATGAAATGAGTCACACAAGACTCCTTTTGATAATGACATCTTTTTTTTTTTTTTCTTCAGTCTGTCACAGCTCTTTAACTTCATCCTCCCTCAGATAATGCTATTTGAATAAAGGGTTGTTTTCATGAAAAGTCTTGTGACAAGGAAGAGTTATATTAAAATGACACAGCTAACAGAAAGGCAGCATAGCCTTCATTTTGCATGTGATGTTGGCAGTTCGAAACCCTTGAGCTGGTCATATATTTTGGAACTGGTTTGCTTCATGGCTTAAAAATCCCAGCATTTTGCTTTCTAATACCTTAAAATAGACAGGATAGCTTAGCTTACTGCTCCCTCAGAGGCTGGTGAGAATTCAGCAAGATCGAGCCAGACTCAAAGCCAGATCCCAACAGATTTCAGGAGAAAGTGGGTTGGGTTGTTCACTATTTGGAGAGCAGCTGGGATGCCTTTCCAAGGCATTTGCTTGACCCAACACTCGGCTAGGATAGTCTTGAGGGAAAAAACATAACTTTTCACAAAGTTGCAAGTGGACCTGTAGAAGAGAAGTGCTGAAAAGCAGGACTCTCCTGGCTGAAGTAACTGGCATTTGGTCTAAGCAGAAGTGGGGACATAGCATAAAAAGATTCTTACTGACCCCATCAATTCTGATTGAACCCATAGAAATGTGTAGAGATATTTTAACAGGTATTATTAGCACTTTGTCTTGGTTTGCACACCTAATCACAACCCATCCATTTGGAGAGCACTGGTTTTATTTCACGCAGTAGGGAGAACTTGACAGATAAGACAGAGAACATGTATATTGAACAGCAAATGCTTAACTACTCTTATGAACACTAGTAAAACCAAGTAACAGCCTTCAAATAAAAACAGACTATTTTCTCAGGCAGAATTTTGATCTCTGCCTATTTCCCAGGATTTCACTGATACTTAAACTTTCTGCCCATATCAGTATGAATACTGTATTATGCACAGTCATTGCAAAGTTATCCCTCCACTTCTCCAACTTACTTTTATTATCCAAAGTAAAATACAGCTATAGTGATGTTTCTTACATATAGAAAAATAACATACACCTTCTATAGTGCCTTTCTTTTAGGATATGAGAAAATTTCACCTGTAATCCAATTCAGTGGAAGTGCTGAGAAGAAATGTAATTCTTCAGCCTATTTTATGGACACAAAAGACACTGAAATAGGAAAATCCAAAGCCTTGGGACATACTGCTCAAACTCTACAAAGAAACAGATGGACACTGTAGGCTTCAGTCTTCATACCAGTTTTCAACTGGTCTTCAGTCTTCATAACAGTTTTTGGTTGTTTTGTACCTGGGTTCAAATACCAAAAGTGTGGATCCGAAAGGAAGAAAATAGTTTATTAGACTGAAATCTTGCACGTTGCCAGCTTAGAAACAAGTAGTACATAGATGACTGGGCACATTTGGAAGTAATAATCGAAATCATGGCAGAAATTCTGTTTTCTATGAGGTGATGTAAGTGTGATTGGCAGTCTCTGAATGTTATCCTGAAAACTCTGCAGAGAAAAATACTTAAACCCAGGACAAATTTAGTACAAACAAATAATTCCAAGTTCGCTTACACAGAGCTATTCCCAAGTTTGTATGGCTGCAAAATCACCCATGCAAAGATATTTGGCCCCATGTGTATGAGCCATGACATTGACAGCTGTCATATCCACAGGTGCTCCCATGCGAAGAACTACCTTTTTCACTTCCCCAGGTGACTAGTTTCTTAACACTCATTGTGACAGTTTTTGCTTGCCCAGATTGACACTATTGTCAGAGCATAAGTGAAAGTATTTATGGAGTATAAAATGCAGAAAATCATAGAGTATATTGCACTTGTAGTGGCTCCTTTCACATGGTTCAGGATCTCTCTGTGTTCAGGCATTATTGCTTGCTATTTGTGTTCAGAAACTGCACCTTTCTCACTGCTTTGTGTTTCTTTGCAAGTTTAATACACTTGATTAGTAAAAATGAAAAGGGGGTGTGTGTTAATATTCCGTTAGGTCATTTAGTAATGCTTATCCTAGGTTTTATGCAACAGTTTGACCCCATTTTTTTTTAAGCTGGTAAAATGTGTATGTTTATCTGTGTATGTATCTGTTTAGGTGTATCAACCAACAGCTATGTGATACTGAAAACTGGAGACGGAGAAGAGCTCAGTAGTGTGTTCGGGGGATCTAGGATATCAGAGGATTCTGCATCTTACTGGCAGACCTCCTAAACCCACCCGGTGAGCCACCTCAGCCTTTCCTCTATCTGTTTCAGACCCCTGCAGGAGCAGAAGATGGCACGACTGCCCCAGGGCCACCTGGAGTGCGGGCATGAGGTCCCACAGCAGCGCACAGCACATCTGGCAGAGCTCTGCTGCTCGCCTTGCAGCACGCTGGGTGTTACCTCCTCCCAGGTAATGAGAAGAATTGTGTTTTCCCTGGTGACTTCTGCACATCCTCTGCAATGTCTTTATGTGTCTCTCCTTGCCTCCCGCTAGCTGACAAGCTTCTGTCCCCTGTGGCCAGCATTGCACAAAATGAGCATGTGTAACAAGAAGTCTTGGCCTGGTCTTACAGCTTTGAGATGCGTGGGAGCACTGCTGCAGAAAGCAGCAGGCAAGGCAGAAAATAAAACCCTCCGATCACAGAATAGTTGAGGCTGGAAAGCACCTCTGGAGATCGTCTAGTTCAGCCTCCCTGTTCAACTCAGGTCAGCTAGGTCATGCCCAGGACCACGTCCAGATGCAGTAAAGTTTTTAAGATACAGGTCAGAATAGTCTCCAACACCTTTTAGAATAGCTTTTTAAAAAAAATTTCATGGTTAAAACACTTCAAAATGCTGCAGGTTTTAGGGAGCCTATCCTATTAGTATTCTCAGGGACAGTCCAGAGGCCCCAGACATGTACCAGAACTTGCCCTGCAAGGGCACAGGGTGTTGCATAGGTCGAACTCAAACAACCTGGGTAGGTAAACTGCATTGACCCTTGATATCCATAGTCGAATTACTGGAGGGACAACCCACCTAAAAGTAGGACAGTTTAGTGCACCTTCAGCCCTGAAGATCTCTTAAGACAGGGAGAAACGGCATGGAGCTCATATTTCGAAAAATAAATCTTTATTATTTTAAAATATAATAAAAGAAATGGAAAGAATTAATCCTCTGCTCCACAAAGTATTTTCAGCACAATGCAGAGACTGACTCTGAAATACATTGATCCTTTCTGAAGGCGTGGAGGACCCCCTGAAAACAGCCAGTGTGATGGAACTGCATTGTGTGATTTTCTGTTGTCAGGGCAATGCAAAAGAATGTCAAAGGGTTTGTGGAAATTCAAGCAGTTTGTATATCACATTGACATAAAAACACATGCTCCTAAACGTCTGTACGAATGCACCTGCAAACAAGAAAAGTGACTGTCAAAAACTGCATCTTATGAAAGAGAGACTATATGGTATTCTGGAATGTATGGAATGGTTTAATTGGGAACTAAAGTGATTGCTTTTTAGAAAAAATACCTTTTCTTTTTTTCTTGTCATGAGACGTTGACATACTCTACCAAATGAAAAAAACCAATCCCTTCCTGCATTCTTACAAGCATATTTCAGAGATATTCCTCTCATGCTTCGTTATTTTGGGGTGGGGAGGGCTGGTTTGGGGTGTTTGTTGGCATTACAGAATTGTAAAAATGTCCTATTTTGGTAATATTAAATATCAGACAAAATGTTCTTTAATTTTGGTTGTTTTTTATGAGGAAAACAATGATCTGGTTTCTGTGATGCAGAAAGATGCCTTAAATTCCAAATATTGTAAGACTTCACAGAATTAATCCAGGAGATAAACCAACAAATTCTTTTGAAGACATTATTGTTACTATAGAAACATGCCTAAATCCAGAACTTCATTGTGAGGTAAAAAGGGACAATTTGCTTCATTAATCATTTTTGCTCTCCTGTCACTACCTGGTTGATGGGGGCTCTGGTAACCACAGCACAGAGAGTCATACAGGTAGAGAAGCGTCTCCTGCCCTCTCCAGAAAAAACAGACCGACAGAGATGCAAGTTGTTCTTCAGAGCTGGGGTTGAGGGGGCCTTTCCTTCAGCCACCAGGTTGTGCGTTAGAGAAACCGACCCCAAAAATGGTCTTATTCACCTTCCACCAAAAGACAGCTACAACTTTGTAGTTATTGCTTCAAGACTAAAACAAAGTCAGCCTGAACCTCTTGTGAACCTGCAATGCTGGCAGAGCCCTGTCTTCTTGCATCCTCAGACCCAAATGGGCAATTTTTGTATTCGATGCTCCTTTACGCAGTTTTTCATTAATTGGTGGATTGCGCTGCTGCAGGAGGTCACTGGGGCAAGTACTGCAGTATGAATTTTAAAAGTGGATGGAAAATATTACTACTAAAGCTTTATCTAATATAGGAGCACAGGCAAAGATGTAACTAAATCCCAGGCTTCAGAGAGTATGGCTGCTTTCCTCTGCCACGACTGCTCTCTTTTAGGTTTTAATAGCAGTGAGCATATGCTTCCACCTTGTCCGTTGTCATTTTCCCAAGAGATGTCAAAGGCAGTCCCCTACAAAGGCAAAACACTTCCAAGAGCCAGAGCTGGTCCATTATTTCCCTTAAGTACCATTTTAGTGATTTTGTTTGAAAACAACGGGCTATGAGTCAGGTTGTTGGCCAAACAGTGCACAGAAAGGCAGATCAAGGATGTGCCCAGGGTGGCATGGAGACCTGCAACGTTTTTGCTTGTGTCTCTCCACGGCAGCTTCCAGAAGCAGGGTCATGCCAAGATGAACATCTATAGCGTTGGCACCCATGGCGTCCCTTGCTGGGAGCAAAGGCTGGCTTCCTGAGGTGGCAGCTGTTGTCTCTGGCAAGTGCATTCACTTGGCCGGAGCTTGTAGGATTTAGAAGTCAGGGAAGAGCTAGGAGCACTCAAAAACATGCCTGTTGAACTCCGCATTAAACTTTTTACATGCTCCCTGCAAAGTAACACAGAAAATCCTGTGTCAAAGCAGGAAAGGATCTTTTGGTACAGCTCCTTGGGGCTGAGTTAGAAAGGAGAGGGCACTTGCAATGGCCATTTCTAACCTGGGGTTCTCCCAGCTTTTCCGAGCACCCAGGCCTATCACCCAGCCACATCTCCACACTCATGACTTCAAAGATAAAAACACATCAACGTGTGGCCTGGAAGACATCTGCACTGCGCTCCATCCAGCCATGTCCTCAGCCTGGCTGTGCAGGAGGCCAGGGCTCACCACAGACCTGCTCAGTCGAGGCACATCACCACCCCGGTGTCACCGGCACATTGACGGACAGCGTGCCATTCCACAGAGAGGCAAACTGACCTGCTGAGTCCTCTCAGCACATCATGAAGAAGGTAAAATTATGTAAAATTATGCAAAATCTGACATGATTTCAACCATAGTTAAGCTCTTTCGGAAAAATCTTTACAGGGTTTAATAAAGATTAAACCAGTAGACTGCTTGAGAAACTATTGTCATAACTACAGAACTTAATAAGACTACCTTCTCTATTGAGCTATTTCAAGAACACCAATTTAAAAATACAGTTGGAAGGATGATTTGAGTTCCCCATGGATATTCATGCAATGTTACAGGCTTGAGGAAGAGTGGCTGGAAAGCTGCCTGGCAGAAAAGGACCTGGGGGTGTTGGTCAACAGCTGGCTGAATGTGAGCCAGCAGTGTGCCCAGGTGGCCAAGAAGGCCAATAGCATCCTGGCTTGTATCAGAAATAGTGTGGCCAGCAGGACTAGGGAAGTGATTGTGCCTCTGTACTCGGCACTGGTGAGGCCGCACCTCGAATACTGTGTTCAGTTTTGGGCCCCTCACTACAAGAGAGACATGGAGGGGCTGGAGCGTGTCCAGAGAAGGGCAACGAAGCTGGTGAAGGGTCTAGAGCAGAAGTCTTCTGAGGAGCGGCTGAGGGAACTGGGGTTGTTTAGCCTGGAGAAAAGGAGGCTGAGGGGAGACCTTATCGCTCTCTACAACTGCCTGAAAGGAGGTTGTAGAGAGTTGGGGGTTGTCTCTTCTCCCAGGTAACAAGTGATAGGACAAGAGGAAATGGCCTCAAGTTGCACCAGGGGAGGTTTAGATTGGGTATTAGGAAAAATTTCTTCACTGAAAGGGTTGTCAAGCATGGGACCAGGCTGCCCAGGGAAGTGGTTGAGTCACCACCCCTGGAGGTATTTAAAAGACGTGTAGATGTGGTGCTTAGGGACATGGTGTAGTGGTGGACTTGGCAGCCTTAGGTTAATGGTTAGACATGATGATCTTAAAGGTCTTTTCCAACCTAAACGATTCTATGATTCTATAATTCAGTAGAATTTCTAAGGAGATCTGCCAGGGAGAAAACCTATTAACTTTTTTATTAGACTCTCTGGGAATCTCCCATAAATTGATTAACATCCAAACCAGAAAGTACATGACTTTGCCTCTATTTCCTCTGAGAAGGAGCTTATTTCTAGCCCTACCCTGCCTCTTAGTCCTAAAATCTCTTTAGAAAGTTACAGTCCTTTCTAGAAAAGATATTCAAGATTAGGTTTCTGCTAAAGTCATAATTAATAGTCAAGTAACCAGGCTCACATACTTGCCTCGTTTTTCTGTGTTTAATAGAATTTTACCATATAAATATTCTAATATTTATAATTTTAAGATAATCAGTTTTATTGATAGCATAGAGGTATATTGATTTTTATATGAATAAAACCAGAAAGTGCTACCAAGTTATAATGTCTGAAATTATGAAGATGAAAACTGAAAAAAGGAATACATTAATTTTCTTTGCGGGTGGTTTCTTGAAAATTACATTTCATGCAAAATTAAAACATAAGCTTTCTCATTTGAATTTTTTTATACTTCTGGATTACAGAGATCATTAATATTGATTTTTTTTTGTTTCCACACAGACAGCTAGGTACTATAGTCCATGTTCCTCTCAAACTCTTTGTTGACAAAATAAACTACCTCTTAAACTCTTTCACTGTGAGGAATTTCCTCCAGCCCTTGAATCACTTCACAACAGTTCTTTGCACTCATTTGATTTTGCAACATTCTTTAAAAAAATGGGAGTAGTGGAGCTGAATACTGTATTGCCATATCAGCCTCAGCAGCCCACAGAGAAGTTCTCCTGCCCTCTGCATGCTTTACCCCAGCAGTCATGCCAGCTCACTTAGCAATGCAATTAAAACAACAGCTCGTTTGGCACGTAGTAACCCATGCGGAGGTATAAGCACCATTTTCTTCCCCCTGTAGGAGCCTGGAAAGGGTTAAAAGAAGTCTGCTTTCTCCTCTTGCCCAAACTGCCCATTAGGCACAACTGCTCTAAAAGGGAGCTCTCAGGGCACCTGCGAGCAGTAGGTAGAGGAGGTTGCTCTGGAAAGTCCCCAGTGAGAAGGGTGGAGGAAGGCTTCTTGGAGAGCACTGAGGGAAGGCTGTCACATGTGGAAGGTAGGAAAGCAGTCTTGGACAAGGGTGAAAAAGGAGAAGGGTTCATATGAGATCTGCATGTAGGAAATGAATGCAACACAACCCATTGCAGGATCTTATGGAAGGAGCAAGTGATCTTATTTTAAGCAAAACTGATCTTGCTCACCCATGTTCTCTCATATATGTATGTATTGCTTACGTTTTCACACCCATGTACTGTAAGCAGAGAGGGGGTTGCACAAGTAATGGGTGGCCAGGAGTAATGGTGTGGAACATGGAGGACAAGGGATGCAGGCCATCCAGTCTTTTGTCTTTCTTGTCTCCCACCTATGCTTGGGAGATCAATGGTACTGGGCCACAGTAAAGTACTTTTTTTTGTTCTCAGTGGTATAGGGATACTGATGTACATAGCTCATATTGTGAGTTGGAGTCTCGAGGCTGGGACTTATAAAATCAGTTTTGCATGTGCCTCATACCAACAAAAAGGAGGTCCAGAGCTTCAGCCAGGTGCCATGGAGGTGGAAGAGTGAACTGATTGCAGCTCTTGAGACTGCTGTTCTCTGGCAGCACTTTGCCTGCCTAAACTTGTCTTTTGGCTCTTTGAGAGGTAGTGAGGAAGTCCTTGATCCATGTAAACATTTTGGGATGGATTTGTGTGGATCACAGGACTTCTGGGGCTCTCCTGGGGCTGCCAAACCCAACGGAGCTAAGGGCTGCAGCTTCCAGAGGTCCACCCACTGGTGTGAAATTCCCATGCACTCTTGCTCTGGTATCTGCCAGCGTCTTGTGGTGCTAACTTGTGGCCTCTTATTTAGGGCTAGGTGGTGGGATGATGTGTTTCTGTGCCCCAGACAACCTGGGGAGATTGAGCCCCAGAGAGCCCTTGTTTGGGGTTTCTGCAAGTGGCTATGGGAAAAGCGCGCTGCTTGTGCTAGGTCGCACAGCAGGTGGAGGCTCCTGGAGGAGGTGCAGGTGGGAGGTTTCAGCTCCGAGTCCCTGCTCAGAAGCAGTGTAATCAGCAGAACTGTGTTCCGGGAAGCTGCCAGTTGCTAACCTAGTGACAACTGGTGGGTATAGATTAATTAATTACTTGCGTGGGTCCTTCAGCCTGCCCTTGCATATGATCTCTTCCTCTGGCTTGGTCTAGTAGTCCAGAGCAGCTCCCTACCCCATCTCCTCCCAAAACTTGCTGGCTGGCACATTGTGGTTCAGTGTGTGGGGGGACTGTGGTTTTCTTGCCCTAGTCTGCCTATTTCAAATGTATGAAATAAACTGTGCTTCTTGGGTTTTTGGATGTTAGGAACACAATGGTGAAAAGTTGAATGTGAAAATAAATTACTCGCAGCAATTATCAGTTCAAACTAATCCTTTGTTATGAATCCCCGTTTCCTACACAATCTTATTATTGCAAGGGTCCTGCACTAATTGTAATTGCAACTTAAAGATATTCAATTTTAAAATAATCAGAATAAACAATTTCTCAAATTGTGTTGTAAAGCAATATTACATTATTTGTGTTATGGATTTTTTTTTTAATAAGGAGATTTAAAGCAAAAAAAAATCATTGAATGAAGTCTTATTTTCACCCAGGAGACTGTTTTTTGTCAGAAAGACAATTGTACTTCTGGCAGTGTTAGGCTGTGAAATTTGTAGAAGTGTTTGCATGGACCCCAGAGAGATCTAAACTCATCTGTTGGGTCATGGCTTATGTTGTGTAAAGCATTATGGTTTGCTTTTTTTCTTTTGTCTTTCATAAAGCTCTAATAATGGTGCAGGTTACAAAGAATTGCACAGATCTAGGAACAAAGCCGTAACTGATTCTCTCATGATGGAGAAGCAAATCGTATCAAAATAACTGACATCTTTCTTACTACCCTACCCTCTCCACCTAATATTTTCTGAGTATTGTACAAATTGATTTAAGCAAAGTATCCTACTATTGGCTAGCTTGGAGAATGCCAACCACTCTTGCTAAGTTTGTTAGTACTCATTTTATGTTAGTCATACCAGAGGTAAAAAAGGAGATATATCTGCCAGTGAAGACTGTGTCTATCAACTCACTTAGACCAAGAGAAGACAGTAAGCCAAAAACTGTGAAGGAACTGGAAAGGGAAGAACTAAGTTGTACCTGACTGAACTGTGTAAGACCCAAAGGTTCAGGCCCCTCTTCTAGTGGTTACACCTCCCTTGTATAGCAGGAAGCAATGGAGTGGAATTTTGAAACAGCGTGAATGAAAGAATCGGTCTGATGAGGTTCAAGGGAGACAACTGCGTGTGCTGGGGCAGCAAGCAATAAATATTCTTGCCTGAGTGTATGTTTCAGTGGAAACAAAGATCCCGCCTGAGACAGGTGCTGCTGGTGGAGGGATGTGGGTAGCATACATGGTTAATCATGTGTTGAAGCCGAGTTGTGTATTCAAGCCTTTGCCTTCATTCTGTACGTATGATTTCCACATTCCTTCACTTCTGTTAAGCTGTTTTGCTAGTCAGGCATTTTTTTTGAACAGTCTGCCAGACCACAGGCAGCACGTTCTTCTCCTGAAAGTTAGACTAGAATTTCATGGCCTTACGGTGCACAGTCCCTAGAGCCAGAACACCTGTGGATGAGGATTCTGGATGTGCAGAGTACCTCGGTCAGTCCCTGCTGTTCTGGGGCAAAATGAAGACAAAGCCATCCTTGGAATCACACCCAACTGATTCCCTGAAGAATAGGTTTTTATCTGCCCTCCCTCACAGTTCCCCCACCCCACACACATTGACTATGGCGCATAAAAAACATTACTTATGAGGGGTGCACAACTCTATTAGAAGCTGTTGTCGGTGTAAGTAAATTGGCACACGCTCCCTCTCCTACCCAAAGAGGTAATAAGGAACTACAGAACAGGGTATGCGATAGAGATTTGTTTTGAGATTTGCCTTTGAGATTTGTGTCAAATGCTTCAGCAATGGTTTTAAGCTTGATTTAATTCCCTAAATGTGTTAACAAGTAACAACCGTTGAGTTTGTTTTCTAATGCAATTCTTTAATTCACAGTATAAAATACAGTAAGGATTGAATTACATGGGTATGCGATTATGCTTGCAAAAAATGTATTGCAATGAGCTTTTCAATTTATAGGCAGGAAATTAAGCTCTGCAATTATGGGACAACATAAAATCAGAGCAGTGAAATTGGAATTTAGTCCTTTCTTTTTCTAGGTCTACTGTCAGCAAATGTGACCTTGGCCCATCCTCACTTCCACGTAGCTCTAAAAAGATTTCTGGTGAGAAACTAGTGATTTAGAGACTTCTGAAGAGTGCATCATAGCGCAGAGCATGCAGGGGGATCCGGCTCCAGCTCTGGTGAGCAACAGGGCAATGCCCCACGGTACCTCAGCTCCCTCATTCAAACGTAAGGCCTTCTATGACATAGGCACATATTTTAATCACAGTAAAGCACCCCTCAACACAGATAGACCACTTTAAGCTAGTTTTGGAATCTGCCCTGTTCTGAGGTGCGATCATGCTGTACGATATACTTGTGAGAGGGGAAAGGACAAACTCCACAACCCTCCCTGTCCCACGCCAGCCATCATTTCAAGACTTCAAATAGTAAGCCACAGAGGCTGAATGTGTTGAACCTTTCATGCTGCTTAATAATTATGAAAGTGTGGTTGACAAAATACAGTACTGATACCAGGAGGACACGATATCAGTTTCGTATAACCCTTTTAAATTAAATAATTTATAGAAAGAATAAGGCTAAAAGAAAACCAAATTGATACTTAATGAGTAAGGCATTATTTTTTATTTTGGAGAAAACACTTTTAATAAGAATTGTACCTACAGTATAATTGCATAATCTGTGTTAGTAACGAGGAACTTTCCAGATGTCTCGAACTGTATTGCAAATGAGAACAGACTGCGGGTCTCCTCTTCAGATGGAGAAAAGCACTCGCTTACTCCAAAGTCCTGCTTGTTTCCTCTTTGTGTAAGAGGACTTGATATTCATATAGGAAAAGTGGGACTGTGAGAGTCATGTATATCTCACTAACACTGGCAGGTTATTGTTGGAGCCTTTACTCCTACCCAGAGTGAGAAGGAGGAGTAACATGAGGCTATTAATAAGGCTTGCTTTGGCATGTGATCTGTGTGCTCAACCTTGACTGCAGATGCTCTAGGTTTCTATTCTCACTGTTGAGGGAACCCTTTGAGTTCTAACCCATCTATTTCAAACCATCTGTTTGGGTAAACTACGTTTGATCTTTAGTTTGGTTGGAAACTAAGCGTTGTTGCTGTGTCTTACAAGCTGCAGTATAAAGTCAGTGAGATCTCTGCACTAGTGAACGCTGATCTGATGGAACTGTAAAATTAAGAGATCTGTCTTGTGGAGATATGAAAGCTTTCAAAAAAGCTCAATAAAGGTAACCTCTCTAAGCAGTCTGCTTTTATTTTCCTGTGTGTACTGGTTTCTCAGATTGCCCTCTCTTCCTGTGCTTCAAGAAAAGCAGGAGGTAAAATTGCCAGACCTCCTTGATGTTGCTTTAATTTTTTTTTTTTCTTGCTCCTGAAGACAGATAATCTATAGAAAAGTCTTCTGAAAGCCCTGTGAAGCCTGTTGAATGAGTCAGAGCTGAATTATCTTCTCAACTATCTCGGAGGATATGCCTGACTTCAAATCCCAGCAATTCTATCTGTCTGTCACTGGGTACGCTTACTAGGGGCTGCAGCCCCCTCAGCCAGCTCGGGACTCCAGAGAGCATCCAAAGCGTGATGATGGAGTACTGAGCTCTTCCCTATATCCCTTTTGGAATTATGAACTGCAGTAGATTACTACTGCTGAATACAGTACTTCATCTTCTAATGGCAGTAGTAGATGTACACACACACAAAAGCAGCTGGCTTTATATTTTCTGAACTTCCTATCTTGGGAAAAAATATATTAGATATCTATAAATCACTATTTCCGAAAGATTTGGGCAAACACCCCTTGTTGTAACTGATCAAGGTTTTCCAAATACTACTTAAGACCTAAACAAGCTCGTATATTAACTCTTACATAACTGCAGTACCTGCCTAAATTATCATCCATATTTGTGCATCTTCTGTTTAATATGAAGAGTAGACAAACACTTTAATACAAGAATACAGTTTGATTCTACTGTACTCTAACAGGGCTTTTAAATTAAAATTAAGAATTGAGCAGCTAGGAATATGTATAACAAAGTCTCAATTTTTTAATTTATGTCTAAGCTAAAGTTCTTAAAAAATCAGAACTTGGATGTAGTCTTTCTAGTTCCAGAGTGATGATATTTGAGCTTCCAGTTCAGGCCAGGATAGTGAAAAGCTACGTGGTCCTGTCAGGAAAAACAATTCTCTATAGGTTGCATTTTGGACATTAGAACAATTTTTCTACTTAATGTCTCTGACATTTATCGATATTTATAAATGCCAACTATAAAATAGTCTTACTTTGAGAAAGATGATACTCTGGACTGTATGAATGGTCAAGCAAATGCTTTCAGAGGTGTTAATTGCATCATTCATCTCAATAGGATTTTAGCGCTAAAGCCAAACAGCAATGGCCTTTTTAATTTCCTCACAGCTGCTCAAAGCATGCAAGAAGAGAGAAATTCTGTTAACTTTTTAAAGATCTTGACAAAACCTCACTTAGCTTAGGCAAGTAGATGGTATTTTGGAAAGTCAGATCTGCTTTCCCTCCTGTTCGACTGCATTTTTCTCCCTGTTCATGAAACAAGTACACATGTGCCAATGTTGGCCTTGACGTTATATCAAGCAAAACAATGCTTAGCATTCAGGGAACTTGATATTCTTCAATACTGAAATTCTTTTGTGTTGATGGCTGAGTAGACAAGCACATGCATTTATCTTAAAGGTAAAGTTTGAGTAAACTGTAAGTAGCTTTGAAATTAGATGTCTGGCTTCTTCAGCTTGGCTTCTAACAGGACACATAAGGTCAGATGAGTTGCCTGATTTATTTATTTTTTTAGTGGAAGCAGTGTGTGTCTCTCTGTAAGTACGGAGCACACAGATACCAATAGGAGATGACAGTGTACCATGCAAATGAACCGAGAGCTCAGAAGAACCTCCGTGCTTGCACCTCCTATATACTGAGGGAGAGCAGGTCGCACCAGCTATGTGTTTTTCCTACTCTGTGCTCTGCTGAAGACTCATCCTTAAAATTTGATTCTGGTTTCACTGAGCCAGTCAACAAGGAGAAATTGAAGTAAAAGCTGAGAGAGAGATCAGACTTGGGTCCTTCAAAAGTCACTGAAGGATTGGAGGAGTTTGTGCACAGTCTTCTCACATGACTGTGTTGTGCTCTGAGTGAGAGTACATGAACTTCAGAGAGAAAGCAATCATGGCAGAACAAGACTTTTACCTCAAATTAATTTCTTCACTACTAAGCGTGGCGCTGCTTTTATTTCTTAAGCTAATTGTAAAGTCTTCTAAATATGATGCTACAAATGCATGAACTCAGAATCATACAGTTAAGTGTGCAAAGATAAGAGCTATCTTAATGTTCATTTTCATGTAAAATCCTTTGGTACTTGTTTACTACAGGTTCAGGGACTTTATCCTTTAATGTATTTAAAAACATCTGGACTTTATTTTTAATACAATATTATTCAACTGGGTGATCCTTAAACATTGCTTCATAGTGTTGGAGACTTAAGATCAGACGTTGATTAAAGTGCTTAGAGCAGGACTGCAAGTGCTGGGGAAAATAATACTACAGTGTTTTCAAATGTCTGCCCATAGTAGGTCCTGAGATAAACAAGTGCAAGTTCGCTGGCCACAGAAAACAGATTACTGCTCACATTGATCCTATAATTGGATCAAGGATCAGTTCTGAAGCTCTTATTGAATTTCTGTGATGGATAAAAATGATGATTAAAGTCTTGAATATGCAAGAAAAACAGATACTGAACTGCAATATTCTAGAAATTACCTTTATTGAGCTGGTGCATGTTCCTTTGGTCAGAAATCTCAGCTGTGCAACTCTGTCTCTAGCTCACATCAAAGTCTCCTTGGAATCCAGAAGAAATATTGGTCTTCCAAGGGGGGGGAGTAGTTACATTTTCAGAACCTCAGTAGCAGACTCTAGTCCCTCTAGAAAATGCACGTCTGGCCACTGATTTTAAAATGTCAGGACTGTGATGGTGTTGTGATAAAAGCGGCGCAAGTAGAAGATCTGTTCTCACATCCAATGTCTGCTGGAGGATGTTCGATCTCATTTTTTTCCTAGGACAGTGCTATAGCCATGTCTGAGATGCTTAGGAAGAGCAAAGCTCATCCAAGCAAGCCTGTTAGGTTCTTTTATTCAGGAACAGTCAGTGAGCCATTGGGGGAGAGAAGTGAAAGGAGGAGAACACATAATCCTGAAACTCAGTCTAGCTGTCTCATTAGTGATTAGGCTACCCTCCGGTGAATGGACAGGCAGATACCTGTGTCCTGTTCTTTTTAAGTGTGACATGTTGAAAAAGTCCTGGGGAAAGCTACAGACAGGGTCATGAGAGAAGGAGCTAAATATTAGCTCACTGCTATGATACATAAATGTGAAGCACTGATTAAAGGCATATTCTGTACATGTTTTAAAAGCACTGTCTTCATGTCAGAATGCAGGCATGAGGTATTCTGCTCTATTAAGGGTTTTTTCATTGCTTTGGTGGTCTTTTTCCTAGCAGTGCTGGAGGTACTAGATGAACACCGCCACCAGCATGAGGAAAGACACGTGACAGTCCCAGCCAGCCTGGGAATCCAAGGATTTTGTCTGTCTTCCGCAATCTTTGCCTTCCTTTCTTAGGGCTTTTATCTGTCATCTTTGTTCTGGTTCTTTGTTTTTTTATGTTTAGAATTTACCTTTATCTGTCCTCTTTGAACTGTTTTGCACTCAGATTATGATGTTTGTAATGAACTCTGCAATTAGTAATCAAAAGGCCCCAAAGTCCAGAGTTCAGTGCAGAGTTCATATTCCATGAAATACAAAAGTGTGTGGACCCAGGCCAGTAAACTCCACTTTAGTATTTGCAAGGATAAGAGCAGTCTAAATTTCTGTTTCTGTATTTCTCCTTCCTTTTGCTATGACAGATTGAGTGGTATAGATGTTACCCTCTATAATATGAGCTAAGTCATCTAATTAGCTCAATAGTCAAATAGTCTGGCAAATAGTCCCTCCCTCTAGTTGCATTGCCTTCCTTCTGAACTATGTCTTCTCTCCTTGCTATGGCACTGCATTTAACTTTCACATTCACCAAATCAAAGGCCAGCAAGCACCCTTATCTCCCCTCTCAAAAGTTTCCAAGTCATTAGGATGCAGCCTAAAAAACTCAAATGAAAGCAGATGATGTCCATGTGATTAAAGTCACAAACAACTGTTCTACTCAGCGGCACTGGCAGTTACCCTACTGCACTATGTAGGCCATTGGGCCAAAGGATTTTGCTGTTTCAGGAGATTATTCTGATCAAAGGTTGTGTACTGGCATGCACAAGTACGCCGTTTTGTCGTTCTACTCCAAAGTTTGTGCTCTGAGGCTCATGATTCCTACAAGTTTTCATAGTACTAGAGGTAGAAATCGCTCACTTAAAGGGTTCAGAGTTTGCTTTGGTGTAAGCACGGAGTGCTGGCTTTTACAGTTGATGGAGTTATTTGATCTAAATCTCTGTATTTGGTCTAGTAGCCTCTGTCATGTTTCTGATTTACTCTAAAATGAAGGCTCAGCTTCTTTTAGCTCTATGTAGAGATTAGTGCCCACAAGCAGCCCCTTGGCATACCAGCTAAGATATTAGTATGCAGTTTTTTTCACTGCAGAGCTCTTTTGCAGAGTTTTGTATGTGTGCATGTGAGAAAATCAATACAATCATTATAATCTTCAAAGCAGTGGAAAACTATAGATGCACGAACAATGGAAAACATAGTATTCTTCTAACAAATGTACCTGATGGAGTGAAGAGGATTGTGTTAGTGTGGTATTGTTCATTTTCATTCTAACACTGAAATTTGTAGATATGTTTAAGCTAATATTATAACATTATAAACAAATGAATAGAGTTCATTATACAGGCAAGAAATATATTTGCACAAAACCAGTAATTTATCGCATCTTGAAGCTTGTATAAACAACAAGAAATTGTTATGAGGAAGGAAAAAAGAGGATGAATAGTAGAGCTACCAGGGGAAACAGCTAAAAGTGCTGGTAATTTAGTGTGGCAAAGCGTGGCAGCAGCAGAAACCTTCTGCATGGTGCTTTGTGCTAAATTCGCCTGTTCAAAGCCTTGCTTTTGCACCACCTGGAGGGTGTAGGCTTCTCTGAAATGAACCTCTCCAAACCAAGAGAAATACGGTTTTTCACTTGCGTCCACTGAGACAGCCTAGTGACTTGCTGCTATTTAGCACCAAACCTCATTCCACTGGGATTCTTTTTTGCTGCCTGTGCCCATTGTCACTAGAAATTATGTTACTTGGCATAATGTTGCCAACACTACTGTGGTAAGCAAGTCCAAAATTCAGGTCCTCTTCTATTTCCCCTCTGTTCTTCCTGACAGCAGACTTGTGCTATTGTTTGAATGTCAAACTATTCTTACCTCCAAATCTTCGACATCAGGTGACCTCACCTGAGGAGACTGTTACTTATTGATTTTTTGGGTGGTTTTTTTTGGTTTGGACAAGTTACACAAGGTAATCCTATAGCAAAGTGGACAGGATTAGCGTTAGCACCAGTGAAAAGTGCATGTTTGAAGATTCACTATCATCCACTGGGTGTCACGGGTTGGGTGCCAGAACTAGGAACTGGGCTTTCATTTCCATGTCCACCACAAAGTTTTGGTGATATTAATTAAATCTCTCTCTTATGCTGTACTGTTACCATTTAAGATAGAGTTGAAGCTACCTACAGCACAGAGAAATGCTGTTTTCACAAAAGTGATTCTTGGATAGAAAGTATCATAGAAGTACCAGTGACGTGCAGGTTGCTGCCAATTCACATATTCCAAACACAGGTTGCTGCCAACACATATTCCAAACAACTCTCTCTTGCAGTTTTAACCAGGTCCTTAATTACCCACATATATTGCCTGCCGGTCTAGAACTAAGCACCCAATGTGAAAGGAGGTTATTGCACTTCATAGTGAAGGAGCTGCCCCTGGGATGGATTTATGACTTTAATTAGCCCCAGGAGGTGTTATCTTGTTGCAGATAAGCTGGGACTGTTAATTCATGTGGATAATGCTTGTAATTGCCTAGAAATTATTTAAACACAGTTTAAACATCTGGTTTCTCGATAAAAAGGAAACTTTTCTTATATTACTTTTCTGCCACCACCTTCCACCAATACTACGTTTAGAAAAAGAAAATCTAACCCAAGTGTTTATGCATAAAGGACTCTCACATTTTGAACTGAGCTCATTACATTTGCATTTAATGATGGCCCACAGAGTTGGGGTGGTGGAGGGGAGAGGGGGAAGAAGGCGACCATTTCCAGAAGCTTCTCTATAGCTTGACAGTTAGAGCAGGAGCTGCAAACTAGCCAGAACTAGAAGCTGCACAATGAATTACCAAAGCCTGCAAAGCTTCATCTCTTCTCACGAGACAAGCAGAGCCGAAAGTTTCCAATTGTTCTATGAAGCACAGAGACTCCCTGGCCTCTTGTCCAGAAGGAGATCTGGTCCTTCTCCAGATTCTCGGCTCGCTGCTGGAGAGAACAGCCTCAAAATGAAAGCCATGTCACCCGCCCACAACTCTGCAGCACTTGTCGGTCTTCATTTGTGTTTCAAATGATGGTAGCTCAGCATTCCTACTAAATGTTGTTATGGTGACAGTGGAAATCTAACAGTGAGCACTACATCTGTCTGCTTATCTACCACTAATGATCCTGCTGTGTACAACTTCAAAAGGAAGGGAACCAATGGGTTGTTTTTTAAAACCTCCTCCATGATCAAAGGGGAGAGAGACTACAAAACTGTCATTATATTAAAAAACTAATGCTCGAGTTCGATCCCAGGTAGAGGAAAGGAGGGAAGATAAGTATCTTTATGCACCTCTACAGCTAGATCCTTTGCTTATTTAGGGCCTAGCCATGTTCCTGCAGAAGATGGTAAAAATGCCCTAGCCCCACATGAGCAGCCTCCAGTGGGGCCCACAGCTGGTACGGCAGCTCAGAGAACGAGCTGATCAATGCCGTGGTCTGGAGCTGTGTGTGTACATGTGTGCAGACACACGCACCTTGTTGGGAAGGCACTAACAGAGGGTAAGAACACATATATGCTGGCACTAGGCAGTTTCACACTCCAGAACTGCAGTTTGCTCTCGGGGATATTTTCCTATCCCTCCCTTCAGCTCTTACTGCCCTTTGCTTAACATCAGCAGTGATTGTGTCTGTAGGTAAATACCTTAAATAAAATCAACTGGTGCTTAGCAAAGGTACAGAAATGAAGTGGGGGAGGTGAACTCTTTTAAACTCAAGTTAAAAATATAATTGATATGTTTAGTATAGGTGAACACCATAATTGCACATTACCTTTTTATTCCCAGTAAAAAATGGCCACGGCCATATGAGCGGACTCATTTCCCTCCTTCTGGACCTTTACATCACATGCACTTTCTGCAAATCAGTTTAGCTGGTCTCTTGTGGACTTCTCTGCTATACATGTGCTTGTCTTGTTGGTCTGTGTCATGCAATACCACAACACAGGCGGCACTAGATGAAAACCTCTGCAGTCAGCTGGACCTCAAGGTGACGAGTGGGTGCTCTGCAGTCACCCTGCCTATTCCAAAACAAGGTAACAGAGGGCTGGCTGAACTTTGGAAGAAAATGGCATGCTGATAACTGTCACCACTGGTAGACAACGATAGCCCTTCTTGTCTGATGCTCAGCAATTTAGATTCCATGGTAATCTGAGTTCTTAAGGATGTTCAGGGTTTTTCTCCTCCCAAAGTTTCCTTTCCTGCTTCTGAGTAGTGGGAGGAGGTTCTGTGTTTTTCTTGGTACTTTCTACTTACATTAGAGGCTGATGAAGAAATCATGGCTGCCCTTCATCTGGATCCTGTTCCTTTGTGATTTGGCGCTTCTGTTTTGTTGCTTTGATGACTACCTCTTGCATGTGGTGAAATCAGAGCCAGGGAAGCAGGCAAGCAGCACTCCCCCTTGCATCTCCCTGCGCTGCAGTCTTCAGAGGAATCTCTTTTGTGCTTCATTTGTATCTTTACAAAATGTCACCAAAGAATCTCTTCAAAAGTTAGTGCTACAAACTGCAGTTCTGAAAGGCATGATGCAGGTAATACTCTCTGAAGCTCTGAGCTGGGTCATATGCGATAGAGCTGCTGAGCATCCATGGGTAAGGGATGAGAATCAGGAGTAATTTAATTTTATCAGACTAAATGATAGCTTAACTCTGGGGGCGGGGGAAGGTTCATTCTTAACTGGAGAATGAGCATTCAGGAAAGGGAAAACAAATCATTACCCAAGCTCCAGGATTTATTTCTTTTCAATCTTGTTTGACAACTAAAATATAATAAAATGGAAAAAACAAGGAAGCTGCAAATAATGAGGTAGCTATTGACTAATGCAATACAAAACATTAAATGGAATAATAGGAGCAACTGCAGCAACACTTCTCTAGAAATCTAATATTGAGTCTGTGTGTTGTCTGGCACATGAAATGGCTGCTGCCAGGGAGCAATGGAGATCGAGGCCTCCACCATGGAGAACAGAGCTGGACAGGTCAGGATTCACCCCCTGACAGGTGTGTGTCTAGCTGCTTAAATACCGGTGATGGAGGCTCCAGCAAACCTCCTAAGCGAGGCACTTCTCTGTTGGTAACTATCCTTACCAAAACAAAGTTTTGCTCAGTATCCAAACTGTAAGCTTTTTGCTGATATGTAAGCCCCTTACTTCTCCTGTCCCAGGCAAACAGGAAAAATAATGTATTCTCTCTTTCTCATAACAAACAGCTTTAAGGATTTGTATTAGTATCTTTCTTCTTTTCCTCTGCCCAGTCTCTCAACTGCAGCACTGTGAAACTCTGTAAAGATGTCATCTTCTTGCCGCATCCTGTCTGTTTATAATCTGATCTGCTAACTTAAGAAAAGGACACGTTACCTTGTGCAGTCCTATTGCGCCTGGGGGAATAAAATAGGTGAGAAAGTGAAAACAATTCCCCTTTTTAATCCTTTCTTGAAGCGGTAAATATCTCCTAAATGGTGAACCTTTGTTCGTGCTCCTGATGCACAAGCCTGAAAAATAGCTTTCATCCCTAGCCTACCTCATGGGGAGTGTGTGTGGGTTTTTTTCATAAACCTTTGCATATGAGCTGGTGGTGTGCTGTCATGATAGATGCAGATTCCCTTAATTCCACGAAGATTTTGTCTTTGGAGTCTAGGTGCACTCTGGAAGAACTGGCAGGCACCTAGGATTTTTGCATGTTTTCTCCTACTGCAGATGTTCTTGTTTCTGTCGTTTTCTGTTTTGTAAGGTCTAGTCACTAATTGTAGAATGGTCTAATAAAGTCACCACTCGGATTTACTAACTGGCAAAATTGTTAAATAAGCACAAACATTGTTCATCAGTTTAATTTAAAGATCCTGTTTCAGTCAATGGAAACTTTTCATCAGTTATTTTGTAGATTTTTTTTTTTACTTGCCCTACTATCGCAAAATACCTCAATACTAAAAGAAGCATGTGCTACAAAAACTACTGATCACAGAACAAAGATGAATATTTAATCTTTAGTGGGAGATGTACCAGAGCCTAGAGTTAGCCTGCTAGCCCACAGATTACAGTGTCAGAAAAATCGCTGTTAATAACTTGCATGTTTATTGTATATCTCTTCAACTTCATGAGCAGAGCTGGAATATTTCCGTTGAGGTTTTTTAATTTGACTGTTAAGATTAGGCTTAAAAAAGAAATGGCTTCTGTACCCTACAATATCTCTGCTTGTGTATAATATTAAGGTGTGTTATGCCTGACAAAGCAGAGAATGTCCACAACTACTGGAGGAGAGAGAGAAGGGAGCTCTTGCTCAGCTCTGCAAGGAGAAGGTAGTGTTTTATGGACTCACGCAGCATGAAGTGCACTTGAGGGGTGAGGAACGACAGGACCACCTCAGTAACTGCATGGCCTGAGGGGGCTTTTGTCTCGAATGGTATCATAGTACCTGACAATAGAGCAGGTGGGAGGAGAAGCCACAAAGAAGGCCCTTTTATTTATGACAATCAAAGGAATAAATACAATTTTGGTCCATAATTGGTTCCAAAAGGAAACTAAAAACTGTTGTGATGAGGATTTATTTTGTTTTAGTGGAGAATCACCGTATTTAAGGTTACAAGACATTAATTTTAGTAGTGGCTGAGAGCTAAAACTGTTGGTACATATGTGTGTGAGTACTGGGGGATGGCAAAACATTATCTGCAGCTCAGTGTTCAGACAGTAATGACGACTGTGTTTTATAGGGGCTATTATAATTCCCTTTCAATGTTTACAAAAAAATACATTGAAGGCAATATAAAAATCCCATGTGAGATACAAAGGGCACAAATTACCTCTTCACTGTACAGTAAAGCATAAAATGTTGCTATTTTTCAACTTTTAATGTCTGAAATCGCAACTGCTCCATCCGTATGTTGTGTAGGAGAAGAAAAAATAAAATAAAAATGAAGTATTCTAATTATTCTTTCTTTAGTTATTTGATAAAACTAAAATTGATATTTCTGGCAGGCATTGAAAAAATCCTATTAGGGAAGTTCGCAATCTCCTTGTTTTTTCTACTTATTATGGATTCTAACAGAAGAATATCAAGGCTAGCACTTTTGCTTATCTTTATAGACAAATATTCTATTAAAAAAACCCATAGCAGCCTGAAGAATATTTCTCTCCTCCAGTCTTTCTCACAGCTCCTCAGTCTCACACACCACAGTAATTTCCTGAAGTGCCATGGAGTCCTATAGCCTAGGAAACCTTTTTGTAATAGGTTTAAAAGTCTGTGGATTACTTTGCCGAGGATGATTTCAAGATAGTCAAGGTTAGTGTCCCTTTCCTAACAAAGATATCTAAGCATAATGTGATCTCCTTCTTACCTTCATGTATGGTTTTAGTTTGCCTTCCGCATACTGCCTCATGTTTATCACATTGCTGATATGGCTTGTCTTTGGGGAAATTCCTTACATTCCCTTATTTTTACTTGAATAGGAATTTTGCATGGACCAACAAAGGAAAGCTTATATATAAAGGAAAACATTTAGCTCAAAACCAATAAAGGTAGCCTAGAAAAAGGAATATAAAAATGCACTTTAGAGGAAACATTACCACTAAAGGAACACAAGGACCTACTTATTTTTAGGAAGTTTTTATGTGTTTAGCTTAAGCAAAATTAGAAGTTAAGATACTTGCAGAAAAATTTTCTTGCAGTCACATTTCTTTTGAAAATATGATGAAGTGATCGATCACAAAAACCATGCCACTCTTCGAAATGAGTGCCTACTGGTGAATTCAGAAGCTATATGTTTGAGGCAACTCCATTAAGCTGGTGAAGTTGCCCTAGCATGAAATAAATTAGATGAATTGAGCTTGGTGGATAACTTTGCCTTAAATTTTAATGACTTGAAACTAGTTTGCTTGAGCACTTCTCATTTCTGTTGAGAAATGCAGCTGCTTGTGTCTACATACAAAGAACTATTTCCATCTGGACAACCAGTTGTAAAGGATATTTTCATTATCTGGGATGTTCACACTACATGTCTAAGTAAATAATCTAAACAGCGTTTCCAAAACAGAAGTTTGAGATCTGTTTTATAGCCTGTTGTGTATGAGAATTATAATGCAATTTACTTGACAATATAACTTTCTGTAGTTATGTCTGCCTGCATAGATGCATGATTTCAAACAGCAATGATGACATTAATCTTGATCTTTGTAATGTTTTGACAGGCATGATTGTGCACGACTACTGGTGCTTTTCATCTACTTTCCCCATGTCTTTCTGAGCGGTAATTGCTTCTACAGAGTGTGAGGCACTGGTGAAAGTGGTGTGGTGGTTCTGTATCAGTTATCGTAAATTAAAGTTTACCTTTAGACCATCAGGTGATGTGAGTGTACTTTCAGCTACTAAAAAAATGCTAGAGGATGCTAACATATGTGGCTTTTTCCAAACTAAGCTTTTGCATCTAGCTTCCCAACCAGCATGCATAGCAAAATAAAGTTCGATGCATTGAATAACCCAAGGAAAAGGTATATTATTTAACATATTGTTCTGTGCAGTAAGCAGCTCTAGCATGAATGGGCCACGGGGGAAGTCTGGACAGTTCAGGACTACAGCTTTTGCAAGGTCATCTTCTCCTGACTCAACCTTTAAGAATATGATTTAAAAGCTTTCTGACTTTCCTCAGCAAATGCCCTTTGGCAGGATTAAACTGCACTGCTGCCAATCCAGCTCAATACCAAGCATGTTAATGAGGTGTCTTGGCCTTTTTATTAATTCTACAAGCAGGGCAGTCCATTCAGCAGTGACTGAGAAAGTTTAATCAAATAATCTCATTGCTCCAAATTTATCACCACAATAAAAGAATCTACTAAAGAAATAGAAAATGAAAGAACTAATTTTTTAATGTTATAACATTTCATACTAAGAAGCAGTGCAGCCCTGAGGCTCACAGTAGTGCTAACATCTGCCCCTATGTGGGTATACAGTATATAGGGATGTTCTTGTCTACAAGAGGGACCTGCATAGTACCTCTGCAAATTGTCTGCCTGAAGTTCTTACTGTTACTCTCACTACAAATTTTTACTGTTAACAGTTTTGGTTTTTTAATGAAGTCTTCTAATTTCAAAAAACAGCTGGAAAAAAGTGCAGTGAGATACTGTCTTTATGATATGATGAAATATATCCATTGTAGGTGACAAAAGAGAGGAGGGGGAGAAGTAGGGGTCTGGGTTTTTGTAGGGGAGAAGTGGGGTGTGGGTTGGTGTAGCAGAATAATTTTGGAAGCTACTACAAACATTTCCAGAAGATCTGGAAAAATAAGTGTGGTTAACTTATGAATAGGATTGAAAATGGAAGTAAGTGGCTATGCGCCACACTATAGAACCATGTGGCAAAAGCGTAATGGTCCTTGATCTTCTAGCTCCCAGATCAAAAATTCAGCTGTGGGATTTTTAATGTTTCAGACACATGAGCAGCTTCAAACAGCTGCCATTAATTTTATACAGTAAAAATTGCCTGTCAAATCAGTCTCCAAGTGTTCCTTTCTCTTCAGAAATTTCTCCTGCTGAGAAAGCTGCACAGTCCAAGGCTAGCGACCACATTTTCTGCATCAAAAAAATGTCAACTTTAAAAACCACCTTCAAAACCAGAAAAACAGAAGTTTATCTGAAGGGTGAGAATTATGAGATTTTTCTTGGGGCTAGCACACCTTCCAGATAAGCGACTTTAAACATAATATTAATGTTGTGCTCTGATTCACTAAAGCAACTGCCTTCCCTGAGCACAAATCCATTAAAAGTTTTCTTTCAAGTTCTCTCCAGAGTCCTTCATTCTTTCCACTTATCTTTGTGGCTGTTGCTTTTTCTTTTTTTTAATCCTTGTGGGTTTTCATGGGCTAGCCAGGGTAGGTAGTTGTTGCTATGATTCCCCCTTTTCCTTATTACCAGATTTTTTGGCTCGCCTCTCAGACAAACTCACGTGAAAAGGACAAACTAGGAATGATACACAGATAAATACAGAAAACTTGCAAGACCAGTATCTAGTCTGTCTTTAACCTCTGTTTTCTCCTTATTTCTGGTACAAATTACTTGAAATGGCAGAACATGAAGGCTATGTAGAACACAGATTGACTTTGAGATTCGAGCCTCTGGCATTGCTCAAAATATGGCGTATTGAAGAGGTCTGCTGTTCTGTATTTTCTGTCATTGACACCTCCTACAGTCCCTTTGAGGCCTCTTGCTGGAGGAAAGAAATGTTACTATTTTTTTGCTTTTTGCATTTCAGTGTTTCATTTGAACAGGGAAGAGAGGCAACTGCACAGCTCATACACCACCAAGACAGGATGAGATGTCCTAAATTATTTTATTTCCTGTACTTCTCATCTAACAGTGGATAGCAAAACAACCAATAGGCCTATTTTCAATTCCAAATATAAAGGACTTCTATTTTCCACTGCATCTGGCAAAGAAGAAACTGAACAGTTTATATTCAACAGTTTCAAAGTAGCAGATTAAAACCAGCTTTCTATAAAGCAGAATACCTCCCAGGAACCGGGACACTGACTCTCTGTGTCCCTTCCTGACTACAACAGGCAGCTACATCATAATTTTCAGGTTTCCAGTTGCTTTCAGCAAGGAGTCATGTCGGAAATTGATGCTTGTTTGGTTTTGCTTGTGCGTTGCAGGGGTCTCAGAACAACGTGGGAACTTACATGAAAAATGTGCTGCAACTTGTCTTAAATTCATCTGACTGCTCTCAAGCACAGCCTCTCTCTCTCTACTTGAGAGAGCAAGTGTGAGCCTGTTGAAGGTAGTTGGACGGAGTTTTTTGCTTATTATTCAGTCTCGCATTTGGCCGTTCTCTGTCAGCTCTATCAGGTTTCTTTTGGTTCTCTGGGTTTATTTACACCATTTAAAGGTGGTACTAAATATTTTAAAACATGAATGGAAGCAAAATTATCCAGGATAGACTTGAAAGTTTCTAGCTATTTTTTATTGTTGCCAATTCAAAATATTTTGTGTGTGAAATAGATTATGTTCAAAGTTGCACTTCTGTCCAGTCCGAATGGCATACTAAAATTAGTCCCACTGATTCAGCTGGAGCCACTTTGGATATACAGTAGCATTATATTCCTGTGGATGTCAAATTTGACCCCAGCTAGAGAAAATTAATAGTTTTGCCCTACAAGCATTTCCATATATTATATAGGACTTTTATCAGGTATATTGTATTTCTGTCTAACACCCCAAACCCCTTGGGGCAGGAACATCTGATTAATGGCTTGGGTATATACCTTCAGTGCTAAGCATAAAAATACTAAGAAGCAGGAACATACATCAGCTACAGAAGATTCAGTTAGAAGAGTACTTGCTTAAGGAGAGAGTTGGGTTGTCTTCCAAAGACTGAGTTACTATGGGTGATTTTTATGAACTGGAGAAGAGGGAACATGTTAACTTTATGCTGTAATTTCTGTAGCTGTGATTATTTTGTTGCCGAATGAAATATCTTTGCTATCTTATCCTACTACTGTCACTGTATCCTTTAAATGTAAAACTTTTATCTTGGGGGGGGGTGGGGGTGGGGGGTGTTACCTTTCTCATGCAATGAGTAGTTTTTTGACAAGTGTAAACTTCCATCCCAGAGAAACTTCTGGCAAGCTAGTATTGATGGGAGGTGAAAATAAATACAGTTTAAATTATATTTTCCTCTGACATGGCATCACATTGTAGACAACATAATGCTAATATATTTTACTGACTGTGCCTTTTAAGAGCCAACTATCAGTCAAGCATATAATTTCATGTTGTCTGGAAAAAAATAAAAAGGTGTATCTAACAGGACAGAATAAGTCACCACATTCTAGAGTAAGTACTAATTGTTCCCTTGCTATAGGGCTCTGCCATTTTAAAAAATACACTGTTTCCCAACTATTCTGTGCTTGGATGATTTGTAGGTGTTTTATTAAAGTAATGCATGAGTACAAGGTTCAGAAAAGCTGTTTATAGTGGCTCCAGCTTGTTGTGTTGTGTACAGTGTTGTGTACCATGCTAGGTGGCTCCATCCTAAACTGAGTCAAATCCTGCTCCATTTTGCCCACTATTCCTTATATAGGTATATACTGTTTAGCAAATTTTTTTTTTAGCTTGTTCCTTACTCTTGGTAGCATTGCTAGTATACTACAATACTTTTTCTCTCCTTATATTAAAAATCTTAAGTAGCTCCATAAATCTACAAATTCCAAATCATGTGGGATCCCATAGTTTATCTTCTAATGTCCAACGCCATATTGTCATGCTTCAGTTTTAGCTACAATGCTTAAACTTAATTAAAATAATATACACAAGTATTTTTACTTGCATGTCTCCAGCAGCTGCTATTTCTTAAGAAGAAACATCACTTACAGCAAAGTTTGAAAAGATCCTAAGAGCTAGCTATGTTGTTGCCTCTTACTACAATATTGAAATGTCATCTTTATTAAACATTTCAGTGAACTTTAAAATTTTCACTCCCATGCATCTTTTTTCTCTCATAAGATGCATGCTCACTTCAAGTTTGTCAGCACTGCCACCTAAGCTGTCCAGAGTCACTTGCCTGCATGACAGGAGAAAGTATTAACACCCATCTGTCATTTAATTTACACCTTGAAATGACAGCAGCTGGGAAAGAATAAAACAGCAGAAAACCAATATTTATTGGACAGAGGAATGAGGTGGTTCTGGCATATTAAAGTGGAGATTTGTGTAACAGGGCCTCTGACTTCCATGGCTCCTCTCTGGGGCTACAGAAAATGGACAGCTAAATCCTTCAGTGATGGAGGCAAAATTTCTAGCAGGGCTGACCAAGACCCTGCTACTCTGCACCAGCCCATGCCGAGAGGTAGGCGAGTGCTCAGCATGTGTCTACTTGGCTGGTCAACAATGTCACTTGCTTGGTTGTTGGAAACTTTGCTTGCTCTGAGACTTAGAACTTTATACTAACTGTTTTCTCATGCCATTGTGAATTAGTCCTGTACTAAGCACAGCCAGCCCAGACTTACATTTCTGGACCTGCATGATGTTATTTTTAGTATACTTTGAGAATCTTGTACCTGTAATAATGGAGGAATTTGACACTAGATACAAGCAGTTTTACAGGCAATTCTCAGATGAAATCCTATCCTTGTCCATCCCTTAAAGCTAGAGAGAACATGGACTCTGCATATGCAACGATACCGGACTTCAGAGGCCTGACTGAAATTTTTAATCCCATTCATGCCCGTTATCACTACTCCTGCCCTGAATGCCCTAGAGACTTAAATCAAGCCAGTAATCAGTATCTGTAGATTCAGTGAGCATTCTGTTTTCATCCTCTCATCTTAACCCAAATTGTCCTTCTGCATTGGTTTGCGTACCTTGCAAGGAGCTCTGTCACTTTGCAGGTAGGCAGCGTCAAACACCTGCACAGTTACTCTCTGCTTGCACGGCTGGACCACTGCTGTTCACCTGTATTAGATTTTGGAACTGACCTCCACAGCAACAAACATTTTCACTTTCACAGGCTCAAAATAAGGGTGGCATAGGAAATAAAATAAATAGAGTGCATTATTTAGTACATGTTATTTAAGAAGATAATTAGTTTGGCTTTAATCTGCTGGAGATTTTTTACTTTCTCTTTCTGATAACGGTGCAGTGAGCCTGTAATGGTACCTTCAGTGACAGTGAAAGGTTGCACTTAACTGATGCCAGCTCGCTTCCACATTCAATACCATGGTGTTTTAGTATTCGGGGTAAACTGAGCTTGTGCAGTGGTGAAAGGGAACAATTTTTTCTCCTTGGACTTCATTTTTTTCCTATGAGACACATACATACACACAAAAAAATTCTTTAACTTCAACTGTCTCTACTTGTAGGCGATCAAATTTTGTCTAAGTATCTATTACTGGATTTTAATTTTTTTTGTTTGTGAATAAAGTGTTTGTATAAGGTACACATCTACGCTCACACACTTACTTAAGCTTAACTGTATGTTTTCCACTTAAGTCAGGGCGTGTGTTTAAAAAAAAACCACGTTGCTTGATAAAAGGCTGGGTGCCTATGGTACTGCTAAACAGCACGACGGGGAAAGCGGAAGGGCGCTCCTGTCAGATCGGGCCCACGGGCCCTTCAGGACCGTCACTGCTAGGGCGGTCGCACCCACCCCGCCTTAGCCCTACCTCGGTCTCGGTGAAGAGTGAAGCCCCTCCGCCTCGGGGCTGCGGCCCACCACCTCACGCGCGGGCGCCCTTTCTGCCGGGGCAGCCGGCAACCGCCCCACGCAAACCCGCTCCGCCCGCCCGCCCGTGCCCCGGCTCCCTCGCACCGCTGCTCCTTCACTCCGTCCCAACGGACGCCGGACGAGGAGACACGCGACGAACGACGCGGCCCCAGCCTGAGCCGCCCTCCCTCCGGGAGGCAGCCGGCCGGCCCCGCGTCGCACCCCAGCGCCCCACGGCTCGGCTCCGTCAGCGTCGGGGCCGCGCCCCGAGCACCCGGCCGGGGGCCCGGGACCCGCACCGGCGGTGCGAGAAGAGCACGGGACCGGGCACCCAGCGCGCCCCGGCGGCCCCTCGCTTCGCTCCTCGGCTGAGAGGGAGCGGGTGGGCCTGCCCGGGGGAGGCGCGGCCCCCCTCCGCCCCGCCCCGCCTCAGGGCCGGCCGCCAGGGGGCGAGCGGCACGGGCCGTTGGCGGCGGCGGGGCCGCGGGGCTCCCCCTGCTGGCAGCTGGCGGCAACGCGCGGGGTGGGGGGCGCGGAGCGCGCCCTGCCCTGCCCTGCCCGGCCCGGCCCCCGCCGCCGGCGCTCCGCAGGCGGCAGCGCCTCGCAGGCGGCAGTGGTGGCCCGCCCGCCTGCCTGCCTCTCCCGCCGGCGGCCAGCGCCAGCCCGGGGACCCTCTGCGGCGGGGGCCGCCGCCTCGCCGCTCCCTCCCCTCCTTCCTTCCCGCCTCTCACCCGGCCGGTGAGCGCCGCCGGCTCGCCCCGCCGTGAAGTCTGGGCGCCCCCCAGCCATCGCTGCTGCTCCCCATGGGGATCCGGGAGTTCCCCAACGGCTCCGCGCGGGGCAAAGCCGCCACCCTGTAAGTACTGCTGCGGGGCCGGGCCGGGCCGGGCGGGAGGGCTGGGAGGGACGGGGACACCCCACCCCACCCCACCCCACCCCACCTCACCTCACCTCACCTCAGCCGCCGGCGCCGCCCGCCCCCGGGGGTCGGTCCGGCGGAGGGCGGCGAGGAAAGTTTGCGGCGTGGCTGCCGCGGGCGCCGGGGCCGCTCACCTGCCGGCGGAGGTCCCGCCGCCCGCCGCCAAGTTCGCCTCGGGCCGGCGGAGGGCGGCGGCGGCGCTGCCAGCCGCGGCCCCCCCGCTGACGCCCCTCTCCCGGCCCCCAGCGGCATGCGGCGCTCCCCCGATGTCAGCCCCCGGCGGCTGTCCGACATCAGCCCGCAGCTGCGGCAGCTGAAGTACCTGGTGGTGGACGAGGCCATCAAAGAGGACTTGAAGTGGTCCCGCTCCGTGGAGGACCTCACCAGCGCTTCCGTGGGGCTCACCTCCATCGAGGAGCGGATCCTCCGCATCACCGGCTACTACGGCTACCAGCCCTGGGCCGCCAGCTACAAACGTGAGTCCCCGGCACGGCCGGGCGTGGGGCTGCGAGGAGGGGGACGAGCGCCGGGGCTTTGCGTGGGGGCCACTACGGCACAGAGACGGCTGATGAGTGTGGGTTCGAGGGGCTGGTCGCTTTACCCGTGGAAAAAACTCGCCCCGTGGAAGTGCTCTCACTCTCTGCAAAGAATTCTGTGCCCGTGTTGCATTAGTCCTTAGGCAGTTGCTGGCTCATAGGAGCATAGTGCTCAGAATCACGACAGCTAAATTCTGCTAAGAAAATAGGTCAAATATTTGTCTTAATGTTGCAGACACACTTTGTGATGCTGATTACCGTGTTTGTGGCAGCTGTGTATAAGCCCCAGCACATTCATGCACATACTGTTTTCACAAACAGTTATCCATGTGCCTTTCCGTTGTTTTGGGAGTCTGTTAGATTTTCACAGCACTTGATCTGAATGTTATGCCTTTTCCTATGTAAAGTGGAACTGTTTCTTCCATATGCCTGCACTTGAAAATGAAACTTCCTATAATGTCCTTCTAAATGTCAACAATATGAAGAGAGACATAGCTGTATTCCTCCACAGAGGTGATTTACAAAGGAACTGATACCTTGAGTGGTTGTAATGTATCGACTAGTATTTTTGCATGTAACGCCTAATTTCTTGTCCATCTTTCATCACCACGATGGCAATTGCATGAAATAACAAGTTCTAAGAATAATTTACCAATTAACTGAAGTCATAAAAATATTTTGGTTGTCTTAATGTCGTTTGTAACATCACAGGGGTTTCTGTTGTAAAAAGGATTCTGCTGTAACAGAAATCATTGCTTTGCTGGGAAGACTGGCTCTGATAAAGTGATTGTTTTCATGTTGTACTTTCCTAAGTATTAAGTGTAAACGTTCTTAAATGTTTACTCATGGATTATCTGTTTGGCAGTGTGCTTAATAATGGAAGAAAATGATACAAGAAAGCGTGGTAGACAGTACTAGTTCAGTTTTTCTGTGAGGAAGAGCCACTGTTGATTGCCTGATAATAGGACTTTACTAATAAATATTCTAAGACTTCTTCTGTAAGAGCCTTTTATTTTTCTTGATTGTGATTATGACGGAAATATCTGGTATTTGCTACTTTACTCACAGGGAGTATGGGATTTCTCTAAGAGCAATTCCATTGCCTGGATTGGGACCTTTCTTGAGAGTAAAGCTTATTCAGGTCAGTTTTCAGGATCAGATCATATGCTGATGCCAGACTGAGTTGGATGTTAGTGCTTCTGTCTGACAGAGTGACTAATAGTCCAGCTGAAGTCGCACTGAGCTGCTATGGCTGAACGTTCTGAAATAATAAAGGACATGCTGGCTCCTCAATTATAACCTATTTGTTGAAATTTATAACTGTGTCTGAAAAAGTTAATTGCAAGCCTAAGTCTGCTATTCTAGATATATTTTCTCTCATAACTCATTCTGAATAACAAAATTACATACTTGAGTTGTAATGGTGGGGGATAAATATACAAAGTGTCTGAGTTTCATAAATGTATGTCTAAAAATAATAGGTTATGTGAAGTCATTGCCAATTTAAAACCTGAGTGCTAGGAATGTAGAAGAACATGCAGAAGAAAAGACCCATCTCTCTAGCTGGTATAATATGGCATGGCTGAAGCAGAGCTGTGTTGATCCGCATCAGCTGAATAGCTGACTGAATGCATATAAATGGGGTAGATCATCAAAAGTGGGAAGTCAACTTTGTAACAGCTACTTTGAAACCTCTTTGAATACTCCTTCAAGCTGGGCTTACGCCCAGTTTTGGAATATGGACTTGCCCTGTGACTTTCCAGGTAAAAGGTTTAATTGGCCCAAGAACTGTGAAAAAATGATTTTTACTAGGTTCAAATTGCACCCTGGGTACTTTTTGACATCTTATTGTGCATGCTTGTAGACATTCAGGTGCTGTTGGCACTATGAGTATAGTTATGGAGTGCATTAATGATGGACCTGCTTTCTGGAAAATAAGTCCGTAATCTAGTCTGATCTAGATTTGGTCTCTCTCTCTCTCAGCAGCATTCTTTTTATTGTAACTAAATCACCTGTAGGGCCAGATCTGTTTTTTTTTTTTTTTACACTGGAGTGTATTCCTCTGATATGTCATTTAGGCTGTTTATATATATTTATGTATAAATGTATAAAATTGTTTGAGACATTCAGAAAGCTTTTGCTATTTTTTTTAACAAAACTCCATGAGGGAAACTACCAGAGATAATCAGAGATAGTGTTGCCATGACCCCAAAACTTGCTTGGAGACTAGTTTTGTTGGGGTAAAAACCTGACCATTTAAAACATACTGGGATACCTCAAGGTTATGTACTAACTCCAGTATTTAATATACTTATAAAGTCGATGGAAAGAGGGGAGGAAGAAGTGAAAATCTGCTGAAGACACAAACTGATACGGATTGGACAGAACGGCAAAGGACTCGCCATTACTCTAGGGAGACCTGATCCAGCCAGGTGAATAGCCCAAATGTCAACAAATGACATTCAGTTATCACAAACAGAAGCCTCATGTTTCCTGAAAATGCTAAAATTACCTGCAAAATTTCACATCATTACATCGGCTGGTGAGAGGGAATAGTTTGGGACTGTACACAGCTCAGGGAAGACCTCTGCTGTTTGACTGTTCTTGCAAACCGGATTTTAGGAACTGGAATAATGTAATGTACTTCTGTGTTATCATGCCTTCAGAGAATTTAGTGGTACAGCCTAGTGAAATACTGTGTAATATTCATTATCTCCTCTCAAAAAAGATTACAGAAGTCTCTGAGATGAGTAAGGAGAAAGAGTATAGACTATCTATAAAAAGTCTCGAGAGTTTTAGCTGTTTACCTTAAAGAGGTTGAAACAAAAGCATGGAAAGTACTGGCACATATTGCTCAAGCAGATAGAAGAGTTTTTCTTCTTATTGTGTCATAAGAGAAAAACAGGTGGACAGTCAATGAAGCTGAAAAGCCATCAATTAAAACCTGATAGAAATAATTTTTAAGAAAACATGTAATTTGTTCTTGAGATCAAGAATTCAAGGGCTTGTAATTGATAGCAGTGACAAGATCTAGAATTGTAATAAGTTGGGAAAAATATTGGAGAGAATATTCAACTTCATTATTCAGAATTCAAATTAGCCCCTCTTAGGCTGGGAGGGGGCTGCTTCTTGAGGGTTTCTTGCACTTTCCTCCATAGGGTCTGCCCACCTTCAGAAAGAGGATAGGAGTGTGTCCTGATCCAATCTGGCAGTTCTTATTTTTCTGAAATTCTCACTATTGATTTTCAGGGTAACTAATTATGTGAATAACTGCTCTCCAGTCTAAATCAAATACTCATATGTGTCCCATGGGGACTATTTTGCAGCATCTGATTTGATTTCTCAAATGCAAAGGCAGAGGGGAAGAAACACACGTAAGATGCAGTCAGTTTGTAGAATCATACTCTGACGCACCTACCTCAATAACAGAGCTCAATATTTGTGAAATCCTAGTTATCAACAAGAGGTATGTTAATTGACTTTAAAAAATTTTTAATTAACACATAGGGATCAAAGAATTTGATTTAAAAAAAAACAAAACCAAAACACCTCAAATTTTATAGATCCCAGTGACAGCCTTTTTGTTGTATGGAGATCAAACCATTGTTAGGGCTGTACTAGCAGTGCTGTTCCCTTCCATGAAGGTTAAGTAAATTACCATGATTTCTGCCTCTAAAAGCATGTGACTTCAGTTTAATAGCAGAGACAAGTTTGGAGGTGAGCAGCCATATTTTAAGTTTCCATTTTGCACCATTATCAGTAGGAATTAGGTTTCTAAATATTTTTAGAAGTATAATCCCTAGGAGCTTTTTGGCACTTGAGAAATACAGGTGTCACTGAACTCTTGAACTGTCTTGCTGATCTGTATGGAAGACTTGTCTATTTTAATTACTGTAGCAACTGGCGGGGCACTTGTTTCCACCTGAAATGTGCACAGCTAGCACCTTTGTCAAACATTAATTTTTCTCTACATTAACTAGGTCTATTTTGTGGTGATTCAATATCACAGTCTGTCATTATGTGATTAGTATTTTAAATGCATTCATGTGGGCTTGAGCCAGCTATCCCTGTTTTGCAATCTATGCCTCTTCCTACAGACCACCCATTTCTACTCCTTGTTTAAGATTAGGGTCTTCTAAAGCAGGGACTTTCAAATGTCCTTAGCATGTCTTCCTAAATACAGACTGGTTACGGACAAATCAGGATAATATGGGTCCCTCCCTCCTTTTAGATGCCCAAGAGATGACCTGGCCTCCCACTTCTATTCGCTTCCCTTCTTTGTGTGCTTACAGATGTTACTCTACCTGCAGAAAGAATATCAGGAGAATAGTATGTACTTTTAACTCTTCTCAGTTCTATTCAGTAGGAATTGACTGCAGTCTGTAGTTCATGGCTTGTGAACATACATTTCTATGTGACTTTGGCCTTGTGAATAATTCCACGTTGTTCCAGTGATGACTTTTAAGTGGCATGCTGTTGTTCAGGTGAAAGGGAAAGATTGTGTCCAGTAACTGAAGTTCTCTGGCTCTGCTCCTCCCTGCTACTTTAAATATTAGTTTCCTATTTTTAATGTTTTTTCATAATTATTTCAACAATAACAAAATAAACCATACAGTTTTAATGCCCAGAATTTCAATATAGTACTTATCCAGCATGTAGCACAGTAGGTCTTGACCTGGACATGGAATTTTAAGTATTATCACCAATATAAATAACATATTGGAACACATTGGCTTACAAATATGCTGAACATTGCTCAGAAAGCATAATTGTCTGAGTATGAAAATGCCCTGTTTACTGAACTCTGATAGCCTTTCAAGGTAGTAGTTTAGTGTTGGTTTTAGCTAATTAAAAGTATGAGCATTGTGTCCTTATAAATATTGGAGTACCAGTTATACAGCTAAAGACCAGCATTTCCAGCTGATCCCCAGTGTTCTTCCCTGTAATCTGCTTTTCATGTGCCATTGAATGCTGTAACTTTCGCACTTGCTAAAAGCAAATCCAGCAGGGATATGAATCAGGATAAAAATATTAATGCTTGAAATTTGTGCAAATACTGTTTTTGCGTATTTGCATCTGAGCAAGAATTTAACTTACTTTTTGAGGTGATGTACAGGAATCTCCAGAAGTTCAAAGACAGAAGCTGAAGAATATTGTTCTCCCTGGGGAAAGCCATTTTCAGGCCAGCTGTAACTGATTCATTTAAAACTGATTACCTGCTTTCCAATATGTATATACTGAATGTAATGCTCCTATAAGTAATGCAAAAATTGGTGGTATCATTCATGTTGCTGTTCCTGAGGTCAAATGATTATGTGAGAATCTCTCTTTTCAGGTGAAAACATGGAGTAACCTCTAGATTTCTTGCTCTGGGGGAGAAACTTGGATAGCTGCCCCAGGGTCTCAATCTATAGGTCAACACCCCCTTCCCCCCGCCCCCGCTCCCGCCCCCACCCCAAACTTAGAAGACAAGTAAAAATATGTGCTTTATCTTTTTTTTTTTTTTTTTTTTTAAGCCAGGCTCATGGTGTCTGAGGCCTGATTAATTTTTCTAATGCTCTTCACTGGCAATCCTAACATAATTAATTGTTTTGGTAGCAAGAAAAGCTAAGAAAACATGGTAACTCCGACAGGTGAAATAAAGCAATGGTAATGAATTGCATTGCAGAATTAAAAGTACTGTAGCATTGTTGTTTCAAATGTCAGCTCTGGTTGTCTGCTGCAAGCTAAACCTACCTGTGGTTATACACAAACCAGGGATATTACTGATTTATATCCACATGACAGCTCACACAAAAACTCCTAAAGCCATTTCCCCGTATGTATCATACTCATTGTAACTGAGAATAAATGTCCCCAGAGACAGTCTCTTAAAGTATTTCGGAGACCTAATCATAAGCCTGCAGTGGATGTCCCAGAATATTACAGGAGATGTTTCTCTTTGGGACGGGAACCCATTGGCCCCTGTGGGCTTTAAGTCTTTGGGTGGTCTCGCAACTGAGAATGAATATAGAATAGCACAATCTGGCCACGTGAGACAGGGCACAGAAGTACGGGTGATGAATACTGAGCAGCTGCAAAGATACCACATGAATATTTAAAGAAAAAGGGAGATTGAAATATAGCCAGCCTTTCAGAAGTTTCTTTTTCAAGACAATTCCAATGGAGAAGAGACGTGTGGGTCCTTTGGCTTTTTTCAGGTGGTAAGAAAAGTATTTTTTGGCCAATGCTAAGCAGAAGACTGGTTCGTGTTCAATATAGAGCTTCATTAATCACAGAATTTAAGTTTTAAATTGCTTGCTGGCAAGCCAAGCAAATTGTGATTTAAACTGGTTTACTAAACACTTTGAATTGTTTAGTAAATATTTAGTAAATGGTAAATGTTTAGTGAACATTTAGTAACTTGTTTACTAAATAATTTTAATTGTGTAGTGTTAATTAACCATCACTTTTAACTAGGCAGCTGGATAAATGCTTTATATTTTGTATCTTTGTTGGTTAAACAAACTAATTGGTTGCTTTAAACTTTTTTTTTCAGTGCAGCTTTAATTACATGTCATCTGCAGTATGGCATTTATGCAAAGCAGTCCATGGGACAGCAATTAGGGGCCTGTTGGCTTCCAGCATTCATTTTATACCCTTAACAAATGTTATCATTGAATGTTGTTATTCCAGTAGAATATACCACTGATCGTGAAAACCTACTACTAAAGGTGGTTGTATGTCTTTGCAAAGTTAGGGCCCATGTTAGCAGTTTTGAAGAGTGTTATCTGGCATTTGAGACTCCTTTTACTGGTGAACTGTATTTTTTTAAAATAGAAATGTAAACATGTTCACTAATCAATGTGTTGAATCCATAATAATGGATTGTTGCTAAAAACACAAACGACACTGTATTGCCATGGAATAATGAGGGAGCAAGCTAATTTGTTAGAAAAGAATTTGGAGACTATCAAGTATTATGAACAAATGTTTATTTTTGGAACTGTCTTTATGGGAGGCTCTTCCTTCATCAGGGAAAATTTCTGTAATAGTTCTGGGGTGTACTGTGTGGTGTCTACTTGCAACTTAAATCAATTATTTGTTTAATAAAAGCAATTAATTGCATAAGATAATGGCATTGGAATCAGGCTGCAAAGTCTGTGCTGGTCTACTGTAGTATGAGATACTGTTCTGTAACTGGAGTGTAACTGAAACACAAAGCCACAAAAGGACAAAGACTCTTGGTCCCAGACGTTTGTGCCTCTTGAAATTGCTTAGTGCATTGCCAGCGATCCTCATTAGCCTTATAGCTAATTTTACCAGATTCTGGCTCACATCAGGGCTGTCTTCAAGGGGATTTTTTGTGCCCTAATCTCTCTTTAATGTAATGAGGTGTTTGTGTTTCCTATTCCTGGTATAAATCAGAAGCTGCTGATAATTGCTGCCTTTTAGTTGAGGTCAAATAATGCTCAGGATAAAGAGAGGGATGGAAAAGTTACATAAAGGCAACTTTACCCCTTTGGCAAAGTGCCCTCCTCTGGAGCATCTGAGGGTGTAGTTCTGGCCCTCTCTTTGTTTTGGAAGCTGAAGCCAGAGACTTTCCACTATTGCTAGTGAATGATGACTACTCTGAGAACAGTAATACAATGAGCATTTATGCTTGGAGAAATTTATCAGCAGATCGTGGTTCCTACCTAGGGAGTAGCTAGCCTTTATGCAATATATCTTGTAGAACATGCTTCCCTGAGCATGTTTGATTCTCTGATTATCTTCACTTGGCACATGTTATTTTATTCCCAGCATATCCGTGTAAGAAAAAAGATGCTGTGATTGCATATAAGGCCATAGAGAACTATTTGCTTTATGAACCACTCCATGAAACATGTCATAGATAGGAGGGATGTAGGGGTGTAGTATTCCCTCATTTAATTTTCTTTAAACTTTGGCAAGCTTGTGCCTGCACTTGGTCAGCTCCCCTTATAAAAAAGGTCATTTAAGTGGTTTCAGACACCTCTATTTTCTCTTGAACTTGAGGATCTCATGAAGTTTATTTTTGTACCAAAGCTGCCTTATTTTGCTTCCTGTCACTTTGTTTCCATGAGTATATCTGGCCAATGTAAGAATCAGGCTTTTTCTGAGAGCTGGAATGCTATTCCAGTAGTGTAGGAATTTAGGTCCCCTAACATTGAGAAAAATAAGGATGACCTCACATAGCCAACAGGAAATATTAACTCAGCAAGCCAGTTGTACAAGGCAATGGAATTTAGATCTCTGAGCTCCTCCAGGATAAGGGAATGTAACTGGCTGCTAGTGAAACAGGTGCATGCTTCCTAATAAGGCCTTGATCTTGCATTTAAATATTCTTTTTGCTTTGCTATAACTGGTCCCTGTGCAATAGTTCATGAAAAGGGGTCTTAATGTCTAAAGGGAGCAACCAGATTTTCAGTTTTGAACCATGGTGCAAAGTCCTACCAGTCCCACTGCAATATAAATAACAACTAGTACAGCTGATCCAATAGTGATAACCCAAAGGGTTTTATCTTTTATTTCTTGACTTTTACATTGGAAATAGCACAGATGTGATATTTTTCCTCACTATCTCTTCTTCACATCAGCTAAGGTACCAAAGTAGCATGAAAGTTGAACTTGCTGTCCACTGTCCATGTATGCTAGAGCAGGCCAAGCCATTTGACTCTCATACTCATTGTCAGTTGTGCTGTTTGTGAGCCCTGTGGCCGTCTGGGTGCTCTAACTTATCTGAGGTGTCTCGCTTTGGCTTTGCCAGATCCATGCAGTTGGGTGAGCAGAGCACAGGCTCGTGCTCAGGTGGGAAGTGAACTGAGGACCTGCCCCTTCAGAGATGTCGCGCTTGTGTGAGGAGGATGATGATGATGATGATGGTGTCTTCACAATCATGTTCTGAAAGCCTGGAGTTGGCTCTCCTTTTTCAAACAGTAACTTGTATCCAGACAGTGTGGTTTATTGAGTGTTCAGTAAGGATTATCTGCTTGCAAGTTTTTGCCCTAGCTGAAATACTCAGTGCCAGGATTAAGGTCAACCATCCAGTGTTTGCACCATGAAACAGGAAATACATTTTCATGGCTTTATAATTCTGTTGGTTCTCCTGCTCCCTTCATGCAATGTCTTTTGAAAGCTTTGAGACTGATTTGATAAAATATGCATCCATTTATACTAGTATTTGTTTGAGCAAACTAACATGGTAATAGTCTTATGGTAATCATGTTTAAGTTTTCAGCTTAGACACTAGCTACTGCTTATGTTTTCAGGTAGCACTTTCCATGGAACAGTAATTAATAACAAAACATTGTTCCTTGTACTTGTGCTGAAATTATTTTTTGCTGCGTAGCATTTAGTTTTACAGTGTCCCACTGGCCTGGTAACGTCTCAGTTGTGGATCTTTCTTCCTTTCAGAAACAAGACATTTATAATGCAAATAAATATGTTTAGGTTTGATTTTCAGAGGTTAGTTAAAGAGAAGAAATTACAAAATAATGTGGAAGTAGAAAAAGGCAGGCAAGAAAAAAAACCCTAAAAATCAGTAGAGCCATGGAAAATGTCTGTAATCAAAGTTAGGAGTTTGGATCACTTTCAAATTGAGGAAGAGGAGTGAAAAAAGTGGAGAAAAGGCTTTTTTTCCCTACAGATTTGACTTCCTGATACTTCTGCGTCACGTGTTGTGACTAGGAGGAGCCTCTGTTGTTCGGGACTTATGTTTCAGCTCATTCTTACATACATTACAAGTGTATGCTGTGGGCCTGAATTTGGGAGCCCAGGTTTCACGCAAGTCAGCCATTATGCCCAAAGTGAATTATGGTGCACCAGGAGTTCAAAAACAATTGAAGCTGTCTCTGTAGTCATGGGAATGGCAAGTAGGTCTGACATGAAAATGAACATAAGCCCACATTTAATTCGTATAGTATGTATATCGTGGGATTCCTGCATCCAGCCACATGAACTTTCTCCCAGTATATATGGAGTAAAGTCCTTTTTCAAAAGATTCTCTTCTTCAGTCTGGGAAGATATGTGAGTTGGAGTGAAAACTAGATTCACATGGAGGAATAGAGCTACTCTATGCACGACTTCAGGGATTTCAGGAGTCTATCTGACTCCTGGATGGTTTCTCCAGCTTGCCAGGTTATCCTGGGAGGAATGTATGAGTAGTGCACAAAGACATCTTAAATCACTACATTCCCACAGTTGGCTTGTAAGATCCTCTTAGAGGGTGTAGCATAGAATTTAACCTCCGGTTCCTGCTCATAAAATTACTTCCCAGTCTTTGGGAAGTATTATTTAATAGACAACTTCTTTAATAAACAACATATTTATTTGCTGCTTTTTTTAAAATCAAAGACAGAAAGAAAATATAGTATCCTTTGCTATTTCAAACTTTACACCTTAGTAATGTGTAGTTCAATATCTGTAGGAAATTCTTTGTCTTTTGCAAATAGTCAACAGGTAGAGAGCTCTATGTGCGTTGTGACTTCATACAGGGTGAGAATTAGTTTTGTGTTCTATAGTATTTCTCCAGATGGAAACAAAAATGGGCAGTAAATCATAGAAGCATGAACGAGTATATTCTTTGTAGAGAAATGAATGGACAAGAAACAGGTCTTGAATCTTGTACTGGGAGCAATACTTTGGACCTTGTGTTGCTGGTATGTGCATAGTACAAGTTGAATCTCACTGGAAATAATTCTGGCAAACAGTATTAGGCATTCTGTATTTATTCCTGAAAAACTCAGAAAATGAAAATATTTTTGCATGGCATCTTTACAGGAATCTTTGCTATTAATATTACTTTAAAATGACAGTCATATACCAGACGGTGTTTTCTTTCTGCATGTCAAATTCTTTTACATCCTACAATAACACTTCTTTAAAAGCACAATATCTCTTTTCTACATAATAAAAATACATTGGAAGTGGGAATGATATCAGAACCTCCAGAGTGTAAACCTAGACTCTCTTATGACTCCCTAGGTACTTTTCATTTCTTGATGAAATTGTTGCACAAAGGAAACAGGAAAATGTGCCTCCAGTAGAGCACTTCTGGCTCAAAGTAATATATTATTCAGTTCTGCACTCGTACTAATATTGCAAATATGAGAGAATTAGAAAAGCTGTTGGGATGAATCCCTGACTCCAACCAAGTCCATGGCACTTTTGTCAGTCATTTCAGTCAAGCCACGTTTCACCCACCACGCTTAAGTCTGTGAGTTTGCCTTTTAAGCAGGCTTCCTGCTTTATATGCTGAACATCTGTTCCTAAGGCAACTGCATCCAATTACACCTACCCATACATGGTCTTTATTATATGTTCCTGAGCACTATTGAGGAGCTCTGTTTAAATTATAGAACAATTATTTCTTTTAATAGATGTGCAGGTTTAATTTTCTTTCATCTTGATCATCTTGAACTTGGTATCTAATTAGTACTTAATAGCTTGTCCCAACATGGGTAGAAAGCATCTACAGGAACTGAGAAGAAGAGACTACTCTTTCTTCCCATTGCCTAGAAAGCTGACTGCCCAGAGCCTAAGTGCTGAAAGGATAAAGAACATATATACAGTCATTTGTAGTTTTAGGTTAGGAGGTAAGAATTGAGACCTCTAACAGGGCATGCTATAGAGGCCCTGGGACAGGAGGAGAAGGTCCGTAAACAGGTCTGTTACCAGTAGAAAATTCCTATTTCCCTAAGCCCTTTGTTTATGCTAAATGATAAATCATTGTTCATGTCTTTCCACTTCAGATGAGGACAAAGAATTCTGCTATGCTAGTGTGGGGGACAGTGAATGGGTCTGAGGCAGGAGCCTTTAAAACAAACCAGAATGGCATTCTAGTTCATCTTTGTATAAACTATAACTTGGAAGCCAGTTAGGCTTTGATAGCCCTAACTCAGTCAGCTGAGGAGTAAGAGCATATAAAACCAGGCCTCTCTGCAAATGTAGACAAAGGACAGCATGCAGTGGGATAATTACATTGTTCCTGGAGAAATTTGAAATGCTAAAGATAACAAAATGTTGTATGTGCAGCTTAGTTTTTTTGGTTATTGTTTAGTTTAAACTATTCCACCACAAAAGCATATGAGTAATACACAGGATGCAGCTTGGAGAAACTCCTAGGTAAAGTTTAAAATCCATCTAATGAAGCTGGTTGATTGGGTTAGTGCATTAACCTCTTATCTCTTTATTTTCAAAGACCAAAATCATTCAGTCTTCACATTGGTAAAACTCCGATAGAAGCTAAGAGGTATTTTGCCTGACTAAAACCAGCAAGTAATAGTGTGAAGGAATACTGCGGCCCTGAAGGAAAGTGAGGATTCTGGTCTAACTATGGTTGTAATGGGTCTGTGAAAGCTGTGCAGTTTGGCAGGCTTGGACACTCATAAACCTCTGGAGAGTCCCAGGAGTAAACTAGCCAAAGTATTTTTACAAACACAACATGCTATCACAAGGCCAGAGTCTCTTTTCCTATTCTAATGCACTCTGCACTTTTCAAATGGAAGTGCAGAGTGGCTGGATCTGGTCCCAGCTTCCAGCTGAGAGTATTCCTGTTGTAGCTATCTGTTGATGTAAACATGTATAGTAAATACACTTCCAGCTAAGAGCATTCCCTTTGTAAATGTCTAGTGAATTCCTTTGTTTTCTTCACTTTGTTTCCATGCAGAAGGCAATTAGACAGTAGGTATTTGTGATCCTCCAGTTATTTATAAGAAAATGATTCTTCTTGTTTGTGCTAGGTGAGGACAGCATGAGACCAATGAAACTGCCTTTCTATCTGGAGCAGTTCGAAACAGGAATAGGTAAAACAATCTCAAATGTTGAGACAATTTGGATCTCGAACCACTCTTTTGGAGGGAGGATTGTAGAACCTTAGCCAAAGTTGCATGCCCAGCTGTAGGAATTGTACCAGAGGAATAAGAGAGATCTAGATCAAGAGATTTAATATTAGTTAATACCTTGGATATTAACCGCTCTAGCTGAATTACTGTGCACTGAAGAATAATTGGAAGGTACAAAAACATCATCACATTGCAGAAAGGCTTCTTTCACTTGAGATGTATAGCTCTCAGCTAGTACAAAGTTAAACCAGTTGCGCTGTAATCAGCTTTGTGCAACAGCAGCTAATTTTACTAAAAGAAAATTGATCGTATAAATCTGAGCTCAGTGTTGAAGCTGGAGAATTTCTCTGACAATAATGAACCTTGCAAGTCCTGATCTTTCTTGCTTTTTTGTTGCTGTTGATTTATTTCTAATAAGCTGAATTATTCTGTCATTTCATAAGGATAGTTTAATTAGATCTCTTTTTTTAGTTAGAATTAGAGCAATTCTCAACCACTGTCTACTTTAAATAATATTTCTCAAATAATTTTGCATTTATAAGCTTTTGGGACTAACTAATGAATGAAGTTTAAACCTTATAGTAGTTACTATAAGGTAATGCCCCATGCCTGTCAGTGTTGAAAAGGCATTTGGAGAATGCCCTTCATAATATGCTTTAAATTTTGGTCTGCCCCAAAATGGTCAGGCAGTTGGACTAGATGATCATTGTAGGTCCCTTCCAACTGAAACTATTATATTCTGTTCTACTCTTCATCTCTCTGATAATTTTTATTATGCTATTACACCATTAAAATATTAAGGACCTTATCCAGTAACCAAAATAATAACTGAAAATACCCATGGGTGTAAGTACAAGGTCATGCATCTGCTTTATATTTGAAAGATAGGTCTTCAGTGTTTTTTGATTCGGTTAAATAATGAGGGAGCTATATTTCCTTGGAGCTACTGAGTTCCAAGGAAATGTCTCTGCAACTATTTGATACACAAGTTTCAAGCCTGCAAAATTATATATGAGTAACTTAAGCTGTGCAGCAGCTGTGCGACTGAAATTATTTGTTTGTATATATTCACTTTTAGGATGTTAATTATTTGTATTGCCCCAAATAGCTGGTTTCTACTTACTGTGAATGTAAAATTTTTTTGAAAATACTAATTTACTATTCTTCACAACATAAAATATCATTTTTGTTTGTCTATGCTAATTATAGCGATCTAGAAGATTTCATCATTCCTATTATATATACATTGTAAGTCAATTTATGTGTGAATAAACCAAATTTTTCTGTGCAAACAGAAATAATTCCATTCAGTGTCAAAATGCTTCAGTTCTCTTAATCATTTTGTCCTTTCCAACATAATCATTGATCTGTGTTTTAATTTTTTGTCATCAATCTGATCTTGTCTTTTTTCCAGAATGTAATATAATCCAAAGTAATTCATGTGTGCTGAGCAATTAAGTTTGACACAACGGTCTGTCTATAAGGAAGAATCCTTGTGACAGGGTTTCTTTGCAGTTTGTTTAATGCAAATTAAAACTGGTATAAATTAGTGTTTTGATGGATGTTTTATTTATTTGAGAAAAATATATTTCTCCTGGTAATATTTCTGAGTGAGCGATTAAACATTATAGCACCATGTTGTGAAATTAAGTCTTTGATATCTTGTTTGCAATAAGCACCATTTCCTTAAGCATAAAACCCTCTTCAAAACAAGTACATCATTCATTTTATTTAAATTCTTTCTCTGTTGATTTCAGTGGAGTAAAGTACTACTTTACTGAAGCAGCACGAGCTTGTAGAATCCAGCTTAAAATAAGTAGCCTGAAGAAGATCAATAAAGACACCTATCAGTTGTAGAGTTTGGGGGAAACAGCATTAAATTTTCAAATACCTAGCTGAAAAAAATAATAATTCAGATGTCCTGGATCCCAAATGTGGCATGTGACAAGAAACTGCAGTTACCAAATTTTTTGTGATGGAATTTAACTCTGTGTCAGGTTTTTGGAAAAAGGAAAAATTTTGGCACACACAAGTCTATATAAGACTTGTAGACTATAAGAGACTTATAGTCTCTTATATAGAACACCAGTCTTCGTGTTCTAGATAATCCTCACCTAAGGGACTGTCATCTTTAAGGAGACACTAATAACCACACTTTATTTGCAAGTGATTATGATTTGAACAAGTGGAATGGGGGGAGAGGAAAGAAATTAATCTTAGCTACTGGGAGGTGAGTCGTGGGAAGTTGTACTGTCGCTTTCTGTTCTCCAAGCACTGCCATTTTTGCTTGAGTGCTAGATTTATCTACTTCGCATGGGAAGTGAAGAGCAAGGGAGGGTTCTGTGATGAAAATGATGCAAAAGTTTGGACAAAGACTCCCATGAACATCAGGACAAAATACTCTATACAACTTTCCTTTTTCCTTCCTAAAAGACGAGTCACTTCATTGATGTGACGTACAGTTGCAAGTCCTCTGTTGATATGTTAGCAGATTGTCATATACAACTGCAGGCACATAAGAATCAGTCTTCCTAATTGAATTGCACTGCAGTGTGTCTTGGGTAGCTATCTAATGACCTTCCTGGTGTAGACTTTGGCAAGGAGAGGAAATTGGCAAATATTTGTCTTTTTTATTCTTAGATCAAACACACCAGTTTATCAGTGTTTCAGATAATAAGTACCAGCCAGCAGCAGCCTGGAAAGCTAGAAGTAGATAAGCTTCTATTACCTAGACTACTTTTCAAGTTCTGCGTGGTTGGGCAGAAGACTGAGATCCCCAAAAGTTTTGGTAAGTCTAAGTTCAATTAACTTCAGTGAGAGTTAGATGCTCAAATATAAGGGTTTGCATCTTAGATTCATCTTACTGCCTTGGTCTTCATTTTCTTGTTAGTGGAGTTTCTCTAAGATGCAGCCTGGGATCTGTGACTACCTGCATGTCATTCTTCTCTGAGAGGGACTTTGTTGCCTAATTTGGCACCATATTTGATCCCTAACTTGTAGGTCATTCTTTCACCCCATGTCCTCAACTTCTTCATTTCTGCTATCTCTATCTCATTAACAGAATCACAGAATTGTATAGGTTGGAAAAGACCTTTAAGATCATCGAGTCCAACCATAAACCTAACACTACCAAGACCGCCACTATACCATGTCCCTAAGCACCGCATTCAAACATCTTTTAAATACTTGCAGGGATGGTGACTCAACCACTTCCCTGGGCAGCCTCTTCCAATGCTTGACAACCCTTTCAGTGAAGTAAAATTTCCTAATATCCAGTCTAAACCTCCCCTGGCGCAACTTGAGGCCATTTCCTCTCGTCCTATCACTTGTACCTGGGAGAAGAGACCAAACCTCCTTTCAGGCAGTTGTAGAGAGCGATAAGGTCTCCCCTCAGCCTCCTTTTCTCCAGGCTAAACAACCCCAGTTCCCTCAGCCGCTCCTCATATCACTTGTGCTCTAGACCCTTCACCAGCTTCGTTGCCCTTCTCTGGACAAGCTCCAGCCCCTCAATGTCTCTCCTGTAGTGAGGGGCCCAAAACTGAACACAGTATTTGAGGTGCGGCCTCACCAGTGCCGAGTACAGGGGCACGATCACTTCCCTAGTCCTGCTGGCCACACTATTTCTGATACAAGCCAGGATGCCATTGGCTTTCTTGGCCACCTGGGCACACTGCTGGCTCATATTCAGGCGGCTGTCAACCAGCACTCCCAGGTCCTTCTCTGCTGGGCAGCTTTCCAGCCACTCTTCCCCAAGCCTGTAGCATTGCATGGGGTGGTTGTGGCCCGAGTGCAGGACCTTGCGCTTAGCCTTGTTAAACCTCATACAATTGGCCTCAGCCCATCAATCCAGCCTGTCCAGGTCCCTCTGTGGAGCCTTCCTACCCTCAAGCAGATCAACACTCCCGCACAACTTGGTGTCATCTGCAAACTGACTGAGGGTACACTTGATCCCTTTGTCCAGATCATTGATAAAGATATTAAACAGAACTGGCCCCAACACAGAGCCCTGGGGAACACCGCTTGTGACCAGCCGCCAACTGGAGTAAACTCCATTCACCACCACTCTTTGGGCCCGGCCATCCAGCCAGTTCTTTACCCAGCAAAGAGCACACCCGTCCAAGCCATGAGCAGCCAGTTTCTCCAGGAGAATGCTGTGGGAAACCGTGTCAAAGGCTTTACTGAAGTCTAGATAGACAACATCCACAGCCTTTCCCTCTTCCACTAGGCGGGTCACCTTGTCATAGAAGGAGATCAGGTTGGTTAAGCAGGACCTGCCTTTCCTGAACCCATGCTGGCTGGGCTTGATCCCTTGGTTATCCTCTACGTGCTGTGTGATGGCACTCAAGATGATCTGCTCTGTCAGCTTCCCTGGTACTGTGGTCAGGCTGACAGGCCTGTAGTTCCCCGGGTCCTCCTTCCGGCCCCTCTTGTAGATGGGTGTCACATTTGCTAACCTCCAGTCAGCTGGGACCTCCCCAGTTAGCCAGGACTGCTGGTAAATGATGGAAAGGGGCTTGGTGAGCACATCTGCCAGTTCCTTCAGTACCCTTGGGTGGATCTCATCAGGCCCCATAGACTTGTGTGTGTCTAAGTGGTGTAGCAGGTCACTAACCATTTCCCCCTGGATTATGGGGGCTCCATTCTGGTCCCCGTCCCTATCTTCCAACTCAGGGGGCTGGGTACCCAGAGAACAATTGGCCCTACTATTAAAGACTGAGGCAAAGAAGGCATTAAGTTCCTCAGCCTTTTCCTCATCCTTGGTCACTGTGTTCCCTCCCCTGTCTACTAGGGGCTGGAGATTCTCCTTAGCTCTCCTTTTGCTGCTAATGTATTTGAAGAAGTATTTTTTGTTGTCTTTTACAGCAGCAGCCAGATTGAGCTCTAGCTCAGCTTTGGTCCTTCTAATTTTCTCCCTGCACAGCCTTGCTACACCTTTGTAGTCCTCCTGAGTTGCCTGCCCCTTCTTCCAGAGGTCATAGACTCTCCTCTTTTTCCTGAGTTCTAGCCAGAGTTCTCTGTTCAGCCAGGCTGGTCTTCTTCCCTGCCAGCTCGTCTTTCGGCACCTGGGGACAGCCTGCTCTTGTGCCTTTAGGACTTCCTCCTTAAAGAATGTCCAGCCTTCCTGGACTCCTTTGCCCTTTAGGGCTGCCTACCAGGGGACTCTGTTGACCAGTCTCCTAAACAGGCCAAAGTCTGCCCTCCAGAAGTCTAAGGTGGCAGTTTTGCTGACCCGCCTCGCCGCTTCTCCATGTATCAAAAACTCTATCATTTCGTGATCACTCTGCCCAAGACGGCCTCCAGCCATCACGTGGCTCACAAGTCCTTCTCTGTTCGTGAACAAGAGGTCCAGCCGGGCACCTTCCCTAGTTGGCTCACTCACCAGCTGTGTCAGGAAGTTATCTGCCACACACTCCAGGAACCTCCTAGACTGTTTCCTCTCTGCTGTATTGTATTTCCAGCAGACATCTGGTAAGTTTAAGTCCCCCCCAAGAACAAGGGCTAGCAATCGTGAGGCTTGTCTCAGCTGCTTATAGAATATTTCGTCAGTCTCCTCATCCTGGTTGGGTGGTCTGTAACAGACTCCCACCACAATATCTGCCTTCTTGTCCTTCCCCCTGATTCTTACCCATAGACACTCCACCCTATTGTCACCATCATTGAGCTCTAAACTATCCAGACACTCCCTAACGTATAGGGCTACCCCACCACCTCTCCTGCCTTGCCTATCCCTCCTGAAGAGTTTATAGCCATCCATCGCCGCGTTCCAGTTGCGCACGTCACCCCACCATGTTTCCGTGATGGCAACCATATCAAGGTTTTCCTGATGTACAATGGCTTCCAGCTCCTCCTGCTTGTTGCCCATGCTGCGTGCATTGGTGTAGAGGCATTTCAGCTGGGCTGTTGTCCGAGTCTCCTTCATAGAAGAACAGCCCTTGTGTGCTTTGAGGAGTTTCACTGGCATTTCCCTCTTGGCTCCTATTGCCTCAGTATCCCCTAGCTCAACTCTGTTCGACTTCAGCTGTGCCCCAGTGTACCCTGCACATCTCAGAGACACAGGCTGAGTGCCCTCACTAGCACCCGTTCCCTCTAACCGTGGCACGTCGTCCCTCAGCTTCCCTCGGGCAAGCCTGATATTATCCCCCTCCCCCTTCGAGTCTAGTTTAAAGCTCTGTCGATGAGCCCTGCAAGCTCCTGAGCAAAGATTCTCTTTCCCCTTTGAGAAAGATGAATCCCATCAGACACCAGCAAACCCGGTGCTGTGTAGGCCATCCTGTTGTCAAAAAAAACAAATCCGTGGCGATGACACCAGCCACGGAGCTGTGAGTTGATAGATTGGGTGCCTCTGTTCCTTCTAGTGTCACTGCCCACAACTGGAAGGAGAGAGGAGAAAATAACCTGTGCTCCGGAGTCCCTTACTAGCCATCCCAAGGCCCTGAAGTCTCTTTTGATTGCCCTAGGACTTTGTGTTGCAGCTTCATCGCCCCCCACATGGAAGAGCAGTAGGGGGTAACAGGCTGAGGGCCGTACCAGGCTAGGGAGTACCCTCGTGATATCCTTCACCCAGGCCCCAGGGAGGCAGCAGACTTCCCTAAGAGGAGGGTCCGTCCAGCATATCGGACGCTCGGTTCCCCTCAGAAGGGAGTCACCCACAACTATAATCCATCTTCTCTTCCTTGTGGAGCTGGTGGTAATACGAGAGGTACGTTCTTCTGACCTGGGTGACACCTCTGGCGTAGACAGACTGTCATCCCCATCCTCCATTGACTGGCCTTCCACCTCCAGGGCCTCATACCTGTTGTACAGAGGCACCTGGGGAGGCGAGGTGGGCAGGGAGGGAGTTCGCCTGCCGCCACGAGCATGGACTTGCCTCCATTCACTCTCCTTTGAGCTGCTGCCTTCAGCCCGGTGGGGAGGGGATAGAGGATCCCCTTGATGGTGGGTTCTTACTGGTGGCTGTTGCTGCTCCTGTTCCTGTCTCGGGGGGCAGAGCATGGCACCACCAGTCGATCTCTTTCTCAGCCTCCCTGATGCTCCTTAACCTTTCTACCTCCTCCTGTAGCTCTGCCACCGACGCGCCACGCCCTGCTTGCCACTCCTGCGCGCTCGCGCTGCCTGGGGGCTGCTCTTGTACGGGGAGGGGAGGGGAGGGGAGGGGACTGCTGCCGTCACTCCTGTCCCCGTCCCACGCCGAGTCAGAGCCGGGCCCGCCTCAGGAGCTCCCTCCTTCCTGCTCAGGGGCCGGGCGTGGCTGCGGTAGCCCCCTCTCTCCGTGCCTTTTTTTTTTCTTTCCTCCCTTCCCTGCGCGGTTTTGCCGCGGTTTAGCCGATCCAGCAGCGGTCCCCCGACGCGGTCCTCTGCCTCAGAGCTCCTCGCCTCGGAGGCTGCGCTGAAATGGCGGTTCCAGTGTGTTCTACTCGTTCTAAAGTGCCGCCGTCACCCTTGTCCCCGCCCACGCTGAGTCAGAGCCGGGCCCTCGCCAGGAGCACTTCACCTGTCTTCTCTCAACTGCTGATGAATTTTTCCCCCCCATCTATTTAGGTTTCTCAGCTGTCACTGTTAGGTCTCTCTCTCTCTTCTGATAGCCAGCTGCTCTACTAGCTGCAGTACTAGTCATGGATAGTTAAAGATCAGACCTAACAGGAAGAGAGACTCAGAAAGACTAACAACATGCTGGGCACTGACATGCTAAAAAGAAGAACTGCGAACTGTTCTGAATTTTCTATAGGAAGCCCAGAGAGACAAGGTGGTGAGTGCCAGAAAGACAGTTCTCAAAGCAGTTCGGGAAAAATTGCAAGTGGGGAGGCTGGGAAATCATGAGTTATACCAGTTGATGTTAACATCTAAAAGGAGTGAAGAAAGGTTTGTAAATGACAAAAGGGAGGTTCAAATTAGTATCAAGCTAAAAGTCAGATTTGTTTTTACACTTTAGGACAGGATCTGTACAACTCCTGGGCACCAATACAAATACTATGAATATAAAGTAGTATCTCTCCTGCAGAGGACTGTATTTCCCAATCTGTTTGTGTGCAGTCAGTCATCTCTAAGAATGAAATATTAGTAAATTACATTGAAGCCCTCTGCCTCCTTTAAGCCAGCATTTTCTGAAGAGCCTGGGCAAGCTGTTTGGCCTTCCCTTGGAGCTCCTGCAGGTGACATGAGAAAGGTGATTTCACAAAGCAAATGTCACATAACTCAACTGAGTTCTGTTTTTGATAATTATGATGTGCTGGAGTATCCATATGCATGTATGTTTTGGCAGTAACAGAACAACAGGGATAAAATATGGAAATATAAGGAAAACATTCTGAATCAATTTAGTAAATAAAAAATACAAAGCAAAATAAAACACGAAGTAAAAAAGACTGTTATGGAAGTGTAAGGGTACATGGGTGAGAGTGCCATATGGAGCATTGGATTGCAGGCAGCCAAATTCACATCTGATGTGAGTTCTGTGAAAACTTCTAAGGAAATAAATAGTATGAGAAAGACGTTGAAGAATAGCAAAGGCATAGGAGAGGTCATGAAAACTTCAAACAAGTCTGAAGAGCTAGAACTAGGAAGAAAACTAGGCTTCTCTTCTGTTGAAAATTTAAGAAGTGTCAGGGTTTATGGTATCTTTATACATTTCTCATACTCTTATTTAAATAATTATGAGCTCAAACGTTAACACATCAACTGACTGTACCCCAATGTTTTGCTAAGAGGTGAGTGCTCGCTGGGCTGTGTTGCAATTATTGTATTGTTTTGTTTTGTAGCTAGGCAAAGAGGAGGAAGAAAGCAACTTTATCTGAAATAACCAAAAAACCAGACAGCCTAGTATCAGTCAGAAATTACCTTTGCCTATACCCATATAAATGCTAAAGAAGATTGTCAAGAAGATTCCTTCAAACTAAACATTTCCCTCTCTTTTTACTATATCCTAAATATCTATAATAAAAACATAATGGCCAGATCTTGATTATGCTTTTTGCTTACCTAATAATAAAGGGTTTTAAATTGTTGTTTGAGTATTTCCCTGACTTAGAGATTCTTTGGCCAGCAAACTCGGCTGTTCCTGATAAGGGACAGAGAAGAGACAGCTCTTCCCTGGAAAGTAGATTTTAAAGGCAGGAAAATGAGATACAGTTGGATGACCTTTGTACAAGCAGCAAGTCTCTACATGTCATTTTCTACTGACATTGTTTAGACTAGCCCAGTCCTGTGTCCAGGATCACAGGAGTGAAGAGGATGGAGTAACATATTGATGTGGTCTGTGCCATCTCCAGATGTGCTATCTACTGGGAATTTGGCTCAGAAAGGTACCCTTCCCCCGTGCCCCTCCTCTCCAGATAAACTGTTCTTAACAAGGTAACACTGGAATCCACAGCCCTCTCTCCTGCCTTCGCCTAGTGGCTGAGCCTGTACGTGTGGAAAGTCACACATATTCAAATCAAGATTGTAATCCTGTTACAGTGCTCTGTACTTTTTCATTGTTTTAAATGTGAACACATGATTCAAAGACACGCAAACTAAATCCATGTGCGTGCAGTGTTAGCCAACGCTGTTGGGATTTAATGGTGTTACCTTGGTGAAAACTGTCCCCCTGAACAGAAACAGTTAAGTTTGCTCATAGCAAGTACCCTGAGAGAACATTATGTAATGATCCGCACTGACATGTTTGGATGGTTTCTTTACATTGACCGATTGTTCTTACAGCTCATTTCCCACCTCCCTTTCTAATAATTTAATTCATTCGCTCGTATAAAGCCCATTAGCTTTGCACTGAATTTATTGTCTGTATCACAGCTATGGATTTGTTAATCTAAGGCATTTTACGGAAGTCTTAATTTAGCCTTTTCTACAGTTGCAGCAATGAATATTGTAGTTTGACAACCAGTTACTTCAAACTGCATACGGCACTCCTTGAGTGGTGTTCATAGAGAAATGGAAAAATGAGTAAGGGAGTTTGATAGAAAAGTCTGTGTACTATGCTTTTTACCTGGGCAGAAGAAATAAGGTAAACCTGTCTAGGGAAAAATAGAGGGAAGGCATCAGAAAAGATATTTGTGCTATTTTCCTATGACTAAACCTTAGTCTGTTTTAGCTGCTGTGCTAAAGTCTGTAAGCACCCGCAATGTTTTAAAATGGAAGAAAGATCACTTGCTCAGTAGGGTACTCAGTAGACTTCAGAGGCAGATTTTTTTAATGCAGGAATTGGAACGTGCATTGAAAAAAATTATTTCAAAATACTGCAGAAGTTTTTGTGACGTTCACGATGCATAATGTTGAGCAGGTGATGGATAGACCCAGTAAAATTTGAAATAACGTGGCAATACACTCATAACGAGGAAGTTTGAGTTTTTAAATGACTACTTATTCAGTAAGCTCTGGGATCCACAGACAGGATACTGTAACTGAATGACACCATTTCAACTAGTACGTTTGCCAAACCCCAGATCAGGCGTGCTTATTCTGGGCTGGTACTCCTGCAAATCTAGACTTTCTAACACTAAGAGATAGCCCATTACCACTTAGAGCACTCATTGCAGTGGTGTTACTTGTGGATAGAAACAGGAATTGTCATGATTGGTATGAGTTGTGGTCCATCTGATTGTTATCTGTCCTTCAAAAGAAAGCAAGGTTAGGTGACTCTGAGAAGGTGTTACGAGATAACATCTCCAGAAGGGTGTGGGTTTTGTTTTTTTTTCTCTGATTCCTAAGAGTTAGCTAGTAGAAATAGGAGTTAACATATTTAAATTCTGGTTTTGAATGTTTTGGCAGCTCGTGTATTATAGGTTCAGATACAGCCTTAAAATAATCCAGCAGCTCGGCTATGTGTATTTAAACTGCAAGATAAAAAATACTGTGCCGCTTATGATAAATTATATGGAATAATGCTCTTTGGCCATGCAAATAACAATGGACTTACATTGGTAAGATTGTCATTGATTTACTTCAGAATTCTCAAATGACTGAAAGGATAGAACAGGATTAGATGATGACAGCAAGCTGATCATGAAATGATGTTTTGCTAAGCAGTGAGGAAAGCTTAGCTACCAAAGTGAGTAACAGTGAATAAATATCAGAACATGATATCATCCCCCCTTGTGTCTTATACCTTAGGAAACAAACTTGTCTATGATAGGAACACAAACAGGTGATCCATGTAAAGGAGATTAACCTAAAGTATTTCTAGATCTTGAAAATGTAAAAAGTGACTATACTGATACCTAGTCCCGTATAGTTTTGATGAAGGACAGGAAGATGAAGGCGGCAATTTTTAATTTTCAGAAGTATCAACAGAAGATAGACTTATTTTGGTCTTGATCTATGTCTCAAATTAAATAAAAAATTGTATATTTTTTTCTGAAACTAGGAGGCCTGTACAAAAGCATATAGTCCAACTGCATGAAGATTTATTTGGGTATTTGTCCCCATTAAGCAAAAAACAAACTGGTCACTTACTTAAATGGTTGAAGAATGCAGTTAGATCTTTGAATGTAAAATGTGAGCGAAAATTTTCTTACTCTGTTTCACAATATCATCCTTTTACAAGTTTGTCTTGATATCTTTAATGGAGTTTAGATTTTCAATTCTCTGTAAGTGTGCTTGAGCTCCATTGTCTTATAGGATTGTTCCTAACCAGTGACACATGATGTTTTAGGGTTTTGAAAAAGTGAAATGTGGCAGCTGCTTAAAAACAAAGTTTCCATGCCTGATGATGAGGTTAAAAGCGAATTATCTCACTTTAGTCTTACTGGTACTTTCAGTGTAGGAGCCCCATAAATTGTTTAGACAGATTTAATGAGTTTAATAGACTTATGACATGCTTCAAGACTGTAGCAACCAAACAAGGAAATAAATAAGAACTAACTTCTGACAGACTATTAATTGAGACTGATATGAAGCTGTATGCACGTGTTGCTACTTGGTGGAATAAAAGTATCAATAGAAAATGACATGTAAATAGCAGGTGTGGTTAGTAAAGCAAGGGAACTTGCATTTATAATGTCTGTAATATGTTAGTAGTTCGAAATTCTTTGCTGAAGTTGCAGGTAAGTTGCCCATAAACTAAAGAAATGTTACCAGATCAGACGTGTGTCGGGAATGTATTTGTCCTGGTTTTGGCTGGGATAAAGTTAATTTTCTTCCTAGTAGTTGGTATAGTGCTGTGTTTTGGATTTAGGATGAGAATAATGTTGATAACACACTGATGTTTTAGTTGTTGCTGAGCCGTGCTTACACTAAGTCAAGGACTTTTCAGCTTCTCATGCTGCCCTGCCAGCAAAGAGGCTGGAGGTGCACAAGAAGCTGGGAGGGGACACAGCCAGGACAGCTGACCCCAGCTGGCCGAAGGGCTATTCCATACCATATGACGTCATGCTGAACAAAATACTGGGGGAGTTGGCTGGGGTGGGCCACGGCCACTGCTCGGGAACTGGCTGGGCATCGGTCAGCGGGTGGCGAGCAATTGCATTGTGCATCACTTGTTTTGTATATTCTTTTGTTGTTGTTGTTATTATTATTTTCCCTTCCTTTTCTGTCCTATTAAATTGTCTTTATCTCAACCCATGAGTTTTACCTTTTTTCCGATTCTCTCCCCCATCCCACTGGGAGGGAGTGAGCGAATGGCTGTCTGGTGTTTAGCTGCCTGCTGGGTTAGACCACGACAGTGTTGTAAAGATTTCTTAAAGCAGATTAAATGAAGGAGTCTAAATAAAAGCCTTTACCTCAATAAATTTCCCACTACAGGAAGAGTTGAAGAGTTGTGTGGTGAAAAGACAAGAAGGGTCTAATTATTCTAGCATCCATGGAGTTCTCTGGCATTTCTCTTATTCAGGGTTTTGTTAAGGCAACCTAGAAGTGCATTGGTTTTAAATGTATTTGTGCATTGCTGAATTTTCTTTTTAAATGGAAGTGTATAGCTTAAACCCTTGTTATTGTTATCTTTTCAAATGTAACATTTTCAACATCATTTGCAGCATGTTATACCTAAATCCTTTCTCCCATGCTACTTTTTTTCACATACTGGAAGCACCTCTACAAAATTTCTCTTCCATGCTATCTAGAAAAAAACTATAACCTGATAACAGGAATGGGTTTTAAATATTGCTCCCAGCTTGGCCAGGAATTGGATATATTCTGTTACTGTTGCCACTGTGTTTCCTCCCCAGTCCTGTTCTGTCTGTCCTCTTATTCTAGCCTCCTTTTATCCTGTTTAGCTTGTATGCTGTCAGTGGAAAGTGCTCTAAATAGTAACGCTTTTACAGAATGTAATACTGATGATCCCAGTTTGGGATCGTCTATCCCAGCTGGAATCTGAACATTACCATGATATAAATATTAATAACTTGTGCCCACTGATGGTACTGCCAAGGGTCAGTGTGGTTCCTGTCTGACATGGGGAGGCTGCACACCTGCAAACCAGTCAAATGACATATGTTGTGACATGGCTGGGAAGGAGGGACTGTGTGTGATTTAATATTTAATGGACACTAGCTCACGGAGTCAGACAAAGCATTTGGATTCTCCTGATTTTGCTGGAAAAAAGACATCTGTGGTAGTTGTGTAAATGTTTCTTTTTTCTTTAACAGAAAAAGGCACTCGAGAGAACGTTCCTGTTTATAACATCTATAAATATGAGATGGGGTGTTTGGATTTGCCGTATAAGTTTGTTAGATAATGACTAGCAGAAGAACGCTGTTTTCTTTTCATCTATGTCCTGCGGGGTAGTTTTGGACCTTTACATGCCAGCCTGGGGGAGATGTGATGCAAAACGCTGTGACATGAGTGATCTCAAACTGGGGTGCAGCCTGGATCTTTCATCTGTGTGCGGCTCTGTAACTTGGATCTTTCACAGATTTTTTTATTTTGTTTCTCTGATTCCAAGGTGCCTAATGCATTCAGAAAGATTGTTTCATGTTAATTAACAAGAAGTATTTGACAAGCTGTGTTCTTTCCCAGGGTGGAAGTGTGAAGTGCAGGAACATAAATCAATAGCGTCAAACCTTGTGCAGTACCGACTCTGAGTGGCTAGTGACAGGATAGACAAGAGTCTTGGTTTTTTTATGAGCAAAGTAAAGCCATCTCTGCATTCTGCATGAATCATGAACCATGAATGTTCAAGAGGAAGGGAGCTTTTCATGGCTGTTTTTCAGTGCTGTTCTTGGCAGAGTTTTTTCTTAACACCTGGTCAGTTGGCCTGTGAACAGGTATGTACAGGAAACAGTGGCAACCCAATGAGGGAAGTAAACAGCTTGAGTGATGGCCTCTTCCATCTCTGGTGATTGCTGATGAGATCTCCCTCCTGTGTGATTTTTCCCATGATTTAATTCTTTTATGCATTGCACAGGGAAGGGAGCACACTGCACTGGAAATGAACTTCTGGGAGGATTTCTTTTCTTGGTGTTCATGCTTCTGAAATATGATGGCATCTGCAAAGAAGATGTCTCTTGTTCTGTGTCAGGCTTAACTATCCACTGTATGACATGGTTGAAACAGATATTTCTCACTGCTGGTTCCAGGACTTTGGCCTTTTTAGGGCAGGGAAATTGTGCTTCACTTCAGAAGTGTTCTGATGTAACAACTGAGGGTGGGAGATTCTGGTGGTCCAGGCAAAGCGAACAGACTTGTTTCATTAGCAGCACTGCATTGCATTTTCCTCCTTTTACAACAAAGATGATATCTGCAAAAGCCTAAAGCAGTCCTGACATTTCCCATTGTTTTTTAGGGGACTGCGTGTTGCACATCTTGCTTGTACCTTTGGAAGTTTATTGAATTGCCTTACTTTCTTAAACGAAATTGAATCATTCCTCAACTTCAGCTTCAGTACAGTGAGTTCTTGCCTGAATCTTAGGATTGTTAGTGATGGGCATGGTAAACCGCAGAAATTTTTCTCTTCTTTATATAAGTAAATAAATATATAACTTTCATTATTTAAAGTCCTATGAAAAAATCCCTTAGGTATAAGTGAAGTCTCATTATGAAAATTTATGGGACTTTAATTATGCCTCAGTAAATGCATTATAATCTATTCAGATAATTCCAAATGAGTTTTTAAAACATATCAGCCTAACAGCTTTGTTTGCTGCTGAAGTTTTAAGAAGTGTCAATCATGAAAGAGGTGGAAGTCCTTGGCTGTTTAACCAGGACTGCATTATTTTGAATGGCTGAGCCCACTTTTGGTATTTGTAGTCTTTTCTGGGGAAGTGGAAAGAATTTTCTCTTGATTGAATAAATTGAATGAGTAAGCTTAGAAGCTGAAGATCAGATTACAAAACCAAGTTTCTTTTCTGGTCTGTGAATGAAGATGCAGTGTGTGGTTTGGTTTTGTGGTGTTTTTTTTGTTTTGTTTTGGTTTTTTTTCTTTTAAAAAGGATGTACTAACTAGACTCTTGAATGAGACAGCGACTGGGCATAGACCATTATCATAGTTCAGTTTATCACAATAAATTAATTTCTGTGCAGAGTGAACTATTTTGAAATTCAAGATATGTTATAGTAAACTAGCTTTTTGCCCCAAAGAATCCACTTCTCTTAGGGTAGTTTAATTAAAAGTAATAACAAAATTTTATGCTGGTTTTGCAATTTCTGTATGAAGTTGCTGTTTTCATCCAAAAGCAGCATGATAAAACTGTAACATATAAAAGGTTAATCATCATTAACGTCAAGCAGCAACTCTATTACTAATTAAGAATCTGAGTAACTTCACTATTTAAATGACTATATATACTTATACACTATAACTTATTAAAAACGTGGCAAATCTAGTGTAAAGGCCATCTTAGGTGGGGTTTTTTTTAAAGTAATTTAAGAAAAAACATGTATGATCAGAACTACAATGCAGCTTTCATCTGCGGAAACACTAATTAGATTAAGATAACACAACATGAGAAAAATGGAGCAATGTTAGAAGCCTATAAAAAGATAAGTTATCTGATCTTTCGCATAGCAAAAGAATTATTCATTAGATACTAAATGAAATGATCGGGCAGCAGTTTTCAAGCAGCCATTAAAAGATTGTTTGAGTGTTTTAGTTAGTTTCTCTTCTGCACCCTTGTCGTAAGATTATGGACCTCACTGACCCAGGATATATGGAAGCCAAAAAGGAACAAGATGTGTTGGAGAAGGAACAAGACGTTTGCGGGGAATGGCTGTGTTGCTGGTCTCGGTCTAGCTGCAGCCTCTAATTTGTCAAATCCATAGATGTCTCCTTGCTGAAACATGTGTGAGGGGAGTAGTCACACTGTGCTTGCTCACGCTGTTTCCTATACTTTTCAACAGGCATCTGTTGTTGGGCACTGATCATACTGGTTTTGCCCATTGGGACAGGTGCCAGCTGTACCTTAGCAAACAACTTCCCTTCCTCTCCCTCTTTGTGTTTTATTAGCAAAAATGAAAAGAGGAAGCTTGAAGATTAATTAAAAAATGTGAAAAGAGGAAGCTGGGGAAGGGGGTGCAAGGATGGACAGATATTTGGACAGAGCACCCCCACTGCTCCCTGGAGGCGTCAGAGGATCTGGGTGAATGTTGCCCTGTAGTGCTCTGCCCATGGACATGACAAAATAGAGGAATTCAGTCCTTCCTCCTTCAGCGGTTCTCCTCCTGGATAGTCCCACAGTGTGATGGGAAGGGATTTATAAAAGGGTAAGGGCAAAAGCACGAGCGGAAAAGCATAGCCAGTATGTCGAGAGATTGTGGAGGAGCTGGCAGAGAGGCTGCAGCCTGGTGTGTTTGAAGTAACTGTGCACCGAGGCCTCCCTTTGGCTGCCGAAGGGGCTTCTCTCAGAGCTCCCATCACCTGAGCTGTGAACATGTCGGAGCAACTACCCGTGGAGGGACTCTTCAGTTCCTGTCCCCCATGACTGTGGAGTTAGCTCAGGGAGTGTACTGGCCCACTCCAGTGCCACGTGGGCTGCCTCCCGGCACCGAGACATCAGTTTATGTCTGGATGGGTCGGAAGAAAAAGGAAATGGTGTGAGCAGAGCTCAGCCGCACAGAGGTATTTCCAAAGAGCCGTTCGGAGGAAGCTGCCTGGAGTTCATGTGACCCGGTGAGGAGGAGTGTGAGTGATGTCCAGGCAGACTTGCAGGGCAGAGGTAGATGTTGCTGCTAGGGCTAGGTGTGACAACGGTTCAGGAGACTTTGCCTGTCTGTGGGGATCGTGAGATAGAAAAGACGGTTGCCAGATTCAGGGCAGCACTCGTCTCCTGGAACAAGCAGTGGGGGATACTGCATGTGGGGTGCCCTGTCAGCCTCTGGACTCACCCCCTGTGGCAGCCTTGATCATTTAAACCATAGTCTTCTGCCTCCTGTTTAAAGTGCAGTTCTTCAATCGCTTAAAGTTATTTCCCTTCTCTTGATTACTGATCCCTACCCATGGCATACACCCATGCATGATCATCTGTGGGTGAAAATTACTGGTTTTGAGAGTTAACAGTGAGGTCCAAGGAAAACTGGGTTTTGCTTATATACCTTCCAAGCTTCATAACCTCTCCATCTCAAAAAGAAATCAGTTCAGGATTACTTTTTTCTTGTTGTCTTTTGTTGTTGTTGTTTGTTTTTTGACTTGCTCTGTACCTAAGAGTGGTCAGGAACACCAAGGCTGGTTGTTTTGGTTGAAGGACCCTCTGAAGTACTGCAAAAATTTGTTCACAGTGAGAGATTATCCCATCTGTTGTCATGAACTTGTATTAAACAGGTTTAAGGAGAAATGAAAAGTAAACAAAGAATTTTAAATAACCTGACTTAACATCCTTTCTCTTTAATGAGAAGCTGCACAAGTCAGAAATCACTGTGCTTTATTCTGTCATGATTTCATGCTCTCATTATTTTTCAGTTATCCAGCAAAACCTGAGGAAACTAGAGCTATATTTAATGTAAGTGAGAAGAAACACCCTTCATGATCTTTTATTTAACACCTCCTTCTAAGCATCCTTCATTCTTTGTAAAGAAGGAATAAAAGGCACCAGCATCTTTTTTGTTTGCTTTCTGCCCTGTTAGTCACCTCTCTACCAGTTTCTTTTTGTCACTACCTGGAAACGTTTCCCTTTCATGCTAAGTTGTGCAGGTGATTTCCACCCCCACCTCCACCCCCTTGGCAAGAGTAGTTCTAAAGGTAAGTGCAGATAGATTTCAATGCTGATTTGCAGGTCAAACACCTTATTTCATTCTGGCTTTGTTTAGGATTTTGAGATCCTACTCGTTTTGTTTGTTGGCTAAAGCAGCAAACTTGGAGATGACCACTATTTGGAGACCTCACTGCAATGCTTTGTGAACAGTGAGAAAAGTTTGATTTCTGTCAAAAGGAGTGTTACGGATTTGATAAATTATCAAGATTTCTGGTGATTGCTTAAATATATTTAACCATGTGGCTCATCTTCAGTTTTTCCATACTGCTCAAATATAAACTGTGGCATTATTTGATTAATAAGAAAAGAAAAAATACAATAAAACAGTGCATCTAGTTAACTGCTATAGTTTCTCGTTAAATTCTTTGCCTTTTGTTCCCTTGGTTACTACAATAAATTGACTGTGAGTATATGTTTATCTGCATTGGTTTTGTTCCTTTTTCCTTTTTTAATATTTCTGCTCTGTTGCTGTATTTTGTATTTTTCCTAGCCCCTTCTGTTTGTTTGCCTCTGTATGTTTCCATCTTATGTAAAGCATGGGTAATTTCATTTTCATTAGGCACATAGGGGACCTAGGACATTAGGTCTCTTCTAAATTAATGGGAAAGACAGGATCATCTCTAACTTTAACAGACTTTTTAGGTGATCTGTTGAATTACTGAAACAGAAGTAAAATAAACTTTCATTTAGACTTTTACCTGGAAGTTCCTATCGATTGTTTTCCTTCTTTTTCTCTTAGACTAACCTTAGTTCTTCCTTCTTTGTTTCCTTTAATTTCTTAAAACTTAGGGCCTACCAGATCATTTTTTGGTTGTTGGGGGGTTTTTTTTGTTTGGTTTGGGTTGGGTTTTTTTGGGGTGTTTTTTGTTTCTTTTTTGTTTTTTTATTCTGCAGGCAAAGTTATATTATATGCATAGGGCAATTTTCGTGTGGAAGCAGTTAGGTATGCACCTAAATCTGTCCATTTTCACAAAAGCACATACATACTTGTCCTCTTGATCCTAGTGGCTCTTATGCATTATGGCCACTCTTCTATTGAAGTCTTCCTGCTTCTGTCTCACAGGCTTTTTTTCAGAAACTGCATCTGACTTGGGGGAGTTGTTGTTAATCTTTAGTCTTAATACATCTCTGCTATTAATGCAACCAGAAGGTCTGACCTGCATGTCAAGTGCTGGATTCTAAATTACTTCTTTGCTGCATAGGAGTATTGGTACCATTATGCTTTCCCAGCAGTGCTATTCTTTACAAGTAATTTCAGGTTTTAATATCCTTGCTTAATTGAATATTTATCAGATGGCAACCCAAACTATTGTGTAGAACTTGCGTAATTAAGTTTCAGAACTGATGAAATAATCTACTTGCAAATAGTGTAAAGGAATTGTTTATTTTTCATAATTTAACATTTTTTATTATGAACAGGTCAAGGGGATGTGGAAGATGTTGTTCTGTGGTGCAGTCAGATTATGTTGTTGCCAAATTGGTCTTTGCTGGAATTTGGGTCATGGTTTTCTTGGTTGGTTGGGTGTTTTTTAAATCTTATTACACAGTCATTGGTACTTGTGAAGGTGGTCTCCTAATTAGGTAACAGAAAACAATTAGTGCTGTAACATCCAAGATTTTAAAAGAGCACTGTCTGCAAAAGTGCTTTAGTTGTTCTCTGGTTGACATGTTATAAAAAGATAGGAAATCCTGACTTAAAAGGAATGGTATCTTTTCATCAAACTGAAATTAGCACAGCATCTCTGATTAAATGGTGAGAAGAATCATTGGACCAAGTAATACATTGCTGATACAGTTACACATTTAACACTAATTCTACAGAATATCAGCAGGGACAGTGAAGTAATATAATAGGACTGAAAACATTTAGAAATATGGGCAGAAAAAACATTGCTGAATTTGGAAAACTGCTAGGTTACATCCACACTCGTGAGAGTTTTACTTGATACAGCTTCAGAAAAGTGATTTTCAACACAGATATTTGGTAGAAAAAAGGAAAAGCCTGAGACACAGCAGTACTGAGGCTGTTCTGAGAGTAGGAAAAATACTATAGACTTGAATTTACAATGGGATATACTGATGGGGAAAAATGGGACTATTCGTGCATCATCAGCCCATCCTGGGGAAAGGCAATTGATGCAATGATGGAATTGAACTGAATATATACTTAGTTTGGTTCTGGACACCATTTCTTTGGTATGTTGTCAAACTTGAGTGAGCCCAAGGGAAAAAACATATTTGTGTTAGGTGGCTGGAGGGGACCAGCTTGTAAGTGAAGACTAGTGGAAATGAATATTTACTTAAACATTATTTAGCTTGATTAAGAAATAAAGGAAGAAAGGACAGAAATGCAACACTGATGCTGTCTTAGTTTAGCATTCATGTCTCTGGAAGCAGTAAAGGGACTGTGATTCTGCTGTTTTCCACATAGATTACCAGAGTCAGCGTTGCCTGAGAGAAACACGTTCAAGAGCACATTTGATGTGCTTTTCTGCCTGTGAAGCATCGCACCTATTGGAAGGAAATGCTTCAGGAGGTCTTGCTGGAGCTGTACATCTTTGGTCTGCTGGCAGTCATCACATCATTTGTAATGCAGCTACTGAGCCCTGCATTGTGCAGGAAACTACCTTGAGGAGGAGCTGATGTGTACTACCAATGGCATGTTTAAAAAATAGATCCTGCACTGTTTGCAGGCATATAAATAAGTTGTGCCTTTCTGCAGGGTCTTATAAGTTATTAAAAGGCAGCGTAAGGAGTAGAAGCTAGAAGAGATTTATGTCCAGGTGGCATGGGCTGACACAAAGCAAATGGATCAAGGACATTGAAAGCCTGAGCAACTCAAGGAAAGAGTGAGCCTCCCTAGACATTTGCTGCAAATATCCAAGCTTGCTTTGTTTTCCAGGCCATTTAATTTAATGAATGATGACTTTTTACCCATAATCATGACTGATGGCATACCTCTTTGTCCTGAGGTTGAGACCAGAAGATGTTATTCTTACTGCAACCTTGCAGAGGTTCCCTATTACTTTAGTTCACTTCCTAACTAACACTCAAGTCATTTTTGCAGTAAATGAGGCCTGTAAATATTGCAGTATAATAAGGTAAAGCCTCTGCTGTGCAAAGACCCAGTTTCCATGCCATGGAAAACAGGTAAAAGGAACTGTGGTAGATCTAGAGACAGCATAGCTGACTTTTGTGTTTTGTTTCAGTGACCCTTCTTTCAAGGATCAGGGAAGAAGAGTGGCATAGTATATTCCCTGATTTCTGCCATGCGTGGCAGGACCTGGATAGCTACCCTTAGAAAAACCAGGAGACCTCCCTTCAGCCAGTTGTGTCTGAGAGTTGGGCCCCGTGCCAAAAGGGTGTTTCCTTTAGTACAGTGAGAGGGAAAGACTTGGAAAAGCATAGTGTTGTCATGAGGACCTGAAAAATGTGATCCTATTCCAGGAGTAGGAGCTCTTCTTTCGTTGCTTTCATCTCTCTCTGCAGCTGGGGGCAAGAAAGACAAAAGCTCTGAGGAGTCAGTTTTTGTTTGATGTCACTTGTATTTTAGATCTGCCTCTTTGCCGTTTACAAAATGATACAAAGGATTCCTGTGAAAGACAGGAGGAGAGTGGACTGGAGACATTGAAATACCTTCAGAAGACAAATCTGGGACATAAATCTTTGTCTCTTCCCTGGGCTCAAACAAGTCCTTTTCTCTTCACTGGGCTTCACCTCAAACTGCCCCAGCTAGCCTCCTAGTACACTAGACTCTAGAAACAGTGATTGTCCCTGTCTCCTGTGTCCCCTAGAAGGATTGATATCTACAGCAGCCTCATCTGTGAACATTGTCCTCTGCTCCACTGGCACCAACCAATATATATATATATATATATCCAGTAACCTAGACTAGTAACTCATAACAGTTAATCTGCATTTAGCTTGACGTTGCTTTTATTTCAGATCTAAAGAGCTTGTGTGCCTGAATGCTTATCTTAATTTCTTTTTTTTCTCACAGCTATCAACATGGGTTGCTTATATCATCATTCTATAATAACATTATTGATATTTTACTTTAGAAATTGATCCAACAAAGGACAAAGAGAAGGGTATTGCTGTATTTGCTAGGCAGTCCAGTTACTCTAAGATATGGAAATTTTCTATGGAAAAGGTCATAACCTCTGAGCTTGTGAGTTTCATCAGAAATCATCACTTAGAAAAATTAAGGATGTGGTGAAAAACATTTGTGTTTGGTTTTTTGATGCAGTCTCTGCTTCTAGTAGACTTCCCCTTTCTGAAGGAGAATATTTAAAATATGCTCAGTTTTTAGCTGAATCGTATATCTAATGAATGGCTTTAGTTTTTAATGCAATTTCAAAGCTGAACTTGTAGTTATGTTTTAAAATGTCAGCTTTGTTTTAAAGGAGAATCTGTTCTGGATGGTTGTCATTAGAATGAAACACAGTAGTGGAAAGTTCTTAGATAAACCAACTGAGATCACTTATAAAACTCCCACTTTTTAGTACAATTGTTACATGTGTCTATTTTTTATCTTGCTATTTGTTGGGGAAGTTAGATTTTCTATTTTTAAAATCTATCTGGAAATAATTTTAAAGAATATTTTGCTTGAATCTTACTCCATTTGTGTCTTTTTATCCTGAGGTCAGCAGCATAAATCTTCCTTTGGTAAGGTTTTGGTGTACTAATGTTTCATGTAGGTTAATGAGGTCACAACCTGAAATCTTAAATAAATAGCTTTTTTCTCTTTTTTTCTTATATGAGATGTTTTGAAACATTTGCTTTTTCTTTATTTTTCTGTGGATTGTCTGAATCTGACTTAATCATGCATTAAAGTGGGCTTCCTTTAATAAAAGCACTTGTATGAAGAAGGCCTGACATATACAGCATCACAGGAAAAATGTCAAGAAGCTTTGGTGTCCTGCATCATCTTGGAAGACTTAAAAGGGAAAATAATGTTTCTTACAGCTTCTTGCCATCATCTAGTTTTGTTCCCATAAACGTCAGTGGTAGAATTCCCATGGTTTGCAGAGCAGCCAGTACCGAGAACTCTGAGTGTGCAGAAAAGGGTTTTCAAAAGCACTAAATGAGCACAAATTGATCAGCTAAGTACCCGGAGGGAAGTGGTGATGGCTTAAAGTTTTTTTTAAACAATCAAAACCAGTACTTCCCTATCTTCCATTTACCTTTTCAGACCAGTGACTTGTAACTTTCCTGAGCAGTTGTTTATGGCAGATCTTACGCATATTTTGTGCAGAAGTTTTAGATGTTGCCACCCACAGCCTCCTACCCTATGGCAGACTTGGCAAGAGTGGTTAGCATGTACACCCCCTCAGCACAGTCCCATTTGCAGTGCACTTACTTTGCTCAAACCCAGTGCCGCCGGCAGTTTCAGCTCGGATGCTTAAAACCAAAGCTTTCCATGGGAGTGAGTGAGCCAGAAGTGTGTGTTCTCTTCTACTGCTGTGTGGTATGGCAGGTAGCACAGTGGAAAAAAGAACTGGAAATAGTGAAGTCTTACACCACTGCAGCAAGATTGTCACAAAGCAACTGCTAGTACTTTCAGGACGAGCTGTGGAGGAGCTGGATTGTTTACTGTATTGTAGGTGTGATTATTGATAGTGCAAAACACTGCAATTGATCATATAACTGGTGCCATGTAGTGGTAGAAGTATATGTCTGCATGGTTATTAATTGGGCTTGTCTGTTGTTTTTTTCAAGACGTTGAGAGATACGAAACAGGATTGAAATTACGCATGCCCTACACTGCAAATAAATTTAGTCATGACTGTTACATCAGTCATGTACCTCTTATGTTTCTTAATCTCTTGTACATATTTTCCAGATAGAAATAGAATAACTTAAGCATGCAAAAAAAATTTCATGTATATATCTAAGGAATCCCATTCTGTGAAGTGCCATTGTGATACAGGCCTGGTCCATGTGAGGATGAAGAATGAGCAATGTGTCAGTCCCCCTTCCAAACGATGCTTAACCTGTGTTTTTTCCTACTGTTGTTTCATCTACTGTAATTTCAACCTACTACCAACTGCAGAGGCTTATACTACAGTGCAAAGCTTAATTATCCTCATCTGAAGAAAAGTGCCGATGAATCAGCTCTTCACCAGGCTGAATATTAAAATGGCTCAAAATAAGGTATTTGCTGCATTTACAGATGTAAAAGATTCTGTTGTTGCCCAGCAACCAGGGGAGAAAAAGCAAACAGAGAACGCTGCCCTTCACTAGTGATGGGGAGCACTGGTGCTTCATCATCACTGTGGTAGTATGAAATGGAGGACCAACTCTACTAATCTATGTTTCTGCTCAGATGAACACATCCACCTCCTTCTGGACTTGTTGACCTTCGCAGAAGGCAGGCATCATTAGCTAAAAGATCAGATGGCTGTAGAAGCATTTGCACAAATTGCTAGTTGTGTAGCCAGCCTTTCTAAGGAGAAGGCATGGAAAGGGGGCCGTCTGTGTAGAAAGCTCATTGGACTTTGAGGACTGTTGGTGCCTCTAAGCATTTAACTGAGCTACACCATGCTCACTGTTGTCACATAGCCACCTGTCATGGTGATGAACAGTTCATCACAAATATCAAACCTGGATCTGTCTGGCTGTGACTGAAGCTCACTTCTTTTTATCCTTCCCCCCATGCATTGCGGACCATTATTCCCTTCCCCCTTGCAGCAGCTTTTCATGTTTTGGCAGAGTGTTAACATCTTCACCTCGGCCTCCCCTATGTGTTTTTTGCATCCCTTTGACTTCTCTTTGTAGCTCACCATTGCTAGACTTCTGATCATTCTCAGTGTTTTCTTCTGGATTCTGTCCAGATGGTCTGCCTTGTTGTTGGCAGCTACTCCAGCTATGACCTTACCTGTGCTGAATGTGTGCAGCTACTTTCCCAGCTGCTGCAGTGCAAAGAGGGACCTGCTGCAGTCTGTTCAGGTTGCAGGACTGCATGCCCATGTGGCACCTTAACCAGCAGTGAAGCGCGTGCTGGTTGCTCTGCCTACGCTTACACCTCATGTGTAGAGCTCTAGCTGGTGGAGGACACTGTGGGTGGGTCACTCCATGTGCCTGGGGCACCCTCCTGGCCATAGCCTCACCGTGAGGGAAAGCACTCTGAGCATACCGGTGCTAGATGTACCCATGTCATGGTTTAACCCCAGCCGGCAACTAAGCACCACACAGGCACTTGCTCACTCCCCCCTGGTGGGATGGGGGAGAGAATCAGCAGACTAAAAGTGAGAAAACTCATCGGCTGAGATAAAGACAGTTTAATAGGTAAAGCAAAAGCCATGCGCACAAGCAAAGCAAAACAAGGAATTCATTCACTACTTCTCATTGGCAGGCAGGTGTTCAGCCATCTCCAGGAAAGCAAGGCCTCATCATGCCTAACAGTTACCTGGGAAGACAAATGCCATCACTCCAAACGTCCCCCCTTCCTTCTTCTTCCACCAGCTTTATATGCTGAGCATGGTGTCATATGGTGTGGAATATCCCTTTGGTCAGTTGGGGTCAGCTGTCCCAGCTGTGTCCCCTCCCAGCTTCTTGTGCACCCCCAGGCTACTCGCTGCTGGGGTGGGGTGAGAAGCAGAAAAGGCCTTGACTCTGTGTAACCACCGCTCAGCAATAACTAAAGCATCCCTGTAATATCAACACTGTTTTCAGCACAAATCCAAAACACAGCCCCATACTAGCTACTGTGAAGAAAATTAACTCGATCCCAGCCAAAACCAGCACATTCTCCACCCCTTATTTCATACCATTTATGTCATGCTCAGGTCCCACACTATCCAATACATCCTCGTTAACCACCACCCCTTTTCCATCCTTTGATATAAGACACAGATATCATTCCCCTAGTCTATGGACCACCCTTGTAAAATATCCATAAAATGTCCAGAAATGTCGACAAAATGTTCACTGAGTTAATTTAGTCCATGAGTTTGGGCTCCATCTGTTATGGTGGTCACTCAGGACAGGAGAGGTGATGTGTTGCATGGAGTTATTGGGCACCAAAGCCAGCTCAGGTCGGGTCACTGCTGCACTTGCACTGCTTCTTGTAAGGCTTCTCCTCCATTGGTTCAGGTGGTTCCTGCTGTAGTAATTCCCATAACATGCAACTCAAATCCCAGGTTACAACAGTTTAAAGGTATTTCCATTTACAGCCTCCACCCCTGGTCCCTGTGGACCAGACCATCAGGTTTAACATTGCAGTGAACTCCTCCCCTTGCCCCTGCTCCGGCTTGAACTTATCCTCAGACTGCAGTCCCTTAAGGTTATACCTGCTCCAAGTGGAGCCTCATCTATGAGCCACAGTCTCTCCAGGGGTATACCTGCTGTGGCATAGACTTACCCACAGCCACAGTCGCTTTGAGGTGCACCTGTTCCAGCGTGGCCTAACCCATGGGCCACAACGCCTTCAGAGATATTCCTGCTCCAGCATGGCCTTACCCACAGCCACAGTCCCTTCAGAAGTAAACCTGTTCCAACATGCCCTTACCCATGGCTGCAATCCCTCCAGGGGTGTCCCTGCTCTGTTGTGGGCTGATCCTTGGCTACACGCTTTGAGGTGCTCCAGCATGGCCTCATACACAACCACTGATGCTTCAAGGTGTACCTGCTGCAGCATGGAATTATCCACAGCCACAGATGCTTCGCGGTGTACCTTCTCCAGCGTGGACTTAATCCTTGGGCCACAATCCCTTCAGAGGTATACCTGCTGTGGCACAGGCATAACCATGGCCACAGACACTTCGAGATGTACCTGCTCTGGCGTGGGCTTACTCACGGCCACAGATGTTTCGGGGTGTCCTGCTCCCGTGTGGACTCACCCACAGGTCACAGTCCCTTTGACTCAAGTTCACACTGGAGTTCCAGCCTGTCCAGTGCAGCAGCACAGAAACAGCAGCGATGCCCTGGCCACCTGCCAGCCCAGGCGCAAGGCCATTGCTGTTATCAACATGTTCCCAGGCACAGCAGAGTAAGGTGATCAGCAGTACAGCAGCACGGCAAGCAGCGAAAGCAAAAAGCAGCCACTAACGAGCCCTAGACTCTAACATACAGGAAGGCAAGCAAGCCCCATGGCAAGCACAGAAGCCTGCCGATTAATAGCTAAACAGCAATAACAGCTATAAATTTGATCTAGCATGTTCCAATCAAACCTGTCGTTATCTCAAACCCTTTGAGCCCCACCCCCCCGACAACCCAGTATGTCTCCAGGTCTCTATTTCATCACTGTCCTTCTCTTTATACATCCCAGACAACAGCATGGCCTTGATGACTTCTGTTCACTTTACTATCCACAGCGGCTCCCTTTGCTGCAGAAATACTACTTATTCCATACTAGTGTTACTGGGTTTTCCCACCAGCACTCAGGACCTTGCACTTAAGCTTGTTGAACAGCATCCAGCCTTCCCATCAAGGGATTGGTGAGACGGCACAAACGGAGCTGGTGTTTGGACAGCTGTTTCTGACTTCCCTAGTGTAGAAATTGTATATTGGGTACCAAGTGAACCAGGAAAGAGAAGTGCATACTCACCCAGGGAAATTATGCTACTGCATAGGGAAGGGGAGGGAGCAAACTGTAACAGGTGCCTAGTGATTCAGAGAAGTAATGCCAGATTCCTCTGCTCTGGCTTTAATCCCAAGGGGCAGTTTGAGTGCTGAAATGGTGAAAAATAATGGAGATTTTAAAAATTATTCTCATGCTAAACAAATGAAAATGAAATTTTCAGTATGTAGGGAAATTCTGTATTGAAAATATGGGTTTTGCCTGCTTGATGCCCAGTGCATCTTGCTGTAGTTGTGTCAGGGTGGCCTGTAGGTCTGTACTGTGTGCAGAAGGACTTTGGGCGACTAATGTTCTTGCTATTTGATGCTACCATCAACCCTTCCTTCTTCACTTTTAAAAATCTATTAAGTTTATTTTTACTTTTTGCATGGCAGAGTAAGACAAAAAAACTACCATTGTTTTTTTCCTTGGGAGAGTTCTTTTGCTGGTAAGAAGGAGAAATATACAGGGGCGGTAAAACTTTCCTAATATTCTGGCTGGTACTTAACAACCAACTTCTCAAGTGGTACTTGTCCCTGGCCCCACAATGCAGTCGTTCTCATAAGTCTGTGCTTCATAATTAGCCTTTATATTTTCCCAGAGAATTCCTTCCACACATTTTCACAGCCTGGATAAAACTGTGATTAAAAAAGAGAATCTTGCAGGCTCATTGTTTTCTGTGCTTTATAAACTGAAATGTATAATGTCTATATATTAACTTTTCTAATTGTGAAAGCCTCAGATTCTAGAGAGCTTTCTAAAGCTTCAGATTGTGTAGAGGGTTTTTTCCTACTAACTTTTCATTTTAAATGCTTGTCTAAGCTACAAAATACAGTTCCAGAGCTTCATTAGTATCCGTATCACAGAAACAGTACAGACAAAGCTGAGAAGTAAATGGTGTGAGCAGTATTTGTAGCCACTATAGCTATGCAGTATCTTGCACTTCTGCATGTCAGGGAAGCTGATGATTTACAGCTCTCCAGCAAGATCTGCAGGTGAGAGCTTTGGGGCTTGTGCTTCCATGTCACTTAAGTGCTTTTGGAAATTTTCATCGACATGTCTGAGTATGAATTCAGGAGCCTCTCAAAGGCTCTTAAACAAATCTATTCTGTCTGTATTTCAGAAGTTCACCATAACTCTGCTAAAAGGTTGAAAATCAAGATTCCTTAAGGCTGTGATGTTTTGTTGTCATGGAACTAAATCTTGTGAAAATAAAAAATAAAAATTTAGGTCCTTATGCTGCAGTAATTATACACATGCTTAATTTTAAGTACAGAGCAGTTTGTGGAAGACTTGGGGAATAACTATGTGAGTAATGTTTCAGTAGTGTCTGTTTTGCCCACAGGGTTTGGGGTTTTTTTTTTTTTTAAATTGAGGTAACATTATCCAGCAATAGCAACATTTAAGAAACACAGCCTTTTCGATTTCCTTTATTATAGAAGTTTATCTAGAATTGGAGCAGTACAATTGTTCAGATAATTTAAGGCTTTGAAAAAAATTAATTATTTTTTTAAAGTGAAGTAATTTCAAAACAGTTATTGGAGCTGACTAGGTGCAATCTCTGCTCTTTGGTTTTTTTCCAGTCATTTCCCTCCTCCTCTGCCTTTGCTTTGTTTGCTTTTCAGTTGCCTGCTGCCCATCTTTTTCCTTGTCCACCCATTCCCCACTTGCTGTATTCTTTCTTATCTTGGTTTTACTGTTCTGTTGTTGGCTGATGCAGCATTGCCAGCTCCTTTGATTTGCTTAAACAAACTGCACTGCAAAAGCAGTACCTGTCTGCTGCAGCTTTGATTTGAAAGTATGGGACCTGTCAGAGACCCCGTTGTCCTTCAGCATCGAGGGCTGGCAAATATTTTAAGGACATGCTGCTCAGCAGCTGTGGCGTGTTATCTCTTATGACTGGTCAGCAGGATTTTCCCTCTAGACTTTAGTCTGTAGGCTCATAAACTCTTTCATAAAGTGTCTGGCATCTGCTCTCAGGAAGGTGATTCAGGGATAAGCAAAACCTGTGTTGGTTAATGAGATTATTCATAGGTGGTTTTTAATAGGTGATCTTGTATGTTGAATAGCAGATGTAATTAATTGTGCTTTTCCCAACAGTGGAAGTATTCCAGCAGCAGAAATAATCAGTTCACATCCACACTAGTACAGACATACCTGGGGTGCTGCTGCTAATTTTCAGTCAGAGCAGTTTCTCTGGTAATTTTAGTAATGTTGCCGGAAAGCTCACGGGGAATTCAAGGTGAAGAAGTAGACCTGCACAGAGCAGAAGCTGCGCTGTCTCCCAGCGCAGCCCCTTTGCCTTGGCTCAGAGAGAAAGCAGGTGACATGGGTCAGGGTAATCTGTTACCTGTCAGAGACATGATGTTGCCTGGCACCTGTCGCTGCCCACCAGGCCAGAGTGGTTCTGTGGATGTGTGAGGAAGAGGAAGGCTGGGCAAAGCCGTGCAGCTGGGGAGCACAGCTGCAAGAGCACAAGGAGCCGTGTGAGGTGCTCCTCTCCTGTGTAAGTCATGGTGCAGTGCCTACTGCCTTTCTGCCAAGCTGCCCAAGGGCCTCTGCCCAGGAGATGAGCTATCAGGAGGGACTGTGAGATGAAGTGAAAACGTTTTTCTAGCATCCTGAAGATAGATGTTTACTCAGGTTAGCTCCCTCTTGCTGTGCCTTTGCTTTCAGATTTAGTATTAATAATGGCAGTAATATTGACGCTGTCTACAGTGGAGGACGCACACAGTCTTGGTGGCTTAAAACATTTTGATTCAACAAAATTGGTCAGGCAGTGCTATTGGCAAAGTAATTTGAGTGGGCTTGCCATCTGATTTGTCTCCAGCTGGTGTGGCTTGGTGATGCCTGCAGACCTGACCTTTGCTGTGGGAAATACTGAGCAAAGGCCATTTGTCCAGAGGGGATCGGGGGTGCCACCTTGCAAGAGTTAATACTAGGAAGTTTTAGCAATTCTTTGGTTGGTATGGAAAAGCTGTACTGATTTATATATTTGAATACAAAGGTAATTGTGGACTAGCCCCATGTGCATAAAAGCAGCAATCATACAAAATACAGAATGCAGCTTGAATTAGATTTAAAAACCAGCAAATCCAGCAAGCCACAAGAAAAAAAACTGGTGGGGATTTTATGGTCAAAAAGCCAATTAAAGCTTTACAGAGCTTATAGAAGAGATTTAAGCTTAAAGCTTCCATGGAAGCTTGTGGAACATATGCCAAAGCAGAAAATTAGCAACAGTTTGCAGTAGCTAATTCTTTTATCCAAAGTGAACTCTGTCATCTGAAATTGTTACTTTTTATAACCTGAATTGACAACACTCATTGGGAAAGGAAAAGCTGAGGTGGGGTAGATAATGGGGAAATACATAGGAAACTGTATGTGACCAAACAACAAAAATAAGTAATCCTGATCTTCAGATAGTGGCATAATGCCAAGTTCAAGGATGATACTGAATAATTTTGCTTAAAAACACATTATTGTGTTAATTGTAATTTGCCTGCTATGCTCACAAAGGGCTGTAAATCTAAGTCTCGTTAAAGTGTGTTTGTTTAGAAACAGTTTCTGATACCATTTAGGAGGGGAGAAGTGGATTTGTGAGCTGAGAATTCATAATCCCACCACTTTGAAGGATCTTTCTTTTTTCCTCCTCTTCTTCAAGGAGAAAACATTGGGAACCACAAAATATTTCATAGCTTTTAAAGGAACAATTTGTTGGTATATAGGCTACACCTCTGTAGAATGCATTGTTGTGCTGCTCCTGAATATATAGGACTGGAAAAGGGATACAAACAGATGCTCCAGTAGGATCAGCTTTTCAATAGATGATCCTAATTATTTTCAGTAGGTGATGGGAGCAGTTGCTAATGCAAACAACCAAAGATGTTTTCATCAGTAACGGGTATTGGAAGCATCACCGATGGGCAAAGACACTACTTCTGTTCACTGTGTACAGAGTGCCTAATACAATGTTTTATTCCTCTTCAGACACGGTAAAAATATGATTAATATTAATAGCAGTAACAATATCTGGGTAATAGAAGCATTTAGTAACCAAGTCTATTGGAAAAAAGAAGTGTTTCAGGAACATTGTATCTCTGTGATGCATTTTAAACTTTTCTAAAGAAAAATTCTTAGCAATGCAATTGGGACAACCCAAGGACAACGGTCCATATGGATTCTGACAAATAACAGATTTGTATTTAGCTGAGTCAAATTGATCTCCTGGTCTTTCTTGTGACTGCTGCTGGATTTGTTAGGATGGATCAGTGATATGGACTCTGTGTTCCCCCTCTGAGTAACTGGCATCATCTACATCAGTTTTGGGAAAAGTTGCCTGAAATGTTGTGCATTTGTTTTTAACACTTTTTCTTATCAACAATTATTAAAGAAACTCAGATGATCAGCCCAGAATGACTACCTCAGTACTGTGTTATTCCATTTTCTCTGATTCTGCCATTCATCTTTATCTTTTTGTTGTTAAAAATTCTTGGCTATTCTCAGTAACTAAATCTTTAGAATTGAATATGCTGTTAAATGTTTGCTTCTATTTACCGGCTGAATTTATCTTTTAAATAATCTGGCAGGAAAAAAAATCCCTTGATTCCAACTAATTCTATTGATTTTGATGGGAGATAGACTTAGGAATTTAATTTATAATCATTTCACTTATTGCTTTTAGGAGAAAAAGGAAAGACTAGGATTCAGAAAGTGAGCTAGCAGAACTGTGACTGAGATAGCACAGTCAAGAATGAGTCTGGGATCAGGAGACAAATATGAATGGCCCAGACTATGGAAAGTCAGACATGAAGGCAGTCCTTGGAAAAAACAGCAGAAAAGTCTGGTTCTGGTAAAATATTCTCCCTTTTAGAGCTGTAAATGTGGTCCAGGATTTATGAATCTCAGCATTCCTCAGAGTTAGCAAATAACTACAAAAACCTGTGTGTGCTTCGTGCCCTGCCTGTGCTAATCACATATCTGGTGTCAGTTCTTCCAGTAGTTCAAGTAACAGAAAGACAGTGCATCCAGAAAGATTTCACCTGACTTGATGAGTGAGGTTTCAGCAGGATGCTGAGAGATTCATTTTTTTCTCACTTTGCTTTCACTTTAGTACCAAATACAAAGTATTTTGGTACCAAGTACCAAAATACAAAGAAATTCTCATTTAAATTGAAATCACTAAGATAGAAAAGTGGAGTAGTTTGCAAATGCCAGAATTCCAGTTGCCTGTACAACCTGGATGTGACCCAGTATGTATAGATGGGGTCATCAGGGTCCCTGAATTCAGGCCACTGCAGCCTCAGGTGGCCAGTCAGTAGTTGCCAGTTGAAACACTGCACCTTACATCTTCTCCACACACTTTTACTCATCACTTGCCATAAAATACTTTTCATCCTGTAATTACCCTCCAATAAACTTTAGACCTATTGAAAAGGACCAAGAAACACAGGTACAATGTGCCTGGAGAACACAACGTTAGAGATGGAGGACGCTGCTCATGTTTTAAGTCCTGCAGTTGCTGAAAATTTGTTAGTTGAATTTCCCCTAGACCATACCACCGAGGAGGGAGAAAACAGTCTTGATATTCTGGACCCAGTGTGAGACATGTGAGAAGACACATCAGTCGGGCACGTGAGAGATTCAAATGTCGCTGGGAATGCCCATGCTATACCCAGCTGTATCCTTGTTTCTGTCTATAGCCAATCTCAGAGGAAATGGGAGAGAACCACGTTAGACTTGACAAGAGGAAAACTATCAGGTCGCTAGAAGAAACTCGGAGAACTGTTGAAGGCAACATAAATGTGAGACAAACAAATGGCAGCCATCTGCAAAAATGTTGCAATTCTGCAGCAATCTGAGCCGGGCTCTGTCTGCATCTACTCCACAGTTGCTTGCTACATCTGTCCATTGCTCCAGGACAGGAATAAGCTGCCGGCACCATTGCATATGCTCTAGGAAGCTAGTACAACAATGTAATTACGCTTATTGAAGAGGTGCTAGATTTTCTCACCACCTGCTCAGCTACCTGCAGGATGGAAAGCTGAGCAGCTCTGTACAGCCTGCATGCCTGTATTCAGAAGGTGGCTCAGGGCATTTATACAGCAATGGATGCAGATTCATACCTCCATCCCAAGGTGCTACTACAACTGTGAGCTCTGGGAGGAGCTGATACTGCAGGCTTGCAGCGGCACCCTTCTACCTTCTGCTTTATATACTTTTCCTGTTTATATGGTACACACAGAGCTGTTGCTGCAGAGGCATTGTAGCAAAATGGAGTTTTGAGCGTGTATCTATGAAGGTAACTTAAATGGAGAATTTGTTTAAAAGGCACATGCTGGGCTGGGTATTACAGACAGAGTCCTGACCATCAGATTTGATGGAAGGCTAAGCAGGCGCTGCTAGAGAAGTGTGGGCTTGACTGCAGCAGCATGAAAGCAATGAAAAAGGAAAAAAGCCAAGTCTCAGCATTCCTTATGTGGCATGACTTGCAGCTTGCTTACATCCCTGTACTGGGTGCTGTGTTTTTTTTTTTTTTAATCCATAATTATATGCCTTCTTTATAAATAGACATGCTTATACAGAAGAACATGCTTTCTTATTTATATAGCTTTGTGTGTAAAGCCACTTTGCAGCTTTGAATAATCACATACATTCATGATAATATTGGTATCTTGCATATGAACCAAATATTGGTCATTCAGATTTTTAATTCTCCTTTGGCAGGCAATTTTAGAACTTAGTGTTGCTTTGAGGTCTTTTGCACAGTCAGATTAGAAGTTTTCTAAATCTGACTAGGTTTGATACAAGTCGTAGGAAATGATTTTGTGGTTAGAGATGATTTTAAATCCAACTTATTTGCTTAAGACCACAGTTGGAATTCAGAAATCCTTCTGGTACTCCATATGACCCTGTCGGGAACAGAAAAGTAATGAGCCATTGCGTAGAAGTCAAGAAATGTGTGTGAACAGTCATATTTACAGACTTGAAGGTGCAGTTTTTTAGAAAACTTTTTAAACTGAGTTTTCTTCCTGCCTTATGATCGGCAAAGCAGTAACTATTCTAGAAGTGTAATAGTTGAGTAATATTCGGAACCATTTTCCATTTCTGAGGTCTGAGGCTGTCACTGAAGAAGAAACTGAATTCACAATTGCATATGTTTTTGTATTTAAAGAAAAAATCGATGCACTTCTTAACTTACCATATGCTGAATAATTACTTTTTCAGGGATATAGAATAAACGAGAACAAAAAAATTCCAAGAAATGTGTCCTTCTTTTGCAACTTACTTATTTCACTTTGCAGACAAATTTCTTAGTTTTTCTTGTCACAGAAGAAATGTCAAACAAAGATAATACAGAAATTGAGGACATTTTTTACAAGGTAAAACTTTAACATCTTGCTGAATAAGAAGAGAGTAAGTAGTGTGTCTGTGGAGCTTATAGGTGATGGAGCTATGAGTTATTACAAAGAGAGACAAGTGGATAGGAGTGGAAAAACAAAATCCTCTTTGAAAAATGCAGGCTAATACAATGAGGAATTGAAAATGAATGAGGTGGAAGCTCTAGTTTATCAGAAGAAGATTAAGGAGTATTCTCAGGAGCACACCTGCAAATATGTTGCATTAATCAGAACATGCCTGAAGCTTTTTTGACCTCTTTAGACAAGGAAAGTATTAAGAATATTTTTCTAGATTACAGATATTTTGATGTTTTATGAGGAAATTATTACCATCATTTTTTTTAAATGTATGTGAGTGATAATATGAGTGCAGACACACTGGCTTACTGTAAATAGCAGAGTTTATGCTCCAGATTCCCTCTTTTTCTTGCCTGGGATTCAGTCTGGAGTAAATCACAAATTAAGAGAGTTTGGTGCTCTCATATTAGCATTCCCTAGACCTCTCCACATGTTTGCAAAGGCAGTACAGACCGCAATACATTTATGCTCTGTGTGCAGCCGTCCTCTGGAAAGCTCCAAGAACAAAACCAGACTTTAGATCCACTGCTTGACCATCACAGATGGTGCTGAGAAGGAGCTGGGGGTTCTGGTTCCAGTGTGAAACCTCTGTTTACACAGCACCCCACCCACACTGGGTCTAACTCTTCTCTTGTACTTGCTTTCATAAACATCCCTGCTTACAAGATTCTCCAAAAAAATATTTTTAAAGAGACTAAGGGTCATATATTGTGCATCTCATCTCACTCACCAGTGAAACTTCCATTTAGTGTAAACATCAGGCAAGTATGACAGCCTTCTTCCTGCGAAGAGGATGATGAATTCTGACTTCAGGGGGAAACACAGCTCAGCTACAGTCAATGGCAAAACTCCAACTGACTTGAGCGGAACTAGGATTTGGCCCTTGGTGTTCATCTCATCTCTAACTAGCTAAGGACAGAATAAAGCTTGGAAATCCATGTGTTGATACTTTGCATGTGTTCGTCAGATAACTTTCTGTCAGCTCCTTAAAGCCATCTCTGTTTTTTTTCAGCTCAGGAACTTGAATTACTGCCACATTCATGCTTGGAAAAACCTAAGGCTTTCAGTGTAGTCCTACACTGAAAAATGAGTATGTGGCTCAAATAGGTACAGCCATGGGTGTTCATTTTACAAGTCAAAGCATGTTCTTAATTTTTGTTACTCCTGCTTGCCTTGCAGAGTCTACACACAATAGAACAGGTATGCATTCTTCCTGCATACCTGTTGTCATCGTTGTCATCAAAACAACGATGTGTCCATCGTTGTCATCAAAACATCTTTCCTTTCCCTTTTCTTTTATAAAACCTCCCCCTGAACTCCAGTTGATGGCTCACAAACCCTTTTAAACCGCATGAGGTAATGACAAGGAGATTGTACAATTTCAGTGTGGCTCAGACTTTGCCAGCAGAACCTTGAAGGGAGGCAGAGACACGGGATGCTCCCTGCCACCACTCGCTTCTTTTCCATGCTGCAAGAGTGCATCTGTCTGAGCTAGGATGAGAAGAGGTCATGTACACACCTTGGAGCTCTTGTTTCTCGCACTGTGCAACTGTTTGTAGGCATACGTGGGTCAGAGCAAACCATGCCATGCATCTAGTCAGGCTAGAAACATAATTTCGAAAGAGAATCGGAGATTTCAGTTTTATCGCAGGAGTTCAGAAACTAGGACACTAAACATGCCTTATGGAATTAGAGGCCCAATTCTTTTGGTCCAGGTTGAGCTTTGGATGCCAGCAGCTGGCAGTTGCTTTTCATTAGCAAACCAAGTAGCCTTCATTCTATCTGTACAGGACAGCAACTTGTTAGCTTTAACTTTTAAAAAAATCTTAAACATTCTTGATATGTTTCCTAAATTATTTTCGTAAAAAGCTTTGAATAGGAGCCTATACAGGAATGTGTTATGTGACTGACCACACTGTCATCTTTAAATGCCATTAGAGATGCTTGCAAAGAATCCATTTTATTCTGACTACTTGGATATATGTAGGAAGAAATGAAGATTTTTTCCTTCAAAGGGTGTATTTTGTCACAAGATCAGCAAGACAAATACTTTATACAAACCAGCTTTAAAATAATTGAAGAGCTTCCCATTTAATCCTGCTTGGCTTCAGTGTTGTAGGCCTTGACTTGCAATCTGAGAGAATGGTGGATGATGTTTTGCTTTTCAGTGTTTTTCTCAAATTAGTGTCCACAATTTGGAAGCACAACTTAAAAAACAAACAAACAAACAAAAAAACAAACCACAAACAAACAACCCCCACCCCCCCAACCTAAAACTTTGTCCCATCTTGGTGTTGTGCATTTGCCTCTGACTTGTATGACGTATTTTTTCCAACAAACCTGATTTTCCCAACCATCGGAACATATAAGGAAGCATCATTTAAATTTTGGACATCATTGTGACTTCAGCTAGAAAGACTGACGAGAGCAAACGTCAGTTAAGGAAGGAAGAATATGGCAGCAAATGATTGTTTAGGATGTTGAAATGTTGCAGGTAGAAGTTAGAATCCCTTTTTTCTAAACTGACTATGGAAAAAAGGGGTTTTTAGAGGAGCTTGAGAGGAAGTGACCTTAAAGAGATCTTGACAGTATTTGCCATAACATTGCCCTTACCTGAAACACTTTCTGCCTTTGGTCCTTTATTTCCAAATCTTCCTGTCTCTGCCTCTTTCAAATCAGTCCACTAAACTACCAGCCATGTTGAGTCTATTACTGTCAAAATTGCTGAAAAATGTACATGCTGGATCTCCATGTGTGTTTACTGTGCTTGTTACAGGACGAACTTCCGGGATAGTTAAAGGAATTGAATGAAAGCATAAGCAGGGCAGTTTAGTGACAGGTACAATGGGGGAAAGTATATATATGAATGGAAACTTGTGGTTAGAAGTGAACACTAAGGGGAAATGGGATGATAAGAACTAGATGGGTGCATGGCAGTGCAAGAGAAAAGTTGTTGAGTTAAAAATGCAGTAAAGAGGTCTTGTTTACTTAAATTTCAGTTGGATAGCAGAGGAGGCTGGGAATGGAGAATTTTTTTCTAGGTATTCTTCTTTCTACCCCCATATTATCTTTCCTTGCTCTCAGTCTCTGTGATACCAACAGAGCCTTTATCCTTGCTGAAAATGTGGCAGGAGCTGAGCCGAGAAAATATATTGGAAAAACAGCACCCCAACCACCTAGAGATAATTTCTAGAGAGCTTTGAGAATAAGAAAAATAAAATAGTTCAATTCAATGGAAGCTGTAGAATCAGTGGAGGAATTAAGAGGAAATTAAGAAAGGAGAAGTGTGCAGGAGAAATTGTTTGAATTCAGGTCAATACCTTAATCTAGCCACACTTCAGTTTTGGATGACAATTTGAAATCCCTGACGAAACAGCAGGAAGATGGTCTGGTCTTCAAAGTAAGAGTTTGGCTTAGACAGCAACAGAAATGCAGAAGCTTTGTGAATCGTTAACCTAAAGATGGTAGACTTGCAGATTAAGGAGTGAATCGCAGATCTTGGGGAAATTCATGGACAAGGTAGGCGCATCAAATTTTATTCAAAGAATAAGATTAGATCAGTGATTGTAGGCATTATAGTTCAATCAGCTGTCTTTGTCAGACAGCATGTTGGGTTAGTGATCTTACTCTTGGTGGGTGCTGCAGTGATGAATACCAGCATAGGGTAGGTTTACTATCTCTTTTTATCCACGCATCCCTGTACAGAGAAGTGATCCGGCCTGCTTAAGCAGGCAGTATAGACTTGTCAGCAGTGGGAGGTGGGTGCACAAGTCGTGCAGCAAGTGTTACACTCCAGGGTAACTTGAGCGCAGGACAAACATGCCCGAGAGTCTCTTGCTGCACCTAAGAGCCTAGCAGTGGCGCAGGGCCTGGACATCCTGGCTGAGGCAAACAGCACGGTGCAAAGGCAGCCCGTGCACTGGAGTCAGCAGCTGCTGTGTTGCAGTTTGGCTCAGCAGCAGCAGCACACCACACAGCCAAGCCGTCCCTGCTAAGGAGCATCACGCTGTAGTGGTCAAGTACATGTGATCACCTAGTGATGCAGGGCAGAGACAGTGGCAGGGAGGCAAAGTCTCAGCCCTGCATGAATGACCCTAAGGGTCTTAATGAGCTCTGGATTCTCTGATATATGGGGTAAAATGTCTCAGAGATTAATTCAGATTAGACCTTTGATAGGATTCTTCGGAATGTGATTTATTAATCAGGGCAATCAGGGCAATCACTCTCTTGGGTTGATGTTTACATAATCTTTAAGCTCGATACCTCTCTAAATGCTTATTTCTCCTCCATCTCCATGAAGTGCCATAGGCATTTCTCAGTGAGTAACGTGTCTGTAAAGCTGAGGTCTAAGTAACATGTTTCTGTCAGGAATAATAGGTTAGTGAAGGGGTTAAATCCCTGACAATCCCTGACTAAGACATAGACTTGCATTTTTTAGTTTCACTCCCATCCTTGTTCTCTTTTGTTCTCTTCCCCTGCAAAGATAGTTTTAGTTGCCTGCTGAGCAGAGTTGATGGTGGGACATTTCCTGTGACTTCCTACCTGATAGGACTAAACAGGCCTTGAGCAAGCTCGTTGGGCTTCCTAATTAAATCACTGATAACAGGAACTCAGGACGATTGTGCCAAAGATAAGCACCAAAGAACTAGCTTAAATCGACCCCCTTGTAACATTCTGAGGCCCAAGGACTGATGAGCTAATTCAATGACTATATATGGACAAAGGAAGCCCAAAGTTCAACTAACGGACAACTTGAGGAAGACTATGGAAGACCACCGGGAGGGTGAAAAGACCCTAACCCTAATTTTACTGCGCATGCTTGGACTATGTAAATGAATTCCGGGAACTCATCACCATAAAACTGCCCTTTTCAGGAAATCTGATGAATATGTATGATTTTTCTGTATATGAACTGATGTGTTGTGCTAACCTGGCGGAGCACTTGTGGCGGAGCGATCCCCATTGCTGCCCAGCGCTGCAATAAAGAATACCTGCTTAATAGTCATCCCGACTATTGAGTCCTGATTTCGGCTTTTCACAGCAACATTAGTATGATTCTTAACTGGTAGTCGCTACTGAGCTTAATGAGATGTCTGTTCTCCCAACTTGCCTCACGTTTTAGAAGTAAATCTTCTATGCAAAGGGTAGGGATTAATAAACACAAATTCTATGTTAAAATTAAATGAAAGAAGACATCTGTCACTTCAGGAATCTTTCTGTGTTTATGACTGGTGGTTGAATGCATTCTAAAAAGCATTTTGTGATATTCCAATAAAATTGTGGGGAAAAAACAGGTTTTTGATATTATATTTATGATTACAATTAGACTGACTTGTCATAGCTACTATAATGATGGCCATTAATTCATTGATGTTTCAGAGAGGTCTCCTAATGTACTCTAGGGTGACTTAAAGTGAGTTTAAAAGGACCAGAAATCTCTGAGGTTGTTTTAATATATTTTTAGTGAACTCTTCTGCAAGGGAAAACAGCCTTCTCTATGCAAATAAAGTCTACTTCTCTGTTTTGCCTAACAGGAAGAAAAGTGTTTATAGATTATGGTTTTTTGGTGTGTATTTTCATTTTTAGTATGATAGTTGATTTAACATTTTGCTGAAATCTTAAGGTGTTGGAATGAAAAATACTATTCGTTTGAATAACTGAAGAATTCTAGCATGGCATCATGGATGGCTTCAGTCTTTTTGCATGCTACTGTATATAATTGTTTAGTTTTCTGGTAAGCCTAAGTAAATGAGTTTCTTTCAAGACCTGACAGTGATAGATACGTGTAAATCCGAGCAGAGATGAATGATAAATTTGTCAAGAACAAACTGTGTTTTTCAGTAGAGGTCTGGCTTCTTCCTGATAGTGTTTCTCAGGTACCTTTATAAAATTCCTTAAGCTTTGTCGTCACCTTGTGTATATGATGTCTTTTGAGAGCTTTCTTTTGAAAACTGACCTGTCAGGATGCTTTGGCAATCTTTGTTCAACCATTTGCCATAACTCTGAAATTATGTCTCTAGAGAAATACACAGAGGAATGTTGTAGTCTGTGCAAACCTGTCAGATTTTTTCTGGACCAATGTATGAATACTGTAGGAAATGCCACATCACAGATCCTTCTAACCAAGTGTGTTGTTTCTCAGAGTGGCCATTATCAGGTATTTTGAGAACAAGGTAAGACCAGGACACATACACATATAAAATAGGGATTTCCTGGCAGGAAATTACTTCCCTGCTCTTGAGAGACATTTGCTTATGGTCTTGGGGTTTTGCAGTGAAGAAGAGTACACCAGTACCTTATGTCACATAAATAGGAGGAAGGGAAGCAGCCTGATGGTGTGAGAAGGGAGAAACGGCTGTGAACGGCAGCTGCTGGGTAAAACATCATGACAGCAGAACCCCTTTGAGTACACATCAGCCCCCCAGACTGTTGAGTGCTGTGGCTCTGCCCTGCTCGGAGACCTTCTGTGCTTGAGGCGGTTCACAGGTGAGGCTCAGCAGCTGTGCTAGCACAGGTAATGAGAGGGCAAAGACAACTTGAGCGCACACTAACAGGGACCCTATTGTTGCCCATGCAAGATACCGCAAGTGTACTAATACATTTTACAGTCACAGTTGCATTTTCTTCATAGACCTATCCACACATAAAGCACAATTACTTTTCTGTAACACTAGGCAGTGCCTACCTACATGACATAGACAGTATTTTTTGATATGTAACTCTTTGTGGGGTTTTTTTTTCCCCATTGCTTGAAATGACTCCTTAGAAACTTCCAAATGGCATTCTTCATGCTGTCACATTTCTCTTGCCATTGATTTGTTCCCATGCTTCCAGTGGAGCCAAAACTTCAGCCAATTTTGTAGTTCTTTCCTTCCTAAACCCTCGACATAATAATTGATGCAGCCAACAATGTCCACACAGCTCTGAGAGTATGGTTTAACTTATAGTTCCTTCTCTGACTGCAAAGATTTTCAGAAATGGAAGTCCACATATTGTAGCTATAACTTAAAGGGCGTCTGTTTGCTTCAGATTTTATTTTACTGTTTCCTGGCAACAGAGTGGTCAATATTTCTTGCCTTCATATCTCTTTAGTAGGTACTTAGTCTTGGGAATACATTTCCAACCAGGCAGTGATGGTTAAATAGGTCAAATTTAGGGAAAAAAAAGTCTATGCATTCTTTTTAGAACATTATATTCTTAAATTAATTTGTTCTCTTTCTTGCATAACTTCTCATCTTGAGTACTTCTTACGTGCTATAGCTTGCACATCTTTAGCCAAAGGCAAAAGCCTAACTGATGTCTTGAAAATAAATAATTGCTGCTCTCTGTATTGTAGCTGTACAGGATTAGTTACATCTCATCAGGAAATAGTCTCTCAAATGCTGGTAGATATTAAATGAAAATGCTCCTGGATATTAAATGTATATAAAGGGATAAACCAAAGTAAACCAAAACTTAGCTTCAGGGAAAAGCATAAAAACATTCACTATTTCAGTGGATAGGATATGTCTGAATGTACACTACTTGACAAAAGACTCACTTCTTTAAATGTTGCCTTGTACTTTCTCTTTTTTTTTTTATGTTCAGTGGTCCTGTTTCTGCCCAGATCTGAGGCAGTGAAAGCATGTGCATGCAACATGCAGTATGATCCTCCTTGAGTATGTATTTTGTGTACAAGAAGAGCTATAATAGATCATATCAAAGGTCCAGGTCCTTCAGTATCCTCACTCCATCAATGACTGTAAACAGCTTCCTAAGGAGGAGTAAGATCAGGACCAGGCCAAACTGACACCTCTTTCTAATGCTCTGCCAGTATCCAGTATCTGCATCTCAGTGACTTCCTGGGCAAGGTGGTGTTTATTATACCTAATAACCTTCAGTGGAAGCTTTTCTATGAGCTTGCCCAATTTCCCCTTGAATTCTTGTAAGCTTTGCACATCCCACAGTATCCTTTGGGAAAGATTTCTGCAAATCTACTACGTAGTGTTTGACAAACCACTTCCTTTTGTTTGTTGTGAACCTGGTTCCTACAGGCTTCGTTCGATTCCTACTAGTTCTTACACAGGAAGAGACAGTGGGCACCAATCCCTGTCCAGTCTTTTCATAACAATTATGATTTGGGTAGACCCTCTTCACATTCCCCAAACTAATTTCTATTCCTGGCTGAAGAGGTGTAGCTTAGACATTTATTAATTCTATAGAGGCCATTGCATAGCTTCGATATCCCTTTTGCCCTTCTCTGAACCTTTTCCAGCTCTACCATTTCCTTTCTCAGATGAAGGAACAAAAACCACATGCAGTATTCAAGGTGCAGCAACCACAAATTTGCATAGTGGCATAGCAATGTGTTCATCTCTTCCCTTGCTAATAATTCCAAATATTGGATTGCCTTTTTTGCCTGTTGCTGAGCATTGAGCTGTTTTCATGATTTATCATGACCTCAGTATCTCACTTCTGGCTGATAATGATCAGCACAGAGCCTTTCATTTTATGTGTGAAGCTAGGATTGTTTTTTGACATATGCATCACTTATGTACATGAATATACATGAGCTGTTGAAAGTGGAGTCCCCTGTAGACATCCTGTGGATATTTGTCTAGACTACTGAAATAAGTCAAGATGAGTTTGGAGTTGGTTAATACATTTTGTCTTTTTTTACCCACCACCTTAGGACAGTGAAAAATGAATAATTTTAACTAAGTAGTTAGGATCCACTGGAGATTCTCCAAAATACGTGCCTCAGCTAGCTAGGAAAAAGGTACTAACCTGTATCTGCATGAGGAAAAAGATCAAGCTCAGGTCATTGCTAGTGGGGAAAACAAGTTAGCTAACACTGACCTGTTCTGAGCCACTTGTCTGCATCTTGACAGATCTGTTGTCTGAGTAGTCTCCATTGGTTGCTGTGGAGTTCCATGGATTAGATATTTCATTGCAATAATTTCAGATTCAATTGAGAAAAAGAACTACCTCTTGTTTTTTTCCTTTTTTTAATTAGACTTTGACCTTAATTCACATTTATTCGAAATCCATGTTGCGTCACTCAGCCAGTGTAATGAAGGCTTAAAATAAGCATAAATGTAATTTGAAGCCCATTTTTCTACCATTATTGTTTAAAATGCTTTTGGTATAAGTGATAATCAGAGTCCTTATTTTGAACATAAAAATAAAGAATATTATTTTATCCGTGGCTGAAAAAACAAAAAGCACAAAGTATAATTGTATTCTTAAGCACAATCTGAGGCCATTTCTAAATGAAGTTTGCATTACCATACAAGAAAAGAAATACTGCTATTCATTTGGCTAGCGTATATTATTTTGTTGGATGTCGCATTAGAAATTACGCAAACTGAGCATAAAAATCTTCTTCCCCTTGGAATATATTTTAGCACAGACTGTTTCACTTTCCCACTCTTTTTTTGATGTATCTACAGATACAAGTGTCCATTACCGTTAAGTACCTGGTCACATCTGCAAGTAATTTTCAAGCTTTTGAACTCTCCCAGATCTTTTCATTTATTAGTTGCATTCAGATTTGCCATACTGATTTTATTTTTGTTATATTGGTGCATGACATCCATTCAAACAAAAAAAAATCATGGTGGTGTTATTTGATGAACAGCTGGGTTGTCTTTTATAATGAAGTTTGCCTTAAAACAAAAAAAGGATGAAGAAAATGTATTAACCCTTTCTGCTGAAAAGAAACAAAGAAGAGACTGTAGAGCATTACTCCTCTTATGCCCAAGCCTGTAGGCACATAAGTATGCCCTTGCATCTTCTTTGCTTCCTTAGGACTGATCATCGAAGTAAAGTTACTCACCTCTGCTTCCAAGACTGCTTATATTTTTTTACGGTAAAGAGTCTGTCTTTGGTTGGAATGTTTGATATGTTTGGAAAGAAGAACAAAAAAGTGAATCTGAATAGCTTCCAGAATCCACATATCTGTCCCTCCTATATGACTGCACTGGCTTCTCTAGCCTATGCTCCTTTTTCTGTATCTCAAGGATACATGGCTCTGTTTTCCACAAAATGTTACCATTTTACAAGTAGGAATGGAAAATCCTCCCCTTGATTCCAGAACTGTCTGTAAGCTGAAGTCAGGGCACTCTTCTGGGTTGTGCACTCAGAAGCCACCTCACTCTGGCTGTGCTAAGTATAGTAACGACTGAGCTACTGGGAACCAACACCAGCTCCTGCTGTGTCCTCTCCTCCCTTTCAGTGGCTTAACTACCTAATTTCAGGACCGGTGGTAATCTGTGTGCCCCATTCTGTCACTCCTCCCCCTCTCTATGGATGTGGCCTGGATTCTACTCTGAAAGCCCAGCATCATTATATCAAGCATCCTTTTGTGAAGCAAACCCTAACTACATTTTAAACTCTGAAAGCAGAGAAATGCAGGTTAAAGACATTTTAAAGCCTTCTTGTAATGTCAGAATTATGTGGTCATCGTTAAGCAAGAGTATTTGTGCCATCTTATGGTATCTCATGAATCATTCAAATAGCTAATAATGGACAATCTGTATTCTGTAGATTGATCACAGATTTATTTTTTTTTAGTTCTTAGGGATGAGACGTGAACTCTGCTGGTACAGAATGTGTCTCATCGTTGTAGACAATAAGGGAGCTAAAAAAGCTTCAGACAACTCATTAATTCAAATTTCCAGGAATGAAAAATAAAGTGAAGCCTTTTCATTATGCATGAAGAAAACTTAGTAAGCATCCGTTTCTCACCCACTTGACTATCTTGTCTGTTGTACTGTTTTTCTTGAGGGAGCGCTGCTACTCTAGGGGTGAAGTGGATGTGTTTATCATTTGAAACAATATGTAATGTGGACCTCCAAATCATAAGCACTATGTCAGCTGCACAGGCAGCAACGTGGACAAATACTTGTTTGCACCAAGATATTTCCAGTTGGGGTGCAAATACAGTGTGGTCTTTGAAGATAGCGAACTAATGGCTGGTTATGGTAGTGCATACTGATGTGAGCTGAGCTTCTCATCTCTAGCATGCTTGTATCTGGTAGGAGGAATGAAGTGGAGGCTTTTGAGGACGTCTTCCACAGGGCAGAGGGCAGCATGGAGCCCTGTTGAGATTTCTGGGATGTATTACAGAGATTCTGGTGATGACATCCGTGGCTCAAATTCTAGGCTTCCACCCCTATCAATTATTTCAGCGGTTCTCTGTGGCCCCTTAGCAGCATCAAAAAGGCCCCAAAGGGTCCTTAAGCCACTTAGTCTCCAGTTTCTGGGTTGCATGCCATCCTGTGTCTCTGGAAGCATAGCACCAAAGGGTATGAGGCATGCTCAGCACCACACTTAAGGGTGTTTCAGTACAGGTGAAAACAATGAAAATTAAGACATGATTATAACTAAGCAGCTTTACACATCCTAGGCAGCATGATTTTAAAAAAATTCTGGACAATTTGTATTTAGACAGGTGGTTAGAGAGTTTAGTCAAAACAGGAGAAACCGTGTTGTGTGCAGTTATGGACCCCTTTAGTGCCCACCCCAGCCACAGAATTCCCTTCCGAGGAAGTAAAGGCCCTGGGAGATGCTGCTTCAGTTTCTATACAAAATTCTCTTAGTGTCATTTCCACACAAAATACATGGTTACATCAGACTAATAACAGCAAGAACCTGTTCCACATGTAACTTTATATATCATATAACTGTACTCCTTCCTAGCTGATACAGTAAAGTTCTTGCTAAGCCTGCATTCGTTGCTTCCTCTATTTAATTCTACAGAACAGTCTGTCTTATACCTCCCTGGGCAGTCATCCTCAGTGAAAGAAGACAGTGAAACATGATTCACTTCTGACAGTGCCATAAAGCTGAAACAATTGTTCTATACACACAGAAGCTATCTGATTTACTTTGTGTTTTTAGATTCACAACTCAGGAATCTCTAGAATTTGCTTCCAAATGTTATATGTAGATCAATTTACTTTAGATTTTTTTTGAAAATACAGCCAAGACTGTATTGTCTGCAGTCATATACCTGCGTAATCCTCTTAATTCTGAATGCCATGAACACTATGAAAACAGAAGTTTCATCCACAATAGCATCATTTTAACTACACTCAAATGATATAATCATATATTACTGAAAGTTTCAATGTCATTTTACTATGGAAAACTATCTTCTACAGACAGCTGGATTTTAATCCCTAAAAATAATTTAAAATATATATATACCTTTCATTAGAGTTGCCTTGATAATTATGATCTATAACAAAAAGGTAACTATCTCTTCTTAAACCACATAAGTTAAATCACAGTGCACATCTTACTCCAGTGGACTCATTCCCTTTTTTAGAGAAAGTCACTCATGGCATTATAATTCAGAAGAACCTACGTCTGTGCTGTTTATAAAGCTATTCCTCAGCGTGCTCCTAATAGTTAGCTAAATGATGCTAGTTTCAGGATCATTTTTGTAGAGAAACTTCTTCACTGGATTATCATCTGTGTGTTTTCCCTGCAGTGCTGCAGAGAAGCATAGAAAACATCTGATGGGCTTCCTCTTGAGTGTGATCCTCTTTTAAATTGCAGCAGTTAAGACAACAGCTATGTAATGGTTGACGTAGGCCCTGTATATCCTCTCAGTATTGACCTTCATGCTATTGCTGGAATTTTTAGTAAATTTGAAAAGTAGTGTGGGGATTAAAAAAACCCCACAAACCCCAAGCTAGAACTTGCTGGATTCTACCTCTCGGTGACATCCATCTTTTCGTTGAGTTGTCATAGTTTCTTGTTAGCGATCAGGAATGTGTCTTCATGTTTCTGCTGCTGTTTCAGCTGCCAGTGATAGCATAATCCATTGACCTTCCTCATCTTTATTCTCAGTCCTTCGATTCAGGATGAAACATGACGGGAAATTATAAAAGCAAAAAAAATCTTGATTTTTCTTTTTTCTCCTCATTTCTGTTGTATGGTTCAAGGTAATTTCCTTGTCCAATCTGCCAGCTTCCTTTGTGTCAACAGTATCTCTGTCTGAGGATACACTGATATTGATACTAACCTGTTTCTTATCAGAGGGAGAAGGTAGAAGTTTGTAATTCTCTGATGATCTAAGTGCCAGATCTTGGTTTTATTTTATATCCTTTTATTATTATAAACACATTAGGGGAAGATTTTTGGCCTTTGTCCTGTATTTTGGCATTTTAAATGTTGATTTAAACATATTGAGGGGTGATACAACTGGCATTTAGTGAGCTGACTCTTCATGGCATGATTTTTAACAAAAAAAAAAATCTGCACACTCCTTTTCTTCCCTTGGAAGGAATCAGTAGCTTTTATGTGTGCAGAAGAAGTGGCCCAGTGCCCTCAGCACAAGAGTGAGTACCCTTTAATCGCCTGCCCAGGAGTGGATTCTTGAGGTCAGGAGAAGTTTGCTTCAGCTATTGCTCACTAAATTTCAACTTCGAGATTACAGAAAAGGGAGATCTTCATTAATGGATCAGGTGGGACCATGAGATTTATCCTGTGTCCATTTTGTACCTGAACAATGTCAGGGGAAGTTTCTTACCAAAGTTAATTCGGTCTAAGAATTTCAGATTCAGCCAGACAGCCAAAGCTATTCCACCCATAAGTGAAATGACATCCATGAAGTAACACTCCTCTACCAGTTCTGCATGATGGTGTAGCTGTTAACAGTCTTTGACAGGAAAAAAATCCCTCTTTTTAACATGAATGACCTTATAACCATGTAGTTTTCTCAATTTAAGTCAGATTTCAAATCCCTTGAACTTACCCTGATGGCTATTTTATCACCAATCTCCTGAAACTTAAATTAATGATAGTTCAAATCTACGGTTGTATGTATAAGCTTACTTAATATATTGATGCATGGTTTACCTGTGAGTGCCATCTGTGTTAGGAGATTCCTTATGAGCTGCACCTGAGTACCCTGAAAAGGTTAATAGCTGAAGATCATAGTGCAAAAATGAAGTTCAAAGTGGAGGTGTGGAGAAATGATGACCCTGTCTCCTCTGCACTCTTTTCCTCAATACATCTGTGACAATGTATAGTAGCTGAGGGTCTATTTCATTAACTTCCGTGTCAAATAGCCTCCAAAAGCCTTATTTCATAACACGCTGAAGTAGCAAAGAGCCACCTCTTGATTTATAATGTTATTCAACAGATATTCATTTCAAGGTTACATTAAACTGAATTTATTATTGAAATTAGTGTTCTGCAGTGTGAGTCCAGGAGGTACCACCTGCAAGTGAGTTGGCTTAATATCAGACAGAATAATTGTTCTAAGCCAGATGAATAGTTAAACTGTCAGCATCCAAACTGATGTATGTACAGTTAGGCACTTTGAGCTTGTTAGAACTGTGTGTATGCATAAATCATATGTCTTAGAATAAGCAGTTGTGTAACTGGGTTTTTAATTTTTATTGGAAAATGAAACACCAGCAGTTGCAGGAAATGCTCCTCATTTTGATCATTTGAATTGTTCTTGGGCCATCAGAAAAGTTACTCTGCATGAAAATGTAGTATCAGAGCTTCCAGCTGCTCAAAGCTATAAGAAAATGCTAAATACTTCACTGTGGTTTAAAACTTTTCTTAAAACTTTTCCTTTTCATATATACACCTTATGCCTGTTAATACAAAATATTTGGAAACTAGCTTGAAAATACTGAAATATTTTGCTGGAGATTATTGAATTGTTAATGATAGTTGCCAGTATGTTGATTTGTAATTTTACTCAGCAGTTAATGTCCTTATTCTAATTTGCATTGCAAGACAACTTCGTAGTCGTGAAAGTTAATTTTTGATCTTGCTTTATCTTAGACTTTACTTCCTGATGTTTAGAAAATAACCCATTAAGATGTCTGAAGGACATGAAGCAAGGTTTTCTACTGAAGTACAGAATATAAGTTAATTTATTTCAAGTGATAGTGAATTTAAAAAAAAAAAGTAATTCAGGTGAATTTTTTAGAGAATCTGTGTACTTTATAAGCCTTTCTATAAAAATTGACCAGTTGTAGATGAAATTAAAAAAAAACCCAAAGCATAACAAGACCTCTCTTGATTAATTTTACTTTCATCTGGCCCTATTTTGGAGAAATTATGTTAGCTTAAAAACCGTATTTCTGGCTAAACTATTTTCCTACATGTAGTGATTTCTTAAACTTGTTTAAATCAAAATGAGACCTAGATGTAGATATACAACTTAGCAGTCCCACTTTGTCATGTTATATTCAATCTGCTAGTGTTACAAGTTCAACTAACAATGGAAGTCACTTGTAATCAAAGGTAGTGAAGGAGAAAATAAATTTATCTTTTATTCAGAGTATGCTCACTTTGCATGTATGGTTTATAAGAAGGTTACCCTGTGCATTCAATAATTTTCCATTCTGATTTATGGGAGATTTTTACAAAAGAAATGGGGAAGAGGGAGAAAGTGAAAAAATAAATAGTACAACTGCAGATACTACCTGGAGGACTTAGACTTAAACTGTAGCTATTTTTTTTTTTCTAAAAATGTCAGTAAGATTTAAAATTCACCTTTTCTTTAAAACTAGTCTATATTTAAACTTTTTTCTCTGTTCTTCCAAAACAGTGTTCTTTCTTGTATATCGTACCAGTTTTTAATTCATAAGCTGGCCAGAGGATGTTCATGTATTTTGTAATGAATGTACATTTTGCAATATTAGGGAGCTGGGAGTCCGATCAACCTAGATACATGTTTCCATGTATGTCCCAACCTTTATCCAGTTAGTTATGAGAATGAGGAAGACATCTTTCTAATGCATAGAACAACTACATCTTGCTTAACCTTGCTGTTTGGGTAGTTTTTCAACCAGAGTTTAGGTGAGGAGGAGCTGGCTCCATCCTAACCTGAAAGGTACTGAGGTGTTACCTCTAGGCTGTGGGTAACAAGCGAAAGCAGTAGAAATTACGCTGTACCTTTTGAATGAAGAACTGAAGTAATTTTTTTTCTCAGGCTGATGATTTAGTAGGTTTCTTAATCTCGGTGAGCTCAAAAGTGTGGTTTCTTCAGTTGCCATGTGGCACAGGAGCATCTGGCCTTTGCGGCGGCAGTGATAGTGGTCTGTGACGGGGGTTCCAGCTTCAGCACTCTACTTCTTTGCGTTGGGGTGGTGTGTGCGTGTAGGTGTGTGTGCTGTTTTGAAGCTAGGACGGGGAAGGGGAGGGCTGAGTTAATCTTGATCTGCCCTGCTGTGGATGGAGCATTACTGACACCTATGGTTTGGCTTACCTAGGCAGTGCTCCTATAAACTCTCCTATGGAACTTTCTGAAATGTTCATTGTTTCGGCCTCAACTTCCAAAACCCTGTTTCTGCCTTTTTCTACCTCTTTTTGGTTTTCAACTTGCCATCCATTGCATCAAACCGGGTTATTGGTCAGCAGATGGAAATAAAATTTTAAAATGTGGTCTCTTTTCCAACAATTGCAGTGCTAAAACCAGCTAGAGCTGGGAAGAAGAATATTTCCCTGGCTTAAAACCTCTTTTAAAAAAATGTCTGTTTTGAAGTTTGAAGTGTTAGAACAAGTCCTTGTCAAAATGGATTAGCGAGCGTGGAACATATGAAGCTGTCAGCAGGGCATTAGGACCCAAGAATGGCCGTGCCAGTTCAGACCAGAGGTCTGTCCAGCCCAGTATCTTATCTCAAGCGGTGCCAGCGGCAGACTGTGAGGGCAGAGTCCCAGACAGGGCAGGCATGCAGCTGTAGCTCCGCGGAATATTCTCCCCAGCTCCCATGGTTTGTGGCTCAGGGACTTTCTGACCATAGCGTATCCTTGTGTTTGGTTGCCTTTGCTAGGCATCATAAATGTGTCGCAAAGTCCTGCCTGGGCATCTGCCCTACAAGAAAGTTTGCATGTGTATTAGGACACAGCTGGTCACTGAACCCAGTCTGCCCTACAAGGAAACATGCATATGTATGTGGGTTAGGAGACAGCAGGTCAGGAACCTAGTCAATCACTGCGAGGCATGGTCCGCGTGCCCAGGCACTGCTGTGTTGACACTGGTGTGAAGATTCGTGCTCATGTTGTATTTTCCAAGATTTTAAGAAAAAGAAAAAGGTTTTTTAAAAAAATAATCGTATGCATAGATATCAGACCCTTGTTTTCAGGATTTGAATCCTGGACCTTGCATACTTTATTAGATTCTGGTCACTTGAACTTCAAGTGCCTCCAGATGGCTCACCCTCTTCAGTTCACAATATAAGACCCAGAAGTAGGACAGAGCACTGTGGGACGCTTGCCCCCATAATTTACTGCAAACTTAGTGAAAAGGAAAGCTCTGTGGAAGCTGAGTCATTCCAGGGTGAGAGCCAGCTGGCTGGTTGGAAATGGCTGCAGCTTATTGTCTAATTCACATTAGCTACTGCACCTGCACTGACTGCAAAGACAACGCACCTGGGTAGACAAGTTCGTAGCTGGCTTTCTCCTTCCCTAGCAGAGAGGATGTGAGAGGGAGAGGATTTGCTTCAGTCTTTTCAATGTAAACAACAACAACAATATTTTAGTGATTCTGTGAGATACTTCGGAGATACTGATCTTGCTTTCCTTTTTTCAACTGCATGTCTCAAGTCCATTTTGTGCTCCCTGATTTGGTGGGAGAACATATTTTGACTCTAGTAGGGAATGTGGATAGGAAGATCCTACCCTAGTTTTCTTCTCTTCCTACCTTCTCTCTTAAAGGATACTGCCATCTTTCTACACTGTGTGCACATACAGAAAGAAACTGCACCTTATGTACTTTACACATCTGTCCAAAAAGAGTGTAAGGGGATGGAGAATATGACATGAACGTTATATTCACTTTTCAAGGTGGGTATAAACTTCTTGCAGTGGTATAAGCACAAAGGCATCAAGAATCAGAACTTAGAAATCTGAAAACTGCAGTGGAAACAATTAGCGAAGTATGCACTTAGATAAAGGTGATTCCATGTTGAAAGAGACTCCCTCTCGGGAGTAATGCTGGAGCCAGAAATATCTTTAAAAACAGAAAGTCTTTTCTAAATGTGACCATGCTACATTCACTTAACAGTATGTGACATGTCTTTATCTTCAGGGATTCCTCAAATCCTAACCCTTACACTGCATTCATTTCTTGTTAATCAGAGTCTGGCAAGTCATTGGTTGTCACCATTTCAGAGACCATTCTTCTCACATTCTTTTGATTGAAGAGTTTGGCATGCTGTGACTTATCGTTCAACCATATCACGCTCATGATGTCACACCTATAAAGTACATTATTTTATTGATTCTTTTTCATAATATTTTTGGTGCTTATCTCTACAGTATCTGAAGCATAGCAGCTTAATACATTGATGAGAAACCTTTAAGGCAGTGTTTCATACAGGGTCGTTCTGGCAGCAATTTTAAAAGAAAAAAAGCAGCTCTGGTGGCATGATAAAGGGCATTCAGGAAGAAGAACAGAAAGGAGAAAGAGGAGGGAAAGAAACAGGAAAGCAGTCATCGCTCACATGAGGAAACAAAAAAATCAGTTGATAGGAGAGCTAGCACAAGTAGTAATTACTCATAGAGCTACAGGATTTTTCATACAGGCTTGAATCAGGGAAGACTAAGATGTGAAATGGGAATGGTAAATGAATTTTAAAGAAAGGTGTCCAAAGTCATACATTCAAAAATTCTAGGTTTGGGGGGTTGTTTGGTTTGGTTTGTTGTTGTTTTTTTTTTTAAAGAAAAGGCATAATGATAGCTTGTTTCCTTCCTGGCATTACCCTGATTTTTGGGTTTATTTTATCTGTTTTTATAGCTATATCTTATTTACATATTTCTTTTCATCTCTCTGTAGACAACTGTCTGAAATAATGAGCATAAATGTTCCATCATGTGCAATATTTTTTTGTCACATATATATATATAATCCTGGATGTGAGCAAGAAACAAACTCTTTGGCGGTATGAAATACCCTGCATTGGGCAGCTCCACAGCTAAAGCAGAATTGCAGGTTGCATACGAGCAGCAGGCTAGAGAACAGAGACATGGCCACAAATCCAAGGACGTAGCCTGTGACACCTCCATGCAAGTGTTTTGTATGATATGTGCTGGGCTTTTACATCATGTAGTTTGCTAAAACTGTTCGCTAGATAAAAGGATCCTGGCCACTTCTGTTAGATAATGCCAAAAGCATTTTTCAGCTAACAATGAGGGCTATACATTTTCAACTTTTTGTGAAAGTTGGGCTGTATTTGCCAAAGTTACCTAAACCCATTTAGGGCCAGGGAAGCACCACTGGGATTTGAAAACATTTAAGCAAAGAAAGCACCACCTCTGTTTGAAGCCAAGTCCTTTTGTAAATTGCCCTGCATTTATCTTTGCTTTTTTCATGCATCAGCTCCTTCTGTATATCTCATCTTCTACTCTGCTCAAAAGACCATGAATCTGTAAATCACAGTCCTTTACAAGGTCTCTTGCACTCTCTGAGAGCTTGAGTCTGCTGTGGGAGTAGTAAAAACAGCGGGTCTCATCACTTGGAGGCCCCTATTTGGAAAATTGCATTGTTATACAGCGTGGAGAACTATCAGTCTTCATCTGGAACCTCCAATGTGAAGAACTCAGAAAACAGAAAAATTATTTTGTTATTTGAATCTCTGAGTGCTCAAGCAGTGAAAAATTATTATGTAAAATTTGGCAATATACTAATGTGATCTGCATTTCATGAATATCCTCATGCATGTATTTCATGCATACTTAGCTGAAGAATTTTAGTGGTGCTTTTGTACTTCTGCACCCATACCCTATACATAATCCATCACATGTACCAAATTCTCCAGAATAAAGGGACTAAAAATTACAGAAAGGACTTGGCCAATTAAATTTTAAAATCTTCACACTCTTCAGATTCATGAAACCACTGAGTGTTCATGGATGTGAGACAGAATCAGAGAACAGCCCAGGTTAGAAGGCACCTCGATAGATCACCTTGTCCAACCTTTTGTGGGAAAGGGAACCTAGATGAGATTATTTAGCACCCTGTCCAGTTGCATCTTGAAAACTTCTAGCCATGGGGACTCCTCCCACCATGTCCCTGGGGAGGTTGTTCCAGGTAGCTGAATGACAGCTTAGAACTGGGTTATGAATAGCCTGAAGAGGAAGCATTCAAGACGAAATGCTGAGAATTGCCCTAAGGGGGAAGTAAGAGCACTTTTTCCTTGTTCGGGTTATGTGTTGCAATCACCTAAGTGGACCAAATAAAATGAGGTGTCTTGTTAACTTGTGTTCAGTTCTTGAGTACAGAAAGGATATTTTACAGCTTATATGTGATATGCTAGATTTCATATCAGGCAATTAATGGGGTAGCGAAAGCTGGTAAAATGCTGTCACAGTAGACCAACAGAATAGAAGTCAAATGGCTGCAGGTTTTCAATGCAGGAGGTATAAACTTCAAGGCTGCACTATATACGTGTTTACTTTTTGATGCAATAACTTAAATTGCAAGGAGGAAACTAGTTGTATCTGGTCTTGATTTTAGCAGGATTCCACTGAGAAAGCGTGCTACTGTAGACTTAAAATTAGACTGGTTTGATTTACTAGAATCTGTCTTTTCAGATTATGTGGAAATGCTTCTGAGACCCAAGGAGTCTTGCTAAGGCGAAAAACATTAAGAATTACATTCAGTGCTTCAGGCCACTGAATGGGAGGTTTTTACCCTCGGAATTTACTTACTAGTCTGCACTTTTCACACATTGCATGCAACTCCCGGGTGGAGCTGGTGCTGGAGAAAATGGCCAGGTTTGTGTAAATTCTTAATCTCCAACTAACGAATGGATCTTTCAGAAAGATGGAGATTAGTCTCTCATCATTAGAAAGGAGAATCTATGCTGAATCTGATGATATGAAAGGTCTATTGGGAAAAGAAATTTGTACCTTCAATTCATAATCAGAGTTTGGTCATAATAGCTGCAAGTTTATCAGCCAGGTTTCAGAACAGCTTCTCTGGAGATGAAGTCATGGATATTTTTCTAGAAACCACACCTCAAATTATGTCAGTCAGTAAAGAAAAACCTGCATCAGGGCTCAGAAACCTCATTGATGACCCTGTGATGTTGAGGCTCACCCAAAAGGAGAAGGCTTAAAAAGATTTATTATCTCTCAGCTTAGCAGATTTCAAGGGTCTCAGTGAGGTCAAGGGCCTCTCTAGACAGAGGAGTTCTCTGACTTGAGTACATCTCTTCTTACGCCTGAAGGGCTCAATTGTGATGTGTGAGATCTAATTTTGCACTGAAACCCAGCTGCTTCATGTGTTGGATTGGGCTTCTTTTAAGAAAATTAATTGCCTTAGGCTGCCTTCCTTAAAATATGACTCCTCCAGATGCCAGTTTTCCTTAAAGGAAAAAAAGGCTGGTATCTAAATTGGCTATGTTTAGCAAACACCTCTCCCCAGAATTCCTGCAAAACCACTTACCACAGAGCTGTCCAGTTTCAGCTCCAGGCTTGTGGGAGATTTGCTTAGCACTTGAACAGAGATATGAGCTATTTATTAGCTCAGCATAGTTCTTTATTGTGAAATAAGAAAAAACAGACTGTTAATGAATGCAAGTACAAATACAAATATATTTAATGTAATATCCCTAGTCAAAACATTGGTGGACTCTCTTGACAATGGGGCATCTGCGTAAGTCTATATATTAAGGAAGAATAGTGGTGGTGGGGAAACAGACCCCCAAGTGCTTCTCGGTATCAAGTGGCTGTTTCTGCCCCCAGTCAGCTCTGGACACCAGCCATCCGCCCAACTGCTTACATTTTTCAGACAAGCACATAGTTCTTTTTCCCATGCTTGAGAGGTGCAAACTGCCTCATTATTTTCATTCTCATCATCCTTTATGCTTTCTTTTTTTGTCACGCCTGCAAAAGTCGTCAGTGGCTAGTTTGTGTAGCTACTACCTGTCTTACTGACCAACTGTAAGTTACAGTGTGCACACTTCCAGCTTTGTCCATAACCTTCTGTTACTTCTTGCCTCAAACCTAGATTTTAATCTGGACTGAACACAGCAAAGCTTTTGTTATTCCCAGGGACTCAAGATAACTCTTGACTAGATGCCTTACTGATAAGTGGAGATTCAGGTTGACTTTCAGATTCTGTGAACTCTTTTTGGGCTGACTTCAGGAGAGATTTCCAGCAATGTTGTTTGTGGTTGTTCTTGTGACAAGCAGAGGGACCATTCACTTTCTTAGTATGATTCATCATTTTTCTGTGTTTCTTAAAACACTTCTAACAAAAATTGTCTCTTTGCTTGTGTTGCAGGAGGAATATGTGTGAATAAGCCTTGCAGCCACTATCAGCCTTGAGAAAAATAGGTTGTGTCCAATGCATGAATCAACAACCTTTGACAAAAATAAATGCATAACATGAAACATCCTGCAATTACTCTGCCCTTGAGCATTTCAGGTACTCTGGCTTCTCTTAAGAATAGCTTGAGTCTCCATCCTTTGAGAAAAGCTATAAATTGTTCCACTGAGAACAATATTTATGTGCTTTGAATGTTTCCTGGTCTTCAAGTCCTGTCTGTAGACTAAATGGTGTAGAACTGGGTTCTGCAGCAGTGACAGCTCACAAGCAGAACTGTCAGCTTCCATAAGAAAAGCAGCAACAACATTAGAAAATGTGTAAATCTTTGCAAGTGGCATCTGTATCCTGTGATGGTGATACATACTGTGAGTAGCCTGTCATCAAGAAGAGACATTCTTCATGGTTTAGAGATCAGATGAGAGGTTACTTATCTGTGGCTTACCAAACAACCGCTATAAGTTCCCCAAGCTCCTTTAGGAGGTTTCTTAGGAACTTTTAAATTTGTTACATGAACAGGTAAAAATGCATTTCTCTGTCTACAGAAATACATTTAACACTCCTGTACATCCAGTGGATATAAACGCCTCTGCTGGGACCTTTTAACATCTAGTCAGAAACAACAGCAGGAAGAAAACCTCTTCCTAACAGAGCAAAGCCTTAGGGTTTTTAATCCTTGCTGCCTTGCATTGGGTGGTAAGAAGCTTTTTGTAGTAGTGTACATCCTGAATTCCCTGATTTGTTCCAAACTGTTGGGGAACCTCTCAAATATTTTTTTGGGAATCATCCCAACAGACGTTGAAAAAAAAACTATATAAGCTTGGGACTTTGGGCAAACAAATGAGTGTTGACCATCAAGGTCTTCCACATCCAACTTCTTTGCGTTTCTAGAGAATGCCTGTCATCGAGGAAATACTGTGTTTCCATGGAAATATTTTTATACAAGGCTCTGCTTATCTCTGAGCCTCCCTTGGAAGCCAAATTCAGAGAAACCCATCAAGGAGTTCTAGATGGTTTCAAATTGCCTCAGATGTCATCACTGTTAGAGGCTTCTTCTGGCAGGCCTGAATTATTTGCTCTATCAATTGCAAGTGAAAAGGGATTTTTCATCTTCTCAACTAATTTTGCTAACAAGTGTGGCTTGACAGCTCCATTCAGGATGCTGGTAGCTTTTATTCCAGGCTTCAGAATACAGTGCCCCAGGGAACACTCAGTGAACTACAGCAATTACAACTTTTAGCTGTGCTTTCTTCACTTCTTAGTTTCAAGCAGAGGGATTATGTGACATAAGTCGTACCCCATCATCAGATGACATATTTGTTTTCCAGAGTCTCAGGTCACTGCTGTTGGCACACTGGCGCACACATCAGATTTCCTGGTGTCCATGCGTCAGATTATATCTATTCAGCTTTAAACAAATTGTGTATATGTGCCCAGTTTAGTGTAGGCGCTGGAAGCCCTACAGCTGTGTTTAGAGAGTGCTCTATCCAGGCTAATTTACCCTGCCTGTCAGACAGGCTATTTGGCTTAGGTGCCATATTAAAGTGCTAATGCCATGCCCAGGACCCAGTTTAGCTAATTAAGAATTAGTTCTTATGTCTCCACTGAACTCCATCATATGGAGCAGAAATTCTCTTGACTCTTGTGTAAGTTTTGTGAGACAGAACTGTATATTTAGTATTTTTTGTTAAGATGATCTTAGGATTTTTCTCTTCTTGTTGCTTGACATGGGCAATGAGTACTTCTGAGCACTGAGTACTGCAATGAGTACTGCAAGCCATGAGTACTTCTGAGTTGAAAGTTTTCTGTCGTGATGAAGTATCACATGAGTTGCTAAGTAATGTGTTTTGTTCATAGTTTTCCTTTCCCTCGAGAGTATTAGATGGTTTTGACTTTTGTTTTCCTTCCTGGCAGTGAATGGATTTAGTAATGGCACTTGTATGAGGAGGAAGTTGTACAGATTTGTTAATAACTGCTGCTTTCTGAGGCCAGCAGGTTGCATGTTATGTTTAATTACCACTGCCCCTGCCTGGCTGGAGATTTTAATTGCAGATATAGACTAGCAGGGTCAATGATTATGAAGTATTCACCTACTGTGGAGTCCTGCATTCTCCTTTTAAGCACACGCTCCTACCCACAGCGCATGGGAGGTAATACATTTGATGGACCTGAAATGAAATACTGTTCTTTCACAAGAATGGTGCTTTTATCTTTTACCTGGAGATGAATATTCTGTACTTCCTGAGGACTCCTGCGAAACATTGTCACTATCCAAATTAATGGTAGAGACTTCCCTATTAAGTGCAACTGTTTCACAGGTGAAAAGCATTACTTTCTCTGCTAGCAGTTCTATTAATGACCTTTGCTCTGGGATTTTCATACTACATTAAATCTCTCAAACCTGCCTTTTGATGTCAGCTAATGGTAACAATTTTTCCACCATGACCTAATTCTGAATTGCTTTTCCTGCTACCTTCACAGAAATCTGTGATGTTGGGAGCTTTCCTAGAAGTCTGTTTTCAATTTTCTTCCCTTTTTCTTTTGCCATTTGACACTTATGGAGGTGACTGGGCCTGATCTTAAGTTTAGGAATATTATATCAAATCTGAAAATAAAAGAGTTTTAATGTATCTTGGTCTTGATAACATATGCTTGATCAGCAAGAGAGCAAAGGAATAAAAGTTTGGGAAGGTGTACCCCAATACCTTGAACCACACAGAGCAAGTCAGCACCATGCGGAGGGCTGCACAGTAGCCCTGAATGAGTCTGCTCCACAGTCAGGAGCTCTGAAATAATTTCAGCACTAATTTCTGAAATAATTTCAGAAATAATTTCAGTGCCAGGCTTGGCCTATGTGGCCCCATCGACGGATGGAGCTGATAATCAGCCTATTGACGCAGTACTCTTTGGTCTCACCAGGCATCTGTCCCTGTCATTTGTGTAGAGTTACCGGCCCACATGGGTATTCCCAAAACAGTGCTCGCCACTCCGTTGAGATATACCCACAGAGAGCTGTCAAGTTAGTCCTTTGCCACCCACACACCAAAGCAGTGCATAATGGGTGGTCTGTTACCATGTGTGATGTCCCACTTTAAGTTCACCGAAGACCTTCCTTTGACTTTCCATGCAGTATTCACAGGGAAGTAGCACACACAATCTACTAGTAGATAACTTGGAAGATGAGCAGGGGGCAGGTGACAAGAGTACAGGGTTACAACACTTTGAAGACTATGCTGAAATTAATAGGATTTGTGTCATATCTCTTTGATCTTTAATTTCCATTTTACTCTGTAATCTCACAGTAGTGTTCTCAAAACAAGTGGTGTTGCTGGTATGTGGTGGTGGTATGGAAGATCAGAATGCAGAACAAAGTGTGTTATGTCCTATCAAAAGGCACATATAACATATTTTAGGCAGCCTGAGTGTTGTTCTCATTTGCATTAAAACCTCTTTCTGTAATTCTAGCAATGTGAAGAAACTTCAGAAGATATTTTTACATGTACTTCATACCCAGAGAAATATAAAGGGGTGAAGGGAGCTGATGTGAATGTAATTAAGACTTTCAGTGGAGAAATGGTTCAAGCTTTTGTGAGCATAGAAGCCTTCTTACTAGCACGAACTTACTAGATTCTCCCATCCTAAATATAAGTTGGGAGCTCAAGCTGTGTGCTCCAAAGAGGCAGCAGCAGCAGCGTTGAGGAAAAACTTGCTTCTGTTTTCAAGCCTTCTGCTTCCATGTTTCCTGTAAGGACTTTGGAAGCTGGTAAGGCAGCTGCAGGGGCTGGAAAGAGGCCACGGCTGCAGACCAGCATGCCAAACTGCTGGGGCAAAGCTGTGAGAGGCAGTGGCAGGAAGGACAGAGAAGCAGCAAAAGTAAGGAGGGGATAAGTGGGAGAAGCCAACATGAAGAGGCTTGAAGACTGTGCTTAAGAGGAAATAATAAATTTTTCAGCACATTTCTGTTACTCAATATTGAGTTTGTTGCTTTAAAGTTGAAAGGTAGGTAAACCTAAGACTCAGCAGTCCCAGGAAAAGTAGTTTGATATAGCCCATTGAGATTTATGCTGAGATGACTTTACAGCATCCTGGCAGTTTCAAGTACTCCTTAAAATTGATGGAAACATTGTTCTTGTTCATTGTTATACTTTTTCACCCTACCAGAGCACTTGGAAATGAACTCAGTGTGACTCAGGATCAAGTATGTTTCTCCACACCTAAAGCTGGCAGCCAAATGGGTCATGTGTAAGCTGACACTGTGTAGGTTCCTGTTTCTATTCCCGGACACCAGCTGGGGGAAAAAGAGACTTTTCCTTTAATCTGAGGACAGCAGCACAGAATACTGGCAAGCATTACAGGAGCAAAATATTATGCCCTTCCAAACCCCAAATCCTTTCTTTCCTTCTGAGAAAACTGGCTGTTGGTGCTGCTGTGTGACAGCATGCTCACTAAGTCCTTGACACTCCTCGCAGTGGGATTGTTGCATGGTTTCTGTTAATAATCACCTTCCCAGTTGACGTAAGTGAAGAAGTGGGCTAGTACGTAGATTGTGAGACTTATGCACATGGTGTGCAGGATTTGCAATTATTTTCCAGGTAACTTCTAGCGGTAAGACTGAATGAGCTGACTAGGATGAGAGAGGAAAAATTAATGGGGGAGTGAGGAGTGGGATTTGTTAGCATTGTCTTGAAGTCTGAGACTTAGTGAGAAACCTTGCTATCCTGTTGTCACCATTTCTTGGTACTTACTAGCTGTGATGCTGGGAATGCCACTAATGAGAAGGCCTGTGTGCTGCTTGGAGCATCTGTCTTTCATTTCCGTTTCTGGATAACTGGTTCTCTGAGGAGCTTGAAGCTCTCCCCTCTTTGGTCTTGTGGTGAAAGAAGAGATGTAGATTTTTGTTTCCTTTACTCCTTCTCTCTGTTGGAGGGCAGAAGCCTTTCCAGGCGGCTGTTTCTCCAGCCCAAATTTTTGGGACTATATATCCAGGCTTCCATTTCACTGTATGCTGCCCTAGTAAATTTGGTACCTGCATCTGCTACTTTCTTGGATGTTCAGTATTTTAATCACTAAGCTTTCCATAACTGCCAGTCAGAAATCCAATAAGAAGGAAGGCTTGAAAATCAGTAGATATAATAATAAAATATCATTTTATTGCTCTTTATTTTATCTGTTCATTTTGTTGTCTTATGGCTGAATCCCAGAGTGCAAATGCATCAAGTTTTCAACCTTCCCCCTAACCAACAGTACTAGGAATGTTTTTAAAGGTATTTCAGATTCTCAAAGGGACACATCCACAATTGTGGTGGAAGCAGAATACCAGGTGTCTTGAGAATCGCCATGAAATTGGGAGAAATGACAACACTATAGATTTCCCTCAAAGTCTGAGCTTAATGAAACTGGTATGATTCTTTGCACAAAGATTTCATTGTGTTTATTGCTGCACTGGGGTTTTTTGCAGCCAAAAGCACCTGCTTCTTTTTTGGTACTGTGTTGCAATACCCATAGATGCATCGATACTTTCCTGTCCTTTGTAAACTAGCTAGTGTGTAGTTGTTTTCTTTCAATTTTGTCTTAAAAATCTGAGATTTCCAAAGGTACACCTCACAGGCCCCCACATACTGTAAGTGAGAGCATCCCCATAGGATGCTCTTCTTGCTGCAATATACCGTGCCTATCTACTTTCTAACCACACAAGACAGTTTAACGCCTTCTCATCACTGGGACAATATGGTTTTGAGGCTATGACAACAGAGTGGGAGTCAAGCCTTCCAGATTATAACAGCCCAGAGCAATTCAAACAGTCGTGTAGCTGCTCTGCCTGGGCTTGGAGCCTAGCAAATGGAAGATGGTTCAGTCTGTAAACTGTAACCACGTTCAGCTGAGCTGAGCCCTTCAGCAGATGCACAGCGGTCTGCACCCAGCCCCAAGATTCTCCTGTCAGCACTGTCACTGGTGCTGTCTGGCCTGAGATCACTGCTGCGTCTTTGGTGTCTGAGTGTCCCCACCTACAAAAGGGAGACTTTCATCCTTCTCTGTAAAGGGGTAGAAATGTTCACTCTCCTTTGAGATGCGGGAAAACATACATATGCATGCATGCATACATATATTTAAACACTGAGTATCTAGTACTCCAGGATTTATTTTGGTCAAGGATTGAAAGTCATAACTCTAGTTTTGGTTTTTTTGTGTTTCTGAAGCAACCATAAATCCTGCCTGATTTTGATGTCTTATTTCTTATGCCCCAAATCATCATCCATTTATCTTCAGATTTCATGCATTGTGTGATGAGGAGTGTTCTGAGTTTCCAAACAGCTTCCATAAATTATTTAGAACCGAACATGTCATGTTAAAAAAATAAAAGCAAATAAACAGAGCTTCTCTACTGGTGATGGAGCCCTGAGAACAAAAGCAGAGGGGTTTGTGCTCCCTCTTCTGGCCATGGCCAGGCAATGACCTGTCAAAACATTATCCTGAGGCCCAGGATAGCAACATCTTTGGCATGACTGAATGTTGAGAGGGTCCACATGTGAAGAGATTTTTCATACTTCAGGAATAAAGCTTTTTTTGCAGGCACAGTCCGAGGTTAGGGTGAGAGAAGACGGCAGCTTTCTTGCAAAGGGTTTGCTAGCGTTTGGATTGATCTGCCAAAGGAGTAGTCAGCGTATGGATGTTTCGTTCAACATGTCCAAGTAGGCAAATATTAATGGAATTCCACCAGTTGCAACAGGAGTCTGCAGAACACACGCTCAAAGTAGCTGAAGGCTCTGAATCTTTTATCTTACCTCCAGTCTTGTTCCCATCTTGCTTTTTTAACTGCATTTTTTTGAATCTCACAGTTCTTTAAAATAGCTGTGGTGTTTGGTGAAGGAAGGGCTCGCACATTCACACTTCAAATACTTGAAGTCCTCTTAAAACTTAAGAAAGTAAGTTGCACTCTAGACTGCAGGGGAACAAGGACTGCCAAGTGCCATGTGTTATCTCAGCTGCTTGCGCTGGGAACGCTCCCACCCCTCTGGCAGAGGTGGGGAAGGCCCTGGAGAGCTGGGGCTTTATGGTGAGGGTGGTTGAACACTGGCACAGGTTGCCCAGAGAGGTTGTGGAGCCTCCATCTTTGGAGATATTCAGAACGCATTTGGGTATGGTCTTGGGCAACTGGCTCTAGCTGACCCTGCTTGAGCAAGGGTTGGACTAGCTGATCTCCAGATGTCCCATCCTACCTCAGCTCTTCTGTCAGTCCTTGATGAAAGTGGCCTTTCACATCTTGGAATTAGTGGCCTAACTCAAGCCCTCCTGGCTGGAAATGGCATCCAACAGACTGTCACTGGAGTGAGGACATTATGTGGACCCAGAAGTGCTGAGACACAGCAGGTCAGCGCTTAGCAGTGTCCAGCAACATTGTTCATGCACCTGGTAACAGCCAAGGTATGGCTGGTGTTGGTGCTGCTCATGATACTGCATCATGCTGCCATCTTCTGTGATAGCAACTCCATGACTCCTGCCTCAAGCTGCCTGGAACCTCCTGCTCACTCTCCTGTCCTTCCTCATCCTCACTAAATCACAACATGTCACAGTAAGGGAGATCAGCAATGTCAGTGAGGATGCTAACAGGCCATGGCAGGTGTTCCTGTGTGTGCTATTTTGGAAGGTCAGTGGCAGGGGAGGTGCTCATGAGTTGGGTAAAACACAAGTTTTAGAAATCTCTGCCTCAGGTTGCATGAGGTATTCCCCAGGACAAAGCCCGGATGACTTTTGCACCCTGGAAGGGATACTCTTGTTAGGTCCGTTCTCTGGAGCAGCCTCACAAAACACTGCAGGAATGAGCACTGCCTAGTGATGCTCGTTAGGAAGAGTGCGGCAGAGCAGTTAACTGAACCATTTAAGCTTCTCCCATCCTAGGTTAGTAGGAAGTGGTGCTGCATGTTTGATATTCATACTACAAGGAATGAAACAGAGCCCCGCGTCCAGCTAAGACCCTGTGTGCACTCTCCACTTCCCAAGGCTGCATAGCACCTTGTAGATGCATCTCCTGCCTAAAAGCTCCAGTTTCAATGCACCATTGGTGTTTGTGCTGTCTGTGGAAACCATATGTGGTCAGGAGTCCCAGAGCTGTGGTTATTAAACTTCTTTAAAATATATCTAAATGTAAATAACATAAATTTATAAATAAATAAATCTGCTGCTTTCTGGGTTTGAGAAGGGCATCTAGTTCCTTGTGATATTGATGAAATCACCATAATGTGCTCAACTTCAGTGGAATTTTCTCACTTGTGCTACAAGTTTCAGGATAATTTTCAGGGTTTTTATTTTTGATAATTATTTCATACATTTTCCCCTGTGGGATGCCCTGGAATTCTGCAAGTTTTCTGTTATAGAATAAAAGTGGCCTACTTTAGTGTTGTACTGCATAGAGTGACTGCTTGCCTTTTCTTACCAGAGTTTTTGCAGTTAGAAATGAGTTGCTTATAAATTCCCACACTCATCTGTGTGAAGAGACATTAAATCTGGATCTATACTTGTATATAGATCTTTGTGACCTATTGTAATCAGATTAGCGTAATTTGCTTGAATGTTTTTTTGCAACATTCTTTTATTGAAAGTTTCAAAATCCAGCAAGTTCATCCATTCTCCAGGGACTTTTCCTGTTTCCCAGTTTATCGTGGAGTGCCCTGACCACCAGGTACTGCTGCAACTTGAGGTGTTTCCCAGCTCTAGAAGAATCTGGCCTCTGAATTGCAGACCCTGGGACTCCAGGAAGTTCCAGGAAGGAAGTTAATGCTAAAACGTGTGAGGAGCAGCTTCTCTGATGTCTGAGGAGATGCTCAGTTGTTAAACTAGTCTTAGAGTGAATCAATTTCCAGGACTGTTCGCAATCCTGAGGGATATGGATCAGGCAAAGAGTAAAGTCAGGACCTTGAATTTTAGGACAGCAAAATTCCAGCTATTCAAGGAGTTAGTCAATAGGACCCCCTGGGAAACTGCCCTCAGGGACAAGGGAGCAGAACAGAGCTGGCAGATCTTTAAGGAAGCTTTCCATAGAGTGCAAAAGCTCTCGATCCCCTAGTATAAGAAATCAGGAAAGGAAGGCAAGAGACTGGCATGGCTGAGTTGAGACCTGCTGGTCAAACTGAAGGGCGAGAAGGAAATGCACAGGCAGTGGAAGCAGGGACAGGTATCCTGGGAAGAGTACAGGGAAGCTGCCTGGTTGTGTAGGGATGGGGTCAGGAAGGCCAAGGCGCAGCTGGAGCTGAACTTGGCAAGGGATGCAAAGAATAATAAGAAGGGCTTCTACAGGTATGTCAGCCAGAAAAGGAGGGTCAAAGAAAGCGTACCACCCTGATTAACAAGGCTGGCAAACTGGTAACAACGGACGAGGAGAAGGCTGAGGTACTCAACACCTTTTTTTTCTCAGTCTTCACTGGCAACCTCTCTTCCCACACCTCTCGAGTGGGTGGACCGCAAGACGGGGGGGACTGGGGAAGCAAAGCCCCTCCCACTGTAAGAGAAGATCAGGTTCGTGACCACCTGAGGAACCTGAATAAACATAAGTCTATGGGACCTGACAAGATGCATCCCAGAGTCCTGAGGGAGTTGGCTGATGTCGTTGCCAAGCCACTCTCCATGATATTTGAAAAGTCATGGCAGTCAGGTGAAGTCCCTGGTGACTGGAAAAAGGGAAACATTGCACCCATTTTTAAAAAGGGTAGAAAGGACCACCCTGGGAACTACGGACCTGTCAGCCTCGCCTCTGTGCCTGGGAAGATCATGGAACAGATCCTCCTAGAAGCTGTGCTAAGGCACATGGAAGACAGGGAGGTGATTTTGAGGCAGCCAGCATGGCTTCACCAAGGGCAAGTCCTGCCTGACCAGCCTAGTGGCGTTCTATGATGGAGTGACTACCTCAGTGGACAAGGGAAGAGCTACAGATGTCATCTATCTGGACTTCTGTAAGGCCTTTGACATGGTCCCCCACAATACCCTTCTCTCTAAATTGGAGAGATATGGATTTGATGGGTGGACTGTTCGGTGGATGAGGAATTGGTTGGATGGTCGCATCCAGAGGGTAGTGGTCAATGGCTCAATGTCCAGATGGACATCGGTGACAAGTCGTGTCCCTCAGGGGTCCATATTGGAACCAGTACTGTTTAATATTTTCATCAATGACATACATAGACAGTGAGATCGAGTGCACCCTCAGCAAGTTTGCAGACAACACCAAGCTGAGTGGTGTGGTTGACATGCCTGAGGGAGGGGATGCCATCCAGAGGGACCTGGACAAGCTCAAGAAGTGGGTCCATGTGAACCTCATGAGGTTCAACAAGGCCAAGTGCAAAGTCCTGCACCTGGGCTGGTGCAACCCTCAGTATCAATACAGGTTGGGGGATGAAGGGATTGAGAGCAGCCCTGCAGAGAAGGACTTGGGGGTACTGGTGGATGAAAAGCTGGCCATGAGCCGGCAATGTGCGCTCGCAGCCCAGAAAGCCAACCATATCTCGGGCTGCATCAAAAGAAGCGTGGCCAGCAGGTCGAGGGAGGTGATTCTGCCCCTCTACTCTGCACTGGTGAGACCTCACCTGGAGTAATGCATCCAGCTCTGGAGTCCTCAGCACAGGAAAGACATGGACCTGTTGGAGCGGGTCCAGAGGAGGGCCACAAAAATAATCAGAGGAATGGAACACCTCTTCTATGAGGAAAGGCTGAGAGAGTTGGGGTTGTTCAGCCTGGAGAAGAGAAGGCTCCAGGGGGACCTTATTGCAGCCTTTCAATACTTAAAGGGGGCTTATAAGAAAGATGGAGACAAGCTTTTTAGCAGGGCCTGTTGTGATAGGACAAGGGATAATGGTTTTAAACTAAAAGAGGGTAGAATCAGACTAGATATAAGGAAGAATTTTTTTACGATGAGGGTGGTGAAACACTGGAACAGGTTGCCCAGGGAGGTGGTAGATGCCCCATCCCTGGAAACATTCAAGGTCAGGTTGGACGGGGCTCTGAGCAACCTGACCTAGTTGAAGATGTCCCTGCTGATTGCAGGGGGGTTGGACTAGATGACCTTTAAAGGTCCCTTCTAACTCAAACTATTCTATGATTCTATGACTGGAAGGCTTCATTGGCACAAATAAAGGTTGAGGGGTTGTTAGAATTAGGAATTGTATCTGAACACCAGGTGGCACTGCAGTAATTAATTTTATACTGTTTAATTCATTTTCTGAGTTAGTGCTCTACAGTGCTCTTAATAGGCCACATAGAGTATTTTTGCTTTCACATCTATGTTTTGAGGAATTGGTATGGGCATATTTACTGTAAAATGAATAGGAATCAACCACAGCAGCATGGCTTAGCTGGTCACAGGCTCTGGAACTTCTGCTCTGAAAAATCTGAACAAACACAATGCAAATACTAACCCCTTCCCCAGCCTGAGAGCTCTTTCATTCTTTGATGTTTACAAAAATTTGAAAATACAGAGACTGAGGAGCATCCAGGGTGTTGACTAACTTACTGACTTGCTGAGATGGCTTGTTTTCATGTTCTTTATTATCCATCTGCTGTTCCTCTCTGTTTTGCTTTGCCCTACACATGAAGTGTAAGATCATTGGGCCAGAGGCATTATTTTTATTCCACTTTTTATAATGCCTCACAGGGCTATCCAGTATGTGGTAGGACTTCTAGCAGTTATTACAGTAGACATCAATTGCAAGTAAAAAACCCATGCTTTTTGCTATTGCCAGTCTCAACAAGTTTATCTCAAGGGTAATATATATGCAAGTCCGTGATAGCCAGTTAAAAATTTGTAAGTTGAAGACAAACTTACTTTATTGCCAACTCGAGTCTGGTGACTTCAAATCTCCTTTGGTTACAAATGTAGTGGAAAAGATGTTCTATTGACTTTGCAGCTGATTTTCTGAAGAGCTTCTCATTCTTTCATTGCTGTGTCATGTGATGCTTATGAAAATACTTAGATCTGGTCACTGTTTTCTTTGTTGGATGGCATAAAATGTAGCATGCACATGCAGCATTTGGGGTAGGGGGTGTCCAGTATTTTTTCTCAAGGTTTTCATGAATACTGCTCTGATTGATAGAGCTTGGAATCCTATCACGAGCCGCAAGCACTCAGAAGCCATGAATTGCCCTTCACAGTCAAGGCATTATCTCACTGAGCACAATATGCTTATTTCTTCTTACAGTCTTGAGCCTAAATGTTGTGAGTATGTTTTTTGAGCTTGGTTTCTAAGGACATAAAGTTATGCTTAGATGATGGTTTCAAGCCTTTTTTTCGCAGTGTTATGGTCTATAAACATTTTTGTTGCAAAATCTGAAATGCTCATGTGATCAATTGATCCAAGAGCTGGAACTTCAGCAGAAGAAAATACGTGATACAATAATAACTGTTGGAAACAGATGTTCAGGATTTCATTCACAGAACTGCCATAGCACTAAAGTGTGGAGCTGTGAGTTTCTCTGTATCTTTTTAACAAGATGCTTTAGCTATGAGTGATTGACTTCAGACCATTAGAGGGTACTTTAATTCTCTGTAGTTTTTTAGTCCCACCACTTTCTGCACTGCCTGCCAATCATGGTATCACACAATGCTGATATTGGCCGAATGGCTAAAAGCAATGCCCCTTGTCATGTGGTGCCAATACCTACCAGGGAATAACATATTCCAGTTAGTACTGAGAAAGATCAGAGTCCAGCTATTAACCTAAGCTAAAGACTTTCCTCTTACTTTTAGTCAGTGGTTCCAAAACATGTCAATGAGTCCATGTCAGATAATCTTATCAGTCAAGTTTTATATGTTTTTCAAATAAAAGCTTGCATAAAAATGATGTATGGTACTCCACAAGGAAGTTTGAAGGCTGACCACTGATCCAGAAGGCTTGGGATCATCTGGTCTTCACTGCTGTCTTTTAAAACATCTCTAGATTGAACAATATTTCATAATCTGGAAAGAGAGACATTATATAAGGAACTGCTGAGACCTCCCAACTCAGTCCTAGTGCACTGTTTAACCAAGCCTCCCTCAGAGCCCACCATATAGGCAATCTCTGAGACCCTCAAAGCCATTTCTCAGCTATGGCTAGTCCCGTAGCCAAAACTTGTAGGTGTCGACATGTCTCTCCATGTCCATGTCCAAAGCCAACAACACACTGAGAATGTCCCACAGCTGGAAAGCAGCAGAAAGACTTGTCTCAAGGAATAATTGTGGGTGCTGGGAAGCTGTATGCTCACACTAGGCATTTTCCTGACGCAAATTGCCAGAGAAAACTGACCCTCTTGATACGTTCATATTGTGCTGGAAAGAGAGATGTTATCTAGATATGCTTGTATTTCTTCTGGCGTATGGGAGAAAGCTGTCTTTCCTGTTGAAGCCCTTTTGTGTTGTATAAATAACTAGACTATTCATTCAGTCAGAGAAAAGAACTCTGATTTTCTAGTGTTTTGGACACTTTTTTCAGAAACAGGGTCAAATCCCTCTCCCAATGAGCACTTACAATACTTAACAGGATTTCTGTAAAGTGGAGAAACTGAGAGAGGTTTTCCCTTGGACTCAGATGGGCTTGGGAGATCTGAATGTGGATAGCTGCTTTGGGCTAGCAGGTATGTTAGGGGGTGGGCAACAAGAGAAGCATATTATTGTGGCTTAATGAATCGGTGTCAATCAGCTGAGCTGAAATAACTACCATGTGCACAATTGCACATTAAAGCAGTTTCACTGGCGTCTAAGCTAATGCATTTTGTCTTCCAGTTGGAGTGGGTGGTGAATACACAGAAGGCCAGGTGCAGTGACTGGGCTGGTGGGGAGGCGCAGTACCTCCGTGGGCACAACTGTGTGACCATTAGTCTCGAATAACCCTCGCGCTTAGGTGATACTCAAGCCTTGTACCTGTGATTGCACTGGAGTGATTCTTACCTGGAGCATTCCTAGTTATCAGTAACAGAAAAATATAATAATGAAAATCAAAAGTGTATGAAGTTTGCTAATGATAATTCAGTGGGTCTCAGCTTTTTTTCATACAGGTACAGAACAGTAGCATGAATGCATTTCACAGGAAAGAAGGCTTTTAAAAATAAATATTTACAGTTGCCTCTTGAAAGCCTTGCAAATGCTCTTATTGAGTAGCTGAGGGAGAAGGATTTTGTTCATTCATTATGTAGAATATACTTTGGATCAGTCTGATTTTTTTGTAGATTGAATAAAGTCCACTGATGCTCTGTTGATTTACGCAAGAAGATGCTGTCAGCTCTTATCTGAAGTGCTCGATGATATAAAGGTTTCTTTGTGTTAGTCTATCTGTGTGAAGGGAAAATGATCAAATATAAGCCCAAATCTCATTCCTGAATGATAGGTTTCCTCTGCCTTGTTCATGACAAGTTAAAGACATTTGAAAGCAGGAAGGTTTGAGCTGATTTGGAAGAAGTATATCTCTAGCCTATAAATAGTAATTTCAATTGATCTGTGCTAGTTATCTGCTCACGGTACATTATTTCAAAAGATGAAAACTGCGGTGTAAATTAGAAGAAGCTCCACGTTTCAAGAAATAAGCCAGTCACTTTTTGATGAGAGGAGACAAAATTCCTCTTGTGGTCAGGAACCTCCACGGATGTCCTTAGTGGCCCTGGTGAGGCTTCCCTCTGAAGCCTGTTGTAGTGCCGCTATACAGCTCCTGAGCTCCTTCCTGCGGGGCAGGCACCGGCCCGAATGTCAGCCACTATAGAGTCCTCCCAATCAAAGGACTTGGAGTTGGACCCGTGGCCTGACTTTTCCCAAGTCCTCCCCTAAACCTGAACATAGGCTTCTATACTCTGTGTAACTGTAGCAGTTGATGCCTTTCAGGATCTAGACATCAATACTTAAATTGAAGTACAGCAGCTCCATCCCTGTGTTTCAAGGATATTGTTTCCTGCTTTCTTTTGGGCGTTTGTGTTCTGGCATAGAGATGCCCCCACCCCTCTGCCCCAGGTTTCTGTATCCTAGAAGAATGGAGCAAGGTTTGCTTCCCGTAATACTCTTCCCATAACATTTGGGCACACTGCAGCTAAAAAAAGAACAAAGGGAAGGCAGGGAAAGAACTGTAAAATTACATAATAAATTACTAATTACTAAATTACATTCTTAAAACATGTGAAGCTTTGTCCAGAAAGACTGAGAAGTTCACATCAAGGTAACAGGGTCACTTTTCACTCTAGGTTTTTCCCTTAGAAAGTACTTTTTGTTGTTACAATAGAAGTCAAGACACCTATCTTGAAATGGTGTAAATATGTGATATAAGAAGTCCCATTTTTCATGTATTTAACAGAAAATTTTACAAATTTACAGCTGGACAGGGACTGCTAAACAAAGAGAGGAAGATAGTTTCTGTCTCACAAAGCTCTTAGGATGCAAACTGCTGTAAGGCAGAAGGATATACCAGAGGTATCATTGTATATTCATCCTCTCCTTTACTCATTCCCAGAGCTCCTGTGCACAAAGTATGTGCCCAAAACCACGTATGCACAATACATATTAAACAGTTTTGTTAGTTTTCTTGTTTCTGTTTTTCATGTGCAGAGCATGGCCACGGGCCCCCATTTCCCTAAAAACTGCTCTGCCTGACAGCAATGTCCGCTCTTTAATTGATCACATTTGTTCACAACCAATTGATGTGACTCTGATCTCACTCATCAGCTCAGTCACTCTTGCAGGACGCTTAGCTCCTATAGTCCTTATTACTTTGCTGTGCGTGGTGGTATTTCCCACTGGGTACGTGGTTGGGAGTCTCACCGGTGTGCGGGGAACTGTACTGAGGCCCAAAGTGAGCTGTGCGCATTGAGCCTTCCCAACTCAACCCCAAATCCTGGGGCCCTGCCTCTGGACCTCAGAAAAAAAAGGCTATGTTCTTATGGAGCCAGAATATCATTTATTCTCTGTTCTACTGGAAAATATCAGATGGAGGTTCAAAATACTTGTTTGGGGGGGTCAGGGTTTTGTTTTTTTTTTAATTGTACAAATAGTAATATGTGTAACAATTTTTAAACAATGTTTTGCCAAGCAGCTTCCTAGAGTCATGGCACATTCATATTTTAAGTTTGAAGTGGAAAGCCTTTAAATGGAATTTAAAATAAAACCAAATGAGATTCCTACTTCAAATAGTTAAATTATTGCAAAATTGCTCAAAAGGTTTTGTTTCAGTTACGATAAAAAACCTCAGTCATTTCTCAGTAATAGCATTGCAGTTGTGATTTCTAATTAGCGCTGTGGCTGTGGTGAGTGGTGTATAGTGATTCTGTTTCACTCTTCTAGCATGAGACAGAAGGTCTTAATACTTTGTACTTCTCAATAAAGAAAAGACTATGGGTTGTTTTTCATATTGAAAGAGTTGTTTTCGCTAGAATGACACAAAGGATCACAACCTGCTAATGTATTCCCATCATTTATTGAGCTTCTTATTAGTGAAATCTCTGGGCACTTACAATCTTATGGTAAAGAAAAGGGACTGAGCAATCAAAGTATTTCTAAAAAGTCTCATAGGAGATTATCTTCCAGGAAGCTAATACAGGGCTTTTTGTGAGCAATTTGACATAAGCAGACATTGACAGAACTCACAATCCTGAAAAACTGATTCACGTTAGTAGGAGCTCTTCTGATTATCATCACTGACACTGTTGGCTTCCATCAGTGTTTGTGTAACTTTTGCCCCTTGCAAAGCAAAGAGAGAGCAAATGTGAATTTACAGAGGGAAGAGGCTAAAGGCTCTAAACTTTTTGCCCCATCAGCATCAGCTGGACACCATGCATGCATTGGGACACAGGAGATGGAAGCCCTGTAGCCACACAGAACTTTTTTTTCAAGTGTCCTGTCCTGTAGATTTGAACCAGATCATCCCTCTTTGTCCAGTTGTCAAATGTCCCACAATGGCTAACCCGGTTAAAACAGCCCACAAATGCACTCAGTCAGCTCTTCTGAGCCAGCTCTCCCATCCACCTCCAAGTTAATCTCAGCTTAGGCAAATGAAGGAGGTGGTTCTGGGGGCCTGAGCTCACACTTTTTCAGGTAAATTGCTGTCAGAGACTTCAAAAGTTTTGGATTAATAAGATCTACATGTATTTTTTAACAAACAGCACCAATTTCAAATCATGAGACTAGCTCCAAAGCAATACAATTTGCAGCCACTATACTACCCAGCCTTTCCCTGTATTGAAACAAAATGTTTCAATCCTTGTGGGCTAGAGCTGGGATCTTAGAGCTGTATTCGGTCATCTCAACTCCTTATGGACTTTTTGCTCAAAAATTCAGGAAAAGAGTAACAGAATTCCAGCCAAGAACTTGTTACAGCCAGCACTGCTGAAAAGGAGACTGCTTATTTAGGAGTGACAGTACAGAGTAAGGACTCTACCTTGTCTTATTATCTGTGAGGCTCAGCATCCGAGTCTCATGCTGCCTGTCAGTGCAGCTCCTTAGTGCTGCAGCACAGAGAAGTACAGCATCGACGGTGTAAAACGGGGTCAGTTCTTGAATGAACTTATCAAATGCTTATTGGTCTTGAAGAGGGGAACAGAGCAGAATGAGCAAGCCAGAGCTGCATTTTTATCCCCGGGATTGCAGACCAAGAAAAATTATCTGGAGGAATCTCACGACGTAAGCGAGAACTATTTAGCAAAACAAGGGAGTATTCAGACCTAACTCCTAGAGCAATAACCATTAGCTCATTTTTGCTGAGATGTCTACTGAATCTGTACATCTTCAATCTGCAATCAATTTGGGGAGGCTTTGAATCATAGAAAGTAATTAGAGCTGCAGTGTTTGGGTAGTCTATAGGCCTTTACAGCAAATTTATGTCATAAAAATGAATACTATAAAAACTACTTGCATCTGAAGAGCTATAATAATGTTACAGCTGATTTGGTTTTGAACTAGTCAGACAGTCGTCAGGTTCTGAACAGTGAGGAGAATCATGTCTTCTTATTTCTTTCCTCGTCACTGACCTCTCAGGAAAGAGAGGGTAGATTTCTTCCAAAATAAGAGAATAATGCTCCCATTCAGTGCCCTGTGTTCCTTAGGACACTACAGACCTCTTCCTTTCCCTTCTAAGGTCTTAGAAACCTAGTTTTCTGCTTTACTAATAATTTTTTGGTAGTGAGTAGCTCTTGACTTTGCTGCTCTGACAGTGTCAGCATTTATCAATGCCTGTTCAACTTCTTTCTCAACAGCTGGAAGAACATACAAGCGCTGATAGAGTAATGAAGCCAACTTCAGTAGCAACTGTCACATTGAGTCTATCTTATGAGCAGCAACAGAAATACGGTTTTAAGCAAGCTCTGTTCACAAAAGGAAAATGCTTGCCTATTAGTAAAGTGGCAACTGAAATATGTATGTCAGATACGTATCTATCTTGTCTGGCTAGTAAAACCTACAAACTGCAACATCTTATCACAGGAAGATGGGCCACAAATGGGTATGGTAGATGAGCAAGAATGAACCAGAGCAAGGAAAAATTCTATTAGAAACATCTATTTTTGTTTAGTAACTACAGTAAAGAGCTCTTCATGAAGCTCTGACAGCTGTTTGCTCATGCTGGCAATGTCTTCTTTTTCTAGTCACCCAAAGAAGAAATCCCTGTGGATACAGTTAGAAAGTTTTTCATTTTCTTGATATTGATGACCCCAATGTAGTGGCTGTCATGCAAGAATCTGCCATTATTAAGGAGTTAGATTTTGCAAACTTAGGGCATTTGGGCATCCCTGTGTTGTAAGATTATATTGTAATCATCCAACTCTTCTTTTTTTGCTCCCATTGACATCCTACTTTATTTTCACTTTCAAGTATATATGTTTTTTCACCATTCACACAGATATGAGCACACAAATTGCTGCATTTGTATACTAGCTGTCTAGGCCCAATTGACTTGTAATGAGAGGAACATGCACATGGATCTGATTATTCCATCTCAGTTGGCAGGGAGGCATATTATATCTAGGGATCTAGATAGATTGGAGCATTGGGCTATGATTAATGGGAAGAAATTTAACAAGTTCTAATTCCAGATTCTGCACCTGGGATGGAGTAACACTGGGCACAAGTATAAATTGGGAGAGGAGTGGCTGGAGAGCAGCCCTGCAGAAAGGGATCTGGGGGTGCTGGTCGACAGCAGGCTCACCATGAGCCAGCAGTGTGCCCTGGCAGCCAAGGGGGGAACCGCATCCTGGGGTGCATCAAACACAGCATAACCAGCCGGTCAAAAGAAGTGATTGTCCCGCTGTATTCAGTGTTGGTGCAGCCTCACCTTGAGTGCTATGTGCAGTTCTGGGCCTCACAATTTAAGAAAGATGTGAAGGTCCTTGACTGTGTCCAGAGGAGGGCAACAAAGCTGGTGAAGGGGCTGGAAGGAATGTCCTATGAGCAGTGGCTAAGGACTTTGGGCCTGTCTAGTTTGCAGAGGAGGAGGCTGATGGGCGACCTCATTGCTCTCTACAGCTTCCTGAGGAGGGGACGTGGAGAGGGAGGTGCTGATCTCTTCTCCCTGGTACCCAGCGATAGGACACATGGGAATGGTTGAAAGCTGCGCCAGGGGAGGTTTAGACTGGGCATTAGGAAGCATTTCTTTACTGAGAGAGTGGTCAAACACTGGAACAGGCTTCCTAGAGAGGTCCCACGGTCCCACGTGGGTCGGTGTCCCATGCCTGTCAGTGTTTAAGAGGCATTTGGACAATGCCCTTAACAACAGGCTTTAACTTTTGGTCAGCCCTGAAGTGGTCAGGCAGTTGGACTAGATGATCATTTTAGGTCCCATCCAACTGAAATAGTCTAGTCTAGTCTAGTCTAGTCTATTCTAATATTTCTTAAAATATGCTTGTCATGTAAGTCCATTCAGGTTTTCCAAAGTACACAGAGAGCAATACTAGGATATCTGTACTGTTATTGACATGGAGCTATTACATTTAGCAGCTGAAGATTTGTTTTGAGGAATTGGCCCATGTCAGGCAACTGAGAGGGTAAATTAGTAAAGAAAAGAGAGAAAGGAAAAAATATTAGAGAGGCCAAAACCTCTGCAGCTTCAGCAGCTAGAGCTCCACATACGCTTTTTGGTTGATCATTTTAAAGAGCAGGATCCTGTTGGCACTTGTTCCAGTATATTTGCTTTAATCTTCAAAATATTGAGTTGAGAGGAGGTGTGGCAGAGTAAAAGAATATGAAATAGCAACCCTTAAGAAGCCTTTTAAAGAGCTTTACAAGATATATTTGAATTTCCCTACCCTAGAATTCTTTCTTTGAGTTTCTTGGATTTGTTTTCTTTTCTTTCACAATCTTCCTTAGAAGCTATTTTGTTAATTAGGTAAAATGTTGACCTTTTTAGCACTGTACTGCTCTTGTTCTTATGAGTCATTGCCCTTTCCATATCACTTAATTTTCACTGTTTAAATATTTTTGTTAATATTGATTCCCCCAAATATATAGACACTCCCTTCCCCACATCACATAAAATTTAGAAGGCTTGCCCTAGGTCGAACTGTTCTCATTATTGTTTTACTTCTGGCTCCAGTGCAGCTGTCTTTCACAGCTCTTAAGGAGCTCATTCTCCAGGGATCAGCATCTCCGAGGGATAAGCCACCTGGATGTATCACGAAGCAGACGCAGTTAGGTAAGCGCTACGGTAGCCAAACATTTCCCCACTGCGAGCGGGCATCTTGTGCTGCCCTCAGCCAGGTGTGTTTATGTGTTCGCTTGTGCAAAGACAGGCTTTATACCCTGTTGCATACTTAATGGTGAGTTTGTGTTGTTGACAGCCTAAGTGCTGTGGACCACTCAGGGATTTGCTGGTGGGGCTTCAGCTGTGTCAGGACACGTTAGAAGATACCGAGGTGGAGGACCTCTGGAGCATCTCAAAAACCAAGGCAAGGTCTGTGATTTTGTTCTGCAGAGTCTCCACTGTGGACACGTGAAGGGCTGCCAGGCATGCATGAAGTGTTAAGGCAGCCGATGAAGCTTCCAGAGCAAGTGCTGTCCTTGAAAAGCACGGTTGTGGGGGAGAACCTCATTCAAACCAAAGGATGTTAAAGCAAACAAAATGTCATATGAATGTAGAGTAACTCTCTGAGATTTAGATTGTGATTACTTCCACAAAACTAATTGCTTTCTAGAAAGCCCTTCCCATGTAGTTTAAGTTTTTAAAGTTTACCAAGAATAGATTATTTCAGTGATACAATTTATGCCATATTTAAATGTTTCATCTGTTTATGAGAGATAACTAGCAAATACTTTACATGTTTGAATATCGTACCTTGGAAAAGTCACTTTCAAAATTAGTAAGTCTAATAATACGTATTTCAGAAAGGACAGTGGGAATTAATTTACTTCCCAGAATACACATTAATTTCTGGTGACTAATGCTTCATACTCACAGAGTGATTAGCCGTATTTTGACATCTCCCACAATTTATCATGATTAAACTCACCACCAAGTGCCAAGCATATTCAGATGTATTCATAGCACAGCAGCTTTTGCTTGACAAAACTATCTGCAAAGCACTGTACACCTCTGATAAAATGCAATCAGTTGTTATTAATGAGATTTTCAAATATTTCTTTCCATTGTTTTGGAAGATGATTCGGCACTCCGTTGCTTCATTTTATTTGAAATCTTAAGGACTTTTTAACAATGTAAGATACAGATACCAATGCTACCATTTAATTGTCCTTTTTAAAGATTCATGGCCCTTCTTTCTGTGACCCCATGAGCGTAAATTCAGCATAAGTGTTCAGCATAAGATCTAGGAGAGATGGGAACACGTGGGAAGTGCAGCCTCTTGTGATTTGTGGGGCGTGTTAGAACAAAGCTGTGAGGAACTTCTGCAGAACAAGGGCTAGCTGGGGTATAGCAGGGGTCTGGACAGCGATCTAGTCATCTGCTACCATCTTAATAGCAGCTGGTCAGCTGAAAACCTCCGATACAGTCATTTCTTGTTGCAAAATCAAAACCTTTTGTGGAACATGCAGAATATATGTACTTTTATCTTGAGTGAAAAGATTGTTTTACTAATATGAAATGTTTCTTTTAATTTTGCTATTTTAGCTTTTAAGTTTAGTTTACTTTTTACTGCAGTCATGGTATTTCATGCTTGACTGATGGGACTGTTTCATCCAAAGTTTGTATAATTTAATTGCTTTTCAATTTCAGCTCAAAATTCTTGTTTTGCCATTGTTTCATTCTGTGTCTCTGAACTTCAGAGTGCCTGCTCTTTCAGTCATTTGGGCTTTCATACTTCTTAACCACCTTTTACTGTCTGCAGTTCCAGGATGAAGTTGCCTCATTACTTTGCTCATGATGATCCAAATATAGCTCTGAATTCCAGACTCCAAAACTTTTCATATCAAGCTGTTTTTCAGGTTGACAGCAATGCACAGTAGTTTTCCTTCCTTACTTAAACTTTTAATATTTAACAAATCATATAGAAAGGCTAAAAATAGTTCAGGATTTTAATGGCCCTATTTGAAGGCAGAAAGACCACTGGGAGAGAGATTTTGCTTTAAGGCCATCCTACTTTCATGAAATGTTAATCACATGGGATAAGGTCCAGTCTGCCTACTCAGCTTGCATCTAGGTATTGCAACATTGCATCTGACTATCTAGCTTGGATCTGAATTTTAGACATCTAGTGAAGAAAGCCTCCTAAAATAAGCATCTGCATTCCCTGTCAAATGAATGGAAATCTCTAAAGTGCTCCAGAGGGGGATCCTGTCTGCTTGAATTCAAGCATCTAAGTAGGTCTTTATCCCTCAGGTCAGCAGTTGAATTGAAAAGGTAAATTTTACTTTAGTAATTCAATAGGTAATCTCTCACTGGTGCAAAAATGAAGTGAGCAAATAAAGATCTGCTTATGCAACAGTCACACCACTGGCATGTGTAGAAGAGAAGGTAGGACGTGATCTGTCCATAATTCCACCTAGAAACATTACCAAGGGTGTTTTATCCTATGCCATTATTGGCATAGACAGTTCAAAAATGGTTGTTTGTGAAAACTTGCTTTACCTGGAAACCAGATAAATCAAAAAAATTTATCCTTAGAAAACACATTTGCCTCACTTTAAAGGGCAGGTATCTTTTTAAAGTATTATTTATAACAAATGAATTATGGTTTTTATGCTAGTTCAGCTAGTTAGTCTTTATGCTATGATTTTTATGCTAGTTCAGCGGCAGTAGCTATGCATGTGACCTTAAAGATGTGGAGGTTTTTTGTAGTCGTCCAAAGGGAACACTGTCAGCAATCAGAACTCCATTTGTACAATAGTTTCTGATTGAGAGAAAAAAGATATAAGGCTCTTGTTGGTGTTATAACCTTGGTAATTTAAAAGTAGCTTTTCAGCAATATTTTCCAGTTAGAGGTATGAGAGTCCATCCTCAACAAGTGACAAGCAAAAAATAGATAAACTTTTAAAATACAAATGTGAATCATAATAGAATTTCGCATCTTGGGGGTATGAGGCAAGCCTGTTTTTCCGAAGGGGATGGACAACATGGTTCTCTAAGCCAATTATTTTGAATAGATTTCAGCTTGACATGGGTTAACATTATTAACTTCATGGATCTGAAAAAGCCTGACTCCAAAGAACAAACTTGAGTTTTAAAATTAATAATAAAAGAATACCCACGATCAGAATTTGACTGATGTGTTCCTGTTACTTTGAACAGGTTTTGATACACAAGTTTTCTACAGTAGTTCTTGATTTTAAAAAAGGTTGCCATCATAATGAAGTCCATGAAGAAAATAGCAGATGAAAGGCTGTGTCGTGACCAGTCCTGCGCCAGCAAAGCCCAGTGTGAAGGACAGACACCCTCCTTGGCCATGGCCCGCTGGCTGGTCGGCACCATGAACTGTCTGAACTACCGTGGTAGCTGCCTGGGAAGAGGGCAAGAATTGGTTTCTTTGGCACTGTGGGGCTTGTTTCTGTCTCTTTCTTCATGCCTTCAGTTTGAAATGAGAAAGTACTTGACTGAGTTGCATATAGCGGAGGTTGATATGGGCCAGAAATGTGTTGCTGTCTAGTGTCTGTCCAGAAGCCTTCCAGTTCAGAGATGAGTGAGCAGAAACATCCCCTCCCAGCCCAGTTTGTTCCTTTCCCTACTTGCCTCTTCCCCAGGCTGGCAGGGGCATCCGTGTTGGCGAGCAGTGGCAAGGCTGGAAAATGCATGGGCATATGGCCCACAGTCTTGTAGAGAATACTGTAAGAAATTTATACTGCTTTTACTATTCCTGCTTTGTTGAAGAGCAGAGAATGTCACCCATGTTGCAATTTCATGTTGCTTTCAGATAAAAAGTAATTAACTTTTAATCCATTTACAAGGTGAAATCCAGCATTTCTTTTACTTCAGTAATTCTATATTTCTTTTGTTTTAAGTTTTCTGTGTTTGGGGCTTTTTTCATGAATTAAGTATGATGTTGCAATAAGCATTTTCAGTCTATGAAAATGTGCGTCAGATCTATAGCAAGTCGGTTAAGGTGATACATATGATGCATAAAAGTAAAACTATTGATTTGAAATGTTTATTGGGAAAGAAGCTGAGAAGCTATGTGGATATTTATGAATTATGGATTTTTCACATAGCTAAATATTGACAGTAAGCTTAATGTTTCCTCTTTTACATTTAATTTCAGTTTTTATATCTTTTGTAACACATCCTAGGATTTAAATAACCCAAATAATTTCTAAACAGGAAAGTCATTGATATACTCTATTCTGAGATGAATGTCATTCCAAGTGCAGAAAGCAGCAACTGTTAAAGAGGATTATGAAAGTCAATATTAGTCTATTACCAGTGTCTAATAAAGCTGGTTCTGCAATAACATTTAGCGGGTATATCAAGTGTATTGAAGCAATGGGCTATTTGTCTACAAAATGCTTAAAAAAGGAATATAGCTGGCAAATATTAGAATAACTAGCACTACGACAGTCCCTCCTGCTTGAGGAGTGTCTGTATTTATATGAAATTAATCAAATTGTGTTGATATTTTCCTTTTTAATAGGCCTAAAACCAATTCTATTAATCCAATCAGCATCTCTCTATCCCTATGTACCCTTTAAAACCTTGCCCTTCAATTATTACTTTAAAAAAATCTTTGGCTCCTGAATTAGCCAAGGAACATTTGGCAATGCGCTGCTTTGCAACTTTTTGAATGATTTTTGCAAAAATATTTGGAAAAGCTTTTGCGTGCCTGATCTATCTAATACATTGAACTAACTGCTGAAAGTTGGATGTTAGGCCAGGCATTTAAATTTAGTGAAGCACCTGAAGATGCAGAGACACCCCTATTATTATTGAAAGAGTTTTGTGGACCTAAGTCTCTTCAATTTCCATTAATTTCAGTGGAAATTGGGCATATTACCAGCTTTTGAAATTCCTAATCTACACATACCAGTACCTTCAGGTTTCTGACTTTTAAATATCTGGCCCTCAGGGTTCTTTGTGTTTAACTAACCTTTGTAATTTCTTCCTTGAACTCAGCCATTCTGAATTTTTTTTCAGCAAGATCAGCATTAGGGTTGCAAATACTTGATCTTACAGCATTTCCCAATGGGAAGGTGAAATACTAGGACACCAATGCTAAGACTTTCCTCTGCATGTCCTTCTCGGTCCCACGTGCTAGAGTGCTGACTGCTGCTCAACGAGGATGCTGTGCCCTGAACAACAGGCTCTTGGGTGTGAAGGTGTTGCAGGAGCACATGTTCATACTGCAGTGTAAGCAGCTCCTGTCCTTGGGAGGTGGTCTGTGCCTGTCTGGCAGGGTGGCTGGGGTTGACAGGTTAGAACCGCTGAAGTGAGGGAAAAAGAAGACAGTGTAAGTGGTGGAGAAATTAAGAAAAAATGGTGAAATGCATTTTCCTTCCAAAGACCATTTGTATTCTATACAAAGCACATATTGGCATGCCTCAGCCCAGCACCTACCATGCAGAGGCAATTTTAATAGCCTTCCATCTGTCTTCTTCACTGCAGCTGCAGAGCATCCCTGCTTATACTGTGGCACACTCATATACTGAGAAGTAAAACACGTTGTTATGTTTTCTACTGTAAAACTGAATTTCATTCAGTGACTCGTTTTGGTTGAATTATCCCCAAAATTCTGTCCCTGCTATCTGTTTGGAAGCCAAGTCTAGTGGTGGCTTGGTTACACCTTTCATCTATAGCTGCTTTCTTTTATTTCTCTGCTGGGGTTTGGTCATTTCCCATTACTAACTCAACAACAAGCCCCTTTCAGCACTTGAGTAGGCCAGAACCCAAGTCATATGTGGTCTCCCCCAACTCCAAACAAGAAAAGAAAAGAAAAGAAAAGAAAAGAAAAAAGAAAAGAAAAGAAAAGAAAAGAAAAGAAAAGAAAAGAAAAGAAAAGAAAAGAAAAGAAAAGAAAAGAAAAGAAAAGAAAAGAAAAGAAAAGAAAAGAAAAGAAAAGAAAAGAAAAGAAAAGAAAAGAAAAGAAAAGAAAAGAAAAGAAAAGAAATTTGAATTATGCCTTTCACACAATTTTGTGAAATTATAAAAAAGAACTTGGAGTAAGATGCAATTTTAAATAATAGATTCCAAGGTTCAAAATAGTCTTCTCATGACAACTAAGTGCTGCTGCAGCTCAGTTCTTGGGTGTGTCTGTAAAATTGGAGTGAATGAAAAATCAATAAGGGGAGGGAGAATCATTCCTTCAGCAGACTGCATTAAAGGGACGATCCCATCAAAAAAACCCTGGAAACTTTGGCTGTCGCCTTTTAAGATGAAAACCAAAAGTAGTTAAGTGAATAGGATTCTGTCAACTAAAAAGTTACAATAAATAGTAGTACCTAACCTAAAGTATTTGTGGCAATAAAATGATCTTGAAGTGACACATTTTAAGTCTCATGGATAATACTGAAAGTCCCTGTATATCCTTAAAGATCTCTGAGGATACAGTGCACCTCAGCAGTTAATCATTGATCGGATTTTTGTCTAAAAGAGACCTGATACGGCATCAGACTTATTTGGAAAAGTCAAAGACCGTGCGTGTGTCACCACCAGCAGATTGCAGTTGTAATGCTGAGTTTGAAGTATCTGGTTATAGATTGCTGTCACAAACTTCAGAAAGAAAGTTAACCAGTAGGTTGAGGTTGTGCAAATTCTCAGCACGTTTGCTGAGGGGAAGGCTCTCCGTTGTTGTTTAAGCACAGGCCTGGGAGCCAGGAGGTCTGGATCTATTCGTCACCTTGTGCTGTGACCTTGAACAAGTCAGGTTAACCTCTCTGGGCTTCTGCGCATCTGGTGTTATAGCTATGATTAGGTAAAAACATTGCAAAGTGTTGTTATTCTGGTCATTACACTTCTCTTCTGAGAGCATCTTCACTCTCAGGGCAATGGGAATGTTAGGAGGATGAGTGTGGTTTTTTTCCATGTGGAGTCAGTGTTAGTAACCCCTCCACGTTCACATGTGCTGAACTTTAGTATTATAGATGTTTTTCCTCCAAGGAGTAAGTGTCACCCTGAATGCGGACAGATCAGGACCCCATTCCCTTCACTTCACCCCAAAGCTTAGGGTCTGTGAGGAAATATCACTCCTCCCTCCTCATGGGGCATCTTTTTCGTTCTCCATCCAGACCCCAGTCAGCCAGGGCACATCACCTAAAGGCTCCTGCTTGAGCCTGATGTGTCCCTAGAGCGTCTCCGTGCAGCAGAGGGATGTGGAGGGATGGCTCGTGACCTGTTCCTGATCTCAATAGGTTACACAAGCAATGCTGCTTACAGGGCTGCGTGTTTTTATATTGGAGATTCCTGACAGACTGGCCACGCTGAGGCACATATTTGCACGCTCTCACATCCGCATGTAGGTCCCCGTGCAGACGACCAGGCATGCCTAGACTCCTAAGGGACCTTGCTGCAAAGCCCCAGGTCTCGGCAACCTGCATGGCCCTGGCCAGCTTCAGTCGGGGCCCAGCTGTTCTCCCCATGCAGGGGAATAGAGGGGAATAAGCCAGGTCTGCCAGCTCGGTCTAAAACAACAGTGTTTCTGTTAGTTTTTACTTGATTGAATGAAAGTATAACCTTGATGCAGCAGTTGCAAAGTCTGTGAGCGTGTGACAGCTGAGCAGTGCATGTCTAGTACATAATACTGTGAACCCCTTGCATGCTCTTCAGCAGCATGCAAGGCTGTAAACTTCCCTGCTGAAAGTGAAGTGCTGAGATGAAGCAGCAATACGATATTCTCTCACTTGTTTGTGGACACTAGAGGGCAATATAGTAATATAGTCCCCTAAATCTCAATAGCAGTGCTTGCAGCTCAAACGTTGTAATAGGGATTGGCATTTTTAGGTGCTTACCTGAATTGTTAGCAATCTGTCCATTGCTAATCATACAAATCTCTGGTGTGAACTACAAAGGACACTCACTCTTGGTTCTATGTTATAAAATACATGACTAAATAACATTATTGTGTCTGGACAAGGCAAAAAGAAGGGATCGCAGATTTGTTTGTTCTTTTCATGTTGTGGCTGGTTCTGGCCCCATTCCCTTCTGTGCTGTGCTTCCAGATCAGGCGGTGGAGAATTTGCACAGAGGTGACTGCACATTTCCCTTCTGGCCACAGCGTGGGTGGAAGCTGGTGTTTTGCTTTGTCTCTAGCCATGCACTGGATAGCAATAGCTATGTAGAAAGCAAAAAAAACCCCCCACCAAGTCAAGAAAACTGGATCGCTGAAGCCACTGGAAGATGACAGCATTCTTTGTGCAGCTCCGGGGGTGGCTTTTGTGCAGGAGGTGGTGGGTGGTTTTGATTTTCTACTACCCTGTGACGATGGGAAAATAATAGTTGGAACATGAAAATTAAAAGCTGTTTTCTTTACTGCCTGAGACAGGGAGCTGTGAAATTCTGTCAATATCACAAGGTGTAGAGCCATATTTTTATTAGACTGTTCTGCTACAGTTTTTCTTTCCTGCAGCAGCTCTGACAGATAGGAGAGCAGCAGGAGGTAGAAAAATAAATGGAATTAACCTGAACTTTTACTGCAGGATTTTCATCACAGAACAAGAGTGGGAGGCAAAAATAATAGGAGCACACTGCCATCAGGTAGAAAATTAATAATGTAGAAAGCTGTGTAAGATCTCAAACATTTGATGTCACATGCTGTGTAATGGGGTTTAGCTCTCCCTGGCACTCATAATTTTCAAAGAACGGCTGAGAAGAGGCCCTAATGCCTGAGATCATTGTGAACTCTGGTTCTTCAACCTGAAGCAAGATCTGGAACTGCTATACAAGTTGCAAATTTTGAGTGCATTTAGTTTGTGGTTGCATGAAACACCCGGAATATTGAGATACAAAAAACATTTCACCTTAGAAAGCTTTTGTCTGGTTGTCTTGACACCAGCCTCAATATATTTGCCCCCACCTCACTGTCATGTCAGGCTGATTTTAGCTGGTGTCCTCAATTGTTACTGTAATCCAGAGACTAAATCCTGTCCCCCAGCAGTCATGCCTGCCACTGTCTCTGCTTTAGGAGATTTATGCCTTTGGCAGTTCACAATTCTGTGACTAGTGGGTTGAATGAACTTCTTTTACTTGGAATTTAAAACCAGGTCTTGATCTCTCTTTCTTTTGCCAGTGCTGACAAACTCAACCTTTGTCTCTGCTAAGGAAGGTTTCGCAGATGTGGCTGCACCGGCAGAGTGCAACCCTCCTACATTTACTTCTTACCAGGAGGGTTTTTTTGCCTGTATGGCTTAATCCAGAAACAAAGTAAGGTAGATCAGCAAAAGGGTCTCCTGCCAGTATGAGAACTATACTGGACCTTTTTCTGGTAAAGTTGTGTACTTTATGGACAAGATATTTTTTCACAGTCCTGACTGGTACCATCGTTCTAGTGAAGCCTCTGGTGTGTAGGTCAGGTCTCACTGATGCCAGGGCAGTATCGAGTAGTAGCAGCCTCTTTGCTCCACTGGGGCCTGAAGAGGAGAGGCAGGCAACGCTTCCCATTCCTTTTGGAAGGCGAGGGAGGGAACAAGCTCCAGATTTTTCTGGTACCACAGTCTCTGCTGGAAGAAACACGGGACGTGTCCGTGCATAAAATGAAGGTGTGATATTAGCTCCTTGCTGTCAGCTTGCTCCAACTACCTGTGAGGACTTTAGCACATAATAGCAACCGACCTGCGTACCAGTATCCCCAGAGGCTCCTGCTCCCATTGCTAGCTCGTGCAGAAGCACCCACCGCTGCTGTCCCTTCCCTGCCACAGTTACCCAGGCTAGTATGGCTGACCTGTCCCCAGCACCGGCCGAGCCTGCCCTTGCTCAGAGGTGCCGGCAAGCCCTCAGCACCCTGCCCGGAGGGAAAACAGCATTCTGCTCTGCCTGTGCGATGCTGTGATTTGTAACTTCTGAGTCCATGCATTTTAAATATTTGCGAGCTGACGCTGTCCCCTGGGGTAGCTGATTTTTTCCTTATGCATTTCACTGTAGCCAGGCAGGGTTGCTCTAGTTTGCTTTCTCTTTTCTCACACAGCAGGCCAAATGGTGATAAGCTCCTTTGCACCTGCTTTGCCATCAAAGTCTGCTAGATGTTTACCTACCCCTCAAATTACGGTTTAAGTGTTTTGTTTCATCCTTAGGTTGTTAATAAGTTTCAATCTGAAGCCTGTTCTCGGATGGCGTTGCAAATGTTATTTCAATTACACACTAATGTGTTAGTGGCACTTCCAGTGGGGCAAGATTGCTTGCCAGAGGAAAAAAAACGTTATTTACAATAAAGACACTTAATGGATGCTGGCATATGTGGCATCATAATGTTGTATCTGCATGACTGCCAGTGAAAGCGAGGTAAGCAGCAAAAGTTTCTTCCTACCTTTGACTTTCCCACTATTCAGCAGAGGGGAGCAGACAGCCTAGTTCTCAGAAATACTAAACCGATCCTCCTTTGTGTTACACAGAAGCAAGGGAATGAGGCTTTTAACTAGCTTGTGTACTTGTTGGCCATTTTTTGGCTGCTTGAACACATGCCGAAAAAAGCCACAGTAACAGAAATTAGTTATAGATGGAACTTGTCTTGCAGAACATTTCCTGAAAACAGTCTTGAGGTATTTTCCTTGAACTGACTGAATAATTTCAATCCCTCCTCTCCATGGCACTTTCATGAGATCATGTTCTGCAGTGTGTTTTTGCTACTGTGCATTATGTATTACTGCTTAGCTCCTAGCACAAAAAAAGTGCAAAGGCATTTCCAAAGACACACAGATACTCACATAAACTTAGACAGGAAAACTGAGGTGACAAACCCAAACTAAACAATATAATCACCAATAGATTGACAAATCAACTATGATATGGTAAATTTTGTCCAGGCATGCATGATATTCTGAGAACTTCAAGTGTATGAGGCTTATTTCAGTCACTATCTCAAATTAATTTTTGTCTAAAAAATTAGTCTTGGGAATAGGATGTACCTACACTAATATTGAGAGAGTGTTTCGCTCAGTGGATCATTGTTAAAGACCAAAAATTGGAAGCCCTATATCCCGAAGTAGGACAGTGTAGTATTGGGCCATATGGAAACAGTTGTAAGTTTTATGAACAACTGATAGGATACAAATGTCTTTTTTTGTCTCTTCCTCTAGTAAACACAGAAAGAATCCAGCTTCAAATCATACACTTGCTTTGTGTTAGCAATAAACAGCCATTTGTTAACAATGATCTGTTTTGATAACTCTGTTCTTTGACATTTCAGGGTTTCTTTCTTTGAAATTGTTCCTCTGTGCTACCCAAGCTGCAGTTAACTCTTCTCATGTCACAGAACAGAACAGCTAGGAGTTCATCTCTTCAAATTCATTCGCACTGCTCCATATCCAGAATAGTTAATATCCTCAGTTTTAACACTTGCTACCCCAGGGTGCTTCCCAGCACATTCAGCAGTGCCTCTTTACAGCTCAGGTACAAGGAAATGCATCTTTTCAGCCCTTGTAGCTTGGGAAGGATTGGAGGAGGAGAGGGTCAAGCTGCAAAATCATTGACTTGAAATTAAGGGACAGCAATGTGGTAGAAGAATGGGACAGGAACAAAGGAGAATCACGTTTGTCGTAGGCTGAGGCACGAAGAGGTCACCCAGCAGACATGTAGCACAAACCATGACCTGCCACGGGACAACCCAGAGGAAAGTTAAGCAGGAGCTCCATTTCCACTGCATGTGGGTCAAAAAGTAGGGATAAAAGCCAGAAAGGGCAGGGAAAAGAAAGGACACAGGGAACCACAACACATAAATCTGCCAGTGTGACAGTTATGTGTTATGGACAGCCACGTAGGCGCTTCCTTGCCTCTCTCTTTACTCAGTCTAGGGACCCAAAGGTAAAGCTTGCTAGGCCAACTATAACTGAAGGCAGCAGCTTATGGTAGAAGATAATTCAGGATTCTACAGCTTCCAGTATTAAGTGCTTGCCTAGTAGTATTGCAGAGAAAATACAGAGATGCATTGGAGAACTTTCTGACACCTTTCTCATGCTTACAAGGTGACCGAAGGTGGCAGGATCATCCAAGCACTCTGTGTTTTCACGCTGAAGATCACACCTCTGTGGTAACTTTTAACAATGCTTTGCACTTTTATGAACACTCACCTGATTCACAGTTTCATTAAATAGTTAAGGAATAAGGGGATTTATATTTATTTCTGCCTGAAGGATGAAATCATGAACAGAACAACATTTACTTCCTCTGTTTAAATTTCAGTTGCTTTTTTTGAAACTGAAGCACAAGTCAGAAGGCTTTGAAGCTTACCTTTGGTTGGTTATTTTAAGCATTTTGTGGGCTGCAGCAGAGTAGGAGGGTATCACTGGCAAATAAGCTTTGTATTTTTGACAGGGAGTCTTGTGACATTTCACTAAGTTGGATCCTTATGCAGCAGAAGGACTGATATGTGTAGCAGCTTTTCTCATGTGTGAGCTTCTTCATCTGGAAAAGAAACTCCTTCCTTTGGTAGTAAGGCAACTTTTGCATCATCCTTGCAGCATGAGAGAAAGAGACATACTGGCTCAGATCCTGTACATGGTAACATCATACAGCATGTCCAAGAGACATACCATTGATTCTGCCTGAGGATTTGTTGGCAATCTTTAAAAATCCAGGTCAGTGTAGGTTAATGGTTTAAAGACATTTTAAAATAAGAGCAGGATTGACACTGTTGGGCAGAGCTTTAACTTAGGATAACTTTTTTTTTAGGGTTTCCACGAATTCGAATGTGTCAGGACGAATGATTCACTTTCTCAGTGAAAGTTTCCCCTTCCCCCTCTTCTCCAAAGTACAGAAAGCCTAAAACAGAGCCAGCTTCTGTTAATCTGTCCATGCATCTTCCCCACAAGGTCTGCAGGGGTTTCAGCCCAAAACACATACGAGAGAGAAAATCCCTAATAAGTTCATGCTCAGTAAGTTTAGAAGAAAAAAATATGTTGTTGTTTTCTTTCTGAACTATAAAGTCACTGGGGATCTTATGCAGGAAAGATTTTGACACAATTACCTGTAATGCAATTATGCATTATAAAGATTTTTTTAAGTGGAACTTACCTGAAAGGGTTGTTGATGATGTGCAAGGCAGAAGAAAATCTCAAATGGCTGTCCTTAAAGCTGTGCCAGCTCTGTAAAGCTAAGACAAATAGAATTTCAGGTTGGCATTTTCACCTGAAATGAATGAGAAATAGGGCAGGAATGTGTGTTTTAATAATCACTTTGCTGTGTCTCAGTAATACTGGATAAGGAAGGTTAGAGATGCACTTGAATTCTGGACTCTGCACTGTACCATGGCCTGGAGATGGGGAACAAAATGAAGAACACTTTTTAAACATGGAGGGTTTGGGGTATTTGCACCCAAGTGCCACTGAAATGAAAAGTCAAGTACACTCATTCCTAAAAGCAAAACTTGGTTTATGAACATGGGCATTTTTGGGGCTGACTATAGAATTAAGCAAATGATGACAGAAAAGGATACCACAGTGAATTCAAAATATCACAAATATAACCAGTGCACTATTTGATAGCTTTTATCCTACAGAGTTCATAGCCCAGCTGAAATACCTTCCTCTTGAAATCTTTCTGATTTTCTTAGGCCTTGAAAAGTATGAGTCAAAATATATTTTTAGCTGGTCATTAGGCAGTTTTGGGGTTTTATTCCTATCCCATGTGTTTGTTTCACATTACTTATTTTTCCTACCTTATAAAAGCTGTCAAACTTATGAATGGTTCTGCTAAAATTACTTTTGCTTCATACTGCTTCTAAAAATACCTTATTTTAAAAAATATGAAGATGGATGACTAGTCCTTAGTTTAAGGAGTGGAAGGAGGGGCTGCACATTCAATATTACTCTTTTCAGACCGTTTCCTCACATAGTTTTATTAGTGTAAATGTTATCAGTTCTATAGCTCACTCAAGCCTGGATTGTTTATACCTGTAAGAGAAAGCTTCCCAGAACCATACTGCAAGGTGTCCACCTACTGTTGAACGTAAGAAAACTCTTTATTGGCAAGATCTCAGGAGAAGCTCCTGATGATGTCTGAGAGACAACCAAGAGAAGAGGTGGGGAGGAGAAAAGAGATATGTTATGCCTGTCTGAAGCGCTCACTGGGTGTAACCCTTTCACTGGATGTTCATTGAATGAAATCCTTTCCCCCACAGCTAAAGGATTTAATCTTCACTTCAGTGCAGACACAAATTTCACCCAAGAGTTTCTTCCACTGATGCTGATTAGCTTTGGCTCATACTCACTGCATGAAAAGATTGTCTTGGGAGACAGCAGAGAGGTAATTTCCTCTGCTAACAGCTCTTCAAAACAACTAAAACTCAAATCCCACTTTACTGTATTTGTAATATGATCTTTTGATCTGTTTTTAATACTGTCAGCAATGGAAGTGTTTCTACCCTTTGCTGCCATGTAGCCTACTTGCAAAGTGATTGATGTACCCTGTAACAGCTCGGAATAATAAAACTCTCCTTCTGTCTACTCTTATAAGGAGAGATTACTCATTTGTCCTCCAGCATTACAAGTTTGTCCCCTTTTCTAGGTTTCTGGAATACACGTATCTTTCCATGCAAAGATATTTTTGTTACCCTGAGGGTCACCCAAGGTGGTAAATTATCTCCTCCTTGCATACCTTTGCCTGTGAGGCGGTGGATAATATATGGCAGGGCTGATTTCTCCCTGACACTTGGCAATAAGCATCTCCAGTGCCTGCAGGTCCCTTCATAGATAGCAGGCTGGAGACATGGGGTGGTTTCTGCACACCCCTCTTGGTTTGGATTCCTGACTACCCAGGAAGTAAGAGAACCAAGGGGCATTAGGTTGTTTCAAGTATTAGCCTAAAATACAAACAACATGTTTATTCTAGTGGAGGGTGGTGCTCTGAATGATGGAAAACAAAACCAAAAAGAGCAGCAGAAAGCAGCAGCCTGCAGCGTCCAAGTACGCCATCTGCATGGCAGCTGGGGCTCTGAGTGTGGACTTGGCAGTGATAGCCAAGGTGTCCTTTTGGCAGCAATCCCCTGCCCATGGAGTGAGTCTCCAAAACTACCTAGCAGAATAGGCAACTTAGTTTGCCACTCTGATTTGCTTTGGGAGCTCTTCTACAGTTTGAGTCTAACCCGTTCCGTTTTTAGGATGGATTCTCCTCTTCTGATCTGTTACCTCAGTCCTGCCACCCACCAGCAGGTAAATTTTGTGCTTATGAGCAAATGGCTGTGGTGAGGCAGCCTTTTACCCTCTTCTCGGGCACCAAGCTCTGAAATTAAAAAATGCAAATATAGCTAGTGGGACCTTTCTTTCTCCCCAGGCTTCTCTATTTTATAATCCTACTGTGTTTCTTAACTAGTGCATTCCTTCAAGTTTGAATGGTTACTGCATTTTGTGAAATAATAACTGTGCTTGTTCCTGATGGTAACTACATTTCCAGGACTGTATCATATTTATAAATCACCTATCTGAAGTATTCACTACACATATCCTAACAGACTCTCAGCTTTCTGGTTTTTTGGGGTTATTCAAAGACAGCACGCACAATGTACAGCAATATAGGTGATGCTCTTACCAGTACTCTTTCCATGCACCATCTTCCCCCCACTTTCGGTCAGGGCCTCGCTCCCATCACAGTGTCATAGCCCTTTCTATCCTGAGTCTCTGCTGATGTGGCTCCACGCTTGACTGCAACAAATGCCAAATACACCTAGTAATACTGCAAGCAGAATATCTTGTCTGAGCTGCTAAAGGCATAACTGAGAGCGCCAAATCAGAACGGTCTCAAAGTGATTGTAACAACCAGCCAGAATGGCTGAGTGGGGAGGAAAAGCCCTATCATGCTTTGTGTGAAAGTCTAACATGTTTTGGTGACTTAGAGTTCAATTCTAGTGCTTCGACAAAGACATTTTATAAAAGGCAGAGCAGCATTTTCTATTGCCTTTATGGTAAGGATCAAACAAAGTATTTGAGATAGGCCATATCTTAAGTGCAAAATAAGTCACTATACAGTATATCATTGGCAATAATGCACATATGTGAAGATTTTTTTACAACACGTTTTAAGTTGTCATATGTACAGATTATAAATATGATGTTCTGAATACCTACACATTTTTCATATAGTTCCCCTATCATTATTTTATCGGAGGATCAGGTGTCAGGTAGCTGTTCACAGATGAGACAAGCCTGGGCTCTTTAATCCCTTGCTGTGGTTCTTTCAAGCTCCACTGAAAACCTTCTGCACTTTCCAGCACTCCCAACGTTCCAATTCACTGCTGAAAAAATAGTGACTTTATTGAATGCTTCCTGCTCTGGGACATTTTCTCTTCTGCTGCAATTCCACAGACTTCAGTAGGAATAGACCAACTGAGCACTCGGTGAGTTACCCAGTCGCCTAAGCCAGGAGTGATATTTCCACCGATAGCAGCAGCAGCCTTTCTGTTGGCTGCTGTAGAATTTGGATCTCACCCTTAAGACCAGACTGCAGACACCTTACTCCTGAGGGTCAATAGACATAGTTCACACAGTAGGCTTGTGCAGATATGTTCAGGAAAGTCAGGACATCTCCTCATGCAGGTAACAAACTGAGCTTCCAAAGGGGAGAATGGAGCCTTCTTCCTTCACTGAAATTCTTTGCATACATCCACAGAAGCAGCAGAGAGAGAAGTACTCGCTCACAGATTCTGCCTAAAATCACTGTCAAATGCTGTAGAAGTCTTGAGGTGTTCACCCGGGATGGCTGAGCAAGACCTTGTGCTTACAGAGCTCCCAGGTGCCCGAGTGCACACATCTCCTTTCCTCACGCCCCGAATGCCTGCGAGAGGCTTGTGCCTGTGCCAGGTGCCCGTGCTTGGCCTGGGGAGCTGAGGGACACCTGTGGTCTGTCACAAACGGGTTTTCTAAAGACAGTGTAAGCTGCCCATGCAGATTTTTTGTAATTTATTTCCACATGGTTTTCCACATATAACCGTTATCCACAGCAGTGCAAACTTTCCTCCCCTGCTGTTGTCTGGAAGGCCAAGCCATGTCTTAGTTTGCAGGCATCCAGAGTCTGACTGTAGTACTGCTTTATTTGAACCTTTTGCTTCTGAGAAAGTAATGTGTCTGTCTCGCAAGATTTAAAGGATGGGCAGGCATAAAGTAAATGAAAACAAGTGTTGTCTAGCAAAGCAATAGGCTAACATTCTTGATCATAAACCTGAAAGCATAGTTATAAATAAGAATGTTAAAAAAGGAAGACATGAGATAAAACAAAAGATGTATGTGAAATGTTCTCGCCCTCTTCTAAACTTTTTCTGAGACATCTCTTAGCTCTTATGGCCGAGGGCTAACCAACAGATCCAGGATGCTGCACTGTAGACTAGAATAAATTGTGGGCTCTCCGCACACAATCTCTGTGTTAGAGCTTCTCTAATACTTTAGAGTTGTCAGGATGACAATGTGTACAAATGATATGTCAAAGCAATTCAAGGACCTCCACTTTCTTATTAATCCATTTAGGGAAATCTATTGTATTTGCAGCCTGGGTTGGCTGCAAATGTGCTTGAGACATTATAATGGATATAATGAATGTGCTTGTAATATTGTTCAAGCCTGTCTAGGTTGGACTGTGCAAAGCCCTCTTCATAGGAGAGGTGACTTTTTACAACAGCCATATCCTCCTGCTAATTACATCGCAGTCTCTTTCTGTCCTAGACAGAATGATTCGTAATGTGAACATTTCCTCCTTTTTATAGGAAAATGCAATTTACATATTATGAAAGACACTACCCATACAGCATTTTGGTCTCACAAATACGCTTACAAGAAAAACACATAGCCAGCTCTCTATCTCCCTTAACATTAAAAACATTAAAATGTGACTTAGTATTTTGAGTTCCTTCTTTTCTCCAACTTTTGTCAGAGTTATTGGCAGGACTAATCACATTAAGTCAGACCACCAAATTTAAAGAAACACTCTTCTTACAGAGTCTTTCTGGGTTCCATCCTGAAGTAGCATAATTCCCCATAACTATAAATCCGTAATTTATTACATCAAATTTAGCTGTTGTGGGCAGTTTTGGCCAACCTTTCATGGACCAACTTCAGCAGGAATAGGAGAAACATGAGGTGGGGGAAAGACCAGAGTCATAAAAAAGTTCCAGAATGAAGAGAGGATGGAAAGACAGAGTTGTTTCATTTAGAGAAGTGTTAAATACGAGAGAGCAAGGTGAGTGCAGGCAAAATAAAAAATGGTTTAGGGACCACGTTTCAGACTTCTCCTCTTTGAATTTTCTCATAAAGGAAGAAAAAAGGGAATTGTTCTTGATTACTTACCCAGTAAAACAGATAGGCAGCAGCTGTGAAACTGAGAGTAGTATTTTTCACATGGGGCAAAACTAACCTGTGGGACTCCTGCAGTGAAAAATATACTGAGACCGTAACTTCAGTAGGACTCGGGAGAGGATGGGACTTTTTGGGTGGAGTTAAACTGTACTCCCAGCATCGCCAACAGAAAGAGTGGGAAACACGTGTACTCTGGGGTTAAATCAAATAGGTGACATGGAGGGAGGGAGGCTAATCAGCATCAGTAAAGCACTGATGCACATTCGTGGCTTTAAATATCTACTTAAACCCACTCAGCAAATCACTTTGTAAGCAGATACAGAGCTCTGAAGATGTGCTCAAGTCAGTTGAAGTTGAAGCTTCATTATTTGGTGTTTTGATTATGTGCCTGGGCACTTTTCCATAGTCTGAGGCCTGTAATTGAAACATACTGAGGGGTAATGTCAGCAGCAAGCATACTATCCATGAAATTATAAACCATGCAGTACAGCAGAAAAACCCGTAACACATACATATCAAAAGACGTAACATTTGAAAGCAGTCCTTCCATTGCTACTGCCCTGGCTTCAGCTGATGAAACATCCAGCTTGCTAATATATATGGTTACCACCAGGAATCAGGGCACGTTACTGACATGGGAGATAAAAGTGGATAACTTTCAACATGCTATTTTATGTGATGATGATAATATAAATGATTTTGTGCTATGCTCACTTTCCTTCTTTATTGTGAATCTGAGGCTCAGTTCAAGTTATTCTTGGGATCCATGGCAAATCCCTAAGGCTCCTTCACATTGAAATATATGCTGAGGAGGGAAAGTCTGAAAAGAAAAATGAAAACCACAATAAAATAGGCCCTTGGTTGAGATTAATAATAAACCATTCTGACACAGTCTTATGTCTTATATATTATCCACAGTTGTTTTGCCTTTCACATCCAGGTGTATTTTGACTCGTCCTTCTTATTCAGCTTCTCTCTTACTTAGGCTTTGGATTCTCATCATCTTCCTTAGTGCTGAAAAGCAAAAATTTTTCCTGCAAGCCTGGAGGATCTTCTCTGTTCCCTTTCATCCATCTGTATTATCTGCAGCAGAAGTAGCAGTGATTCTAATTATGGAATTTCTGTAGTCATTAACATTTTATAAATGATCTGTTTCTTCGAGATGGTCCTATTCCAGCAGCAGATAGCCTTGCATTCCCCTCTGTTATTGGCAAATTGTTAAGTATTTGCATTCCGCACCCAGTGGAGTTGCAAAGAACCTCCCTTCCCCCATTTGGTACATTCATGGGTACCACTTTTCGGTTAATCTCTTTTTAAAATGTTCATGTTTGTGTGCGGTATACAAGCAGGCAGTAAAATATCAGGATGTCAGTATCTAAGTGACAAGAGAAGCAGTAATGATTTCTATTTGCTCTTCAGTGCCTTTCACCCCAAAGTTTTTCAAATATTAAAAGAAAACCAAAACCCCAAAACCCTCAGCACTGATCAGGCAGTCACTGGCAGTCATTTTAGGTAGCAATTTCATCATACCAGATGCATTGTACTTATTTTGGGTTGGAAATAAAAAAGAAAGCACAGTTTCTCCAGTTGAAACACAGAAAAACACAGGAGATGAAAATACTTTAATAAACCTCATGCTGAATGGGGTAAAAAGAATGAAAGACAGATAGGAAAGGCAGAACATAATGACCCTGGTTGTTGCCAGTATATAGTGACATCACGCTAACATTTATAACAAGGTCTTCCGTGACCTTGAGTGACTTCCCCTGAAGCAGAGAAAACAATTTTGAAACTACAAACTGTCTGGAAGTGAGACCAGGCTGGCTGAACTTGTAATGCAGCTCTGCACACTGAAATGCAGTCATTTTGCTGAGAATGCAATACAATGTGGTGTCTCTTCAGTTAAAGACCCTTTTTCTGTCCAAAATAATAATAATAAAAAAACAATTAATAGTAGGAGGGGTAAAAATCGCTGTGAAATAAAATATACAGGGTTTTTTTCACTTTGCATGCAATGACCCAGGAAGGGAATGATAGGTGGAAATGGAATATCCACACCACAGGTAAAGGCTTTCTCAATGAATGCAAGCTGCTGAACACTAATTCTAGTGGTATTCAATGATTAGAGCATGTGATGAACACATGACACTACTGTTTAAAGGTGCATTGTTTAAGATTCTCCCTGATTAGCAATAAAATATGACAAAGTTATGTTTGATAAGATATAGGGGAGATAAGGATGTAGTGAGATAAAAACGTATAGCTTGGCTTAATGCTAATGTACTTACAATGATCAGATAGAATGTCATTATCTAGGTGTTGTCTCCATTGAGAAAAAATATTTGTTGGAGCGGTGGTATGATCCTCTACAAGATAAAGAAGGCTGTTTTTTAAGCAAAAGGACTTAAACCAGTCCTCCTGCTTACGGATTTAGACAGTTAGCAGTAAGACATTAACTGGCAGTTAAATTGGGTGAAGCTTGATGTAGGTGGTATAGATTGACTGAAGTGCAAACAGCTTATTTTCTTATCTTTATGTATATTATACTCTGCCAGAGGAGGAAGAGCAGGGTCAGAGCTCTTTAAAATATATAGCATTAACTTAGATGAAGCAGTGACTATTATTATTAATCCTGTTTTGCGTACACTGAAACATAGAAATTAAGGGCCACATTTCATCTAAATGTATTCCTCTAAAAGGTAGAGTTGTAGTTTGGGGGATTTCTCTGCAGTGCTTCTGCAGTTAATGGAAAGAGATTGGCCTAAGGGATCCACATCTGATCCTGTCCAGACAGCAAAAACATTCTTATTTTTTAAAGTAATTTTCAAGCAAATCTTTACACGTCTAAAATAATGAAATGGATGCAGGCTATCTGTGAATATCTGTTTGGATGCTGTTCTGGGCTGAGCTCTGTTGCATTTATCTCAGCAAAGCCAACCTGCACTCCCAACATTTGCCTTGTTAGCATTTCACGTCCTCCCTTTCTGTAGCCTTAATTGCACTAATAAGTTCTGCATGCTTCTGCCTGTCTTCTGCCTTTGGATTGTTCTCTTCAGCTGATGCCCTGTTTGCTTTGTCAGACACAAAAGTATCATTCAAAAAAATGTCTCCCACGGATACGCCTTCTATGACCTTATTTTACACAGTGATTATATGAGTAGCTTTTAAATGTTGGGATGACAAAAACTATTTTGAGCTTCTGGTTCACAAAACCAAGCGTCTTTCCTCCTGTTTGACTGGCAAGAACTTATCTCAAGCTTAGTCATGCAGTGGTCTTAGCTCCTTGTAGATTTAAGGCTGTGTTTTGATTCTTTCATCCATCTCACGCAAGCCTTCCAGGCATGATACTGCTTCTCTACGCACAACCTTCCTTGTTCATCCGAACAATCTGGAAAAGAGCACAAGATAACTTTTTGATGGGAAAAAGAAACCAAGAAAAAGCTTGTCAATTCCCATATACAATCTTGTGCCCGAGGGAGTATATGTTTTTTCAATTAGGGTTTCTAAAGTTCCTTTAAATGCACTAGCTATGCCCTATACGGTGATTAAAGGCTTCAGTGAATAGGGCCTGAGAGGCCTTATAACCTTCCAGTCTCCTATAAATGCATTTGCTTTCTCATTTGCTCTTCTTTTCTTTATGCGTTTGTTGTTACTGTTGTTTTAATCCTCTCTAGAAAGTCAATCCTGGAGAAATGCCATTAGTGGGGGAAAGACTGAGCAAACAGCAAGTCTTATATTTATTTCTGATGAAGCGCTGGCTTATTCCTAGACATGTCTGAAAGAGCCAGAGAGCTTGGACTCAGCTTTATTTTTCAGGTCTCCGTGAGCAACACTCAGTTTGTTTTACATTTTGCACGGGAGATGCTAATGTCCAAGCCAGGTTTAAATTGACACCAAAGAGTTATTTCTTTTCAGTGAGTTACTACATGAAACAGCTATAAGTTATTTGCAAGGTGTTTTATACATAGTTAATCAGAAAAAAATACTTGGCGTTTGTGCTATTTATTTGCATTAGGTGGTATGGGACCTAGATTTATGTTTTGAAGCTGTGAGGAACTGTGTGTTGCATTGTTGAAGGCTTTAGACTGTTCTATGACAGAAAAGCAGTTGAAGAAATATATGCTGCTGCCTGAATTATTACACATTTCTGAATAACAAGGCCCCGGCTGCATTTGCCTCCTGCCTGTAACTGCAATAAAAGGTACTTGTAATTTTAATTACTTAGGGCAAAATTCAAGTGATTTGTTAACATCAACAGAACCCTAGGACAGAATTATAGTAATGTTTTATATACACCTGAGGGAATGCTGGTGGAAATAATATGCAGGATATATATCTGCTTTCCCGCTGCTTCACAGTTCAGTGGAAATTTAACCTGAGATCCAGACCTGCACGTGCTGGGAGCGGGAGGGGGAAGAGGAGCACAAACAGCCACCCCAGGGGGAAAGTTTCATTGTTCCCGATCTCGGGAGAATGGTTCTGCCATCAGTGCAGAGGCTGGAGCCTGCCTAATGGAGATTCAGTACAGTCGAGAGGGAGATGGATAGGCCGTCTCTTGCTCTCAGGTCCCTTATCCTACCATCATCCAAGCATCTCTCCGGTTCCTAGCAAAGATCAGAGCATGCCTCATCCTACTGTAAGTGGCACCAGAAGCTGATGTTCCCCTGGGGTTGTGCTAAGACCATAGGGTACCAGCCAGGAGAACCACAGATGAAGTGCCAGTCTTCTCCCCACTACTCCTACTTCATATCTGTGTGCCATCCAGCGAACGCTCCTGTGGCTGTATCTGGCAGGTTTGCTTTGTGGGAGGGATACAAATCAGCTGGATTCTCCAAAGAATTTGTCCTGGTGGCCGTAGTGAAAGGATCAAATTGCAGCTAAAGAACAAGTTGGACGTCTCTTTGCGCAAGGATACATGTTAACCCCAAACCAACACAATATAGGACAAGGAGCCTCCTTTTAATAGAAATCTGTGCTTTCAGTAGCCTATTTTTTATTCAAGCGGAAAGGAACAGGATCTGCTGAATTCCCACACTCTATCCAAAGCACACATGAACTTTCCTTACAATAGGCAGGTGCTTCAGTTTTTCTCAATTAACCCAATATTATTCTTATTTCTGATTCCAAGTGTGTTTTGTATTTGTGTTCTGATGCTTGCCTGAACTATTGTCCGTCTGTATGTGGTGCATCTTGTCTAGTGGTCTTCTCTTTCCTTCTCTATCTTGTGTATTTCTGCCTAATGCTTTGCCCTCTTTCAACTTTCCTATGGATTCATAGCTTATTGTGACCCTCCCTCCTTCTACTCTATAAGGTAATATTTTTAATTTGTCTACTTTTTAAATTTAGTTCCTTTTTAGCTGTTTTATTGTTACTGTTTTATCAGCAATGACAGTTCCAGTGTTGAGTGCATTGAGTGCAATGGCAAAGTTCCCATTAGTTCAAAAGAAAATCAACTAAGCCATGGGAATGTAAAACCATGTGCATAATCTTATTACAGATATCCCTGGTACTGTTAATTAATGATCTAGATTCATTCCCCAAAAGCATTAACCAAATCCAGTCTAGGAGTTGAGGGATTAATGATAAGCAGCAGCAGGTCTTTATAAAGAGCTGTCTTGTTATTGTGTAAAATACAGGGCTTATATCATAAATGACACATCTTCAGTGCTCACAGCCATTGTCACGTAAGCCTGAAACTTGAAGTTTCTACTCCAGCATTTTAAAAAATCGTCATGCCTATTTTAAGAAAATCTGTACAGATTTAGCAATTACTGCCTAGCAAGAGACAGCAAGAACCCATTATACCTGCTTTCTTCTCGTACTACAAGAGAAAAACAGGCAAGATCCACCAATGGACATTCACGTCCCAAGGAAGATTGTAGAAATCTCTGCTTTTTGCAACAATATGTAAATTGCAAACTCCTAAAAGTTGGCAGGAATCAGGCTGACAAAGAATAAAAGTTGTGTATCATACAGAACCTCCACAAACAGCACACATACCTTGTGCCCGGGGGGGCAGGGGGAAAATAAGATATCTGTAGTAAATTTGTGTGTCCCAGCTAAAAATAGAGAGAAGCATGAGAGCGACTAAGAGAAACCACCACTTTCTCCCTGATCCTTTCCTGACCTCCTTCACAGACCCTCAGGCTGTGGTTCCCCTATGTCTGCTGAAATCAAAGGCAATCTGTTAGACCATCTCATCAATATCTGGTCAGTATGCATGAAATTTTTTAGAGCTAAGCTGATATTAACTGAATTTCCAACCTGAAGAATTAAAAAACCCCATAAGGTTTTTGCTTATTTTAGACTAAATAAATTCATCAAATAGAGAACGTAATGTTACAATCCTGCCTTGTTTATTCAGAGTGTTTCTGTTGGAAAAAAACTTCCAGTTTTCCTCAGTCTCATGACTGTTTTTTGAGGGCTACTACAAACGTAATGTTATAGTCTAAGTAAAAGACTGAATTCAGTGCAAGATATTTGGGGTAGATTATACTCTTTGCTGCCTGGGCATTCATCTGACATGGCTGCAATGAAATCTGTGGAATTATTCTTGTTTTACATTGTTATGAATCTCCTGACTGTATCCATGGTCCTTCATATAAAGTACCGCCTTTCCAAAGGGACAGAGCAGCCCTCCTAACTTTCCAGCCACAACCTCAGGCTCGTTTCCCATCTTTAACCCTGCTCTCTAATCAAAACTCCCATGGCCTTGAAGCAGCCCAAAGGACTTAAAGTTTCTCCATGGTGTTTCCCATGAATATGAGGCAATATACCTTTGCTGTAGGTATTCATCTGGCATTGTATTGCTCAGCAATGCACTTGTGAGGTTAAAATCATTCACTCTATAAAGATATATAAGATTATAAATAAATTTATGAACACGTAGAATATTAAGAGAGGTACTTCTTGGTCTACAAAATGCTGTTTCACTGTTATTTCAAAAACTCAGATTTAGCGTATGAGCCAAAGATTTTAATTATTCTTGCACTAGTGACAAACAGCAGTAACATACATTCACTCTGCACTAGTAATAAATTCATCCTCTTTATTAAGAAAGGGTGATAAATTATAAATAGTAAGCCTGTTAGATATACTCCAAGTGTTTAATAACAATAATGCTTGGCTGTTCTCAGGGCTTTTCAGCACAGGATCTCAAAAGCACTTTAAGGAAGTAGCTAAGTTATGTCCCAGGATACTCATGAGTAACTTGTGGCAGAAACTTAACTCACGCCCTGTGTCACGATAATGGCAGAGCCTAAAATGGACTGGGAGTATCACACTGCCACTGCTCGTAGCACACACCAGTAGGTACTTTTAGATTTTATAATAGGCATTCCCACCCCACCATTCTCTCCCTTTTCCCTTTCCCAGTATCTGAAGGCAGACGTTCTTCTAGGAAGCAGGCTTATATTGCTGTCTCATATTATAATAAAATAGCTGGGGCCCAAGTGTATTAATATCTCCCTTAGTAGCAGTTGAAAGAAGCAAGAGGAGAAGCTCCCAAAAAAGAGAAGTAGCCAGTGGGCTCAAGAAGAAGCAATTAGCCTCTCCAAGAGTGGGAGACTGGAGAGATTAGGATTGCAGGGTAGGGAGGATGTAATTACAAAGTACTTGGCACTAAAAGGTTCATCCTGTATAATGCCTTTTAAATAAAATCTACGCTTGAAGGAGGAACTCAGTGTGCCAAACTGAATGGTCTCTCTGAGGGCAATCAGCACAGCTACTTACTTTAAGCATTTCAGTGAGAGGTCCCAGGAAAATTAACCTGTTGTTTCCAGGGGTCTGACTTGCTGCTTCCCGAGAATTAACACAGAAACCCACTCTGCCGGACCTCTCTTGGAGCTCCTGTAAGGAAGCAAGGCAGAGTTGGAAAATTTGGGGAGAGGATGTGCCTAGGGCATTATTTTTCATCCTCACCTTGAATTTTTCTGGACAAAGCACCCATAGTGTGCACAAGCAGAAACTTAAAATCACAGAGCAAAGGGTAGGAGAGCTGAAGAGGTGCCCAGCTTCTGGACAGCTACAGTGAATTTTGAAGCTGTAAATTGTGAGGTCTAAGACACCTCCAGAAATCCCAGTACTAGCTATTAAGGGTTGTGATGGACATGAACAATAAAAAAAAGAACCCATGGTTGAATGGTTTTTTCTGTTTGTCTGTAACTTTATAAGTGGATGTGGCATTCAGTTCATATTGCAAGCTTCTTAGTATTAGCACTGGGGAGATTTGATAAAGGAAAGACATGAAAGAGGAAAGGAAAAGACAATGCAAAGAAAAAAGAACAAAAGAAATACTGACATAAAAAGTAAGAAGAAAGACAAAGTGCAGAGTATACAGAGGAGAACAGGAAAAATGTAATTATTTAAAGTGTTTAAAATCAGTCTTCCTGGTAAAAGGGCAACACAGGAATTGGTCTGGACCTGCTGGCTCTTATGTATCTTTGGATTTTACATAGGCAGCAATTTTCTTCCTGGCAAATAGCTGGTGAGTTATTTATGTAAGCTGAAACCCTCTCCAGTCCACAGACCACTGGGAGGGCTTACATCCTACCTAATCTTTGGTTCAAGCAGCTGGCAGTAAAACTTAAATTTTACAGACATCGTGATTTTCAATCCCAGAGCCCTGTCCACAAAAAGGGTGACTTGAAGTACAGAACGTATTTGCTCAGAAGTGTCTTTACTGTTACTTTCTGAAAGATCTTTGGATGTCCCTTTTTAATCTCATTTTTTGTTCTTTTCGTGCCTGATACTACTTGGGAGGGCAGTGCAGAGTTCTGTAAATATTCAGGTGAGAATGAGAAAAAAAATGTGATTCTGCCTTCAGTTCTCATGGTCTCTGCTTGTGTGTTTGAGGCTGGGAGCGTATGCTTATTTGCGCAGTCAATTCTGAAAGAACCTTTTCTTTGAGGACAAAAGCTTGCCTCACAGATTGAACTTACTTCTTTTCTTTCTGAGACAGAGTCTGAACAATAGATTTTTTTAGGTTTTAGATTTTTTAGTTCTGTTTTCGTATGTTCCAACTTCAGATTTTTTTCACCCATTTTTTTACGATGCTAGACGTGTGAGCTACTGCCAAACATGGTCTCCTGGCCTTTGCATCTTTACTAGAAGAGTCAGGTCCTCCTAAGCTGGGATGCTACAGCAGTAGAGGTTTAACACAGCTTACACGCTGTTTCTGATGGCAGAAAACATGCACAACTACATTTAAATGCACTTTACATCCAACGCTTTACAAAGGCAACTAGCCAGGAGTGGGCTGGTGGTGAAGAATGTAGAGGTGATGCCCAGTTGTTTTTAATACTGTATGTATCCTAGATAATGAGAGGGTTAAGAAATAGTTGTTACTGAATTGTTGATATTGATGGCATAATGATGTATTTTGTATGATTTGGGGTCATTAAGGTCTCGTAGTTAGACAGTGTCCCATATGCAAATATGCAAGGAAAAGCAATTGCCTGATAAACCCAGGAGGGTCATTAGAAAAAACTGCCAGGCTGTTAGGATATGAGAACACGACTTTTTCGTCTCCAGCCACAACTGCACAGGGAACTGCTAGCTTTGGGAATCGACATTTGAAATGCCTAAAAAGTGACAAGAGACAGAAGGAGGGTTGGTGGAGTTGTCACGAGCAGCTAGCGAAGAGCAGCTTCTACCAGGCAAAACTGTTGAGCCGGCTGGAGTTCCCAGGGAATGACAAACTGCAGGAAGACAAATGGGCATCTTAAGTGTTTTACTGGTTTGTTTCTTTTCAGTTTCTCCTGTGTTCCCACCACTAATATCAAGAAATGCTATCTATTTTAGGTAGTCTGATTGCTGTATTTCATTATAGGTCACAGATCCTAAAGGTAAACCTTGCAGGTGGCCTCACCGAACAATCACAGATGCCGCATTTTGGACCTGAGCCACCTGGTCCAAAAGTGGGCAGTTCGCTTAAACTGAGGCAAAAGTAGAGAGGCAAAAGTAGAGAGGCAAAGGTATAGAGCCAGTCCGCTGAAGGAGCTACGTGGGCATCATGTAATTGTGACAAGAGCCATGCAAATTTGCATTGTATTCATGGGCCGTTCACCTTTAAACACCTGTTCTCAATCTACTGTCGGTCGTGGGAGACCCAGTGGCCTTCAGAAAATGAATAGTCTCTGTCATATTTCTCCTGCATGTCCATTTTTGAGAAAGTATTGCCCTGGGCTAATACCAGTGTTCATTTCCCCTGTGTTGCCAAAGACAATGAATAGTGAGACGGAGAGGCTTTGGGATGCCCTAGACCCCCGGCAGTGTCAGACAGGTCTGAAGCAGCTTGGCAAACATCTGATTCCCTTGTAAATGTAAGGCTTCGTTCACAAAACTTCACAATCCCATGCCTGCCCGTGGGCACTGAATTAACTTTTCTTTAAAATTCAAAGTAACATAAAAATTGACAAAATGTTTCCCTCCAAAACATGGTTAAGACATGAATGTTTCCTGTCAAAATCCTAAAGCACAAGTCTGAAAATTAAAGTTATACAGTCCAGTGTTGAAATTCTGAGACTTAAACTAGCTTTTTCTCTTACATTTTGTGGAATTCACCAGTATTATTTGAAATGCAGCTGTTCTTTATGGACAAAACCAGGAGAGCTTCTCAGAAAATATTGGAAACAGTTAATATTTTATGAGATTTGGAAATGAAACTCATCAGTGCTGTCTCCTCCAGTAAAACTTACAGCAGTTATAAACAGAAGGTTAAAAAACCCGTGAGGAAGATATTCTCACCAGGACTTTGCCTCCGTGTCTAGGAACTATTGGATATATGGTCATATATACAATCTGCAGCTTTTATGGACACCTCAGATTTGACTGTTATCTGTAGCACTGTATATCTGATCAAATTTGAAGAGAAGGCATTCAGCCATAGCAGTAATCTGTAGCAGTCTCTGTTCAGTGCAGGCTGGTGAACACCTCTAGCCAGACAGGTTTTAATCCTTCCTCTTCCTCTTCATGTCTTGTGAATTCAAGACATGATACTGAAAGTAACTGAACTGTTTTGGAATAGGGAAGATTGGAAAGACGTTGTCCTTACAGCTAGGCTAATATTGCAGAGAGTCTGTGTGTAAATTTGACAAACATGTGAATTTGTTCTGAGTGGATGTTGTGAATGTAGGAGGCATGCAAACAGAGTAGTGGTGGACGGTCACCAGGCAGCGCATCTAAATGCAGATTTCAGAATGATTTCAGGACAGCAAACATCAGTTCCAAAATAGCTCTTATTTGTGTTGGAAATGTGCTTTTGACATCTATGGTTTTTTAGTTGAGAAATAAAGACAGCGTAGAAAGTTATTAGATGGTAGTCAAACAAAACTAACACAGCAGTCAAGTAGAACAAGCTCCTCACAAACAGACCAATAATTATTTGTGGAGAATATCACCAAATCACTTCATGATCTGTTCCTGACAGATTGTGGGCAGCGTACATTTCGTGCATGTATTTGACTCCTGGCAGATGAATTCATTCTGGCATGAGATGGAGCCTATTAGGAAATTGGCTACACAAGTAAAAGTCCACACTCCATTTCCTTTAGGGTTGCTAAGCACAACAATTATTGCCCTCAGTGGTAAGGCAAGCACTTAAATTAATAAATGTCCTATTAATGAGTTTACTAAACACGAAAATGTCTGAACTGGAAAAATACCAACTGTGCATGTTACCAACTGGGCGTGTGTTTCATGTTGGTTAAACAAACTAGCTAATAGGATAAAAGTCAAAGCTTGTAGCACACATAACTACGAGAACTTAGTTTTGTCTTCAATCTACCTTTCTATGTGAATAAGAAATCTTTCAGAAAAGTGGTGATGATAGATGAGCTTAAAAGCAGTATGATGCTGGGTGTTAGCACACTCATATATAGGTTTATGTGTAAAAAACCCAAGCCAACAACTATAATTTCTTGATCTAAAATGAAGAAGGGTAGCTGACTGTAACAAAACCAGTTCCATCAAACTACAGATTCTACAAATTCTTCAAACTGGGCAAATTCTAACTATCTCATCCTGGATTTTTAATCCGATCTTGCCTTTTTCACATGAAGCATCCTTGCTCTTGATTGGAAATGAAAGTCTGCTTTCTCCAGTTTTCAAGCTTTGAGAGTTTCCTCTCCGCATTTGTAAGGTCTCTGCAGCCCAGACATCCACCAGCTTCTCCTCCGTTGCCTCTTGAATACGGGAGTGGTGTTGTAAAGGAAAAAAGCCATAAATTTGACTTGAAATTTTACCCTGAGTGCATCAGTTTTGCATTGCTTATACTGTAGGATGCTTACTGTAAATTAAATTAAATGTGATCCAGCAGCAAATGTGTTAAGGCTTAGGGAGGTGGGGAGGCTGCGGCGTGATACAAGTTACAGAAAGTAACAAGCCTGCTGCCAAGTGCTGCTCTCGCTGTAGAGCCCTTGGAACGCAGTCTTCAGGCACCCTAGTCTTCATTAAACACAACTTTTTGTCATTGTGATAGGTGGCTGATCTTTTTACACACAGTGTAAGACAGGGACCTAGTGTGGATCTCTGGTGTAAGTGTGTGCACCTGTAAGGGCAGCAAGAGAAATCAGAGACTGACGGAGTTAAAATGCTCTGGGATCAGGGTCGAGCAGAGCCGCATCAGACTGCATCGGCCCCAGTTAGCTATACTTCACACACGCATTGGGCAAAAGATTTCCAAAAGCCTGCAACTGGTTGGATGTCCTGTCCCCAGTTTGAAACCAGTCTTAGTTGGATACTAATAGTCCTCGGTGCCGTTGAAAGCTTCTCTGGGGTGACTAAACTGAACACCAAGGAGAGGAGTCTTGAGTGCTGTGGTCATGCAAGGCATCGTCAGAGGAGGAAGGAGGACAGGAGGTTTGAAGGCTTAGATGCCTCCTAGCTCTCTCGCAGCACCAGCTGGCAGCGGAGTGCCAGTCTCTGCTAAGCAGGGCACTTGGACACCACCCTCATCGAGGCAAGCAGAGCTCCAGCCAGCTGCAGGAGATAGTTACTGCCATACAAGTCTTTGACGTTTGGAGTTCTAGGCTTAAATAAAACATTGCAAGCCTGAAACATGTTAACAACTCTACGAATCCTGCAATATGAAATATATGCAGAGTTAAAATAACATGCCGTCAAAAAAACCCAACTTGTCTTGTTTTCAAATTGATTCTCTAGGTGAGCAGCACCATTCTCCAAGTAAAATAATGTACTTACTGTGTCTCTCCTTTAAAAAATAAGAAGGCATAAACTTTGCAGAAAGGAAAGAGTATAAGTGCCCAGCCAGAAAGACTTTTTAATAAATATCCTTTTAATTCTTATGAACGTCCCATTGATTACAGGGTAATAGCCAGTAGAGAAGTCTGATTGTCCTGCCTTGCGCAGCCATTTACCTCTAGGAAAAGAAGGTTAAATTTGGATGTAAAATGCTGATTTATTAGTTTCCTGCTTACATAGCAGAGGCTCAGATGATCCTGGAAGCTAAGCTCAGAGCAGAAGCCAGCCAGGGTCATCCAGGTTCTGTTCCTCATTGATGTTACTTGGTCATCTGAATCTGAGGGAGTTGCTTACGTCCTGTGGCTGTATTTTACCCACCCGCGAGCCTGAAGTTTCTTCACAGAGGCAGTGTAAAATGAATTAATATTTTATAATGTGCTTTGAAATCCTCAGATAAAAGGCACTGCAACATTGCAGAATATTTCATGGACAGAACCATGCAAGATGAGATCCGCCTCTTTTTATGTAACTTCTTTCAAAGATCAGAAACTAATTGGACTCGGAGATGAAATGGTGCAGTGAAACAAGATGGACCTACGGTTCCCAACATGCCTATGATCTGTAACATCACAGGAAGCTTAATGGATCGGATAATTATACTAAGAAGGCCTGGAAATCACCATGAAAGCCAGGGGTTTTTTTTCATTTGACCAAGCCGAGCTTTTGTGGTCTTAGCACTGAGCACATGAATATACTCTCCAGAAGGCTCACTTTGAAAGGAGCCTAATGATGTTTTTTATAAAGCTCATCCCAAAGGCTGACGCGGAAGAGGCATAGGAAATGCAAACCACCCCTGAGCTTCATCAGACTGCAGATCACCAGATGAGACCTGTGCAAACTAACAGTCCGGATCTGACCCACCAAGAAAGCTCGCCTCTTAAATATGTAAGAGGTGTGCAGACGGCACAAGTAAGGTGGTGTTTTCCCACGGTTTGCTAACAGTCTGTCGGGGCTGCTTTTCAATAGCTAGTATTTATATAATTAACAAATATTTTGGAATGTTTGTGGAGTATTGATGGCTGCCCTGTCTTGTTTGCAAAGTACACTCATTTTAATTTGACCAAATCTTAAGAAATGTTGAGTATTTGCGTCTTTGCTGACGCATCTCATATCTGAACCTGGTAAATGGGCCAAGTATTTTCATACGCACAGAAGAAAGCACTAGGAGTAAAGGGTGCCGAGCTCACCGTGCTCAGCATCTTGTGAAAGCTGATTCTTTGCTTATAGCGATAGAATCTTTCTTACGTGTTTCGTATTTATTCATTAGAAGCTGTTCTCTCCTGGATCCCCTTGCATTAAGTCTTGTTAATTAATACCAGTTAGACTTTTGCAGATCAACAGAAGGGTAAACCTACCACACATTGTTGGTATGTCATGACTGGGGGTCTTAAAATCTTTTTTTTTGGGGGGGACTGGGGGAAGTAGCAACCATAAAAAGTTGCTACATACAAGCAGCATCCAGTTGTGAAATACCACATTCTATCTAACTTGTGTGTAGGTATGGAGGTGTTTTGTTTCATGCCTCAAAAAGAAGTTGGTAAGCTGTGTTAAGAAAGCTGTAGAGTATGCTACTGCAAGTATTGGAATATTATTGATAAATCAATGGTGTATCCTCGTCCTGAACGCTGCGTCTAATTTTGGTCTCCCTCTTAGAAAGGACACAGCGGGAACAGAAAGGCTGTGGAAAGGATGGTAGAAATGACTAAAGGCACGGGTGAAAATCGACCCAGAATAGTGAAGGAGAATAAAGGAGGGATGCAATGCGGGCAAATAAAAGAAATGGCTTGGAGAGTGTAAATTATCCTTTCCCGTAAGACAGTAAGAAGGGATCGAAGCAGACCACGAAAAGCCAGGAGCCCTTTTCGTGCGGTGCAGTAGCCCAGCGCCCGCAGAAATCGCCGGGGCCGGGAGCCCGGCCCGCTCCGGGGAGCGCTGGCACAGCAGCGGGGAGCAGGAGCGGCGGCCGCAGCCGCATTACGGTCCGGGCTCCCTGCGTGCTCTGCCGGAGCGGTGCCCGGGAAGGCGCCCGCGGCCCCGGAGCAGGCACGCCGCGGACTGGCGCCCCGAGGCCGGACCGCGGGGCGGGCGCCGCCCGGGGACTCCGCAGCGCCCCTCGCCGCGGCGTCCGGGCGCCACCCCGCCTCGACCCGGGGGGCGGCCCCGGGAGCCCTGGGGGGCGGGCGGGGGGGGCCGTGCCGGTGACGTCGGGTTTGCAGCAGCCCCGAGCGGCAGCGGGCGGGCGGGCGAGCCCCAGCCCCCGCCGCCGCCGCCGCCGCCGCCGCCGCCCGGTGCTGCGGCAGAGGGCGGCGGGCCGGGAGCCGTACCGGGGGAGCGCCGCCGAGGAGGGCTCCGGCGGCGCCAGGATGTAGGCGCGGGGCGGCGGGGAGCTGCCGCCGGCGACGGGCTCGCCATGAAGAAGCACTCGGCCAGGGTGGCCCCCCTCAGCGCCTGCAACAGCCCCGTCCTCACCCTCACCAAAGTGGAAGGTAAACGACGACGCTGGGAGCGGGACGGGGGTACCGCCACGGGGGTATCCCGGGGAGACCGGGTACCGCCTCGGGGGATGCTCCGGGGCCACCGCGTACCGCCACGGGGGATGCTCCGGGGAGACTGGGTGCCGCGGCAGGGGATGCTCCGGGGCGATCGGCTGCGGTGCCGGGGCGATGCCCGGCGGCGGCGGGGGAGCTGCGCGGCCCGTGGGCGGGCGGCGGGGACCCCCGCCGCCCGCCCACGGGCCGCGCAGCTCCCCCGCCGCCGGGCATCGCCGGCGCCCACCCCCGCCCCGCTCCGCTCCGGCTCTTTCCTCCCCCACGCTCCAGAGGCAGAGCTCTTCTCCTGGAGCAGCCCTCGGGGCCCGGGAGCGACCTCCAAGCCCCCGGGCAAGTACTTGCCAGGCGAGACCCCCGGCAGGAGGGAGGGAGGATGCTGGACAGATTTGACCCCCGATGGGAGGGACACAGCCCTGTGCCCCAACCATCTGTCCTCACCTCTGGTGGCCAGTCCAGCTGCATGGTAGCGGTGGGGTTGGGGCTCTGTGCCCAGGAGGGACATTAGGAGCCCAACAGCAGAAGGGGGTTGGCAGACCTTCAGGGACCACAGGGGCCTTTGGAGACTTTCAGGGTCCGTGGTTGGGGACCTTGAAGAGGGCAGTGATGTGCTCAGGAGGGTCTCACAGAGAGCTCTGAAGCTCTGGGCATAGCCCGTGGCGAGGTCTAGGGTGAGGAGCTGTGATCCTGGGCAGAAACCTGTAGGCCATGTCCTAGAGAGGCAGAGCAGGTGAGATGGAGGGGGTGATGCGGAGGCAGGAGGAACAGAAGGAGGGTGCAGGTTGGGAAGAGGAGCCCACCTGAGGGGTGGATACGGAGCTCAGTTCCTGAAGGAAGGGCAAGGAGGAAGCCACTGGTTTGGGGGATCCACTGGGGGATGTGGGAGTTGGTTGAGAGAATGGGGTTGGCGAGAGGGGGAAGATTGGCTGAGAGGAACGGAGGGAGGAGAGGCAGAAAGGGATGAGCAAGATGAGGCAAAGAGGAAGAACAACTCAAAAAAGGGAATGATTCAACAGTAAGCGGTAAAATATGAATGTGAGACTCCAGAGAAAGCTCATGAAGAAGGAAAAAAAGTAATACTGAAAAAATGAGCAACAAAGAAAGGAAAAGAAAAAATGGTAGCAATAGCTCTGTGGAGGAGAAAGTGAGAAAATGCAGAAACGCCCAAGAGGGGGAAAGGAACTAAAATCAGCAAGTAAAAGTGGAAAATAATCAGGAGTACCTGAAGGTTGTTATTTCAGTTCATGGAGAATACAGCTCTTGCATTCCCCCAACATAAAAACCACCTGCTGTAGAGATCGGAAAAGGGATCTCAGTTCTCTGACCGAAAGAAGAGCATGCCTGATCTTCATTACACTATAATTAGAATTTTACAAAGCCCTTGGAGTTAGCCCCGTGCACAGTAGAGTGTTTCTGTCAAGGTTTGCATTAGAGGCTTCTCTGGGCAGGGAGCATGTCTCCATTTCTTTGGTGCACTGCACATGCTTTATGAATCATAAATAATAATAACCCACCAGGTTCCAGCTTTGAAATGTGGGTCATCTCATTCCTCTTCTACCAGTTCAAATACAGTTTATTACCTACCTTATATAGAAACAGAAGCAGCGCAATCTTTCCCTGTGCCATAAAATCGAATCCTTTCAAGCGTTTCCATGTCTGCTCTGCATACCAGCTCTCAGATACCCTATCGCTGCCCACCAGGGACTTTGCTGACCTAGTTGGACTTTTCCTTCTTTACTTCACATTCTTTTTTTCCTTTATAATCAATGGCAAAATCTAAATTGCCTTGATGGCATATGATAGGGCCCAGAGGTTGTACAGAGGCAGGTAAGAGTTTCCTTTGCTGTTCGCTTCCTTTTAATGAAACAGACTGGCTTTGTTTGAGGGCTTCTCTTTCCAAATCAATTGACAGCATTTCCTTTCAGACTACCATTGACTAATTTTGCCAGCTGTTGTTTAGAGCCATATGAAAAAGCCAAGATGTAGTTATAGGCAAAAATAAAGTGTGGCAGTGGGCATACTGTGGACTACTTGCTTCCCTTGGTCTGGCTGCTGTACCTCTAGCAAAGGTTTGCCTTCCTAAAGTTCTTTGGTAGCCCAAGTCCCGTGCAAAGGCATACCCAATGCTGCAAGAACAAGACAGCAAAAACTTTCCTCTGCTTCGTAGTTATGATTATCTTCTCCCCTATCAACCACCATCAAAGCATTTCAAGGATCTTTGGCAGAACCACTAGGAATATGTTTCATTCGAGGATAGTTAGCCAAGAGGAGCCTTTCATTGATATGCATTGCTGCAAAGCCTTCCAGCATTCCCTCTATTTTCCTGTCGGTGCAGTAGCTTCTTCGCTTTAAAAGGGAGATAAGGACTTTGCGCGCCTTCAGAAGCGTGACTGCCATTTCGAATTATTTCAGAGATTGAATCATCAGTATGCACTGAGCCTGCTGTACCAGCACTTTTCAAGACAACTGTATCTACATGCATCACTCAGGCAGGCAGTAACCATACCATGTGTTTTCTGTGCCTGGTACCATTGCACACACTTCATATTTTGAGAAAAGTAGGCTCAGTGCCTGCTTTGTGCTTGTCCATCTCTCCGTTGTTGTTTTTCTCACCAGTTTCCATCTGTGCTGCAGTGGCCATTCCTCTCAGACCGGTCAATTGGCTGGTTTCTCCCTATTTGTACCTGAAAGCACAGTGTACTTTGAGGACTGACTTCCCTTCCATGGGAAGGTGAATATTTCCATCCCCTCTCCGCATCTTGGGGTCTTCCCGAGACAGGTGACATCAACTTTCATGAGCAGCTGGAGGACAATCACCTTGCCAGAGAAAAGCCATTCTCCACTTAATTAGCCCCTACTTAGAGCTACTTATTCCCAGGCTTCCAGCACCAAAGAAATGGTATTGCAGCCTCCCCAATAGCAGTTTCCTCTGCACGGTCAGGAAGAGTGACTGGTGGTATTCAAAGTTGCTTATAATGCAAATGATACTTCTCTGCTTTCATTTATTACATGTAAATATCTAAACTGAGTTGATGTGGAACCAGATTCTCCCACATGCTCAGCTGGAGTAACCTTGTCTCCATCACTGGATTTGCAGGGAATTTGTACAAGTGCAAATGAGAAATTAATTTGGCCTTTAATATATTGCATGCCTGCAGGGAATTCACCACAAGTGTATCAGCACTGTAATCACTTTAATAATAAATCTTTTTCAGTTCTTTAGCAAGCACAAACTGAAGATCCCCAGCAAAAACTTTGATGAGTGGCAGTCTGCTTCCTTAAGATATACAGTTCTTATTATCTTCATTTTGCAGATGGGGCAGCCGAGAAACTGCAGAATGAAGCAACTTGTCTAAAAACAAGCAGCACATCTTTTCACAGAGCAGGCGAGAAAAGACTTACAATAGATATGAATAGATCCCCAAACTTCCCACACATGTGTTCTGGCCATGGGATGGCACTTCCACAAATGGATGCGACAGAAGTGTGAGAGAACTCCTTTTACTGAAGTCAATGACTTCAGGTTCCTACTAAGACTTCCTTTTTGGGAAATAAGCTGAAACGCTGCATAAATATATCTCCGGATAAATACTGTGTAACTATTAGCAGTGTTCTGCTGGTGGCATCTAAAGGTTTTGGTAGTCAGGCAGCACTTGTTTGTACTTGGAGCACTAGGACAGACCCTGTGAAAATTTCACCCAGGAGTTGGCATTTGTAGAAGCAAGAATTGTGCCCACTGGTCTTTTTTATGTGAGGACTGTACGTTACAGAAATATGCAGTGCTCGTGCGTTCTAGAAGACAGAAGCAGCTGGAGAGCAGGAGAGGCCGGTTGTTCGGTGGCTCAGCCAGGGCTGTGGGTTTGTGGCCCAGCCGGGGCTTGTGTGTGCTTCCCCACTGAAGTGGCCTCCGCAAGGAATGCGTGCTGGCTTCTGCGGGGAGTAATTTACAAAATGTTCGCTGTTGATCAGCCTGTCTTCCTGCACAGAAGACAGTCTTAGATGTGAACATTCACGATCAGGGCAGAGACCATCAAACCCACCTTGTGCTTGCTCCATAGTTGTGGTAGCAGCTTTTGCTCACTCCTGACCGGAGCTGGGATGGAGTGGATGATCTAGGGGGGGGAAGGTAATGGTAACAAGCTTGCGCGCAGCTACCAGAATGAATGGGGGTGTAAATTTGCTGTGTACCTGCTTCTCTATGGTACCTGCCAGCACGCGCTCTGTTATTACAGGGTAAAGTCAATGTGACTTACTCCCCTGATGGAAAAGCGGTCCCCTCTTCCATGTTTACATGTGGGTACTGAGTATTAAGTGCACATAGGCAGTAATTACACTCTGGCTTTGCCCCAGGGCAACTTTTGCCCAATTTTCCTATTCCTTGCAGTATTTTCAGTTAACACAACAGCGTATTTGAGCAGATATCCAAGATCTTGTTCCAAAGGCGTGAGGAGTTTCTTGTTGCATAACACCTGGCTCCCTTCCCAAATGGCACCGTGCTTTCTTAGGCTTTAAACAGCCTCAAAATGAGCTGCTCTTAGCTGTGCTAGGCTTACTCACTGGGGATTCCCACCAGCTCATCTTTGATCGTGTCCCACTGGTTATTTGGTATACCATCTCGCCTGTGCAAACTCATAAGCTATAGGTTTGGAGGTGACTCATTACTTCTGCACTGTATGTCCCCTCCCCAAATGATACAAAAATAAAATGAGGCCATTTTGATGCTACTAAACTAATGCCAGAGCAGGAGCTTTAATGCATCACGAAGCAGAAAGAGAAGTTATTAAAGATTTATCCAAGCTTCCTTACTTTAGTGGCTGAAATGAGCCAATATGTACACACTATGGACAAACAATAGTTTCATTTACAGTGACAGAATTTAGGAATAACAGCAACCATTGGATCATCTTCTCAGACCTTCTGTACATCACAGGCCATTACATTTCACCCACTTATCTCTAAATGAAGCAAGGTGCATTTTCTAGTAATCTTGAATCAATTTAGGCATTTGCTCTCAAAAAATAAGCAGATTACTAATCCATCTATTTAATTACAGATTTCTCCCATGAGAAGTTGGAACAAGAAGTAGTAAAAAAAAATATTAAGTCACTAGAATGCATCATTCATCGTCTCCTATTTTAATTTTATAATTCTTGTAAAAGAATAGATCATCATAGATCATAGACTATTTCAGTTGGAAGGGACCTAAAATGATCATCTAGTCCAACTGCCTGACCACTTCAGGGCTGACCAAAAGTTAAAGCATGTTATTAAGGGCGTTGTCCAAATGCCTCTTAAACACTGACAGGCTTGGGACACCGACCACCTCTCTAGGAAGCCTGTTCCAGTGTTTGACCACTCTCTCAGTAAAGAAATGCTTCCTAATGCCCAGTCTAAACCTCCCCTGGCGCAGCTTTCAACCATTCCCATGCGTCCTATTGCTGGGTACCAGGGAGAAGAGATCAGCACCTCCCTCTCCACGTCCCCTCCTCAGGAAGCTGTAGAGAGCAATGAGGTCTCCCCTCAGCCTACTCCTCTCCAAACTAGACAAGCCCAAAGCCCTTAGCCACTGCTCATAGGACATGCCTTCCAGCCCTTGCACCAGCTTTGTTGCCCTCCTCTGGATGCAGTCAGGGACCTTCACATCCTTCTTAAATTGTGGGGCCCAGAACTTGCTGTACTCATAGTACTTGAGGAGAGGTTGTATTCAACCAGCGCTGAATACAGCAGGATGATCACCTCTTTTGACCGGCTGGTTATGCCATGTTTGATGCACCCCAGGATGCGGTTTGCCCTCTTGGCTGCCAGAAATTTTGTCCCTTTCCTAATGGTTGACTATTGTAGACAGCAGGATTTGTAGCAAAGGAGCAGTTCAGTATAAGAGCCAGAGTTCAGAAAAGACTAGTAGTTCAACATGAAAGTCTGTGATAGCTCAACATGTATTCCCCAGCAATTTGACAGTTATAAACCTCATATATAGCATTATTTGTGTTGTAGCTTTGCTAGCACATTATACTCAGCACAGCACTTATATAGGAAGCAGCTTCCTCCACTTGACTGGAGTACCATCGGCAACCTTTAGTCCACAGCCCAGTTAATTTTTGTTGATTCTAAACCATGAGATGCCACTGCAGACCTGGATAGCATCCTGCGGAAGCAGGAATTTGGCAAGTAAAAGAGTAGATTTACTTTGTAATCTTCACTGAGTTTTGCTGACAGCCACTGCAGCAGAAGATCAAAGGCAACAGGAAAGAAGACATTTTTAGCAGTGCAGAGCTGGCTTGCTTTTAGGCAGAGCTGCCTACCAAATGTGTTGGCACCATGTATTGGAGAAGCCAGGTACCACCTCTGATGTTAACTGCCCGGTTTCAGGAGCTTGGATCCACTCTACCTGGACATAATGCAGGGGTACCTAGCCTGGAAATTTTGTGAATCCTACTCAAGGCATGATTTCGCCATGGGATCTAGCACCCTTTGGTTATACAAAAGTTATATGTTGACTCTTCTTGAAGTAATAGCTGAAGCAAAAATACATTTTGCTCAATATCACTATTTCTGGCCAAAATCGTCCTCAAACAACAACAAAAAAGTGAGCCCCGTAAACCTTGTAATTCAGTCATGGAGAATACAGAAGTGAGGAAGTATGATCTAGAAATGCCTGTTCCACAATCACCTCAAATTCCCTAGTGCAAGTCTCAGCAAGACTTGCATTTGTAGCTGAAAAAGGCATGAGTCTGTCTTCTGTAGCTGATTGAAACAAGTGAGGAATAGCAGGCTGCAGAAGCCTTTCTCGCTGAAAAGAGGAAGAGGCAAGTATCAGAGAGAAAATAGAAACTAGAATTTTTGCATGTAATGTATTTTTGCTCGGAGTTATACTGAGTGCCTTGGTGCCAGCATGGGTCTAGCCAAACCTAGCTTTGTTATTAAAGGAGACCCAGCTTTTGCTGATCTTGCTGGTGAGAGGTGAGGAGGCATCCTCTTCTTTCTTCTGGTAGATCCTTGAGCAGCAAATCATGTGGGACTTCTCTGGATATATGTATGTTACTCCAACCACTGTGAGCACACTCAAGTCCATGTCAAGTCCACTCTAATATATGGTTATTGGTTGACAGAGAACGGATACTCCAACTGTCTTGTTCTGAACTTAGGACCTAAAAAAAGCATTGTGTTTGAGGTTCAATAGCAGGTTAACCCTTTAGCTTCTAAAAGAACAATCCATTGGAGTTAGAATTCAGCATGCAGGAAACCAACGGGCTATAGCAAAATCTTCTGTCTAAAACTGTGTTTACTTGAAAGCCAAGCAGCTCTGAATTTTGGAAAGCCCCATAAGGGAGAAAGAACATCACCTGGGTTTTGATAAAATACAGCTAGCGTAGCCTCCACAGTTAACATGAATTCACTTACCTCTTAAGATAATGCCTGTATATATGTACTGATATAAATGTGCTATTTGTGTTAGTATAAGTAGTTGAATTCCCTTGGAGATAAAACTATTACTCAAGAAAGATGTGTGGCGCTCAAACACGTGGCTAATTAATACAGTAGTTGCCTGCAGAGAATCCAGTTTGTTTCTTTCACCAGAACAGACAATCATCTCTCAAACCTTTGTTCAGGGTGAAATTTGCACAAACTCTGATTAAAATTTGCCCAGAATACAGTTTTGGTCATAGCTCATTTTCGTTCTAATGGAAGTTCTGCTTCCACAGAGATGCTGGTCTCTTCAAAGTCAATGGCGAAACTCCCAGTGACGTCGCCAGGTAGCTCACTGTAAGCTTCAGTCCAATTTTTATTCAAGAAAGGAATGCAGAATAATGAGAAAAAAAAAATCTCTTTTTCCTTATTATCAAGAATATGTATCTCATAATCAGGTTTATTCTTTACGTGCTTTTATGGCTGTTACTTTCCAGTATCACAATGCCGATACTGTAATAAGCGCCCAGTATCTTCCATTTTCACTCTGGACTCCAGTTATGCATTCTGATTAATAATAAAAAGGACAGTATTTAGGGGAACTCCACACCCCACAATATGGAATGTCATATTTTAATAAGGCCCATTTGAGTGCAGCACTTTTAATAGAATTTCTAAGCAGTTGCCTCTGAAGATAAATTAAATGGATTAAAGTCCAAATTGCTGCAGTATGGAGTTGATAATTTTTCAGCTCTCTCTGGATCAGTAACAGGAATTAGAATATATATTTTGCAGGAAGCCTTGCTGGAGTATTTGACAGAGGAAGAAAGAAATATGTATGCTAAGGAGGAGAATTTAGCATATCTTCCACAAATGTGTGCAGATTATTTAATTCCAACTCTTAGTAAGCTTAGGTATAATATCTAGCACAGGATAAAACAGGAATTAATATATGATAACCATTAGTGATAGAAAATGCTATATCTGTAAGGCGTACTTCAGGATTTGGGAGTACCTGTTACAAGAAACTTATGCCTATTTGGTACAAGTTAAGCTATATGGATGATCTGGTGGTATCAGTGATACGGGACAGATTTCCACAGACAAGAGGACAGGAGAATCACCTTGTTTGCCTGTGAGCTAATAGACCTATTTCCTACCCTGTTGAAATTAAGGTGAGATGATCAGATAAGGTCGAATATCCTGCATAGATTATTAAAAGTGTTATTAAAGTAACACTTTATTTTGTATAATTAGTTAATTTATATTATGAATTCCAATAGCAAAAGAGGGTCTGAACTCAGACTGCATTCATCTTGCTTTGAATCTGTGTTCATGCAGTTTTCCCCGTTTCCAGATACCTACGTCCTTTATTCTGTAGCCTCAAGCAAATTCAGACCTTCTGACCTAATAGGTTAATATCGTGGTTTTGTTCTTTAAAATAACCCCTACTGTGGATTCTTAAACTATCTGCTGTATTGATTTATTCTTAATTTAGTCATGCCATTCCATGATCAAATTAAGTAAAATTATTTTAATCTGTTCCTGTAAAAGCAAAGTATTTAAAAGTGCTTTAAGAATTTAAGAAAGTACTTTAAGCTTCTACAGTTTCCCCAAAAAATCTATATGTGCAATGCTATTTTGACCAAATATTCTCATTTAAAAACTGATTTAATAAAGGTTTATGAGGTTTTGTCATTTTTCAATTACGATACATTAATTGGTATTTATTAAAAAATATAATACTGGTCTGTTAGACCTTCAGCACTGACCATGGTTGGAAAGTTGGGGAAATGTGCAGAGACAAACCCCAAGTCATTGCAGCGCTAAGCGTTGTAGTCCCACGGGGACTCACGGCTTCCCCGTAGGAACCCAAGGGCAATTTCCTCAAAAATCACATGCACAGCCACCATACGGGGCCCGACCAAAGGTCCATCTGGTCCTGTCTCTAGCTCAGTGGAATTGATCGGGAAGGTGTATTTTCTCGCTTGAGATGCGTCTCTCGCAGTGTGGGTGTGCTGACAGCTGCAGTTTCCCCAGATGTAGGAAACAACTTTTTTCTCTGTTTTCTGCTTTGTTCCTAGTAATTTTGGGCAGTTATTTTGCTTCTTTGGCTGCTCCTGAGCACTGAGTTGCCCTTTTTGTGGAGCAGCCTGTGAAGAGCTCAGGATCCCCGGTGGCAACGGCCAGAGCCCATCGCTGCGTGCGCAGCAAGTGAATTGTTTACTCCCAGCTGTACCTCTTTATCGGCACACTTCTCCATCTGCCAATTTACGATCCAGTCGCATAGCCTGTCATCCCTCGCAGCTGGCCCTTAGCCCTCCTGACCTGCCTAACTTCGTGTCGTTAGGAAACTGTCACCTCATCGCTCGCCCCCTTGTTGACGTTACCCATGGTTATGGTGAAGAGTGCGGGTCCCACAGCAGACCTCCGCAGAGCTTCAGCTACTCCCCTCATTGCTGTATTTACTCCTCACTGACTTCCTATCTTGTACTGCGTCTTTTATCCATTCCAGCACCTTCCCTGGCCGCTTGTTTTCTGTAAGGGCCTTTGGAGTGGGGTTTTGTCAGAAGCCTCTTAAAAGCCTAGAAAGAGAAAGTGCATGTCCTTTGTCAATGTGCCTGTTGACCCCTGCCAAAGGGCAGCGGTGAGGCTGCAGGATGAATCATCTGGCTTGCCTGGTAGGTAGCGCTGAGCAGAGCCCTGTGCTTTTTGCCGTGCTAAGATGCCCGTTCCTCACTATTGCTCACTCTCTCTAGCACTTACCACTCTGTTTCAGAGTTGAGTTGGCAGCTAAGTGGCTGAACCCTTTCCTTCTAAAAGTGGAGGTGGAGCGTGTGCTCCTCTTCAGTAGCTCAGTGCATAGAGCCGCCTCCCACCCCCTGTGCTAGAAGGAGCAGGGATCCCGTCTGTCCAAGTGGGTGCTCTAATCCGCAGACCTTCCAAGGCCAGGGGAACCCAGATATCAGCAAAGCTGGTCTGCTCAGAATAGGAAACACACTTATTTATTGGGAAAGCGTGAAGTGAGGAGGTCATTTGCCCAGAGGAGAAGTGAGGCTCTAGGCCTTGTTCCAATGACTACTTCAAATACAGAATGGAAGTATTTCTTGGAGATGACTCTTAAAATGAGAGATGGAAACTCTCAAAGGTGTCTTTGAATCCTGACAGGGTCTGGGTGTAAGAGAGGCACAAACCTGCTTAGGAGTCATGGTGCTTAGGCATGTGCAGGAACAGATTCTTTGGCATCTGAAGAGCTCTAGTGGGGTTGGGAGGAGGATACAGCTGGTGCAAGCAGCCTTGGCAAAGCTAAAGCTAATTTGTAGGAGTGAATGTCCCTTGATGCAGAAGTTAGGCTGTGCGTGCTCTCATTACTGTTCTGTGCAGCAAAGACATAGGCCTTTGGAAAGGTTGATACATGGAGATTACTGGCTTCCAAAATGAAATATGAACAGTTCCTTAAAACCAGCTATCAGGATGACTTGCGAAAGGAGAGATCATCGTGGACAATGGCATGAGAAAACTGCACTAGCTACTGGGTGATCTGCCAGGCGACAGATGAGTCCCTAAGACCTCACTCTTTAACCTGACCAACTGTGAAGAAAATGCCTGGGCAACATATCTGAATAAATATCATTTCAGATTTAGACAACTACAGTGGCAATTAGAGACATAAATCACTTTGTGGATTTGGCACTTCATCTTCTCCTCACAGGATGATGCCTCAGGTATTTTTTAACAGCTTAGCTCAAAAATCCTGGACAGTTAAATAATGCATAGCTAGTGTGGTAGACAGGAATGGGATAAAAACACTTTGAGGAGTTTGGGAGTCTGCTACTGAGGCAAATAGTATTGTGTGTCTGGAAAACCACCACCAGAAGTCATTGTGTGTGTTCTTAGGTATGTGTGTAACTGGTAAGTAATTGTGTTGGAACTAATGGTCTCCCACTGATCTCTCTGTGTAGTAATTATTGGGTGAAGAGGAAGTCACACAGCGTTCAAGGTTGTGAGAATCTACCTTGTGTAGTGTCCAGCCCCATCTCCCTGCTTGTCACGGGTTTCTGGAGCTCTAACCACGCTGAGGGTCAGGCGCTGTCTTACAGGACTTGCCTCAGCTCCTTCTCCCCTATTTATGATAAGCATATAATAGTTTTGCAAGCTTTACAAACTTGTTCTGTGCAATGCCCAAGCAGCTACAAAACGTTTGAGAGGCTGGCAAAATGGAAATGCCTTGAGGATGGTTCATTTGTAATTGTCACAGAGACCTGTGAGGAGTCTTCCTTTTGTCAGAATTTTTTCCAGAAGCCTGATTTAAAGAGCTGTTTAAGAATATGCTTACACTGAAGCACATTCATAGCCTGGAGAAGCTGGCGGAGTTGTGCATTATCATTAGGCACATGTCTCAGGCCCTAATAGGCAGGACCTTAGTCTGTGAGGGTCACTTTCTCACTCTGAAGGGTTAGCAAGGGCACCCAGCACTTTTGTAGTACTTCTTTCGCTCATTTGCCGACTCGGTGGCAACAGCTAAAGCAGTTCATTTGTGACAGCTAAGTATGTTTGTGTGGCGGGGCCCAGCTCTGAGCCAGCCAGTGCTGTCTGCGGTGGCTTTACTCGCTGTTCCTGACAGCAGCGGTGGAGAGGTGGGACTCGTCTCACCCAGCTTCAGACACCTACGCTAGAGACACCTACTGCTGAGCTTGTCGCTCCAGACTGTTTAGAGCTGGTGGAGAGAAACAAGCACTTGGAGAGGCTGATTCATCTGGCTTGTTTTAATCGTCTACTTTAGGAGGAGATAAACCGTGCTATGGAAATGTCTTTTTTCTGTCTACTAACTATGCAGAAAGTGTAAATGACTGTCTCAGATATACAAGTCTGCACAGCAGATGTCTCAAACTGAGAAAATGAATGCCACCCTTGGTTTTTAACAGTATCACATTTTTAACATAGACAGTGAGGTACAGTGTGGTCCTATGGTAAGCCTTTAACTGGCTAGCTGTGCACAGGAGTCTTAAGCCTTAAAGCACTTTTGAAGTGGTCTGGACAGGCTATTTAAAGGTGTTACCTCTGCTGGGGTGGATTTTCTCTAACCCAGTGCAAGTATCCGTAGTCAGTAAGAAAGGACATATCATCTAAGGCATCTGCCTTACGTGGGGTGTGTAGTGCCTTCCAGTGCCTGTTTTTCTCCGTGGCCTCAGCCGGGAGCGTGGAGTGAGTAGCTCAGTGAGTAGCTCAGTGTCCCTACCACAGGTATCTGAAGTCAGCTGAGAGGGGTCTCGCCCGTAATGGAGGAAACATAAGGACAGCTGTTTTCTGGGGTTGGGGATCCCTGAGGGTAATGGCATTGGCGGTTGCATTGGAGGTGATTTCCTTCCCTTGCTTCTGAATGCCACGGGAGAGAGGTTGGGCTGAAAGGCAGGGAAGAGGAGTGGTTCCAGTTGGGATTTGTGAAACAGGAAAATGAATGAACAAAAGGAAGAATGAAAAGCCAAAATTAGTAAAAGCAAGATAGGCATTTTCCTCTATCTCAGCATCTTGATTTGATCTTTTGGGGGATACAGTAGCATACAGAGCAGTCTGCTGCAAGGAGCAATGGAAGAAACCCATTAAAAGTCTGGAGGAGGACGTCCAGAAATAAAATTCTTTAATGTCCTGCCTTATCCATTCTGAAAATACATTTTGCCATCTTTAAATTACTGTGTATTCTGTTGCCAGCTGGCCCTTGTGCAGTGTTAGAGAGTGAGGAGCTTCTCATCCATGTGTGGGTTTGATGTCACCCCATCTGTGCACCGGCAGTTTGCATGAGGAGAATGTCCCCGTGGGGACATAGGGACTGGGCAGGGAAAGCTACAGCTCTGGGTGTTACGCGTGCCAGCTAGCAGCCAAGTCCCCAGCACAGTAAATGAGAGGATGAGACCACATGGGTGTATATCATCTGTAGCATCCACCATTTCCAAAGACAGTCTGGCTTTTGGGGGCAGATTATGTCCCAGGTATCCTCCAGGAAAGTGCCACATCCACTGGGAAAGGCTGTGCCCGTTTGACATCTAGCCCTCCGGCAGCACAGGAAATCATGAGGGCATAGCACAGTTTCACTGACAGATACTACAGATACTGACAGATACTACCAGTCTCAGCCTGTAACTGTTAATCACCAGGACAGTGATTTTTACCCCAAAATATGGGGCCCATCATCATGAAACCCATCATGCCTGGGATAAGTTTTTACTCTCTCCAGCATGGAAATGCATCCAAAGAATGAGCATCCCTAGAAATTTAAGCCTGAGCTGCAAGATCACTTTAGAAGTGATATATGCAGTATTGTCTTTTGCTGAAAGTGAATGTTTCTGTTGGTGTATTTAACACAAAATGAAATGTACCTGGACAAGTCATTTTGCCTATGGAGCAGAGAAAACATCAGTGAAGTTTAGGTTTATTTCATAGGGACTAATTGCCACGGAATAGAGTTAAAAGGCAGTGATATTTATGCAAGCTGTCCGAATGAACTGCAGACTCATAAGTACATGCACAGTACAAGGGGGAGCAGGGTGGGCGGCTTCAGCCCTTGGTGGGGAGGAGATCCTCACCGCAGTGTCTGTTGTGGGCTGTCCACCAAACACTGCATTATTTTATGTCGAGCGTTTGGTGCATCAGATGGTATAGTTGTGATTTTCCCCCTTTTCAGTGAGTGCCAAGACTGCTGGGCCAGAGGGCCAGACATGTTACCTTGCTGTCTCAGTGATCAATTCTTATTTTAGAAAAAATAACACAGCTTCAGCATTGTCATTCAGAGCACCGACTCATCTTGGGATATCATATACCCTAGTGCCTTAAGGCATATTCCCTAGTGTTAAATATCTTCAGCAGGAGGGGGTTAAATCCTGGTTTCCTGCTTCCTGGGGGAATAACGGCAGAGAAGACAGGGACAGCGGGTACCCTGCGAGCTGTCTTCTAGAAGGAGGAACATTTTTGCCTGCCTCTCCAAGTAGTTTCAGAGATGCAAACTGAGAGTGGAGGAAGGCTCTTCCCTGCATTGACACAGTGGCACAAACCCCTCCTAAGCTCTCACTTGGCACCCTGGCTGCCTGGATTCCTTTTTTCTGTGCCGATTCTCCCTGTGGTCCGTGGGCAGGGCGCTGGAGTTAGGGTGTGCGAAGTGTTTGGTGTTTCAGTGACAACGCCCCGTAGAAAAGCTTGAGAGGAACGGAAAAATTCAGTAATCATTGCGGGACTTGTGTGGTGGATAGCAAAGAAAGCACTGGCAGCTGTCCATTGCGTGGCAAAGTTAAAAGAAATGAATGTACTGTTATTTGGTAAGCTGAACCCTGACCGGTCTGCGCAGCGGGTGAGGCAAGAAGCATTAGTTACAAGCAATGATGTAAAGCCTAATGACGTAAAAAGTATTTAAATGATTTTGAATGAGCTAAGGGTTCACAAGCAGCCCTCTTTTTTCAATTCTACCTTCTTCTAACATTTAGCAGGTAGCTTGTAACCTTTCCCTTACGTGTTTGATACAAAGCCGCGTTAACTTTGGGTAATTCATTGGCCTGCTGGTGCATCTCCCATTACGCGGGAAGCTACCCACACAATCTTCTGTTGAAAACTGAAATAAGTGGAGGGATCGGCAACATCCCCATCTCTCTTAAATCCGCTCAGAAAGACTAGATGTTTATACCTTTGCTGCTGTACATTCTTTTTCAATTTCAAGATATCAAACAGAGGACACAGTTTTTCCTGTTACAAAATACGGCTTTACTAGGCAAACTAATGGTACTCTTAGCTCAGATCTTATCTGTTTCTTATCAATTTCTTATATGTAAAGGATAAATTAGACAGTTCTCTCCATCAGAATAAACCTTTTTTAATAATGTCTTAGCTCATATAAATACAAAGTTAGGTTAAGCTGAAATAAGAAGCTTTAAGACATTTTCCATTCCAAATACTGATTCTCACCAATATAAGGAAGGACTTCTTATGTGCAGATCTCTTTTAGTCTGCCTTGAACATACATAAATGTTTGGCAATTAAATAGAGCCTCTCATTGTCCTGGCTGTACTTATATTTCTCTTTTAACCTTTCAATGCATGCCATCACCTCTGGACACTTTTGAAGTTGTAGGTTCCTGGCTTTCAACATGAATTACTATTATACCCTCCTTCAAGTGAATGGACCAACTAAACTGAAGTCAGCCTTTAACAGAAATCACTGCTGAGTGTTGCATGTGGCTGACTGACGGCTTTATCGGGTGTTAAATGGGGTGAATTTAAGGAAGGCAGGTGAAAGCCCTGAAGGCAGGGGGCTGCTGCTGAGGTCTGCCAGCACGTTTTGATCTCTGTAGGAGCTGAATCACCTAACCTCACTTTGCTCATTCATTCGCAAGCTGGATACAGTATCTGCTGATAGTGGTACTACAGCAAGGCTATAACAATTCATGTTTAAGGATGTAAGTAAAGGGGCAAGGTGTTTTAGGGGAGAAATTACCTTTTCATTAAACCAAGTGCTCTAATATGTGAAGCAGACAAGCTTTTGGAAACATAAGCCTGAAGGAGGTTTTGATGGCTGTCATGCAGCTGACTTGAAACCAGACATATAGTGGATGCCATCTTTAAAAATTATCACCTGCTTTGTATAGTGTCTGTAACTGGGCTGATGGGTGCTCGGCTGATGGCTGAGGAGCCGCCTCTGCTTTGGGATCCTGGTCGCTGGGATCAGCAGTAAGGCATGTGTGAAGCTGAGCTTTCCAGCAGCATCCCAGGCTCAGTTATACCGGGGCGAAGTTCCAGTCCATGTGCTGGGTCGCATTTGGTGCAGGACTCAAGCTAAAAAAAGTTAGGGTTGCCTAGTCTGAGATGCTCTTCAGGGCAGCCTGTGGGTTGGTCTGATTTTTGCCATCTGGTTACGGCCTCAGGAGAGCTGTTTTGCTAGGGATCACTGAAATACTCGGTGATCCCAGTTCCGTATGAATCGTGCTACTTACATTGCAGTGACCATGTTTAACTTCAAGATTAAATACATTGTCACCTCTCTCCTTTTAAGAAACACCATATTCCATAAGCTGCTCAATTCCACATTTTCCAAGACAATAACAATTCCAAGTGTTGTTGTAATCCCCTTTGCTGCTTTATTAAACTCAATGCTGTATTTTTCATTCATTTACACATCCTAACAGCATCAGTTTAAGTGGTGTGTTAAGCCTTTCTACGTACATCAGAGCAACATGTAATTTTCATTTCCATTTTACCCAGTGGCTTCTAAATGTAGAGGTGATAATTATTATTTGCATTGTAATTACGCCTCAGTTGAACCAGAGGCTTTGCAATGATCTAAAAATGAAGGACATTTTGTGTCAAGATCTGATGGGGTTTTTTGCTGGTAAAGCTCCACATGACTTCGGAAGGGCCTAGGATTTGAAAACTAAAATGCAGCCTGTATTTCCTTAGTAAGCCTTGTGTTTTCTTCTCCCCAGGGGATGAGCGCTCCCGGGAGTCTCCAGCCCCAGCCGAAGCACAGATGCAAGCCGGGGCGGAAGGCGGTGGAAGGGTGAACCGCTGTTGCTGGAAATGCTCCGTGACACAACTCAAGAAGATTTTCTGGGGTGTGGCCGTGGTCCTGGGTGTCTGCTCCTCCTGGTCAGGTTCAACCCAGCTAGCAAAACTGACCTTTAAGAAATTGGATGCACCCTTCACTCTAACGTGGTTTGCAACAAACTGGAACTTTTTATTCTTTCCTTTGTATTATCTTGGACATGTTTTTAAGTCAGCTGAAAAGCAGTCTCCAAAGCAAAGATACAGGTATGGGAGCTTTTGTTTTTTCTCCTGTGGCTCTTGCATGCTGCTCTACCTCTAGCGGACATTTTATTCAGATCAGCCAGTTAAATCAACTTGCATTTGCTTTCCTCTTCAGGTTTGTTAAAGGATGTTCTGAATTAATTCTGTGTCCTGTACTAGGTGGTATCTTACTATTCTTAATACGATTTCACTCCAACAGTAAGAAATCCAGGTTTATTTCCGATACATACAAGTCACACAATGAAACTCCGCATTTTCTGCAATTGCTTCTCAAGAGTTTTCTGTTCAAACCTCTGTGAGCATAATTTTTTTATTAGTATCTTCTTCCTCTACCCACAGCTGACTTTTATGGCAATCTGAGTAAGCTAAGTAAGCTTTTCTTTTCCAAACTCAGGACTAGTGCAGTGCCTTGAATAGCCAAGTAAAACGTATTGCAGTATTTTCCTGGCATTATGCCCCTGACATCAAAGGCCAAGCTGTGATCCCAGTTAAACTCGAGCTGTTGTGTTTATTTCCGGGAGGAAGCGCAGTCATAACCAAAGGCAGCACTTTGTCTTCAGCACACCTTGTCTTTACAGCAAGCCAAACCCACAAAGCCTGAAGCACTCATGGAAAACCCTGAGTGCCCATCTTCTGAGAGAGGCTGAGGATGCTCTGGCTGCTTGAAGGACTGCCTCTTGGTGAGCGCTCCTTCATCTCATCTCATTTTGGCCGGAGAGGTGTCTGGGACAGATGGGATGACTCAGCCATCAAGATGTCCCATGTCAGAGAGCTTCCCCAATACATGGAAGGATGTGAACAACATTTTCCCCTTCTGTTACACTGTGGGGCTCACAGCCTTTTAATGACGTAGCTGGGAGAGTAAACAGTAAGAAGCACACACTTCCCAGTTTCCAGCTGTGCAGCAGCAAGGTGGAAACTCACTATAGGAAAAAATCCAAGAAATTAACCCAGGGTACTCAGGCAATGCTCTACCTCAGATGACTAGGGTTAGGGTCATAAATGCTGAAATCGTGCTGCTTAGCCATCGCTACAGGTTCTTCACCTTCTAAGTCATTCAGGGGCTGCAGATAAAGGAATTTCACTGTTCACTGCAGGTTCTAGAGCAGTATCCAGAAATTTTAAAGGCATTTTCATAAGATGCCATGTTACCTGCACTTCAGTGTTCAGTTTGTATTTGTTGTTTACTCCACAGCAAACATGGTTGCTTCAGAGATGAGAAGCATGGAGGTTAGAGAAAGCAACAGTTTAATCTAAAAAAACCAACAAATGCTAGCCCAAAACAACTACCTTTTCGTTTCTTTGGGTTTTAAGTATTTTTCTTTCCAGCTGCTCTCAGATAATGTTTTAAATACTGCTGAATTCTGGGGTGAGCAGTTGTGGTTCGCCAGATCCCTGGGGTTAAACCCGGAGCATTATACTCTTTGTTGCTGCAGTTAATTGATATGGTTGGTAGTTTTATGTTTTCCATTTAATTAAATGATGGCTGACTTGAAGAGCAGGTGCAAGCCCTGCAGCCTGTTTGGGATGCAGGGGGACATCATTACAAGTAAGCTTGCAGCAGGCTTAGTATTAGTAACATACGTGCATTTGTGTGTCTGACCAGCAGACTGAATAAGGTTAATTTGCAGAGTTTTTTATTAGTGTCAGGATAGTCTTGGGCATTTGGAGATATGGCTTTGGTTCCTAGCTTTGCTGCAGATTTGTTTTGTGGCTTTGAGAGAGTCGCTACAGACCTGATTTCCTTATATTCTCTGTTCGTTTGGATGAGACAGTCCTTCAGAGGGAGGACTGTCCCTTACCATGTGTAAATGTAGTGTCTGCTTCAGCATGTCCACTATCTACACTGAGACCTTTCAGTGGTCCTGCACTAAGAATTACTGTAAAAAGAATTACTGTTCATCTGCCTGCTCCATTATGGCTGAGATGTCACATGCACATACTTCTGAAAACCCAAGCATCGAGGTCCAGCATCCCCTCTTAATTATTCCCCCTTTTTGCATATTATATATATATGCATATAAAGAGAGAGAGATACAGAGACTTTGCAGCTCTATGTGAGACATTACCATCTTCAGGAAAGCTTGCACTCCAGGCACAGTTGGACATGTTAGGGAGGCATCACATGGGCTTCTGGATAGTTAAAATAAGACAATTCTGACCTGGAACTAACAAGCAACTTGCTTAATCACTTGCTTCTTCTTTTATCCGTCACCTTCATTTATATTTTATATACTATCTAAGCTCCCTGGCAGGAATTTGCAGTGAGATAAATGAAAAGGTGGTAGTGGGAGAAGGTGGTAATATGACATCTAAGTCACCTTAGCAGTGAGGTAGTAAAGGAAGGGATTCTCAGGTCTTGCCTACTCAGGTTGCTACAATCCACAGGCACCTAATTTTTTTGGCAGCAAAGCTCCCCAAGGACACCTGCGCGGCCGCCTCCTCCTCAGCAGGGCTGGGCAGCTCAGCCTCCCCTCACCGCGGCGCAGGCAGTGCCTTCTCACCGCCCTTCCTCCGTGGGCTGCTTCGCGGGGCCTGAGCCAGCAGACGTGCTTCGGCGTACCTCGCTATACAGCTAAAGAGCACGTAAAGAACAGCAACCATTAGGAAAAAATATACAAAAGAGGGATCATAAAATGTAGGAACAGTGAATAGATATATAGTCCCTCCTATACAGGTTATATGGTTTATTATGGTTTTAAAGTCCAATTGTATTGTACCAGTATGTACATATACTGTGCCGTAAATATATGAATTTGTATGTTTTGTAGTCTCACAAAAGAACATACCTGTCGTGGACACAAACCAGTTTAAAGCTGCACAGATTTTTTTTCCCATTTTATAGTACATGTAATTGTAATAGATTTGCCACCAAAATTTTATAGTAGCACATTAAATTTAAGAGCAGGTTTATTCAGTTTCTTTATAAGATTTTGAGTATTAGGCCATAATACAAAATATTAAGGATTTCTGATTGACCCATGTTGCATGCTACCTTTCTATTTAAGCTGAAGTAGACTATCAGTTGTGTCCACAGCATGGGGAGAGAGTCACTCTTCAGAGCAAACCAAAACTTATGCATTCACGTCCGAACTGCTCTAGGCTCCCTGTGCAGCTCCATCAAATGCCAGAGTTGTGCCCAAGTGTAGACTGCTCAGGGAGAACTTGTCCACTCTCGCTACCAAGGATGCCACCACCCTTGGCACAGGACTGCATGCGTGGGGAGTGACGCAGAGAGCTCTGCAAGCCACTGAAGAGCACGCCAGGGTCAGCGTCTTACTTCTTGTGCAAGTGCTCACTAGCTTAAAATAAAATTACAGTAACTAAATTATCATTCACTTCAACCACTGTCCAGCCCAGAAATAACACATGTAATGATTTATGTGCCTAATGGATCATTTAAGACTACTTCATTTTGGCTTCATACTTTTTGCTTCCAAACTGCTTTATAAAATGACACATTTAATCTGATGAGCTACCCTCCGTCATACCTACATTATTAATTTATGAGGTAACATAAATTAAAAGCACTAGAGCTTAAAGCTCCCTGGCTACATGAAAGATTAAAATAAAATCTCTGTAAGATATTGGTTAGCTTTGTGTATCTCTAGGCAGGACAAACCACACCTTTTATAAAGATTCACTCTGTGTGTGGCAACTGGGGGAGTAACGGAGGACTGTGTTCACATTTTAGTAGGAGAATACCTCAGAAGGCTTCCTTATTTTGACGGTACGGTCTTATCTAATGTTTTTTTGAGAAGGAAAGGGCAGGACTTTCCAGAATGGTTTGCATGATTATTTATTTCTTTGTTTATCATTTAGATCTTGATTTTTATTTCATAAAGCATTAGGGCTAAAGAAAACACCAAAAGCTAAAACTAAATCTCTTCCATAACCTCGACTAGAGCTGATGTGTTGGGCGAATGAAAGAATCGTCGCACATACCTGCACTGATCTACAACCACACTTGAACATGTTTTAACATGTTCTCTTTCACTGAATCAGAGTTTTGTCTCGATACTGCCCCCAAATTAGCTGCCACTAATCTTTCAGAATTTGAAGATTTTTCTTTGAAAAGAAAGAAAAAAGTCAAGGGTAGCACCAAAGTATAGTTATTTCTTTGAAACTGAACCAAAATACTGGGGGCAATAATGGTAGAGGACTAATGTAGTAGATATCACTTACTCCGATTTACCAACGTATTAACTTCACAAGAGTCACTTTTGCTTTATATGCATATGGGCTCAGAATTGAGACTTAGCTCTTCAGCAGCCAGAAGTTATCAGTGCCATAGCTTCACATGATGTCCAGGAGAATGTGGGCCAGTTTCTAAATGTTTCACATGTATTTCTGCTAGCATGGAGGAGACGAGGCACTAGCCTGACATCCCCAGTAGTTCTAGGAGTTGAGTCCATTAGTTTGATCCTGACTCATGTGAAAGTGCAACTCACCATACCATGGGCACTGCCCTCCTCCTCTGCAGCAGGCAGAGAACCCGGGCGTGCTGTGCTGGTAACCAACCGCCTGGCCACGATGAAACTCTAAGGGGGAAGAAGGTCAGAGCCTGATTTGGCATCACTGGATGCTTTTTTGCTATTGATTTTCAGCATTTTGTATTCATGAGTCTCTCTTACCCAGCAGCATTAAAATGTTGCAGTGTGGTTGACTTTTGGTATCCTGCTGATTTATATTACTACTTAGGTGGGAGCTTCACCACCAGAGCAGACAGCATTAACAGAGTCATAAATAAGCTACGAAGGCATCAAGACATGATGAATGCAAATGTTTTTAGCAGATGTCACACAATGAAGCATGTTTTCTTTCAAAAAACTTCGGTTTATAAACACTATTTGTCTAATTCAGTACATTAATCTTAAAATAATACCTATTTACTTTGTGTTCCTCAAAATAAAATCACTTTACAATTCAAGTTCCCATTGGCTTGTTGGGGGGAAAAAAACCCGACAACCAGAGAACAAAAAGAACCCTTGAAATTAAAAGATATAGCATCTGATTCTTACCTGAGTTAGACAGATACAAGCCAGGAGGAACTCCAAATTACAGCAGTTTGATCTCTACAGCAGTCTGTCAGAGTTTACCTTTGCGCTTGGTATCGAAGCGATTAATTAAAAGAAGATGTGGATATTGTGCAAGAGGTTTATCATACTCATGGTCATCTATATCTCTCCTGCAGATGTCTGAACTGTTGGTGGTGATGTGTTATTGATGGGCCACGGTATCACTTCTCAGACTGTTTTCACTGAATCTGCACTTTTCTTCCAGGGGTTCTAGCTGAAGACAAGGCCAAATTGTACTATTAGCACGTAGCAGTAGTCGTGAAGCCTTCTGCTGGAACAACGTGGTGTTTGTGGTCGGGGCAGTGCTGATGGGCATCTATCCGATGTCCAACTTGCTGTGCGTACAGCATCAAAGCTGGGGCATGGGGCATTCATTTGGGCTTAGATCAGCCGAAGCCCAAGCCACAGAGCTGAGGGTGATGCTGTTGTTAACTTCTGTTTCTCACAGTTAAATAATGACCTCTTCCTGATGAAACCTGTGGTAGCTGCTGTCTCTTTCCTTTTGAAAAGGAAAGTGTGTCCCCGTGGGACATGGGCTAGGGGTGCGTTACCCCATGGGAGTTCTGGAGGTGGCTCCTCGCTGCTGCCTTGACATAATACAGCTATGCTGCATTACTGCCAGATTATCACGTAAGTTGTCATTTCAGCTGCTTCCTTGGGGAGACTTGTTTTCTTAGGCGATTAAAGATTAGTGTCACGGTTTCCTGCTCTTTGTGGCTCCTGAAACAAAATTTGCTCAGCCAGCTGTCAAAAACATGCTCTACAGGCTGCCTGTTCTTGAGAAAATAGGTAGTCCTCCAGCTCCAGAGTATTTCTAGAGTAGCCTCCTGTTCAGGTATGTCTTTTATAGACACTGAAGACAGTACCGAGGGTTAGATTAGCAAGGAAATTTGCCACAGCTGGCTCCTCAGTGCCACATTGCATATTCCAGCACTACCAACTTGGAGCTGAATGCCCAGTTGCCTCCTAAAATGCATGGGGAGAGCAAACACCTACAGAGGAGGCACAAAGTGAGGCATGTAAGGTAAACAGCGGGAAAGGCTGAGAAGACAGAGGAAGTCTGTTTGCCAAACTTTAGCTGTTAGTGGGAGCCCTCCACCATCCCAGAGTTAAGTGCCTAGCCAGACTTGAGCTGGCACTCCCTCTTGATGTTTTCCATTGGAAAGCTTAAAAAACTGCTCCTGGACCCATTTTCTGTTCCTCAGATGCATGGTATGGGAGCTTGGTACCTACATGGGACTGAGGATGTGAGTGGCTGGCAGAACACCCCAAAATTAATGCCCGAGTCCTAACTTCTCTGGAGGTAGCTCTCACAATGCGAAGCCTGCACGTGGGTCTCGGGCACATAAGGTGGCATTTATATGTTTACCTCCCTTTCTAAAGCTACCCCAGCTTTTACATCTCCTGAAAACACCTTTAAGAGAATGTCTTTAAACTTCTGTTTGACTAGTTTGCTAATTCCTTCTATTCGGGTAGCTAACACTGCCTTTGAAAGCTCATGTCTTAGCTTCTGTGAGAAAACAATCGTGGTTCCTTCTTTAGGAAACCAGTCCTTTTTAATTTAGCCTCCCAGTTTATACTTGGAGATTGCATTTGTATTTCGGACCGTAATTTTCTGAAAAGAGCTTAACATTCATGCCTGGTGAAAAACTTCCTTGTAATCTGAAGATCCTTCATCTGTTGAGGATCACCTCTTCTGGGCTTTTGGACCTTTGTGGAATGCTAATTGAGAATAAAAATTGGGTACTACCTGATCAGGAGAAACACATGTTCTTTAATCTTGAGCCTGGCTTGCAAAATCATTCCAAGGATGACTGAATTAATTGGTGTCCAGTAATTCTGTCTTGTTGTTCCATTACTTTTGTCTTCTCTGCTGTGGCTTGAACAGGTGCTCTAAAATAATTACATTATGTGCCTCCTATGAGGTAACGGTGCTTGAGGCAAGGACTAGAAAGAGAAGTAATTGTTCTTGTTACCTGCAGACAGGGCATGTGCCATGAAACAATGTGTTTCTGTAATGGCTTTTGCTTGGAAAAAATGTCGTGTCTTGCAGCACTGAATGATCTCTGGTCAGTACTTAAACTGGACTTCATTAGCTGGCTCTTCCTCTGGTTAGTAGCTGCCAAGCTTCCATGCTGCTAGGCTTTTCCCAGGTGACCTCAAGAGCAAATCCACCTGTACTGCTCCTACCCATGCTGATCCCTCTGCACTGACTGAGACTGTGGAGCCAAAGGAAGCCAGGTTGAAGGGACCTCAGGGGTCACCTCCTCCCTTCTGTGCCTCCAGGCATGACCTGCACGCACAAACAGAAAAGTAACTGCATTTTATGGCTGGCAGAGGAAAAAAGGGACTGGGAAAAGAGTGTATGATCATGTTTACTGTGTGGGGAAAGCAGCAGAAAGCTGAGGTGAACATGGATATGCTGTTTTTCCAGTCATCGTACCATGAAAAAAGACAGAGTTCACAGCTGGTCCTTTTGCAGGCAGTGTTTTACCTCGGTCATCGTATCGAGTATCTTGACACCCGGTGCACAAACTCATTAAATGGAGATTATCCTAGACATGTTCTCCCATGTTGTTTACAACAGCAACATAAACAACAACAAAACTCAGGAGGGAGTGATAAGGAATTCTACATTTTTTTTCAGCCCAGATCTGTGTCAAAATATCTTGAAGGCAGCTACCTTTAAAGCTGCTTTAAAAAAGGAAAGTGCCTGTATGGTAACGGACTTCATAGCTATAATTAACAGCTCTCAATAAAGACGGGCGATACAGTGAGAAGCGTTGGAGGCTGACAGTGCTACAGAAGTGGAAAAAACCTTTTTGTCCAGCTGCCTAGTGGTTATGGACTGTGTCCAGATTTCCCAGGATCGTTCGTGTTTGTATAAAAAGGCAGCCTCATATAAATGCACAAGTACCTAGCAGAAGATCCTGTTCAGTGCGGGTCTGCAGGAGCTGGCCACCCTTGCTTGTTAGTCAAAGCTATAGCTGGTAAAAAAGGAGAAATAGCCAAAGGTGAAGGTTGGCAGTAGCACAGGTACATGGACAGGGCTTCAGAAATTGAAAAACCCTGTTGAGCAGTTAAATAATGTTGTCTGTGAACATCCATAGATTTTTTTGGAGGGAAACAAAGATAAGACATGAGCTGATGACTAGACAGGTTCATATATGTACTCGCACACCCATATACAACCATTTCTGTGTGCTTCCAGTGCTAAAACGCCTTTCTAAATGGTAGCTTCCCTCCAGAGAATCCGATCTGAAATGGAGCAGACAAACAAAATCTGGTTTGCCTCGTTCGCCTGCTTTGGCTGGTAGTTAGTGAAGACCACTTCTCTTCAGCCTAGCTGTGAAAAAGAAACAACCCTCCTGTTGGTCTGCTTGTCAGTCCTTGGCGTCAGGGCTAAAACTCAGCCAGGTTAAAGGCAAGAGCCTCATTTACTTTATGGCCTTTATGGTCATTGCCACATAATTTGGGTGTCTCATCCTCAGCAAGCCTACACTAACCAAGTCTGCTGTGGCCGCCTTACCTGTTCCCTGTTCCCCGTATCTCCAACTGAGTGCTTCCTCACGTGGAGCTGGTTTCATTTGCTCATGGCTTGTTAATTTATAAATTGCATTCCTTCTCTTTGGAGCTGGGGGATTGTTTACTTGTTTGCTGAAGCTGCTTATTTTGTGAGCGCGTAGAGACTGCTGCAACGTTTCCTTCATATCTTTGAAAACTGTCCACTGCCTTGGTAAAACGTTCAGACTCCCACAGGGGAATGGGCCTCTGGAAGCCTTACGTGAGGGATGGCATCCCCATCTCTTTCAGCAGACGCAAATGTTAAACCCCAGGGATCTCAAGTCACCGCGAATGTCCCGTCAGTGACAGAGCGGTATTAACCTTCATGTAGTACGTTGCTAACACGGAGCGCCCTTGGATGGTATGAGCCCAGGTCCATTCACTACAGGGGGACTCTGTTCCTCTTTGTCATCTGGTATTTGCCCTGGCATTGCATCTAAAAAATGTTTTGCTTCACCAAAATACTGGGGTTTTTTTAACTTAATTCTCTTCACTGTATCTATTGTAAAGGGCAGCCAGGCCAACTGAAAATTGTATCCTGCTTTTTCGGCACTGAACCTACAGCTTTCTTCACTAGTCTGGCTTATTATGCTTTCAGCTGGAGTACATATAGATTTCCCAGTACAGAAAGATGATTTTTCAGCTATGAAAAGCTCTCCTATTTAATAGCACACTAGAAAATAGCAAGAATTGCACCTCTACTTTCAGTACCTCATAATAGTACCTAGAATAAAAATGAAGCTACAGCTCTGTGATGCTCTCTGATATTTTCACCATCTAACAAAAGGTGCTGTTGTTAGACCATCTCACCATGATATCCTGAACATCAGGTCATAGAAACACAGCATAATTCTGGCTGCTGGGAACCTGGGGAGGGAGGTCTTTAGTCCAACGTGCTCAGCACAGAGCCACATCATATCTACTTTTTTATTTTGTTAATGGTTAGTGATCTGCAGACACTGAATGAGACATAACGATCATTATTTAGATTTACGTGCACTTTATTGCATCTTTTAATGTGCTGTCTCTAGATACCCCAAAATTACACGTACCAGAATGTGTTGGCATGAATGGTACCTGTTCTGCTGCAGTTTGCCCCTTTTTGCCGGAGCCACCTTAAATATTTGTCAGTCCTCAGGCAAGAACATGTTGATTCAAACCCCGAGGATTTGATTTGTTTTTTATTAACCTTGAAATAAAAAAAAAAATACAGTGTTAACCCACTATAAAGTGTTTCTGCTTAACTTATTTTTAATAATCAAACAAATCTTCATCTAGCATTTTCAGTATTTCATGAAGTTCTCTATATTAAATGTGATGGGTCCAATCAGCACTTGACCGTAGCTGGCACAGCTCCACTAAGTCCCATGACAGTGTGCTGATTCCTATCAGAGAAAGGTCTGGCTCAGTGAATATTAAAAATATCAAGTTAATAGCTATTTAGGTATGTTTCATCTTGCCTTCTTTCAGAGGGGAACTCAGGCTTTGACCAGGCTGAAATTCACCCTACTCCCTCACATTATTTTTTAAGAAGTGTCTTTTGATTCTGGAGAACTGACGTAGAAAAACTTAATGTTGAAAAACAGTATCCCAGAAGAAGATACAGTGACATACAGCCAAATGGTCAGCTGCCTTCCATTAACATACCTGCAGACCTGCGCTTGCTCATGAAATTTTTAGCAATTAAGGCCAACCCTCTGAGAGTCTTCTAGCATTTAACGAAGAGCTCTATTGATTTCACAGATTTTTCAAACAACTTAAACAACCATGCTCTTCTGTAGTTCCAGGTAATTCCTATAACGCCATTACTTTCTGCCTTACCATGTTCCACATGGCTTTTTTAGTAGAGTTGTACTCTTCATCATGTAGAAGGGATTAACTGTAGGGGAATATGATAAAGGTCAGCTAAATCAGGTATGGATTAGAGAAGGTGAGGAAAGAGCTAGGTGGCATCAAACAGAGTGAGTGAGGTGTTTGAAACAAGGGAGGAGCTTTCTAACAGTGTGCAACTGAGCTGTCAGGAGTCTGAAAAACGAGAGGAGCCTGAAAGAGTGGTTAGTGCATGCTTGGGAGTCAGAGATGGTGGGGCAAACGTGGCCTGTTGTGGGAGCAGATTGCGTGAGCTCTGCTAAAACCTAACGCTCACATGAACGATCTAGTTCTTTTAGCTCTTCTACAAGCTAAGCTAAATCAGTAAATCCTACATGGTTTTAATGGACAGCGTGCCTAGCGTAGTATTGCTGATGTGTTGAGTCCTGTGGCTGGCTGCAAGTTCTTAGTGTGGGATATTCCAGAGCTCAGCAGCCACAGAGCTGTCCAAGTTATAGGGGTCCAGACAAGTCCCTCAGGAGTGTCTAGGGAAGATTTAATCATACCAGCAACAGCTATTTCATGTGTTAACAGATTTGTTTCTTAACATGAATGAATGTACAAATAAAATATACCAAACTGCTAAAGATATTTTCTTGGGATCTTTTCAAAAGTGAGCATCAAATTGGCTTTATTTTTAGATAAACAGGAATCATAATGAGGACATTCCTCTTGAAAATCTTACCAGTTATATGTATAGTTAATTGCGGACCTTACTTTTGGCTGGCAAGTTGAAAAATGTTGTCCGCTGCTTTATATTTCTTGAGCTTTGTTTTGTTTTAAGGATTAAAAAAAAATAACAGCTGGCTTCCCGGATATGTTTGCTGCAAGAAGCCAGAGACAAGTACTTTCGAGAAACTGGAGACAAGTGGGTTTCCTCCATAGCAATTGTGCTAAAAACAAACTGTTCTCTTTGTCACTGTGGCTTCAGACACTTTCCACTATTACACTGCTGGTATCTGGAGTCTCATTACCCAAAAGCCCTTGTCTAGTGCAGAACAGTAAATAACCACAGATTTTAGGCACATGTAGAAACATCTCGTTAGGGAAATTTGAAAGAGAGGTGACAAATAACGTCCTGGTATCAATCTAATGTCATGATCCAAATGTGCAATGGCAAATCATCCTTCCTCAAGTAGCTCGGCTACTGAAGGCTGCAGACGGGTTTGCCTTCAGCAGGCGTTTGGCATTTGCATGCCTTTGGGCTAAGAGCCGTAACCACCATGAAGCGTGCTGATGGCACCTACTAGATGTTGTGCAGCTGACAGGAAAAAGATGCAATAGTTCATTAGTTTTGTCATTCTGTTTAATTCAGACGTTTTCAAAAGGAATGGCACTGAAAGCTTTGTAGTACTGAAGGTGCATAATAATTGCATCAAAATTGCCCATCTGCAGCCAAAGTGAGATAATTGCCTAGGCGTATTCGCATTTGCAGAAGAGATTTTGAATAATACATGTTTATAAAGCCCTTCTGTCATCATGTTATCCAGTCCTCACCCCATAAGCCAAACTCTCAATTCATTTACACTCTTTTCAAACCAAAAATATCTCATGTCGGCACAGCTCTGGGGTCGGTGAAGATGAGAATCTGGACTAGTGTAAGTCACCTGAAATTGTCTGCCAGCTCCCCAGCAACATTTATGAACCAAATTGAAAGAGAGTCATCAGCAAACCCCGCTGATTCCTCGCTAGTGTTATTTTCTGTAATCTTTAATAATTAATTTAACTAAATTACTGGAGTTTAGGGGTGCTGGTACTGATTTTCAGTGATGCTGAATGGTGCTCCTTCCTGAGCGGTAGGGCTTGTCATGGTGTCAGATCCACAAAAGGGCTGAGACATGTGCCCTGCCCTGCAAACAGGCATAAACATCTACATGTGGTTTCCAGCAGACGCTTCCCCTCCTCAGGAGCCTCTCTTCTCTCTCAGACGTGAAGCCTGAGCAGATCCATCCTCACAGATATGCCGAGCATATTGCAGGGCTGGCAGCAGCAGGTGAGATGCAAGCCCGTCTTAATTAGGTTTATCATGGCTGATCTAACCTGCTCCTGCAGATAAGCTCATTAGCACGGACTCAGCTCACCCAAGGCTTTGAACTCGGTCCCTCCATGCTTGACAAAATGCTGAAAGACGTGTCCTGGTTTAGTGCATGCTTACCTGGTCAATGCCTTCTCCACAGGGATGCGGTTTGTAACCACTCCCATGGTCTGGTGCGCTCCCTTTTCCTCGCAATTAAAGATGCAAACAACACTGACCAGACAAGATTTGTTGATGCAATTTTGTTATCTTATGCTTCTCCGAGAATTAATTAATTGATTTTACCATTAGACTTGATACAAATCATGCTGATGTCCCCGTCATCCTCAGTATGAGGATGTATGATCCTGACTGAATCTTAGTAGCTGCCTTACAGTCTTCACAACACATCTCGTGCCTCTCCCATGCCCTCGTGCAGCAACTAGAGCTGCTCATTCTAGCCCAGCACTACTAAATGAACAAGCACGGATGATTTACAATGGGATGAAAAACGTTTCCACCTAGATGGCAGGATCACCTGCCTTCTGCCACTGCATGCCACTGGTCTTTCTGCATGAACGGAGGAGCTGCCATTCCTGCTGCGGGATCCCTTCAGCAAAAGAGCCACCTGCCTCCCCCACAGTCAGCTCGTAAATCCTTGGCGCTGTAGTGAGATTTCAGCAGGCTGTACCTCTTGGGTAGCCCCAGCACGGGCATGGCAAATCTGACTAGCTCTCCAGCACTGGGAAAGTAGGCAGCAACCCTAGGAGATAACTAAGCCAGCATCCCCAGCCACCCAGAGCCCTGCGCACCTTGGAGGTGCTTTGCACACATGCATCGGTGAGGTTCTTCAGATCTCTTCACTGCACTAACAGTGCTCTGCCGGAGGAGCGGCACTCTTGCTGCTAGGGATCCAGAAGAAAGTAGGGTAGCAAAACAGGCATCGCCTGTGCCAGGTTTCTGAACAAATAGTTTCACCTCAGGGGCTGAAACCACATTGCTGCTCTTGTCACTCTTCCTGGGAAACAATCTGAAAAGAAATTCAGGTGCAACACTAAAATTAGTAACAATATGAACTACTGTTCAGTACATTTTTCTCTCTCTCAAGGGTTTAAGCTTATTGAGTAACCTCTCTCTCTCTCTGTCTCATCACAGAGCATTAAGTTTTGAGAAAGGGCTGAGCCCAACCACTGAAGCTCTTTATTCTAGTTGTGTAGGTGCGGTATTGACAGAGCCAAATTTAACACAGTTTACCCAGTGCACAGTTACAGTAAAACAAGCCAGATTTTGCATTGCATGCATCGGGGGGGTTGGGTAGGGATATTGCAGGGCACTGTGACTCTGAATGACTCTGTTACTGAGACTTGGTGAGGTGTAAGGATATTTTGGGTAGCATTTTTGAGGTCCTGCTGCTGGATTTTCTACTCTTACTGAAGACTGTGGTGAAACTGTAATGACTTGGTTGGAAGGAGTGGTGAACCAGTAGTGAAAGCTGTTGGAATTGTCTCCTTATGGTTGTGGACATATGTATATGTGTGTATATATGTACATATGTGTGCATGTGTATATATGTGTGTATATATATATATATATATGCACCATTTGAATACACGTGGCTGAGCCCCTTTACCGTGCGAAAGCAGGGATATCCCAGAGGTGTAACACACTGTTTTACTTTTGACAGTCTGCATACAGTGTCCTGCAGATCAGGAGCTCTCCTGTAAAAAACAAACTGTTGAAAAAGAAAGGAGAATGAAGCCACAGATTTTGTGCTCTCTAGCTCTAGGGTAAATGTGGGGTTGTGCCCTTGACTGGGGTGGAAAAATCCCCATGCACAATGTGTATCTTTCCCTGTGGGTCTCAGTGGGAAAGCACAGTCTCCAGGATCAGGCCCCAGCTTGTTTGCTGAGGGAGCTGACACCTGCCTTCTTGCAGCAGGAAGGCTGCTTATTCTCAAGCATCTGTCTGGAAGCGCTGCCTGGTGCTGCTCCGGAAATCCCTTCCCCCCCAACAAACAGAGCTGGAGCCCCGGGAGTGGGGACGAGGCACCCCCAGCCCTCGCCTGCCCACAAGCATGGCCGTGCCTGCAGCACAGGTTGCCCCGGCTGCCTTGTCATCGGCCCCCCACCGCCACCCGGGCTGCCCTCACCCCAGGCAGAGCCCCAGCTGTGCAGGGCGATCGGGCTGCGGGAGAAGCTCTCACCTGTGTTTACACCGCTTTCCATCCCACTCATGTTCAGTATAAAACAAATGCCCTCGACAGCCCTCTTCATTCTCCATGCACCTACAAATTTTAAAAAATCCTTAGCTTTTGGTAAATGCTCCTTCCTCCACAGCTGTACACAGATACTGTCCTCACTTCCAAAATGCAAAACTCCCCTTGAGCAAGGCTTTTCAACTCTGCTGGGCTGGAATCCCACCATGGCTGATGCCCTGTGCGAGAGATGCCATGCTTAACCTTCCTACCTCTATTTCAAAATCCAAATTTGATCACCCGTAATTCCTTTTGAAATCAGTGGGTGGTGACAGTCTGTAGCCCATTGGAAAAGTCAGTGCGTTAGGTACCTGAATACGAATTTATGTTTTTAATTTGGTATGATCCTTCTAGGATTTCAGTGTGAAGGTGGAGAAATCCAGTAATTCCTTGCAGCTTGCTCATTTGTGCTGTCTATGGATCATTTGTCAAATTCTTTTTATATTATCTTCATGAGAAATTTAATGAATCTCATCAACACCAAATCATTTGTCTCTGTTGGTTTACTTTCTAGGATGATTTATGTATACATTAAATGTGATTGCGAGCTGTTTGCTAACACACGTAAACCTCAATTTTCAAAGATCTCTGGGGATGCTCTAAGTTTTAATAACAGTCTCACATAAAACACAATTACCCCATTCTGGCAGTGAACATGAGTAAACATGGATATGGGGAGTTAGTAAAATAATAGTTTATTTGTTATTTCACAAAGTATAGTCTATAATTAGGGAAAACTCTCTTTTAAGAATGCATTGACCATGTACCCTAAACTTGGTATATTCATCCTTGTTGTTATATGTGCTATTGATCCTGAAGATAAAATGTTAAATATATTTTTATTGAACAAGCACAGCAATAACATAAAATTCATATAAAAACCACAGAGCAAGAAGTATTAGGTAGATTTTTTTTCCAGTATTTATCTTCAAGGTATTATTCCATGTTTTCCTGTTGGGCAGCTGACATTGTTCCCTTCTCCCATATAATCTTGAAGCTGCCTGCTCAGCCTCTCTCACATGCTGGGCATATTTTGGTTTATGGCTCAGCCCACCTACTGACTATTTCAGCTACTGAGATGCAGTGAGCAAATTAACGCATCCATCATCTTACACATTCTTCAGATGCCATGAGCAATAAGGAGACTTAGCCTTAATCTTCTTCTTTGTCTTATTCTTTCTCCCAGGCTCGGCACTGGCTTAACTCAAGCCCATACACATTTTCCGTGCTGAACTGTTCATTCATGTATTTTTGTTCTCTATTTATTGACTTCTCATTCCCTTCCTCTCCTAGCATGCATGCTAGATTAAATCTCCATTATCTAAGCCTGTGTCTCCTTTGCCTAGCTCACACAGCCATGTAAGTATCATTATTGCTTAATATTTGTATGAAATTAGCATCCAGCAAATCCTGATCCACACCAGCAGCTTGTGCTACGTGCTTTTCCAACAGGGAAACAAACACAGCGCCTGTGCCACAGAGCCTGCAGTCAAGGTTGAGGCACAGATCTGCTAAAATCTGCTGGGTTTCATTTAACTGGTGATTGCTGACTTCTGCAGATGCTGTCTGGGGCCCTGTGGAGGGCGGCGGTGGTCCCACAGTACCTGCCCAGGGAAAGTCGGGCAGAAGCACGCGGGCATCGGGGGGATGCTTTTCTCACCCCTTCACAGACCTCACCATGAACCTAAGAAACACAGCATGTGATGCAGCAGCACAACCTGGCAGATGAACAGGAAGGGAAATAATTACAAATGTCCTTATAGATGAGGATAAACTCAGGATTTTCAAAAGGCCTGTTTCCTCTTCTGCCTGAGCTCCGCTTTCTGCCAACATAATGCTGCAATCTCATCCCATTCATGTCAGAACATAATGTAAGATGTCCAGATCCTATTAATGGCAGTGGAAGAGGAAGCCCTATGTGAGAAGCAGGCAAATGACAAGTCTCACTGTGAAGCTCCCCCAGAAAACTTGCAGCACTGAGACCAGCATGGCTGAACTAGCTTAACCAAAAGACATTTATGAAATCCAAGGTCGAAAGAAATCTTAGAGTCTTAGAAAGATGTAAACCTGCTTTTCCAGATAACGCCAACAAGTTATCTGGTTAAATTAATCTATGTCTGAACTTAAACTGAGATAAGTGCTTACAGAATATGTAGGCTGTGATACATCCCCAGCAGTAATTCTGTTAATTTTTTCAACACCCCCTGCTATGCATGTGTAAGGATTTGCAGGCACACCAAAACAGGCCAACTAACTATGCTTCTCTCCTCTGCTTTTAACCACACTCAGAACAGCCCTGTGCCTCCTCCTTGCATGCTTTCTGCTATAAACCCAACCATTTTCATTTCCCAGGCAATCTATTGTACGTGGCTGCAATTGCACTGACCATAACTGCAACCGAGGGGTATCCAATGCAAATTATGTAGCACATTCTGATATTGGCCTCTGGAGCCACAGATCTGGGAGAGGGCCAGAAAAGCCATTTTACAATTATAGTCTAAGTCATGGGCTTTATAAATCCGTTATTAAAAAAAAAGAGCAGGCACGCCCACAAGGCAGGCATTAATCATGGCTAGATAAAGTCCACTTCTCTCCTAGGTGGTAAGCTGCAAGGTTTCAGCAGGAGCCACTCCTGCTGCAAGGACACCCTGCCCTTTTTGCCCTAACGGTGCTTTTGCCCTGTAGTAGCAGGGAGCAGATTTTTCACTGCTGTCTGTGCAGCTGCTCTGGAAGCAGAGTGTGATCCTGGAAGTAAGGATCACAAGGTCATTTTCCAAAAATGAAGGAAGGAATAAGCATGTCACAAGAGTAGAAGGTGGAAGACAAATGAACCCGGTAATTTCATATCTCGCAAATACTTGGCTCTCCTCCCTGCAGCTCGGCTTTCAGAACCAGCAAGCAGGAGGGAGGCTCATTGCACAGCCCTTACCGTCTCACTCAGAAAATCACAGTCCCACACTCCCTGTATCTCCTTCTACTCATTAAATCCAGGAAGATGCCATAAACTGCAGCTGTATGTCAGAGAGCTATTTCATTTTAGCCAAAAGTGAGTGCTGTAAAAATGGATGTGCTGCACACTTAGCTGATCAAAGGCATTTGATTCATATAGTCAAAAATAGTTAAAGAACAGAAATTACTTTTGTGACCCTAAATCAGGTTATAGTAGGTGAGGGTCTTTCCTGCTGTTCTTATGTTTTATTTTAGAAACCCTCTATCATAAAAGGATGTTCATCCCTGCTACAGTCAATCACATGGTATCTGAGCATCTAAATGTAAGAAGCCTCTTTAACAGGCTATATTCCAGACATTTTATTAAAGCCATTACCAGAGGCACATCAAAATGTAATAAACACAGAAGCAGATAATGGTCAGAACATTTCTAGCATGAAATGCATGATCTATTCCGATTAAGGGAAATCCAGGTTAAAAGCTGTCATTTTCATTTGGCAGTTTCAAATGTCACTGTCACATTTCTGAGGCAAATCCAGATACTATGTTCCTGAGTCACCTCAAGTTTACTCTCAGCAGTCGTTCTCTGCCACTTAAATGTCAAAGCACTCTTCTTGCAAGTCTTCCAGGTGCTCTCCCTAGACAGTGTATCATCTCCACTCTGGATAATCCTGACTCTTCCTCTGTCTGCTACGGTAATTCCCAGAAGGTAGCTGTATGGTTTTCTCACCAGAGATGTAGTCCCAGTGAATCCCAGCGCCATCACGGCACCCAGTATGGATGGTTTCTTGTCACAGAAAGAGGTCCCCAACTTGGTAGGGCTGGCTGGCAGACCGGGCACATGCAGCACACTCCCCAAGGCTGGCAAAGTCCAAGCTGAGCTGAGCAGATGATCAGGAGCTTATTACAGTGGTTTGAATCATTCTGTCAATGACAATAGAGCTGTACTTTGGCTCTGTGCTTACACCTAAGTGGTTGGGAGTGCTTTAATTAATGAAATGGTAATTTATTCTCACTGCTCCTGAACTGCAGGGAGCTACACTTGTCTTACAGGCTGAGTGAGGGTACATGGCTAATGCAGTCAAGGTGGATGAAGCGGAAGAGCAGGAAGAAAAAGACAAGAAAGTGGCAGGGTGTCCAGGGGAAGGATTTATTCATGTGTGCCATGTCCCAGTGCTTCCACCACTGGCAGCTGCTGGAGACAGGACAGGGCTTGGCTGGACCCAGGGTGGTAATTCCTGTGTGGTCCAGGTCCATCCCTTCACAGGCACCTCTGAGGGAATGCCTCATTGACACAGACTGGGCAGAGGGGAAGGCTTACCTTGTATTATTATTTCAGCAATTTTGATGCTGAAGACACGAGTAAGGCATTTGGACCAGCAGATGGGTTTTCCAATTCATTGGCTCAGGACTTCTGCATCTTGTTCCGAAAAGTTCCTGTGTTATTACTGTTGGAGGTAAGGGGTCCTTTCTGGTTTCCAGTCTTTCACAAAGTAAATTGGTACCTTCAGTGATGACCAGGTTGAAATCCTAATTTGTGGATTCACAGCCAAGATCAGGATGGCACATTAGATGCTAGTGAAGCACCAGCTCGCTCCTCATCAGAGCAGTTTTCAAAGTGCTTCTCTGAACAGAACTGTTTTCTTTGCACTGAGGATCACACAAAGCAGAGCCAAAAGAAACCGTTTAATAGGAAATAAAAATATAAAAGAAAAAGAACAAGTATATAAAAAATGTCACTAGGAAGGAGAGCAGTGTGTGCTGTAACAGCCTGACCCAAACCACACTAACATTCCCCCCACATGTGCACATTAATGACAAGACCCCATTCCTTTGTATTTTCCTACTTCTGTGGCACCAGACCCCGGCCAGAGATTTTTGATGCTCCACCATCTCTTATTGTGTAAGAGTAAAACCTTAAAAAGATGAAATATTTCATATAAATAATTTAACATTTGTAAAACACACAGATCAGCACTCTGAAGCACAGTATCTGTGGAAGGCTTCAGATTCAAAGCAAATTTCTTCCTGGCCTCTGAAAAACAGCTACGTATCCCATCCAAACACATAAATAATAATGGCTAGCGTCCCATTCAGAGGGGCGCTCATGGCTTCCAGCAATTTTTAGCCGCAAGCGCCCTTTTGCTCCACCATCTGAACTTTGAGTCTGGTTTTTAAATTTGGCAAATCTGAAACCTCCTTAAGTTCTGCTTCCTTCAAATTCCTGAGTATCTCTCAGCACTGTTCTCAGTTCAGGTCTTTCCGGGGACTTCAAATAGATCTCATTTTCTTATAACCTCTAAGCAGCGTAATCACCTCAGTGCCATAATCTCTTAGTTTACTTGTAGAATTAATCAATTCCTATCATCTGATCTCTCTCTCCCCTTATATTTCTTCTCTGTTCTTTTTAATACCATGCTTGCTTTACTTCATTCTGAATGAAGCAATCGAGGGCTAACAACCCCATTAGGTATTTGTGTTCTTATTTTGTCTCTAATGAGGATGTTGGCTGAAAAGTCCAGAGTAGGACATTGACAGCAGCTGGAAGAAAAGCCAGTGCCAGATGTGGCTGCTCTAATAGCCAACAGTGGGGGCACAAGGGTTACCCACATATGTGCCACTCCACACTTCCAGTAGTAACCTGGGAGGCAAATAAAGCTACACCATTCTGGAATTCAGATGAGCATAAGACTTAATAGCCTTGGCAGCTGACACCAGTTTTAAAGACCTGATCCGTCCAGTACAACAATATGTATAATGAGGTCACTGTGGCTCTTTGAATCTGGGGCATTTGTTCGCTATTTCTCCTGCTTCTGGACCCCAAGTTCACATCAGCATCAGCAAGCAAGGCTCTGCTGGAGTTCATCATTCCTGCCACAGCTGGGGGGCATCTGCATCTGTCGCTGTCTAATGGACTGCTTCGTAGCTCTCCTCTCTCACTGGCCACATCCCAGAGAAGATGCGTATGGGCATGTGGCTGCTAATGGCATACCTCTGGAGACACCTTTTTACACCCTGGGTATACCCAGCCCATAAGGAGCTCTTTCTCCCATGCAAATGACACAGCTCTCAAGAGAAGGGGCTGTAACTCCTTTGGAAACAGAGGCTGCTGGCTTCAGCAGAGGAGGAGAAGCAAGGGTTACCATCTTCCAGAATTCTGAAATGTCAAGGGCTTTCCACTGGGAGTGTCTGGGAAGTTGCAAGGAGCTGATGGAAGGAGCTGGAAGTCTTCTGAGCTGCAAGAGCAGAGGCAAAGCATGTTCCTAGAGCTGCTCTGTGATAACTCAGCTCCCTCTCTGGAGGAAGGACCCAGCATGAAACTCAGTTGTCCTCCTCGCTTCTTTGGAGGGTATAAAGGAGGAAAGCTCATGGCCTGCAGAATGATGGAGCATGAAACTGAGATTCAGCATCTGAACCATGTAAGAGTGAGTAGCCCATCAATCCATAGGCATAAAAAGAGCTTGAAAGAAGAACTACGGGGATGTAGACCCCTCTGAGTGCAAGAAGACTGAAAGACAAATGTGGCCTGGATCCATCCTCTGGACCTGCCTCTGGTGCTCAGAAAGAAAATTAAGTTGATGCTCTGTACTCTCTGTCTTGAGAAGAGTCTTCAGAGAAGGTTTTGCTTTTACATAGGATCCTCATGTAATTTTACAGACTCCTTTGTAACTCTGGAACGTAGGGGGGAGAAAATCCTTAGAGACAAGGCTCCTGAACTGGCATGTGCATGATCTCTCTAGCAGAGTCAGGTTTATGGTTTCTTTTAATATTTGCTCCTGTAGGTCTTATTTACGAAGACAACTATAAATGATATTTTAAGGCTATGGAGGGAAAACTCCCCTACCTTGAGACATAGTTCTTTCTTGGCTATGAAGCTTGGGTCAGCAGTGCCTTTTATGCAGTCACAATGAAGAGTTGTTAAGGGATAATACAAAGGGCCATTAATAGACTGGGGAGGCAATTATTTTCTTTTTCCAGGAGGCATTTTGAAATTTTAAAAGAAATCTTGTTCCAAACGGATTAAAGGCAAAATCCAAGAGCATCCACAGATGGAAAATGAAAATAAAACCACCTTTCAACTAAAATACATTCTTGCCTATTATTTTTTAATATTTTCTGCTGATTTTGATCACTTCCATTATTTTCCACTATAGATTTACTGAATATTCATTTTGAATTAAAAAGGCAGATTTCACATAAAATGTTCAAATGGAACAATTTCAAAACCTCTTTCAGTATTTTTTGTAAAAGTTTTTTTTAACCTGTACCCTTCCTTAGAAGCTTCTGTTTCAGTCAATGAATATTTTGTTTCACTGCAAATTGAATGAAAATAAAAATTTACAACTCTTTGACCACCATTAGTAGAACATGTCCTCAGAGATCCAAACCACACGAGTTCCCACAGCTCTTCACTGGAGCTGTATCTATCTAACTTTCCATGAGCACAGTCCCTTGGAGTTTCAGCTGCTCTGGCTCCATTTCTGTGCTATCCCATCCTTCTTTAAAAACACAGTGTGTGTCAGTATTTTCAACTTTGCCTGTTTACTGTTCAAATAAGAAAGTGCTCATATGGGGAGCCAAAAATTACGTATTTCTCTCGGACAACAGGTAATTGATTTCCAAGCCATTCTCAGTTATTGTATGTCACTTGAGAGACCTAAATGTTCCAGTAACGGAGAGAGAAGCCGTTCAATTTGTGTTACATATCACTCTGTTTTTACCATTTATACTAAGGTCTTACACAAAATTAATGCAGCCGGCAACAGCAACGTATCATAGAACATGTTTTCTGAAGGACTAGCCTATTGGGAGGAAGGTCAAAACAAGTAAAGCTGCTTGGAAATATGATTCTCAGAAGTGTTGTACATTGTATTTTATAACACCACCCTTTTAGCACCAAACTCATCAGCTGTACTCCTTCACTTCACGTGATGTAAGACTGCCGAGTTTCTCAATCTCTCACAGGCTGCTTTTCGAAGATCACTACGCTCTGAAGGGTGCTGTTAAATCAGGCTCTGGGATGAGGGTAGATGCCATCACAGTGCCTCGAGACCTCCTCACTCCACTTCCATGGGTCATTCAGGACTCGCTCCCCTCCCTGCTGCGCTGCTGTGGGCGGGATTGGGATGACATTGCTGAAGGACAGAGAGTAAAGGAGTACGGGGCAGAGTGTGCTCTGGTTTTGTGTTAAATGGACATCAGCAGTGCAATTAAAAAGGCAAACAAACTTCACACAGAAAAGATTCACCTGTTCTTGATACAAGGTACTCTAAAAATGACCACAAATACAAGTATTTAGAAAAGATTATTTCCTTTCTATATCCTGGTTTACTTAATGCATCTAGAGGCAATTTGTGCGTCGTAAATGTCAGCTTCTCTCTTATGTCAGTGAGCTCTCAGCTTTCTTTTTTGTATAACTAACTTTCTTTTCATTGACTAGCTGCCAAGTTGATGGTGTCTCTTTTGGTATCTCCTGACTCACGTGCCTTCCTGTTCCCAGCTGTCCCAGTATCCTGTCATGGTGCTGAACAATTAGTACTTAGGTTATGAAGTTGATTTATTTCCCGCATTTTCTGTACTACAGCATGTTGCTGCTATAGAGTGAGGATTTACAGAGCCAGTAGTTTATGCCCACAGCCTAAGGCTGGCATCGTCAGCAAGAAGGGCCATGGGCTGGCTATGCCCAGCTGGAACCGTATCTCCATGCAGAGTCTTTCTGACAATCCACAGACGTAAAGGTCCGAAGTAAATGCGCGTGTGAGTGTATGTGCATATGTGTATTCTAGATACATGTTCCAACATACATATATACGTGTGTTTCAGTAATAGCTATCTCAGGATGCTTGCGCAGCCAGTGTTATCACTGAGACATTTCTCTCCTCCTTGTATTGCCTCTTGTCTTGTTCCTTCCCTCTCCCAAGACACAACAGCACTGTTCCCCCTCCTGTCAGCACTGTGCTTCTAAATCAGCAGAGCCAAAAACCCCCATTTCCAGAAGCCAAGACAGCAGCTATTAGAAAAGCATTTTATTCTTGCATGCTTTTTTGTCTGCCTCTACCAACCACTACAAAAATCCAATTCACAGGAGGCCAGCTGGCCAGCTTCTCCTGAAAGTTTCATTTTGACTATTCCAAAAAGTAGTAAGTGGTTCAGGTCACAGCTGAAGAGTACAAGCCGGATATAAATCACATCAGGCCAAGCTTAAGATATCCGCAAGCGATCGCTGCACAGTTTCAGACTCTGCAGGCCTTTCACACCCAGAACATCCACTGACGTCAATGGAAATTTTGGATGATGACAGAGAGCAGTGACGATGTTGACTCCAGCAGTGAAGGCCTTGAGAGCCTAATGTTTAGGTTTTCTCTGCCTTAGTTTGTATATGCTGTCCCTCACCACACGCCGAATGCCGCACAAATGCTTGCCTGCATTTACCTCAACACAGCCCTGGGAAATAACAGCGAGCCTGTACCCTCGCGCCCCACTGCCGAGCCGAGTGGGGACAGGCTGGCTGGGTGACTCGGCCACGCTCACACGGGGAATTTGTCATAGAGCATCACCATGGACCTCAAATCCAGGCTCCCAGCGCCCTTTCCGGTGCCTTCCCTGGGAGACTTTTCATCTTCTCAGTAACTGAAGTGTTGTAACATTGCTTGAGGTGCCTCTCCAAACTGCTGGGACCTGCAGGGAATTGCCTAAACTGCTTAGGTAACATTGAAAACTATGAGGGTTTGTGCTTCAGGGCTTTTTTCCCCCAAAATTTCGATTAACTCACCTTTTAAAGGCCAACATCAGCGAACACGGTCATGTGGTGGCCTGGGCCATGCAGGACACAAGCGAGGTGTGACTTTGGTTCCGGTGCATCTCCTGGGCCGCCCTGGACGCAGCCCCACTCCTCAGCGCGGCACCCAGCCACGCTGGGTGAGGACAGGGGCCCTGAAGCGGCTCCTCTGACAGCTGGGGTGCCCTTCCCAAAAGCTGGGGTGCAGCCCCCCGGCCGGCCCCAGGGCGCTGGGGAGGCTGGGGCCGTGCTGTCCCCGGCCCTGAGCAGGGCTGCTCCGCACTGCTCCCGGCCCAGGCGAGAGGCTTTCCCTCAGGCCGGCGGCGCTGCTGGCACCTGGCAGCAGCAGCGCAGAGCAGCTGCGGAGCTGAGCCCTGCGGGGTTTTTTAATTTCGGCTGCACGTGATAAAAGCAGGGAGCCAGAGCCTCCGGGGGAGCGGTCCGTCTGGAGAGCCAGCGGCCCTTCTACCTGACTGACTGTGGCCACCTCCCTGACTGTGGCCACTTCTACCTGACTGGTGCAGCAGATCCTCAGGAAGGTCTGAATTCATTAGCACTCAGCTGCTCCCAGCAGTCGCTGTCCTGTTTTTGAAGACGGCAGTCATCAGGTGCATGGTGTAAGCAGGAGCCATCCTGCTGGAGTCAGGCCCTAAGGGCACCTGCTCACCAGCCATTCCACTGGGCTGAAAATACTTGCAAGCAGCAGCAGTGCCCCGGCTGTGTCAGCGTGCTCCTTGAATCGGGCCTTCCCCGTTGTCATTGCTCCTTGATGAACTCAGGAGGAGGAAAAGGTGATGCAATGCAGTCTTTAACCAGCAATGGTCATCTTCAAAATGGATGGCCAGCCACAATCACAACACTAATTAGATTTAAAGAATCGATGTGATGTTTGCTTTGGGCAGGAAGGCGGTTTTAAGGGCAAAGTTAGAGAGCCCTGTTAGGAATTCCCCGTTTCATTGTTGGGCTTTTTTAAACTCTTGAGTAAATGCTGTCTGGCAACTTGCTGCTGCTCGTTTTGTCAGTTTGCCCCATAACTCCGTAAGGACCGTCGTTCGCTTTGATCCAGCTCGCTAACTGCTCTTCACGCTCTGCCGTGGCCTGCCTGCACGTGGCTTTATGTGGTGCTGTCAGGGCTGACGGTCCTTTCTCTTTACTCCATTTGGGCATGATGTCAGGTCCTGACATATCCTCCCTCCCTCGCACCCCGCCGTGCAAATGGGCCAGTTCCCTCTCGCTCATCCTCCAGCCCTGCCCCAAACACAGCAGGAACCTGCCCTCTGCGTGCACTATGGGCACACCAGTCATCCCCAGGCACCTGTGAAGCTTCATTCCCCTCGCTGCCCCTTCCAGCTTCAGCCACTGCTGCTGCAGAGGGGAAATGTCCAGTCTGAGTACCTCCTGGACACTGCTCTAGTGGGCTCTGACTAAGATTTAAGGCCGATCCTGTGTGCTACACCAGACCAAGTCAGGGGTTGCATCTCCTCACGGGCTCAGTAACCAGCTGCTCTGTGAAGCAGTCTTTGGGCGTAACTAAAAAGCTCATCGCTATGTCCAACTGTGATGTCTGCCTGGTCTGTGGGTTTTGGAGCTTGCGTATAGCAACAGTATTACATTTTATTTGTATAACGCCGATTATCTAGAAGAGTATAAAGCAATGCAGGCTCTGGGTACCTCTAAGGCGTAAAGGCAGAAAATGTTGGATAATGCACCGTGTGATAACTTCCGCCGTCTGATTGCTGAGTGCATGTTGTCACATCAAAAGCTGCTTCTTGCCAGCAATACTTGCTGCATTTTCCAAAATGGCACATCCCCTCAGGCCTGACGGACGACCCGCAGATGCCAGCCTGCCCCACGCAGCAAGCTGGAGGGGGACTTCGGAGGGACCATCTGGTCTCTGTGATAACACACCCCAGACTGAGCTCAGCTCACTCTGGTGCTCGTGGTCAGATGTGGCTCTCTGGGAAATCTGTTCCAATGTCTGTTCGCACTGCTACAGCTGGTGCTCTTCCTCTAAAGTATCGGCAGCGCAGTGGTGCTGCTGCACAACCTTATCTTCTCCTTAGTGCTTTCCCTCATGTCCTGTCAGGGGTGGCTGGCGGCCCCGCTCCCACAACAAACAACCTAGATGCAAAATTCTGCAGTATGTTCAGGTGCAAAAATTAAATGAAATATTCATCCGAATGTGATCCACTTCCTGCAGCCTTTGCTGCAGTCATGTATGTAAAAGCTGTAGAGTCCCGGCACTACTGCTCTTCACTGGAAATGGGTGGAGGCAAACTGAACAGGTTTAGTGCCACAGACGCAGCAAATGGTGGGACGGAGGGCCATCCCACAGGGGAAGCTGCAGACTTTGCCCTGTGCTTCTGCAGCCCAAGACTCCCACCCTGCTGTTTTGCTAAGGCAGTTTACAGTAGGTGAATTTTCCCTCTGGTTTGGTCTTGTTTTTTTAAACTTTTTTTTTAAATGTTAGTTTAAACAGTCTCTCATTAAGGCTTCTGAGTGTGTGCTAAGGCTTGTCTTGGAAATGTGTATTCAGGTGGTTTGTAAGATTTGTATTATTTGCTTCTTTTGGAGCCATTCTGGTGTATTATGTAAATCCATAGCTAAGCATTTCCTGGGACCATTTATTGTGCAAATGCCTAGTTTGGCACGTGTACAGTGCTGAGCAAAACCAATTGCTTCTGTCTCTCTAGTTCAGAGAAGAAAGATCAGCCTGGAGATTTTTTGTTTCATTTAAGAGAAGACAATTTTCTCATTTCATTGCCTATCAGAACGAGTTTTCTGCAAATGAGCTGGAAACTCCCAGAACAGGTAAAAGTTTAAAGGCAGAACATCAGCCTCAAATCATGTGTAGAAACAAGTAATGGCCAACATCAGACACAGACGTTTAAAAGTGGCAGCTGGATACTGGATTGACTTCTGTGGTGATTTCTTGCATTTAATAGCATGCTTACAGAAAAATATGCACGGGACAATGGGCATTAACAAGCCATTAGACTATTTTAGATAACGTCCGTTTCTGAGAAACTGCTTAACCCCTTGAACAGTTATTTTTCAGTTCATGTAATCAGGTAGGTTTGGTGACAAACCCCAGATCCACCTTTTGCTTTAAGCTTCAGTTCAGGCCTTTTTCTATGTACTAACTCTGCACGAATTCACCCCCAGAGCTGAGAAAAGCAGGCGTGGGGTACCTGACACCAGGAAATTCTCCATCCTTTCTTAGTTTCAAGGTTTGGCATTCCCTGGCCAGGTCATTGCTTCTCTCCCCCTGCAAGCTTGGGAAGGAGCTGTGGGTTGTGGTTTGCCTCCGTTCCCTCCCGCAGGAAGGAGGTCTGGCAAGGGGGTCTCGGGGGGCACAGGCAGTGGGAAGGGGGTGCGATTTGCAGGCTTGCCCCCACCCCAAGCCTCCAAACTCCCTCCCCAGGGTTGCTGCCAGCCACACCTGGAAGGTCAGAAGAGGCACAGAGCTCCTTGCAGGCACCATCTGCTGCAGCTCACAGGTCTCAGCAGGGGTGGGATGATCTGTTGGGGGTCATGGCAGGACCTGCCACCCCACAGTCCCTCTGAAGGAAGCCCCCAGTTGCTTGGAGCTGGAAGTGGGCAGCACTGCCCCATCTTCCACCTCTCTCCTCCATAGTCTGATGTCCCTGGGTCCTGTGTTACCTCAGACAGCCAAACCCTGAGACACGTCACACGAACCCTGCGTTTAAATGAAGCTGGAAGTAAATGTTTTGAATTATACATTGTGGTGGAGCAGCATGTTGTGCCACTGAACTGTGCTAGAGGAAGGGACCGTAAAAGCCATTTCCACCTGTGGGGGAAAGCCCCACCAACAGTGTTGCCCCTTCACAGGTGGTCCGATGCCAGCAACCGTGGGGCCATATCCAGCCCTAAACCTCCTGTGTGAGCAGCCCCCACACCTCACGGTAGCTGCCCTCTGCCACCTTCCCACAGCTGGGCTTGGGGCTAGAGCACAGCCCTGCAACCCACTCTGCTTTTCATCGGGGGACCCCCCGCCAGCATGGGCCCCAGGCACATGGCGGGACAGCACGGGAGGGGTGAAATCCTTACCGTGGCAGCCGTGAGCGGATGTGCTTGGCGTGGACCTTGGCTCATTGCTGGGCGGGGAGCAGCATGCTGGCACAGCACAGCACAGCACAGCACGGTCCATGAGTGACCTGCTGCTTGAATTTCCTGCCACGTAAGATTTGTAGACATGCTCTCAAATTGACCTGACCCTGAAGACAGGAGCAATCAATTAAAGAAACTTTTCCCTGTGAAATCAGCTGCAAAAATGGTGCTTTTATGAAAGCCTGGGCTTGCTACCTTGTCCTTTCTAAGGACAGGATGCTCCAAACTTGAGATTTTCTGACATTAGCCAAGCATTTCTTCAGCTCTTCTCAGGCACAGATCTGGTAACGGAAAAATGCCTGCTTGTGATGCATCACTCCCTAAACCGCTTAATGGTGCCCCATCACCAGCCATTACCGTGGGCAGTATTAGTTAAACAGCCACTTGAAACATGCCAGGAAAGAAAGGGTCACCCCTTGCCTCTGAGTCCAGAAACCAGTGCTGTCACCGGGCCTGATGTTACCTGCCGGGCTGCAGTCTCCCGTTAGGCAAGGTATAATGAGAGACTGAAAGGGCAGGCTCTGCAGCCCTAGTTCAGTCCCCAGCACAGACAGACCAGACTGGATAAGTACAGGGCATCTCTGAGGAGCAACATGGCTGCTCCCCTGGCCCTGTCCTCTGGCTAATGGCCACAGGCTGTGGCATGCCTCAGCAGGCAGTGCAGGCAGCGGGGCAGGCGAGGGGCACCGGCACACCCAGGGCAGGTCTTGGACCTCTGTCCTGCAGAAGCCAAGGAGGAGCTTGTGCCCTCCCAGCACTGGGAAGCAGCTTTCCTGAGCTGCTCCGGGTGCTTGGGAGGAAAGCTGGAGGCAGGGGTGTACAGATTTTGTTGTAGGAGCCTCGAACCAGCGGGGCAATAAAAGCCATCGCAGGAATGCCGGGCACCTCTCTGTAAAATGCTGAGGCTAGCAGATTTATTTGCAGCGTTTTATGATCTGGGACACGCCACAGGAGCCTCCATACAACTGTTCTGCTGGCATGTGAACCTGTGGTGACTCAGGAAGAAGGCGCTCGGGGGCTGTCTTGATAAGTGACAGGAGTTGGCTGTAAAATAAACATGCGGGAAAAACGAATCCCCAGCTCTCCAAAGGTGCAGCCTACAGGTAGCCATCAGCCTGCCTCTTTCAAGTACCCAGGGACTTTGCCTTTCCATGCCCCAGCTTGCACACCTGTAAAATGGGTTTCATGAGCTCACCCTTTGCTTGCACTGCTTTGAAAGCCGCTCACCTGAGCAGCTGATTTTGCCATGACTGCCCTTCAGGTCAGCACTGGCTCGAGAGGGAGGGAAGCGGAGCTGGATGATGAGCATGATGCTGTTTTCTGGGAGACACGTCATGTACATCCCTGGAGAGCATTTTTGAGGAATATTTTGGCTTAACTTGTGTCTTTTATCTGCACAGCAGTCTTCTACATACCTCCACTTGTGAGCGTAATGCATGAGGGATGCTGTGGCCCTTACAGAATGAATTAGGAAAAAATGTCCTAGGATTTTTTTTTCACTGGGAGAAATTAAACTTGGTTTTAGTTTCCTTCCCTCCTTTTAACAGCCAGGGCACCTCATCTGTCTTCTTTGCTTTTGCTTACTGCAACTGGCTTGCGAGTCCTCCCAGAAGACATGGCATGACATTTTAGTCCCTGTCTCTTTTTTCATACATTGAATGGAAAATGTACGACTGTTAACAGCGCATCTGCAGATTATTTATCCATGCAGGCCTAATCGGTGCAGGGATTAGCAAAACATGTTTTGCCTGCCAATCTCTAATCAAGAGGCCAGATTCACTGGCACAGTGGTGGCTTTGCTGTGCTCCAGGGAGGCGATGCTCACTCTGCTGAAAATCAGGAGCAATTTGGCCAAATTCTGTTTGCAGGTACAGACCTTGCAAGGTCAAAGTAAGAAGCACAGTCTACAAAGAAAAAATACCACCCACTAGGAGCAACAGCAGATCCAAACCTGCTTCAGAGGAGAAGGCTTAGTATGAACACTGTGACAATGAGAAAATTGTAACAAAAGTTAACAGTCTGGAAAGGAGAAACAACCAGCCTGTGCAAAGTTTTCCCTTAGGATGTGTATTCCTCCCAGATATTTTCTACTTTGCTACATCCTTCCCAAAAATGTAATGGCAGCTTCAATGGCTTATTAACCTTTCTGGCATAGGTTTGTTCTGCAGTAAGTGTCAAGAGACCCAACCCCCAGTCTGGGGGAACACACTGTGTGTGCTTTTTCTGGTTCTTGTCTACCTTTCCTCTTCATAGGTGGGGTTTTATTGCAAAATGGGAGCAAAAAGCATTCCTTCCAGTCTTGGCAGAGTTTTACATATTCATTTGCACGAGGTTCAAAGCAGTGGAGAAATATCTCGACTACCTAGCAATGGTTAAAGACAAAACAGGCAGTAGAAGGTGAACAGTGTTAAACATACGATTGTGAGCTCAGTGGGGAAAAAATGGAGCTTTACTGTCATATTTTATTTGCAATTTTTATTTGACTGCAACACCTGCTTTCAATATGATTAACTCTTACATGCAATTTTGGCACTAACTACTTCTGATTTACTTCACTGGGGATGCTTGGTTACAGTGACGGAGGTATTTTGCTAGTCTTGTTGTGCTTGGAGACATGCCTAATGGGGCAGAGCTAATTTGCCATTTGCTGGGTTAATGAAGATACACACTAAAAAGATTATGAGGAAAAACAAGAAATAGTACATGAAAGATTAAGAAACCAGCGAACAATTTAGAGTAAAAATACAAACAGTAAGATCTCTATGCCTTGGGCTTTTCTGTAGTATCTTTCATCCCAGCGCAGTTCCTGTAGTGCCGTAGCAGCTACGTGCCATTCCCGAGCAATATCACAGATTTCCATCAGGCCACCCTAAGTTGTAAGGACACCCTGGGACAAGCGGCAGGGAACCAGAATCCCCATCTGGGAGAGGAGACGGCTGGTACATCCAGCCCGGCTGGTGCTGGTCGGGACTTGCTAACCCCTTCTCAGGGGCTGTTACTGCAGGGGGCTTGTGCCACAGCAGCAGCAAGGTGGGCTGAGTCGTGCTGTGTGGTGCCCACTGCTTTATTTTATACCTAAAGCAGGTTTCCGCCTGTCCCCACCACCGTCTTCCCGTGCAGAGGATGCCCTGAAAGCCGGGCAGCTGCTTCTGCTCCCAGCTGGGCTTTATGCCAGCCATCCCGGTTGGCATCCTGAGAAAGCGGGAAGCAACCAGGCCAAGCGTGTGTCCCTCTTTCTCACCTGCACCATCCCCTTACACAGCAAAGATGCCTGCTGCAGCAGCCCCCTCAGCAACACCCCGTGGCGAGCACGTCCACGGTGTAACATCTCTCTGGAAACACTTCCCAAGGGCCACATGTAACCAGGCGGCAATTCTCTCAGTCCGCATGTAGTCCTCCTCCCAGCAGTGTAATCCTGCCTTTTATTTCAGTCATGAGCCTTCAGATTGTCTGTGAACATGGATATGGCACTTCTGAGTACGAGCAAGTGCTGCGGTGATTAAGCCAGTATGCTTCCCTTCCAGTATCCTTCCTTTGACGTTTCCATTCCAGTCTTACACAGGCCTTTGCTGCTGCCTTGGCGAATGCCTTGCATTTATTTTTTAAACCAACTGCTGTGATTACGATGGAGCTCTAGCTCATGACGGCAGAATCGAGGAAAATAAAGCAGGAAGCTAGTTTATCTCAAAAATACAGTATTATGCACTGCAATGCCAAAGCTCCTTGCTGTCTGCTGCCACCTTACCTGGAAACAGCCTGGCAGCTGTAGGAATTTACTCCTTGTGCTGGAGGATTACGGAGAGTCGAGGAGGGATTGTCTCAGCGGGGTGGCTCTGCAGGACGTTTGCAGGGCGGCTTCCCTGCCCAGAAGGAGCCATGTTCAGCGTGACCTGGGGATGCACAGGGCTAGGGCACGCCTGAGCTTTGCATCAGCGTTTCCCTATGGCCTCTCTGGCCATTGTCCACACCAAAAGTCCCACTGCTCCGTGGGCAAAGCAGGGTGAGCCCAGCACATGAAACTGTATCAGCAAGCGAGCAGCAAGGCAGCTTTGGGATTGAGGTGGTAGGTGAGACCGGCAGGTGCAGGATTTCTGGTAATGCGGGCAGGAATAGATTCGGTCAGTCTTTTATGACAGTTTCTCTTTTAACACAGCGGGGGGGGGATTTCTCCTGCTAGATGTGCTCTGGAGGTGCCCATTTCTGTGCTCCTCGCCCTGGGGTCCCTTCTAGAGCTGAAGGAGAGAAACAGAAGTAGCTTCTTCCTGAACTCAGTGCCTCCTGAGGTGGGCAGCAAAGGCAGCTCAGGGACGTGCACCTCGAGCAGCTCTGAATAGAGCCTGGGGTCCCAGCTCAAACATAAAGGGTTGCTTGTACATACCTAAAGGTCAGTGGGCAGAAGTTCCCCTCTACCACTCTGTGTTCCTGGGAGTCCGTGCTCTGCCAGCTTATTAGAGCCACACGCACGCACATTCATCTCACGGGGAACTACCAGAGCATCTTCAGGGCCTCCTCCAGCTGGATGTCTTGGAGGTACATGGGAAACATATACGCTATAAGTAAATAAAGTTGCTTGCTGTTAACCATGCCTTTATTTAAGATAGGGCAGGGTCTCTCACTCAATAGGTGTACGGCCCAGGAGATCTTTGAAAGCTTTGCATTGAATCTAAGGGATGCCGGCAGCAGTACACACTCTGTGTGAGCAGGGAGAGGGAGCCCGCGGAGGACTGTGATTGACAGGGCCCGGCTGCACACACCGTGGCAGCCCTGCTCAGCTCCACTTGCCAGAAAACCCACTCCAGTGTCACGGTGCCTGGGCACAGGGCTTGCCACCAGCAGTTGTCGGCATTTGTAGCGGTGCTGCACCTAGCAAATGCTGTATGCCCATACCAGCCACTTGCAAACACTGCGTACTGCCAGCTGCAGGCCAGTGGCATCGGGCTGCCCAGCACACAGGGCGAGGGTGAGCACCCGGGGCACAGGGGAGCACCTCTTTACAGGATCCCTGCTTGCTTTCTTTGCAAAGCACACCTCTGGCACCTCTGCCCACATTAGCAAACAGCAGGGATTTAGTCCCAGAGATGAACCCCACAAAGAGAAGAGTCTGCAGCTTCCAGGCATCTGGTAACCCTTCCTCTTCACCCTAGATGAGCGAGAGCTAACTATGCAGCAGGACCGGCTCACCGAAGCCTGGATAAACTGAGGCAGAAAGTGTATTTCATCCTGGAAATGAGATAGCTCGGCTGCTGGCCCCAGCAGTCAAAGCCAGAGGAGGCTGGTGGTCTCCCTGCTGGAGCAGAGCGCTTCCCCAGCAGGTCTTCTACCACCACTGCACGCTTGTCCCAGGAGGAGATACCCAACGCTGTCTCCCCACCGGCCCGGAGGCAGCTGGCTTGCTCCGGTGCGAGTAGAGGACTCCCTCCGTGTCCCACCCTGGGCAGGAAGACGTGCAAAAGTCTGTCCTGTAAAACCTCACCAGTTCCCCATCTGTCCCGTGGCTTTGGTAGACTTGGGGTCAGGCCTCACACGAGGGTCCACAGTGCTGAGTTGGGCTCCAAAGGACGCTGAATGCTCACAGACTGCCCTCCAGGTAGGGTGGGTTTTGTCTTTTTAAAAAGTAACATTTTCATTAGCAGATGAGATAGATGATTGTTAGAATATTCATAGGCAGGCTCTCCTGGCACAGTCAGGCATGCCTGGAGCACCACAGGACACAAGCTCTCTTTTTGCCAAAGAGTATCCATAAAACATCAGGATACTCATTGGGTACAATCTACCCTTGTGGGCAAAACTGAAATTACTGGACAGCAGGAGCAACTGTGTCCAAAATGTTCTGTCAAAATATTTAAAGTTGAAGGTTGGTTTTTCTGGAGTGATTTTGTCCCCTGACTGTTCTGGGATTACAGTGTAGCTTATATCACAGTCCTGTCTTGCTTCTCATAACTATTTATCTACGGTGACTCACTGACAGCTCTCTTCATCAAACACCTCCTGGTACAGCTTCACAAGCTGTGTTATGGCACCAAGGAAAAATCGGTTTCCCCAATAAGCAGTAGCAAACCTGGGGAGACAATTAATTGTGAGGGGGTTATTGTATGGTATATAGTCATCCTGGTGCACGAAACATACCACGTTTCCCCTAATGCTCCTCAGACTTCACTGGAGATGCCAAGTCCAAGGAAGCCATCTAACCCATCTGCTACCCCCACACAGAGCCCGCAGTCCAGCAGGGCATCCGATTTGGACAATGGCACTCGCTGTGCACGTCCGATAGCACCTTCCGCAGCCCCAGGTGTCCTCGGGGAGGAGCTCCCTTACAACCCATGCTGGATGGGGAAACCTCCGCCATGAAGAGCCAGCCTACAAGAAGCAATTCAGACTTGGGGAAACCAGCCAAAAGAGCTAAAAGGAAGCTTTATTGTATAGGCCAGTGAGAGGAGACTCCCCAGGGGGGAAATACAGCTCAGGGTCCTGATGCCAGGGCAAGGCTCTCCTTTGGGGCATCATGGCACTACATCGGGCGCTTCAGTGGCTTGTGTAATAATGCTGCCTTTCTCTCCTTGTTTTAGGGAGTGCTGCCGATTTTTTGGAGACAATGGCTTGACTCTGAAGGTGTTTTTTACCAAGGCAGCACCCTTTGGTGTTCTTTGGACACTCACAAACTACCTTTACTTACATGCAATAAAGAAAATAAACACTACGGATGTCTCCGTGTTGTTCTGCTGCAACAAAGCTTTTGTGTTCTTGCTTTCATGGATCGTTCTGAGGGACAGGTTCATGGGAGTGAGGGTAAGTGACGCCTTATCTCTGTCTCCCTTCTTCCCCCTCGCTCTTCTGCCTTTCCTTTTCCCCTTTCCTCCCGCCGGCCGAGTTGAGCAGCACCCCGCACAGACGGCCGAGCGGGTGCAGAAATCCTTGCGGAGCAGGAGCGCATCCTTCCCTGCAGCCTGCCCAGGCACCCGTGAGCTCCCAGAGCCCCCGTCTCCCCCAGCCTGGTGCCTTTGCTCATTTTCCTTCAGAAAAGAGGTAACTTGCTCCAGAGCATGGCACAAAGGATAGCTGCTATCTCCATGCTGCTGTGGACATGTGTCAGCCTTTGCCGGCCCCTTCCGAGTGACTATTCCCAGGCTGTGGCACCAGACCTAGTTGTTTCTAACTGCACATTCCTGCAAGCCGCGGCTGCACGCAATGCGTTTCTGGTCCCAGCCTGTGAATTTAATGGGGCCCTCACCTTTCTATATGCGACAGCAGGCTTGCAGGGTGGCACAGTTATCCTTTGCACCCATGTCAGTCAGCAGCAGCTGCGGCAAGGAGAGGAGAGCTGGGCTGCCTTCGCCTACCCGTGGCCAAAGCGTGCGTGCGTGTGTTGCTGGTGGAGGATCAGCATGACGCTGGCACACAGGGACTTGCCTCTGGCCGGCAGCTGTGGACACGGGGCCAGGCAGCACAGCAGGCAGCGGGGCAGCAGGCCTGCTCCCCTGGGGCTGCTCTCCCCGTGGCACCGCGAATGTTTGCTTACACCCTTAGTCCTACACCCCACGTGAACGCTTGCTCCGCAGCTGCAACGGAGCCGCGTGGAGGGGGGGTTATCAGAAAACCTCGCAGCTCCCTGCTGACCCTGCTGCCGTTTTGGCAGCCCTCAGCACGCAGTGTCCTCTGGCAGCAGAGCCGGGCAGGTGAGTAACCCACCGCCCCGGCACCAAGGGGGTCCTGCCAGGGCCAGGAGTAACTGCAAGGAAAAGGCGCCAGTGCGTCCCTCCTGCCTCACTGCACCAGCAGGCACTTATTAATATTAACAGCGATAACGGTAATAATACCTATTTTCTGCCCACCGTTTGAGGAGCTCTCTGCCCGCCCACCCAGGCAATGCTTTCAGTGCTCAGAAGAGGTTGTTAGCCCTGGCTGCGTGGAGCAGCCGAGAGTTAACTTTTCGGGAAGCGTTGCTCTCCAGCAGGAGAGCTTGGCAGGAGAGCTTGGCCAGCCTTGCGGTGGTGGCAGCCAAGAGGCTGCTCTGGGAATCGTTGCAAAATGTACCTGCCAAAAGCCCGGCCTGGCCAGCTGGTGTCTGTGCTTGCCCACCCACCTGCCCAGGTAGCCGTAACTTCAAAATAAATTAACTGGGATTTTTGAGTACAGAAACAAGGGTATTCTGCAGTGATCTTGGAGGCAGGGGAGTGTTGCTGCTATCCTAGCTGGCCATGCTGGCCATTTTCATAAAAGTAGAAAAAAGGAAGGCGTATTTTTGTGGTCTTCAGCCATCTTGAGGCGCAGTCAGCTGCAGCGCTGGTGGGACACCAGCAGAGGAGGTGTGTAGAGGGCTGACCACTGCTCTCCCATGCTTGCAGCTTGCTCCTTGGTCTGCACATGCCATCTCTCACCGCTGGATACAGCTGTGGTCTGGGGGGAAAGAAGCCGACTTGTGTGTAGGGATACCCACACGGGCACACACACGCTGGAGCGAAGATGCTTCTCGTGCTCTCCCGGGTGCATGGCCATGTGTGAAGAGCCGGAGTGGTCAGGGGCTCTCCAGCAGCTTCCCGGCCAGGCTAGGTCTTGTGCCGTGGCAGGTGACACGTGCTGGGGGACGAATCCTGCTCTGGATCCCTCCCTTCCCGAAGGGGCAGCAGGAGTGGAGGGAGCAGGGAAGCAGACCCGGGTGGTGGTCTCAGCCATGTGCAGCTGTCCTTCGTTTCTTACCAGCACTGCCTTGGGAAAGCAGCAATGAAGCAGAGACCCAGAGCTGGGGCCAGGGTGGTGGGGGCCATGAGATGCTCCTGCCACACACCCCAGCCCCTCACCGTGGCACCTGGCACTGGTGAGGGGCAGCGGGTGGGGGGAAGGGGGGCTTCCTGAGAAGCCACCTCCATGCCCAAGGAGGAACTTGGCCACCTCCCACCCTGGTGACAGGCCAGCAAGGGGCCTCAGCACAGGAGGAAGGGGCTCGCAGGAGGACTGAGCTATTTGCTCTTGGGCAGACGTGGTATCGTGACTGGTGACAAAATGTGAGTGAGGAGACACTTGTCCCTAGAGACTGGCAGGGCATGCCAGTCCAGCTTCGTTTGCCACCATGGGAGTGCTGGGGATGCTTCTGTCTGCAGAGGAACGTAGTGAGGAGTTTCCTGGCGAGATGCATTTTCTTTCCCCTTATCTTCCCTTTCTGTACAGCCCATGTGAAAAGCAGCAGCCATCGAGGGTGGCACTGTCCGGTGTGCTGGGGGATAGCCTCGGGATGAACCCCAAAACAAAATCTTCTTCCTGGGACTGGCAACCAGGAGGAGGGACAGCTGCTGGGGCTTCTCCGGGAGCAACCCAGGGACTGCGAGCCAGCCCACAGCCTAACCCCAAAGCTCGCAGTCCCTCAGGCCCACGCTGTGTCAGAGCTGCTGACCCTTTTAGAAGCACCTTTTGAGAGGGAATTTGGCAGATGAGGCTGCAGGGGCGATGGTGCCTTGCCCTGCGGCAAGCAGGAGCCCTCCCACGCTCCTGCTCCACCCCCCTGGCAGCGCAGCAGGATGGATAGAGCCACAGCAAAGCTCTGACCGCACATTTGGGTGTCCCTGTTCACACCCACTGGAGGAGAGGCCAGGTGAGAAAGGCAGCGGCTCAGTGGGGTTTAAGCACGTACAAGTATCCTACTTGGCCTTCTGAAGTGCAACTACTAGCTCTACAAGCACTTAAATCACAATTTGGCTGGAATTTAAATGTAAGAGCAAGCTACAAAATCCCATCCTTGCCACTCAGGCGCCTGTAAGTGCCTACATCTCCTGTAAGGACGTTACACTTCTCCCCCTTTCCCTTCACTGCGCCCAGAGCAACAGTCCAACTGGGCTGCGAGCTGTTGTATTGCTTTCAGAGAAGACACACCTGTAATGAAGCTGTGAGCGCCTGAAGCATGGCCTCTGCAAGCCCTGCAGTGCTGAGGCATTTGCAAGTAACGGCAGGCCGGTAGCCGTGGTGTGGTGGGGTGCAAGCAGCCTGTCACCGCCACTAACGACGTGCTTGATAGACAGGCTGAAAGGCTTCCAGAGAGAGCGTATGTCGACAGGCGAGGCCAAGACTCATCTGACACTCGTGACATGCTTGGTAGAAGAGGCAAGGACTTCCGCCCCAGCAAAACTGTTCGTAGACTGCATTTATTTGCTTTGATCTTTGACTTCAGCGTTTCCCTCTGTGCTACAGTAAATAAAACAGCTCAGGATTCAAGAGAGCCATTGCTTGCAAGTGCCTCCTGCGTACGTAACGTATAGACAAGCACACCTGCCAGTGGGACTTGGAAATAAATGAACTATCAAATCCCAAATAGTAGTCTTCCTTGCAACTGGGCAGAGACCCAGCCTCCAGGGAGGTGCTCTGGAGTCAGCCAACCCCTGACATTGAAAGCAAACCTGGATGCTTTTTATTCTGCAGTTCATTAAAACAGCCCTGCAAGTTTCCACTGCCGCCCGCAGGCGCTCAGGCAGGCTCCCTTCGCCAATGCACATGGAGGTACCAGCCCTTTGCCCCAGCCTGACTTGTGGCTGTGGTTTCCCCCCGGCTCTCCAGTGAAGCCTGGATGAGCCCCACGCATCTCAGGTGGGAGACGGCCATGCCTGGAGCAGATGCTAGAGGAAACGCTGCATCTTCCACTCTTTGTCACCTGGTCTGTAGCACAGGTGATGTTGAAGGGCTGGAGTTGCCATCTTTCAGATAAGTCCGAGCCATGCATCTTGCAGCTCTACAAAGAGCCATACTGAGTCAGAGCAAAGGTGCGTCTGCCCCAGCAGCCTGGCTCCAGCAGCTGCCTGTAGTGGACACCTAGAAAAATCTGTCTAAAAAAGAAAAGCCTATAATGATATTTCCTCATGAGACTTTCCAGCCTCCAGCAATCTGAGGCTCAAGGACTTCCTGAGATGGAAGCGATGTTCCTATAGTTAATAGTTCTCGATGGATTTTTTTTTTTTCCATGAGTTTATCCTTGTAAAGTTTTCACATCCACAGTGTGCAACAGCAGAGCTTTCCTTGGCTGAATTATATGTTGGGTGAAGGAAAAAAAATCTCTTTTTGTGTGTTCTGCACCTGCCCCATGCTAGTCCCATTCGATGACCTTTTTTCTTGTGCCTCTGAAGCCACACAGAGTGTCTGAATTTTTATTTGACAAGCACCAGCACGCTGACATGAGAGAACTGCTGAGGGCTGCTGAGCTCCTTCAGTCCTGCCTATCTGAAACAGCCCCATGTTGCTGTGGAACCATGCATTGGGTTTTTTTCTCTCCTTGCCTTAAAAAGAAGCCTGTCCAGGACTGTAGGGCCCAGTTACACCACCGCCAAGCTTCGCTTTAGAAATGATGCCCCACAGCTGTGCATGGAGAGATCGGATGCCAACAGGGCTGCAAGCCAAGATGCCATATCTGAACCTCCCCAAATTTGCAGCATGTACACCCAGTCTTTGCAGCTTGCACCGGGCTCCGCTCTGATCAGGTCATAAATCAGCATCTTCAGAACCCGCTGCCCCTCGGCTGGGCCCCCCCTGCAAGGGGCTGAGCAGCTGGGGGAAACCCTGCCTCTCCATAGCTTACCGAAGCTGTGCTCATGCAGCATCTTGAACAGCAGTACAGCAATTTCTAGACTCGGTATTTTCCAGGCAGTGTCAGGTTCTGCTGATTCGGGCTTTCTTCTACCCTTACGCCACCCTGCCATTCTACAGCAACACCTTTGGAGAAATTGATCCCCTTCTGTTTGCAAAAATGGGGCATTTTCCTGTTAGGGGAAATTGGAGCTGTTGTCAGCGTGCAGGAGGGATCTGCTGGGGGATTGTCTGTGGAAGCTTTATAGGTGCTCCCTGGCACCAGCCCCAGCTCAACCCAGGGAAGAAGCTGCTGGTGCTGCCGGGATGGGGACCTGCAGCTGGTAAAGGGGTCCCCTCCACCACAGCTTGCTCATCAGGCGGCAGCAGAGCTTGGCACACAGGCTTTCCCCTGCATCTTCACAGCAGCCCCAGCATCTCTGGTGGTGAACGGGAAAGGTGAGGGGAGGCCATTGCTCTTGGACATGTAGGCAGCTGCAGGCTGTGGATGGGGCTTAAAACCCCAGTCTGGCCCCGGGAGAGGAGACGGTTGGCTGGCACTGACCCAGCTATGGGTCAAAATAAACTCATTTATCCCAATCATCTTAGAAGCATCACCGTGACTGTGTAGCCAAAGGGGATGTGGTCCAAGCAGGGCGTCCCTCGCACCACTGCAGAGCCAGGCTGCACGGAGCAGGCAGAAAGCCCCTTTCACCCCAGAATTAGCACGTGGGGAGGCTTGAGGCGCCTGGCAGGACAGTCCCAGAGAAGCCAGGGGTCTCTTGCTGACCCTGCTGAATCAGGGGCAGCCTGTCCCTTTCCTTCGTGAATGCTACCTTCCTTTGGACAACCCCCCTCAGGCATTGCTGTGGGCCTGGCCAGCTGCCCGAGCCTCCCTCTGCTCTCTGAAATGACACGTCTGAACTGGAAAGTAGTTGCATGAGGTTTATTTGAAAACCCTTTTTTCTCCAAAACCTCCTCAGGACTCAGAGCCTTTCCTGCAAGCACCAGGGAATTATTACTTGCGTGTTATTGTCACGCACAGGCTGCGGGGTCTCGCCGATGGGGAGGCTCAGTGACGGAGATGAAATCCCCCCTTCGGCTCAGCCCGTGACACAGGGCCCTGTGCTCTGGCCCGCCGCGCACCGCCCCGAGGCAGCCGCTCCTTCGCAGCTCTGCCCGCAGCTTCTCTGCAGCCAGGGGAGCCACGAGGGGAGGCACGTCGGCTCCTTGGGCACTGGCCTGGGCTTGCTGCTCGTTTTCTACATAAGGAGGGGAGCAGGTGATGCAAAAGTACTGCCCTCTCATTTAAAGCTGCTCTCATGTTTTTTCCATGTTGGGGGTTGTCCAGTAACGCTTGCTTGCTTTCTTTCTTTCTCCAACCAGATCGTGGCTGCTATATTTGCTATTGCAGGGATAGTTATGATGACGTACGCTGATGGGTTTCACAGCCACTCCGTTATTGGGATAGCCCTGGTGGTGGGCTCTGCCTCAATGTCTGCTCTCTACAAGGTAAGCACACCTGGGTCTTCACCCCCAGAGAGATGCCAATCAATCAACCCCGTCACTCACTTTAACTGCTCCTGTCTTACTTGCAGACCTTCACGCAGTTCAGTGCCACATGCCCTTCTTTGAGGGGCTCTGCCATAAACACACTGACTCTCCAACACTGCATTCAGGTCTTCACTTGCTTTGATGTCTGCCCTCACTTAGGATAAAAACTCTTATTTCCTGGGAAGAGTCCTCTCCAGTGCCCACAGGAGGACTTACAGATGCCCCACCTTCTTGAAAAATGAGGCTGCTTTTCCATAGGTGCTGGATTTAATTACTCACTCTGGAAGTGCCCTGCAGAGATTTAGCTTCTTTTTTCAAGTCACTGTGTTACCTCCCCTTGCCAGTCCTCCTTCGGTGGCATACATAGCCTACGCTGGGCTTGAAGCATTGCTTATCATGGAAATAATCACCTGCTTAAAATCCAAAGCACATGCCTATGAATCAAGGTCTCATCCTGACCAGCCAGGCACGCTGCACTATGTGTAAGATGACATGCAGCCTTCTCTGCTGGGCAAAGAGCCATTTCACTTACCCTGAGACACGTATGTGGATTTGCCTCTGTGCTGCTCATGGCGTGCAGAGTCGCAGTCCAGAGAGAGGAATACGCACTTGTAGGGTGCAGTTCACCCACCCTGGCTCGGATGTGGAGACTGGGATGAGGTGTCGAGCTCTCCATCTGGTCTAATGAATTGCACTGTACCAGTCCTCCAACACAAACTGGCCAGGCAAGCCCTGCAGCCTTAACACAAGCAATCCAGGGAGACTTGCCAAACTGAGAAGCATCTGTCTGTGTCCCTCAGTGCTGTGCTGCAATGCTTTCTGCTCACTTTTTCAGATCGGCCTATGTCTTACATAAGGGAGGTCATGAAGTTTTATACAGCTCTTTCCTCTAAAGAGCATTTCCTTGCAAGGCCAGAGACGTGGCCCTCCAGACCCCAGGAAATGCCATGGCTCTGGAGTCATCTGCAGGCAGGGAGGGTTATTCAAGGCTAGAGCCTAGCTCTGCCCCCTCTGCCAGGGCACCTCTGCTCCCTGGGGGGACAGAGGGTCCCAGGGCTGCTCCACCAGAGCCCATGCACGGGGAGGTGATGGTGGCAGTGCCAGCAGGGTGTTAGTCTGCAATGCGCCCCGCATGCGAGGACAGAGCGGCAATGCAGCTATACTGGCCAGTGATGGCTGCGAGGTGGTGGGAGTGGGCAGCAGCCCCACGAGCATGGCAGCCCTGCAGACCTGCCTGCCGGGCTCTGGTTAGGCAAAGGGAAGAGCCAACTGACCCTAGCGAGGGGGCCTACCATCCCAGCACAAGCCGGTAAGTCAGAGTCCAGTCGCTCTCCTGGTTTGCAGCCCGTGGCAGGGGAAAGCTGTACCCAGACCCCACGGGATCCACCGGATCCTCTGCAGTTCTGTGGTGGAAAACTGATGCAGACCCCAGCCCAGTCCGCGGGGGCTCCGCAGATGGGCCGCTCACACCCCTCGGTTCTTCTCTCTTTCTCCCACTAGCGAACCAAAGCTTTTAAATCCCTCCCCGCGGTGTCATTAGTCAGGCTGCAGCTGTGCTCTGGGCTGCGGGGCTGCGGCTGCCCTGTCTGCCTTCTGGGGACAAGCCGGTCCCGCCGCGGGCAGATGCGGGCTGGGCTGGCACCCCGGGAGGTGCACAGACACTGCGGTCCTCACTGCCTGAGTCTGCGGGGCAGCAAGCTGCTCCCTCCTTCAGAGAAAATGGACATGCTATGCATTGGTATAAAACCTCATTTGTCTTCCTAAAAAATAGACTGGAAGTGAGTCCAGCAGAGGAAAGGAGTTGCTCCTGTGTGCAGCTGCTGAAGTTGGTATCTACAAGAAGAGAACCTGGTTCTTAAGGGGAAGGTTTTTTTTCTTTTTTTAAGTATTTGTCATTTCCTCTCGTGCTGCTTCCCACTGACCAAATCTAACTTTTAAAACCCCACCAAGGAGGTCGAGTCAGGAATGTCAGGGGGAGCCTCAGCTCCCACCGAGGGTGGTTTCTCCAGGGCTGCATGGGGCAGTGCTGGTCTCGCCACCCACGAGCCTGTCACCCAGATGCCCTGCAGGCCGCCTGGGCCACGCAGTGCCCCATTTCAGCAGCCTTCCTCCACCCGGTGTCTAGGAGGAGGAAGAAATTCACACCACAGGAAAAAACCCCCTCCTGGGTAGACGGGCCAGTCAAAGCAAAGGAATGAGGACGGGAGGGAACAGCCCCCGAGCTGCCCCCTCCTCTCTGGCAGAGAGGGGCTGGCACAGGGATGTCTCACGCAGGGAGACCTCAACACGTTGCTTCCTCTGCTCCCCCTACCCTGCTCCACCAAGTCTTCTGTATTTAATGTCAAATTTTCCTGGGGTTTTCCCAAAGGGGGCATGCAGAAAACAGACCGAAGGGTCTAGGCTAGGGTGAGCAACCTTCCCTTTCAGGAGGTGCACGGCCAAAGGCGCTGAGTCCCCTTCCCACCAGGGCTCACTTGGCAGCTGCCCCTGCCTGTGCTCCAGGGGGGTGCCAGGAGGGAGAAGGCTGGGGCACACGAGCTGCTCTCCACAGCCTCACGAGCAGCCGTGAAGTGAAGTGTGTGGCAAGCATCGCCACATAGGTGCTGACTGACACCGCTCAGCACCCAGCCCCTCGGCCACAAGCGCTGGCCAGCGGGCCAGGATGCCGGGAGCCACTGGAGCCAGGACACCAGCCCTCCAGAGGAGCGGTGCGAGAGAGTGAAACCCATGTGTTCTCCTCTTGTAGGTTTTATTCAAACTTCTTTTGGGCAGTGCTAAATTTGGAGAAGCTGCCTTATTCCTGTCCGTCTTAGCTGTCTTCAATGTCCTCTTTGTTACCTGTATTCCTGTCATCCTTTATTTTACCGAAGTGGAGTACTGGAGCTCTTTCGACATCGTTCCTTGGGGAAACCTCTGCGGATTTTCGATTCTCTTATTGAGTGAGTAGACGGGGGCTCTCGCACTGCTCGGGGTGGAGGAGGGTGCCAGAAACTGGCCGTGGGGGGAAGCTGTAGGCTTCTGACATACTGGAGCTGTTTTCCCTTCTTTTCAACCTAATTATTAGCTTGAGAAATCATGCAGAGGGCCCATTCCTAGGTGCCAACGTAGACCCCGCTCCTGCTGTTATTATCAAGCCAAAATATTGTGGCCGTCATTAGGTGCTGTGGGACTAAACTGTAAAGCTTGTCCTAACTCCTACTCGTGAACTCGGTGTCACGGAGACAAGCGACACTTGCCTGGGCTGTGATGGGAAGCAGCCCTGCTGGCAGGGCATTACCTTGGGCTCATCAGCATCCCCCGAGCAAGCAGCTTGGGCCAGGCCAGTCAAGGTCAGCCTCCAGCACCTCCGCTGACTTCAGTAACAGCTAATTGCTATTCCTAAAGAGCAGAAAACTTGCAAATGTAGCACCGCATAGCACTGATGGGAATTTGGTAGGTGGCACTCCTCTCCTCTGCTGCCACTGCTGTGCCACCAAGGGAACCCAGCTTGGGAGGGATGCCAAATCTAAGCCTTAATGATTCATGGTCATCAGACATGTGATGCCGTTCGTTGTTAAACTAGTCGTGTTGACTGTGCTGCCACAGTTGGTCCCTAAACTGGATGATGGCATCACATCTCCTAAAACCTTCCTTTCATTTCTACTGGAAATAGCCCTTCTCCATCCCTGTCTTGAGTCCCAGCTCCTTTCACCCTGAACAGTCACAACGCTTGACTCTAAAGTACCTCCAGTTTACTTACCAGTGGACTCAATAGTGAAAGTAAGCACTACTTGCTTACTTTCCGTAAGCAAGTAGTGCAGAACTTGGCAAGCGATCGCTGGGGTGTGCAATGTATAGGTACTACTAGAAGACAGTCAGAGCCCCAGCTGCTGACAAGTTCAGTATTGGCAAGTCTCTCCTGACTTTGCTAAAGCTAATCACCGTAAAACAAGGGTGAATTTGGTCCAAAGCAATTATTAATTTGTCATGAGACACTCCATGAACAGTGTATGGTATTACCATGGAGTGATATTATAATCATTGAGTTGTAATGATATTATAACGATATTATAATTTCATTGTATGAAATTATATTTAGCAAGTTCCTGTCTGGAAGAGGGTTAGATTTACAGCATCTTCCCCCTGCAGCTGGAGGCAGCTTTTCTACAAAAATGTATTCAGCCAGAAGCGACTGTTGGGCTGAAATCTCCCAGCTGACAAGCGTTTAGTCTTTCAGCAGGGCAAAGCGGATCGGTATAGAGAGTGGGAATCACTGCACAGTACACTGAGAGACAGGTTGTACGCACCTGATCCTGCCGCTGGCCTCCCATGGGATATAGAGTTCTCCAGAAACAGCAATGTCTCAGGCAGGCAGACATGCAGCAGACAGACGTCTGTCCGCAGGTATCTTCCTGGAATAACAACAGAAGTTACTGTGCCTTCTATGTGAACAGCATACAGAGGGAGTAATAAAGCATAAATGTTTCAAGTGGCATTCCCTCTGGTTAGTTTCACTGTAGTAAAAGGTGTTTTTCTTTCCTTCTTCAGCATTCAATATTCTACTAAATTTTGGGATTGCTATTACATACCCCACCTTGATTTCTCTTGGAATTGTACTGAGTGTCCCAGTGAATGCAGGTAAGAATTTCTGCCTTTTGCATCTTAATGAATACATTAAATCTGTGGCCTTTCAAATACACAACAGGGATAAAAGCAAATAGCTTTACTAAACATGTTTTGCATCTTCTCTCAAAGACTTACAGAGATGGCACTAATTAAAAATGTATACTTTATGTGTCAGATATGTATTGTATAATATTACATGAATATTCATAATATCTAGAATTGCTTTTTAAGTTACTGTCCGAAGAAGCCTGCATACTGAAAAACAAAGTAGATTTTAAGTCATCCATCTCTGGGGTGGGATGAAAACTCATGGATGAAATAGAAATCAGTTCTTAATGATTTCTTCAAGGCAAGCTTAACACTAAATTGAAACAAATAAAATTGCTTACATTTTAAAGCAAATATGTACTAGTAATTCTGCTTACCTTGGTAAAGAACATTGCGGGTGTTGTTTATCAAGAGCACTGGACAATTAAATTTTGGGCATGGCCTGGTACATTCCTCTGACAGTTTTCTCAAATTTAGCAAAAGCCAAGAGACTGCGGAGCCCAAGAGGGCTGGGCAAGGGGGTGCAGAGGCAACCCTGGCCCAAGCCAGAGCCACCTCTCCCAAACCAGGGTCCTAAAACCCAGCGTGCTGAACTGGTGCCACGGTGCAGGTGGCAGCTCCCAGCTTTGTGCTGACTACACGCACACTGAGCCAGGCACTGCTGGCCGCCCCGGCAGATTTTCATACCGAGCGGTGTGGTCCCCACCAGAGTGTGTGCACGGCTCAGGGTGTGCAGGGTTTCTTATTCAGCGGGGCAGTCAGGCTGAGAAGAAAAATTTGCACAAAGGAGCTGCCATGCCAGGGAAGGGAAATGCTCCTTCCTCTGCGTACTTGGACCTCAGCGGGAGTTCCTGTGCAAGCAAGGGACAAGATGCTGCTGCAGACAAGAAGTGCAGCTCCAGGCAACGTCCCCTTTTGCACCCTGAGCCCACAGGCCAGCTCTGCCTGCTCTGGAGGGGGCCGTACCTGCTGTGTGCTAACCCAGCAGGAAGGGTCGTCTCCCTGCCACCATCTCCTCCGTGGTCATGTTCTCCTGCCCCAGCCAGCCTTCAGAGCCAGGGAGGTGAGGGGGAGGGAAGGGGATACTGCCCTAATGCTTTGTCCCACATAATAACACTCGTTCCATGTCCCATGCAGTTGTTGATCACTACACGAGTGAAATTGTCTTCAACAGTGTCCGAGTAATCGCCATCATCATTATTGGCCTGGGCTTCCTCCTGTTGCTCTTGCCAGAGGAATGGGACGTCTGGGTAATAAAGCTCCTCACGCGTCTCAAAGTGCGGAAGAAGGAAGAAATCCCCGAAGGGAATGGCGACATTGCTTCAGGACTGCCTAACAAAAGCCGGAGAACTCGCCCCTCCATGTCATCCTTTGCTCACTAAATGCTCTTTTTACCAAAACTTTGTGGTTAACCCTATATATGATGATGCAAAGGTCTTTTCTTGGGAAGAAGCACACCTGTCCAACACGGTGTACATACCTGTACAGTTTTGATATGATCACCATCTAAGGCATCGAGTCTTGGCATGTCCAGTTTGCTTGTACTTTTTTCACATCAGACCTTTCACTTAAGTAGTACACTGAAAAAAACCTGCAAACCAAGAACCTCTCTTCTCTTTTTAAATGAATGTAATATATAGTCAAAATATATTTGCATAGGTTATTTTAAAGAATGATTTTCATGAAAAGCAGGGCAGACATTTTGAACATTAGGTAGCGAATGATGCATTGCACACTGTGATTTAAAAGAAACAAATGCTATGCTACATCACACATTTATTTTTGACCAGAGCTGTACTCTGAAAGTTTTCAAGGAACCAAAAGGGAATCTTTTCGGGGATGGCAAGATGGGGGGAAGAGTGGAAGGAAGGAGGTTTGGAAATCACTCTGTGTAGATGAGCGCATGTTGTGCTGCAACCAGGAGAAAATTCAAGCGCTAAAAATGCTTGCACTAAAGCACTAGAGAGGAAGCAGTTTAGAGCCCAAATCTCCTTATTCTGCACATGACTGTAGTCCACGTTTAAAATCATGCAAGAGAAATCCAGTGCCTTCTACAGAACTCTTGTCTTTATCCACGCAGAACCAGGATCCGCCGTGAGGCACTTGCAGTGGCAGGGCTCAAGGCTTGCAGTCCTGGGGGACCCCAAATTCCCACCGACATCAGGCCGTGCCCCCCATATGCGCCGTGGCTTCTGTGGGAACGTGGGGCCCAGGGGACTGCAAGTTGGCGTGCAGGAGACCTGGTTCTCTCCTCACTTGCACAGGTTTTACCCCTGTGTGGAGCTGCGCTTGATTAACACCAGTGTGAGGAAGGGGAAGTCTTGGTCATGTGTGGGACAACCCAACCAAAAATGATCAAAGGGGCTGGCAAGAGCGTGGTCGCTGATGTACAGTCTGAGAGCACGGACTAAGGGGGTGAATCGCCAGTTGCTTTTACTCCATAATTGTGAGTGTTAAGAGTTAAAAATGTAAGAATATTTACATCAAATGTAACACTTTTTATGAAACTTGTAAGCACCAGGATGTTTACTTATGCGATTTTGGTTCGCCATTAAATTTCTATCTGTGATAGATCACATGCTATGTAAAAAAGGGGGGGGGGAAAGGTTATAGTTTACTATTTTTGAAGTTTACATTGTTGCATACAAAATTAAAAGTGTTCTTTTGAACTGCTGCCATAGCCTAAGGGTCCCTGCTGCCACTGAGGCCCTCTTTGTCTCAGGCAGGGGTGGCATCCACTTAAAAACATTTTAGCAAATCAACTTAAGATTCCATTATCTGTTTGGCAAAGCTAAATAATAAAAGATTTTAAATTCAGCCTCTGTCAATGCTATCTGTTTCCTTCTCTTGACTGCACCTTTATTCCAGTTTTACTGTGGGTAGTATTTGGCCAAAGTGATCAGAAGGGAGAGACAAGATCATCAAAGCAACCAAGGCTGCAACTGCTGCATTGCTTGCCAGGCTGTCCTCAACAGGAGGAGCTTTAGACTCCTCCTTTAGACTTTAGACTTCCTGGACAAATCTGTCCAGGGGGCTGATGTTAGGCAGCAGTCAGGAAACACGTCCACCAGAAGCAGACCTTCCTTTGAAAAGCTGACCTTCCTTTGAAACCATCAGAGAGCAGCCATAAATGCATACGCTAATAGGTATTTAGGGGCTACGGACAGGACGTGAGTTTGTACATTAATAATTAGGCCCTCGTCCAGGCTGTATGTTGTTCCCTATGTATCTCTTCACGGCCAAATAGACACTAAAGGCTTGCTAACAGAGATTACACACGCAAGCAAAAATCTGAGGCTGTGGGAAGCTGCTCGCAACTACTGTCCCATTCAGTGTTACACACCCGAACTTTTCAACCTATTTCTTTGGGAAGCAGGGGAGGGTAAGGCACAGGACAGGAGCGCAGGTACAACTCTAATAACTGGTTTGAAGGGCACACACAGAGACTTGATCTCAAAGCTCCTAGCTCAGAGTTTACTCCATCTTCAGACATATCATTTGTCATCCTCGAAGTACCCCACACCCCCCCCAAGCCTCCTGTCTGAGGCAAGGCCAGAGAAGCATGTACAGACGGCCCTTCCATTTTCCATAGTCCCAACCAGGGGCATCTTCTGTCATTTCTGCACTCCGTTTTACTGTGTGTTTGATGCAGTCTGGTAAGTATCCAAAAGGCTCTAAATGCCACTTTAAAAACTGCAACTAACATGTGTTTATTACTAAAATGGCAGCAGATTTTTTAACATTCAGTACAGATCGTGGGGGAATTTATGCACCAGAATGGAGAGCAGCATCAGTAAATTCTGTGATTTACCAGATGCAACTGTCATTGCTTCTGTTGGCTCATCCTTCCCGAGAACAGGCTAAACACGTGCAAGGGCTGGGATTTCAAACAGCACTTTATTACAGTCTCACTCCTGAGTGGGAGCTGAGCAAGCGAGATTTACCCACGTTAAGCAATTCTAAACTACACATAGACAAGTTAATCAGATGAAGTGACCTATATTTCTCCAGGCAACACCTTGCCCTAATGATAAACACCTGACTTGACGGCGAGCAGCTGCTTAGCAAAACCTTCCAGACAGTGAAGCCTAGGATGTGACTAGGAGAATGTCAAGAAAGCAGCATGTCCATATGGGTACGTGTGTGCATCTGTAAGTGCCAGAGCTTCCCAGATCTGAAGCTGAGGAATGAAAGGAACTGGAGTCATTGGCTCCCACCAGAAGGACAAGGCAGAGAGCAAACCCTTCTGAGAAGGTGTTAGATCATAGAATCATAGAATCAGTAAGGTTGGAAAAGACCTCTAAGACCATCTAGTACAACCATCAACCCAACACCTCCATGCCTACTAAATCATGTCCTGAAGTGCCACATCTACACGTTTTTTTAACTCCTCCAGGGATGGTGACTCCACCACCTCTCTGGGCAGCCTCTTCCAATGCTTGACCACCCTTTCAGTAAAGAAATTTTTCCTAATATCCAATCTAAACCTCTCCTGATGCAACTTGAGGCCATTTCCTCTCATCCTATCACTTGTTACTTGGGAGAAGAGACCCCTCAGCCTCTGCTTCTCCAGGCTAAACAACCCCAGTTCCCTCAGCCGCTCCTCAGAAGACTTCTGCTCTAGACCCGTCACCAGCTTCGTTGCCCTTCTCTGGACACGCTCGAGCCCCTCCATGTCTCTCTTGTAGTGAGGGGCCCAAAACTGAACACAGTATTTGAGGTGCGGCCTCACCAGTGCCGAGTACAGGGGCACGATCACTTCCCTAGTCTGGCTGGCCACACTATTTCTGATACAAGCCAGGATGCCATTGGCCTTCTTGGCCACCTGGGCACACTGCTGGCTCATATTCAGCTGGCTGTCAACCAGCACTCCCAGGTCCTTCTCTGCCGGCCAGCTTTCCAGCCACTCTTCCCCAAGCCTGTAGCGTTGCATGGGGTTGCTGTGACCCAAGTGCAGGACCTTGCACTTGGCCTTGTTAAACCTCATACAATTGACCTCGGCCCATCGATCCAGCCTGTCCAGGTCCCTCTGCAGAGCCTTCCTACCCTCAAGCAGATCAACACTCCTGCCCAATTTGGTGTCATCTGCAAACTTACTGTAACTGGGCCACCCTTCAGGTGAACCAAGACTGAACCCTCCTGACCTTGGGCTGTTAAAGGACTCCCAGGACAAATTCAGTGCCTTGGAGGTGAGGGCTGAGTCGTGGCAGGCGCCCCTGCTTGCCCTCAGAGGCCAAAGCGCTGTGTGCAATGTCTGCAGCACCCTGCGAGTCAGACCCACTGCTGGCCTGTATGGACCCCACACAGCTCTGCAGGGCTGTACCTGCTCTGCAGAAGAGAGCAACACAAGCCTGGAACCAGCACTTTGAGCCCACCCTTGGCCACCTCAAACCTCCTCCTGAGGCAGACCTGCAGGTCCCTGCAGCATCAGGCCTTGCTGCCTGCTGCCTTTGAAGCTGGTCTCCTGCATCATCACTGCGTGGCTCCTGCCCTCACAGAGCGCTGCCAGCCACCAGTGTGCACTCTTGTTCAAGGGCTGACCTGGATCCTCAGCTTTCTGCCCCAACTTAGCCCTCACAAGGTGTCTTGGCTCCTCCAGCAAAGCGGGAAACCAGTAATGATCCAGTGGGCTTGTTAAAACAGCAAGTCAAAAAAAATCTCAGGAAAGCAAATAGCATCAACCAGACCCCATTGCAGCTGCCGGCTTTCACTGCCGCACAGTACAGCCGTGAGGAATCTGAGGAAGGAACAGCAGTTCCCCCCTCCCTCGCACATCTTTCTCCTTGGCCTGTTGTCTGTAGTTGTCTCCTGCTGCTTACCTTTATCGTAATTTTTTATTGCAGCTCTCCACAGTGACTGCATGAGCCTTTCATCAGCACATGAGTCAGAGCTGGGTTTATTTTAAAAAGTTTCTCCAGTTCTTCTGTCTAGGGTGGTTGTATTCATATCAGTAGTCTTCAGAAAATAGCTATGAAAGGCAGAAATCCAACCACAATACTCAACAGATGAACAGAAGACACTGAAAACAACATGCAGCTTAACTGTTTTGGGGGTTGAGGATACCAGCAGAACCTGTAGATCACCAAGTTCTGGGGCTGAATTAATGTCTCCTGTAAGCTTGGGGACAAGTCACTCATCCCCAGCTCTCCAGAGTGCTCTGTAACAAAACTAGTGCAATATTGAGTTGGTCAGGATTAATACAGACAGTATCTTCAACCTATAGGAAAGGTAACATCACCAGGTTGACACCATTTCTGGTCCAAAACGTTTCTGCTACTGTACCTACAGGCCTGCAAATCCACTGGAAAGTGAAGGTTTCCCTGTGCAGTGAATGCAGAAGTCTGAATCGACTTGCGTAGCTCTGGATCATATTCCAAATAAACTCACAAATCTGCACAACAGAAACACATGTGAAACACCTCTCCTCTTCACTGAAAAGGATGTTATATGTCTCCAGAACTTCAGAAGCCCTAGGAATATCACCAGTCACCCGCCTGGGCTACGTGGACACAGAAAGCAGGCTGGGACTGGGGGTTTCTTCAAGGAATGGGGAAAGAACAGAAGCCAGAAACAATGCAGCTGGTGTAAAGCAGGAGCACAGGACAGCTGCTGATGGAATTGGGTCAGAAATACCTTTTGGGAAACACTTTCCAGGGGAAGATGCCCACCTGTCCCTTGCTACAACTCCAGTTTGAAGAAATGGGGTCTGTGCACATGCTGTAAAGTCATAAACTACGGCGAGTTTGGCTCCATGTCCCTGATTTGTACTGCAGAAAGGACAGAGTCCTTCAAGGCCTCCAAACCTGAGCTACTCCTTGGCAAAGGCCAAGGCTGAGAAGCTTCTTTCACAGTCCAGTCCTTGTGCAAGCTGTCTTTGCAGAAACTGCCAGCAGTAGTAGATTTTGATGGTTTAGTTTAATTAGCTCATCGTTATTAAAAGAGAAGCAATTAGATTTTCTTCTTTAGCTGGCATGTTCTAGAGCATTTCCATAATAACCTGCACCTTATCTAGAAGTCCTGAACATTAACAAGGGAAATAAGAAAAAAAGGAGCTGAAAGATCTTGTGAAAGCAAAAAGGAAGTAAAATGAACAGATGCCCACCTGCAGCCTAAAAATCTTCTTTTAAGAGGAAATCACATTCCTAAGGACAGGACCAGTAGCTCAAAGTAATATTTCTGAAAATAATAAGCCTCATATTTCTCTCTTCTACCTGAAACTCTGTTGGAGGGATTTTTATATATGCACAAGATCATTCTAAAGAAGGCGGCGATCAGTATTTCTCCATTGCACATTACAGATACACTAGGATGCAACCAACTTACTTCTCAGTAATGGAGAGTGGAACTTATAAGGAGAGTTACAATTCTTGAAAACGCTAAACAAGGGAGGTTGTGGAGCTCACATTAGTAGTGTATTTAAGAACCTGCTATAGGCAATCTCTCTGCAATGATCTAGAGACATTTCTTTAATCCTACTGCTGAACTAGATGATCTCTTCAGAAGAGAACTCAAAAGAGTTTTCCAGCTCTTCACCTCCAGGCTTCCCTCCAGTTCTAGATTCAGCCCACCTAACATCTCAAGACAGACATCAGTGCATTGATTGGGAACAACAGCAACCAACCTGCAGGGCACCTTTCACCAAAATGAAGAGAACTGAAGTAGATGGGCTTTACCAGAGTTACCCACCATAAGTTGAGAATCTTTCTGATGAGTGACAACAGTAAATTTAGAGCCCCTCACCATGTATTTTAGACTTTTTCACCATGTCCATTACCTCACTTCTATTAATGCTGAATGCCACCAGCTATTTTGCTGCCTGGCCACATGACAGTGAGAGATCCTCTCTCAGTTTTAGTCTTCACTCTCCTGAATCAGTAAAAAAGTATGATCAGTAAATGGGGTTTTTTTGACCAAACATTTAGGAGTACATACAAGAAGACTGGCCTCAGCACAGCTCCTTTGGTAATCTCTCTCCTTTTGAACAGCAATAATTTATTCCTGTTCTCTGTTTCCTGCCTCACTAACCAGTTATTAGTCCACAAGAAAAGCTTCTGTTTTGATCCACTGTAGCTTCATTTCTTTGGTAAGAAGCATCATTAGAAACTCTTCAGAAATCTAAGTGCAGTGCTTCCTATTCTCTCAAAAAAATGGCCAAGACAAGTGTGTGGAAAGTCATTCCCCCTTCAGACGCCTTTTAACATGAAAGAACAAGACTACTGAGAGACTGAGACTTCTCCTTTGCCTTTCCTTAGGGGAGGGCTGCCTTGGCTAACTTCCACAGATTATTTACATCAAACTCCAGCTTCTGCATATACCCACGACTGACCCACACCCTTAAAAGATTCTTACATGATTCTTAAAAGAATCCTAAAAGCTGGATTCCAGTGAGGTCCATGCAGCAGGATTTGTAAGGACTTATAAAATGTGAACTTCAACTTGGATTTCCTGCCCTGCTGGCTATAAGCATACTTTATGGGCCAGTGAACATAGCTTTGCTGTCTCCCCGCAATAGGTCTCACTGTCCCTCTGGCTTCTGAAGCTGCCAAGTCTTTAATGACTGCAGCCTAGTAAGCAGAGTAAGTTGCATAATACTCTCCTTGTGATTTTTTGCCAATTATACATTTTAAATGCCTTCCTGACTTGTAAACAAAAACATCTCTTTTTCATTGTGTGATTTTGGATTTGGTCAAAGGCATGTCACTTGCTAGTTGGGCTGCTAAGAATATGAATATTGATCTTGGGAACAAATACACAGCATGTTTGAGAACGATGTTGCCTGCGTGCATGTGTAAGCAATCCCATCTGGTACAGTACACCTATGCTTCACAGACAACATTTATAGTGAACATAAGGTAATCGGTACAGCTGGTGGATTATTAAATGCAATACCTGAACGCAATCATGCAGCTGGATTTTTTAATAAAGAATTTTAGGATGCATTTCAGTCTCAGAGAGAACTAGGAACCACTTCTTTGCGTTTAGTACATAACATGCCGCAGAAATTTGAAGGCATCCAAATTAAACTCAAAAGATGAGTTTTCTTATTCCATTTACATAGCTTTGAAAATTGGAGTCTGCTTGTAGAGCAGGCAGGTTCCCAGTTTCCCATCTAGCTTTCTTGCAAAAAGCTGAGCATCAACATTGCTGCAAAGCGAGCTTGTCTCATTCTTGGTGGGCTTGGAGAATTGCTAATCAGGAGCCAACAGAAGAGCAAGAATTAGTCAGTCTGCCCACCTTACCATCGCCTGCTTTTCCCAAAATACTCCTTTTTCTGTTTTCTTCCTTCCTAACAACTGAACAAAAATGGAATATTGGCATTAAAAACAAGTGCCTATAATTAATGTAAATTACTTCATCACCTTGAAAGAATCCTAAACCTCCAGTTGTTTGGTTTTTTTCTTCATTATAATCACCACTCCTCTAGGTAGCCTAGTGATTTTCAGACTGCGTTCCACAGAGTACTCCACTGATGTCCATGAGAGGTCACAAAGACAAGCAAGCCTTTTCTCAGCAGGCTTCAGATCACTAAACAGAGGTCTGGAGAAAGTTAAAATCACTGTTCTGTCTATTCTTTCTCCTTCTGTCTCCATAACAGCCTGCACAGACAGCTTAGTCCTTCCTAGTGAAATCCCCTCCAGCACTACCTGACGAACCAACACACCCAGCCCTCTGATACATGCAGAGCTACCGCGCAGAAAGCTGTGGTAGCCTCCTCCGTCTCTCCCTCAGTGTCCCAAGCCATGTGCTTAATTCTCTATGTTCATGTCACACTGGCACTCCCTAGTGCAGGGATCCTCATCACAACACCCAGCAAAGACAGCATTATAAGGAAATCAAGGTAAGAGCCCCAACACACATTTAGTTGAAAAATAACGTGTTCATGCACATTTTCTTAGGGATTCCGAAAATTTATTTGCTAAGGCTGCCAAACAAAAGCTACAGTTTTCTTTCTCCTCATACACTCAAACCCCTAAATTTTTGCTAACTCATCCAAAGAAGTTTAAGCATGTTATTGTTAAAAGGAAATTAATAAAGGTAAAATTCAACATGTAGTCTTTATGAAATAATGGAGTGCCTTGCATAAGGCCATAGAAAGTACAGTATACATTTCTTAAATGTTTGGAATCTAATATGCCTCTTTCAGATCTTTATTTGCAAACATTTGGTATTAAATGCAAGGTTATGTAAAGAGAAAGAAGTTTTATTTATAAACATATATCATTTAGTATTATCAGTGGCTACTAAATAATGAACTCATTAATTATTAACTAAGGAATTCATTAACTGTCTGCCAGTTCTTCAGCAATTCTCTTACAAAGCTCAGAAAATTATTGCTCAAAAAATCAGTGGTCTTCTCTGAAGCCTGATTCTTCAAGAGGGTTATTTAGTTTTTAAAAGATTTTTGAAAAGCTATTTTAAAGATAAAAATCACCTGTTCTGTTAAAGAAGGACCTATTTGAAAGAGAACTTAAGTCTCACTGAACCCTAATAAACCACAAAAATAACCTCAGAAAGCAACGTAAGGAAGACTTTAAACAATAAAGATGTATAAATGCTTCCCCTCCACAAGAACAAAGAGTGTTTCTACACTTGCCTTTGCAGACTGCATCTTCAAAGCTGATGCTACTGCCAAGAGTAACCCATGAGGGTCTTTAGCCAGTAAAAGGATGAAAGTAGAATCTGAAATTTGGTCACACAGCATCTCAAGAGATCCACTCGGAGAGATGCTTGATGTTCAACCATTTAAGTAATCTCTGTTAAAACCTTTTCAAAGAGGAGCAGAAAGAGGCGATTACTGTTTGCAGTTCATGGGGTTTCTTTGCTTGATTTATTCCTTTTTTTAATAATAAAACCAGCCATAATTAATAATTGTGAGTTTTGCTTTTTTTTTTTGTTTAATTATTTTCTTTCACCAGGCATAGCAAGGAACACTGTAAGACCAAAGGAGTCAGAGTTACATCCTTAATGGACATCTGAGAAGCAAGAAAGAGAAAAGTCTTAATATATGGTTCTCTCGCACTACATATTTTTTTAATTTTTATTAAAAAAACCTACTTGGTGCTCAACAACAGAAGAAAATGTCCCAGGCTACCTCAGGTAAGATTTTGTTATTATTTCCAGCAAAATAAATAGTTGGACACAGGGCTACATTGCTTAAAGAACTTGTTTTTAAATTCAGTTCCCTGAAAATCTATTACAGATAAGGATCATATATTGGCATATTTCAATACAAGAAAAACAAATTAATTGAGCTCCTGGTATAAGCACAAAGCTGAACACAGCTATAGAACATCAAGGAGTGCTTGCATTATTAGTCCTAGGGACACCTGTAACATGCTAATTGCTTCCGAAGTGAAGGGAGAAATCATTATGGTTGCCAATCCAGAATCTGCTGGGCAAATTGCAATTAAATACGGGGTAAGTAAGGCTGTAGGTGATGAGAGATCTGTTAATGTTAACTGGAAGGCAAAGCACCCACAGTGCTGTCTCCCAATTAGTAAGAACAGGCACAAAAGGGTCTGAGAGCTGAACTGCTGCATGAACTCCACATAATTCACTTTAAAGCATTGCTGGCTAGAGTGGGAGATGGGCAGAATCTGAAATTTGGTCACACAGCATCTCAAGCGATCCACTCAGAGAGATGCCTGATGTTCAACCATTTAAGTGGGAGACGGGCATCTATTTCTTTAACATCTATCTCACTAACTGCTAAATGGAAATGTAATTCAACGGCTTCAACTGTGGCAACCAGCACACCTAACAAATCTGGAATTTTTTCAGCCTCCCATCTTTCTAGAACATTTGCTTCTGCCTGGCTATTATAAATATCCCATTTATTACTTATTGGGCACATTTCCCAAAAGTAAAAGACTAAAGATAGACACTTAGAATTGGCTAACTAACAACAAAAAAATCCACCTCCTTATGATAGCAGTTTAACCAAATGGAAATATTGCCATTAAAAATGTATTAGATAAATCTGTCTTTTTTTCTATTCATGCACTTTCTAAAACCAGATCACTAAATTTCCATAATATCCATTACACAGAGTTATTTACCATTGTCCCCGGTGAGTATTTCTTGGGCTACAGGTCATTAAAGAATAAACTATTTATCACAGATATCCCAGATGTGCTATTTGGGCTTTGTGATTAATTATATATAATCACATTATCCTCTCTGTTTCGTGAATGCAGTAACCAAACAGCATTACACACACCATAACTTTTGAAATCTAAACCACAACTGACGCTTCCTATTATCACGTTTCAGTCTTGAGACTTAACATTCATTTTCTTTTCAATATTCACGCTCGTAAAAGCTTGCTTCGCAAAAGCTTGAGCGCAAAAGGGTTGTAAGTAAACTGTAATATAAATTTACTTCTGTATGAATTCTTTTCAACAGAAAAACATAATTGAAATTCTCCTTTTGTAGTGACTTCCACTCACCTTAAAACCCCTGTTCTATTAGAAAATAAATTACTGCGTCTCTGTCTCTTACCTATCATAGTCTAGCAAACAGAAGGTGGTTAAGCAAATAGGAAGGGACGAGAACATGAACAGTGTTATATACCGTACAGTGTACCGCAGCAGTCACATTCACTTTGCTCCAAAGAAGTATCCCTTCCAAGGGCTTGGTTAGGTATTTCGACAAACAAAATCCCCTCCAGATCTGGTTGGCTTACAGGGGGCTCTGCTGAAGAAGTGCACATCCTTGGTCTTCTCTTAAAATACCTTTCCTTGTATCGAGACAAGCGAGCCACCTGCAAGGAGAACCAGGAAAGCATGCCCACCACCACCCGCCAGGATTATCACATGCTAAGGAAGAAAACCAGCTCAAGGTAGGTCGACAGCTACGCCCGCTCCCCGACCCGACTGCCGAGTGGCCTCACGCACCAGAAGGAGCACCGGCTATTGACAAGCTCCTGGTAAAGCCGCCGGCCTGGGAGCTGCCAGGGGCTCAGCACCTGGGGCTCAGCACCTGGGGCTCAGCACCTGGCAGAGCTAGGCTCTTCCCAGCTGCCAAAATTTCACCCTTCCCAAACCTGCGCCGCGTCACTAGGGCAACACGCGCCGTAGCTTTTGAAACCGCAAAACCGCTCCACGTTTCCAGGCGGCTGATGGGCAAAAGCAAGACTATCCGTTCCTCGGCTACAGGGACTGACCGTCACGAGGAAACGCCACCGAATCCCAAATAAAATAACGAAACGCAGTTTGCTCCTGGATGCTTTTTACCAGCGCTGCAGGCTTCGTGCCTGGTGTTGCTGCCAGGCTGAGCTCAGCAGGCACCCAGGCCGGCCCCCAGGCTTCTGGTATTATTTTATCACTCTTACTACGGGTAAATTTTTCTGCCACTGGGGTAAACCAGTTCTTATTCCTTGTTTTTATTATCAGCTTGACTTAGGGACAGAGTCCGTCACGAGAAACATTTCCAGAGCGGTTTGTACAAGGTGCGCGCAGCTGTGTACAAGCCAGCGAAACCAAGTATCTGCGGCTTTACACGCGCCTCCCGCAAACCCGCGGCTCTGCCTCCTCCGACCGAGAGGACACAGCGGGGAAGAGCACCCCGGAAGGGCCTGGGGGGAGCCGCTGCGGACGGGAGGATTTGGGGAGCCCGGGCTGGCCGGGACCGGCCCCGCGGCCCGACCTGGTCCGGCCCGGCCCGGCCCCGGCAGCTCCGTCCCCATGGCGACGGCGGCCCCGCGCGCGGGGCGGGACAACCGGCCCGCCTGCCAATCTCACCCGGGGCGGCAGGGGCTGCGCCTGCGCACTAGGAAAGGCGCCGCTCCGCTCCGCTCCTCTCCGGCGCGGTACCGCTTCCGGGACCGTGACCTTCCCCGCGCGAGGCCGGGCGGGGCGGGTGAGCGCGGCGCGGTGCGGGGCCCGGGGCCTCCCCTCCGCTCAGGGACCCCCTTCCCCCGGTGCCTCGGGACCGCGGGCAGGGCGGCGTCGGGCCCCGCTGTGGAAGGGGCTAGGCGCGGTGGGGACTCGCAGCGCGGCCAGGGCAGCGGCGGGGGCGAGGCGCGCTTGGACAGCCACCCTTTGCGTCCGGGTGGGCAGCGAAGATGTCGGCGCCGACGATGGAGGAGAGGAAGGCGTGCTGGGGGGCCCGGGACGAGTTCTGGCAGTGCTTGGATAGGCACGCCGGCGATGCCTCCGAGTGCGAGAAGCTGCGGCTGTCCTTCGAGGCGCGGTGCCCGCAGCAGTGGGTGAGCAGCCGCCGCGCCGCGCGCGTCCTCCCGCGCTCGGCCTCCCCACGCAGGGGCTCAACGGGCAGGGCCTTTCTCTGCCCGTTAGCGACTGCATCGACAAGGAATCGCGCCTGCCTCCTTAGGCACGCAGCTCCCGCTTCTTGGGTTGCAGAACGTCCGCGGCCTTACGCTTTCTCCGGGATAACCCTGCACCCTTGTCCTTGCTCGCTGGGCGTGCACGCTTTCGGTCTTGCTGGGAAATCAAAACTCCTGAGCGGACCACTACTGGCCCGGGAACTATAGGCAGTAGTGTATAGTATAAAGGGAAAAGAAAATATGATCTCAAACTTTCAGATAAATACACAACTATACAAGCATACAGGCTTATTGTTCCAGATAATTTAAAAAAAAGTTCTGGGAGATACTCTGGAAGCTTTTGGAAGCGCACAGAAATTACTGTTACTAAAGGAGAAAGGCTAATATGCAAGGGAGGTGACATGCAGTTGCGTGGCATCTTAAGATGGGCATCTGATACCTTCCTGTGCATAAAAAGACCCTTCATGCAGTATAATTTCACAGTAAACCATCTGCTTACATGTAACTCATTCACGTTGTGCTTTTCAGTTTCCTAAGATCAAGCTACAATTCTTTTTTAATAGGCACTGCCCTTGAGTAACAGTAGTGTCTGAGGGGCTGAACAGTTCTGTTAGAGCTAGTAGACTGAAGTCAGTAAAAAAGACAGGTACATTCACAGTTGCTATATTGACTCATACTTTGAACACTGCAGTTCTGCCATACGTCACCTCTAGTGATGGTGGTTTCATCTGTCCGTGCTTTGCACCACACACATCAGTGGCTCTGGGCAATGAATTCAGAGGTTACATAGCCTGTGATACCGTAGAAAAGCTGCTGGACTTATCTTTGTATTACAAATAATCTTTGTTCATAGCAGTGAAAGGAGCAAAGCAATAGACTACTTTTATTAGATGTCCTTGGAAGTAATGGGGTGGTTATGACAGGAAACTGAAGTGCGCTTTCAAAATGGTAAAAAAACCCCACGAAAGACAAAACCGAAACACACTCTACCCTTTAGTCTTCTATTTCAACAGAGCAAGAATCTCCCTAACTAGTGTATTAAGATCCTCAAGTTCAGTGATCAAAGACTGTTTATTTGTGATGCACAAAGCCCCTTCTCTGCTAGTTTCTTCTGATGAAGATCTTTTATCTTTTTAAACAGGTTAAATATTTTGACAAAAGAAGAGACTTTTTACAATATAAAAGAAAGCTTGAAACAGAAGGGTATCATCCACCAGAAGCTGCTGGGAAGTCTTAGGTACTCTGCTTTCAAAATAAATCTAGTGAGAATACCTATGGAAGGAAGAAGTGTGAGAAAGCAACAGAAGCTGCTTGAGCTCAAGAACTGGTAACCTGACTGTCTCCCTGAAATGCAGGCTGCTGTTCTTGTTGCAAGGTCTCGTATGTCCGCTGCAAAAAGATGGTCATGGACAGCTTTTTCATGAGTATAAGTCAAAGGAATATGGTGCAGGGCTGTTCACAAATTAAGGTTTTGAATGTATAATTAGTCAAATTGTTTCACAGGAATAAATGATTATTTAATAGCGTAATGTACATATTCTAAAGAGAACAATAAAATTGCTTTTCAATAAGTGAACCAGCTTTTCCTTGGAAAAAAAAAAATCTATTCCAACTTCCCCTCCTTGTCAAAAAGGAGGTGGTGGTATAATGTAATTTGTATTTGTCGTTTACCAAGTATTTCAAAACACAGTTTGTCAGACATCAATTTAATAAAGCAGCAAGCATTAAATCTAATGCATCCTGTGCATATATGTAATTTACATATTTTGAGTATGCTTATTTTTTATAAGCACTAGGAATTTTTACATTAGCCATAACAGTCAGTTTTCAAGCAGTATTGCTGTTAGAAGAACAGCAGTTATTTATCACAATCTTCACATTATGGCCTTTTATATAATTTAGTGGTTTTGATTACCTTACAGATGCAACTCCATTTAAAGATACAGACTGTCTGCAGCAGGATTAGTAAACTTGACCATGGAAGGCATTTAATGTAATAATGTAAGTGAATTTACCTTGCAAAAATTATATAATCTAGCATCTCTAGTTACTGGAGCCATTAAATACTTTGGCTACAGTAAGTTTTGATGGTGGTTATAGGAAGGCAGCACTTCAGTTTCAAGCGTGGTCATGACAATCAAAGTAACTGCACTAAAAATCCTGTGTTTTGAGTTTGGGGTTGTTCATGGTACTATCTTGATGTTCTAATAGTAGACAAATCACACACACGACATGCAATATAAATAGTATTTATTTCCAATGCAACAGTTTTATTTAAGGAGGTAAAGTATTAAGGCATTTAAAAGTCAGTCTGAACACTACAGAGAACAAAACATGCAAAACCTAAGAATCCTCATTCACCCTGAGTTTGTATCTCATCTAGTCAGAATTTCACGTTGTAGCACCATAGGAAGTCACCCAGCTGTACTATAAGGCACAAAACTCTTGGCAGTTATTTTTGTTGTTTTTGCTTGATCACTTGTTGCCTTGTATACTCCCAAATCAGCAGAGCTCCACTTACATGAACATTGAGTGATCGAATAATACCCTGCTGAGGAATTTCCACACAGACATCCAGGTGGTGAATCAGGTTTGCTGGGATTCCTTCATGTTCATTTCTAGGAAAGAAGAAACAGTAACTAGTATCTGAGAAAAGATGGGTGTTCCAGAAAGCAGAACATGCAAAAGTCACAACAGCATCCAAACACCATTTGACAAATGGTGCATCTCCCCTCAATATAACTGATGAGGACAAGAAATGATTTTTTTTTTTTAAAAGCAGTAATACATTACAGATACAAAGAAAACATGGGAGACCTGACTAAACTTTGATGTGGAAAAACTGGTAGAGCACTTAATCTTTGGTTCACTGGTTCAGCAATAGCTGAACACCCAACATAAGGACTCCTGCCTTTATTTTGAAACCATCCACATATAGTGAAATAAACAGCTATAAATGAAATGACCAGGGTGCAAAGCTGCTGGCACATCAGGGAAACTCAGCTGCCCACTTTACATTCAATGAGGTCTTACTATGAGGGAACATAAGACTGCTTGAAGCCTTGAACTGGAAGTGTTTCATCTCTTCAGAATAAGCACACCAGAAGATACCAAAGGTTATCAGTAATTAGAACTATGTTTTTAATTAGAAGAGAACAAAGTGATTGAGAACTACATTCTGAAGACAAGCTACATATAAAAAGGTTTGAAAACCAGGTATTTCTGCCCACTTTGTCCTAAAAGGATAGACAGACAGGCCCTTCCTCCTGGTCTCAGTGGCCCTGCAATTCCAGTAGCTTTCTGACTTGTAGGTGCTTTCCTCTAGATTTCTTGAAGTAGCCTCCCCTTTGTCACATCTGAGGCTCACCTGCTTATACGAACTGATTATTGCTTTTCTCTGAAGTCCTCCCAGCCTCTGCTTGTGCTGCAAGAACTTGCTACTTCATCCTGTGCCTCATCCTTAATTTTTAAAGCATCTCCCAGCTATGCACGCTCCCACTCCGCTCCAGTCCTCCTCACCCAGTTACTCAGGGCAAACAGGCAGCCCTCCTTGCTGAGCTCACCGCAGCCTACACATACAGGGCCCCATATTACTAAAGTGAACAGGTTGTTTCCATAATCACTTCCCATTCTAAATCCACCTTTACCAGAGTCACTTGGTTTTCATATGACCAAACTCTGAGTAGTAGAAGGGATAGACTGCAAGAGGTAGATTTACAAAAAAAGTGTGTGTTCTTACCCCAGCAATAATAATGACTTCTCTGGGAAGCAATATTCTGTAAGATCAAAACTTTTAGCTGTCTGCTCCACACCAATAATAGTGTAGCCTTCTGTTTTTTTCTGCTGTAAATAATCAACAAGCTGAGATGGTTTCACCTATCCATCAAAAGTAGAGAGAAATACACAAATATTTAAATACTGCCATTTGTAAACTTCTGAAGTTACTGCAAAAATCAATTTACTTGGACAATTTTTAAGATGAATTACTTTTATCCCCAAAGACTCTGTCCATATACATAGCTTACTATTTTAAAAGCTCTTCAGCAACAGCACAAAAGGTTAAGTAATGCCACAAAAATGTACCCCACTAATACAATGAACAAAGGCTTTTCTATGCTTCTGACAGCTACAAGCCTTACATGAGAATGTAAAAGAATCACTCTTGCAGAGGGACAAGGTGCATAGTTGTTATTTAACCTGGAATCCCTTCCCAAAACAATACAACAGCCAGTACTGAAGCTGAGTTGCCTTACATGCCTGCATTACAACTTGTGATAGCTTGCAGTGAAACACAACAGAAACTCTATTGTCAGTACACTTCTGTACAGAGATTAGACACAACAACATGTGTCCATCAGCATTCTGTTTTAGGCAAAACACACTACAGCTATCTTGTTCTGAAGAAAAATCTTAATAGGCTGAAAATAAACACTGGGGAAAAAAAAAAGAAAAATTTGTACTGAATTCTTCAGATGACTTAAAGCTCATCTTGAAACACGATTATTATAAAATACCTCAAACATTTTCTACCAAATACTAAATATATAGGTTGCAACCTTCATTTTTATAACCTAGGTAATAGGTCCTAAAAGCTTGGCACAAGTTAGCTTCAGGCAAACTCAAAGATTATCCCCATGAAGTTAGCAAAAACAATGGACCAAGCAAGATAAATGTTGTTCAACTTTTATAAATAAATATTAAATTCCAACACACCACTATAAAACAGAGTAAGATATAACAATGACAGCTCACATAATCAGTTTATCACAGCAATAAGAAAAGTAATTTTTAAATTCTTTATGAGGTTGACCCAAACTTTACTCCAAAATACTCAGAGATAACAGTGGGAGCTTCTGCTAAATAAAAAGTTCATTTTTGCAAGAGAAAAAAAGTAAGACTCTGAACTATGCATCTGATGAAGATGTACAGTACACTTTTTAGCTATTAAAATGTTTCCATTCACCTCAACAAGGGGGAGCCACTGCTCTGCAGAAACACTAAGATGCTGAAACTGCTTATCCTGTATATAACGAAGACTGCCGACAACTAGTGCAGATGCCCCAAATATTTCACTTGTACGACATAAACCTACAAACAGAAGAATTAAAGTGATTTTTGTGTAGAAAATAAACACCAAGCCAGAATATTTTAGCAAGTGAAAAAGGACAAAGAATCCAAAAGGGAAATGGTTACTTCAGTCCTCTATTTTTAATCAGTTTCAGGTGCATCTTACATCTGTTCCAAGTCACACCTTGTTCCATATAATTTACCAGAAAAAAAAATGTTTTGTAACTTAGCAGAAAGATAAAAATTAGAAAAGCACTATGTCTGACAACGTGCTTCTACAATACTAATTACACAAAGTAATGGGTCAGTGTAAAAGCTTAGGCAGGGATGGATGGACACATACACACAAGCTTAAGCTCTAAATCCAGTACCTGTTAAATGGAAGGCTTGAGAGAACGACACACTACAGCATTAAAATGCAGACAGCACCAGACTGTGGGCTTATTTTTCATTAACAGTCTCACTGCAGATATTTAAACTGCTGACAACAGCAAGCACAATGCAATGAAGTATTTGCAGGATTTGTTCTATCACAGCTTGCATGATACTGTGAAGGATTACTTTATCAGGAACAGGCACTTTCTTGTCTAACAGTCATGAGAAACTAGTAGGTCTACAACATTTGGTTTAATTGTTATAGAAAAAAAATGTAAAAGTGAATTATTTCCTTTAACTGCATACACAGTTGAAAAACTGAACTGTAACAAAGAATATAAAAAAACAGTAAGAAACTGAGCATGATTTACAGTAAAGTTCTATTTAATTAATGCATACTATGTGTAAGTACTTTTTTTTTTTTTTCCTTAAAATATAACTATAAAAGACCCCTTCTTCTGAAGCAGGTAGTATTTCTTCTGGTTACCAGTTTTTTTTCAGGATAACGATCTATTTCTGAGCTGTACTTAAATAATTTTCTAATTATCTACATACAATGAGATTCATTCTTATTATCCAAGTGGGCACTAAGGTCTAAAATAAAAATTTAAAAATGGCAGTCAACCTTACCTCCTAAATTGGTAGGTTTATCAATAAGCGAAGCCACCACAATCAGTCTGCTGTTTGATTTACCGAGTTTAGCAGCACGATCCTGAAATACCATTTCCAAGTCTAAACTAGGAGTACTGTTCTTCCAGGGTATAATCTTTTTCTGAACATCAGTCCATTCTGTCTGGCTATCTGTTTCAACTGAATCTGAACCTAGAAAAACAAGTATTAGTCATACAGCTATGCAAGCGGTAGTGAAACTACTGCTTCAGTAAAGAAGATTATCTAAATGGTAATACTGTAGACACCATTAGTCATCTCCTATTATTTTATGGTACATACTCTGCTCACATAGATACAAGCAGGATAACAGAGATCAGATTGAATACAAATGTATACAGCTACTACATAGAAATAATTGTATTTAATATAGATTAGCTATATTTTACCCATGTCTTGCTGAGACCAGTCACTTGGTTTCAGATCAAGAAGTTCCGTTCGAGAATGATACCACTGAAATGTTTGTGGCAAAGGAACATCAGTGAATTTGTGAAATTTAGTGAGTGAGATCCATTCATCTTCAGCAAGTTCCGAAAGGCGAGGAAGAGTGTAAAATATTGTCTGCAGTGTAACACAGTGTTATTAGCAGAGCACCACCGAAACAAGCAAAACAGATAATAAATTAACCTCTGGTAATTTTATCGCACACATCTTTTATCTAGTATTCTATGATTTAATACTTGTTTTTCTTGGCACTTGATATAACTTACTAATATATCTCTCAATATTCATCACTTTACATATAGTGCTATCCCAAACTTTCATAAATCTAGTCTCTTTCTCTCTCTGAATAGACCTTTTTTAAGGATCTGCATTGATTACTCTTCTGAAATTCTAGAATACCAAAGAATTACTGCTATGCTTCTCAGCACAGAGGTCCTGTGAAAATGTTTTACATGTAACACTACAGAGTTTCCAGACGCCCTTATGAGCTTCTAGTAAAGAATGCAGATTGATTTGATGTCAAAAGGAATATAATCAAAAGCATTAAAATCTAGTGGTAAAATCCAACTCAGCACTACCAATACAGCTAACCACAATCTATCAAGGAGGAACTCACACACACCCCAAGGGAAAGGCTGAATAAGGTGAAGAGTTTAAAACCCAGACATTTTGTTTATTCCAATGCACCCTCAAGATGAAGGTGAAGACGCACCCTGAATACATTTAAATACTTAACAACTATTAGCCTTGCCTTTTTTTTTTTCCCCTTTCTTGTTCAGGATTTTCACGGCCGAGTTTTGCTAAGTCATATCTAGCATATTTAAGTGTTCACAAAAATATTTCACGGAATGTCAGTTAGAAAAAGAAAAAAATTCTTTCTCTGAAAGATGGCACTGTTTGTGCCAGAACACATGTACTCCTTTTCACATTCATGTTTATCTTCTATTTTCAGCTTAGTTCCTCTATCTCTTATTTTTATCTGTACCCTTATCTTTGCCTGCCTCCCCTCAGTGTTTATTCAGCTCTCAGTTATTTAAGCTATTGCAAAAAGGATAGCTGAAAAAGATGCTCTAGGAGTTCTATATCTGTACCTTGTTCACTTTAAACAACAATTTAGTTAAGCAACCTCAAGTCACTTCTAAGAACAGGAGATGCCTCAAAAATCCTAACAAACTACATGTGATTAAGCAGATGCTCTTCAGTTATTAGAAGTAACTTTTCCAGCCACAAATATAAAACCTGATTAACTCCCACACAGATTGGTACATTCATCAAACATACCTCTTCTTAAGTGACCTAGGTTTTTAACACAGTATTAATTAGAGAATTAAGCTGCAGTCTTAGTCTAAAATACATCACAATTTAGGTGAAGTAATTTTTCAGTGTTTTAAGTGAATAATAGTTGATCGTTATTCATCCTACATTAGAACATACAAAGAAAGTTAAAAATATAGCTGTAAAACTATGCAAATACAATGATCAGCAATAGTCTCGGACTTGCCTCTAGACTATAATCCTCAAGTGGATGAAATGTTGCAAAGAAGAAATTATCTTGGATTCGCTGCCAGTTCCTTTTAGCATTCCTGCAATTACAGAAAGTAATGCAAGAAGCACAAAAAAAGACAATGTCAGCAGCAGTCCCAAGTTTATATTGGCTGACAACACTATCAGAAATTCTAAGTAATTTTAAATAACTCCTAAAAACAGGGCTAAAAAAAAGGATACAAACCACACAGATAGTACAAAATTAACTGAATTGTTGTATTTCTAAATCAGTAAGCAGAAAAGCATTTCTGTAAAGCTCATTTAATCATCACCCAAAATTAATTTCCCTATCCATTTTTCTTCCACAGAAGTTCTCAAATATTAACACCAAAAGCATTTTGGATTTTATATTTGAGAATTTACTGGTACCAAGAATTTTGGAAGAATGATTTGTATTGCTTCAAAACCCATCAGGTAAGAAAATTAAGCACTCCTGACTCTTTTTTTACCCCACTCCTAAACTATGAGCACTGTTCAAACATGCCTTGAGTTCTTCCTGTTGTGCTTTCAGACTGTAATGCTACACTGAATTATCACTTCATTTTCTTTGCTGATAATTAGGTTTTAATTTCCAAGTCTTGGTTTCCTTTTAAGCAGACCAGCCCCCCCCTCCCCCCCAAACCTAGGAGAAATTATCAAGTGCTATTTTAGAAAATTAGACTTACTGCAAATGGCTCAGAAGAACAATATTAAGCTGTAAGTCAGAAAAATGTTACTAACCCTGTGCCATGCATGTTTTCCACTTGTTGAAGGCTAGATTCAATAACTGGTGTCAGAGCTTCAAATTCTTCCACATGCAACATTCTGCACATAGCCCAGATTTTTTTAAGGGCAACTAATGCATAAAGTCGAACGCTGAAATTATGGTTGAAACACCACTGTAGAACAACTATGAGGGCTTTCTTCAAAGCTGGCTTCTAAAAAAACAAAGATAAAGAAGTTTCTTTCATTTATGTTAAGTCTTAACATACCATTTAGCAGTAGAAAAGCAAGAGTGGCCCAGGAAACAGTGGTTTTCTCAAAAAAAACCACCTTTCAGAAAGTCTAAAGCTTTAACAGTACATATATGTGCAAATACAGGCTTCAGAACATGGTCATGATTTCCTTTCTTCCTTCTCACTAGGGCACAAACCTACAGCCCCACTTGTGTTTTGAAAATGTATTAATGTGCTTTAAAAATTATATTTCTGCATACAAGGAAACCTCTATTAACTTCTGATTTCCTAGCGCTTAGAAAGCTGATCTTGCAAATGTACGCAAACAGTAAAAAAAAAAAAAACAGAAATGCCTTGATTGCTGCAGATATGAAGTAGCTGACCTAATGTAACACCTGACTGTATTTCATCCTCTATTTTAAAGTTCAATAAAAAACTTGAGAATTCCAAATAAATAATTCTAAACGTAATATGGATTAGCTATTGCCAAAGAACTACATATTTGAGTGCTGTTATTCTACACAAAGATCACCTTCTTCCAGGTTATCTATGCCCAATTTTATGCAGATTAAGCAAGAGCAGCAAGAAAAAAACCTCAGGTGCATCCACATGTTTAATTAAAACTGGAGTAGCTATTCTGGAAAAACTCACAGGTAATAAGGCCCTATGTATCCAGAACATCTGCCATTTAGCTAATTTTCGTAAGTCCAATATGTTACAGAGGTGACAGGAAGAGTTAGTATTTTCGATAGCAAAGGATACCTTAGTAGGAAGTAGGTATTAAAAAGGTTCTGGAAATAGACTGCAAAAATGTTTTTTATTTCAGAAATCAATATACAGTGCAGCTGAATAAAGAATGAACACTTTTAGTCAAACTTACCTTCTCTGAGGTATTTTGAAGAACGATGTCAAAGTGTGATAACACTGATAAAAATGTGCAGATGCTCGTTTTAAGCTTTTCTTCATCCTAAAGCAAAAGAGAACGTAACAAGAAATATGCATATATAAAACAATTTTATACCCTGTAAGTTCTCACAGCATGTTCTGCAGATGCAATATCAACACTATTAAAAAAGCCTGTGCTTCCACAGCAAAATCTACTAAAATACGAAGTTCATGTTATTAAGATTTCATTTCTCCTAACACCTTATTTGCTTTTTACTAACACATCAATCAGAACAAAGTATACAGCAGTGTAAATGAGCTAAAATTCAACCCAAATTCACTGTATTCCCCCCCTGCCCCAAAAAGCCCTAAACCCAATAAAAGCCTTGGGGATACTTTTCAGTGCTCGCACTCTTCCATGTCATCACAAACGTGGGTATGGGACACAGAATGAGTAGCCTAGCATCAGCCTCACCCACGTTCCGTACTGGAAGAAATTACTTTCCACACTCTATTCACCACTTCTCTTTACAGATACAGTTCCTATTCATCCATTTTGCCGCAGCATTGCACTAGGTGCTCAAGTTCAGCTTATTTTTCAATATGATCCTGACAATCCCTTTCAGAGTCACTGTTTCCAGGATAGCCTCTGAAAATACAATCTGTATTCCTTTTTCATAAATCTACATGTTTTGTGCTTGCTCTGTTTGTTTGAATGGGCCCACTGTGATTCAGTACATTTGTTATCAGAATGAGATTGCTTTGATCCAATAGATTATCTTCTACTAAAATGACAGCAATTCCAGCTGCCTGAGCTCTTGGAAGGAACCCTGAAATAGGAAAAGGTTATATCCCTTACAGCACTTTTCATCAGTTCATATAAGCATGACAAGCCATCTTTATGCACTTAAAAAAAAGTATGAATTGTAAACTGAAAGAGAATTTTTTTCCTCTATACAGAAAAAACCAAACACCACCACCACCCCACCCCCCCCAAAACACAGCACACATCACTAGCAAGCGAAGTTGTCTCAGAGCAGTATTAAAAACCTGCCTGGATTTGAGCAAAAAATGTATATACACAGTTTTCCATTTTTTCTATTTAATTTTAATTCTTGTCCTACTGTTTGGCTTTTAAAAAAACTACAGCAGCAACTAGGCTATTTGATAAGCAAGAAGACATCTACATTTAACTATTATGAGTAGTGAGCTTCAGCAGAGGCACCACTGCAAGTCACATCTTCCTATACACTGGAGAAGATGCAAGTACATACATTTTCTACTCAGCCCAAATGTACAATGCTAACAAATTCAAGGATATCAATACAGAAAATTGATACAGGTCAACTCTTAAGGGTATTTACTTAGAGAAGAACCCAAGACATAAAAATGAAACGCTAGTAAGTCAGTTCTCCCCCGTCAACCCTTGCACGACTTTTGGGTACCGTAATTCAAACCCTGCCTCCAGTTTTGGAGCCACATTACAGAACTCCACTGTGAAAGAAGTCCATATTAAAAGCTGCAAATTGAATATGGGTTACACAAGTCATGTTCCCACTGACAAACAAAATGCAGAAGACAAAAGCTGGGTGTGGAAACCACAAGTGACTTTGCAGTATCTTCCCAAACTCAGAATTTAGGGCATCCATGTGTTCCTGATGGCTCTCATATTGGCAACTGCAAAGAGTACTCTCTCTATGCCAGCTATACCCTGACCAGAGTAATACATTATAAAAGGGAATCTCTCAACTGCAAGAATTCACCTGTCTTCAGCCACTTTTATATCACAAATTTCTAAATCTCTCAGACTAACTTGGAAGTGAGTCTGGATTATAATCTGCTCAACAACCCACTGCTTCTAAAGGAAAATTGGAATACATAGAAAATAACGTATGGGAAGACAAACTGTACCCTCTTCATTCAAATTACTCTTCAAGTGAATGCCAGAGTTCTTACTTACATAGCAAAAACAATCCCAGAATTTATTAAGGAATTGGGGGTATTTATGTAGACTCAAGATAACAACCCATTCTATGAAGTATTTCACAGATGCCTGATTGTTACCGAATCCAGCCTGGAAAACTTTGTCAAGGGTTCCACACAAAAAATTCTGAGAAAACAAAATCAGATAATCATTTAGTATATTGTTAGAATTATTTCCATGAAGAAAAAAAAATTAAATAAAAGAATACACTCAGCTTTATCATAATACTAGAAATATTTATAATACTCAAATGAAAACATTTTAGAACCATCCAATTTCTGTATTATACTTTTCAAATATTTTATTATGAAGAAGCATTAGATGAAAATTGAGAAATTTGTTTCTCACTGTTCATAAATTAGCAACATTTTTACTGAATGAAAAGCTTTAAATCACAGTCAGTACAGAGTTTTAGCTAGCTTTAACAGGAACAATCTAGTCTACTGTAATTCAAGAACAGATCCAAGAATTGTTCTTGGATTGGAAACAATCCATTCACAAATCCAAGAACCAGTTTTCAGTGACCTCTAGAAATGCATCGTAAATCTGTGACTTCAGACTGAAAGAATGAAACTACACAAAACTTCTACATCAGCCACAGATTACATGCCTTTTATACCCTGCTGTAATTTAACATATGCAGTTTGCATGACACCAAATTATTCTTGAAAGTATTTAAGAATTCATAGTGAAGAGCATTACCTGGTCAAGCTTCGGAAGAAGAACTAAGAGTGTCTGCCATACGCGGTTTTTAATTCTATGCTGTAAAGAGTTTGCATAATAGCGTGTTCTAGATCTGGATACCAGTTCATCCTAAAAGCAAATGAAAAATCTTCCTTTAAAATTGAATACATGGAAATATACTTCACTGTACTGAGAAAGCAGCACCTACTGCACAGCTAGTATCGGCATTAAATATAAAGTTAGGAAAAATATATTCATTTCATTTATTTAGAATTAAATTTTGAAGCTTGTCCATGAGAAGTTTGGAAAGTTGAAAAAAATATACAATTCCACTTAGTATTTTCACTTAAGAGCACAAAAATGCTAGATATTAAGACTCTTCAAACAGCAGAAAGTTGAAGAATTTACAGCACCTACTGTATATGAACAATTAAATTATACTACATAAAATGGAGCATGAAGTATTATTAGGAATATTAGTATTAAAATGCAAATACACTTTATTTTTACATGTTTACACTTCATATTTAAGCAAATAAGGAAATCACTTTTAAAGCTGACTTTTCCCACTGGATCAATCTTACAACACAAATATTAACCATTTTTCTCCAGTAGTTAATTGACAGGAATGAAGGACCACCCATTTCTTGTTCTTCAGACAAAAGCAGAATTCTGTAGTACCAGAATGCATGGGTGATGTTCTAATAGCAGCTGTAGTAATTTACCACTGATTTTACACTAGTGCCAATGCATAAGCAGCTATGATATAAACGAAAATCAGACCCCAACCTTCTCCATTAATCCTATTCATAAAGGTCTTCTAAGGAGACAACAGCTCGCTCAATTCAAAAGGTGGTCTGAAATTGTTAAAAGTGAAATGTGATGCTTCAAAATGCAGCCTGAAGGAAGATTCTTAATGGAACAATGGTTACAATTTGGATAATGTTCCATGAAGTTAAAAAATCCACTAAAAAGAGAGAAATAAACCCGAAAGACAATTTTTACTATTTTGGTTTGGCTGAATTAACTCCTGTCTCATAACAAAAAAAAGTATATTACTGGGCAAATCTAGACAGGCTACACAAACAACTGTAAATACATCCTGTCAACTGTAAATACTTTGCGTTTTAATAGTTGTACTAACATTACATTTATATACCAAGAGAAATGAAGTTTACTTTATCAAGCAGTTTGATGAAAATGTCTTCCATAAATGTCTTATGCAAGGTATTTGATCCATCCAACAAGCACAGAAATTTAATAGCACAAACCCGAACGTAGTGATCGTCTCGATTCGTACTGTAAAATATTAATTTAAAAAAAAAAAATCAAACTTTACTTGTTCAGACATAAATTCCTGAATTATAAAAAAGCACCAAACATAAACCTTGAACAAACTGGCTGTAGTGAGACAATATGCAAATACCCAGAACCAAAATTTTAAGGTCTATTCATCCTTGCTGATGAAGAAAACTAGTGAGTTCCAGATAACCTGCCCCTGTTTCTATCTACAGGTCTTTAATAGCATCTAAGTGTTTAAAGATTTTCTGCAGAAATAGCTGTATCATAAAAGGTTTTTGTAAACTGTAAACTAATTTACGCTTACAATTTTGGTCAAATATTCTAGTCAAAACCAACATTTGATTCCCATTAGTTACTCAGGGACATCTGGAATAATTAATGCCAAGAGCAGAATTAATGACATTACAGGTAACAAAGCATCACACAGCTGCAGACTGTCACAACCAGACATTTGGAAACCAAGAAGCTCTTGGGAGAAGATACAGGGAGTACTGAACTAGAAGCGGTAGTAGATTTTTAGAAACTCAGGTTTTAGCAACTACTAACACTTCCCAAAGCACTATGTTAGACTGTTTCTCTGACTTTCTTCCAGTGAGTAAAGGTGGGAGTGAAGCTACAAAAAAAGTTCAATGATCCAGTAGCCAATGTCCCTGTTTCAAAAACTGGAGGCAGAACCTATTGCCAGTATGCAAGCTAAAAAGGCCTACAACCAATGTTAAAAAGCCAAGCTCCAAATCTGGCTGCATTAAAGCCCGAGTTTCTTCACTGTCTTGTCTACAATGATGAGGTACATATCAGCACTTGGTAAAGCATCTGCATCCTAAAAAGTATTACTTTTATGAGGTGAAACAATGAGGAAGTAGTTATTTATTCTATGATTTCAGTTCCATTCAGGTTAACAAAGGGGATATATTTTCCTGAAAATACCTAACATTTTTCTACATTTTGTATTTGAATTATGAATGTAATGGGATGTATATCCCTTTTACCAATATTTAAGAAGGTTATGAATATACTCATAAGAAGCTGACTTCAAAACCAGCATCTTTCCTACTGTAGCATCAATTGTAATGAAGACACAATTCAGACCAAATATTGTAAGGTGTATCCTCAAAATCATTACCTTTCTGTAACAACATTTGCTGCACATTTTTCTCCAAGATTTTCTATGAAGGCATGCACATCCTGAATAAGTCTTCACAGACGAAAGACGACAAAACAATAAAATTAGCAGAATAGCATACAAAAATTATTTCAATAATAATCTCAAAGATTAAAAGAAAACAAAGAGCATAAAATTTTAACAAATATAATCACAAAGATTTTTTTTTTTTATACCTTTGATCTCTCCTAAATACAGTTCCAAAGACACAAGCCTCAGTGATAAGTTCACAATAATTTCCAGCATTTAAGAAAGCATTTGTCAAGGCACTTCTCTCATCAACAGTGGGAAATATCCAAGATCGACAACAATGACTAAGGACTACATTGAAGACTCCAGTCTTTGTAGTGGACATATCTATGAGCTTGAAAATTATCTGAAGAAGAAATAAAATATTCAAAATCTAGTTTTCAGAAGTGCTAGAATTATTAGAATAATATTACAGTGATATCTATTTTAGCAGGTCTGATCATCTTCTGCATCCTATCTCTGCTCAGGTTAATGCTGTCTTCAATCTATTTACAATTCCCTGATTACAAGGGCAGGTGAATGGGCGACAACTGGCCCAGTACATGCTTATATTAACAAAAGATAGAGCTGATCTTTGCTTAAACAGATGTAACACCAGATGCTTTACGTGAATCTCCTGATAATTGGAACAAAAGCACCTGGGCTTACTTCATGAGTACAAACCTGGTGTTTTCAGTCAATCCTTACCAATTTAGAAAAAACAAAACAAAACTTCTTCGATAGGAAGCCATATCACTAATTCTTTTCTTTAGTGAGGATTAGATTCACATTGAAGTTAAAGTTCATATTTGAATTAAAGTGGAAAAATGTCTTTGTACCATTTACTTTTTGTTTTCGAGGAGGGCATATTTAAGATACATGAAACAGCTACCTAGAACTTCTCCAAAAATGAAAAAAATAAAACAAGAAAAATGGCCCCAAAATTTTCCATTCCGACTCTCTTCATTAGGCTAAGTGCAAGAGTAAACTTCAGTTACAAAGTAAATTTTTTCTAAGAAATTGCAAGGACTTGGGAGAGGACAGGGAGATTCAGAATGAACAGGTGGGGTTTTTTTATAAATTCCTTTTTAGAAAACATCAGTTAGTGCTTTCCATGCAAATGGTTTTCCAGAAGGTGTGACAGCTCTTACAAGACAAAGCTTCTTCTCTTCCCCGCTCCAAAATGATACTTTTGATAATGTGACAATTCTTTGACAGTAACTTCATTTTTATAGAGAAAGTTGTTCTGAATTGCTAAGGATTAAAGCACCAACAAGCTCATGAAGAGCTTAAATTGAAATACTGGAATGCACTCTGAAGAAACACTTTCTGGAAAAAAAAAAAAAAAAACCAAAACAAACCCCACCCTAGAAACATTTGGTCTTGTTACAAAGCATTCAAACTTTTCTTTTGGTGCAAAGACAGGCATTGTAACTTTCCTAATAATTCCAAAATTGAACTATTGTGTTTCACCTGTAGGGAAGCAGCATGACATTTACTATGTTTCTCAATCCTGGAATGTTTTTCCATTGTTTCATTAACATAGTAAAAGTCCAGCACACACAAAAGAAATTTAAGAAGTTTAAGTTCTAGCACAACTAACATTTGAATAATCACAAAGGAAAAGGAAAAGCTCAGAAGAAGAAGAAATGAAGCCTAAGAACACAGTGCCCTGGGCACCTCTGCAGAAGCCCTTCTGGATTTTACCATAGCAATATTCCCTTTTTTGGCTCAAAAATACCCCTTTGTCCCACCCCTTCTAACTCTTAATAAAAAGACAAAGTGCACTGTGGTAGACAAAATTAAAATTATACTTCTGTGACAAATCAGTATCAGGCAGTTCCATTTTTTCTTTCTCTTTAGCTAAAACTATATAGTCAATGGCAACAGAGACTGCCGAGGGCTAGAATAAGAATATACGTAAGTAGGCACTTGCTTGGGAACTTTATCTTCATTTTCTTATGAAGGGGCAGAAGGTGGCTCGACCAGATGCCCTTTGTTGAGTATAGGAGACCTTCATTACCTCCTTGATGCCTGCTGTCATGGTATGTCCCACTGCAGACAATGGGATAGCTGTCACACAGACTCAAGACTCTCAACATTGGCAAAATACACCTTGCATAATGCTTGAAATACTAACGCTGAAGTTAAGACAGTAATTCTAAAAATTTAAACAAATTTTAAGATGAAAGAAAAATGAAAAACTAACTATAGCTCATCATTTACAACACTGAGCATATAATTATCCATTACAGATGTTCATTAAAAGAAAAAGCTAACCGATTCCTAGAACTGAAGAGATATTTCGCCATCTTTACATACGTATCTTATTTTGGCTTGAGTCCACATGAAGACTACAAATGCAAAGTGTTATCTACTGTTTAAAATAGATGACAGTAACATTCCTTTGGAGCAAGTTTTCAAGAAGAGCAAAGAGAAAATAAATGGGACTCTATTTTAAGATACTTAAGGCTAATATGGAGATATCACAGCAATTTTAAATTGCTAGGAAGTGTCCATTTTTCTATATTTTATTAAAAAATCATTTTGGAGTGTCCGGGCTGAAAATAAAGCCGAGACATCTGCTATTATCTACAGTTACGAGTGTGACACCAGGTCAGAGCTACTTATGGCGACTTCAAAGCAAAATTGCAACCCCTCCTAGTATGATTTCTGTGCTAAGTGCAAAGCAGCACATGAGACCATAAGTCTAAGCATACATATATACTGGTAACTAATTTATAATGTATTACTGCTCTGGTAAAAGTCTTGCAGTCATTGTGGACTGTTCTGCACAAACATTTAATTGATGCTCAGAGGCAAAAAAGCAAAAAACCCAAGAAAGATTATTTAGAAAAGAAATAGTAAAGAACTTTCCAGTGTATAAAGCCAAGATAAACCAACATCCCAGTACTGAATGCAGTTTTAGTGACTCAAAATGAAAAGAGAACACCATGACATATGCAAGAACTTTTGGAGTACAGGAAACTGCATTCATCTTACAAAAAGAGTAAAAATTATTTTTTTATCTTCTTAACTATGTAGGCAGCTCTACCATGCAGTATTAAATTGAACTCTAAGGTGACTATGATTTTTATGTTTTCTACACCTGGACACTCAGAAAAAAACCCAACCCTTTAAAGAAGCAGTTGGCTTATTCAATAGCATCTATTAAAGTTTTGAACGGTTCTAACTTTTCATTTAAGAAAGTATTTTCATAAATACTGAACTATTAGAAAAAGGCATAATTTTTCCAGAATATTAACAGTTTGTGACAGTTTGGGTAGCAAATCCTGAACAAAACACTCAAGAGGAAGTGCATAATGTAAAAATAAAATAAAGACCAAAAAACTTGTTTTGCTGAATACAGAAGATACTGAACGTTCTGAAAAATCAAAGAAATAGTACTTTTCATTTTGTGTTACAAGAACAAACAATATATTTGTTTATTCTCAGATCTTTTGTCTTAACACTCTCAAAGTAGTACCTTTTTGGAAGTGAAAAATTAATGACAATAGCTGAAGGGAAAATAAGAAGTAAAATACATTTTTAGATCCAGCTAAAATCTGTGTTCACTTCCCAAAAAAGACTTCTTAAACTGACCTCTTTTATTTTGGCATATGCTTTATCCTTTGCACTTGCAGCAACAGCTAGAACCTCAGTATCAAAGATGAACTGAACAAAAGCTTTTAGATTGGACCAAAATATTAGCTGTGTGTTGCTCAAAGAGGATATAATTTTCCAAGCCAAATCAAATGCTTCTATGCAGAGAGACTCTGCTGAGTCCAGAAGCTGAAAATGAACAGAAGAAAGTGTTACATTTGGCAAAACACAACCCCAAAACTACTAATATCATGCAGTTGTTTTATCTTTTACCTTGGGAACAAGGACTTTCATGCAGTCGAACACAGGTAAAACTTGGTCTGAAGGAAGAATAGTTAGGGCTTCTAATGCAGACTCTAGAATTTTTCTTGACCTTTCAACTGTAGATAACGACATTTCTGAATGTTCTTCATACTCTTGAACCAGCGTTGGAAATGAATTCAAAATGAAACGAAGGCAAATCCACTGGTCACGAACATAGCGTGCAACAATTTTCCCCCATCCTTGTGATGTTGTTTCTTCGCATAAGCTGTAAGGAGAGTATTATTCTTAAATATTTATAGTATTAATTTATCCTGCACATTCCTACTCCACCAGGAACAGCTTAACTGTACAAACTCACTATACTTCGAGATGCTAGAATTTACACAGGTTCAAGGGGAGACTGGACAAGTTCACGGAAGAGAAATCTACAAATAAAGTTTTTTAAACACAGAAAAATGAGTTCTGGGCTCAGGCAGTCTCATTAGTCATAAACATCTGGCAGAGTATTCAATGGAAACATCACTATATGCTGGCTGTCTTTTTTTGTTAACCAAGTATTTGGGTTTTGGCCCTCAGGCCTGCTCTGGGCTTCCCTTCCCCAACAGTAAAATAAGTTCAATTTAAACTGGCTTGCATACATGCTACAGCTTTGTGCAGTGTATATATATATTTAAGCTGGCATAAGAATAAGCAATGTTCAAAGCTAGCTCTGGCTTCATAGCACTGGAGGACTGAGCAAAAGTACCTTTGGTCTGATCAATTACAGCTGCTTTCATGTTCTAAAACCTGAATGTTAAGACAAAAGAGCAACTGAATGAATAGTTTGTGTTCAGAATTCTTCATTTTTACCTTGGCAAAAACTTACCAAAGAAAAGAATAGGAAAAAACAGCATCTTAAGCACTGCTCCATGCTAATCAAATTTATTCTGGAGAATTACTGAAGCTGTAGCAAGACTTACCTACTTTTTTCTTCAATACAAGATGGCTTCTTTAATACTTCATTGAATTGAGAAAAGGAAATAAATCTCTTCAGAGCATCCACAGAAGGCAGAGATTCAAGGTGTGCTTCAGGTTTCCGATCCATTATCTCACAAACTGCTGTAAGTGAAGCCATGCTAGCTACTTTTTTAATCTGTTCTTTAAGCTTTGGCTCCTAATTAAAACCAAATCATACATGAGCAAACATGCACCGATTTCTTCTAATACAATACAAATAACCTACTGATACATTTGATAATCCTCCTATTAGTATCACCTCAGACATCATAAAGTAGCAACTCTGCATCCTTCTACTTCCTTGTTTTCTTACCCTATGCATAACATAGCTTTGCTTGGCTGGGCCAGTCCAATCCATCACAACTTGCAAGTGTTGAAAAGAGTATAAGTCTTGCAAATTACAGTCACTTAATGAATAAGTGCAGGCGCCTAGCTCAACTATGATAGAACACTTCTATCTTGCCAGGTAGCAGTTTATATGTATTGCTGGATAGAAATTAGAAAAACAGATGTGGGTCCACGTAGTCAGAAACCCAGTGCAACAAGACAGCTGAAATTTGGAATACCACATGCTAACTACTCCAAGAGGCTAAAAGGTCACAACACCTACTGTGATTATTTTATGTGATAAACACGCATATTCAGAGAGGCATGAAATAAGAAGTTTCAATTTAAAAAAGTCAATAAGCATATAGTTCTCCAATAGTATCAAAAGCTCAATGTTATTTAAATATCTTCAAGTTACTTTCAGCTGTCTACAGCACAGAAAAGATTTTTCTCATCTGTAATTACTCTGCGTTTTCTTTTTTCTTCTTAAACTAAAGACGTATTATATGTGCAACTGAAGAAATCATCATGACAATGTAATTCTACTGAATTCAAAAGTTGGTAGAGGCCCCCAGTGAACACTAAGTTTGAACCGTAAGTTTACTTTGAAGTTACTGGAATAAGTACGTAATTCACATAACCAAAGGAAAACAGAAAAATTAAGTCTTGCTCTTTGTTTCCTGAGAAAAGTAAACCTAGCAAATCAAATCTTTTTAACGTGTTAACTGTTCTTGATCAATAATTCAACCCCCAAAATACAGAAGATTATACTGACCAACAAATCTTAATTTAAATCTCCTTCTTTTATAGAAGCTATTAATTTTTCTTTACCTTTTGAAAATACGTCTATTTCAGATATACTAGCCTAATACATACAACTATGGGACAACGAACATAACAACATGAAAAAGCCAAAGCAATGCTATGTTCTGGAATTTTTCCCTGTATGTTCCAGCTTGGAAATTCAACAGTTCATTAATACAAAAGGCGTTTTCATTTAACAGTAACTTCCTCAGTAAGACTGGTTCATATTTGAGGAAAAAGCTTTTGAGTACACATAGTCCATTATTACACCTAAAGTTTTACTTTAGCTATATAGACTTCTAAAAAATGTAATATAAGAAAACAAAAGTACTAAAAATCTTAGCTACAAAGATTTTACATTAACATTACACTGCCAGCTAAAAACACATGTGAGTTAGGGAATATATATACACATACATATTCACGTAAACATTTAATTATTTTATTATATATTTATATTAATATGTATAATAAAATATATTTATAATATAAATAGTTGTACATTAAGTTGTATTTGTAGTATGTTTATATAATTATTTATATATAATCTAAATACTATATAAACATTACAAAAATATTTTAATTAATATTTACTGGTTTATTTTATATTAATATTTACGGTTGTAAATAATGTTAAATTACCTCTTCACAATTTCTCTGCTGAAGATTACAAATAGACGCATTTGTCAGAGACAAAATAAAATTCTTGATAGATGGTACTTTCTTCCAGCTGACTTGCAAGCACAAATTCACTATCTCTGGAATTAAAGCTAAGTATAGATCACAACGATCCAGATCGCCAACCTAACAATGAGGAAACAAAGGTAAACTGAAGCATTAAGACGAGGAAACTTAAACTGAAAAGAAAGAAAACTAATAGTAACAATGATAGCAGAAGGAAAACAACAGCAGTCATTGCAGTTGTACAACCTTTTATTTAATTTTTGGTGGGGGTTTTTTTTGTTTGGGTTTTTTTATTATTTTTAAAATCTTTTCATCTTACAGGTTCTTTTAGTTTTAGGGCTCTGGAGCATGCCTTAGAAGAGACAGTGTGAAATTCTGAAGGAAATCTCCACTTCTTTTAATTGGTAAGTTTACTGAACTTACCTTCCTGGGCCCAAAGGAATGCCATATAAAAACACCTGAGCTAGCCTGAATATCAGAAGCAGTGTTCAAAGCCAACTGGGTTATCAGCCCACAGCACAGCACTGCACCCTGTACACACTCAACGGTGCACCTTGCACTTTTTCCCCAGCTACATTTTATCTCATGGCTATATCTTGCTTGTTCTATGGATTTTTATTCTCCTCTTGTATTTGCAAATTTTCTCCACATATTATAAAAAACACCCCTGCATAAAGCCATGCACTGAAGGAACTACATGAAGAACTTTTCCTTCTTTAGTTTTGAGAGAAAATACACCTTTGAATTTTCACTTACCTCCAGAAGCTGTTCTCCCGATTCAACCCTAACTTTTGCTTTGACGCAAGATCACTTCTCACATTGATCTTCCATCACACTCACATTTTGGGGACTGTCTACTACTGGATTTATTTTCTTTTTTTGCATTTCCCCTTCAATTTGTACTTTCCATACTGTTTCTGAGAAAGTACCCCAGAGCCCCATGCTCCTCTCCAAGTTTCCACCCTTGCAGAAATACATGCTTTCTTTTCCCCTCCAACTTCCAGACTTTTTTCATTCTCCCAAACACAAGAAGCGAATTTGACTTCTGTTCATTATCATTTCTGTACACTTGTCCATATAGCTTTCTCCATGAAGCCTGACCTGGTTTTCTTTTCTAAACTCACTCTTCACTAAATAATTCTAAAAATGCCACTTTACATTTTGTCCATCTCCTCGTTACAGTCACCTCTTCCTTTCCATCTTCTCCCTTCTTCCCAATAGTCTATCCAAACACAGTCTACTAAATTAACAATCTTTAAACTGACGTCTTCTCTTTAAATCTCTATTTTGGTTTTCTGCCTTTTACAATATAAAATTAAAGTTGACAACATTAAAGGTTACAATTAAAAGAATTGTGAAGATCTTAGAACTTTTCATTTTCTCTTACTCCATATCCTTTCTCTTGAAACTCCTAATCTATTTTTACCTTGCTTTCAAAGTTCCTACTTCGGATTTTGTTGAGCTTTTGAGTTTTGAGAATTAGTCTCCTTTTTAACTTCCACCAATCTCTCTTTCTCAAGTCTGTTTTCTTTCAAAAATAACATCATTCTCCTCATCAACATTACATTCTAATTGCTCTTTCTCCATCTGGAAACATCTGTAAATATTTTGCTTTATGTGTCTTGTGTCTATTTACATATGACTGAAAGCTCTTTAGAGAAGGAAACGTACTCTCTTTCTAAAAAGCAGTGCATTTCTTTCATACCTTCAACAGGGTATTTTTAAAGAAGTCAAACTCCTCTACCATCAAGCCATTTTGCTTCAAAAGTCACAGGTTTCTTTGGGGTATGAACTTAAACACTAGCCACAGCAAAGAGCAAACAGTGGAAGATAGTCAATAAAGATGTTAACCAGGCTGAATACTAAAAGTCTCCAAACATCTTTGTTCACAACTTTACTAGCAGATATGATACAGCATGATATGATACTCCTGATTTCTTACTATATGATTTATTTAGATTTGAGAAGAAAAAAGGAATATGGACTACAGACACTAAACACTACTTGTCAAGACACCTTTTTTTCCTCTGTATTCTTACTGTGCCCATTCAAAAAAGTTAACAGAAGTGTTTCTATGCAAATTGACTTTCTAGGTGTTTAAAGATTTGATATGAAAACTAGAAACACTGGCAAATCAAATTAACAAGCAAAACCACACCAAAGTATGTCTCATATTAATTACTTACAGTGCTTAACTCGTTTGTAGTAAGCCGTCGGAGAACAAATTCGAGAATACTCTCCACGGGTGTCATTAGAGATTTCTGGATAAAAAACAATACCCCATCTATGTGAAGAGGGAAAAAAAAAAGTGTATTAACATACAGAAATACACTTTCCTTAAAAAATGTATTATATCATGCAGATTTAATTAAGTTACAAAGTTATACAGTAATAAGTATTCAAATACCTAAGAATACCTTAAAATAGCTCTGTACTCTTTAGCAGTGTAAGCCATAGGGCTGAAAGAATGAAACCAGATGATATTCTTTCCTGAGATCTATCATAAATTAGTAAACGAAAACCCACACAAAACCAGAAGACAAACCATAATTTTCCAACTTTTAATGCACACTTTCGTCCTATTCCTAACCTCTGCACAAACAGCTTATTAATGAACTTACTTTTTAATAAAAGTTTCCATATCCAGCAATTATTGTATGTGAGAAAAATGCAGATATCCATTTCTAATATTTACAGAAGTGAAAACTGGGTTTTGGTTGGTTTTTTTTTTTTTTTTGCTTTTTAGAAGTAATTCAGCTTTGGATATAGAGTAATCTTACATGATTTCAGTCAAATAGCTTCCTGGCTTAACATCGTAAACAAAAATGCAAGGTTATAACAAAAAATGCAATACTTTCTCTAAGAAAAGGCTAGGCTACAAAGTATACTACATGTGCGTAGCTTTTCACAAATTAAAAGACAGAAGTTTATTACACAAGGCAGGTAGGTCACTCTGGTAAAACATATTTAACCACAAGCACACTTCAATCTGTGCTTCAAGGGTAAGGGCTAGCTGAAAGCCAAAGAAATAACATATCAATATGAAAAAGGAGTTAAAATACTCTGCATTACCATCTTGTTCTAAAAATATCAGTCATTAGTTTCAGTATTTAGGAGAGTTACCCAGAAGTTACATCTGCTGTTTTTTTCTGGAGTTGACCCTGAGTTACATTTCATGTAGCAAAATTATTATGAAATGGAATACCTTCAAAAGGTATAAATATAAATGGACATATTTCCAGAAGTTCCAAATCTATATTGTACTTTCAATGTTCTCTATTAAAATGGCTCATTGGACTGCATTTCTAATGCTTAATTTGTTTAGAACAGCAAGTTTAACTATGTCAGATTATTATCACATTTCTTCATAAGTCTCAAACCACTAAAACGTCTTTGCAATTAAGATTCATAAATTCTTCAGACAAACGTGTAAGACAGTAAAATCCAATTTACTACCAGTGGCTTTGTAATACTATAAAAAAAATAATTAGCAAAAATTTACTGTTTAAAATAGTGAACTCTAACAACAGTGCAGACAATAAAACCCGTAGAAAAATGCTGCTACTTTCTGCATGCATTGCAGACATGTCTATCCCCATTAAAGTACCCTTAAATAAAACACTTCCTAAATGTTACTATTTTTGTTTTACAAGCTTAAATTCCTTTCTTCTTCCCTCCCATTTTATCATTTTCCATTTGACAGAACAGGACTTTTCACCTCCTCTTTAATCAACATGGAAACAAAACTTCTGTATTTGGCAGCATTACTCTTCCTGCCCCTCAACACTCTCAATTCACAGCTGCAGAAGCAAGACGTATTACTTGGCTCTCCTGTGCAGGAGGAAGAAGCACGAAAACATTGTAGGAAATAATATGAGAAAAGGAAAGCAGCCCTTGTTTAACTTAACACAAAAAGACATAATGTTACAAGCCCAATTCCGAAAGCCTCTTGAAAGACTCCACCGACAATGAGCTGCACTGGAGTACCTATGGAGCCGTTCAAAAGGATGGCGACACCGATGCTCAGCTTTGCCATGCCTCAAGAACTCTGTTAGCAGAACTTAACATGCTAAGTCAGGCATCAAAATTCCCAAAGCAGGAGCAATCAATTCCATCTACATTAGCAAGCACATAAGGAAATAAGGCACAGAAGGAAATTATCTACAAAGTTAAATTTTTGATACTAAAAACCTAACATGCATTCGCATGTGTTTTGTAGGGTTCTGCTTCAGGCTTGTTCTAGCCTCGTGCTGTAGACTGAACGCACGCCGGCAGCTGGGGCACATCTTCCAGTTTAGTTTCATCTGAAGGAATCCAATTCAGCAGTCAGAGACTGTGCCACAATATGAACTTTAACAGCCTCCATAATTAGTGCTCAATATTTCAGTCAAACAGCTAAAATTCAAAAGGGGGGGTGTGAATGTATAAAGCACTTTTTAAAATGAGGGTAAGCATTTACTTCAGGGCTGCATTTAGACATCTTTATGAAACCTGGATGCAGAACCCGAAATAAATATTTTTCACGTAAGAGCCTAGATCTGTAGCCCCCGCGTCAAAACTACTCTTGTATTCCATGTTATAAAAACACTGAAAAAAAAAATCCCCAAATAATCCAGGGAAGCAGAAACCAAATGTCAAGATCCCTCTTGTTCCAGTTCAGCATCCTAATTCATGAAAATAATATTGCAATTTTTCATTTGCTCTCAGGAAAAGAAATATAGGTCTATCCTGGCTACAAATTGACCGAGTTCTAACAAAAGGAGTAGTAAGAACTCCATAGCTTTTGTTCAGACTCTCCTGAAAGGTCTACAAGTTAAAGCACTCAATCTGTGGGGGGCCAAAACCCCGGGACAGTCAGATCAGCAGGCTTGAGCTTAAGTGGGTACCTCTTAACTTCCTTGCTTCTAACCAAGGTCAAACTAAAGCAAGTCAGTTAAGCATGCCTACTGAAATCATGCCTAATACTGTGAAATAATCAGAAGCATCCTGTCTTTTGCAGTCTAAACAGCATTAGTTGAGACAAAATTATCTACCAGTCAACTCAGAAAACAGTATGTCTAGCAGAATCACTTTATGCACTCATGGAAGGCTCTGACTGAACCTGTGGCAACTAAGCAGGTTAGGCTGGGTTTCTGTGCTAACTTCTTTTGGAACTAAATTATTCATGGAATCCATATGTTGGCAAAGAACAGGCCTATCAATATTTGTAATATGGTCACACTCTCCAAATTTTAACTAATGGCTAATCTAATCCTAATGGATAACAACTGCTTTCTCAGAAGCCTTTCACACTCTCAATTCCCAGTCCTTGGGACACGTTCAGAAGAGCTCCTGTAGGATTGGACCCACAGCTCAATTTCAGAACAGATATGCCAGATTGTCAACTTTTACATTTACCACTTCTAGGCTAGTATTAATTTGACAACATAGCCTTAAAACAGTAAGCACCTTAGTTTTAGTTAGACTATAATTAATATAAGACACAGTATACTGAAGATATCACTAACCATCTTGCGTATTGGAACATTTTAAGGAACGGGTCTGCAATAACTTCAAGAGAAGCTGTAGGCTTTTATCTGTTTTCAGTGTTGGTATGTAAGCATTACTGCCAAGTTTCATCAAGACATCCAGAAGAGGGTTCAAGAAAGCCTCTAGTTCAATCCATTCTATGTTGCTTTTTCCACTACACAAAAACAAAAATTAAAAAGAAAGTCTTCTTCTGAGTATCTGCCTTAAGTGCTGAAGTCACTTATGGAAATAAATAGGACATGTTTCCAAGCAACGTAAGTATCTTTAGACATGTTACCCAGTGCGTTTGCAGCAAGAGTTGGACAAGGTCTAAGGAATGATCAGGCTGACCAAAAGTCTACAGAGAAAAATGGACACATTCCTGATTTGATCAGGCTTGTACCGGATCCTTCAGGAGTGAGGGGGTTTAAAAAAAAAAAAGAGAGAAGTGTAAAATAAGGTATTTCATACTTACCTGTATTTATTCCTCATCTGCTCCACGTCTGCAGCCAACAGAATCATTGTTGCGACAAGCTTAGCTTCAAACCAGTCAGGCATAAAGCAATTTTCTCCTGATTAAAGATATTTTAAGGTTTCCACAGTATTTAAAAAATGCCTTCATATTAATTTTTAAAACTTTTGTTTTTATAACCTATTAAAATAAATTAGTAGTATAATAACCATTAATGCTAACAAGAATATTACTACTATTTTTTTGCATTATTTTATCTAAATATAAACTAAACTCAAACACAATTGCTTTTCCTTTATGCCTCAAAGAGGCTGATCTCATTGGCCTCTACAATTAAATCAATTTTAGGCAATGTGATATATTATGTAGTAGCATATATTATGTAGTAGCGCCTAACAGACTTTCCTATTGCATTTAAAAATACATTAGCATATTCAAATGAAGTTAACCAAGAACGTAATTCCACTATGCTTCGTCAGAAACATCAGCTGTGGTTTTGACCATCTAAAAGTTATATGAAGAACTAAAACTATTCTGTCAAAAAAATAAAAAAACCTAGCTGAAGTTTCCCTTTTTATCGATCTTTTATGCAGGACTACATCATCATACTTATAAAATTGTTTCTTAAATAGTAGTACATAAGCTGGTTTTAGGGTTTTTTGACTGGTATGTTTTTGGCTTTGGGAGTTTAGAAAGCAAAACGCACTTTGGAGGTCCAGTTCAAGCAGCTGGACATGGTTGATTTTTTTTCCTCCACAGAGCTGCTTAGAAGCTAATATTCATATCAAATCAGGAAATTACAAACATCACTTTTTAGAAGTGAAACACAGATGCTTGCCATGGAATTACAGATAATATAGACCAAAGACTAAACAGACATTTCAGGAAGGAGAGATCTGCCAAAATTTTTGGCAAAGCATTTAACTTGGAGTATCAATAGACAGGATTTGCTTGCAACTTTTCTAACCATAAAACAATCAAGTGAAGTTTCCCAGGCTGCAGGAAGCTTCTGAACCCATTTATCATTAGCAAATTCTGGCCTAGCTTTTATATCTTCTCTACGTATATGTCCTGGTTTCAGCTGAGATAATTTTCTTTATAGTGGCTGGTATGGGGCTATGTTTTGGATTTGTGCTGAAAACAGTGTTGATAACACAGAAATGTTTTAGGTGTTGCTGCACTAGTCAAGGACTTTTCAGCTTCCCATGCTCTGCCAGGTGCAGAAGAAGCTGGGAGGGGGCACAGCCAGGATAGTTGATCCAAACGGACCAAAGGGCTATTCCACACCACGTGATGCCATGCTCAGTATATAAAGCTGGAGAAGAAGAAGGAAGGGGGAGACATTCGGAGTGATGGCGTTTGTCTTCCCAAGTAACCATTATGCATGATGGAGCCCTGCTTTCCTGGAGATGGCTGAACACCTGCCTGCCCACGGGAAGTGGTGAAGGAATTCCTTGCTTTGCTTGCGAGCGCAGCTTTTGCTTTACCTATTAAGCTGTCTTTATCTCAACCCTCGAGTTTTCTTACTTTTGCTCTTCCAATTCTCTCCCCCATCCCACTGGGGGGGGGAGTGAGCGAGCGGCTGTGTGGTGCTTAGTTGCCGGCTGGGGCTAAACCACGACAGTATAATATTACAAAAAAGTTCAGTTTTGACTTTTGACATTATAAAACTATATAAAATTTGATACGATTGCAGTACTTAAGTAGCAAATAAGTGAGTACCACACAAAAGTTAAAGTATTAAAAAAGTCAATTTGCCATTCCTTTCAATGTGTCTGAAAGCAAATTCTAAACTAAAGTTATAGTAATTTAAAATGGGGCAGTGAAGAAAGAAGTCCCTTCAGAATTTATCTGCATACAGCAGATATTACAGCATACAAAGATTATACAGCATACAAAGAACCTTCCTTTGTTATAATGCGTGGCAGCTCATCTGCTGCAAGCGGTCCAAGATCAAAAGAACACCACTACGCAGGAAGGCGTGTAATGAGCTGCCGAGCTGCGTAAGTATATGGCATCTCTCCCCACAAACATACTCGGTCATTTTGCAAAGCTCTGCAGAGAAAGGCTACAGAACCTGTATCTATTCACATTCCCTTGTGCTTTCCTCTGCCCCCATACTCTAGCATTTTCACACACCACCAAAAAAGTAACAAAAGAAATCTAACGGACAAGCATCAGTGCAGCATTAAAATTGAGTATTAAGGCTTAACTTCCAATTAATACTGCAGGACTCTATTTTATGAAGGAAAACTGGAATTAGAAAATAAGTTCAAACTTAAGAATCATGAATACCACAGATTAGGTAGAATTTGAATAGGTACAATATAAATAAACAAACAGCTCCTCTAAAATACAAAGGATTTTTGTATTTTTTGTTTACATTATCTTCAAAATCTTTTTATATTAATAAACATTTAACTTACTTTCAGATGCTGGTGTCTTAACATACTCTCCCACAAGACTGCGTACATATTGACATAATGATGATGTCTCTTGATGTTCAACATCAGAGGTTATAGGCTTTCTGAAGCATCTGTCATTCACTTGCAACCACCTGCAAAGCTAAATTAAAACCAGTATGTTACCGTTTAACCATACCTGCCAGCTCTGTACTGACATTACCAACATAACAGTACACTAAAGCACTGTTAAATACGAGCCGTAATATCAACAAATCCACACCATGAGGGGTATTAACTGTATCTACCTTGAGGCTTAGCAGACTGTTCCCCTCTAACATCAAAAAAGGTTCTTCCAGAGAGTAATTCAGAATACGCAAAAAAAAGATTATTGGTACCAATACAAGAAAAAACCCATCTCTTAAAAATAAGCAAGACTAGTAAAAATTCCCTTATCTCAAAAGGGCTTCCCACAGCCAAGTGTTATCTAGTGAGAGCTGCATTTTTTTAAACTTTTATGCCAAGAATCAACAGAATAGGATGCAAAGCGCAGCATACAGAACAAGAAGACACTATGAAAAAAATAATTTATCATTATATTGCTGTACAACAAACCAAAGTTATGGCTACGTATTCAGTTGGCTCCAGTATATCCTATATATAAAATGATTTCTTCTTTGAGGCTTTTTCATAGCATTTTGCATCTTGCAAAGACATAAAACATACATCCTCTGGAAATTTAAAATTTACAATCTCGCACTACATGGTAGGCACATTCTTCCCTTTGATACTACCCTGTTATTCCTACCAGTGCTGGGTTCATCCAAACAACATGCACAGAGGCAGTTCTTACACAATTTTTTTGGCCCATATACTGACCCATTCAGAGAGTCTCAGGATCCACATTATCTTGGACAGTAATTTCAGAACTAAAAGAAGGGAAAACATGCACCATACTAGCAGACTATTCCTCTTAAGATAGAGCAAACTTACAAAATAGTGTTCTTTTCCATTAAATGAAATTTTACAACGGATAGTTGAGGGGAAATGAGAAGGAAGTAGCCACAAAGAGAATATATGTAATATACAGAAATAATTGCCTGGAGAATCCAATGAGCAACAGCAGCTTCAGCTGAGGATGTTACATCCACCTGGTATCCTTAATAAAAGTAGAGAGAGAAGCCCAAGCCGTGGCTCTGTGGATTCCCTAAGATGCCCTGCTTCACACTCTCTTCATGAAGTTACCAACCATCTAGAGGAGTGAGCATGAATCCCTGATGGGAGAGATTACAGATACTCGTTCAGGCTTACCAATGGTGATTTTATAATCTTGGCAAAGGATGCAGAAGACTAGGACTGTGATGAACACACAGAAGTCTCTTAAAGGACCAGTATTCAGGGACAAAAAGTCTGAGCAAGACCTGATTCTCATTTGCGTTTCAATATGGTTACACCCAACAGCTGCAATACTGAGATGAACTCTAGGAAACACGAACTGGGGCATACAAGCTCTGAAGGAGTTCAAAAAAACCTCTGCCTCAAGAAAGACCTTTTTCTTCTGCAGAATTGAGAATTTCTGCATGAAGAAAGAAAAAGTCCTGTTTTTCTCCCTCTTACCTTACCTTCAACCACTCAGAATTCTTCCACTTTGAATCTGCTGAATAATTTGTTTAGGGTTAACATTAATCCCTCTATAGAATTTAAAATAAATACATACATAAAACAAAATCACAGCTTTCAAGTGAAACATAAATCCACCAGGATGCCACATCCAGAAATTCCAGAATGTACCAATGCAAAAGTAGCTAACTATTTAAATATTAAATTAGCAATAATAAATCACGCATTTGTATAGGTATTTAAAAAACGTTTGATGAACATAAAACCAGCTTCAGGTCTCACCTCCATCCATAACATAGTATCTCTCCTTAGGGACTCCTCTTGTCTAAGGGACAGAAGAAAGCTTGAAACTTCTGGGAGGGACACTTTCTCCTGAAGAAATTAATCAAGATACAATAGTTGCCAACATAACATACAACAGATAACATCTATATAACAACTCAAGAAGTTTGCTGTCATCTGGCAAAAGTTTCAGAAAAAGAAACTGACTTTTTCCTTTCCATGACAAGACTCATTCTTGCATCTTTTGGACCAACCTATCTTTACCAGGGAACACAATTTAATTTTCCCAAGTATTAAAACGTATCTGAAAGTTAACGAACTAGAAGAATAGTGCTATTCACTGATGACACCTTTTAAATGAATGTACAAAAATGAGTAGGAGTCAACAGTAAGTACTATTTCTGTATTTCCAAAAGGAAATTATGCTCAGACAAGTTTATAGCCATAACACGCAACGTGGAAGAGTCTATACTCATCTAGAAAGTAAGCTTGTTGTAAGACAACCAAAACATGAATACTTTGACTACTGAATAATTAAGGTCTTGTTATTTCAACATTAATGGTAGTTTTAGCATTCTGTCATGAATACTTTTATTCTTTTAGGTATTTCAGAAAAGTCCATTTAGTTTCTATCTGTTAAAAGCTGAGTTTATACTCAGCTATCGTAATAGGATACTATTCCATAACTACTGCATGAAAACCCTAGAAGAAAACATCAACTAATAAAAGGTAATGAAAAAAATACATCTTATGAAAACCAAAGTTAACAGAAGCATACCCACACTTACATAGTACAATTTTTTTAAGTAGTCACTAAAAAAATTGCAAATCCAGCAAAATCAGTTGTTCCATGTTGTATTTACAAGTTTTTTGAATCTTGTTTACCCTGTAAAAGTGTTAGTGTATTTCTATTACACCAGGAAGTAAAAAAAACCCCAAAACTAAACTCACCACATCTGTCAAATGCATAGCTGTTTGAAGAAGATAGCACTGCGCAGCTCCACGCAACAAAATCTGATGTGTAATCATAGTACACTGGAGAACATCTCTGGAAAGAAGAAAAATATGCACTGTAGAAAACATGCACTTAAGAAGTTTAAACATTTTAATGTATTTGCTAATTATTAACCCTTTTCAATGTATTAGATGGCATTTAACAAACATATTATACTAATTATACCACAATCATTGCCTGCGCAGACAGCATACAATCTGGAACCAAGACTACTGCTATATGTACTTTCGAAAACTGGTATTAAAACTTGGATAAGCATATACCTGACCAGATTTGGGAGGGGGGGGGGGGGGGGGGGGGGTGTGCGGGGTGGGAGACACCAAAACGAAAACTAAAGGAACAATCCCCACGATCATATCAGTTCAAACCGATAATTTAATATTCGCATTTCTACCTGTAACAAATATAGAAATAAAATGTTTGCCATCAAATTCTCACTCTAGCACAAAACTGAAAGAAACCTTCAATGATCTTTTATCAGCAGAGGCATGTCTGACTCTTTTGCCCTTTTTTTTGGTAAACTACTTTTATCCAATATTCCTTCAACCACCAGTAAGATTTTATTTCAAAGCTCAAATTTGATTGAACTGGAAAAATTACTGATTTTAAGTGGCTCTAGGAAGTGAAAGCAGACAGGAAACATCAGTGTGATTAAGGACAATACACATGTCAAGAACTTTTACCCAGCCTTTTATTTAGAAGTCTTTCAGTTTTCAATTTTGTGGGCTGTCCCCTGATATAGCCTCAACTGCCATTAAGCAAGGTTTTAATGTAATTAGAAGAGAAGGAAGAAGTTTGATCTCAGTTAGGAAGTATGGAAGACCAGGGAAAAATGATGCCAAAAGAGGAGTGATAACAAAGGACTGAAATACAAAACACTCATTTTTAAAGTCACACAGAGATATAAATACATTGGTTCTTAAATTGCTTTCCTCTGTGAATTAGACATAAATGAGACAGAACCTTCCATTCCCATGCCCAGCCATCACATCCTCCCAGAAGTAACAAACATGAATGAAGTCCTGGCTCTCCAGATGTTCAGCACATGTCTTTACAAGAAGTCTGTAAGAACACAATGCAGTGTACATTTTACCTTAAAGCATGAAGTCCTTCAGTGCCCAGTACTTTACACGCAGGGATATATGCCAGAGCCATAGAGAGAAACAAAATGGGAACAGCACACCAATGCCTACTTGTCATCTTCTGAATAAATTTTAACAGGAAACTACCTTAAAACAAAAGTAAACAAAACAGTCCAGAGTGATTTCTTGTTCTCCAATGCATTTAAATGACACGGACCCCAGCAGGAGTATGTTAGGATCGTTTCTGAAAATTAAATGAAAGACAAAAGAATAGTTTCCTAATTATTTCAATGAAAAAAGTACGTTCCAAAGAAGTCTGTCAGTAAGGTAATATGATAAGGAGATAACCAAGAATAAACTGACTTTTGGCTTTGGTGATCTGCATTAATCACCATATTCAGTAATGGAATTTTAACTCTGATTGTTTTGAGTACTAGACAATGCCTTTTTTAAGCTGCTACTAAGTCCGTGTGATGGCAGACCAAAGTACACAGCTATTCAACCAGTTTAATGGATGCTGGCATGGCCAAAGCAAGCCTCAACAAGACACCACAGTTACAATTTGTAGAAGCAGGTCACCCAGTCTCAGGGTTGCTAATCACGGACCCTCCATTTTGTGATAAAATATATGCCTTGGGACAGGACAGAGAAATAGGGCATCTATGGCATTACAAACATGTAAGGTGTTTCCTACCAGAATATGTACCTGCAGATACAGGATACTGAACAGAGCTGGTTCTACCCTTATTTAATCCAATTAGACCAGATATTAAATTCTGGTCTGTCAAAAGTTGCTCGTTCTTTTCAGCCTACGCTAACAGCAAAATTTGGAACAATCTCAGAAGTTTTCCTCCATCCAACCTCACAATAAAAGAATCCTTACTCAGCTTCAGACTTGGACTGGCTCTTTTGAATGCCTAACTACATAGGTTATGACTAAAAAAGTCTGGCAGATAGGTTAAAAACAAACAAACAAAAAAAACCAACACAAAACACCCCCCAAAAAACACCAACAAAACCAAACTCAAACAAAAAACCCCACACCAAGACCCCCAAAACAAACAAACAAAAAGAATAGTTCTAAAGATTTTGCTCGGCACAATATTATCTACACTGACAAATAAAAAAGAAAGAATCTGCAAATACTCTTCACCTTCAGAACTTAGGAGTTTGCTTGGGTTTTTTAATAAAACAGGAAGTCTGCTTCACTTTGCCCCAAAAACAATTTTGTAGCTTAATACTGCTGCATCCCTCAAAGCCTCTGAAGACCTCTCTCTTCTCTGGAAACTCCACTGCCACAAGAGGAACTACTCCTTTTTTCTCTCAAGTAATGTAGAAAAATAGTGGTAAATGTTTACAAGAGATATGGAAAATAGGTCCATAGTTTTTATTTGGTTTCTTTATTTTAAAAAAGATAAAGGTGAAATTGAAACATACCTTTTTGTTCCTCTGGAAGAAGCATGAGATAAGTAGCCAAAAACTTCTGTAGCTTTATTCCCAAAGGAGGACAGGCTCCCATTAACTGACCTGGTGTCCTGTTGGGTTTTAAAACATCAAATACACAACTGGCATGTTAACAGCTACAAGTAGGATTGCCCCTAAACAAAAACAAAAGTGCAGTTCAGTGGTTACTTCACTGCAGAGATTGCTCCAACAGGCCACAGAGATGGAGGGCATCAGCTTACATCCTCCGCTTATCCCAGTATTCCAGCGGCACCCAGCAAACACACAGAGGGTGGGGACAGTCACAACAGCATGACTCTCCCCCGCCTAGACCTACAAGGACATGGTGGCGGCACACTCCGGCATTCAAGCGCAGCCTCAAGTCAAGTTACTCAGGCCTGAGAGCATCTTACACTGAGCCCTCAGTACGAAATGGCACTGTCGGTTCAACCCCGTGCCCGCACCCACAGAATGACACGGGCCTCTGGGAGCGGGCTGCCAAGGCCCATGGGACGAGATCAGTGGTACACAGCAGGGATGTGACCAGTCTGATCTAGAGAACAGCAAAGACAAATTACCTACACAAGTGTGCTAGGGAGCAAGATTATGAAGTCAGTATAAACAAAACTACCAACCAGCACAGAAGGTTTTAAGTAGAGACGCAAGAAACACTCCATGAGACCAACAGAGACAACCTGTGTCCTATCAGGAGTCTCAGAATCCTGGTTATGAAGGATTAGCATCAGACAGTCATGAGATTTTACAGTTTTCTCTCATACAGCCTGACATTAACCGTAACAACTCTATATTCTTGGTATACTCAAGCATGCACCCTCCTCTACATATCCCAACACTTTCACCAGAAATACAGAAGCTAAGAGAGAAGATTATGAAGCATCGATCCAACACAGCCCTAACATACACACCGAAACACTCAGCACTCGCTTCAACTTCTGATTTCCCATCAGTGTATGCCCATGGAAAGCATACCACAGCCAGCTAATTGAGATGAGAAAAGCACAACTGCTGTGAGAGCCCAGAGAGGTCACATTTGTCCTGTCATGTTTAGATGAAACAACCTATTTTGACTACACTATATCCAGAATCACACAATACAAACTGATCACCAGTTTAATAAGCAAGAGTCACATTTTTCCCCCCACATTTTTCTTTTTTTTTTTTTTAAAGTGCATAAATAGACAGCGTCAACTTTTCTAGCTGCCTAACAAGGTCAGCCAGTCAAGGCTCCTCCAACAACGTTCTGAACTGAGTTTCAGATTGCTAGCTGAATCACCTAAGCCATTGCCTCTGGCATAACGCTGAGTGCATGAAGCGCATTCAGCACTTTATTCCCCATTCTCAGTACTCTCCATGCAACTAGCACAAAGGACTGAATGCCATCAGCACACTGAATGTGTTGCTACACCTCAAACTTTTATCTGTTCTTTATGTATTTACACCAAGGGAGGCCACTGTCGTCTGTCAACCTCAAACAGTCTCCTGTGAAAAAGTATTAATCTCCCAAAAGATAATCCGGCACCGGTGAAAAAACACTTTATCAGTTATGAATTGGCAACAATTAGAGCAGCCCCTTCTTTCTGTATGGCAAGAAAATAGCAAAGTATTTTTTTTCTCTTCTCAAGTTACTCATTTATCATATCTCACTTAATTTCCAAATTAGTATTTCAACACCAAGTGTAAAATAGGACCCTGAGGCATCCCTATGTTGCTATTACTAGGATAAAATTGAACCTACTTCATCTTACTCACAGCCACCCACCTTTCCTGAAAAACTCTTTACCTGTTAGGGAGTTGAGCAACACCATTTTTTTTATTAACATGTTTTCCTTTATCCAAGACCTCACCCACCCAGACCAGTATTACTAGAATACATTTCCAATAATCGATATATTTACTTAAGAAAAAAAAAATAAACAAATAAATCAGTGGCTTACCTGCTATAGAGGGAACTTTCTGAGAGGGCATCCATTAACGGCCCAATAACAAACTGGTAAAAGGAAACAAGAACAATGGCTAAATGCACACTTGCAAGGCACTGTTACATAGAGGCTAACTAGACTTATTTCACCAGACCTTAAAAGGACAGAGTCAGAAATTAGAGAAAACTTTTGCTAGTAGTTACCAGTAGGAGCAAAAAGAGGAGGAAACTAAAAAGAAGGGGGAGCAGGAGAATAAACAAGAAAAACAATTTTTTCCACTAGGTACATTTCAGAGCATTGTGAAAGGTGCAGGCAAGTAAGAAATCCTTTTGGGAAACAGATGGAGTAAAGATGTTTAAACATGAAATAAAAGAAAGACTAGGGGCCAACACAAGTAGAAAGATTTAGGGTGTGTTTTAAGGTTAACTGGATTTCAAGTCAGTCATCAAGATGCTGACTTAATTTGTATAAATCAGAAATGTTAACCTCTGAGGGTAATGCTCCTTCTATGAAGGAGAGAAGGAAGAAATAATAATACAATACAGATCATTCCTTACTAAGGTGTAGGCTGGTTGAGAGTCAACCTACAAACAACATTAATAAAAAAAATTCAAGAACTTTAAACTTACAATATTTCTTCCCACATATGGAATATTTTAAAGTGTGGATTTTAATGGGATACAGCAATATACTGATTATACTACAGAGACATTCACCTCCTCACAGGGTTGTCTAGCAATGGATCTTCAAAATCCATCCTTGAGTAGGAGACACTATGCACAGACTTGAAGTCTGTTGACCAGGTTTATCCAAGACTGTTCAATCAATTAATATTAATTAATAATTTTGGAAAAGTTCAGGGGGCTCTGAAAATCTGAAGCATCAACCACCCCTCTGAGGATTTCACTTCTGGTAACAAATTTTGATAAATTGGGAGCCAACTTTAATTAGAGAGCATTAGTTTGAAATACAGGAATGAATAACTACAGTCAAAAACGCATTCCCTCTAGCCAGGCCATTTTTCAAGTAATTATATATTTGACTCTTACAAATATTGCTATCATTTGCACAGCTACATAAAATGGTATTTTTACAGAACGTGTCTAATTCCAACACTACTGTGGCAATTAGTATTAAGATATATCACAAATTAGAACGTCTGTTTGTTCTGGCAAGTAACAGTAACACCCTTACCTCCGAAAAACCAAGTGAATTTGGAAGATGCTTTGTTTCATAAAGCTCCAGAAAATGAAGAATGCCTTCCTTCGTCAATGTTTTATTCTCGCTCTCAAACATTCGTTTATAGATGCACATGTGCCACGATGGGTGAAACAACCAACAACCTGTTGCAAAAGCAAATTCTTCTAAACTGACACAAAAATGACAGTGATGCATTAACATACTAACACACAACATACTGACATTCTGGACAACAGCAAAGTCAATTCACAAGACATTTCAAAACTATGATTATAGCTACTAGATTTGTAAGAGTACGCTGCTAAATCTCCAATTAAAAAACAAATGTTTATTAACATGGCTTTCAAAACTTACCCTCTAAATTTCAGTAGTTACAAATTAAAATCAAATGCAAAAACCACATCCTTTTTCCTGCAACTCTCCTCATCTCAACACTGTAATCACCTGCAACACTTTCACACTAACAGTCTTCCCACTTCACAAATCTCTGAACTTCTAACATCTTGCACTACCTAGATGTGTTCCATTTTGCCCTACAAAAGATGACATCACATCCTTCACTAGGCTGTCTCACCATTCATTTTATTTCTTCTCTCCCCACTTCCAGGGTCGGACTTGTGCAGGTAACTTGGCTCATATGAGAGCCAAGCTCACCCCAAGAATCTCTGGCTTTGTTTTATTTTCACATTAGCTTAAGTAAAACAAAACATAGTGGAAAAGGACCATTTATCTGGGTTTCCTGACAGAAAAACATATTTCACGATAACATAATAAGCAATAAGCATATGCTAGGATTTCTTCTTGTTGCACCTCAGAGCAGAGCGGCACTGCCTGTGCATGTTTGCCCAGCAACCTATGCGTATAGCAAACCCACAAAAAGTGGAATAGCCACCCAGAAAAACAGCTAATCTGAGAAACAAAACATAACAAAAAGCTGCTACTGAAACAGTAAAGAAAAAAAGTGTGACTTAGCTGCCTAATATTTAGGAGATGTTTCAGAGAAGTTACGTCTTACCTTTTTCCCCTGATATAGCATGCTCATACAAACTGTTCAGTTTTGGTAATACTGGCTTTATGACATGGATCTGAAATGCAAATCAGATGTAATATAAGTAGTCAGTTTTTATCTCAAGCCTAAGAACTGGCACGTAGTCACGGGCAAGAATTTACTATCAACAGCATTAATATCGTAATTGACAATATAACTGCATTTAAAGAAACCCGCAATGCCTGTGCAACTGACCCCGGCACTTGGTACGTCACACTCAATCGCAGGTTAGCAGGGAAGAAAAACTGATACTTCTGTGCTACTGTATCATAAGAACAATACTTCCTAATAACCAACCATTCTATTTGTCAAAAGTATAATAAAACAGCACGCATCTCCAAAATTAAACATTTTGGTAAGTATTACTTCTCTCAGTTACAGGACAATTATGTACAAATAAAGTACCTACAGAGATACTCATGACTAATAGTTACCACCACACCACCAATTACAGAAGCCTCAAGTCAAGAAGAATCTTTCTGCCAAGTACACTGGACGCCGAGTCAAACTCAGTGATTTTCATCCAAGGCCACAAGTGCTTTACTACAGCAGCACTACGCAGATGTGGCCCCCCCTCTACTGAAAAGAGGTTAAGCTAAGTAAGCTGCAATAGCCTGATTTTCACTAGGAAACGGGTTACCCGTGGTCTTGCAATAAGGTGCAATCCAGGGCTTGCTTTCTTAGTTCCATCCACTGCTTTAACCAGAATTATTCCAAAGACAGAGGAGAGTTTTGAATTTATTCCAAATGAATTACACGTGCTGTATTTTAAATATCTAGAATTAGAAATAAAAATATTCCTGTCAAGGCTTACTCAGATACCCTCAACCACCAAAACTGGAGATATTTTACCCAATAAAAACACGTACAGTACCTGTGCCACAAGTGACGCACCACATACCAACTGTGCCCAGCGTAGATTTTACGGTGCTCCTACCTGGTTTCCTTCCAAAGTTTCCATTATCAAAATGTACGTCTCCCAGAACTGCAGAAGCTTCTCATTCTTCTCAGCAGACCACCAAAACAGACTCGATTCTAACAAGAAAACAGAAGGAGTTTCTGCCCGCCGTTCGGCCCGGGTGGAGCCGCACGCCCCGCTCCCGCCCCCCGCCCCGCCGTACCGTCTCCGCCGTCGGTGGGGCAGCGCAGCTCGGCGCGCTGGCCGCCGCTGAGGTCCAGGGCTCGCTTCAGCAGGTAGCGGGCCCGCTTCCGGCACAGCCCGTCCCGCTCGGTCAGCCCCTCCTGCACCACCCGCCAGAACCGCGGGCACAGCCGCGCGTCCGGCCCCGAGCCCGGCGGGCCCCGCGGCAGCAGCGCGTCGGCCAGGGCGCTCAGCGCCAGCAGCGCCCGCCCGGCCCGCGGCGGCCCGCCGGCGCCCAGCAGCCCCTCCCAGACGCCCCGCAGGGCCGCCCCGTTGCCGCCCAGCGCCGGCAGCAGCCGCCCGGCCACCAGCGCCGCCGCCGCCTCGCCCTCGCCCTCCTCCCGCACCAGCGCCAGCGCCGCCGCCACGCACCGCGCCACCAGCGCCGGCTCCTCCAGCCGCGGCGCCGCCGCCACCAGCGCCTCCACCGCCGCCTCCGCGCCCGCCCCGCCGCCCGCCGCCGCCAGCTCCGCCAGGGCGTCGCGGGCCAGCCGCGCCGCCAGCGGCGCCCCGCACAGCTGCACGCAGTGCCGCAGCGCCCCCCGCGCCGCCCGCGCCAGCCGCAGCCGCTCCCCGCACCCCCCTGCCGCCGCCGCCGCCGCCCCCTCCCCGCCGCGCAGCAGCGGCCGGCACCGCTCCAGCGCCACCTCCCAGGCGGCCCGCCGCAGCGCCTCCGCCCCGGCCCCGCCCCCGGCCCCGCCCGCGCCCGCGCCCGGCGGCGGCGGGCCGCCCGCCGCCAGGCGCTGGAGCAGGAGGCGCAGCGCCTCCGCGCGCTCGGCGGAGAGCGGCGCGCAGACGGCCCGCAGCAGCGCGCAGGGGTCCCCGCAGCGGGACAGCAGCGCCTCGGCCAGCACCACCTCCATCCTGCGGGGGGAGAGAGCCGAGCGCCGCGCCTGCGCAGGCGGGGGCGGGCGGGGCGCGGCCGGCCGGCCCGCCCGCGCGCGGCCAACGGCGGCGGCTGGCCCTCTGCGCGGCGCTGAGGGGAGGCGGCGGGAGGCGAGGCGGGCGCCGAGGCGGGCGCCGCCGGCCCCTCGGGTGTGCGACGGGCAGGTCCCCGGGGTCGGCAGTAGGTCGCGCTCGCTAGCTTTGTGGCTGTCGTGCGAGGGCTGGGGAGAAGGCTCCCGGAAAGCGCTGGTTTCTGGGGTCGCGCCGGGACGTGTACCCCCACAGGCCTGCACATGCACGGCTGTGTGTATCCGTATGGATGTTTCCAGTTGTCTTGGCTGCTAAGCAGAGCTTGATCCCCTTGCGTGTTCGGCACGGGCTGAGCACAGGAGGGCCTAGCAGAGGCATCTTGGGTGTCAGCGCCATGTTTGAGGGGGTGAAGTTCCTTCATTGTGTGTCTTAGAAACTCTCTTTACGCTTCATGCACATTGCAACACAAGATCAAGCAGCAGTCATGCACAAAATGCTCAGTCTTTCCAGCTGTCGGGCTTGTTGTTACCATTTGTGCCGATATAAATGGTTGAAACCAGCCTACGTTGTCGTTACAGCATCCCAGAAGTCTACCTGAATGCCCTGCGTCTGCCTCAAAAAGAGACCGGAGGTGTTCTGGGCGCTGGCTCCATGCTGTTAGCTTGTTACAAGGGTCCAGGCCACCGGCACTGGGGCCAGAGAACAGCTCCCAGGCAGTTTAATGTACCTAGTGCAGCCAAAGCGTAACTAAGAAAAGCAACCTGATTTCCAGTAAGTGTAGACTCACTACCCAAGATTACAATTCCATTGAAAAAGAATTAGAGATCGGCACATCAAAAATGGTGGCAAACCACTCTCCTAGAAGACATGGTCATAGGAAAGGGCAAACCTGGAACCTTCTGTTCCTGTGAAAGCAATGGACAGCAAATTCCCTGTGCAGCAGCACGGGTACAACGTGGTTTCCAATGGGTATGGGAGTTCCCTGGGCTAAGCCGTAGTTGCTTAGGCGTCTAATGAAGGAGAAAGACTTACTGAAAGTTTTCAGTGTGAGCTCCCACTTGATCACTCTCTCCAAATCACATGAGTACACTCTCTCCTTTTCCCAGCTATCCATTTTCCCCAAACTTTATTAGAAATTTGTTATCTTTGAGAGTCTACCGATTGCAAAATGGCTGAAGCTTCTTACTAGAAGTGGACCTGTAGTATGACTGTATGTGTGATTTCTTTTTCTAGAAAAAGAAGGTGGAAAGGAATTATTTCAAACCTGCTAGCTAGCACAGTTTCCGTATGCCTTACCACTCTGCATGTGTTCAGTTATATATAAAATACAGAATCAAGAAAAAGCTCAAGAAAACATTTCAAACTGATACATTTACTTAAATTTAAAGTAAAACCTAGTTCTTTGTTTCACATGCAGAAAAACATTTTTCACAGGAGGAATGAGTACAATGTAAGTAAATAGGGTGCTTACAGTTTAAATCTCTTTCATGCCATCATATATTTTGTTTGCTTTTCCATTTGCTCTGATGTCTTTAGTAATTCTTCCATTTCTTACTTATAGCATGCAGTCTGATGAATTGTGGATGTTTTTTTTACCAGGCTTGAACAAGCGCCAAGCAGGGTATCCCTATCTACAATCTTACTCTTCCCTTCCAGGCACCTGTAAGACTTAACTAAATGAAGCGTTAAAGGTCTGCACATAAGTAGTAATCAAAACGGAATAAAATACTAGGTGCTGTGCTGTTTCTCCATTATTGTCTGAATTCTGCCTTGCCTTTATTTTTATCACAGTGGGACACCGAATCTAAAGTCTTAATACATCAAGTTAAACATCAGCATTTAAATTTGAACTGTTTCACTGCAGATCGTCTTATCAGACAAAAAGGAGTGGGTGAGAAATTAAGCCCATGGGAGATTAGGCTGGGGAGCTTCTGAGTGGAACGTGATGCGGAAAGATCAACAACAACAACAAAAAAGCCCCCAGAAAGGTGGATATGGAGTTAAGGGAGAGAAAAGGAGCAAGAAGCAGCATTTTGCAATTCTCCAATGGCAAGAGCCACAGCATTCACACCCTTGCGCCATACTCATTAAGTGTCCTCATGCTAGGACCCTAAATTTGCGCTTTCCAGCTCTACACTTCCAATACATACCCCTACCTCACCAAAGACCGTGTCCCGTTCTGTTTCCTCTACTTTCCAAGTTTCTCCCAACCCTTTCCTGCCTTCTTCCCAAGCCAGCCCTGCTCGCAGGCCCCCAGCCTGCTGGCTGCAGCCACCGCTAGGATCCCAAAGCCCTTTCAGCCTAGGCTTACTGCACCAGCCTCCGCACTCAGAACATCCCACGCCTGCCGATAGCTCGTATACTCTGCACTCCTATTTAGAAGATACTCTGTGCTCCCTGACCTATCCTGGTCCCCTCCAACCTCAGCATATGGGCTAGATCAAAGGTTGAAATAGCTTGGGGTTTTTTTTAGAGAGGATACCCTGCAGCTGCTTTCTTTATTTCTGCCATATGAGATACTCTCCTTCAATCAGATTAATCTGTTTTAGAAACATAAGACAAAGCGGAATTAGCTGAAACATCAAAACCAGTCCAGAGTCTCTCTGTGCCATTTAATACTATTACTGAGCCTATGGGAGGCAGGACAGAGATGAGAAACACATATTATTCTTGATTCTTATCTGAACTTTGTAACAGCACCTTTGCTGATGATTTGGATTTCCAGCACATGATAACTAGCTGACCAAGTTGGAGCTGATTTTACAACTCAGATACTTGATAATAGTTTATTGGTTTTCATCAGGACCCATAATGCCACACCAATTTAGCAATACAAGAGGACTGAGGTTGCGTCCTCACACCCCTAGTTAAAAAATCAGTGCCTTAGTTAACTGCATACTCTTTTAGACAAATGTATACTTGTTCTGATGTAAAGGTTTTCCCCTGTGATCACACTATCGAGGAATTCTGTACTAGGAACAATCCGTGGGTGATCATTCCAGCAGTTGGTTGTACTGGAAAAGGATCATGGACAAAACTACAGGATAAATTACAGACAATTAGTTATAAGTCTTGGAAATCCCCACTTACAATTTTGGAAGCATGTGTTATGCCGTTGCCATAAAGCCACTGCTGAGCTGAGCCACCGCTTTAGATTATTAGAGCCCAGGCCAAATATATGTCGTTAAAAAGTTTCATGTCGATGGTGGTTTTGGATCACACAAAATACCTTTCTTCTCATGAGAACTCTTACAGTCCCATACTACCACCTGCACATTTACAGGTAATTCTGCACAATTTATAAGGAGGAGGGCTTAGCTGACCCTGCAGCGTGATTTTCTTTCCTTGCTGGAGTCCGTGGGAGCGTGTCTGTATAGTGCAAGATCTCTAGTGGGGCCGAGTACGTAACACAGCCTTTTTTCCTCTCTCCCACTGCATGCAGGAGAAGTAGATGGGAGATTTCTGAATAAGAGTCATGCAGAAATTTCCCACCACATCCCTGTCCCACAATAAAATGGGAGAATGAAATGAAAAGCACAGATGTGCTCCATACAATAAACCCTACCAGACAGTTAGGTATATTCATGTCCTCTTCTAGATTTCCTCAGTGCTGTTGTGCAAAAAACCAGCAGCGCACGTGGCTTTTACGTGTATCTCACTCCAAGACAGCACTTGCAGTGAGGAGCATACATGGGGACAAGGGACGGGGTACTATCGTAAAGGTTCATACCCAAGTACAGACATGTATGTATCTTCTAGGTTTAGGTGAAGCTGGACAAGACGGGTGGAAGTGGAAGGCCTAGAAAGGGGCGGTTACTGAGAAACTTCTGCTCTCTGCCAGGGGACAAGGAAAAAGAGAGTTACAAGAGGTGAGAAAGGGAAGGAATAAAGTCACCTAATTTTTGTCAGTTTGCCCTAAAGTTCTTGAACCCCATTGCTAAGAGGGATAGAGGCAGAAGTGTTCAAACTGAAAGAGGAAATAATCGATATGCATCCAGGAAAACTGGTCACGACGTTTCTACAAGGTGGCTGTGCTGTTATCTCCTGATTCTCTTATACTTGTTTCATTCACCCCCCCTACATTGCTTCTAAACCTTTCTTCTGGCTCTTTCACACCACAATGCAAGCATGTCTTAATCTTTACAATTTTAAAATGAGATTCAGCTTGTTCCTTCAGCTGTGACCTTCTCTCCCTCCTCCCTTTAATTTCTGAACTTACTACCCACTTACAGTGAGCCTAGAGTTTGCCCTCTCCAGTTCCATTTCAGTGAATGTCAACACTTGCATCCCAGTCTGGTTCTTATATCCCAGTCTAACAGTACGTCTGCTGTTACTATAGTATCTCATCTATCACTGCCCACAAGCTACCTGTTGAGTAGCTAGCTCCACTTTTCCATCACCAAACTCCATTGTGAAATATGAACAATCTTGGAAATTCTACCTGCAGAACTTCCCCAAAACAGGCCCATTCCTGTCTACTCACATAATTAAAATTGCCTGGGCTGTCATCGTACCACATCCACATCCCCTTCCCTGGCTTAACAAAAGCAATCCTACCCTAATTAGATCTTGCCATTGTGAAGATCTGTTTCTTAGCCTGCTGTTTTGACCTTACCACCTCTCCCTTTATGTCCCCCTGCTGGCTCCATCCTCTGTGCTACATCAAACACATGCTGCTTCTTTTCCCTTTCCCTTTCCCTTTCCAGACCCATTAGTCTATCCTTCCCCATCCTCTTGTCTAATACCAAGACACTGACTTCCACACTGACCTACCTACCCATGCTGCCAGTCTTAATTGTCCGTATATTAGACTTTCAAGTAAGACTTCTTGCTTCATGCTTTTTCTCGTGCTAACTCCCACCTCATTTTCCTCTTCTATACCCCAAACACCCCTTTGTTGTCACACTGACACAAATTTTAGGCAGCACATGGTCTATGACCTTCTGCAGTCTATGGCCTTCTATGTGGCCTGATAAGCTGATCCCCTGTCTGTGCATATCTTATCATCTGTTTGGGCTGCATATTTCCTCCAGTGACAATCAGTGCAGTGCTATTGGTAGAGAATAAGGATAACACTAACTGTGATTAATAAACAACTAAGCAAATAAATAAATAAATAAAATCAGAAACTGGCAATGTGTCAAGCCACAGGGAAGGAAAGCAAAACTAGCCTAAGTTTTGCAACTGAGCTTTTATGAGGAGGAGAATGAAAGACAAATAGAAAGGTGGCTCACAGAGATAAGTGCTATGAGAGCTGAAGTTTTTGTAGCCTTTCATACACCCACACTTCCCCATATACATTCAGACTTGTTCAGACATTGAAACTCATGAAAAGTTAGTTCAGATCCAGCTCTAGCTCCTAATTTTTCAACCAGACCCATCTCCGAAGGACTCATAGAAACAGGAGAGTGAAGCCTTCAGAATCTCTGCAGAACAGAAGATGGTGCTGTTGTCACTGACATGTGCCTTCCAATTTTTTTACTGGTGAAAAGAAAGCGAGTGATAGTGGAGAAAAAGAAAGGAGAGGAAAGTAAAAGGAAACATATAGGAAGAAAGGTAACAGCCATTTCCCGGATTTTTTGCTGGAGAAATGTAGAAACTCAAAGAGAAGAATGATAAATGCACAGAAAACCAAAAGGACTATCTAAAAGAGAGCCCAGATCTGGACTTTTCAAGAGGTATTAGTACAGAGGGAGGTGTAAAAGCAATTAGGAGAAGCAGGGAAGCAGCACAGACAGTATGCTGGATGCAGTCTTCCCTGTTTCCCTGAAGATACTATAAACTAGGCTTAGGAAGGTGCTGAATACTGTCAGTTCCCCATTGACTCTGCAAGGAGCTATTATTGATCATCAACACCTGGGAACATCATGTGTCTCAAGCCAAGCATTTGAAAACAGAGACGTCAAAAACCAGTGGGAATTTTCAAAAAATAGCTTTAAATAATTGAGTGGAGAAGGAGGAAGAACAGAATCAGGCAGGCTACTAGAAGCTGTGACTGCAGAATGGGCCCTGTCACACTGAATCACAGACTGCGTGCATTTGGTGTTATCAGGGCTGCCCTACATGGCATCTTTTCTTTATCTGCACAGGAAAAAAGAGCACAGGAAGGAAACAGTAAGGTATCTTTAGGACAGTACTGTTAGTATTGCGCTGTGACATTACCCACATCTAGGTAAGAGATACCAGCCTGAAATTCTTTGACGGAGCAGGAGAGCTATATTCACCAGAAACACCCTGATATTCCTGGGCTTTTTAGGATGTTTGCTTTAAAAATGAAGCTAGAGTTCTACTGTTGTGACACTGTAAACATCCTTCCTTCAGAAGCAGCATTTAAAGGCAGCTGATGAAAAGCAGTTGTGTCCAATTAAACATTCCTAATGATGGGAAGTTGCAAATCTATACTATGCGGTTTGTCACTGTGAGCTATAGAGGGGAGGTTAAGCTGGTAAATCTGTAGTTAGGCTGAGTGCAGTGGAATGGTCAGGAAAAGATGAATTAGGAGAAAGAATTAGATATAATCCTTTGCCATCTGTCTTTATTTTGCTAACCTACTTGACAGGACACTAACAAAATCTGCAGTCTTTTTTTATCTGCTTCATGTAGCTGGAGAGCATTTGGTGTACAGACTGGAATTAAAATGCTTCCCAGTAACAGTCAGATTTCCCATTTGTTGACCCATTTGCTTTCTTTTTAAAAAAAAAATCTAGGAATTTCCATTCAGCCATAGGCTGCACCATTAATTTTTGACCTTTCCCCCTCGCTAGGACTCAGAGCCAGGTGGTAAAGCTTAAATAGATTTTACCATTGGCTCTACAGGGAAGCAAAAGGGCTGTTAAAATGTACGTAATCCATGCTTCTCCAGCTTTCAGCCTGAAAAGCATATGTAGATCTGGAGGAAATGTGACAATTGAGAGAATGTCCATATGGTATCACAGTTTCTCCATAACAGCTTTTGTCTATAGGTCTTCATCTAGCAAATCATGTAAACACGAGCTTATCTCTAAGCACATGCCTGAGTATTTTGTTGCCTCTGGATTTTAGCGTACAGGGGTTTCTACTGATAACCAGATAAGAGGATCTACTGTAGTAGGGAAAATACTCTCTAGCTTCTGCATGAAAATTGACCAGCTGCAACCCTGGGAGCCTTTAGTCTTTTCAAAGCCCTGGTGTTATTACTGGGAGTAATACTACAGGAAGACAGATAAAAAAATTCCCAAATATAACCAAAGCAAACCACAAGGACCAATCCAGTTCTCACTTACTTCTGTGGGAACAGAGCAAAATGCCACTTTATTTTCGGGGAAGGAGGAAAGAAGGAAGGAAGAGAGGGCAGGAGGCAGGGAGGAAGCTTTCATTTTATTTCCAACTCCTAGGTATTTTTCTTGCCAAATGTGAAGGTTTGCATCTCAGTGTCTTTTCAGAATGCAGGATATGAAGAACTTTGTAGCTCGTTGGCTTCAGAAAATATAGCATAGGTGAGTAGCTTTTCAGGGATGAGCTAAAGTTAATCTGCTGTCCCTTCTGGGAGCATAGAGATAGTCCACTAGGTACACAGAAATTATCTTTGGTTTTCAGATCAGGGGAGGAATGGGTCAGGCACTGGTTGAGAGCAAGGTTATTTCCTCAGTGGGAAGTCAGGATGTGAAAGGTCCAGACCACTGCTGCCTTCCATCTCTCAGAGTCTTCTACATCACCATAAAGCACAGGAAAACAGGTTTAAAATATTCTCCTTCATCTTCCCTAGTACTTTAGGTTACGCTGGTTTAACTAACCTCACAAGGAAAAAAGCAGGAGTCAGTTGTGTCAAGATGTAATTTTCACATTTTGACTTGTGCATTTGACTTCAAAGAACTTCTTCCAAGTTTATTTTGAATTTCCCATACTAAAAATAAAGACACAGAACAACTCATCATTTTAGCTGAGAACAGCAGCTTTGAAAGCATTAGGCAAGAAGAAGCTCTAGTGTTTTGAAAACAGATCCTAATGCTGTTGTCTTTAATGGGGATGGCTAATCTTCCCTGTTTTCTCATTCCCAGTGATTCTCCCTAAGTGGAAGCTTGCCAGTTATTCTGCAAAACTCCTGACTCATTCTGACATCATTTAGGGCCTTCTTAATTGATTGCAGGATATCTTCAAAGTCAGAGGAGGGCTCTCGTTTGATGCTGTAAAAGGTTTTCCAAGAGGTTACAATCTCTTCAGTTTTTGTAGTGTACTGTAAACATAGTGGGATCAAAGGACAAACCCCCAGATCAGCTCATTCCTCGAAATACCTCACTTTTACAATTTCATTATAAAGACAGTGGGTGTTTTTTAAAAATATTTTTCAATTATTAATTAATTAATTTACCTTGGCCTTGCAGGTCTGCCTTGGGTTCTCTTCCTGCTGTCCCCACAGGAACAGTGAAAAAAGAGGCATTTATCATATTGTCACAACATTTCTTTTTTGCTTCACCCCTTAAATCTCAATCTCGTAAAAAATTATAATAGTAGTCTTTTACACATTTATGAGGTCTTCCATTAAAGTCCATTCAAAGCATTTTATAGACAATAACGTATGAAGCCTCAAAGCACACTGCTGAGGTATTTATTACCACATTTTTACACTCAGGAAAATGTACCACAATAATCACACAACTTGAAGACTACAATAACTAGTCATCAGGTTTTGGGCAATAGAAATACTTTATGAATCACCAAGCTAAATCATTTTCTGAAAGTATGGCTCTCCTATAGTAGCTGACCAAAAATGGAGGCATCCAAAACAACTCTCCATCTTTGGGAATCTTGACATTAAGATGTTTTCTTTGACCTCCACCTCCTGTCACTCCATCTAATTAGTTCTCTTTTTTTTTTATTCACTGTTGCATAATTCTTGAAACTTGCCACTGTAGAGGCATAACACTATGTTATAAAAAAATTGCTTTCTTCAAAAAAAAGAGATGGCGTTTTCCAGAAGCGTTTGACCTTAGTCTAGACCCCTTCTGGTTTCCATTGAAATTACTATATATATGAATGCTGAACAAAGATGTTTCTTTGGAAATCTTGCAATCTTTTTCATGGGAAACCAGTTTTGTAATACATGTTCATATTGGAGTTACATTTGTAAGCCCACTCTAGAGATCTCTGACCATCTGTGCTTTAAAAAAAATTGTGTTTACAGGTCATGGTGCAGATTTTTCCTCATGAAAGCATTTGGAAAACAAAAGCCAGAGAGAAAGCTCCCAACTTTTGGTTAGCTCTGCAAGGAAGTTCTCAGACGAACTATTGTAAAAGCCTCTTCTAGATTCAGCATCATTACTAGGCCAAAATGCATGTTCTTTCTTTACCTTTCTGATGACATCCTCACACATAGCAAAAAGGTCCATGTTGATACATAGTTTTTTACACTAAATGCATAAATGCTAACTAGTTCCATGTTCTGGACTGTAAGGCATCCTAAAATGTGCTGCTACTAAGAAAAACAAGTCTAAAAATGGCTTTGAGGTGTGTGCATGTTTGACCTTGTGTGTGGAAGGGGAATTGAGCATTTCTCATCTCCTGATATTCTATGTAATTCTGAATTCTATGTAAATATACTCAGTTTATATTATATAAATACTTTCCTCACCTAAACAGCATTGAGGCAGGTTCATCCTGGACTCTTAAGAAAAGAAACATTTGTGTAGCTTCTAATTTGTGGATCACTGTTAATAAAATGTTGCAAGAGATACTTGGTTAGTCATGGCTTATGATACGAAGTCCAAGCCAAAATCCTGTTCACGCCGGTATGGAGTAATATGGCGTTAAGAAAGAGTCAGAGACAGGAAACAACCTACTCCTGTCAGTAAAATGTTCTTTCACTTTAGAAAGGAAAATAACCAAAAATTGGGTTTTTTATACTCACAAAAACAAGTTAAACCTTTCCTTTCTCTTAAAAAATACCCTCATAGCTGGCAATAAATTTGGTAAGATATGACATATTGGTAAGGATTAGCAATACTTCTTCATTCAGGACTTCATAAGTGACAAAATGTACCTGAGAGATGAGGGAAAGGGAGAAGATTAAAATAAGTAGTCATGTTCTTTAAAAAGAACCTGACTTTTAACTCCTGCAATAACAAAGGAAACCCAGCAGATGGTGGAAGGAGACCACAGTGCTAAACGAGTGCGCTTGTCATTTTGTTCCAGTTACAGACATTAGCCCTTAAAGGAAGTTACTGTCTTATTATTCATAATGTACTGTAAGTGTTTAAAACAAAAATAGGACCAGAATTGTTTCGACTATGCATTTTATGTCCAAAAATTTAGGTGAGATCATGTAAGACTAATTTTGACTAACATGGCAAATGTATTCTTTTTAACTGTGGAACTAAGGCTTTGTTTTAAAGCCAATTGACATAAATGACAGTAAAAAAATTACTTAACTAATAAAAATGTGGGTGGCTGCTTTTATTTTGTGTCTAATTGTTGTTGGGGAGGGAGTGTATTTTATTTGTCTTTCTTTTTTGGGGGGACGAAGTGTTTTTGTTTCGCAAGCATTTTGATTTATTGTTCAGCTGGCAGCTGAAGATCATATCTGCATTACCCAAAGATGTAACAAGAAGAAAAAAAACATTACACTTTTCAGACTGTATTTGCTCTCTGAGTGACAAGACCCTGCAGAGCTCCCTATCTGCAGCAGCTTCCTGTCACGAGTGCCAGCGAAGACCCGGAATCCAGCAATATGTCTGCTGTAATCCTAAGAAATGTACAACTGGGGGCTGACATCTTGTTTTATCTGGTTCATTCTTTAAATATTCTCTCTCTCTAACTTCTCTGTCTGGCTTATGCTCTATCAAGATAGACATTAAACACCTGAGAGATGATCCAGATCAAAGGCACCCCGATTTTTCTCTGTCAAGGATCAACTATTATATAAAACACAGTATCAGTGTTACCGCAATTTTGGTGGCACTTTAGTAATTAGAATGGGCTTCAGGAATACCAGGACAGAAATGCTGGCAATGGGGAACCCCTCTTTGCAGTGCTCTGCAGACGCACTGGGTGACAGGAGGTAGGGCTGAAGTGTCAGTATGACACACCTCTTCCTACTCATCGTTGTGGCACCTAAATCTGCTGTCCCACAAGCACCCCAAGCACTCCTTGGCCCTAGCAGAAGGCCTGTAAAAATCCATTCTCCAAATAGTTTTCAAACAACTAGGCTTATTTTATTGCAGCAGGCTGAAAATAAAACTGATGGGAGCTTAGGCCCTTTTTTGATTCGTGGATGTCCTATAATTGTTCTGTTCGGGGCATGTATCTCCTGCTAAGTGACTCTAAGTGGGCTTATTTTGGTTGGTGCTTTTTGCAGACTTGGTGGCTGTAGCCGGTGGACGCCCACTGCTCAAGCTCGAAAAGCTTGCCATCGGCACACTGTCTTCTACAGTCTTCAGGGATGAACAGCGGTTGCTTATTCCTGCCCTCAGTGCAGTTCCCTAAAAGGATGTATTTGTAAGGTGCCCTTCCGAGGTCTCCCAGGGCCACCGGGTATGTTGCTCCTCCTGTCCTCTGCAGCAGGCAGGGAAGCCTGTCCGGCCATGGCTGCGCTCCCTGATGTACTGGGGCCCTGCAGCTCAGTGTTTCAGTGCTGAGGGTTTATCCCTTTGTGCCTCCCGTGCTTCTCATCCAACGCTTGCTAAGGCGCCATTATCCCCTGCCTGAGCATCCAAGCCCGTGACGAGTCCCAGTTGGGCACTTCCGTTTTGTAGCTTTGGTCACATTTCAGGCCACAGCATTAAACATGAATAGCACAACCTGCGTGAACCTTTAGTGTACCATTGTACATGCTTAACATCTGTCTCATTTTATAGATAAGGTACCGCTTTTTTTCTTTTTTCTGTTCACTTCTTTTGGGAGCAAGGCTATTTTCCTCTGTGTCTGAAGGGGCTGTTCTTTCATGCCAGAGTACTGTACTGCCTCGTGTGTACACCTGGAAGTGGGCTTGACGTTGGAGTAGATGTATCGTTCACACGTGATCACAGGTGAGTGCATTTTGCTTGAGTTCTTCAGCAATGTGTTTTCTGGGGTATTTAATCTATTCCCACAGTCACTGCTCTTTTTCTTCTGCTTCGATCTGTGTCCTGTCAGGTCTGCAGAGTGCGTAATTCACTGCTATCTCTGTGTCTTCTGTGCACAGCAGGTTAATGTATTTCAGGTTTCATGGAAATATGTGTTTACAAATGCTATATTACATGAGCAAGAACTTATCTGCTCAAGAAAATAGTTTGCATCCTGGATCATGATATGTCCAGAGGAGATAGTCTGATAGGAATACCTTCTCCTGCTAGTAGTTCTGGGAGGTCTTTATTTCATCACTCATGGGAGGCTTTGGCTTTCACATGTTTCTTCTGTTTGTGATTCCTTTCATCGCTGCTAGTCACATTAATGATGCCACTGCTCAAGGCATCAGAAGATGGAAGGAGATTCAGCAGGGCTTTCTGTGAGATTGTTTCTCCATTCAAGAACAGAGACGCTATGTATTTTCTTTGTGTTCTTTGGCATTAATAAAATTTCAGGCATTTTAAGTGCTAATTTGGCTTTGCCATTTGGTGGCAATGCTGTGGTGATGATCGAAGTGAGTAAATTTGAGGATGGATTGCAAGCAAACAGATCTGTGTTTCCACTGCATGGGATATTCTGCCCGCTAAAGTACTTCATTGCTTTAAACTCATCCACTGACCAGAAGTCTGAGTAGTAGCCCAAGTAGCCAGATTTGGGGTGGGGAGGCACATTCCTGTTCTCCCTATGGACAGTGGGAAGAGCAGTGTGCTTCCACTTCTTTGCTGGTTACCCTATACATGCCACAACAGACCATCAGATGTTGGCTAGCCCCTGTCATATTTGTCCAAGACAGAGTATTACTGGCTTCCACTGCACAGACTGCAGCTCCAGAGAAGAGCTGGGCAATTCCCAAAGAAAGTGTCCATTCCCCGCAATCTGGGTATTGTGATTTCCTGTACATTCGACCTGTCTCAGTAGCTCCAGTACTCTTGAAAATGGGGACATTTCCCCCTGCTTTCTGGCCTTTCCAACAGAAAAAATGGAGGTCACCACATGATTTCATCTTGGATTGCTTCCAAATCCTTTAAGTAGTGAACTTGGCTTGACTGAGGCTTTCTGTGTCTTTACATTGTTCTGTCAGATTCACATTCAACTGCCATATTTTTGGGCTGTGTACAGTGGCAGCTATAACCATGTCAGCCTTTTTCTTCATTTTGGATACCTAAAACTTAGTGTGAATGCTTCAGAGGCATGTGCTGAAGATGATGAGGGGCTGCCAGCAGCAATCTAAAATGCTCGCCAATAGTTTATGATCACTCTCTGCTCAAGTGGTTTCCTATTGATTACACTGACAACACATTCCACTTGTAGATATTATTGAAAGATTTCGCTTTTCTGTTCTGCTGGAGGTGCTAAAATCAAGCTATAGGTTAGCAAGTGGAACATGTCTTTTTCTAAGGGGTAGCCCTCATTAGCAATGTTATATGTCGGCCTCTTTATTAAAGGTGGGATAATTAAGTGTCTGCTCTTTCACATGTGTGATAATTGCATCCTGTGATGACACCAGTTGTCCATATTGCATCTTTATTCAGGAGCTATATCAATGACTTGCACATATGTGAAAACTGTGGAAGAAAAGTTGTCAGATAGGTTACAAATCCCAACAGACTCTGGATGGAGTCTGTGCATTTGAGACTAGGAAGCTGCTCTGTTGCTCTAGATTGCTGAGGTCGGTCCCGGCCCTTGGGAGATCAACAGATGTCTCATACAGGGTACTGCAAACAATCCCAACACCATTAGGGTTTATTCAGCTCTAGATCTATTCCCTGACTTTTTCTAACTGACGGAAGGAGATGGGATCATGATGTATCACAGCTTCTGCCACACAATCTCTGCCTCCATCCCCAGAACATCAGCAGCCATTACACTGATCCCTCAGAGTCCTTTTAATACGCCTTGCTGACGGCGCTGATGCTCTCTCACCTCACATCTGATCCCAGTGGTGCTCTCAACCATTTGCATCTGCTCTTTTCCTGGATGTGGTGAGGTAGTTTCTTTCCTTATCCAACAGTTCTTGTCAATACCCCATGTACCATGAATATGTTTGTTCTCGCCAAGCTCTCTACAATTTCCTCACTTGTAGCCGTTCAGTTGAACACTCTTTTAATGGTTGTTGAAGTTACTTCAGTCTTCAGAAAGGGGTAGGTTGTCTGGTTTCTTAGCATCCATACTGCTTATGTGACTTGTGGTAGCCCCTGACATTAGTTAAAGATGTCTTCCTTTTCCATTCCCTCTACTGCTCCAATTATTTTTTCCTTTTACGCTGTAGACACTCCTGGAGGCACAAGTTGTAAAGATGGAAATAGATGAAGGCAATTGTATGCCTGGAAGACATCCTCCCCTTCAAACACTTCTTGATATACCTCCTAACAGCTTCATTGCAGGGATGCTAGCGAATATTGGCAGCTCAGCACATTTGATATTTTTTTTAATTTGTTCTGCTTGCATTGCCTGCATGAATTGTTTGCTTCAAACTTAGAGCCCCTGTGTGGTGATGGATTCACTGGGTGCAGCTGAAAGCAGAGGATTTGGTGTTGCCAGCAGCACTGATTTGACTTGCCATTTACTCTGCCTAATGGCATGGGGTCATTGCATTGCTTTAATTCATCTTTGCATGGTTATAATTCCTTTCCGTCCCTGGCATAGCTCTAAGGAAGCCTTTGCAACCTAACACATTTAGTAATGTCCTACTGTCTCCCTAGCATTCATGCTCCTGACTAAGTGCTGCTGCTGTCTCTTGGCACACAGCTCAGAGTTTTATTTTTGCCCTTTTGCAGCATATTAACGTCATCGCTGTGCAAACTTTTCTATCCTGTGCACATTTTTCTCACAGCACCAAAGGTCTTCCCTGATGTTCTCTGCTTCATAGTTATGCATTTGCTTTTGATGTTATTTTATGCTTCTCAGTTCTGCCTTCTGAGCTAACTGTGTCCACCCCACCTATGCTCCGCTTTTGGCTGGGTGCTTTCGCAGCAGCTTTAGACACTCCTGTAGTTTACTAGCAGTGAAGACAGCTTTTCTTTCAGCAGTCTCATTGCACTTTTTTCCCACTTATGAATCTACCACTAAGTACGTCAGGTTTTAAGATTGCATACTCACATGAGTCAGCCATTTTCTGTGCAGTTTGGCAGCATACCAATCTATTGTTTCTCCAGCTTCTTGATTACGCAACTGTGGGGCAGATACCTTCTCTATGTGTCATTTTTCTGAGGAATGGAAATGCTTCTGAGACACTTCTAGCATTTTGCATGGGGTTCTTCCAGTCTGCAGTTGGTATACATCCAGATGCTGCAGAAACACGTGGGAGCCATCGCCCAGTAGAGCTAGCAGCGTGAATGGGCTTATTTTGGCTTCCTGTTTACCCAGCCCCATGGCAATGGGTTACATTTCCCATGTGACTCTAAGGAACGGCTAGCAGAGCTACTGCCGATACTTCCTCTTTCATTTTCTGCAGCTTTGGGACAGGAACTTGGTATGAACCCATGATGTCTTCTCTGTACGTCTGTGTTTTGGGAAAGTGTAGGGTTGTCTCTTTTTTTCCAGTCTTCATAGCTGCCTATGACACATGCCCACCTAATCTCTTTTGCTGCCATATGCAATGTCCACACCGGCACTGAATATGAACCCGGCACAGAGAACCAAGGAGCCAATGCTGGCTGCTGGTCCCTATCTTCTCCCCTTTCTCTCCTCCTCTGGGAGTGCTACAGCAGTAAGGAGGTCCCCTGCTTTCGAGCAGAGCTACCTCCTCTTCTGGAGCTCACACAGCCCATCCCAAAAGGAAATTGCCAGCTCTTCCTTTGTAGTGCTAGGGCAGGCTCTGAACAGTCAACCGGGGAAGAACTGCTGTAATGGAGACTGGGGATTTTGTACAGGAGTCAAAGCAAGAGACAGCTGTGCAGTCTGAAAGATGATCAGAAGATAAAATGGCAAAGGCTGAATTTCTAAAGACATTCTAATGCCAATTAGAAGTCTGAAATCTTTCTGGCTTGCCCTGCCCCAGAAATTCAGATCAAATAATGCACCGAGTTGTTCCCACAAAAGGAACTGGAAATTCAATAGGTCAGATTGTCAGCTAGAATAAGTCCACTGACTCCAGGGGAACTACTCCACTCTCTTGTCATCAGAGAACCTGGCCCCATGACCGTGAGCTGCAGATTTTCCACATGGCTGTTTCCTTGGGACTTGCATCATCGCCCTGCACAACAAGGAGAGTCCAAGGTCCCAGCGTAGGAGGATTTTTAAGGAAGCAAAGCAAGAGACCCAAAAAAAGCTCAAGTTCATGTTCTGCCTCCATAATACCACCTGGTTTAGTAGACTTGTGGATCGATATCTTCCCACACCCCCAGGTGCCACGTGATCGGTGCCAGATCTCAGTGCTGAGTCCTTCAACTCACGCCAGAAATGGAGGAAGTCAAGGACCCACAGAGCAGCTGTGCTACGGCTTTGCTTCTAGCCAGTCCCACCCCACCCATGATGCAATACTCGCAGGATCAGGGTACAGATAAAGAATGCCTTAAAAGCATTAGTTGCCCTCACTGCTGTCCCCTGACCTGCTGTTCATTAATATAGAAAGGAATATCTTGTATCTCAGTCTTACAGTGAGAACCCGAATCATAAAATAACATGTAGGATTTCTAGGATGAGCAACGCTAATGGAAATGAGTTTTAGAAATTCTTCCTGAAATTCCCAAAGCATGACATTCGCCCCTAGGCAGAGAGCCTGCAGACAGTTCTGTGCATCAATTAATAGGTGTTAAGTCACCCATTCAGCCTCACGTGAGCTGCTCCATCAGTGAGATTCAGCTAAAAATCACAGTTAGGAAGAATAATTTCAGTGCTGCTATGAAGAAGCATGATCATTACCTAACATACCTCTCCTTGCAAAGGCATGAATTCAATGATTTACTAGTTCTTTCCCATTACCGACTACTGTGATCTTATACGCTGTACATCGTATTAACAAAATAAGAGCTTTGGTGTGATCCCTTCCTGCCCCCTGCTGTCACCCTGAACCTTTTATGTGAGGACTGAAAATCTAAACTGTTTGTTTTAAAATTGTCAGGACAGCAGGGGGAAAAACTCTTAAAAATGAGCTACTAATTATTAATGTGAATGCTTTTCACATCCGTCTCCTGCTAACTATCTCAATGGAATGATTCAGTTGAACATCGCGCAGTGAGAAGATCCATTTGTCATACTTCTTTAATTTTTTATCCATTTGTAAAGCATCCCAAAACCTAGCCAGCAATAAAACAACAAAGAAATTGCCCAAGGCATCCTCTTAAAGAAGCAGTATGGGCTGGGTTCTTTTCTGCCACAGATTAGTCTAAATCGGTAGTTATTCCATGATGTCAGTGAAACTGAACTGCCAAAATGCAGAGGCGAATCTGGCCCTGTGATCTAATTCCGTGATGAAATTGCTAGTGTAAATAATGACTGTTGCTGTTCAGCTCTTCCCCCCCACTCCCCAAAGTGCTTTAATGAATAATGAATTTTATGAATAAGCTTTAATGAATGACTGAATACATTTTAACGGCCAAACTAATAAGATCGTAAGTTTGAGCGCTTTCCTTCACGCTTTCCTCTCCTCCTGTAGCCCTGCTGCCTTCCTTTGCTTCCTTGAACCAGGGAATTGCCCCTTTAAACTACCCGTCAATCACACATACAATTACCACATCCCAGCAGGGATTATCAAACTGCAAAAGTGGCCAGTTTTTAATTCCAGGAAAGACATTCCATATTTGTTTTAAACATCTAACTTATGTTCCAAAATGCAAGTGCTGAAACAGAACAAACCTTTAAGCATTTATTCCTTCCTTCCCCCCCGCCCTGAGATTAAAATCCATTCATTTCAATCAAGTCATTCAGAGGAAGGCTGTAAAATGAATGACATAATTAGCCACTTAATATAGTGCATATGGAATTTTAATTCCAGCTGAAAATCAGAGAGGCTTTTCTAAAGCTGTTCACTGGCAAAAAAAATAGTGGTATTTGAAGACAGCCAACACTTTTCAGTTTAGTGCTACTCTTTTGTTTGGGCTCCCTAGTACTCTAAGCATTACCGACTAAACCTTCTTACTTCCATCAGAAGGGGGCAAATATACCATTACAGACAGAAGAAGTCAGGAAGACAGTGTGACTAAGGACCCAGTTTTGCCAGGTTACAGTGTAATCACAGAGAACAAAGTGACTGCTCGTTTTACTGAATAATATGGGAACCAGTTTGGGGACAGTTTTCCAAAATGTCTTCCAAGTGGCTCAAGCACAACATTAAAAAATGCAGGCACCGCCAATCAGTCCATACTTCTGATAATACTTAGTCATGCACCCAAAGTCATATGAATAACATGTATCTGATCCAGCAGCAGTTTTAACCAAACACCTTCTGACCAAAGCACTGGGATTTTATGGGTGCAGCTTAAAAATTAATCAAAATAAACAAATAAAACACCCCTTACAGGACAGCTAGAAGGCAGCTGGGCAGTTTGCTATCTGATGAACTTGACTGTCTCTGTAACCAGTCCATCCTGTTCAATCCTGCTGGCCACCCATTTCTGTCCTGCTTGTATTGACATATTCTGCAGGCTTTTAACCACCCAGGTAACACTAAAAGATGACCCATTAGCCAGTTAGATTAAACAAGAGACACTAAACAGCAGGTAATAGCCAAAGGGTAGGGAATGGGAACAAGTCAACATTACTCAAGGGGTTAGCAAGATGTTCCAAAGTGTAATCTCAGTGTTCAATTCCTTGAGTAAATATACAGTCAACCCCCATTTGCACAAGCCTTGATCACATGAAGTAATCATTTCTGGGGAAAAAAGCCACATTCCACCAGTGTGGATTTTGTGTAACGAAATACTCTGCCCCACACGTGCTCCTCCCAGGCTTTGGGAGCGATTTCATTTATCTGCATTACTTTCACTGCCCGCTGATTGCTCTCATATGCCCATACCACAGGGAATGCAGCAGGAAGTGCAATGGTTCTGCTATGAAAAAAAGGCCCAAGAAAACACTGCAGACAGAGGGAAAGGTTAAAAAAGCATGTGTTTAAAGTGTTGAAATCCCCTGGCATTGATCTACACCCCAGATTACCTCAATTGTACTCTTTTATTTCTTTTTTGTTTTGTTTTGTTCTTTTTGTGCAAACCAAAACAACCATATTAAAAATGTGCTTACCAGTCTTATAAATCTGTATTCTTTATGTTCTTTTTGTTTGTTTGTTTGGGTTTTTTTGCAAGGATTGAACTGAACTTTCTAAACCTGATTTGCTCTTTATACTTCGTGTTGCATGTGGGAGTTTTTTTCTTATTTTGTTCTGAGAGAGGGGGTGAGGAGGAGCTTCCTGATCCAGACTAGTGGAAACCTTTAAGGGTTCCCCTCGTACCACATCATGTCAATTCCATGCACTTTACCAGTTGCATAACTCCAGTCACTGCAACATTATTCTCAGCCTAATCTGGCATACCCCGTCGATGGGGAAAAAATTAAAAGTGAACCTGCTCAACAAAGCAGCAGAAGGCCTTTGTGGAGATCTGCAGCGTCTAAACACTAAAGGTCATGGAGCCATTTTCCTGAAGAATTGTCCGAGTAGAACAAAAGGAGTGCAAAGTTTTGTATCACAGCTGGCACACACAAAATGGAAGGTGTGCACCAAAATTTTGGCTTTTTCTTCCATGTCCCATAGGCCGTATGAATCAACAGGGTGGGTGGCTCTCTGGGGGAGAGGTGCGGACCTTGCAACACCACTGGAAGCCCCTTCCCAGGACACTGGGAAGGACCTAAGCAGGAGCTTAGGCCAGCAGCTAAGAGTCACATCCCAATCTTTCACTCTGATTGCCACACAGGATTGATTGGGAAAGAGAAGGGAACAGTCCAGTTTTTCCAGTATTCCAGCTCTCGGCCTCTTGGGGACTGGGTGCTGAGGCAAGAGCCACTGCTCTGATGCTTTGCGTAACCAGGCTGATGGCCTCGTGCGCCGATGCTCCGTTAACCTCTGGAGCCCCACAGCCTCTCACCTTGCAGGTCTCCAGTATGGTCCTCAGACCTCAAAGTGAAATGAGGTCAAAGTGAAATCAGGAATAAATGTCAGACCTCAATGTGAAATGCAAACATTTTATTTTTAGATGTTTATAAAGGTCCCATCACAACATCCCTGGCCTCATATAATAATCAATAAAATACACCAGCAAAAGCCTGCAGGCAGTTAAGAAGTCTCACTGCGGAGTTAAATTGTTCAAGACCTCCAAAATCATCCTTTCCAGCCTGAGCCAACACAGAGCCTGGCATCGTGCTCTGACAGTCAGCATATTTGGAAGTAAATGAGGGACCCGCCACCAATGCCTGGCAGTCTTGGAAGTGTAATGTTACAAAGACTTATAAAAATGCATCTCAGAGTGTCTTGCTTCCATGCACCACTTTTTTTTCCTTTAATTATTTGATGTTTTAAACTGCGGGAAACAGCCCCCTGCCCTTGGAACAAGAGCAACTGTGTCACAGAGATCATGGTCCCTTTAAAGTTCATGTGGTTACAACATTGATGTCCCACTTCTGTCACTAACTGTGTCACTGCGCATCTGGTCTGGTCGTGTCTGCTTTCTGCGTGCCCTTTCCGGCTTAGGGATCACCTTGAGAAGATGTTGCCCTCCATCCAGCGGCTGGTGAGCAGCCATGGTGGCACCTGTCCAACGGAGGGAACTGATGAGCCATCGTGTTTCCCCATCCAACACCAGCAGGGCCCTGGCTTGATTGTCCCCTTGAAAATGCTGTGTCCAGATGGAAATTCCCACTTGGAGAAAACTCTCCAAAATGCATGTATCCATAGGACGTTACTGGGCAAAAACAAGAAGAGGAGTCTGATTATGTCTCTAAAGCCTGCCTCCGCACCAATTTGACTTCAGGCCTCGTTATTCCTGTTGTACACACTGCAATAGCTTACCACTGTCAACAGGAGGATTTATCAGGGCGGCCGAGTGCTGACTGACTCAGCATGGTTGGAGCTTAAGAACTCCACGAGGATGGACGGACAGAAGTCGGCATGGAGGAGAGCGTCACCAGTGTTCAGCTCGACATGGCTGCAGGGGGAAGCTCTTCTACAAAATACAGTACAGCATGAGGCAAATTTAAACTCCTTTTCCCAGCTACAACCTCTCCATCATTCTGGACAAAGACTGGAGGCTGCTTCAGCCTGACTGGTGTTTAATACTCCCTGGCCCACTCTGTGAGATGCAAGAGACATGCACCATGGCAACCATCAAGCTTCAACACGCTGCTTTCCCACAGTATTGAATTTTGAACTACACCTTTGCACCACGCTCCCTGAGTGGGTTAGACCCACAGACCTTCTCTGCTCCCCTCCGTATTACAGACCCACAGCAATCTCCTAGTCTCCCTGCTCAAGACGTCAACAAATAAAAAAACTTGTGGCATGTCTTCCACAATACACACGCTTCTCATAATGGCAGGTGTAGAGAAAAGCTGTAGAAAAGGAGGATGAGGTACTCTCTGCATACTGCCTAGCTGGGAGGACGCTATTTCTGCATATTTTCCTGGGTTGCCATTTCAAACATGATGCTTTGAGTGGGATTTGTCTCACCCTGCTTTAGATATCTACATCTAAGCCAGTCACCTTTCATATTCAATGAAGAGAAATAGGCAAGTCTGGGGTGTGAATCATCTGATTTACTTTATACGTCTCCTTTAGACTAAGATGAATCACACCCCAGAAGTGCTTATTTTTCTCCATTGGCTATAAAGGGAATCAAGATGAATACTCAGATACAGACATCCACATTTGGTCAGATGACTCTTACCCTGCACCTTCTGGGAAACAGCTTCAGGTAACGTCCTCTGCACGGGCAATCACTACCTTGCCTCTGTCTGTCACTTACCTGTGCCATAGCCTAAAACCAGGACAGTTGTTCACTCATGCTTCCACCCCGAAACCAGCACAGTTGTTCACTCATGCTCCCACCCCAAAATCTACCACACGCCCAAAGCCAGCACAGAGATCTGAACACCAGTCTTCACTAGAAGAATCTACAGAAACTAATAGGGGAAATAACTGGAAAATGTATTGCTATATTGAAGGAAACCCCAGAATGGAAGGGTAGAATTGGAGTAACATGCATGGAAGGAATTACCATTATCACCATAGAAGATGGGATCCCATTAAAAACACTCAGTTCAGGGTGGGGGCTGGGGGGCATCCTCATTTCCATTGGAACTGTAACACCAGGGACAACAAAAAAAGAAGAGTTATCAACTATCAGCAGCTTTTGAATTTTTCACAAAACCCAAGAAAAAAGGAAAAGGAAGTATCCATTCGGAGAACTCCTGCCATGTCAACCAGTGATCAATGGCCTGTCTCCCTTCGGCAGACACCCATTTCAGTCCATAGCCGTCAGCAGCCTGTGCATTCTGCTGAAATCTAGCCCTGGTTCAGCTATATCCGCCCTACATTTGTAAGGTATTCTTATTTACCTGCTTTTGTTTGTATCAGCAGCCATGTGCTGCTCATATTTATCGCGGGCAGGCTGGTTGAAAGATTTCATTGAGGACCAGCTCATCTCATGAACGCGACACACAGCACATGCTGTGGTTTTTCAGTGAAATCAGTTAGAAACATTACCTTGCTTGGGATACATTCATTACCCACAATGCTGTTTCCTTGACCCCTCAGGGTGTTTTCACAGACATCCTTTGTGAATGTCCTTAAGGTTCAGAAATCTCCCTGCCTCCCGTTCCCATCCATGCCCTCAAGAGCACTCATTTGCCAACAGAGGTGTCCAAAAATACAGCATACACTTCTCACATGAGGCACGTACTAGTCAGAAATAACTAGTGTTTCCATTCGGCATGGCTATCTACCCTTTGGTCTTCCAAGCATTCACTATGCCCACATTCTGCAGCTACGCAAGGGAACATTCATTTGCTCCTTTTCCTGGCCCAAGTCTCCAGCCAGAGATTTCCTAAGGGGCACAGGAGGACAAGCTGGGTTTCTGCGACTGACAGACAGTCATAGCACTGTTGATAACCATTAGCACAGACCTATAAAACGTCCAGGGCAAACATGAGTTTTGGTTAAAAACAAACAAAAAAGATTTTTGTAATGTTGATGAAGTATTAAAAGATTGTTTTATTTTTACAAAGACAATTAAAAACATCTGGAATCTCAAATAAGTCTCTGTACATGCTGTTTTAACTCAAGTTCCCTGATATTCATGGAATTTCCCCTGCACTTCACTCTGAGCGGAGCTGAGGTGAACCAGGCTTCTTTCCTGCGGTAGAAGAAACAGCTGGACACAGAACTTCTGCTTTGCATGGACAAACACAGTTAGCTTACGAGCCGTTTTTAAAGGGAACATTTGGCTGAGCAGCCATCCCCCAAAACAGGCCTGAGTTTCTAAATGCCCTGGCATCACGAAAGGATGTGTGATAACCTTCTTCACGGGCCTGGCGTAGTTCACCTATGCTACCATAGTGCCTGTCACCCTCTCGCTGCAACTTATGAGTTGACTCACCCGTAGATGACTCATTTCAAACTATACTCTGAAAACAAAAGGCAATATGCTCCGTGCTGGGTCTCCAGATATGCTAGTTACTGCCAGTGCTATTACTTTCTCTTCCATGAGAGAGGGAGACAGGTGAAGCGGAGGCAATGGTGTCCTTCAGATTGCAACGTGAGGACCTCTGCTAACCATCAGAAAGCCACACCTTCCTAACTCAGTATTTTCTTGGGCTACCTCTGACTTTCTCTGCTTACAGCAGCAGGAAGTTGCACCATATGACACCTGCCCAGAATATTGAGCATTTGGCTTAAAAAGCACAAAGTAATGGGGAAACGATGACTAACAGTAAGTCACCATGGAATCCAGTCCCCAGGAGAGTACCTGCAGACAGCCTAGGAAATTGGTATGGATGTATATTAGCTTGCCAGACTTGCATCCAGGGCTAATTTAATGGAGTACTGCTGCAGCACAAATAGAGGCAGGGATATTGCCCAGTCCTCCAGTGACCAGTTTCAGTGAGCTGTTTCAGACCATCCTGGATCAAAACTACTCCAGCTAAGTTGGCATGCTTAGATCAGGTGAAAGAACATGATGTGACAAATCTATGCCAACCTCTGAGGATTGCTTGCTTCAGACAGTCAGATTTAAAAGCTGGTCAGCACAGCCCCTGAAGCCTTTCATTTTGGTATCACGCATGGAAAGAGGACATAAAAAGTGCAACTTCTGTGGAGCTTTGTACATTGCTGTCAGTGCTGTGAGGGTACTCCTGTGTCCACTGAGGTCGGTGGCAAGGTTCCCGCTGCCTTCTCTAGGCGCACGGACAGGGAGTGTTGAACTGCACCCAGAGACAGGGAGGAAGCACAACTTGGAAAGCTGATAGGATGTGCAGAGCTCAAGGGCAAGCTGGCACCCACCTCCTACAGCTGCAGCTACTCGGTGACTGTAAGCGGTAGTCTTGTGCAACAGAAGTTTCAGGGATTCAGATATCACTGGGATATACAAAGCCTCGCTCTCAGCGGTACAAAAGACCCCAACTTGCAGCTTTCTGGGACTAGGAGGCAGTTCATTCAGAGCACCATAAAAATTCAAACCTATTCAAGAGCTGACCTTCATTCGACTATCTATTTGAATAATGACACAAGCAGTCAGGATAGAGCAATTGTGTTTTCAAGGCTCTGTTTCTGAAGGTTTTGCCACGTATTTAACTTTACCTCAGAAAACACCCTTTGCAGCAGACAGGAGTCTTGTGTTATATATAGAAGTGCATGATAGCGATAGACAGAGAGGAGCCACAGGGCTGACAATCAGGAAGGGCCGGGGCTTTGAAGGAAGATTTGGGGCTCATCTCACTTGGTGAGAAATCTGGGGTCTATAGCAGGTGAATGGAGGGAAGGAGGTGATCTTGGGAGGGATGAGTTACAAGCTCTGTCTCAGAGAAGGAACCTTTTCACTTCTCCTTGCCCTCCCCGTGCTGCTGGCCCTGCTGTGGGGGCTTCTTCTCCCCCAGTGAGACCTACAGCACAGAGGCAGTGTCCCTCAAGAAGGCGACCACAGCCCTGCGCTGGCCTCTGCAGCAGCCAGAAGGCAACAGCAGCTACAGCTGGGGTCAGTCCTGCCTCTGGCATCTGTGTTCACAGTATCAAGCCCAGCTGCTCAGCCGGGGCCTTGCTCCTCTCTCTTGCCAGGCTGGTAACCTACGGCCAAACGCCCCTCGATTTGGAAGGCGGTACTCTCCACCTGCCTCCAGCTTATGACCCTGTCCCAGCTTTGGATTACCCCCGTGAGCCACATTTTTTCCACCTCCCTCTTCCAGCCTCCCCAGCAGAGCGGCAGCACGAGGACGAGGGTAGAACAAACACCCGTCACTCTCTGGCTCCGACCTCGATGAGCAGCAGGCTCTGGGGAAGCTGGGGTGCAGACCAAGCAGCTGAGCAATGTTTATCTCCACGTGGGATTGAGGTGTCACAGGGCTCGGGGGAAAGCCAGTTCTCCCGGCACCCCGAGATAGCGGAGGGCAAGGTTACTCCTCCCTAGGGCTGCCTGCCTCTGTGTTCAGCCTTATAGTAGGTGCCTCATGTTCTCCCACTGAACTGAGTCACCGGCTGCCTGTCTGTCGAGGGTAAAGCTGGCCATGCCAGTTGGAGACCAGCCAGGTGGCAACCATAAGGACAAACAGGCAGAGGGCTTAGGCAGGAGCGTCGGTCCCCCTCGTAAATGTACGCACATGGGCGTATGCAAAAGCTCAACCTGAAGGGCTTGGTAGTTTCCTTGCTGCTAACGCAGGTTGCCAAATCAGGGTGCTCAGAAAGCCCTCTCCTGCCCTGCAGCACTGGCCGAGCTGCAGGCAGGGACCTCCTGCCTCCGCTTGGACCCCGGCGAGCACCTCCCTGCCCCGCGGTGCTGCCTGCCCATTTCAGGCGTACGGATACCTTCTGCCGCCTAAGGAAACAGCTCTCCGTGGGGTGCTACGCAGGAGGCAAATTCCACCGCCGGGGTCAAATTCCTCAAGCAAGGAATCTGGAAGTCCTTCAATACTGGATAAAGACTGCAAAATAACAGAGCTCGCAGTCCCCTCGGCAGAACTGAGTTTTCACCAGCAGAGCTGCTTTCTCATCTGGCGCTCTTGGTCAGTGGGATTGCGTGAAATGCCTATGACAATGATAAATTATCATGAACGCTTAGTAGCGCTCCTTGACCGAAATTGAGTTACTCACAAAGTGATTTCTTAGAACGACTCCTTTGCTTGCTCTTCCCCAACTATTAAATTACAAGTCTGTGATTAATTACTACAGCAACTGCACGGCGAACTTAAAACTGTCACCTAAGAACAAAAGGTCTTTTTCTTTTAGACAGGGGATGTTTACTTTCAGCTGAAAGGGCACATGCTCAAATTTGGTCAAGTGTACCTTACTTGCATTTTAATTCTTCAACTTGAAAATAGCAGCTGGCTGCATGGAGAAGCAGAAAGGTGAAAATGTCATTGGATAAAACCTCCGACTGTTTCTCACAACTGGCACTAACAAATGGTTTCCGGAAGCTAGAGGTCACTGCACACCACAGTCCTCCAGCTCTCAGGCAGTAACCTGAAGTTATTGTGTGTAACTGGAATTCCTAAAGCAAGGTCAGATAGTTTATCCCCAATGTTAGCAAATTCCAACAACTAATCTAACACAGACGCTTTCATTCCCTCCAGTGGGATGCTTCGGAGGCAAAGGAGGAGTGGTTTTGAACAGGGCTGCTGCTTCCTCAGTGCATACAAACAGCAATCACGCTGCAGATGGGCTTTTTGCTTCACCCAGATCTGACTGCAACTGCTGTGACCCTCCCCCAAGAGGTACTAAGCCTGATCTACATAGGTGTATAATTTTTTAATGCATAGGGCAGCGGGAGACACTAGCTATTCTGTCACCTAAGTGTTTTTGGAAGAGGAAAAAGAGCTATTCAGCATTAAAGATTCAGGAATGTCTGTTGACATATTAAGGAAACAACCTCGGGGGACAGCTGACACGGCTCCAAGAAGCATTACCAAGGGAACAGTGACGCAAATGTCTTCCATTTTTACAGGCTGGCAGCTCGCCAGGTTCCCTCGCCTGATGGCTGATGTAATGCTAATCCCTATCTGGGTTAGCGCTCAGATATCAACCACAGCAGCTCACTCTGCTGCAATCAATATAGCACACTTTTTATAGAAGAGCGTATTAAAAAAATTCTGCTCTAATTTACTAGGAATATGTACAGTAGAGTAATAGCAGGGGAGATCTAATGGCTAGCCTGGAGCTCACCCAGCGCGTGCTTGTGCAAGCGTGCACGTGTGTGCGCAGGCTTGTACACAAACCCATCTACACCTTGAAAAATGGCAAGTCCAGGCGAGGGCCACACATTGAGAAAGGGCTGGCTGTGCATCACGTACAAGAAGAGCCTTCCAATTCCTTTATTAAGTGATGTACCAGCAGAAGAAAACAAGCAAAATGGGACTGGAAAATAAAATGGGCTATCAGTTATAGCATGGAATAAAATGGGGTTTTATGTAATAATGATGACATTTTGTACTTCTGTGAGTACCAGAGGGCTCTGTGGGGATTAACGAAGCCTCACAGCAGCTCTACAGGGTAGGCAGCACCGAGGCAGGGTGAAGGACTGGCAGCGCATCACTAGTGGTCAAAACCCATCAGCCCCACAGCCAGTGTGTCAATTCCATAGCGGACACCAACACCAGTACCTTCAGACAAGGCACGAGCAGGAGAGGAATCCAGGGATCCTGAATTACCATGTAATTATCTGAGTAGTCATTTGGCTTGCTCATAAGAGACGGACTTTGAAAACCCGAGTAACCTCCAGTGAATATAGTCCTGGCTTTACAGCTTCTACCATGGAAAGCCCTCCCAGTGCTTAACTGCACCCTAAAACCAGTCTAGAGCACTGGTTTGCTATTAAGTGGATCATCACCCTACCTCCTGCAAGCGATAACCCCACACCAGTTTATTTCACAGGATACTGGTGTCATAACTGTGAAAATGTCTATGCGTGTTCTTGCACCAGATAAAATTTTGAGATAAACTCTGTGGGTAACAAAGTAGATGAATTCCAGCCTGTATCCAACACCTCGTGTGATGAGGACATTTGCAGGCCAATGCATTGTTTCCCTCTATTCCTCCTTTATCAGATAAAATTTAAGGGGAATTTTAGGAAAACAGTACTTTAAAATAGAAGCTGATGTTCCAGTAACATCAGTCCTTGGGTTAATTCCTAGCAGATGTGAGAAGAATATTAACCACGTCATTCGGGGTTTCCAGAGGGGGTCGGCTTCACAGAACAGCCCGAGAGCTGGGTTGGTATTTTGGGAAAATCCAGGTACAAAAAGGCAACACTCTCAGACCCATCCTTTCCCAGGCCACGCTCAAGGCAACCTTTCCACAGCAGCCATCGTCCATTTGGCGGGATAACTGCCCCTACCTTTCACTGGCACTAAAAATGAAGGAAATCAGTGTCCGTCCGTGTTAGCCCATAACTACGCAAGCAGCCACCTGGCATAAAGCCCCCCTGAGATGCTCACCGGCACCCAGCTGCAACCGCACACATCCGTCGGGCATTTCCTTGCGTTTCTGCCTCCCTTTTGCCGGGACCTGCCATGGCACGATGCCGTTTCTGGCCGCCCCTCCCTCCTCTGCTCTTCATTCCCAGCCAGAGCGGCCGTAGCTGCGGGCAGGGCTGCCTGCGGGAGCGGCGGGGGCTGTGGTGGGCAGGGAGGGTTTCCCGGGTCCCTCCAGCAGCAGAAGGGCTCAGGGACAAAAGAAGGCAGGCGAGAGCGGGGCAGGAGGTACCCAAAAGGGCAGGGCAGGTGTGGGGAGAGGAAAGCAGGGAGAGGACAGCGTTTGGCCTCCTTGGTTTCTACACCTGCGGTGCCCAGAAGCCAGGGCCCCCTCCATCCACCTGCCCCGCCGAGGCACGCACTGCTGCCCGGCCCAACATCAGCTCCTCTGCCTTCAGTTTTCAAAAAGAATACACTTTAAGTGAATGGATGGTCTTATTACAACAGCCTCATACACCAGACCAGTTGAGGGCATTAGTGTAATTATATTACCCCCATCTCTGATCTGTGAAGAGGTAAAATATTTGATGACCAAAGAGCCTCCCTTCTCCAACAAAGGATATAACTGGTTTTGCTCACATGAAAGTAACGGAGGAGAGAGTATATTTCCCTTTCAAAATAAGCAAGGAAGAGGCAAATAGCTTAAGTGAAGATACATTTTAGCACGCCGTATATATGTCAGTGCTCCAGACGTGCCCTCCCTGTGCAGCACATACACATGTAACAGGGAGGGAACTGTAGGCCCAGTCCTCCTCGCCGGCAGTCAGAGATGACCTCATGGAATTACGATGCAATCCCAATGTGAAAGGAAAATCCAAGTCCTTCCTATGCAATCCATAGGATGTCTGCACAATTTTTAACATATGTGTTTATATTTCCTTAATATTTAATGAAATGCTTAAGAAAAAACATGTTCTAAAAATGTTGATGTAATTACAGTTTGTTGTGCTTGAATTCTGAATGGAGAACAGTCGTCTCCATTATTTTTTCCACATGCTCATACTACATTATATTAAAAACATATTCTACTCAGTCAGACATGTGTTGTGTGCTTTATAAACACTTTGCACAGTTGGAAACATTCATGTTTAGCAAAAATCCTCCCGCCATCAAATGCAATGTGGAGAACCTCCTTTGCAGCAAATGGTCTGCACTCTGATCATGGGAGGTGATCACCGGGGTCATGTGTGAAGGGCCTGGCCAAAGGGATCTATCCTGCATCTGCATGCAGCTCAGCTGGGCTCCTCAGGGCCCAGCACTGCTGAGTGGAGGGCTCTTCTCTCCAGAGGACACAAAACCCAAATGAGAAGACTCCAGACAAGTTAATACTCTGGTCTAGGTGGAGTTTGTATTCTTGTATTTTAAAATAAAAGATGCGTATCAGTTAGCGTCGGTGCCCTGCAAGGTTCATTGCCTTCCCAGCCTCTCTCACACTTATGGTGTGGTCCAGTAATCTCTGACAATCCAATTAATGTGGCTCAGGTGTTATCACAGAATCTTTCTTACTCTAATCACCCTACTTCATTGCCGTACTCCTAGAATTAGTCAGAGAACTCCAAAAAGATCGTCGTAGTATTTTGTTTTAAAATGTTCATGCAAGGCTGATGTTCATAATCTCTAGTGACCAATTAGTAAAACTAGGTGGTTTTCAGGGCAAAATCCTTAGACAAAATTCACAGGGGTGACAAAATGTCAGCTTTTCATTCTCAGAGCAAACATGGTCCCGTGTTTTCGGTGCAAGAATCATCCTTACCCAGGCCACTTCATGCAGCAGCTGGGGATTTCCATATTTTTCCTATACATAAACAAAATAAATCTGGGGTGTGGATTGGTCTCCGGTTCCAAACCCTCTGATTCCTTTCCAAAGCAAAGGCCGCATCAGGTGCAAAATAAGACTCCACTTCCCAACTGGAATAATATGTGCGCTACGTGCAGAACCAGAGTCAGTGGGTAGATGGATGGATTCGTGCTGGTTCCATATTAATGGAAGGGTCAGAAAGAAAACATTAGCAATCAAGAGCATTTTACGGACCTTCCCTTTACGATGTATCATCCTACACCACATAAATATACATTGGCAGCTTGTGAGAGATACAAGCCAGTTCTTATGCTTTAATGCCTGATGGCATCTTGATGTGACAATAACATGGTCCAACAACATGCAAGAAATACTGTTGATGGAAATAGGCATTTAGCAAAGAAAAACAAGCATTTCTTTGCCTGAGGAATGCTGAATGGGAGCATTCTTTCCTAAATTCATGGGAATGCATTTCCTTTTATTCGTGATAGCAACTGTGTGGCAACTGATGATAGTTTTCCTCATGGTTTTCATGTTATACTCTCTTTTTCAATAGGTGGTTCCCTGTCCCAGACACACACTGGTCGGGGCAAGGCTGAAATCTGTGAATCTTCCTAGCAGCCCTGTGAAAAGCATGACCTGTGCTCCCAGTCAGGCGATGTGATCACGGTCTGTGCAGGCTGCCCACTCCTTCAGCTCATGTCTTTCAGAGTAGGGCTGTATCCATCCCCACATGTTCTGCTGGACGGGCAACCAGGCTCCTCCAAATGTGTAATGTGAGGACCAGAAGTCCTGTTCCTAAAGCTAGTGAAGAATCTGCTTTAGCCCAGAGCACTGCAGTCTTTTCACACTCCTGCACAAGCACGAATTAGCTAGAGGGACTCGCCTGTTCCGTTACCACAAGCTTCACACAAAAGTAGAGGCTCACTAACCTTGGTCTTAGCAGCAGCATCTGCCTCTGAAGGTGTATTTCTTACCGTGAAAACATCCATCAAGGCAAGCATTTAGCCTTATGCCTTAAAATGCAGACACAGCTTGCTGGAGAGCTGAGCTGAGACCTGGCCTGGCAAACATTGCCCAGTGGTGTGTTTGAGGAAGCCAACGAGAATGGCACTTCTTCATCCTACCCCTTAGGCATTCGTGCTCCATCTGGCTGCGTGCGACTGCGCCGCTGAGTCTCTGACCATCAGAAGAGCCGTGCTCGGATCTGAGTAGCTGGAATCACTCCACCCCTGGGTCATTACGATATTCAATTATGGCTCCGTACTTAAGTGACACAATAGATATGGGAACTGAAAGCACAAAAACTCCTAACCTCTGATCCTGTCTCTACAACAGAATCCCTCGGTGGCTTTAGGCAAGGTACTTAACATCTCCGCCTCAGTTTTCCCATTTGCAGAAGGGGGCTAATAATACTCAGCCACCTACTCCACAGGGGAGTCCTGAGGATTCATTGCTTAATGTAAAGTGGCTAGAAGATGAAAACCTGCATGTAAGTGCCAAGTGTTATTACAGTTACCCAGGTTTAGCTTCAGTTTTTGAGACTTGCTTTCCTCTTTGAAATGAGGAAAAGTATTCCTTTTAGTCGACCAAGATTAGTGTTCTGTGCTGCATTTCCTACAGAAGTGGGAAGCAGCCTTGGGAGTATGAGAGAAAAGGAGAAAAATGTGTCCCCTTGGATCCCGATCTACCTTTCACATCCTCTCAGGAAATTGTTTTAAAAGTGCCCGACACTTGGTGCAATATGCTGCAGTCACAAGGCAAAAATTTTACTCTTTCAAGAATGTTTTATGAGCCCCAAGAATAAATCATCTCTAGCAGGGATGGTTAAGCATAATGTTGAGAGTCTGTGATTTTCCCCAGAGGTAGAGAAATCATTCCAAGCTTTTCTTCAATTTGGTCATGAAACTTTAACAAGAAAATACCGAGGGCTATTCTGGCACATCGCTGGGATATGTACATTAAGACAAACCAAGGGGAGTGTTTTCATTGACCAAATTATTTCCTTCGATCTCAAATGAGTTAAATGTTTGATTTTAAGTGACAGTTCCGGTATGGCAAACTACCTTCATGGCAATGCGGTCAACACTATGCTTGGTCAGCATCTTTAAACAGACCGGCATAACTGTGTTTGACAATATGACAGTGATGGAGAGCAGAGGAACTGGTCATCCTAACAAGAGCTGCGCTGAGACTACAATCTGCAATAAACGAGTGCAGCAAACAAAAGGACCAATTCAGTATTTGCAAATGCTAAGATTATTGGAAACAAAGGAAATAATTTTGTCACCCCAGAAAAAAAAAATATGGCCTCTTATGATTGTTCTGAAAAAGCCCCCTGCCATGAGCTGCTGCCACTCCTAAGAATTCAGAGCATGCAGCTAATGCACATGGCTCTGCTTCCAACTTCATTAATATAAGATTTTGGCACTGCAGGAGCACCTCCTTGTGCATACTGGATATGGATTTGGCCTAAGCACACAATTATGTTTCTGTTGAATTACTCAGAGCACACGATCTGGTATTTGTGCCAGTTTTATGCTGACTGGAGGACAGACATTACCTGATTCGGTATGGTGTCTGCCAGAATTTGTCAAACACATCTGAACCCACATACTAAGTTTGTGCTTGTTCAGTGCTTGGCAGCGCATGGGTGTGATGTCCTGGTCCAGCACGGGGCACTTTTTATGCCAGATTTTCTGTCCGATGGAACCGTGGTTTAAGACGTACAGTGCAGTTACATGCCTTGCTTATATTAACTAAGCTGCCCTGCCCCTCTACTGTAATGTGTTGTTTAATTCCCATATGCATGACAGGGATTATATAATTCCAGAGAAAAGGCTCTCCTTTGATGTCTGCTCCAGGGCTTCAGGTTTCTTAGTGATGCAGTAATTGCCAGCTCCATCTGCCTCCTGAATGTAAAATGTTTACGTCTTACTTCAATAAGTAAATAAAAGGCACCGAGTTAATATGAGCAAAGCACGGAAAGAAAAGGATCTCTTCTGTCAGATCAGAAGAGAAATCTACTATCCCCTCCTGCTTTTCTGACTTCCCATTGAGTGGAGTGTAGAGCCAAGCCACTCTGCACTCTGAGTTGCTCCACTTCCAACAAATACTGGTCAAATCCTGCAGGATCAGAGCCAGTTTTGGGATTTCGAGACGTGCTGGCAAGAGGATTCTGCTGGGATCCTCCCTTCTTCATCATCCCTCCCAAGCAGAACAGAGTCATTTGCAGCAAAGTGGGTGGGGAGGGTTCAGAAATCTTTGAGCCCCAACAGCTTGCCCGGGCAACATAGAGGCCGGCCACACGTACACTGGGGATGCCAGCATCTCAACTATTTTCTAAAAACAATTCCCTCTGAAGGGAGCACTCCTTCAGACAAAGCTTTGTGACACATCCAGGTGATTTTTAGGCTGTTTTCTCTTCCTTTTCTTCTAATTACTTAGTCATGGAACCCAGAATAATCAGCCATAAGTGGTCAAAAGAGCCACAGAAACAAAATGCCTCCTGGGACATTGCAACACAATACCGAACTAGCAAAAAGAAACTTCATTAACCTAAGAACAGTGTGAGCCTCTTTGTTTCACTTGCTTTCTCCCATGCCTCTATCTTATTTTTCCTCCTTCCACCTCTGTTTTTTTCTGTCTTCTCCATGTTATTCTCTCCTGTCTTGGTTCTCATTCCCTCCTCTAAAAATACTTTTCTTCTCTTGCTCATTATGTCACTCCTTTTCACAGTAGTTTTACCTACTCCTCTCTTTTTTCCCTGGTCATTCCCATTCGTTCCTGGCCACCATCCTCCTCATTTTCTTTGCTCTGGCTGATCAGTTCTCCCTTGCTCTTCTCTCCACCCCAGTTCTCCCTGTCCGATGTTCTCCCTTCTCTGGTCTTTGCCTCCTTGGGGAAATTAAGTTCTCTCACCCCGAGTTGTACACGTTTTTGTTCACCATTCTTGCAGTCTTTTCCCTTCCTTACACTGTGGGTTATTCTCATTCCCTCACTGCCCTGCAAACCTGCTGTATCCTCACCCATTAGCTACCCGGCAAAATGTCTTTCACAAGCTACGGATGTCACTACAGCCGCAGGAGCCACAGCCATGGGAGCGATGTTTACAGAGACAAGACAGGGCTGAAAAGAAGCTCCTCTTGTGCACAAGTTAACTCATGGGGAGGCTATTAGTTGGGCTTATCAAAGGGTGGGTCAGCAGACAGGAAAATCCCAAGCTTATCTGTTTCTCCTTTGGACAGCTATGCCTGTTTTGTCACTGTTACTAATCCTCTCCTGCTTTCCCAAAGAGCGTTGCCGGTGCTGCACAGACGAAGGGCTGCTAGTTGCCCCTTCCCTTGCCCCTCTTGGAGGTGGGGATGGTTGCTGTGGTCGAAGGCATGCAGCAGCAGAGCCAGATCCCCTCTTCCACTTATGCTGGTATGCAGCTTGGAGCCGAGTCAGCTCTTTGGATGAGATGCTCCTTCCTGTGGCTGGAAGTTGCATCAGAAGTTCACCGCAGAGGACAGCTGAGCCACCAGGCAGCAGCCAGCCAGCGCCTGGCAGGGTGCTTTCGCACTCCTTTCATGGGCTTTACCCAGGTAGTTCCCTGCCGCGCTGCGAGCTGATCCACAGAAAGGTCAGCCACGCACAACCCGAGTGCCGGAGCTAGTCCCTGGCCGTATAGAACTTCTGCACAATGTGCTTTTAAGTTGCTGCGATGAACCCCCTCTGCTCATGGCCAGCCTGCACGCCAAATGCTCTCTTCACAGCGAAAACGTCTAGAAACTACCCGGACTAACTCCTTCCCAAGGGCACCATCACTAAGTCAACAAAGTTGTGGTATAAATGCAAGTGTCCCATTGTTAGGGGTGGGAAAGCCAAAACTGACGGGGGTATGTCAGGAACACCCACAAAGATCCCTAGACACAGAGCAACCAAGTTGAAAGCTCCAAAGGCCAGCGCCTTGCAACAGCAGGAGCCAAGCACGGTCAAGCAATAGACGAACATTTGCTTTTCTGCTTCATATCCTTCCCAGTCCTTTCCTTAAGAAACGTAGAGGATTAATAATTTTGGATGCAGAGCCTGAGTTCACACAAACGTGTATGAAACTGGCAAACAATACCCCCATTAAGCGCAAGGAGAAGCTCAGGGACTGGAACAACTCACCTCCAAGAGCTTCACCCAAGTCCCACAGAAAGGCTACGGCAGAGCCAGAAATAGAGCCCAGACCTCCTGACTCCAAGCCCTGGGCCCTAACAAAAACACCGGCTTCCCTCCACCATCCCTCTCTTCATACACTACATTGACCAGACTGGGAAAGGCATTCAAAATAAATAAAACCCGCTTCTCGCGCCAAGTTTTAAAAAACATTTTCTTGTCACGGCTGGTTGTTTTTCTCCCTCTAGACGTTAGGCAGTCTCCACCGAGGGAGACAGCTCTCCTTTCTTCTCCAGGAAACACAGTTGTCTCCCACATGTTGCACTCAATGTAGCTCAAACAAATGTTTTAGGAAATTCCCCCTAATTCGGCGAAATTGTTAGCTTGGCAGTGGCGCACTGGAAACAGGACTGAAAGATTGCCTTGGATTTTCTTTTATTTTTCCTTTTTAAAGTGTACAGGAGAGCTCGGGCTTCAGACGGGCTGCTGAGGAAGACAGAAACTCATGTTACATATAAAGGATTTGGCAGGCCTGAACACAGAAATTTCCAGAAGTGTTTGCGTGGCAACAACTCTGTGCCAATCCACATTTTTTAGCTATTCTGGCCGGATGCCCGGCCGACAAGAAAGTCTTGTATCTCCACGCAGTTCACTGGCTTCCCTGAGGAGTTTCCATACTGCATGGCAACATGGGATAATCTCATTTGCGCGCCAGAAAAACTCCTGCTACTTACACTGTTACTAAATACCAGATGTGCTTAATAAAGAGTAAGTGGAGCCAAACCTAGGGTAATCACATAACCTATCATTAACATTTTCTAAAAACAAAAAAATGCCATTGGAACAGCAGATTACTGTTTTGCTTTGTTTGCTTTACGCCCTGTTACGGGAACCCCTGGGGTGCTGGGAAGGGAGCGCGGCAGGAGCAGACAGCTCTGGCACGGCCGATGACATTGTTTACAATCACACCCCTGCACATCTGAAACATGTGTGAGAAAGTAAAGGCTAAGCAGATTTCCCCTGCGCTGGAGCGGGAGGGGAGGGTTGCAGCAGGAAGTCTACGCCACCGGGAAAGTGCTGGAGTCGTGTTTCTTCATCCCGGGGAGGTGGCTGGGGAGGGGGGGAGCAGCGACGGCCGCGTGAGTTTGGTCCTTCACGACTTGCACATCCCCAAGTCCCCGGTGCACGGGAATGCGGGAGGGGGCCTTGTTCCTTGAAACTTAATGACGGCCCCAAATCCTCCAAGCCCATTTAAAACGCGTTTTTGTGTGAGTCAGGGGGCCAGTCACCGCACAAAATCTGTGCGCACATTTATTACCGATTTAAATGGATGTTGCACATGTGCGTATCTGATGCTGACCAGACCCTTGAGGGAAATAGCAAAGTCACGGTGATGGCGAGCGAGTTCTGCTGCGACAGGCTGTTAAGAGAAGGAGGGAGACACATGCACTGCGACATTTGCAGCCCCTGTGCAGCCCTCGCAGCGGGGGCCCGGTGTGGCTGAGCCCAGAGCCCCGAGAGCTGGGAGCCACCCGGGTGCAAGGGGGGCATCCCTCCCTGAAAGGAGGCGTGGGTGAAAAAGCTGGTTTCTCCTGCAGCTGTTTCTGTGGTTGACAGGAAGGAATGGATTTAAATGACTAGAAAAAGAGGTTTTGTCTTTATTTTAGCGTCCGCTGCTACCCAGATGGAAGAGAAGCCTGGCAAATGCGTGCTGACCGGGTTCTCCAAGGATGGCCATCCCTCGCACATCTGCTTGCTCCGGCCTGGGGGAAACCAAGGCAAGGGGATGGGAGCAGGGACAAGTCCAGGCCTTGCTTGTTGTGTACATGAAGGCGGGGAGCGGTGAGTCACCCTCATCACGCAGCAGCCCGGAGCGGTGCCATTGCTCTAGTCCCTCAAGCAAAACTCTGACCCACGTCAGTGGGAGTCACAGCTATGCAGAGCTGGGATATCTGATGCCAGGAGCCGTGCCAAGGGCACGGGGTGAGGAGGTCACAGCGGGTGTCAGCCTGCCACAGCCTGGGAGCAGGACGGTAGCCACCCCCCAGCGCTCACTTGGCTCCCAGTATGACTGAACCCCAGCATTTCCCAAAGGCTGGCTGCTGCCCACAAGAAGAGAAAGACCAGGGAAGCGCAGCGGTCTTGATGCTGCAAGCCCTGTGCTGGTGCCCTCCCCACTCAGCCCCATTTATTGCACCCACCGTGCCGGGTTGGGTCCAGACTCTGTTTCACCTCACAAATTCAGCAGTGCCGGTCTTAACGTCTGTGCAAAGTGACAGCGAGTAGCACTGCTGCCTGGGTTGCTCCCAGGCCAAGCAGACGGTGCAATCCTGTATTCCTGGCACGGGAGCCAGGTGCACAGCAGGAGCGATGGAGCAGCTGGTCCTGCTTGGGCCAGGCTTTTGCCCGATGTAAGTATTGCCAGGCTGGTCCCTAGCCGCAGGCTTAGGGCAGCAGACAACTCGGGGCACCAAAGCGGCTAGGTCCCCACCACCTATTCTGCCTGCACCGCAGTCCTGGAGAGCTGGGCTTGCTGCTGCCACTGCTTAGAGGTCGGGCTGAGGAGGATGTGGTTAGCCTGTTGGAGGGGGAAGCTCTAGGTCACTTGGGTCCTGCCCTGCATCTCCCCCTTCCAGCTCCATCCTTGCCCCTGTCCCACGGCTGGAGTGGCCCTGGCTGCTCAGCCTTCGGCTGGCAAGACAGTTTTGCCTGTGGTGCTGAGAAGCCCCAGGGAGGGTCTAAACATCCTCCAGTGTGCCAGTCTTGTTGCTGGCACCTTTCCTGTCTTTGCCACCATAATGTCCTGGGCACTCTGGGAAGGCTGAGGGAGCGGTGTGACCTGGCAGCCAGAGCAGGAGACAAGAAGCCTCTTGCACCCACAGCGCAGGCACAGAGTGACCAGATTTCCCAAACTAAAAACCTGGGACAGCAGCGAAGCAGCCAGCGGCTTGCTCCCTTGGTGTGCCCGCTCCCTGTCAGCCCAGAGGATTTGGTGTCGGTGGAGCTGCTGGTTCGGGGAAGCCTCGCCCCACCAGCAGTGGGTGGTGTGCAAGAGAGGCAGGATAAAATTAGGTAGCGGCTGGCCAATGCTGCATCACTGTTTCCACTTCAGGCTTTAAGGATCTTCTAAAAGAGTCAGGAAACAGCAGAGAGGAACAGCTAATCAGCTGCATAAAGGCGCTCCTTCCTTCCCCTCCCTGCTGCCCGGGACTCCCGGCCCCCTGCCCACCCCACCCTGCCAGACACCTCCGGTCGGCTGCCTCCCTCTTGGCCTCCTCCTGGGAGGCTGAGGGGATGCTCAGGCAAGGCCCTTTGGCTGCAAGGATCCAGGCGCCTAGACACAGCCCCTCAGATCTGCCCCTTCCTCGCTGCACTGCATAGGCCATTCACTTCAGTCTGTAGGTGAACCAACAAAAAGATGTTTTCCTACAGCCGCTTCCAGGAGTCCAGCAACTGTTCTTTGGAGTTTGGTTTGTTTGTTGTGTTGTGACGGGGAAACCATCAGGTGGTCCTGAAAATGAACACCTAACCCCATCCCCAGTTGGCAGCAGGAAGGACGGGCTCTTGCCAAGCAGTCACGAGGCATGCCACAAACAGCTTGCTTCGCCTCCCTGCCAGGGAACAAAGTCCGTCGCCATTAGGAGACTTCAGTCTGCAAAGCGAAGATGTTTCCCCTGGCTCCGGTTCCCATAGGTCAGACTCATGAAAGACCAAGCCCTGCTGCTCAAGGTTTTGGTGAAGGCCTTAATTCCTGGATTTAGAGCCTCTCTTTTCTGAAAGGCAAGTCTTTTTGACCTATATTGTTGACATATTGACTGTCACTGTGACCTCTTCTTTGCTATGCTTCATGTCCAGTCATGTCACTTTAGAGACAGGAGATCCCACGAGCCCAGTGGGGCTGGCCCATGGGACGAGCCCAGCCCATTTGGCAGAAAGGCAGATTCAATACAGAGCTTGCTGCTCTGGAGCTTTACGGTGGGTTGGGATGCACGTGGGGTTGCTCTGTTCTGCTGTGGCCGCGTGCAGGGGCCAGGCAGAACTGGATCTGCACTTGGCAAGGCATCGTACGGGTCTGAACCAGAGGGCAGTCCTTGACCTGAAGAGCTATCTCTAAGAGAGACAAGGCAATAAAAGGGATTGAACAAGGAAGCAGAGGGGACAAATACCACCGTAGTGCCATGATCAATGCAAAAAGAGTTGGGTTTTGAGGTCTTTATTAGGAGAGAGCTAAGGAAGAGGCATGAGAAAGGCAAGGGCAGGAAAGAGCAGGGAGGGCAGATGAGATGAGGCTGAGAGGAAGGGGAAGGGGAAAGGGAAAAGGAAGACCACACTGACAGGTCCCATTATACTTTCTTCTGTTCCCCAGCAGCCAGGAGATAGGGGAAGGGGCACAAAATGGGTCCTTACATGTGCAGTAAAGATGCAGGGGGTAACTCTGCTTCATCACTTCAGTTCTTACACTGGTGAGCCTAAGCTGACACTGTCTTTTCCCATGTCATGGGGCTGCCGTATGTGTTCAAACAACTTGTGCTAACTTCCATCAGTCAGAGCCAAAGTTGGACAAGTGGGCAACACAAATGTCAGGGAACAACTACAACCTAATGCACACAGGAAAGATCTGGTAGAGCTCTCCAACACATTGACAGGTTTTATCTTATCTGTTGCCAGGAGGGACAAAGAGCTCGAGGGACAGTGAAGGTCAATCAGGCACTTAGGAGAGCTCAGAATAAGGGAATAACTGATTACACTGAAGGACATCACAACTGCAGTTAAGGTTGAGCTCCAAAAGTATGGGGAAAGTGAGCTGTTTCTCTTCCCCAGCCCAGCGTAAGAAAGGGTCCCCACTGGCCACGCCAACAACCCTGTGGAAGTGTCACTCCCCTTCGTGAGTCTCCACCATGTCCTGAGTGAGGGAGGATGAGCAATAAGCCTGTAAGTATTTACAAGAAAAAGGCTTAGCACAAAGTGCTTCTGGGCACAGCTCTGTTGCCAGTAAAAAGCATGATGAAAAGCATACTTTCTTTGATGAAGCCTCATTCGAGAGGTTTATGGGTAAAGGTGAATCTAGTATATATCATATTTGTCTGATGGCAAACAGAGCCCCTTGTGAAATCCATCTGACTAGATGTTCTGCGAAAATCTTCATGAAACATCTGCAAGCTTTGAATCACTCCATTGTTGTCAGGGTTTCAGCTGGAAATTGTTCTGGATGCGAGGGAATGGCGGGTCACTAATGGCTTATTTCTTATTAAATGCTTTGGGTTTAGGGACTTTGAGGATATGTAGATATTTTTCTCATTTGCAGCTTCACATGAAGCAAAATACTAGATGAAGATAAATAACCAGAGCAACTTGCCTTTTGCTTGAGCAGTAAAGACCCAGGTTATTGCTGTGTTAAGAAAATATGTGAAAATATGTGAAAATATGTGAAAAGTGCTTTTGACCCTCTAGAAGAGAATACCTCTGTCACTGATCCAGATTAACAGGCCTTAAGATGCAACTGCTGTGGGCCCAAGAGGAAGGTATGTGCTGTGGTTATGCCCTGGAGAGAGACTCAGCATATCTGGCTTAACCTCCCGGCTCTGTCGTTGACATCCTATCATTTTACCTATCTCTCTTGTTTTACTACAGCAATTTGAGAAGACCAAAACTAATTGATTGCTTGTTTTCAGAGTTAGATACTCTGCTAGATGGCCCTTAAATCCTCTGGTCAAAAATGGCAAGTGTAAGATGCCCCTGCTGCGAGCTTCAGTCCAGAGAGAGCAGTTTCATGCTCCAGGGAGCGGCTGAGAAGATGCATCCGCTGGATGCCATCTCACAAGCACCTCTGCTTGCAAGCAAAGCTTTGCAGGTTATCTCCTAGGTTTCACTGAAGGGCAAAAAAAAGTAATCACAGCTTTCCTAATTCAGTCCCCCCTTGGTGGACTTTCCGCTGCTTAGGGCCACCCGCCAGTGTCCCCGCTAGCCCAGCCCGCTGTCAATTCAGCCTTCTCTCACTTAATTTCCTCAGCTGTTAAATGATGCTGAAGTCACGGTCAGGACTTTAGCCGCAGTGAAACAGGGGGCTGCTACACTGAAACGAGAACCTCCATGGAAACACCTCCCGAAATAATGAAAGGTGTGAAATAAAACTGGCTTAGGTGTTTGAGCGCTGCGTCTGCGTGTCACATAGCTGTGATGTTGGCCTACAGCCGGCGGTAGGAAATTCGCCAGTGCAAGCTAGGCTAGATCAGGTCCAGACCCCCTTGTGACAACTCCCACCACTCCAGGTGCCCGGTTAAAGCACTGCACCCCTGCCTGCACGCCAGGCACTGTCTTGTCTTTTCCTTTGCATGCACAAACTTTAAGACAACCAGGAGCAAGTTGGGAGAGCCCACAGCCCTTGCTGTCACCCCCTGGCCCCATGGCTCAGCCACACATGCCACCCTACACTCTTGGTGGCTGAGGGCTGATCGTGGTGGGGATTTTGGGGGTGATGCATTAAAACGCTGCTTCAGAGGCTCACCCGGGGGTTGCTGTGGCTGGCTCTGCTCCCCATGCCGCTGGCCATGCCTGCAGCTAGGACTGCGCTGGCTGCAGCTCCCCAGGAGGGCTGCTAGTGCCGGAGGGACAACGGACACAAGTCCTCTCCTGGCCATATCCCTTCAGCATCCTGCTGGGAGGGCTCAGGAGCCTCATCCTTCTGTCCCATCAGTGGGGATCCCCCTCCCTTCCCCACGTCTGTGCCACGGTCTCTCAGCTATAACACTGCTGCAAAAAATGGTGTCCAGACACCAGCAAGATGAGCTTTTGCAACTCACCAGAGTAGTAACAGGGAGGGGCAATTCTGCAAGATTTGGCCCAGGCATAAGTGGTCATCTTTAGTAGCCACATGGCTATGGCTGGAGGCCAAACAGAGGGCAGAGCACCTGCCACCGAGCAAGCTGGCAGTGGCACGGCAAGAGACCACCCCAGCCCTCAATGTTTAACATGCAAAGGGTCATGGCCTTGGGGCAAAGGAAGAAGTGATTTTCTGGTATTACTGAGTTATCGGGACGGCTATCAGGATCTCCCAGTATCACACAGAAAATGCATTACATGATCAGGAACGAACCCAGGTTTCCTAATTCCCAGTCCCATGGCATCCATTGTACTGGTTCCTGCCCAGTACGGGCCAACAGGATCCCTTTGGCATTTTGAAATGGCAGCTGCCTATATTACTCCAAGGAGCAGCATCTTTCTTTATTTTACAAACTGACTCCAAGTTTCCTTGAGTACCCCGCTGACACAGGGTGAATTTCTGAGAGTAATCTTTCCTCCTTTTTCCCAGAACAGCAAACATCTGGGACTACTGAGATATCATCTTGTGGCATCGACTGGCTTTTTTCTTTAACGAGTTTCTGTGTAACAACTTCATGATGTTTTTCCTGGGAGGACAACTGTCTCATCTAAAACCTTGTCTCACGTATTCCTTTATAGAAGAATGTTTTATGCTAAAGCTCTTGAAAGAATTTCCTTTCGTGCTCCGTCCCCACCTTTCTCTGTTTAATTCCTCCCAAATGTCTCTCTGATGCTTAACCTGCAGGTCGTCCTATTCACCAAAACCAAAGCAAAATGCTGGTTTGAATAAGCTCAGGATACATGGATGTCATTTCTGAACATTAGCAGGCCACATGATACTACCAACTTTATTTGATCCCATTTGCTGGAGCAGCCTGAATTTCTCAGGGGCAGGTTTTTTTTAATCCTAGTTCATTATTGTTCAAACCCATCAAGCAAATGGCTGTGGAGCGGAAGCTTGAATGGGCTTGTTTAATAAACAGGCAAAGTCATTCATCTGCAGCATCGCAGCTCTGCAGCAAGGCTACGTCTTCCCCCTCCCACTTCTTACTGGGTCTGCGTTGGCAGCAGTTATGTTAAACCCTGGTAGGGAAATGCTAGGGATGGTCAGTCTTTGGCTTCACGCTAACTGCTTTTGCCCGCTGCAAGAAATCTTGCTGAAGCAAATAGTCTGATTGTTTCCGTGGTCAGTCGCCTATTTTACATTTATTTCTCACATCTCACTTGGCACTGCTGAGGACACTGGCCCCACGGCAGGCCTGTGCTCTTTATCTGAGCAAGTGACAGCCAAAGCAGCAACCCACTCAGGCCCCAAACTGTAGCCTTGGGATCTGTTGATGATACATTTGCAGCTCCCTACAGGTCTTATCATCGCTGCCATGGAGAGCCGAGATAGGCTGTGAAACCGTGGCACCTGCTGGGTTTGGAAAACTAGCCCTAAGGTGCCAGCATGGGCATGCCCCTGTGAGCTAGGAGCTCCACTGAGCTTCTTTACCCCTCTGACTTGCCCCACGTTTGAATTAAGGATCAGACCCTCAGCTGGCATGAACTGGTGCATGGAAATTTGGTGGAGCCCTGCCAGGTAGCAGCAGCTGAAGATCTGGCACCCGAATCTATTTTTTCTACATAAAACTTGCTATTTTTGCACGACCTTTGGTTTCGCAGCAATGCCAGAGAAGCGCCCCGGCTGCGTTTCCCCTAGGAAAGCGTGAATGTAAGATTTTGTTGCTGGACGCTTGCACCAAAGACATGTTCAAGACCGATAACTGCTCGTATCTGTCACAGTGCCATTTCTGCGCCGAGCAAAGCGCGTGGGAGCCCTCTCTGTCCCCCCTGCTCCCTGCCGGCTAAAACCCAACTGAAACTCATTACATACCAGGAATACCAGCGTCCCGCAAAGCCTGTGCTGCACGGAGGAGGCTCTCCCTCGCTCCCTTTTTTCCCTTCCGCCCGCTTGGCTAGGTCTTTGGCAGAGCCCCAGGACTTCAGAGGGGGGAGCGGAGGGGGGCTTGGGAGGGCAGCGACTTCCCGAGCATACCCACGGCCTCATTTTGATCTGCGGTGCTGCCTGCTCATTTCCATTTCACAGATGCTGCTGAGCTCTGCCACCGAGAGACAAATCCCAGAAGGGGAAGGGAGCGTGGTGGGGAGGGAAGAGATGAAAGCAGAAAAGAGCCGCATTTATTAAGCTGTTTTTCTTTCAGTGAAAAGAAGCATTTATCAGTGATTTCATATATCATGTGAGATGTGGCTCCCTGCCAATTTCTAAGGATGCAAACAAGCCACTGACATCACACACTGAATATAGAGCAGCTCCTGCTTTGGGTGAATAAATAATGCAGATGCAAAAGCCCAGGTCTACAGTTACACATTCATTACCATCCGTCTGTCAGGTTCTCATCATCGAGAGAACAACGTCCGACTCCAGCAAGGAGTGACAGGTGAAGAATGCAAAACAACTGCAGACAATAGGTGATTAAGCAGAATTTCCTTGTTCTCTGCTTTTTTCTTACAGCTACGTTTCATTTCGGCAGGAATCCACGGTGCAGCTTTTCCAGCGCAGCTCTGCCGCCTCCCTCCCTTTCCCCTCGAGCCAAGCTGGAGCGACAAGCCTGGGTGGGGAGAGCCTGAACAATGAACATGGCCAAAATGTGGAAACTTCCCTAGGCGCTTAGCGGGGGGAAAAAAAACAGAAGAAAGAAAAAGGCAAAGAAAAAGAAGGCTCTGATCAGACTGTGCAAGCAGTAAAGCAGCAGCATCCTCCCATGAAACACAAGTTTTCCATGCCCTGTCAGAGAAAGGTTTTAATCAGGGTCTCCCAATGCTAATCGCTCGTGATTCCTCTAGTGGTTTTATTTAAGGCACCCATTTTAACAGCTGCACAAGCGAATCTGTAGCTGGCTCCACAGCGTATTATTTTAGCTCTCAGAAAGCACCCCAAGAAGGATGTCTTGATAATAAAACCCAATCGATACTTCCCCCCTTCTCCTCCTCCAGATCAAAGGCACTGCGCGGGAGGAAGCATCCCACCCCATCCTTACTGGGGGAGAAGAGAGGCAGGAGAGCAGGAAGCAAGAAGACAATGCGCCATCAAAGCTGCCGCAAGGTGTTGGATCAATGACAACATCTGCATGAGGGTCTGGGCTACAATAGGAGCTGTTACCATGGGAACGGGCAAAAAAGCATCAGGCGGGAAGGCGCAGGTGATGATGAAAGGTGGGAAAGCAGGAGAGAATATTTTTAGATCGCTTAGGAGGAATGCTACACAATGACATCATCCTATCTCGCTATTTGCACCCGTGCTGTGTAACGCATTGTGCGGTACGCTGTCTGCCCCAGGCTGTTAAATGGGAAAATGTTATTATGGATGTGAATTATAAATACTGCGGTGAAACTTGAGCTTGGGAGTTATTAGGCATCACTATTCTGTAATAAAGGAGAGCATTTAATATACTATGCTGTACAGATTCACTGTACGGTGCAAGAAACACTGTGTCTAGGATTTTAATATTCCCAGAAAGTAATTATGAGTCATCCTTTTATTGTTACTAAGAAGCAGAGTGCAAATAATTTTACACGTTTGATATCCCACACATCAACAAGCCTTTTGCACTGGAGAAACATGGCCTAATTTTCCAGAGCGCTGCATGCCAACGTGCTCCGAGTGAATGTGGTAGTAGTCGTAGGTGCTCAGCGCTGCCAAAAATCCAACCAGCCATGACACATGTGAAAGAAGCCTCATTAATCTCGAAAATACAAAGTGTATGTTTCACTGCCTGTTTTCAGCTCCACAGGTAGGGCCAGACCTCTAGTTAAGGACCCAATAGGTACCCCGGTCTCTGCTGAATATAGCCTTGATTGGGAGGGGGCGGAATTCTGACCCTCAGACCCCACTCCTGGCTGACAAACAGAGGGGAAAGCCTCCAGCCTGGAGAGATGAAACAAGCCGGGGCTCGTCTGCCTTGCACCAGGACATGGGTGCCGGGAGCCCGCCGCACTGGAGAGGCTGGAATTGCTATTCCCATCATGTCGCCAGCGGTAAAGTCGGAAGGGTAAACCCAGAGGAATGTGCTTCTTGCGGCTGCAAAACTCTGAGCCTGCTCCCTGCCCTGGAATAACCATCGGTAAATGCCGTGCTCAGCCAGAGCGTGTCCAGGGCCACCGGAGCCTGTCACTGGAGATGGGCAGGTACTGAAATTCCCGACCCATGCCGATACCCACCGACGCTGCCAAAATACCGCCGGGTGAGTGACAGGGCTTGCCCTAACTTTTGCCCCGAGCGAAGCAAAGCATGTGGGTCCTCAGCCATTTGTTTTCGCACTTAGGACTAACCCCTGTGTCAGCGGGCGAGAACAGGAGGCGGGTAACCAGAGTGGTGCCGGGAGCCGGTGCCAGGGGAGCGGGCACAGGGCAGGCAGCGGAGCAGAGCCCGGCTGCGAGGAGTGAGCTAGGCTGATGTCATTTTGCAGCGCTCCGCCTAGGTGAGCTAAATATACCCTCCCTTGCCCACCCCCCTTTCCTGCTCCCCGATGCTGTGCCGCCCATCCCAAGGGCACAAGCGGGCACGGGTGGGCCGGGGGCAGCGGCGCGAGGCTGGGGGCGTGCGGCCGCAGCCCCGGCCTCCGCTGCCCTGCCGTAAAAGGCACTGGTGCGCAGCCCAGCCAACTGGGGAAACAGAGCAAGAAATAGCACAGAGATGATGGCGGATGAGCAGAAATACAAGTGAGCCAGGGAGTTACCACCTGCCTGTAGGCACAGGTTGCTTAAAGCAAGGACAACAGGTAGCAAAACCTGATTTTTAATTTTTTTTCACCATGCAATCACAATGTGCCACTCTTCTCTCTGTTTAAGCTCTCCTTCCTCACAGAAGATCTGACTCTAAATACATAATGAATAATGAAACATGCTGATGTATGTGCGCTACTTCTGATCCATCTTCAGGGGGAGAAGATGAACGTTACCCAGCACAGCATAGCTCAGACAGCCAAGGGTCCCATAGGGCACGTCTACGAAGCAGGACTAGAAAAGGTGAGTGAATTTAGCTGAGCCTGAAATAACAACACCTGAAGACATTTTCTTTCCTAGTCTAAATGCAGTCTTCTGTCTCCAACATCCCTGAGTCTGTTGTGCTTAAATCTCCTGACTTAACTAGACCATGCCTGAAACAGCAGCCTTTTTTATGACATCATTGGCTAACTTGACCTATTCTGCACATTGGCTTTATTCAGCTTATCCTCACCCCCCTTTCCTAGTTAAGCTAATGCCCAGCACAATGCTGAAAAACTTTTGCTTTCTTCCTGGCAGCTCTTTTTTGGCTCTTCTCATTTTATTTTATTTCTGAGGAAGGAGGTTAGGGTTCTGCATCTTACAATATTAGTGTTGGATATAGATGAAACAATAGTTCATACAACTTATCATTTAATTTGTATTATATGTTAGCTTTGGCAGTGCAGGCATTGTAGTCATGCCAGTAGAGAAACTTTGATCTGAATGAGTGTAAAACTCAGCCAGGCTTGAAGTAGGGTTGCAGAAAATAATTTCAAATATTAAAAATCCAGCCCATGCTTTTGGGGATACAGGTGCTGTTGATGCCCTAAATATCCCATTTTATAAGAGCCATGACCTCTCTGCAAAAATCAAGGACCATTTTAGGACAACATACAACTTGGGACGAGGAGTCACTCTGGACACGTGGGGAATTCACCAGACACATTTTGGGCTCTGCCCCAACCTGAATCACAGCAGTCGCGGACATGTATGGCTCAAGGGACCTCCAGAGATCATCCAGCCCCTCTTCCCCTCCCCTTCCCTCTCTTCCTGTCTGATATCCCCGACTGATATTTGTTTAACCTTTTTAAAATATCTTCGGTGACAGGGACAGCCCTCCGCCAGGGCTCACCTCTCCTGCTGGTTACAGCATGTTTTTTCCTTTAGCTCTAACCCAGCTCACTTTCACTGAGAAACAGCTCACCTTCTTCTCTGCCTACCTGAAGACGAGTTGGTCTAATGGCAATCCTTACATATTTGACACATTGCCATGTCTGCCCTCATCCTCCACTCTTCCGGCCTGGACAAACCAGTTCTTTCAACCTTTCCCTGTAAGCCACATCTTCCAGGCTACCACCATGCCCTGCTCTCCTCCATGCTCGCCTGCATCATCCCTGGAGCAGCAGGATGCCGTCCTCCGCCTGGCTCAGCCCTGGGGAGGGAGGAGCGGTGATTTCCCCAGTCCCACATCTGGCGTGACCACTGGCACCTCCTGCTCGGCCCCTTCCCCGTCCTGGACCACCGGCTGCTGCCTTGCTGCTCGCCTGGACCTCCCCTGCTCTGCTGCTGCCAGCCTGGCCCTTCCCCACGGCATTGTTATCCGCTTGAGTCCTCCCTCTAAGTGTGTGCTGTGCACTTCCCTGTATCGAATTTCGTTTTATTGATCTCAGACCATTTCTCCCATTTGTCAAGACCGCTTTGATTTCTAGCCCTCCAAAGTGCTTGCAAAGTGTGCTTCCCCACCTGGAGATACCCACAGATTTTAAAGCGTGCTTTCTATCCCATTACCCTCCTCATTAAGGATATAAATAAGTAGCAGCATGATCCAGCGCCGTCTGTTTGCTCGCTGCTCTCCCCTCCCTCCCTCTGACCTCTCCCATTACTGGGGCAGCGAGCCCCCTCACCTGTGAAATGCAGGAGGGACACGGGCTTGCCACCAGTGATGGCAGCCCCCTGAAGACAGGGGGTAAAGCACAACGTCCCACGCTCAGCAGCTTGCTGCTGCTGGCGTCACGCATTAGAGCCTTGCATCTGACGTAGGCACAGCTCCGTCCAAAGTTAAAAAGCTGCTCCTGTGCATGTGTGCGTGCGTGGGGGTGTTGAACCTCAAGCCTGTAGCCAGAAGACAAGCTGGGCTTGGTTTGGCTCAGCAGGACCGCTGAAGCTCGGGCTACCAGAAACGTTTACTGAGAGAGTTTGTGCAGCTTCAGCTCAGGCTTGCCAGGGACCCAGCTGAACAATTAAAGGAAATATCAGTTCAGTCGCAGGTTGCAGCACACTCGTAGCCCTGCCTTCAATGAATAAAATTAGTCATTCTCACCGATTCTCTAATCAACCCAGTCCTCAGAGGTGTAAATTACGCTGGCAGATGTATAATCAGGGAAGTTTTCCAAATTAACCTAAAAAAACCCCAAGAACCCACCGAGTCTCTCAGCGCTGGCTGAGCTGAGCAAGGGCTGTCTAAAACAAGTGCAACACAAAACTGGGCGGTAGCAACTGTGCCTTGTGAAAGACAATGGAAAAACAACCATACTGGAAGGGAGGGCTTCGATTCAAGGTGCTGATGGCCCCCCCGGACCAGCCTTTCCCCAACAACCCTGCCCAGATGCTCAGGACGTGCCTCCAAGCAACTTGCTTGCATGGAAATCCCATCAGGATCCTACACCTCGGCAGGTGCAGGAGCACCTCAGGAAAGGTGCCAATCCCTTTGGCTGGCAGACCTGCAGGAAGAAAATAAACCTCAGCACATGGCTAGGAATAAAACACGGAGGGTGGGGGTACGGCCGTCAACTGGTGCCACCCCCTGCTAAATGCACCCCCGCTGGCAGCCTTGGTCTGGCTGTTGGATGGAGGGGACATCAGCTTGACAGCTTCGGCGTGGTTTTATCTTCTCACTGCTTCTGTGGTGGGAAACACCAGTGCTCCTTGGAGAAGTGAATGTGGCTGCTGTGTGATAGCACCCAGCACACGGCCCGTGTGAAATGGTTATTCACCCACTGACCTGGGTCTGCAAAGGATGTTGGGCCACTTTATTTATTCTCCCTAGAGATGTGGATTGAAATGTGCGTCCTGCGTAATGAAAAAGAGGAGATGTCAGAATTGAAGTGTAATATTTTAAATGCAGCATTGGAGCCTTTAGAGGAAAACGATGAAGCAAACCAGCAGAACTTGAGTTACAAGTGTAGTGCCTGCGCGACCTGGGGGCACAAAAAGAGTTCAGATGGGGCCCAGCCTGCTGCTTTATGTACCCACTGTTTTATTATGTAAAATAAAAATAAAATGGATTCCAGCAAATAATGGTAAATATTTGATGATGTAATTATGCCTTATTAATGCAATGTTCTTTCTTTTGCAAATTAAATTTGCAGAGGAATTCATCACCCATTTCATTTTTATTATTTAGGCCATGAGTATGTCACAGTTGTTTGTTATGTACTTTCATAACCATTTGATTAATATTAAATGTTTAAAATAAAAACTCCATTTATATTTTAGTTATAATGGTCCTACGAAAATATTATGAATACGAGTCGGTATTTATGGCCCACATTAGTTCTTAGTACTACTTTTGATATTTTTATTGCTGTATAGGACACACACAGTTCATTACATATGAAAAATAGTTTAATTTTCAGGAGCTTTGTAATGATCCATAAACTGGAGAGTTTTCCTTGCCATGCCGCACGAGCCCTCTCCGTCCTCCCGCTCCCACCTCTTTTATCCTGAAAAAGGCAGACCTGAGGGAGGGACAAACCTACCCTATCTGCGTGCCTAGACGAGCGGATCTCTTAAAAGGCATGAACGCAGGAGTCACAAGCTTTGAAAATCCCGACAACGCAGCTCCTGTCCACCCAGACGTACAGATCTGGACCATGGCTGGGCAGGAATTGGGGAGAGTGTTACCTACCAGGAATTATCTCACGGGTCTGTAAGGCGTCTTTCGTGCCTGTTGGATGTGGTAATAAACTGAACCCTGTATGTTTGACAAGGACCCTGTGCAGAAAAGCTCCTTGTGGCCACTACAGCGGGTGGCCACAAGGACCTATTGCTGTGGGTTTCAGGTTCCGAAGATGCCCAGGAGGAGCAGGCTCCCCTGTGGCACCGGGAGCAGCATTAGGTTTTCTGCTCCAGTATCTCAGGCAATTTCAAGTGCTTCAGGTTTTTTCTGTAGCACTGCAGAGAAATGCTGTGGCTTCTATTAAAAAAACAAAAAAGGACCAAAAAAACCCCTCCCGAGCACTCCCCTGCTCTCTGCCAACCCACTGTGAATCAAGCAATCCCATGCGACGTTTTCAGATGGATCAAAACCGCCACAGTCCTTACTCTGTGTGTGTAGGATGATAGTCCTAAACCAGATACCTACGAAGGCCTTACTTTCCTTTTGCTAACCGGCTTGGTGCTCTGTCAGCTTTGACAACGTCCTTACAGACTCTAAATGTCACTGTATCTCCTACCGGCCGCAGGCTGCGCACACAGAGCATCTTCTTCCCAGCTCCCGTTATGCTGGATTTCACTGGCATGCTAGCGTGTCGCCTGCAGGAAGAAAATCGGATCCCAGGACTTGCTAAACATCCTAATGACAGCAGGAGACACGGGGCTGCAGATGACAGCACCTGTCCCCACCACCACTTCCACTGCTGGAAAATGACGGGTCCCGGCTCCCTCGGGACGACAGGGTGCAGCTAGGCTTTCCTTGCCCAGCTTCCTCTTAGTGGCTTGGAAGAAGCATGCTTACTTCCAGCTTCGCTGGGCTTTTATGAGACATGGTGGACTTCTGCCACACACCTCGTGCTCATTTGAAGTGGTGCAAAGTGAATACGAAACCTCCCCTGTCTGCCTTGACGGCTTCCTAATGGCCTTGCCTTGCTGCGCCTGACTAGCCAAGGCCAACGGCTGCGACGGCTGGTCCGTAAAGCAGCAGTAGGGTACTCACCTATGTGAAGCCAACCAATGGTGCCGGACTTTAGCAAGTTAAACAGTCTTTGCAAATATTATCCTCCAAAGCCTGCTCCTCCATTTCTGAAACGCTGACAGACAGCCGTCCTACCTCTGTGGCGGGTTAATATCCCCTGCGATTCAGAGTTTGCTAGGCAGAGCGAGCAGACACAGCTAGCAACAAAAGGCTTGTATTCTCCTCCACGGCTGCTGAAGTGACATTTTAAACAAACAGAGAAAATGTTCCTGAAGGTAGAGAGATTTAAGTACCAGAGGTAAAAGCAGCTGGCTCCCCCTGCACCACCAGCGCTTGCTCTCAAGAGCTCATCCTCATTCTTGTTTTGGTTCCCCAGGCTCCAGAAGCACATCAGGCATGGCTTTCCACTGAACTGAAACCTCTCATTTTGGGTGATGTTTAGCAAAATATTTTCTTCCTGAGGGTGGTTCAGGAACTTTTGGGCTGTGGGAGGACAGGCAGTGTGTGCGCAGGCCCGCACGTGCTGTTTTCACCCCTTCCCTCTCTCAAATACACGCACACGCTGCCTCTGCCCGTGAAGACCGCTGAAGAAGCATGGGCTGTGCGTGGCCGTGACCTTTTCACTGCAGCCCGCCGTGGGCTGCTAGGTCCGAAGAAGAGAATTCAGACCTCAGGTTGCAGAGGCAGGGGAGCCAGGACCCGGTTGGACTCGATTATCTTAAAGGTCTTTTCCAACCTATACGATTCTGTGATTCTGTGACCCCATTTCTAAGTGCTGTTGAAACACCTGCCGAGGGTGGGGGCCCTCCCCATTGTCAGAACAGGCTGTGCTTTGTTTCCTTCCAACGCCCCTGTCTCGGAAAGCAGGAGGGGAGCAGCTCCCGGCCCCTCCGTGGGGCTGGCGGCTGCGCCTGGGCTGGCAGGGCAGGGCAGGGCAGTGGCACCCGGAATGGGGTTTGTGCCCCCTGGCCTCCCGTGCTGCCCTCCGCTCACGGGGCTGCCGCCTCCCTTTAAGGGCAGAGCGCTCCATGTTTCTGAGCCACCTTCGTAAAATAGGCAGGGGAGAGGGTGTCAGAGTGGGAGGCCTGATTAATTTGGTTTGAAGGTAGCAGCCACCATGCAAAATAGATGGCTGTTTGGCCCCTGGGTCCCACCTTGCCCCTCTGCTAACTTGAAGGGGAGGCGGCCTTCCTCCGTTCAGAAACTGCGCTTCCCTTCGGCTGTTGGGCTTCGGGATCTTTGAAAAGAAATAGAGCTCTGGTATGGAAACCAGCAGCAAAAGCCTAGGACAACAACTGAATTTTACTGTTAAAAATACTCAGTCCCTTGAACAAACTGAAAAAAATAGAATAGCTTCTCACAGACTAGAGAAAAGATGCAGCCGCATTATCAGCTAGGGCTAGGCCGTGCACAGCAGCCACTGTACGATGGCAAGGGACAGGGGGGATGAAGCCCATCGAGTCCCTTTGCCTCGTGTCATTCCCAAAGTGCAGAGCCCGGCCGTTTCCAGAGCCGCTGCCATGCGGGGCTCTGCAGCAGTCAGGGCCACGGGGCTGCCTCCTGCGAGCTCTGTTTGTTTCTGGAAACTGAAATACTTCAGCTTCCAAATCATGACAGGAGAAGGTGCTTTACTTAGGGGTGAAATTAGAGCCAAAATCTATTCCTGGCAATGACTTGAAGGTCACGCACCAACAAAGAGTTCCTACCCCATCGGTATGTGCTGGTAGACAGATGCTGCTGTTGCTCTTTCTCTGACAGTGACAGATTTTAGGCTTAGCATGCCACCCTTTCATGGGTGTGTTTGTTTTCTCCTCCAGTCTGCATTGCTCTCCTAATCCTTGCCCCCAACTCAGGTTTCACCCACTTGTGCCCTCCCCAAAGGGACGCAATTAGGCACAGCTAGCGCAGATCTTTACAGTAACAGCAAACCCCTTCCTGCCTGCGGACTTGACCAGCAATGAGACGGCAATGCGACTTTGCGAGCGTGCCCTGTGTAGCCTCTGGTCTTGGTATCCCCTGAGGTGAGCGGAGCAGTTCACTCACAGCCCTTGCACCCATCACAGGAGGCTGAGGACAGCCTAGGGGACTCGAAAGTGGAGGCCGGTCAGCAACCCCCTGAGATGCGTGCGTGGAGATACGTCCCATCGCCGTCTTTCCCAGCTGGTGGGCTGCAGCACCGTGCAGTAACCTCTGAGGTGGCTGTGGGGAGCACAGCCCTGGTTTGCAGCGCTAAGGGTCTGGCCCCCTTCCTTAGGCACACAGCAGAGGTCCTTCACAGGGAAAATGTCTTGATCCTCACCCTCTTCGGAGGGTTCAGGCTCCCAGAACACAGAGGTAGTTTATTTCCAAATCTGGCCATTCCCTCTTGCTCTTCTCTGGAGTAAGACAGCCACCATACAGAACAGAGGGGAACGAAGCTCCCAAAAGGGCAGCCCTGCTACCCCACCACCACCGCTCTGGTGCCTCTCCATCTCAAGAGGATGATTTTTTTAAGGCAGCTCTCCACGGGTGTTTGGCATATAAGGAGACATCAGTAAGAAACACAGGAAGCTGAGGGTTATGAATGGTGGCCACGGGATGGGCAAGTCAATCAGAGATAAATTGGGAGCGAGGAAAGAGGAGCCTGATGCACTACTGATCCCCATGGACAGAGATGGATTAGAGCAAACAGTTGCCTGTATTTATAACCTTCCCAACACCCTGCTGCGCCCAAAGGAGAGGAGAGAGGAAGGATCACAAGACCCTCACTAGCTAGGGCTTGGGAAAGGAAGTCTCTGAAATGTGAACACTGGACATCCCCCCCCGGGGTCGAGATTTTCCATGGTGTCACTCCCGCTGTCACTTGCGGGGGGAGCGCTCTGGCGAGCCGATCCCCACTCCCCAGCCCGCAGGAGAGATTTTCAGGAGCCCAGAGAGCCAACCTGAAGGGAGGCAGGGAGAGGTCTGCTCCTCTGGTCCCTGCCCCGCACCGCCTGCCGCCTCCAAGGGCTGGCGGAGCTAATTGGTTTATTACGAGTACAGTCCTTTTCAGTGTGGGTCTGTGTTTATGTTTACTTTTAGGAGCTAGAGATGGTACAGATGGCTAATTTGTTTGTTCAGTATTGTTCCTTGTAGCTGCCTAGAGCTGTTTTTGTACTTCTGTATTTGTCATGGTTACTGCATACTCAAAATCTCAAGTGCCTCCTTTCCGGTATGGCGGAAAGCTTACTGAGTATCAATCAGCTGAAAAATCACGACTGTTTAGGAGGATTCTCTCTTTCACCCCCCTGCCTCTTTGTCCGGCACTAGCCCCCGTTGCCTTTCTTCAGGCGGGGAGCTCTCGGAGACAGAAAGCCAGCTCCAGCGCAGAGGTTTCCCAGAACACCCAGAAAACACGGACGACGGGCCTTCCCCTAGCTCTGAGAGCCCCCAAAATGGGTCACCTCCCCTCCAGGTTAGGGAGGAACACGGGCAGGGACAACTAGTGCTGCTGGCGAGAGAAACGGTGGTGGTGGGGAGGGAAGCAGCTGCGTTTGATCACACAGCATTGCAGCCCAGTTGCTGCTGGTGGGAAGAGCAAGCCCGCTGATTAGCATTCCCAAGAATACAATTAGGAGACAAGGCTATTTTCAGCGGTGTCCCCTCTCATGGCTTGTAAAGACACAAGCGCAAAGAAGCCTGGAGTGGGCGCTTCCTCCACCGCAGGCACTGGATGGCTTATATTAGCACAATGCTCCAAATCCCCTGTAAGTCCTCCCAGAAAGGGAGAGTAAATATAGTTTGTCAAACAGTTATCTTTAGCACACTGTCTCGTCTGCCAGCATGGATCTTTCTGCATGACCTCTTGCTAAGTCAGGGCAATTTCTTCTCGTTTGCTTACTCCTGCCTGCGATGCCGTGCCCGGAGGGGAGCCAGGGCTCCCTGGGGCCAGGGGGAGAGACCGCTTCCACCCCCCTCGCTGACCAGCCTCTGTACGGACACAGCTGGGTTATTGACCTTTCGGCCCAGTTTTTCCCATCTGTTTTAAAAGGCAAAAAATATGAGATGGAAGTTCACACAGAAGGATGGTGAAGGAAAGAAAAGGAGAGCCAGCTCTGCTGGGGAGCCCCTCCGAGCTCCAGCAGATGACGGGCACGCTGAGTCCACACCTCTGCACCAGGTTCTCGGTAATGATGGGAGGCTTTGCAGTGAGCTGAAGCCAGCCCTACATCACGCTGCTGCTCCGTCTTTCCCTCCCTCGGTCTCGCTTTGCCACCGCTTCTCTTGTGCCACCCCTTCCGCACGCCCGCACACGCACAGCTCTCCACCAGACCGGCTTGCCTCTGCCCTGCCGGCTGCGCAAGCAGCAGCGTAAGCACAACCGGGAGGGCGGGCAGGTCCCACCTTTGGGGATTTGCTCAGCCTGGGATGTTTGCGGCCAGCTCATGGGCCGTGCGTGGGGTGCTGGCAGGGCTGGGACACTGCAAGGCAGTGACTAAACCCTTTTGAGCCGAGAAGGGGAGGTGTGGGAGAAGGGGCCTCGCACACCAGCAGGGGCCTCACCTGCGAGATGAAGAGCATCCTTTCTTTTAACAGAAAAAAAAACAGTGGAGGACCAGAGTTGACTGCAGCTCTGGCTGCCCACCAGCTGCCCTGCGAGCTCGACATGGCAGCAGGCCAGACCCCCGGCCCACATCCCTGCGGCCTCGGCCCCCACGGGAGGGAGAGGCCTCCCTGGGGGAGGCTGCCCCGCCGCAGGGCAGCCCCTTGCAGGAAGCAGCTACCTGGACAACGCGATAGCACCCAGCAGCCGAGAAAGGCCCAACCCGTGTCAGGTCGTGGCTATAGCGGGAAGCCAGAGGCAGAGCTCGCTTTCCCCGGGGTAAGCTGGAGACGTACGAACGCCCGGGGAGGGCAGGCAGCTCCAGCACGCCGCGGCCGTGGGAGCGCTGGGTTTCGCAGCAGGCCTCCTGTGCCGGCAGTGGCATGCCTCCACACAAAAATCCACACGTCCGAACCACTAATTTTCAAACAAATAATTTCCTTTTTTTTAATCTCAGCGGAGCCTCATCCCTTCAGGAAACTGCCACAGGCAACTGGTGTAACACAAAGCTCAGAGACATAATGAAAAGGGGGAGATTAGAGAGTTAATGGCCCCAGCTGCTACTGTAAGCTTTCCTCTCCCTGGCTGCCCTCGGTTTGAGAGGCATCATGTTGCAGCTCCATCCCCTGTGCCACTCTCTAGCATGGCTGGGGAACTCTCCAGAACAAGAACAACACAGTTTCGGTGCCGTCTGCCAGATGGAGAAACCCAACCATGCTCTTTTGTCAGGAGGCCCCCTGCTTCCTCCTGCGCTACTGAGCAGAGCTCTTCCAAACTTGCAGAGGCCAGGTCCTCGTCTCTGCCGTGCTGCCGTAAATCTGCGGCGACTCCAGCACGGCCGGGGTTTACCCGAGGGGACGATGGACGGGGTCGGGCCTGGTGAGGTGCTGCTCATCAGGCAGGAGCTGAAGAGGGACCAGCTGTCCTGCGGGGAGGCTAGGCTCAGTTGTGCTCCAGGGATGGGGGGCGAAGCGGCCCTGGCCGAGCTGCAGAAGGGGTCGGCAGGAGAGGAGCTGTGTCCAGCATCCAGCAGCCTGCTGCAGAGGATGGCATCCAACAAACCTCCCTCTGTTCACAACAACTCTGTTCACAACGCGGGTAGCTCTATTAAGTACGTATCTGTAGGAAGCCTACCCGCTCTCAGGTGACTATAGGCAAAGGAAAGTCAGACAGCTGCGTGCCAGATATGCGACATACAAGTGCACATATTCTGTGGACAAACCGATGCAGAGGCACCGTAACCATTTCCTGCAACATGGGTTGCATGAGGGGCTCCAATCCATGCGCTCTTTTCTCTGTTGGCATCACCTCCATCTTCTTGTCCTCCATTAACTTCCAGCGAGCAGGTGGGGAAGGGAGCGCAGGCAGGAGCCTCCTCTCCGGGGTGCCGCTGCCCTCCCTGCAGCCAGGGCATTGCTCAGCCCGCCTCTCACTGATGAGCCTTTTCCAGGGCTGACGAGGTGCCTTCTAGTGCCCTCCTGATGGAAGTGGCACCATCCCGTTTGCAATTCTCCCCTGCCCGATGCCCACCGAAACGTTCTGCCATTAGCCATTAAACGCTCTGCCCTGCGCAGCCATTAGGCGCTTCCCCGCCTCTCCCTGGTGGGGAAATGAGATGAAGAGCAGCCGCAAGGCTCCTTCATTCAGCACAGCACAACTCCAGCCAGCCATGTCTTGGTGGCCAGCCTTATTCCTGAGGGATTTCCTCACAGTCATGCTACACTAAAGTTTCCTGAGGTGCAAAGGTACACGTGCGGCGCAGACATGCCAGCAGCCAGAGAATCACTTGAGGAGCATATCAAGTGATTCAAATGAAGCTCACTGCTTTAGCTCAGTCCTCAGGCTTATTCATTTCCTCAACTTTGAAGCAGTTCCTGACTTTATCTCACCTTCCACACGCCTGACCCAGTTACGCTCGCCCCGATTCCCGCCTCCGCTAGCTCCCTGGCGGGCTCGGGGGTGGCGGAGCACACCCCACTGTTGGAGTCCAGCCACCCCCCCACCATCCCGACACAGTTTGCATCCCAGGACTCACAAAGCTCTTTGCCATTAGGACACTGCTAAGGAGACAGCAACAGTAATAAATGGCTTCAAGAAACTCTCCCAGCCCTTCCTATTCATTCTAAACCAGCGAGATGCCAGTACCAATCAGTGAAGTATCAAAATACATGTGAGATTCTGCTTGGAAACATGATTGTTTCTCTTGTTATTCATGAATAAGGATTGTATTTCCCAGGTAAATTCACTTGAAACAAATCATTATGATCCCTTATGCATACATTTCCAAAGTTAGTTTAAATGTGAATTTTCCAACAACATTTCTTGTTTGTTTTTCAAAAGGCCAATCAAGCTTGCAGTGACAACAAAACCCCCCTTCCCTTCACTTCAAGGGAAGTAAATATTGTGGAGAGAAGGCAGACCAGTGGATCACTAACAGCTTCAAGTCCCTCGCCCCTACCGCTCTGCACTTCCTTCTGGTTATTCTGAAAAGCAGCCAGGAGATGCCCTGCATGGAGCCGGGAGCCCTGCAACGCTGACGACAGGAACCAGCATTTTATTTATTTCACTCATTGGCCACCCCCTGCCCCTTTCTTTCCCAGTTTTTCTAATGACATGCTTGTGAGAAAGTTCAGGCCTGAGCAACTTTGCTCTGCTTGGGCCCAGATTGCTCCTTCGCCGTATCTGCACGTACCAAGTACCCTGAAAGAACCAACATTTCTTCTGAATTATTTATAGTATATGGAAATGATAATAACACAGAAATCTGCTGTGATTTAATTAATTATGAATAAGTAATAAGGTAATGCTAGCAATACATTTAACTGAAAAACCTATTTATAATTACATTATTTCTTATAAATAATTAGAGCAAAACTGGGTGTTGTAACTCATCATTTACATTTAGGGCCTGATTCTTCCTGTGCTTCTGGTGTAACTTCACCCACAGGGATGCTCCCGTGGAGCCGGTGAAGTCAATGACAGAGCTGTTGGCAGGATGGGATCCAGTTTAGGATTAGAAGGAGAACGGATTGCAAAAGAAAAAGGTTTCATTTTCTGGTTTGTTTTTTAAACCAACTAAGGGCCAGCGATTCAGTCCCTAAAAGATGAGCTTTGCTTTTCACCTGGAGAGTAAATTCACCTTATTTTACCTTCCTTAAGCCCATTTTAAAAGCAAATGAAACCCAGAAGACACTAACTCTATTTCACATGTATCGCTTACCACTTGCCCTGCACCCAGTTAGCCTAAACCAGCCTTGCCTGACTCCACAGCGGCTCCTGGCAATGTGGACCCTCATTGATACCCTTGTGGGTACCATGGCAAAACCCAAAGTTTGGTTACTGAGACGTGATGGGAGGAGGGGTCCCTGAAGGAGTGTGCTCGTCTAAGCAAGAGGGATTAAATTCAGACTGCCATCACCAGCCCGTCCCTGGTGCCAGCCTGGGCCTTAGCTCAAAGGAGTGATGAGCAATTTAGACCAGCTTCCAGCTCCCACAGGCAACAGGCAGAAGCAGGGATGGATGGCACCTAATTTAGCCTTTTTTTTTAAGTCGATGGTCTCACTGCAGTCCTTTATCTCTGCTTTGAAATCAAGCTGGTTTTTAACTCTGATCAGGTGCAAACTGCTTCATGGAAGCAATACTGGATTTTGGCTGTAAGCAGTAAACAGAAAGGATGCTTCATTACTGTCACCTTCTTGAAAAGAGACAAAACTAAAGAGGAACAGATCTTGCAGTCCTGCTTTCACTGACCTAAGTCAGGGTTTTGCTTAGGAGAGGAACTCAAGGCAAGCTGGAAAACACATTTCACTCAGGGGCCCAGCCTGGCTCCACCAGTGACAACCTCAAATGCACCCAGTCCCCCTCTTTGCCTTTTGCCTTTCTCAGCTGAAAGAAGCCTGTGCTGGAGCCGCACCAGTACCTCTTCCTACGGATTAAACACTGCTTCGGCTTTCGGAGGGGCTTGTCCAAAGTTCTCATGCAGGAGCTGAAAACCTGTAATAAAATCAGGCTCTGTCGAGGAAGAGGAAGCCCTCTGCCAGCAAAAGTAGCTGCAAGCATAGCCTTTGATAGGCCAAACGTGGCCCGTGAGCCACCAGCTGAACTCCCTCGGTCACCGTCAGGATGAAACAGGCAGCGCCGCAGCACCTTTTTGGAGCTGCTCAGGAAGAGCTTAAACGAGCCCCGAGGTCGCAGCCAGTGCAAAGGGTGAAATGTGGCCGAAACCCAACCCTCTCGGACAGCCCCTTCCCCTGCAGGCACCTCTGAAGGTGCTCCCCCAGGGAAAGTGCTGCTGGCAGCCGGGGCGCCGGGGAAGGACGAGGGGGGCCGGCAGGGCAGGCAACCCCGTCCCTCTGCAGCCAGGGAGCAGCTAAAAAGGGAGCCCGGAAGCTTGCCTACGCAAACCAGACTCACTGGTGTCGCTCCAGTGCTTCGTGGACTGTTATCCATCAACAGCAGCACTGAAATTGGCACTCTTCGCAGAAAAGGAAGGGATCCGCCCCAAAACACTAAATGTCAGGAAACTTTTGTGACACAGGATGAAGAAACACATGCTGTTGCTGCAGTTCAAAATGTTCCTGCTTGGAAGATAACCGGGAGGCAGCATGGCTGGGCCGGGCTGCCAGTCTGCACCTTCCACCAGCGCCAGGACCACGCAAAACCTGCAGAGCCCTTGCTGCGAGTCCTCCCCGAGGGGTAGCCAGAGGCCAAATGACTAACCGCCCAGCACGCACTGCCCTTCCCAGAAAGTCTCGCTACCTGGAAAGCCTCACCGGTAAGAGGCGGATTTCAGGAAATAACCGAATTGTGGAGGAGAGGAGCAGAAGTCAGACCTCCACGTTTGCGTGTTAATTTTAACGCGGTCAAAGAAAGAGGTCTGGGCAAAGAGCCACGGTAACCCAAAGAAGCAGAACCAGTGAGGTGAAATAACCATCTGGATTATAAAAATATTAATAGGGGGTATAAAGTAGTCGGGCCAGTTATGGGCACAGGTTATTTGTCTCTCCAAAGGAAAGCAGAGGGCTTGCACAAATAGAAAGGCTCTCACAATATGAAAGTAATCATCAAAATAGCCACTAAAAAGCACAGCTAAAAATCGTTACTTCACGCTGTTTACCATCGTTTGTTTCCTCCGAGAAAGCCAGAAGGTGCAGCTTGGATGCCTAAGCAGAAATTTTGAACTAATTAGAGTCCCTGGAATGACAAGTTAAAGCCCCAGCAGGGCCCATCCAGCCCCCTTCTTCCCAGGTGGTGCAGGGAAGCCGATATCCAGCACCGCTACTGCATGAAGTGTTTTGTTGCCCAGAGTTAATAAAGATAGCATGGTACTTTCTGCAAGAAATAAGAACTCCTTCCTTTTGTAATTTCCAAAGGGAGGTTGCCCTAACCGTATTGTCATAGGGAAAATGGATTATTCAGTCACCACCACAAAATCACAGGGAAGTTAGTGGGGTTTTTTTTTTAATTATTTCAGTGCAAATAAGTCTGAAAGCGCGATGGAAAAAGTGGTGCTTATGCTGGTTTGGCTTCATTGCAACGCATGAAGCAGGCTCTGCAAAGGCGTGAGTCAGTGTGCAGGGGCTGGTTTATTTCCTGATTTTTGTGAAGTAAAAGAAAGGTGATGTTCACCATCACCGTCCCCTGCTCCCATTGAAGTCTTTCATACAGTACCCCCATTTTTGAGCTTTCTAACTATCAGCTGCGGGATGATGCATCTTATAAGAGAAAATTCTTTGTTCCTAGCGCTTAGCAGGAGCTGAATTACGTAAGACAAAAAAAAAAAAAAAAAGAGTTGTAAATAGTCTGGACAAAATTAAATGCCTCATTCCGTTATGCAGTTGTTGCCTAATATCTGTAAGTCCTCTTACTACTGGACAGTTGGAGAATGTGACACTGCCATAAAAAAAGGTTGAAAAAACCCCTGGATTTCTGGTGGAAAAAAACTGGATTTCTAGTGGAAAAAAAATTAAGGGAATCTTAAAAAAAAAAATCAGGCCTCCTTCAGCTCATAAAGATGCAAAAAGAAGAAAAAAACCCCAAAACCACATGAGGGAGAAGGAGCTTGCTTTCTTGTGCCCCTGGCCGAGTGGGTGGCAGGGTGAGGCCCCCGTCCTCAGCCGGGGTGCTCCCGCAGCCCCCCGCCTGCCCGCTTCCCAGCCGCCGGCCGGCTGCTCCGGCCCGGCAGTGCGGGAACAGGAGGAGTTGTTTCCTGCTGCAAGGAAGCGACCTGGTGAACCAATAACCCCTTTCATCTCTGTTTACTCGTCTTCTGTTTTTAAATGGTTGCCAAAAAAAAAAAAAAAAAAAAGCATGAGGCATCTCTGGGGAGGGGTGGGGTGGGGAATAAGTGTTTTGTAGTGGAAAAGGGTAAAAGAAAATGCATACTTGGCATTTTTGTAGGGAACAGTGAATGCCCTCCTTCCCAGAGGCAGCGGCTGAGGTCTCCCTGAAAATCGGAGGCTCCCCAGGGTTTCCCAGGGAAGCCACAGCTCCGCGCCGAGGAGGGCACCTCGCAGCAAGCCCCCGGGCAGGGTGCCCCGGGATGGGGTGGGGGCACCCCGGGGCTGGGGACCACCGGGGCAAGCAGTGGCAGGTTGGCGGGGCAGAGAAGGGGACCCCAAGGTGGGGGCACGGCCGGGCGCTGTGCAGGGCAGGGTGGGTTCTCACCCCTGCCCTGGCGCTGCGTGGAGGTGGGAGCTAATGAGCAGGGATGCTTCTTGCAGTGTTTGCTGAGTCAAAGGTGATGGGAGGAAGAAACACCTACTGCAGCGGGAAGCTTTCACAAACTTTTCCTGGCTTCTCCATCCATTTATTTGATAGGGGGCTTCCACTTGATGCAACATGTTGGGTTTTAGCATGTGCTTTGCTATACCAGTCTCTGCAAAACTGGCTTGAGTGGCAGAAAGAAAAGCAAAGTTAGGTGACTTTTGTAGAAAAACAATTGCAGAGTTATCACCCCATCTTCAGTGCACCTATGCCAACCAAGCAAGACAGCCATATGGACGCTAACGTGCACGTAGGAGATTTCTGTGGGAGATGTCAGTGTTTCTTCTTTCCCAGAAGGGAGGCTCCCGGAGGGTTCAGCCTTTCAGGGAGGTCAGCGATTCAAATTTCAACCCTGCACTTAGCGCTCAAAGCCCACGGCTCGCTCCAGAGGCTGCCAGGCCGTGGAAGAGTTACCTCCGGAGCGGCACCCCCGGGTGATGCCCTGGATAAGCAGGCACTCCATTCACCTGCGGCACGGCACTGCCTGACCTCGGCCGGTGCAAGGGAAGGGGGGTGACTCAGGAGTCCTGCTGGCCTATGTGGCATGCCAGGGAGGGCGGCTGGGCCGTCCCATGGCCCTGTGAATCCATACGTTGCCCAGGCCCACCTTTTGTTTCAACAGGGGAAAAAAGTTTTTTTGGGTTTTGTTTTTTTGTTCTTTTGTTTCTTTGGTTTTTACTTCCCTCCTTATCTCTGGGAGCACAGACTTTGAAGGTGTAGTTTATCCTGGGCTGGACTGTGGCATCTAAACAGACAAGAGTCCACTTTGGGAAAAGGGGTTTTTTTAAATTATTTTTCAAAAGCTGCAGCTGGAGCTACCTAAATGCAAACACTTGGGGAGGAAAAACATGAAATGCTGAGGGCTGAGCCTCATTACTGGACGCCTCCCACCTGTAGCCCTGTTGTGGTGAAGCACACGCTGAAGCGGTAGGAGTCAGGGCTACGAACGTCTCCATTTATGACAAGCTCAGCTACTCCTGGTGCCATTAATTTCTGCAGTCTAATGTTTTCTCTTCCCGCCTGAGGAGAGGCTGTGTTTGTGCAGGGACTGCAGCTACGCCATTACACCCTGCGGCCCCGGACACCAGACCGCGTGTCCCACACTGCTCTGGGGGTGAATTAGACATGGGGAGTGGGTGCAACCAGCAGGGCAGGTGCCACCCTGCAGGCAAGCTGTCACCCCGGGAGGGCGAGCGGGTGGCTGGGTGCCCCCGGAGCAGCATCCCATCCCGTCCCGTCCCACCGAGAGCGGCCACCCCATCAGCAGGACGGATGAGCAGGGCTTGGCCTGGGCGCAGAAGGAAAGGATCCAGGGGTTCTGTTGACATAACAAGCCACTAGAGAGCACTCTCAAATGTATTTATACCCTTTGCCTAAGTGCTAGTTCAGAAAAACACGCGGTTGCCATGGCCTGGTTTACAGCACAGCTAAAAAGAGAGCTCCCAAACATACCAGGTTTTCTGAGGCCACCGCAAAGGCGGTTAAAGCCTCCCTTGTGCGGCGCCTTTCCCACCCCCCGGGACCCGGGCGCAGGGCAGCACCCGCTGGCTCCACGCACCCCCTCTTGCCCCACACTGCTGCCTGGTTACAAGTAAGTGTCAGAAACGGTATTAAAAAAATAATAATAAAAAAATACTGCACTTGGGCAACTATGGCTTTTTCGAGTTTTCTTTTTTTATATACAAAAAAGCACAAGAAATATTTAAAGCTCCTAGTTTTCTTATATTTAGTGCCAGAAGTAAAAAAAAAAAAAAAAAAAAAAAGTAAAAATGGCAACAGATTAGTTCAGCAGCTATCAACAAAAGCACTGTGCAGGTGATCTGCCAGGAAAAAATATCTTTGAAAAAAATGTGATGGAAGCGGGTTTGGAAAAAAAAAAAAAAAAACAACAAACCACACATTCTTCATTAAAACACTTTTAATACTACACAAATTACAGTATCACCTTTTAAAAAGTTTAAAAAGGAATATTAACAGTAGCACTGTTGCAGCTAAAGCACTTCAAAATACTACAAAAAAAAGAAAAAAGAAAAAAGCTTGTAGCCCAGGAAGAAGTAAACTGGTATAAAGGGAGAATCCAGCGGAGCATTATTGTAACTCAGTAAAGCAACAAAACCAAAAAAAGCAACATTGAATGTGAGAAAAATGAGCTATGTATGAACACCCTCAGATTTTAACTTTTTTCCTTTTTGGTCGTTTTTTTTGGTTTCCTTTTGCAGTTCTGAAGTCTCACGGTGCAGATTAGACTTGGCCGGGGTATGGGGGCTGAACGTCAGCTGAGCGAGCACAGCCACGGCGAGCCATTTCTTTTCCAGCTACGTTGTCCCGGGCCACCACCTGGCATCACCGCCCGGGGAGTTTCCATCCAGGAGTCACAGAGCTGGGGAGCGGGGCGGCCAGCGGGGAGGAGGAGGAAGGCACGCTTCCTTACGGGCCTCTCCGCCCAGTCACGCCAATGTCCCTCGGCCCCAAAACAAGGGTATGCTTTGTCAGGAGGAGGTCTCACCCTCGGCAGGCTCAGAGCTGGGCCACCTGATAACACAAAAGGGGGGGCCTTTTTAGGGAGGCTTTGGGGTTTCGGTTTTGCTGCTTTTTTTTTTTATTTTAAGAGTAGGGATACCACCTTAATCAAAAACATGAGCTTCATCCCACGTGAGGTATTATGCCAAGCAACTTTGAAGAACTTGTTACCATCTATCAGCTCAAAATCCATTTTTTTTAATAAAGTGCCTAAATACACATTTACACAGATCATAGTGGTTCCAAAGAATCCTTTACAGTTTTTTTTTTTATATATAGGTATATATATAGGTATATATATATATAATGTGCGTTTTCTTCAAATTGGCTAAATGTGTTTACATAAGACACCAATCTTGACTATAGGTATAAGTTTTAAAGCGTAATATTGACTCAATGAATTTGTTTATCATGCAAGTCTTATCTAATATTACATTGACCTGTAATATGGAACACAATGTAGTGGGTGTGCTCATTAAACACTTCATAAAAAATTACTGTGCATGTGCAGTTCTGATCTTCAAATACTAATAATGACCATTTCTTTTTAAAAAAAAAAAAAAGAAAAAAAGAAGTCTTCCAAAGAAGACCTACTCTGCATTAAATTGCAGTCTGAACATTATCACAATAAGAACAGTTTACTAAAAAGCACCCAAAATTCTTCAAATTATAGTCGGCTGAACAGATTTTTCCTCCTCCGCCTCCTCCTCTTCCGATACTGAAAGTGTTTATTAGCCCGTCCCCAGGAAGGGACAACCTCACTACCCTTTTGCTCAGAAACAACCGCTTATAACCGAGTTATAAACACCTCAACAGAAGGGCTCGTACAGCTGCAGCGTTGCCAACGAACTATAAACAGCACAAAAACATCACTATAAGACTCGAACTATTTCTAGTAACCAATGATTTATTGATTTTTAGAATTCTGCTTGGTGATGCAGAAGCGTGATCAAAAGAAGTGGCTTTACAAAAGAGTTCTCCAAAGTAGCTTAAAAGGCAGGGCCAGGGCCATTATGTGCAGCCCTAATTGCTTTCATTTCAACCAGTTTATATTTTCATTTTCAAAGAATAGCAGTAGGTTTGTTTCAAGCACACGTAATAAGGAAATTACAGGTTTCCTCCACCCACATTTGGGCTGTCACTGATATGCCCGCGGGCAATCTGGCAGAGCCTCAGTCACCACTGTCACTGTACCACACCGTACCTGCCACTACTTGGAAATACCGGGTCAGCGATAGTCACAATAGCAACAGCACTAGAGGTGACTGATAAGCAAACTCAAAGTCCACCTGCACTATCTGAAAATTAAATTTATAAAAAAAAAAAGTAACGTCTCTCCCCCACCTCCCCAGCTTTGTCCAAAGACACAGAAGCCCCACAAGTGACGCTGAAGACCTTCACAGATGGCAGTGCTACGCTGGCGCCTTTGCCAATCGTGTAATTAAGTTCGTTATCAAAATTCCACGTTATGATATCTAATTGGTGAATAAATGCAGTTTTGTAATCTTACAACTGATCACGTGAACTGCAGTCAACTTTGCCTTAAAAAAAAAAACACAAACCAACCACCACCAAACCAAAAACAAACAAACCCAGAAATCCCTAACTCAACAGCGCCGCTGGGACACCTCTCCACATCCTACTCTGGAGGCAAATTCCCTTGAGAAACACGGAGGAATGTGGGACTGGATCTGACGGATCTGCCATCGCAACCCGAGCCGCGCGTTTCTGGGAGAAAGCCCTCCTGCTCCCTAAGCTCGCCTGGCCGGCGGGATGGCGAAGGGCATCCCCGCCTTGGCTAGCCACTCTTCTCCCCAACCGCCTCAGACCAAGCCTGCATGCGACCAGCTCTACAGGACAGGGGCCAGGAATAAGGAATCACAGACAGTAAGGCAATCTTTACAATGTCAGAAAGTGTATTTGGCATTTAAAAAAAAAAAAGAAAAGAAAAAGAAGGAAAAAAAAAAAAGAAACAAGTGCATACAAATACAGCTAGAAGCATTTCTGGTTTGCCAAGTGCTCTCTAAAAAAAGCAGCGCAAGTCACAGCCTACATTGAACAGTAACTGTCACCAGGGAAGCACAACAAATAGTTGCTATAACAAAAGGGAAAAAAGAAAAAAACAAAACAAAAAAACCCAAAACAAACAAAATAGGAGAAGAATTAGAAGAAATGCCTTTATAATAAGTACATACCTTTCGTCTTCAAAAAATATAGAAACACAATGTATTCAAAAAAATCAAAATTATACAGCCATGTTTATGAAGTCTACATTTCCCTTGTCTTGGAGATATATATATATTTATATATATATATTTATAGATATATACAGAATTCGCGCAGTTCGAGTTCAAGGTGACGTCGGGCGGCGAGAGCGGGCGAGTCACGAGTCCCTCTCCTTTTTCACTTTCACGTCTCCGGCCAGGATGGTGGCGATCTCCCCCTGCATGAAGGCCCAGGGGACGTTGGAGCCGACCAGGGGGCACTTCTCCCCGCTGGGACAATACACCTCCCCGCTGGCCCCCTGCTGCTTGATGCTCTGCCGGGAGCAGGGGAAGCAGAACTTGTGGGAGGGGACGGAGGGGCACTGCACGAAGTGGGTGTCCTCCAGGCGCTCGTGGCAGAGGGTACAACACAACGGGACGCTGGCGGCGAGGGACGAGTCCGGCAGGCTGGCGGGGTGGACGGGCTCCAGCCCGCCCGCCGCGTTGGCCCCCTGGCCCGGCACCTCCCTGCCGGGGCCCAGCCTTCTTTGGTTCATGGCGGAGGGCGAGGGGGGGCTGCTGCTGTTCCTCCGCGTGGTGGAGTGGACCTGGTTGGCGTCTTTGGAGGCGTGGTTGCCCCCGGCATTGTCCGCCACCAAAATGAGGGCGGCCATGGGGGACTGGCCGTTCTGGGCCGCCTCGGGCGGCGTGGTCCGGTTGGAGTGGGGCGAGGCGGTGGGCGGCGGGGGCGACATGAAGGGGGTGGCCGTCAGCGGCAGCTTCATCCCTTCCGACGAGGTGGGCAGCCAGGGCTGCGCCTCCCCGTTGATCTTCGGGGGTCCCGCCTCGCCCTCCGGCTCGGGGGAAGGCTTCCTCTTCCGGGCGGCCCGGGCCCCTGCAGAGGCAGAGGGGGGGAGGGGGAGGAGGAGGAGGGTGAGAAGGGTGAGAAGGCAGCGCAGTCGCAACGTACCGCCGAGCAGAGGGGTCACCGCCGTGCAACCGCAGAAGCGGGTGGCCACGGCCACCCCCGGCCACCCAGGCCGTCGGGCCGCCGCCTCGGGCGCCCGAAGCCGCCCGCGATCCTCCGCCCCGCATGCCGGGAGAGGGCCCCCCTCCCCTGCCCTCCCCTGCCGTCCCCTGCCCTGCCCGCCGCCCCCCGGCCCCCGCCGCCTCACCTGGCTTGGCCACGGCGCCGTTGGTCTCGTAGCCCAGCAGCCTGCCGCCCGCCATGCCCGGCTCCTTCTTGAACTTGCTGTCGAAGGGGGGCACGGCGTGGCCGCCGTGCTGGTGCAGGGCCAGCAACGTGTCCCGCACCGTCTTGGGCTTGGCCAGCCACTCCTGCTCGCCGCCTACCCGGCCCTTGCCCTCGGCGGCCAGCTCCGCCGCCGCCGGCAGGCTCTCGGCCGAGCCCCGCTTCTCCTTGGCGCCGCCGTCGTGCTCCCCCGCCGCGCCGCCGCCGCCGCCGCCCGAGGAGGAGGAGGAGGAGGAGGAGGAGGAGACGGAGCCGGGGCGCTTGTGCCCCAGCTCGCCGGGCTGCCCCGCCGCCTGCGCCGCCGCCGCCGGCTGCTGGGGGACGGGCACGGCCATCGGGGCGGGCGCGGCGGAGATGGCGGCCAGCGAGGCGGCGGCGGCGGCGGCGCGGCTGCCCAGGCCGCCGATGGCGGCGGGGAGCCCGGCGCCGTTCACCAGCGGCACCAGGGTGGGGGGCACGGCGTGCGTCCGCCGCGGGTTGGGGCTCTGCCGGTTGAGCTCGGGCGGCTCCTCGGGCTTGGGGAAGCCGTTGGGCACCAGGATGCCGTTGACCTGCCGGCCGCCGCCGTACTCGGTGCCCAGGCGGGGCGGCGGCCGCTCGGCCGCCAGCGAGTAGCGCTCCAGGGGCTGCGGCGGGGGCCGCGCCGCCGCCTCCGCCGCCGCGGGGTGGCCGAGCTGCTGCTGCTGCGCCAGGAGCTCCTTGGCGGAGAGCGGCGGCTGCTTGGCGTGGGGCGGCGGCGGGGCCCGGCCCTCGGGGAAGCAGCCGTGCGCCCGCTTCAGCTGCCGCGCCGTGTCGATGACGAACTCCACGCGGTCGGCGCCCTCGTAGTTGACGCAGCCCCGGCAGACGGGCTCGGTGAAGTCCCAGATCATGGCCCAGGGCATGCGGGGCAGGTCGCACAGGTAGCACGACTGCCTGCGGGAAGCAGCCGCCACCGCCGCCGACGACATGTCCCGGCCCCGGGGCAGCGGCGAGCGCCCCCCGCTCCGGCTCCGGCCGCCGCCTCCTCCGCCCCTCGTCACCGGAGTCCCGACGGGGAGGCTCGGGCGCCGCGGCCGCAGCGGGACCGTCCGCCGGGCCCCCTCCCCCTCGCCTTCCTCTTCCGTGCGCTGGAGCGGGGCGCGGCGGGCGCCCCGGCAGGCAGAGCCGCTGCGGGGGACGCCGCTCCCCTCGCCGTCTCCGCCGGCGGCGCTCACAGGGCGGCGGGGACGCGCATCTCCGCGGCGCGGCTGGCGCAGGGCTGCGGCCGCTGCCGCCCGCACGGCTCCCCCGCTCGCTGGCTACTACGGGGCGGCGCGGGGCGGCGGGGGCCGGCGCGGCGCGGTGGGGCGGGCGGGGCGGGGACTGCCGCGGGGGCCGGGGCCGGGGCTGGCGGCGGCGCCGTGCCGGGCTCCAGCCGCCACCGCCGCCTCTGCGCGCCGCCGCCTCGATTCTTCGACAGTGCCGGCCGCGCCTGCGCGATGGGCGCCTCCGCCCCGCCGCCGCCGCCGCCGCCGCCGCCGCCGCCGCGATCCGGGCCCCGGCCCCTGCCCGCGCCCCCGCCACCGGCACCGGCACCGGGGGTTCCTCCTGCCGCCGGGGGCCGCCGCGCCCCCGCCCCGTCTCGCCCCCGGGGAGGGCCGTGGGAGCGGAGAGGGACAGGGCGAGGGGCGGGGGCGCGCTGCAGCCCCCGCCTTCCTTTCTGTTATTATTTTTATTATTATTGTGGGGCTTGTTCCTGTTTCCTGCGCCGCCGAGGGGCTTTGCCGAAACCGGCCACCCGTGGACGCAGAGGGGCGCGGGCCGCCTCCCGCACTGCGGGGCTCCGTGTCCCCCGCCCCGCTCGGCCCCTGACCTTGGGCACGGCGCGGCGCCCCGGGCGCGCCCCGCGACTGCGGGCTCCCCCCGCGGGGCCGCTCAGCGCCAGCTCCGGGCCGGGGCCGGCGCCTTCCCGCGCCGCTGCCCGGCTTTGTTCTCCCCGCCGGGGCGGGAGGCACCATTATAAATAAATAAAACGATTACCCATCTTTCTTTTTTTTTTTTTTTTAACTGTTGTCATTGTGCACAGGAAATAGGACGTTCTAGATTTCCTGTCATTTTCAACCACAAACCAGCGGTTCTCTAATGCAGATGAGCAGAATTCACACAGCCGAAGCACGCGCCATCTCCTCCCCGAAAAAGAAAAACCTGCGGACATGTTTCCCCGTCCCCCTTCCACGCGGCGAATCGCCCATCCGCCGCCTGCATCCACACCAAAACACAGGGCGGGGGCAAGGGAGGGAGGAAAAGAGGGTGTTCGCTCTTCCCGTTTGCCACGGGAGGCGAAGCAACCCCTCACCGGGGCATCCCGGCACGTACGGCCGGCTGCACGCGTCTGCCTGGGCAGGGTAAACACGGCGGAGGCTGCTCCCCCCGACGCCCGTGCTCGGGCCGCCCTTCCCACGCCGTTATGTAGGTTACGCGGGAGGGAGGGAAGGAAGGAGGGAGGGCGGGAGGCGGGGGCCGGCCGGGGCCGGGGAAGCTCTGACGTCCGCCGCCGCCCGGAGGTGCCTCCCCGCGGCTGGCAGCCGCCCGACGGCGGGGCCGGGGCGCTGCGGGCCGGGGCGCTGCCGCCGGGCCGGCCCCGCGCGAAAAGCGCCGCCTCCCCGCGGCGGCTCCGCGGCCCGGCGCGGGGGGTTCGGCGAGGAGCGGGGGCACCAGCCGCCCGCCGCCCCCCGCGCTCCCTCCAGCGCCGCCCGCCGGGCCCGGGGCCGGGCGCCGCGGCCGCCGGTGCCCCCCGGGGCGGCGGGGCCCTTGCCTCGCCCTGCCCCGCCCGCCGCCTCGTCCTGGCGCTGGCCCCGAGCGCCGGCCCCCGTGCCAGGTTGGGTGACTTTGCAACTGCACGCCCGGCTGGGCGTCCCGGAGGCGCCGGGCTGCTAACCAGCAAGGCGAGAACCCGCCCCGGCCCCCGAGCCAGCCCCGCACGTCGGGGCGGCGGCCAGGGCTGCTGCCGCGGGAGCTCGGCGTCCGGGGCCTGTGGCCGAGCCCTTCGCGGCTCGTAGCCGCTCCGAAGCAGCCGGCCGGGGCCGGGGCCGGGGCCGGGGCCGGGGGGCAGGAGGAAGGGGAAGGGGAGAGCACCGGCCGCGGCGCGGCCCAGACGTGCTGCCGGAGAGCCAAGGGTTAACGCCGGCTCGCTTTTCCCCAGCAGCCCTCCTTTCGCATTGCATCAAAGTCCTTTAAAGCTGGTTCTCTTCCCCCTTCCCCTCCCCGGCTGGAAAGACGCTTTATCCATGCATGCTAAGTAAACAGATCTTTGTTTTCGTCTTCCACCCACTGCCCTCTTTCTCCAGCCCGAAGCTGGAGCCTCGCCAAGCCGGCTGTAACGATCGCTGCCTCCACACACACACTCACACACATACAGGGGAAAGAAGCCGGGTTTCTCGGGTGAGGCAATGCGCCTGCAATTGGCAGGGACAAGGCAGGAATTGTAATTGCACTTCATCATGTGATGGCTTATGAAAGAGGAAGTTTGGATGTTTTAGTCACGTACTTCTTTACCCTCTTGCTTTAGCCTCCAGGTTCTCCGAAGGAAAAAATTACATATATTTATATATACTGGTGGAAAGCCAAGAAACTGTGTGTTTGCACATTGCAGATCATGAGCAGAGCTGGAGTGCTAGCTGAGTGAGGCTGCAGGGGAAGAAGAAAGCAAAGCTTTCAGCTGTGGCAGGACAGAAAATGTAATCTGTATTTATTTTCCTTTATTTCTAATGAAAACTAGCTGCTTGGAAAAGTCGAGATGAGCGGTATTCTGGTTTTGCCGCATTTGCTGCCTTTGAATTCATTCTGGTGAAAAGGCGAAAAAATCCATGTTACCGAGCTCAGTGTCAAAAAGCTGATAAAAAAATAGTGGCAATGCTACATAGGAAATGTGGTTTATGTATCAAATCACAAAAAAAAGTCCTCAAAGCTGCTGACTTACAGCAGTAACTGCACAGGAATCGAACAGATAATGCATTTGTTTCTTGTTCCTTTTTTTTTCTTGGAAACAGAAAGCATCCTTTTGTGCCCGATCTCTGCGAGGCACCCCTTGCTGTGACACGCCAACGCTATAGATAGGAGCAGCGAGTGCTGGAGGACACCTGATGGGGCATGGTGGCCACGCAGGGCCAGGGCAGTGCGCGGCCGAGGAGCACCGTGGTGGCATGGATGGGGGCCCGGCATGGTGCGGGAGGCCTTCGCCTTGTCCCAGTTGTGCCCAGTGTCATGGATGAGGGAAGGAAGGGAGAGGAAAGGTCAGAGCGGGGCAGCTCTTTAAGGTGAACTCTGCCACCCCCACATCAACGCCATGGCGAGCCCGTTCCCACCCCATGTTTTTTGGCATTTTTCATTGGGCCACACTGAGGTCTTGCTGTGTTTCTCTGCTCTTCCCTCCCTGCAGGGTCCCGTATCCCTTCCCGCCTTTCCTCCGCGCTGGTGGCAGTGATCGGACACGGCCCCTTGCCCCAGAGCTGTGCCCCCAGCCCGCGCTTCACCCGTGTACCCATCCTCCAGTGGGCCTGCCTTTCCTTCTGTGTCCAAACCAGCGCTCCCCACTTGCTCCCCTGTGCCCTCGGCATTCCCCTTTCCCTCCCGATCGAGGGCTGCCCCACATCCTTCCCGTGCCGCAGATATGCACTGCTTCCTCCATGCGTTTTGTTTCCATCCTTCTGGTCCTGCAGGGTAGTAGCAAACTAGCCCGAGCCAAGATGGGAAGGGTGATTATGCTGGAGGGTGCTACCACCTCTCCTTTGATCCGCAATGAATTATGGAGGCTACTCTCCCAGAACTGAGAGGGGAGAGGCTGGGAATCGTCCTTGAAGTTTTGGATTTGGTCAGATGCAGGTGATTTGGGGCCAAGGAGCCCACCGAAGCAGTGCCATCGTGGCTGAAAGCAAGACCTGCCAGCTCAACCTGCAGAAACCTGACAGCAGATTATGGCCTCCGCCAGTGCAGAGCCAGGAGTTCGGCCATTAAATATTTGTTATAATGTTTGTAGAGCCTCTGCTGAGAGGAGAGTTCAGGTAGGAACGAGGCGCTTCCTGATTTTATGGCATTTCTGCTGTTTTTGTTCCTACTGGAGGTGGCAGGTTGCTCCAGAGGATTTTCCAGAAAGCTGAATGAACCCAGGTTTCAGTGGGCTTCTTGCCTAGGTGAGGATTATGTGATTTTTGCCAAACAGTTCAAAAGCCCCTAAAGCAACTGCTGGATCTTGCTGGTAGACAGCTGCTCATGTTTGCCTGCAAGAGTGAGCTACTGGTAGCCATTTTAGAAACACTGAAACTTTTAATTCTCATTTAAAATGATCCATCATTTTGAAAGTGAATCCCCACCACCACCCTTTTATGTATGGATTTTAAGATGTACAGTTCAAACAGCAGTTCAGGTGATGTCCTGCTTTCATATTGATGCTGGTCCCAAAGCCAGCCTCATGGCACACTGAAAAGAGAAAAATCTTCGAAAAAAGAATAATCCCCATCCAACGGTGTTTTATTTAGTGCCATAGGAAAAAAAAAAAGATACTGATGCAAACGAGAGTATCATCAGGTGCAGCCTGTTGACATAAATAGGCTTTGGACAGGCTCGTGGTAAGCCACTGATCCTGCAGGTGTTTACAACCACTTATAACTTTATTCACAGGAGCATCACTATGAATGTAAAGCCATGTGCACTTACGTGCTCGCAGGACGAGGGCACGCTTCCCTGAGAGCCGCTCATCAGCTGCGTGCTGACGGCTGTCCTGCCCTGCGGGCTGCAGCTGACTGCTGATGGCAGGAGCTGATGGCAGGAGCTGACGGAGGCACTGGCAGAAAAATACTCCACGGAGGCCGGAGGGAGGTCACCGCACTAGCTCCCTGCAGGGCAGGACGTGCCAGAGGATTGAGAGGGACTCGAGCAGCTACTCGGTGTCTGCCTTTTGCCGTACATGGGGGCCTTTTATTAACTCCTTGAAGACAGCTGTGCTGAACACCGCTGTTTGGTGTTAAGTTCTGAAGAGCTGTGAGGCACCACCTAAGCAGAGCCTGCCTAGAAAAGGAAGCGCCAGCAGGACACTGGTGTGCCGTTAGTTCACGGATATCTCCCGAAATACGGAGATGCTATGTATGCTGCTATTCTGCCATGATTTTTGCTCTAGACAGTTTGGGCACATATCTGTGCGCTACTTACCGGGGAGTCGCACGGCGAGCAAGAGCATCCAGCTACAGCTTCTGCTCCATTGGTGGGCTCTACCCGGGGCGGTTTGGAGCAAAAATTGCACACTTTCTTTAAAAAAGGAAACAATTCTGTTTTTAACTGAGCAGATGACTTTATGCCCTCTTTTCAAGTAGCAGTAGAAAAAAAGCAGTGAGGAAGAGATCATGGAAATACTTGAGAAATTCAGAGGTTACTACCCTCCGAAGAGAAATAAAAACTTCAGAGAGATACTTCCAGATGCCAGAAGAAAGGGCAGTTGATGTGGAAAAGCTTCCGCCCCTTATCCCCAGGCTGGGTAAATAGGCATGTCGGGTTATCCCATTTACACCCCGCCTTGGCGCTCTGCATTGCGAGCCACAGTCGACAATTGTCTGCTGCCACGGGCGAGGGGGGCAGGAATGCGGTGGCTGGGGGCTTCCCGGGGCGCAGGCAGCGCGGCTGGCTGGCCGGGTGACCCCTTCCCAAAATAAACAGGAAGCCCGGGAAGCCGTGACCCCTCTGCGACACCGCGCCGGCTCTGCTCCCTGCCTTCTGCGCAGGAATCGACAGGCTTCCAAGTACCCTCTGAAAATTGGACAGGGGCGAGGACTTCACAGGAAACGTTACAAAATAAGAGCAGAAACAGATCATCTGTTGAAAAAATTACGGAGGGCTTTAAAACTCCTTCTATTTAAGCTCCTGGATAGTTGTATTCCTTGTCTGCGCTTCATTCCCCTGGGACCACGTCGATGCAGCCTGCAAAGCACTGACTAGCTGCAAAGAAGGGGCAGAGCTTCCCTTTCTGCATGCGTTGAGGAGCTGGCGTGCCTGAACAAAGCAAGAATAGGAGCCCCGGGGAGGGTGCACCAAGGGGTTTCTTGGTTGGGCTGGGGAGTTCGGGCTGGGAAACGCTTTCTCCCTCTTTGGGGGAGTTGGCGGCGAGGTCCTCACACAAAATAAAAGTCAAAACTGAGGCCCAGACCTTCTCGAAGCCTGGGCCAGAGCTGTTAAAGCTGTTTCCAGCGTGGGAGTTCCTGCATGACCAAAATGTCCCCCCAAAGCAGCGAACTGGCGCTCGCTGACAGCTCCAGCTGGCAAGTCACCTCCTGGGCCCGCCAGAAGAGCTGGCTGTCCCTAAAGACCTCCCTGCCTTGGCAGCCACCGGCCCCACAGTTTGGAGCAGGACAGGACCACTGCTGGCGGGGGAGGCAGCCCAGCTGAAGGTGGTCTTTGCTGCTGCTGACCTCAAGGTTTCCTGCCAGCGCCAGCAGTTTTGCAATCCTACTTTTCTGCCCGCCCAGCGGTTGCCTCGTCCTCCCTGTGGGTGCCTGGAGGGGCTGGGGGCTCTGGGGGGCAGGTGCTGATGGGTTTGGCCTCCACGCAGATCAGGTAGTTCAAAGAGACTTGAAGGGGGAGAAGAAAGGGGAGATGGATTCCCTCTCTGCTTACCTAGCAATTGCTAGGGTCTTGTAGTTACCAAATGCTGGCACTCACCTAGCTGGGTAGCAAGACACACCGTGCCGGTGCCCTTCCTGCCCGTGCTCCCCTATCCCCCCAGCTCAGGGGGGCTGCTCTTTAGGGGAAACACTACGTGTGGAGCAAGATGCAGCTGCTACAGGAGAGTCTTTTGAACAGGCCACTCTTCCTTCAGGAGGAATTTCGGGCATTGGCATGCAAAGGCTGCGAGCCAGTGCGTTAGGCTGCAGCCTCGCTTTGTTCCAGGCATGTTGAGATACGGTTGGGGTGCCCACACTTCTGCCAGTCATTGCAGCTATATTATTTCAATTTTGCAACGTAACAAGAGTTAACAGAAGTGTGCCCCAATCCGAGAAAACACAAAATGTAAATGAAATTTGTTTCTGGCCCTCCTGGCACTGCCTCTCATTCCTCTCCCTTTCTCTCCTCCTGATGCCCAGGTAGTGCCCCTCCTCTGCGGGAGCCCCTCAGGGGCCACTCTGGGCAGTCAGGGCTGGGGGGGGAATGCTCTTCTCTGTGCTTCAGCCCCTAGCCTTACCTTTTTGCTCACTGCTGTCTAATACGCTAAGTAAAAACAAGTAAAAGAGGGTATTTTTAATCTTCTTGTACATTGTCATATGCGTAGTATACTACTGTGTAGCAGTGCTGAGGAGCAATACTTACAAGTTTAGGCATTAATGATGCATTTGTAAATTTAAACAGCAGAGCTGTATTGCATTACCTCCTGTCCACTTGTACTTTCAGGCAACAAAATCACGCACATCCCTTTTCCAGGCACCTACATCCCTCCTGCTCACACTGAGCTCCAGAAAGAGGTGCCTGCTAGGAAGTACACTTGAGTTCGTATTTGATAAAAAGAACACCAGCAACATTAATAACTGGTAGACCTGTGCTGGAACTGGCAATTAAACTCAGTCTCCTCTTCTGAATTTCAGTCATTAAAGGAACTTGCCAAAGGCTGGGACCTGCATTATCACTTAGTCTCCCAAATGGGACTGGATGAGGGACTGAGGACCAGTCATCTTCATAATGGGACCTGCCGAGGTCCTCGCGTCATGCCTGAGGAATGGCTGCGCCGGTGAGATGGCTGGGGCGGCTGCAGAGGCTGCTTGCACAGCCGCCACTTGCTGCTGATTCAGGGGTCTTGCACGTGTGCTTGGAAGGTGCCAGACAGGCATCCCTCAACAACCCTCTCCCTAGCACGTCTCACCACAGTTTCAACATGCAGTCCATCATGATCAGGAGCACCAAGCAGCTGCCTCTTTGCTCCATGGTCTGCTTGGAGAGTCCTTTAGAGGCTATGCCAACGGCAGCCGGCATGGAGGACACCGCTGTCGTTTTGTGTCAGACCCCATGGTACCCCATGGCAGCTTGCTGAGGCATGGGCAGACACGTGCACACCTCCTTTAACTCCCCGGGGGAGAGCAACGACAGGGAAAAACCACAGCAGCGTAGACTTCAGGAGGGACTAGTTACCTAGTGCTAACCAGGGCCCCTCCGGTCGTCTCCCTGGCTGTGGTGGAGACGTGGCCCAAGAGTCAGATGAAAGTCCTCTGCTTCGCTTCCCATATGCCCTGTGCAGCCTCAGAGGTGAATAACTTCTGGATATCGCAGATCTGGGATGGGTTTCAACGGCTGATACAGAGGCAAGAGGACGATCACCTTCATCATCCATTTTCCCTCTGCCAGTTACTATTATTGCTAACTGCCGTTCCACACACATTGTAATTAAGTGGAAAGAATACAGACCAAATGAAAAAGGGTATGAGCCTCTCAAAAACATCTCTGTGCTAGCTGCAGCCTGACTCAGCCTTCAATTAACATTCTTACTTAAAATAGTTTTGCTATGCAGCTTTTGTTAAATCTTACATAATAGCAGGCCAAATCACTACCCCAGAGCGCCACGCTGAAGAGAGGAGCTTGGCCCTGGTCTCCTGGGCACCATCTCATCCTGGTTTTGATCCAGATGGCCTTGGACGTGGGTGAGCTACCAGAGGAGAGCGTGCAGTACACCTGCAGCTCTGCCTTGGCGGGCACAGTGAACTGCTGCTGCCACCAGAAGAAGCGGTCCTGCTCTCCCCCACCCCGGCTGCTCGGTTCTGCCCGCGCTGCCCTCTGCGACATGCCAGCACGGCTGCTGGAGCAAACCCGGCAGCGCCAACAGCCGCAGCGCAGCTAAATCTGCCCCAGTGCCCCCATCCCGCTGCTCCGGGGGTGCTGCTGGGGCAAAAGGCAGCAGGTCGGGATGAGCTGCCGGGGAGGGACCTCGGCAGTGGCATTGGTTTGCAGCTGCTGCAGGAGCCCCTCGTGCTGCACCCGCACCCGTCCCATTGCCTGCCGCCAGCTGTGCCACCCCTTCCTGAGCTGCCAGAGGGCACGCCGGCGAGGAGAGAGGGACACGTGGGCTGGCAGGGCTTCCTAGGGACACGAGGAGCTCTGGAGATGGGTCTGATTTCCTAGCGGGGCCTGAGGAGCTTGAGAGCTGGGCTCCATCTCCTGCAGAGCAGGATGGCAACCCTGCCTCCATCACCAATAACGATAATGTGGGGAAACCTCTGCACAGGGCTCCTCCTCTTCACTGCAGAGGGATGTCCTTATGGCTCAGTAGTGCTATAAAAGCATTTTACTACCAGCATGATTTTTTCTTTGTTGTTCTTATTGGGCCTAGCTTCTAACTGGTACGAAATGTGCTCTGTGTGTGTGCGCGCGTGCACTTACGTGTGTGCCCACAGAATAGAAAATAGGGGTTTGTATTAAAATCTGGAAAATTGGCACATGGGATGCAGGTATGAGGTGAGGAAGATACTCCCATATCTGCTTCAGTTTGGGGGGCTACATTTCATTTGAAGCCATTGCTGTCAAATTTATGGATCCACAAACGCTCACTGGGATTGTGGGAACCTCAGCCTGATTTTGCATGATGCTCCTGAACCAGGATGGTGTTTCAAACAGAGAGAGGGCTGGGAAAAGAAGGAGCCGGGCACATCTAAACCTAATATCGCTCCCCACCCCTGACCTCAGGAAACCGATGAACACAGTGGGCACCATTCCCGCCGGGGGCAGCTCCGCTAAGTCACTGAATTTGCACCTGGGTGGCATTTGGCCCAAGGTGATCATGCGCAGCACGGGTTAACGTGAGGTCAGGAGGCTGTGCAGCTGACAGGTCACCACCGCCTCGTCCAGAGGACCATCGTGTCTGCTCGGCTCGGCTCAGGGTCCGCGCCGGCGCTGAAGGAGGGTCGCTCCCGCCGGTGCCCCCCTCCGCCGAGGAGCTGGGAAAACTCCTAGGGATGACAGAAAAGTCACGTAATGGGCTCAGCTCCTCTTCCGCTGGGAGAGCCTGCGGTGGCACACAACCTGGAAAGAAGTAGGTTAATGCAAGCGAGGTTCTTTCTTCTGAATTTTGTTCTAAACCGAGAGTTATGTGTTTTGGCAGACTTTTTGATGAATAGGTCAGCAGGGTGTGGAAATGTATTCTAAAGCTTTCTGCATCCTTGCACATGCTTCTAGTTGCCGGGGGTTTTGCCTACTGCTTCACTTGGAAAGGTTTAAAAGAAAATGCAAATTGTAGGCAAAGGGCAGAGATAGGTTCTTGTAGATACTTTTGGCACAGATTTTAGCCATTCCTTTGTCATTTGTGAAACAACAGAAAGAACCCCCACTCAGCTGTGTACGATATGGAAATACCAGTTTCTCTGTTTACAAATGGTAAAAAAACCATCGCAACCTGCTATATGCACCTCCAGATAGCATATATAAATATCCATAAAACTGTCTTTGCCTCAGAATGGGTACAGGGCAAGTATGGGAAGAATCTGGACTTTTTCACATCTTCTTCCAAAGCTAGCGTTGGTAACAAAAAGATACTGTTTTATGTACTTCAAAAAGAGGTGAATGTTTCTGCATGCTAGGCTTTCAGAATCAAACTTCTACACCTGAAATATGAGAAAAATCATATGACCAAAAGACTAAGAAACTCGTTTCAGATGTAACCAGATACACCGTCCGACAGACTGGAATACTTAAAATCCTCTTTAACCAACGGCATGTCAAGACATGCCTGCTTCGGACACTGTTAAGACATCCAGCCCCCATATTTTACATACCCTCCTAATTACATTCATATGTTTGGTTTCATATTTGACCTCTCTGTTGCAACAGAGTGCCAAGTAAAGCACTCCTCCTCTTAGGCCTGATACAGGAATTAAGCTGGAGAGTGTGGGGGATTGACGATGGTTGTATCCCTCATACACACATTAGAGTGACATGCACCAATAAGCAGTACAACAAAATAAAAACATTTTTAAAATCCCCAGTGCAAATGTGCACTTTTTAATTTAAAGTACGGTCTGGGCTCTTTCTCTTTGCCTTGTTTTTTGGAGCACTTTGATGTTCACACCTCTAATGCTTCCTCCATAATCTGGCAGCTCACCAGCTACCAGATTTCAGCTTCTCTTTGTTAGGAAGAAAAGACTATTTGCACAAAAATTGCATCATTCCAGTGTGAGAAACTGACTCATCTCAGTTGTTAGGACTTTTGTCACTGAATCCAGTAGGCTCAGGTTCCCGGTGCATCGGGAATGGCTTTACAGGAAACCCCGGGCTGCACAAGGCGGTGGAAACGCTGATCAGAAGACACCAGGTGCACAGAGAAATTCACTGTTTTCTTCCCTCCCCTAAATTCTCTAAGAAGCCAAAGCCAAAAATCACATCACTGTCAGCAAGAACAGGATTGGACACTTTATAGATATAGATATAAACCCAGATAAATGTGATTATTCGGCGCTAAATGCACATGCTTTAAAAGCACGTTATCAATGAGAAAAAGATCTGAAGGCACAGTGATTCCTAAATGGTGGCCTTTGGACCCTTGCTGTTGTTTTGGGAAAGGAAACAGCAACGGCGACAGAAAGAGCGAAGCGGCTGGCAGCCTGCACAAGGGTGGATTTCACTCCCGGCCCTTTCTCAGGCGAGACACAAGAGTTTTTACCGAGTGCAGTCCGCAAGGCTGGATCACAGCCCCTCAGCCTTCAGCACATTGGGATTTCCAGATTCAAGACAATGCGTCTGGGATTTTTTGGGTGAGCTGCACCTCCTGTATGTTTTACTTGGACAGTCGGGTTTAAATACCACGCTGCTCTGCTCTCCTTTAGCACTGCTATTACAGCCTTGTTTGTGAAGCAAGAAGAGTAATCCTCATGTAAAAATAATAGTGTTGCAGACCTAGACAGCAGATGGTGTTATTAAATACCTGGGCAAAGTCTAAGGTCATCATGCTCTAACAATTAACAAGATATATTGTCTATCACTTAATAGGTAACCTCCTAGTGTGGGATGTTTGCAAGGCTGAGCAGAGTGGCAAGTGGTATCTTGTCCAAGCCCAGGTAACTCTTCCAGTTAAGTATTTGTCAACCGTTTTCTTGCCTAAATTTGTTGCTACCAACACGTCGGGTAGAAATAATATAATTCCATTTAATCTCCTAAACGATCCCTTCTTTAACCAACTATATTAGGTTTTAACTAGACGGCAACAATTTGAGCGCTTATTGATAGTTGCCTGGCATATAGGTTAATTTATAAGAGCACAGAGAGGCAAGTCCTCAGGCGATGTAAATCATTGTGAGTCTGCCGCAAGGTATGCCTCTGACCAGCTCTGGCAAGGTACCGTGCGTGTGAGGTGTGTTCGCCAGCTGGCTTTTGTTGTCCACAGAGGTCTTCAGCCATGGAGCATGTTTCTTCTTACTCACGGGACCACTTTCCGGTGGACCACGGGACCACCACAGGGAAAGTGTGCATTTATCTGTGTTGATAAAGTTGAAATTGAACCTCGGTAATACGTGGCAGGGCTGTCCTCGTTGCATGATCTAATAAAATTTTCAGGCAGAACTCCCTCTAAGGATTAATTTTATATCCTAACAACTGCACGTTATCAATGTTTCCCTTGATATTTGCCTAGCCTTCCCTGAACTTTACCTCTCAGCTGATGGGTGACTATTTCGCTTCTTTAATGGCACTCCCAGGTGTGAGAGCAACTTTGTGTATCTGCTCATTTACCCATTTTTTCCTCAGTTGTTTCTTCCCCGCCAGTACCTCATAGAGAGTTTGCCCAGGCCAGCTGCCCAGGCCACCCTATTAAACAGCCACAGCCATTGCAGCCAAGCCCGGTTATATTTTCGCCTGAGCAGGGCAGCTAGCTACTATTGGCATGCCTGGTGTTCAGAAAGGCTGCTCCCCTGAAGTGCAGCCTGCCTTCTCTTCTGCTGTTGCCTTCTTTTAGAAGCATAGGTGAGAGCGCCTGCATCGTTTCCAGGGATGTAGACCCCTCCATCATCTCTTCGGGGCCTTCAAGGAAGCCATGGAGGCTAAGCATCGCTCTTTGGGGCAGGTTCTGGCTTTTGTTTAATGACTGTATAGTGGCAAGATGGGGAGCTAAAGCAGAGTCCTGCCACTGCCAATAGTTTCACACAGTACTTTTTCTCGACGGTAATTGCTCTCCTGCTGGGATCCATGAACTTGAGAACAAAGTACATTTTATTATTTACAGGGGTTAGATGACAAATACAAACAGATGGTGCAAAGATGACTCCTAATGCATAGTGATCAAGGAATTTAATATTCATGGGTAAAGGCCTGGAAGATTAAGTAAACAGATTCAAATATGCAGGAGAAAGTATCTCCTAACAATGCATAAAATCAGCACAGCCTTTTGTGCCCTGTTACCGCTTGGGTCAGGGTGATTAACATAAAGGGGAAGACTGGCCAAATTTTCCAGTCTTCTTCAAGCACTCAGCTTGAGCAGCATCTTTGTAAGGAAGCCCTTGGAAGGGGTTTCTGTAAGACCGAGAAAAAACCTTCTATTTTGCTGTTGAGGAGGGCTGCAAAGCCAGAGCATGCTCCAGTCTGCTGCTGCTGCCCTTACGTAAAGTCTTACCTGAATGACACTGCTGTTTTAGCTGGGACTGGTTGGATGAGTTACAATTACTCACCCGAGCAAGGGTTGTGGCACTGGAGTCTCACCACACCGCTTTGCTGTTAATGATACTTCTCGTGGCAGAAGCTGGGATTTCGCTGGTGCTGCTTTCACATGTAGTCATCTTGCAGAGGCAATTTCAACACCGATGAATATTACGAGTCAGGTCCTCAGCGTGAATCATCCTGTCCTTCCAGATGACTTTTTCTTTCTGCTGTTTACATCAGAGGCAGGGAATTTTGATGCTTTTTTGTGCCTGTGACTAAAGGAGTGTTTGATATGAGAAGCGATTTCCAAACTCACTTAAGTCATCCATCTATATATTTCCTTTTGTTGTTGTTGCTGCTCTCATTTTGAGCGTGGGCAGCTAGCGAGATGTTTCTAAGGCACTACTGACTGAGCGCTGAACGTACAGCAAAAAAGAAAAGCAGGGGGAAGAGTTTATTGATGGATGTTGCTGGATTGTGCCCAGAAGTTTGCTCTGCAACTTTGATCAGCCTTCCATTTTTCTTGTCCAGATCAGGTTGTTGAACAAACAGATTATCTGGGGTTTGGTCATCCCATCGCCTTACGCAATCGCTCAGCCCCGGGAAGGTGTGTGCACGGAGTCAGAGGCTGTGGCAAGGGCAGGGCAGCAGCTCTGAGGTATCTGCCTCCCTGCCTTCTCTTACAAAAGCCCCTCACCAGCGCGCTATAGGGTCAGGATGCCACGGCCTACAGACGAATGGGAGAAGTTAGGAGATGGGGTAGGGCTGGAAAAGGGTTGAGCTCCAAGCTGCAGCACGCACAGGGTAGTGGAAAGCTGCCCACGGACATGGAGGTGAGCTCTCCCCCTGGCACTCCACCACTACAGCTCCAGGAGTGTAGCTAACCCCAAACTCAAGAAAAGGCACTGCTGTTCGGCTGCTCTATTTTCATCCTCCTTCCTTAGCTGTAGTTACCACAGCTATTCCTTTGGCTGCCCCCCAAATCACCGAAGACATCAGGCACCTCTGGCTGCTCTTTCTTAGGATCTTGCTGCTCTGCCGTGCTTTCTCTGGAAATGGTATCGGGTACTTGAATCCTTGTGAAGGATGCCACGTGAAGAAAGGCGTGTTTATTGCCATGACTCCAAGTCTCCGATTTCCAGGGGGCCACAGTGCTGCACAAGGAAGTCATGCTGCTCACAGCAGCAGGGGCAGAGCATCTCCGTGTCTGGTATACGCTTGGAAATTTGTCTGGCTCTGTGGATGCATTTGGTTGATATGGCTGTGCAAGCTGGAATGTGGCCCAAGATATACGGCAGAGAAACCTGCCCTGTGAATAAAAGCCTTTGTTAAGATGGATCCCATCTGTACATGACTTCATCAGCTCCACAAAATGTACAGGACGTTCATATGGTGAAATAGGCAGAGCTCCTGTTCCGAGAGAGAAAACCCTTCTGTCTGCTTTTCCATGGGAGTCTGTTGCCATACAATGAGGTGAAACCTTCTGCGATGCTGTTGCTGCTCTTAACCGCAGGATGGGACAAGCGCAGGGACTATGCTAACATCGTCATAAAAATAACGTGCACGGAGAAGCTTCAAAAGCATACCCCCCCAAAAATTGGCATTGCCCTCTTCTTTGCCTTCTCTTCCTTAAATATGGAGATGCTTAGAGCAGTGTAAATACAATTCAGGACAGCTAACGAGCAGTCCACAGTGCTGAAACACTCCTGCCGTCCAAGCCAGCTCCCTGCCAGCGATGTCATTTACCATATGTTTGGTGTGGTTTTTGGCAGAGTCAGCCTGAGGATTTTTTTGGGCAGGCCTGCAAAACAGTTTTTCCCTGCCTCCACCCAAACGTGAGCAAGTCCTGTCTGCCACCGTCATGTTGTTGCGCAGGGTCAGCCTGGCTGTTTTGGGCAGAATTAGTCAGAGGGGCCTCTGGAAAAAAGCCCAAAGAGGGCTGATTCATTTTCCATAAGAGTATTTGTGTTAAGGACACCATAGGAAGACAACTTCTTCAGCATCACGCCCAGCCGCTATTTTAGCTACTTTTCCCATCGTGCAGCAATATCCCCAGCAATCACCACTTTTTTTCTTGCTGGAGAGGCAGCCTGAGGAGGCTACAAACTGCAGTAAAAGTAGATCCCAACATGAATGGGAGTCCCAGCAGAGTCGGCAGTACCCATCAGCAGGCCACCGATATGCTTTCCTGCAGCCGCCTCATTTTTCTGGTTTGGTTTCTGTTTCTTTGCTGCAAGCGTCTGTTAGGTTTGCAGAGGAAGCCGCTGAAGTGTGAGCCAGGGCAGCCCCTGATGCTGGCTTGCCTGTGCAGCCCAAAAGCCCAGCTCGGGGCGGTGGTGGCCGTCCCAGTCTCCCCATAGGCACCAGCTCAGCTACCCAGTGGCAACGCTGCCGGGTAAGAAGGCTCACGGCTTTCCTGGGGAAGGAAAAGGGAGAGTTGGGTACGCACCGGGAAGGATTAGCTCACGTGGGTGCCAGTAAGGAGCAAACTTGGCAGGGTTAGGACGCTTTTCTCCAGGCATCGGCTCTGGTGTCAGGGGCAGCTTGCCATGGCCTGGCTGAACTTCATGTTTCTGCTGTCTGCTGCAGGGGCTGCCCAGCTTGGGCAAAACCAGAGCAAACTGCAGCGTGGGGCAGGTTGCTCTGGAAAGCCAGCACTGATGCTAATGTACCTTAACAGACCAGCTGCAGCAGTCCAGTAGTGGGGATGGAGGTGCTGGGCAATGCTGGAGGACCACACTAGGATATAGTGTCCCTTATCCCAGGACACACTAGGACATACAGTCTGGCTGGTGTCATCCAGCTAGGGACCAGGACAAGTCTAGCCAACCAAGAGAAAAAGAAAAGGGAATTTAAACACACCTTCCTGCCCTTTTTTAAGCAGATGCCATAAGGTGGGAAGGTCTGTCTGCTTCTTTCCTTCCTGCCCCATGCTTAGAGTACGTATTCCCAGGGGAATAGCAGTATTTCACAGAGACAAGTCACGTTCCCCCAGCAGAGGAGCTTTGCAAAAGAGTCACAGGGTGTCTGTTCACCAGGCACTGTTCTCTAGACTTGCTGACCTCAGGGAGCGGCTTTGCCAGGTGAGCCCTCCAAGCAAGGACTTAAAAAGACCCAGTAGCCTGCAGGGCTGCGATTCCTCCCTCCCTTTCTGCTGAATTAATTGCTAGAAAGGCAGCACAGCTGCACAGCAGCCAGGCACTCCATCCCCTCTGGAGGAAGGCATTAGCGTTTGGCCTTACCTCTGCATTTCTGTTCTCTGAACCAGTGTGTCTGACCGTCCTGATTCACCCTGGAACCGGGACATGGAATTTGGCTTGATATCCATTGGAAGGAACTGTAAATATTCATGCCTATAGCAGCTTCTTTTGCAAGCGTGCTACCCCAGCGAGTGAGCGCCTGTCCCAGCTGGGAGGCTTGCTGCGCGTGGCGTGGGCAGGAGCATCTCTTCCCCTGCCTGCCTCATCCTGCCCAGCTCAGACCCAGCCCGGGGCTGCTCCCGGAGGCGCCAGCCCTACATGCCGTAGGGCTGCCACAGGGGCCGGGGAGCTGCTGTGCACCCACAGGAGGGGCTGGCCCCCAGCCCGTGTGGGGCAGACCAGGGGCTGCCCCCCCGCACCTGCGGGGGCAGTTCTGGCTGAGTCAGCCAGAAGAGTGCTGAGGCTCCCTTGGGCAGGAGGCCCTGCTCCCCCCCTCCATCGCTCTTTCCTAAAGGCACAAGCAGGCCTTTAATCAGAGTTAGCTATGCACTGCTAACTGTCAACATCGCTCTTGTTCCACTAATGGGTGTTTGCTGTTGCAAGGCTGGAGCACGTTAACCCCAGGCGGTGACTCAGCACGCACACCCCTACCTTGAATGCGGGAGAGCTGCGAGCAGGGAGGGGAGCGGGCTGGGATGGCCAGGGCTGCCACACGCATGGCTGCAGGGTTTCTTTCTTCCCTTTTCTCATTTTGGGAGAAACCGTTGCAGATTTCACAGACCTTTCTAGTGCAGGCAAACAAAGGGGAAATTAATTCTGAGCGAGGGAGTTCTCATCGGTAAATAGTAAGGGCATTGCTAAATGCTAGCGACTGGTCACTTCTGCAGAAGCAGAGGTGGACAGAGGCAGGCTTAGAAAAGAAGGGGAAAGCGGCCGGGTGAGGGCACAGATCTCTGCAGAGAGAGCCCAGCGGATAAAAGGCAAAAAGAACAAAGGGAGAGAGACGCTGGGGAAATATGACAGAGCAGATGCATCGCTTATCTGCTCCCGCATCAAATAAAATTCCTAAGCGTAAACCAAAAGCAATGACTAACCCACAGCTAAGGACTGGCCTATGGGAAGGGGTTGTGCTGCTGTAATCAAAGGGCCGAGGTTAAACCATTTTAGTTAAAGCATTGCACACGTGGGCTGCTGATAGAAGAAAAAAAATCAGGCTTTATGGCTTCCAATGAAGTACCACAAACACGGTGCCTTCCTGGTACAAAGTGCTGATCCTGTACAAATGCGTGCTTCCATTTGTTCAGAAATTGTTGACGAGTTAACGCTGTACTGGCTGCCTTTATGCTGGGTAAGGCACGGTCTGTCTTCCAACAGGTGGTTTAATGCCAGCAAAAAAAAACCCCCGAGAGCCAGAATAAGCACATGGTACATAATTTTGGCTCTTCCAACAGAAATGTGACTGGGAGTTGACAAATAATCCTGATCAGTCTTATCCTGGGTACTGCCACTTGTCTCACTTTCACTTAGATCAAAGCTATTTTAGTTTAATTGTCTATTTCAGTTAAATATGTGTCAGTGCAAATGTTTCTAGCTCTTTAGCCCCGGTATACCTGATTTTCCAGGGCAATGCAAATGCCAAGAGAAATGGTGCTCATGAGCTTTAGGGCACAGACGCATTCATTTGGCAAACACCTGCCCTGGTCTTAGGTGCTAGAGGAGCCCCGTGGTGCATGGGGTGAGCAGAGAGACCTTCCCTGGGGTGCTGGGGCCAGGCGAGGGGTGAGGGGTTTGGGCAGGGGCAGGTGAGCGAGCCGTCGCAGGAGCCGGCAGACGGGAGCGGCAGGCATCTTCCAGCCGCTGAGTCGGTGTGGAAACCTCCTCCCCAGGTTGATTACTGCAAGGTGTGTGCTTGCCTGCACACTCACCCTAACCTGCCCTCACCTGGGGTTTGAACTAGCACGTCTGGCCGAATATTTCAGATGACAGAGTATGTGTTCGCTTCTGCCACCTCCAGGAGACGAGCAGCGCGGACAGATGTAGGCGGCAACATCTTCAAATTACAGCTTAACCCGCACCAGCTCATGAGTCAGGGCCGTGACTCACAGGCAGAGACAACTTGGCGTGAGGGGGACGCAGCTCCTGCCCCGGCTGCCTGCCCTGCCCGCACGGCCTGGACACCAGCTGCTCAGCCGGTGCACGGCTTTGGCAACCCGCTGCTTCGGCACCAGCCCTGCAGGTGAACCAGCGGCCGCTGCGCTCGCAGCACAGCAAGCTGCTGCAGCCGGGGCTCCGCAGCCCTCCAGCCTCGGCCACTGGCCCCGGGAGCAGCGCAGGCCGCGGGGGGCATGTGTCGCTTCAGCGTCCAACCCATATGAATCACTCGCGGTGTGGCCTGGAGACCCACGTATCCTCTAAATCCTCGAAACTGTGTTTCCAGGGCAAAAGGAGGATGGAAACATGCTTTTTTATACCACTGGGTCGGTTCAGCTAACTGTTTAGATGGTAAAAATTAAGCCCCACACGTCCTGCAGCTTCCTGAGGTTTTGCTTTTTCTTTCTCTCCGAGAGAGATTAGCCTTTGATGACTGGAGATCAAGAATATTTCCACCCATACAAGGTAAGTCTGTTGGTGCTCAGAGGAAATGGGGTTTCTGTGAAGGCCTGATTTTAGGTGCACGGATGAATTTTAGGTGCATCAACGTTTCAGGCGTTACAGGCGAGTCCGCATTTTAAATGCGTTGCATGCTCCAAAAAACTCTCTGCCTTAGGCCAGTCCCAAGGCTTGAATATTAATAAAGGAGTTTCCCTACATGAACAACATGTACTGTCTCATGTCTTATGCCTGCCTCCAATTTACAATAGCCTGGTGCAGCCATAAGAAAGTCTCATGTCACTGTAACTCCACATCAACCGCAGGTAAGCGCTGTGGATGATACTGTTCCACTGGGACGCCCTTACAAGTGGTTTCCAGCACAGCTTTCCTGTGAGGAATGGAGCTGATCTGGGCTGAGTGCAACTGGACTTTGCGGACTCCAGGCGTGCTGGCTTGGATGCACGGGGACAGAGCTGTTTGTCTCACTGTTTCCACACTGCTGCTTTATTTTTAACCGCCAGGACGGAGTTTCCCAAAAGGACTGCACTGTCACAGACAACAGGATATTAAATTTAAGTGACAGATTTCCGCAGCGGTTGCTTTTTTCCAAAATCCACGGGGACCACGGCGGCTGCCAGCGCAAACGCGCTGAGAGCGGGTGCTCCGTGCGGCCCACCTCCTGCCTGCGGCCCTGCGCCTCAGGGCCGGCCTCCCCTCTGCATCCTCCCCCGGGAGCGGCCTCTCTGCGCTTTGTCTGCCTTACGGAAAGGTGATAGCTGGGAAGTTTCTGCCGTGTTTCGCCCTTTGAAAGGACATGTTTGGTGTCACTGCCTTGCTTCGGATGGCTGTCATACGCGGGGCTGAAAGCAGCACTAAGCGGGACAGCGAGGTTTAGTTCGTGTCTGAGGAAACCTGCCTCTCGTTCCCAGCGCACTGGTGTTGCCGTGCTCTCCCTCTCAGAGCCCCGACTTGCAAACCTCCCCATCGCTCCCTGCATCTCTGCGCTTGACAGCATCGTTATCTTTAGCCAGCCTCTGCCCCCCCGGGCTGTGCCTGCCTGGAGGGCTAGCCGGCAGGGGGGTGGGAGCAAGCCCGGGGCCGGGGCATTTCTCAAGGCGTTCTTGCCTTGTCCCTTTCCCACAGGCATTCACCCCAAGCTGGTTATCGCTTCTTTGAAGTCTGACATACAGAAAGTGCGATTACTTAGAACAGGGAAGGTATGAAAACGCTAATGGTGAGCAAACTGACAGGAGAGGGAAACATTTCCAGTTCTCCTTTTTGGGTGTTTTCACAGAGGTGCCTCTTTGTGCATGAGACAGCCTGTGACGACAGATCAGTAACGACACCCGGAGAGGTCCCCCATCGCATCTCCCTCCGGCGATCCCCCCGGAGACGGGGGGGCTGGCTGCCGCGGTGGTCACCGCTCCACACAACACAACAAACACCCTGGCTTTAACGAAAAGGGTGCTGCTGCCCTTGTGTTTCCATGGCATGCAGCGAGCGACTGGCATCGCCACACTTTCATTACCTCTTTTTGTACACTATGAGATGAATGTCCCTTCCTCTTCTCCTCCCTCCCCCCTCCAAAGGTTCGCCAAATCTGGGAACGAGCGGTGAAGGGAGTTCTGTCCTTCGCTGCCGCTGCGCAGCCCCTTCTTCCTTCCCGCCGCCCCTGCCTACCCTTGGTGGGGTGCAGGCAGCAGCCGTGCCTGGGCTTTGCTTCCCCTGGGGACGCCAGGCCTCCTTCCACACAGCCGCTTCTCTCAAGCCGTTTCCGAAGTTTCAGGCGAGCTCGGAAGCATTGCAACGAAAGCACCCGGGAGATGTTGCAACGGGGCATTTTGTTATATAGTGAAAACCGCCTTTCTTCTGCCCCTCTCGAACCTCTCGCTTGTGCCCACCTGTGCCGTGGGGCTGCATGGCGGCTTACATTTGGGACCAAGTTAAAAATAGTTTATATTTTGGCTTATTTTTAAGCCAAATCATTTCCTTGATCCCCTTCAAATGAAAGCGCAGCATGGGGAGGGAGCAGGAGTGGGGCACCCATGGCATGGGTGGCCCCAGAGGAGGTGTGGGTTCGGTGGGGCTCATCTCCCATGGATGCCCACGCAGAAAGCCGGTCCTCGGAGGTTTTTAGGGCAGGCTGCAGGAGGCTGAGATCACACCCATTAATTGTTCCCTTCGCCTGCTCTTCCCTCGCCTGATTACAGGTTGTCTAGACTGAGAAGTACAGGTTTTGCTCTTGGAGCATGAGCAGAATAAGGTGCAGCACGCCGAACTCCACGTAGTGGAAAAGGGATGTCAGTGCCTGCTCAAGGAGGCTTTCTCCTTTGGCTCGGGCTGGCCTTACCTCTGCCATCTGCGCAGGGAGAGGACGGGGCAGTCCCTGACCACTCAGTGCCCGCTGCACAGGTAGGGCTTTGATCGCCAGAGCACAGAAAAATGGCTCAAGGTGGATCAGAAAGCGGTGGTACTAAACACAAGTCACTTCGAAGCCGCTGTCAGTTGGTAAGAAAATAATTTAAAATTAAACCAGTTCTGAAACTATCTACCGCAAGTGGTTACAAGCCTGAGTGTTGTAAAACTGGACCGTTTCCTCTTTTCCTCACAACGATCGTGTCCTTGATTCCTCCTTTAGGCTGCTTTGGCAATTCTTGCACAGTAATAAAAAGGCATGACACAGCATATGTTTTGCGGCTCACCTTGCCAAACAAAATTACAATGTTAGTGTAGCTTCTTTGCCTTTGCATAATGAACTCTACAAAGGAGCTAGAGAGAGGGTAAGCATCTGTGCCAAGATAAAAGCAAAAACAAGAAGTACAAAGCTCTGGTTTAAAGCAGTCTCCGTTTAAAGTAATTCTTTTAAAAATGACTTATCTTGAAACTGTTACGGACAGTTAGGGAAAGTCATACAGTTTCTAAATGTCTGTTATGTTTTAAGTCTGCAGCTACATTGCAAAATAGATGCAACTTTGAGAGCTCACAAATGTGGCGCAGCAAAGCATCATCTGCGCAACACGTGCTGGGGCCGGGAGGAAGTGGGCTGCAAAGGAACCGCTTATTCCCCGCTCCTCAGGCTCGCTGGGCATCATTTGCAGTTTTAATGGCGTTCGAGACAGTCTGTGTTATGGTAAATGGCACTAACTGCCAACGAGGGGAATTTGGTGTGTGGGGAGGAGGTAGATTGGGCGAGAGGTGTGCCCAGTCGTGCTGCCTTTTTCGTCACCTTACTGTCATCCCTGTCGCTCAGGGACTTGAAAGGAGAGCATGGAGCTTGCTGGGAAGTCCAAGGGAAGGGAAGGATTTCCCTGTACAGAGGGTGATAACAGGGAAAAGGGGAAATCCTTCAGTCTATGGATCTGCCAAATCTGTTCCAGGAAAAAGGCAAAAAGCTGCCCCAACAAGCCCACTGCTCTTATGCCTGCTACAAACCCATGTTAATAGCTGAATTAGGATTCATGCAGCCTGAGTGGTTCAAATACTGAACATTAAAGACCAGATCCTACTTCATTAATGCCAAAGACAAAACTCCCAGCAAAAGATCTGGCCCTTAGTTTCTGGAAGCCCAACTAAGTCAATTAAGAGGAAAAAAAAAGAAAAAAAAAAAGATGAGGAAATTTTTGCCATCAGCTATGGCAGCTGGCAGCAGCGAGGTCATCCAGGTAGAACAGAGATCCATCACTCCCTTGCTTTTAGGCAGACATGAAAACTTGTCATCCTTTGCTATCATATCAAACACCCCGTTGTGCAAAGTGCTGTACAGCCACAGAGACAGTGTCAGTCTGCCTGAAGTCCTTACAGAGACCTTTGCACAACGTCTCTGCAGCCCAAACTTGCTTATTAAAAGCTTGCTTATCAGAATTGAGGTCCAGTCATTTGATGGGAATTAGATATGTTCATGCATTAAATACATTGAAATATCACCTGCTTATCCTAACCCTTGTTTGTCTAAATCACCTTCGTGTTCACTGTGACACGCTATGGGTGAGATCTGATAGCATTTGCTAACCATATAAGAGTTGAGCCAACAACTCTTCTTTTGGTAAGAAAAGGCATCAACCAAAATAAATGAGTTATTCTTAGATAACGAAGACAAGAGAAATCTCCAAATACAGTGGAAAAATAAGTCAGTGCTTGAAGAACAGCAAGAGGTGGAATCAGCGTGGAGGGAAACGTGACCAAATCTGTGAAGCACCGTTATGTGTCTGACAGTACCCGTCCTGCACAAACCCCCCTGAGAGGCCCTTCCAGCTCTCTGTAGGCACAATTTCCCTGGGATACTTCAAAACCAGCTTCATTCCCGGGCCATCTCCCCACGGTCCACATGCCCTTGGAGGCTGAGGGAGCATCTCCGTGGCCCTGGCCCTGGAGCAGCACACCCAGGGGGTGGCTAGCCCCCAGCAGGCATCTCTGGAAAAAGTCAGAGACGCTTCACACTGAGACATACTCAGCTCATTTCCTGCGTGAAGCAAAGGAGACCCAACCACCAACCCGCAGCCTTCAGCCCAGCACAACTCTGCAGGTGAGCGCATCTCCCTCGGAGGCAGGGGTGGCTTTGAGCATGCTCTCTGGCATCCACATAGGATTCATGGGTCAACTTCAATGCTTCCGGGCATCAGCGTCCCGTTTTGGATGATCACTGCTAATTTTACGGTGGTGGGTGTTTGGCAGCGGTGGCTCTGAGCCAGCCTCGGTGTGCTGCTGCGCCCGGCATGCCCTGCCCACAGCGCTGAGCGCAGGGCTGGCTCCTGAGCTGCAACTAATAGCGTAAAGCTTCCGATAAATCAAGTATTTCACACAAGTGTGAGTGACTGATTTCACAATGTGATTAAAATTACCAAGGGAAAACATTTCAAATGTTCAATAATTTACACCAACCACCTGGACTTTTAAAGTACCTCTCCCCATTCCACTCCCTTGACTTTACGGGATTCTTGCCATGTTCTTGAAGCCATTTCCTTCCTCACTTCAGCTCTCATTGCTGCTGAACACTCTGGTAATAAATAAAAGTACTGTATGGCTGGAGATTGTGCTGGGGATGAAAAATGCAATGCCATTTATTATATGGCAGGCAGCTGATCTTAGCATGCAGTCTGCATCCTTCCAAAATGAAGACAATTTGCAAAGTACTATTGCAAAATTGGGTTTATATTCCAGTTTCCGTTTTATGATTCCTATTTTTAAGAAAGCATTTTCAAATGTATTTTCAGTTAGGTTTTTCCATGCTGGCTTCTCACTCTAAACAGTGTTAGCAGAGTCAGGCCTCCCCTTCATGGTTTAGTTTTGAAAGGTTTTAAATGTAAATTTAGAACTTATATCACACATTACTGAGGAGCAGGAGCTGTTTGTTTGTTTGTTTGTTTATATATTTATTAACTAGGAATTATTTTCTCTCCAGCATGCTTCAGTTTCCTACAAGATCAGCTCTTTGGTGAACTAATTCTTCAGCAGGGACAAGAACTGAATTATTGGAATAAAAAAACAGTAGGGAAGAGTTAGGGTAAATTGTCCTTCCAGCTATTTCTGCAAAAGTGCTAATAGCATGCTGAGTCCTGGGACCAATGTGTGGCTTTCAGTCCTCTCCCGGCAAAGTTAGTGGGAGATCTGAGCAGTGGGGGCTAGGTGCAGGGTTTTGGGCAACCGGGTATTCTCAGAGGAGCAGTGGAAAGCCTCTCTGTTACAACATGCTTTTGCCTGAGGTGAGTAACTTTTAATAGATGTTTTGTTTTAGGAAGCTTGAAACGATGAGCTGGCACTGCTACTTTTGATTTTACTTCAGGGAAGATGAGCTATAAGTTCAGGGGGTTCTCTGCTTGCCAGCAGTGTGATTTCTTTTAACCAGAATACCATCTGGTTAATGTAAATATGCCAGTTGTCTAAGCCTCTAGGTATGCATTTAGAAAATAAATACATCACCCATCCATGTCTTTATGGGGAAGCCTTTCAAATCTTCCCACCTTTTTTTCACAGCTTTTTTGAAGCATTGTAAAGTCTGATCCAAAGTCCAAGAGCATGAGTGTTCTCCAGCTGATGATGATTCTGAATTAGACCATAAAAGAAGGATGCACTGTGACAGCACTTTGTAAATTTGTTTTTTCTTTTTAATGAGAAATCGGCTTTCTGAGACCCGTCTGAGTAGGACAATATGCAGCACTTAGCTCTATGGCTCACCCAGTCAACCACTTGTGATTAGTTTATTCTCCTTAAGGTCTGAAGGTCTCTGCACTTTCCCAAGGAGCTTCCTATGGCTTAAAGAGCAACCATCGGAGGACGCATCAGATCAACAATTGCTAGATAAAGAACAGAAATCAGAGTGCCTGCAAGGATACCAGCTATCGATGTATCATCATAGCTCTTCTGTAACAGTGGAAGAGTGTTTTCTTTTTATACAATTATATCAAGAGAGGAGTCAGTTATAATGTTGTACTCATATGGTTGTTTGGAGTGTTAAAATAAAGTCAACAGCTCCTTTAGAAACCACCACAGCCTCTGGTCAGACATCCATGGGAGCTTTGGGAGCTCTCTTTGGTTCTGGGTGCCCCATAAAGAAACATCATTTATACTGAATTAATGAGCTGCCGCTTCACCCTAACGCCAAGACTTGATGTAGTGAAGCAAAACTACAGTGAAGTAATTAAATCAATAATGTTATTAAAATAACTTGCAGCAGAGTTACCAGCCACCCTGCCAACACTACTCACAGGCAAATATCTCAGTACCTGAAGGGACGTCTGCAGGAACATGCCAGAGCCACAGGTGACAGCCAAAAGCCAACTTGCCTTCACCGTGCTCGGGTGACCTTTTCCAGAACAGCACAGGGGCAGGCGCCCGGGGACAGCCCCAGGCTAGGAGAAGGTCAGCTCGGGTGGGATGGCAGCAAAGAAGAGAGGACAAGCAGATCCCAAAAGGAAGTTTTTGGCTTGGAGTTGTGCACAAGAAAGCTCTGCTAGTACTAATACAGCTAGAGTGAGACATTAGCAGGAACAGTGCACACTGTGCACTGGAAAAAGCTGGCTGGAAAAGATTAATCTGGTCTTGAAGGCCAGATGCGTCTTGGTTGGCCATTGAGCAGCTGGAGGCTCTGGCTCATCACGAGGACTCCTCGATGCTGCAATGAGGACAAAACAGCTCTGCTTGGCCTGAGTCTCCATGTTTAAAAACACACTTTAATGTCAATGCGTAGTTGAATAAAGACTTTAACTATATGCTTACTACACATGGAATTTTGAAATGTTTGTAAGGTCTAAGCCCTCTCGTTGTACAAAGACCATAAAAAAGTCCTAAGACAGACAGAACTGACAAGTATTTTAATAACATGCATGTACTCTTCATGTTTTACACAAATGACACAAATATTTCCACCATTTTTAGCCATATCTCCTGGAAACTAATGACAAGTTCATAGGCAGGGGCAGATAATTGTGAAAGGTAATACTAATTTTTCCTGACACAACTAAGTGCTAAATATGCAGGGGCTTCTCTGTCTAGCTCTATTCTGGTACTCAGTCTGTGCCCTTCCCTGAACTGACTGCAGCTGCCATCTTTCTAGCTTCTTCCTGGCTAGCTACTCTGCAAAATTTTATTCTAACTAATAGAGGGGAACTGGTTTTGCAGGTGAAGGTGAAAAGCAACTGGGTGAGAGTGGGCTTGAAGTGGTAGCAGGCATGATTTTTAGAAAAGGAGGCAGGGGAAAAAAAACCAAAGACAAAACAGTGGACTTTGAGGAGACAGACTTTAGCTAACTCATGGTGTTAGTACACACAGCCCAGAGGAACAAATCCAAGGCAGAAAGGACGTTTGGAGAATTGGCAGTGCTCTAAGGAAGTTGTATGAAAGGCACAGTCACAAAAGATACGGTACAGAACTCCTCGTCAGCTGCTCAGTACTGGGGCAACTTAGCACAAGTACGAAGGGAAGCTAGTAAGGTATCAACTGGCTAAATCACGAGCTCTTCATTAGTTTCAGAAGTGCAGAGGAAGCACACAGAAAGTGGAACTAGGTCATGTTACTAAGTATAAAAGAACAGCCTAGGCATGGAGGAGCAACATGAAAAAGATGTTAAGTGACGCAACAAGCAGTGGGCGTGAAGCGTATGCGCTAGTAGCAACAGGAGGGCCAAAGACAGAGCTGGGTTTCACGAGGAGAAGGAGATGCTGAGTGATGATGCCAAACATGCAAAAGGGTTTGATACTTTTTTCATTCAGTCTTTGCTCAAAGGTGCCCCATTTAACACAGCCAGCATAAACAGTCTGAGGGTAAGAATACCGGCTGCAAGAAAGGACGAGGAGGTCAGACGGTGTCTAAATAAGTCAGATATATTGCAACTGGCAAGCCCTAAAAGCCTTCTGCCATCCTGGGGAAAGCAGCTGAAGCCCACTCGGCGCCATCAGCACAGAAGTTGGGGTGGGGGGATGTGTTTCTGCACACTGGGAAAGGCAAACCTAGCACCTGCCGTGAAAGGGGGGGACGGGACAGGAGGAGCCAGGAATCAGAGACCAGGCAGATTAATTTCAATTCCTGGAAAAATACTGGAAGTGGTAATTGGATAAACTATTTTCCAGCACCTAGAAGACAACAAGCAGATGAGGAACAGCGAGCACTGATTTGACAAGAACAAATCACATCAAATCAATCTAATTTCCTTCTACAGTAGGTTTTAGATCTTGGTTTTAATAAGGCTTTTGCCATCGTCTCACCTGACACTTTCATAAACCAAGTAAAGAAACACGGCTTAGAAGAAACTGCTATTAGAGGAGTGTACAGCTGGTTGGAAAACCAGACTAAGAGCAGTTATAAATGCTTCACTGTCAAACTGGCAGCACATATCAAATGAAGTCTGAAACCATCTGTTTTATGTCTGGCAGCATACAGTATTTTCATTAATGTCTTTGAAAAAAACGTAAGGGTAGGGAACACTTATTAAATTAGCACAGGACACCACAAAGAACAAGCACTTTGAAGAACAGGAGGAGAATGCAAAACAATCTTGACAAATGGGGGAGAGGGACAGGAAGAGAAGTGCCATTCAGTAGGGACAAAGAGGAGCTCTGCGTCTGTGTAGGCGTCATTAAGGACTACAAGACCAACTGAGGAACAACCAACACAGCAGCAGTTCTGCAGAAGAAGATCTAGGGACGACAGCTCAACATGAATGAGCATGGTCATGCTGCAGTAAAAAATGAAAGTGCTCTAATGAGGTGTACAAACAGAAGCGCAGTCTGTGACAAACAGGAAACCATTCTTCCCCTGTTGTCTATGCTGTCAAGGCTTCATTTGAAGTGTCATCTGTGCAGTTTTGGCCACTGCAGTTCAGGGAGACTGAGCTGATTGCAGCGAGTGCAAAGGAGAGCAATGGCAATGGTCCAGAAAAAGTGTCGAGTGGGAAAGGATGAATAATCTAAAACTGAAAAACCGTATTGATAAGATCGTCTGTACCAAAGTGTAGGGGTGAGGAAGACATGGTAGCGGTTATCTAATATATAAACCAGGAAGGGACTAATCTTATTTCTAAGTCCATTTGGGGTACTAGGGTAACAGTCTTAAATTAGAGCAAAGGAGCTATGCTAAAAACCCTTCCAAGAGCAAGGACAGGTAAGCACCGGAGTCAGTTGCCCAGAGAGTTGAAGAATACCCAGCGTTAGAGACTTTTGAACACTAATGCAAAAAGTATTAGTCAGTCGATCCCACCTGTGGCTCAGGAAGGAGCAGCCAGGCCAGCCAGTGATCCTGCCAGCCCCACCTCTAACAATTTCCAGGGCTGGATAAGCTTTGGGATTCAACTCACAGCCTGCATCTGAACATCTCAAACACTGGAGGCCATTTCTCAGTGAGGTCAACTGAACCAAGCAGAGTAATTGTATCTTTAGCTAATGAAATAGCTTTGGTTAGAAAAAAGAGGGCAACAGGAAGACATAAAATCAGCATGAATCGAGTCAGCGTAATACAATGGGGTGATGTTAGAATTTGCTTGCAGCCCACTTGGTGTTGTCCCACCAACAAAAGTGGCATCTCGTTGCAAGCCTTTGGGAATCTGCTGCTATGGGTTTCCTCTTGCAGCTTACTGAGCAACACCAGCAACATCAAATTTACTGAATAAATATCCTCACACTCACTCTTTCTCCTCTTTTACCTTGATGGTAACCTCCTCTCTAGTTTCCTGTAGGGACTGTCCTGGTGTGGCAAATGTTGCCTGTTTGCTGCCTTTAGTAGAAATCCTTGCCTCAAATGCCTCTTTTGGCTGTAATATCGCCAGCACTCGCAGTTCCCTGCCTTCCCTTAGGTGTCTAGAAATGCAGCTCTGTTGTCTTCCAATTCATGTTGCCCTCCCCTTAAAGTCCTCCAGGGTTTTATATCATGCAGTTTTGTAGCCCTCTCTGCTTCTTAACCTCTTCCCCTCTAGCCTTGGTCTCTTCCCAGGACTTTCTATTTGCCACCTTAGACTTCCACACTTCATCACATGAAATGTGTGTCGGACATTTGCCTGGCTGCCCGCAAAGCCTAGCACTTGACACAGGAAAGGGGCACCCCCTCTCAGCTGAAGTCAAATGCAAAGCAGCAGCTCTGGTAGTCCTCAGCAATCCCATTTGAATCCTATCGCTTGTCCAGAGACATTTCCTTTCTCCCTTCACCAGATTAATTAATTTTTCTTTTCTCATGACCCAGCCTCCTACTGGTACAGCAGAATAGGTGGTCAAAATAGTGCCTCCTGACCTTAAACACCTGAAGGTTATCTAAGAATGGGGGCTTGTGGCACAGGTAAAAGCACACCACATTTTAAAATAAATGGTGTAGGCTGGATCCCTTGAACTTGTGCCTTGGATGCAATCATGCACTGTGTAAAACATGCAGGCTCGGGTAAGTTCATTTGTTTTACCATTTGTTGGGTTCTTGTGAACTCTGTGTACTGATTTGACACTAAGTTCATCAATGCAATATGCATCGTTGTATATGTCAGATAGATACATAAAACATTGCCTAGCCATATTTTTGTTAGATGAGGTTTCACACACCCCCCACCCCCCCACACTTGTTGGCGTGGCTAGGGGTAAGTGCAAATTAAGTGCGGGAGGTGTATTCCTGTGCTGACCCAAGTGGTCTTGTCCCTCCCTGGGGCTGTGTTTGCTTGTATCAGTGCGGGACCAGGCTGGTGATGAGTGGTCAGGGGGCTGGATCAGCAGGCATGCAAGGACATGGATGAGAAGCATGTGCATGAATGGGCAAGAAACCTCTCTTAAGGCCGGTCCCCAGAAGGAAATTAGGACCCAATTTATTATATGGCAACTGGAATCCCCTCTGCACCTCTGTGTTCATGGAGGCAGAGGTGGGTGCAAGTTGCAGCTCAGAGCAGATGCATGCAAAGGTGAGGGTTGATCTGGTCACTGCGTGGTGCGAGTGGCACTTGTCTCTAACCACACACAAAGGACCTTTCACCTTTCCTTCCAGCTCTCCCACTTCCTCTCCCAAAAAGGACTAAAAAACCCAAGAAGAGCGGCCACTAGAAACTATCATGTTTGGGAAAATCTCATAGGCAAATGTGAGACCACAGGACAGATATTTCAAACCGGACCTGCCTGAGATGATCTTGCAAGCAAAACACACAACACCGAATTCTGTAAGTATTGCGCTGGAAATGACAAAGCAGGGAAACAGCTGCAGAGGCGGCACAGATGGTCACTAGCTACAGATCACACAGGTGAGCAGAACGTTACATATTGTACACAGGAAACGCTCAATTTTTCTTTTCAGTATTAATAAAAGAAATCAGTAGTACCAATGATTCCCTCTGTGAATTTTGGGCAACATAGCGGAGAGCAACATGTGGCTCACCAGCATCAAGGAGCCTTGCTCTTCCTGCAAGAAGGGACAAAATTTCCACTATCTTCACGGGCACCGTCCAGCCAGATCTCTGTACTCGTTCCTCACAGCTTAATTTGAAATCTAAAATGAGGCATGGCTTGTGATTTTACTGACAACTATCACTCCTATTAGCATTCATACGTTTTCAGGGTTTCACACAAAGCGCTGCATTTGGACCCCTGCTAGAGGGACCTGTTCATCCACCCATCCCAGGCAATTGCGGGAGGGTCTGTGGCGGTGGCCACCTCCGGAGCTGGCAGTCCCTTGGGCATGCCGTGTGCGGTGAAGAGCTCGGGCAGGAAAGCCAGGGCAGGCAACAGGGAGCCAGCTCCAAGAGCACAACGGGCTCGCAGCCTCCACGGACGGCATTGCGTATGTGCTGCCGGGGCCTGGCAAGCGGAAGGGGAGCGTCTGTGGGTCGGCCTCTAGCAAGCGCCTGGGGAGCAGGGCGATGTGCCCTGCGGTAACTGCTGCAGCATCCCCAGCCAGGAAGCTCCAGGAGAAGAAATGTTATGACAGTGCAAACAGTTACCTCCGTTGCAAGCGTCATAGGAAGTGACACTGCAAACAGAAATGTAACCTGTCAAGGCCACAGCAATATGCTTGGGCCCATCAGCTTGTCTTTTAACCAAGAGCAGTCCTGCAGCTCTCTGCTCCCCAAAGTCTGAAGGCACCTGCACACAACCAATGTCCTAAATGATAAAAGCTGCATAACCTGCCTGAAAACCCCCAAGAAAGCCACGCCAAAAGCTCCAACCCTGTCTATGTGTGCATGTCAGCCCTAATTGCAGCCAGCAAATATAAAAGCCTTCAGTGCCAGTGCAGGCATTGCAATGCTGCAGTGGAAAATGTTAGAGAGGATTAGCAGAAGCCCCCAGAGAAATAAAATCATACCTAAAGGAAGTTATACCGAGGAGCACAACATTTGACTTACAAGTGTTGTGGTCTGAAGCATAAACCCAAACAGTACCGAGTGTTTGGAAAACTGTATGCTAACTGTAATGAAAATAATCACTTTGCTGAAGTATTCTTTACCAAGGGCAACCCTCAAAGACATGTGTTGATTAAGGCAAAATCCATGGATGCTGGCCCAGCACTGGAAGAGCTTCTAAGGATGAATGCTGGCTCTGTGCCCACTAACTTGGCATTCAAGGTGGCTAACCCTGCCGAGCAAAGCGGGGCCACCACACAGCCTCATGGGTGCCTGCTCTCCACACTGACCTTGCAGGGGGCACAGGTGGGCCAGATTTGGTGGAGGAGGTCTTGGGCTGTGAGAAATGTAACGCCCCCCACATGGGTCGCTTGCTGCATTGCAGCCTGGCTCAGGCATCTCCATCTCCCATCGGAGAGCAAGATCAGCCAGCCCTTCAACTCACTGGCTGCTCCACCAAAACCTTTCCAGGACAGGCTTTTGTATTCCTCTCTGGCTGCTAACAGAGGGGCAGACGGGGAAAAAAAAGAAACGTTTCAGTGATGCTGCTCCTCCCAGCTCCTTAGTCCCACACTCCTGGGATGGAGGAAATCTTGACATGTTGCTCACCAGCCTGCGAGGGAAATTGGGGGCAATTCCTGCAGGCATCTGCTCCAACACATAGAGGCAGGAGACCCCAGTGGGCTTTTGTACCTCTGCCTGTGGGGAGGAAAGGAAAACGTGCCTTACCTCTGCCGTGAGACTGAAGGAGAAGGGACCACTAAGCTTTGCCCTCCTTTCTGCATGCTGCTGGGGCATCGAGATGCCAGCAGAGCCAGCAAGGGGGTGCAAATGTCTGACGCAGAAGCCAATAGATAAGAGATGGTTTTAGAGGCTACTGGGGAGATAGAAAGTGGAAAATTAAGGAAATGGAAGCCAGGAATGGGGGTTGGAGGTGAAGACAAGGAGCAAAAAGCTCCAGAGAACAGGAGAAAAGACAGGGGAATAAAAGAAGACAGGAGAAGGAAGGAAGGAAAGAGATACCCAGAAAAAGGATGGAGGAAAAAGTGGCGAAAGAAATAACTGAAAGCAGAAACTTCAAAAAAAGGTACTTTATAGTCAGGCTCTTTGGAGACAATTTTTGTTGGTTGTGCCTAAGAGGGTCCTGGTCTTTGCTAGGCACCACCATAATAGAGTTGTAGAAGAAAAAGGTAAAGGGTAAAACAGATATACAGCCCAGAGGAAAGGAGAATTAAAAGTCTGAGAAGAAGGGAAAAGAAAACAAGGGAGTGATATATTGAAGCTGGCTGAACTGTCTTTTTTAGTGTTTGATAAAGTTACACCCTACAGATGCTAGAAATTTAAGAAGCACAAAGGCTTGGGTTAGTGCAAAATCCTGTGGCAATGCAAATTGCATTTTGAGGGGAGCAGACATGATTCCCAGACACCCTCCACCCTGGAAGGTGACCGAGACCATCTCCTTGGACTGGTCCACAGCCAAGCACCCTCCCAAGCCCGGGTCTGCCCCTAGGCAGCCAGCGATGCACCCGTGAGGGGCATGCGTTCAGCTCAAAGCCATGCCATGTGGAGACATGAGGCCAGAAGACATCAGACCATAAGTCAGAAGACATCACAGCTGGGTGGACTCAGCCCCTAATGGAGATCTGAAGCCGGGATCCAGCCCTTGCCACTGCCAAGCCCAGTCAGTGCACCCTGTGGGTCTCAGGAAGGGGAATGATGCCTGTTCAGTGCTTTGCAACAAATGGAAAAATCCTCAGGTCATCTGCTCATGGTGCTGCTGTCTTGAAGGCTGGTAGCAGCAACAACAGCCGCTTAATGAAGTTAAAGGAAAACAGACCTTGTGTGAATACGCCATGACTCTGAACACGCTGCTGCAAAAAAAGGTGTCAGTGCTCAATTTTGACTGCAAAAAAAGCCTTTCACAGATGTGTGTGCACACATGGATATGGGCAGAGGAAGTTTTAAATGCTGCCTGCTGACCTCCCGCTACCAGAAAGGGCTGCGAGGTGTCCAGCCTCCCGTGTAGCACACGCACGCAGAAGACCGGGCAGGTCACTCATACTGTGTGGGTCTGCGTGAGCCCCCGGAGGTCACCTCCAGCTCCGGCACACCGAAACATGTGCGCCCCGTGAGTCTTGCAGTGCCAGAGCTGGCCATGGCCTGGCAACACCAGATTTGCTCCATCCACAGCAGCCCAAGAGGATGAGCCCCCGTACACGTGTGCACGAGCACCCCAACTGGCTGCGCCGAGGGGCAGGGGCTGGCTGGCACCTGAGGGCGGCTTCACGAGCCGGCTGGGGGGCAGTGGACAGGGACCCCTGTACTGGGGAAGGTTACACCGAGCTCGTTTGGGACTATGTCCAGCTCATCACTGCTGCGTTTCTGAACCCCTCCCACTGCGTGCTCAGCAGCTGTTTGTGTGGTTGGCTCCATTGGCATGTTGCATTTACGAACCACTTCTAAATCGAATGGAGGCATAAAGAAAACATTGATAACCATGAAGCTGAAAATGCAGGCCACAATATGCAAACAAAATATGCTGAAGCCCCATAATGGCCAAGCAACTGAAACAGAAGAAGAGCATGAATGTGACCAAAGAAGGTAAAAAAACTTTTTTTCAGCGCTGTTTGTTGCAGACGGAAGAAACTCTTTCTATTAGGCAACCGAGCATGTGAAAACCTTGAGCTAGTTAACAACATGCAGAGCATTACATGTGTGCTGGGAGGGAATGTGGTCTGGGCATTGCCACAGTTCAAGAGAGTGCCTTTTCATGTATTTCCCAGGAGCCTGGACAATTACTTGAATTTGTATGAGAACTTCAGGCTACGTCCTGCAGGAAAAGAGAGGGCACAAGGGAGCCAGATGGCTGAGCTGGCCCATGACTGCTGTTCCCCGGTGAAGCAGGAGCAGACACAGAAGGATCTGGGGAGGGAGGGAGAAGTCAGCTGTAGGCAGGTCCCACCATGCTCTGGACTGCCGCTTTTCCCTCTCCCACCACGCTCCCTCTCTCCTCCAAGCCAGCTTCCCACCAGCCTCGTTCCTCCGCCACCTCATCCATCACAGCAGTAGTTTTCTAACCCTGGTAAGAAACAGCATACACACGTCCTCCCTGAGGGATGGGAGCAGAAACCATCCCACTGCTCAGTGCCGCTTCCCCGCACAGGCACCCCCTTGCATCCCTCCGCAGAGCTGTAGGGTCTCTGGCAGTGGGAGGCTGGCTTCTAACGTCTGCCCTTCACTTCCAATCCCCTGTTTACAAAACTCGATAAAAAACCCCCAAGGCTAAGGACTGAAACTCTGACACCAGGGGAGAGAGTTATTCATCCTCCACAGCTGGTAAGTCTGCCCACCAACCTACATCACGCCAGCAGCATCAAAGACGGGCAGCAGATCTGAAAGGCTCAGCGCAGACACCTGGCTCTTCCTACAGGGAAAGCATAGGGTGTAAATATGCCTACAGGAAGGTGTCAGTGGCAGGGACACTGGCTAGCGCCTATACCTGCCCCAAGGCAGCCTCTGTTGTTATTCCAGCTCTACAGAAATGATGTAACAGCACCGGTTTTGTTGCAATGCTGGAATCCGGCAGCATTTTCCGCCCGGGAGGCTGGGGCTCCTCTTCGGTTTCTGCTGCCAGCACAAGAAGATGGAGAGGGCAACCAACAGGAGATAAAAGACAGTCAAAGCGCTGCTGAAAAGTATCAGTAGTAGTAACTCTTAGGACTAACCTTAGGTGTCAGAGGAGTCGATGCCTCTCTTTTGAACGTACAAGCCATTTTGTGGGTATAACGGCAATGCACTCCATAATCCCTTCCATATTTGGCTTTATTGGCTTATTGTGCAGAGCCATTAGAATCAGGATCATCTCTTATGAAGCTGTTAATGGGATGCAAATTGCATGAAAGATTTCTCTGCATCAGAAGAAAACAACCTAGTAATAAGTTCTTGCATAAAAATCTGCATAAAAATCTGCTACAAAAGACATACTTTGAAAGAAGCAAAAGTCCTGTGTGACTGAGGAAGAAATACGCTCACCACGGGCAAATGAATATTGGGTTTGGAACTAGAGGTGACCTATCTCAGAGCTGCTTGGATCCCAAAGAACAGATGTGCCTTTAACTACCGAGGTATCGTGAAGACGTGGTTCACACAATATCATGGCTAGAGCCAGGTAACAAAGTGCAATGAATATTTTATGCACTGAAAAATGCAGTTTCAGGCTGACCATGCCTGAATCTGTGCTGAATTCAGCAAAGAGCCATGGCCAAAATATATATGTTGTTTGCAAAAAATTATAAGTCTAAGCAGCTTGCTCTATGTGATGCACTTCCACTTTTCATGCTGAAGTGATGCTTCAAGACTGAAATTTGACTTTCAGTAAGGTGGAAACACCTAAAACTAGCATGAAGAGCCAAGCAGTAAGTCAAGAGAAATGTTGTGCTTAATCTGCCACATTACTTTGTTCTTTTTTTTTCCTTTTTGGTGGTGACATCAGTCTGACTGTGATTTCAGTGCGTTGTTTCCAGCAAGCATGCAGCTGGAATGATCCAGTTATTAGTGTGCAGCCCATGCCACCTGGCACGGCTGCCTTGCCCACATGGCGTAAGCGGCAGAGCCTCCAGCACCACCACGCACCGTCCATCTCTCACATCATGCCATGGACGTGCCTGTTCTGTCTCTGGCCCTGTGCAGCCGTAAGTGCCCGGCAGCGGAGCGGTGGGAAATACCAGGCCAGGGAGAACTGCAGGTCGACCCCCTCTGACTTGTCTCAGTGGCAGTGGGCAGCCCTGGGGACACCTGGTATGCAAAGCCTGGAAGACAGAGAAGAAAAGCGGCATTGCTGGAATTCCTTGTCCTTTTTCCGCCCAAATCACCCATGCACAGGAGCCGAGAGTTCCCCTCCAGGGACACTACCCTGTCTCAAGCATGAAACACCAGGCTTTTCCTGAAATAACATCCAGCTCTTGCTTTGCCGCCTGCTGGGCTCAGCTGATATACATGGAGGAGCCTAAATAAAGAAGTGCTGAACTCATTGCCCAAGCTTTTCCTCACCGCTGTCTGCATTCTTTTGCATTCATTAAAAAACAAACAAACCTGTTTCCTGATAGCAGGGAGGAAAATCACAGGGCTGGGTTGTTTGGGGTTTTTTTTTCACTCGCAAAAGGCACTTGAATATTATAGAGAGAAGCAGCTCTGCAGGATCTAGATGGAGAGATTCGAGTGGCTGGTAATAGAGGTTATGGGAAAACAGAACAAACAAGAAATCCACTATCTCCATCTGTCAGGGATGGGAGGAGGGAAAGAGGGATGGGAAAAGAACAAAAGCATCGGCACTGCTCTATCAGCCAGGTCCTAGAGAGGAACCAGGCTGGCCCAGAGCCCTGCCTTGGGCAGGCTGGGTAGGTGTCGACCGGAAGGGCTGCGGAGCACAGGACTAGATCTCTGAGAGAGCTAAAAGAAGCGACGGTTTCCCGAGGAGTATAGAAGCCCACAGCAAATGGCAAAAGCCGCCTCCAGCCGATGACGGGGTACAAAGATAGCACTGGAGGCCACGGCGCTGCTTGGCGCGGGGCTGGCCAGCGGCGGGAAGTGCCTCACATCCTCTTCTCCGCATTGTTCTCCCAGCTCCTCTGGTGGCTGGGAAAGTTTCTTCCAGTGATTTACCCCGTCCTCACCCTGCAGCTGGCCGGCCTGCCGCTATTGATTCACTTCCCCAGGCATTTCTCTTACTGTCATGCTCTTGTGGCATCAAAGCAGCCACTGGGCTCAGGGAGGGGGGGCGGCCGCAGCCTGCATGCTGCCGGAGGAAACTTTTCCTGCATACCAACATTTTTTAACCGCAGGGAATGGCAGGGGCAAGAGTGGGGGTAAATGAATGCTCAGCTGAGGTACAGGTGGATTTAGGAGGCATTACTGCTGCTTTATGTGAGAGGAGATGCGTTTCAGTACCCAGCATTGCTCCATTATGTGTAAGGCTGCTTTCCCTCCCTCTCAGCACAAAATAAAAATCATTGCACAAAGAGCCCTGGTTTTAGATGTATAATTGGATCAAATTGTGTGTATTGACCTTGTTTGGTCTATTGTGCCTTTGTTTTCCACTCCAGCTTGCACCAGAGCAGATAGCATGTTTACACTGCAGTCAGGGTGACCTGACTCGGAGCCATCCTGGTTTTATTCTTCTCTTCATGGAAAGAGTGGGTCCTTGGGAGAGGGCTGATGTCCTGCAGGACAAGGCTGGGTCTCACTGCCAGAGAGCTACGGATCATTGCTAACATGTCGTGTCAAGATAAGTACAGGCGATGGTGTGGTGGACCGGAGGCTTCAAGAGAGCGGCGTGCAAGCACGGAGCTTTAACGCCAAGGTTACAATTAAACCTCACCTGGGGCTGGCTGTTTAAGTAAAGCAAGTCTTGTTTAACTGCAGGAAAGAACATCATGTAATAGAAATCTAATTACGTTGAACAGTACCCGATGTAAAGGTTATAGTTTATGGATTAACAGTGAGAACTGACACTGTGAACTGGGAACTTGTCTGGAACTGGCTGAAGGGGAAAAGGGCATGCTGGTAGTTAATGACTTTGGGCACCAACAGGATGCAGTTACGGAACGCCAAGGGTGATCCCAGGATGCGCTGGAGAGTACGTCCAGCAGAGGAGGTAAAATACAGAGATGCTGACATGCACAGATAGGTACCGGGATGCTGAGGGCCACAGGGAGTCTCCCAGGGGGTCCCCTCTCTCTTCGTCACCATGTACGGGAGAGAGCTACTGAAACGGAATAGCATTTCTCTGTGTGGCACGAGAGAAGCTGGATTTGCCCATGGCTGTAATGCAAAAGGTTTCTCTCTGGCAGAGCAGTGATGTTCTGGACCAGCCCAACAGCGAGAGCACTGGGTACAGAGCTTCGTGACAGCCAGGTCGGATCAGGACAAGAGCAATGTCTCGGCAGTGTCTGACATGGGAGAAGCCAGGATTCAGAGGACATCCTTCCTCATCCTGTGAGCCTAGGGAAAAAATAGAAGCTGAATGGAAAATTTGCATAGCTGTTTGAACTGGTAGGGAAAAAAAAAGTCCTACTAATGTGCTACTGCAACTCTTCTAGTGCTAGAAGTAGCCAGCCTTTGATCCCAGGCCTTTAATGCACTCAATAAAAGGCACGATGGCTGCAAATCCTCTCTTGTGTTATTGCTTACTTGGCTTAAAGGCGCATGGTGCTGTCAAGGACATCTCCTGATGGCTACAAGGGGAAAGGAAGAGTGAAAGAAAATGAAGGATTTCATGGCAAAGACCACGGAGCGCCGCGAAGGGCAGCCGGGCGGGAGACACTGGCACTGGGTGCGGGGAGAGCGTGGAGGTGACCTTGCGTGGCATGTTTAAAAATAGCAGATGCCACCACACTTTCCACTCCGCGGGCTTCACGCTCCCTTCTTTGTCACAACCCGACACATCCCCTACAGCACTACATAAACTGTAAGTAATTTAAAAACACGACTAATTACTTCGGAGAGACGTTTAAGTACCCAAGTCTTCAGCAGCTACCGGACACTTACCAACGCTACGGGCGCTGTAATGCAAGAGCAGAAGGTCTCCCGGTGGGTGCCCGTGCTGGGGGAGCCAGCAGCCCCGGCACCGGCGGCGCAGGGAGGTCACCCGCCAGCAATCCCCACAATCGACCTCTTGTGTCGGACGTGTGAGAAAGCTCTCCCTTTCCTGTCGCACGCTGCTGGAGAGCCGAGGCAGCTGCGGGCCCCCTCCGACACCCCGGCAGGCCTGAATAGACAGAGCCGCCCCAGAAACACCCAGATGTGCGCCGGGTTACTCGGGATTTACTGGCACATCGTGCACGAGATCAGCATCGGGCCAGGATAGCGCTGTTTAGTTAATTTGCTTTTTGTGATCTAATTTCCTTACTTTAACTCTTTTTGTCCTCGCAGCATCTTGAAAGGAAAGAAAGACGCGATCCAAGATGCCAACGCCTCCGACTCCTTTAAAGGGTCTCTGTTTGGTGTTCGCTCCCTGACCTGTGTTCCTTGCTGTAAAACGTCCCCATTACTGTGATTTAATGCACATGCCAAAACAAGCTGCCAATTACACTGGTGTTAATGCAAGGTGGCTCCAAAGATACTGCCCTGCGAGCAGAATCTGGGCCTCCGTAAGCAAAGAGGTTGCTGTGCAAGCTCAGAGACGAGTGACAGCTGCCCGACTTACAACATCTCAGCCATTTCAAGCATCTTGTTCCCCTTCTGCAGAGCAGGAGCAGCCCTCTGCAAGCCACGAGTCTCTGCAGCGTGGTCCACACCTGCCCCAGTTGTTGGGATGCAGCTCCTCTGGCTTTTACGAGGGGCCATAGACTGCAGAAATCACCGGGCTGTGAGCCGTGTGGCCCCCTCTGCTAATGACAGCTCATGAAGGACACATTTATTTCCCCTCCACTGAGAGGCCCTGGCTAAGCTATGGAAGGTGACTTCAGGCGATCAGTAGCGTGTGGCTTTTTGACCCCAGGCACACTGCATCCATCTAGTTTACTGGTCCTCTGATTTAGACCTAGCTTTGAGGGTTGAGGGATTCTCCCACAAAGTGAAATTTTTATGGCTCAGCCACATTTTGCGACAAGCCTCCAAGCTTGTCTAAGATCCCCCTGTCAAGTTCCATTTTTCAGGCTCTTTGTGCAAAAATGATACTTAATGGAGGAGCCTCTCCAGTATATGCACAACAAGCAAGGAGTAAAGAAGACACAACATGTAATCCATAAATAGAGACACTTTAGAGGCTCTTTAAACATGCACGCTTTTTGCATAATTGATGACTTTCCATAATAGATATGGATGATAAACAGCTTTAAATAAAATGAAAATTTATCGTTGTCATATCATTTATCAGCATTACGTTAAACTGGAAAGTATGGAAAGAATATGACCATGTACTCAAATGAAATTGGTGGAAGTGAGAATAATTCGGGGGCCGCATGATTGCATTCATCAGGGTTTTTAATGTGATTGCCAACAGCCGAGAAGCTGCACTAGAACCTGGGAGCCAGAGGAAGAATTTGTATGTTATTGCATATCCACTATAGGTCATCGGGCACCACCTCTGTGGCTCAAAGGACCAAAAGTGAGTCCGTTCTCCAGGATGGGTCATACCATTTAGTGCTCATGCTCTCTAAGGTAGGCAGCTATGGCTAACCAAACCTCCCAGGCTCCCACTATGCTCCGTGGAAGAGGTGGGCGCTTCCAGCAAGAGATTTTTCGCATTGAACATGTAAACAAGTCATGCCTTGTGAGGTGCCTGTTCCTCCTCATGCCCTGTGAGAGGAGCAAGGATGATTAGACTGGATGGATGGCTGTGTGACTTTCAAACTCTCACAGCCAGCTGAGATGAATCCCACCTCTGAGAAAGACAGGACTTTCCCAAGGGATTTTAAGTCACTCTGAATTCCTTCAAAGCAGGAAGGCTTCTGTGTCAGGAAAGTAAACAAAATTTCTTAGTTGTGATGGCAATGGGTGTCACGAGGCACTTCAACATCTCAGCCACAGGCTGCTGAGGAACCTCCTGTGCCCCGAAGCTTCGTGTTCCCTGTGATTTTTCAAAAATAATTGACAGAGGCTCAGCAGGTCAGCTAACTCTCCCAGGGTCCACCCTACTGCAGCCTGCTTGTGCAGATAGGTTTGATTTTTCCAAGTATTCCCCTATCAGCTCTTTGCTGATATTTTTGTTGACAAGGTCACCAAAAAAAACAGACCAACCAACCAAACATAACAAACCTGCCTTCGAAAAAAAGTTAGGAACCATTAAAAAAAATTTTATATATATGGTTTTTTTACTTGCCTGCAGCATTTTTAAACCCGTGGATGGGAAGCAAGGTTTTCACGTCACTTGAAATACAAGCTGTGCTTGAGAGATGAGGGTAGTAAGTGCTTTCTCTCGCCAAAGGCCAGCCAGACTGAACGGCAACCCGACGAGCCGCTTCTGCGGGATGTCTCAGCCCTGCCACTGAGGGGGGTGGTTCAGGCTCCTGGACACATCCGCAGCTGTGTAAGCCATCAGGACCCCTCTGGCTCTTCCCCTTTGACTTTGGGGGAGCTATTTCGGCTTGCAAAAGGCGCAAGGCTGTCAACCCCTCCCTGGCTGCTCGGATCCTGGCTCCTCCACCACGGCCAGCAGCAGCAGAGCTTTTACTGCCTAGCCACAGTGTGAGACTGCAAGAAAAGCTATTTATACCTGGAGGTAGCTGGGGTTACCATCAATCTGCATGGCTTTAACAGAAAGCAAAGCATCCCAGACAAACTTCTATTGCTCTCTCTTTTTTTTTTTAAATAAATTTGCAAAGCCTGTCCCTGACCTCCCCTGGACTTTGCTGCTCTGACTCCTCCCAGCCGGGCAGCCCGTGCGGCATCCTGCTGACTCCACTTTGGCGGGGGTTCATGCCAGCAGGTCCTCTGGCAGGACCGGGGCCGAGAGGACAAAACAGTCAGCCCAGCAGGCCTGGCTCTGAGCACCAGCCCCTGAACTCTTGTGCAATCTTTCTTGAAACAAATTCAAGTTGGCCGGGAGCAGAGCGTTTGCGCATGGCCTGAAAGCTGGATCGAGTACCATAAACAAAAGGAAACAAAAAGAGAGGGAGAGTGCTGGGTCCCACGGCGAGGAGGAACGCAGGCATCTGACCCAGGCCAAGCTGTGCTGAGCGCTGTGACGAATGCCCAGAGGCAGAGGGGACACAGTGTGCGAGGAGCCGGTGGGGGACCAGGGGCTGGGACCCCCCTGCCATGGGTCGGAGCACGGGGCGGACGTGCTCATGGCCCCATCGGCTCCATACCGAGGAGCTGCAAGTACGGGACATGGAAGAATGGAAATGGGGTGAGGCGGCAAGAAGGGACTCGGAATATGACCACAGAACTTGTCCCCTCTGGGGACAATTCAAGCTGGTGGGTGAGGAACAGGGACACCCCTGCGACTCCAGAGGAGGAGGAGGACACACGCATGAGAATCAGCTGCAGACGGTAACTTCCATGCAGCACAAGGGGTGCTCACACCATTTTTGTGAAGGTGATGGAGGGAAGGAGACTGCTCTACATGAGGTGCCCTCAGGGATGTAACTTGGGCCAATCCAGTTATTTTGAGTGCGCAGGAAGTATTTGCTCCACCCAGCTCAGGCACCCGGCTACAAGGCACCCTGCAACTGCGCTGGCGATGCTCCTCGAGGGGACAGGACCAAGACTGCCTAGCTCGCACTGGCCTGGCAGTCCGCCCTTTCGTTGTTGCACCGAAAAGTTCCTCCACCCAAACCTCTTGCCTGCTCCTCTGCAGGGAGCATGGCCAAGGAAAAGGCTCTGTGTGGCCAGGGTGTTTCTCTGCCTCAGCAGTCCTACTTGGCCAGAACAGGCCCTCCGGTCCATTAGTGTTCAGCGTAAAATAGAGCATCCCTCCAGCCGCGCTCTCCCGTGCCAGCCGTGAGCTCACACTCACTGGCCCGGAGCTGGAGAAGCAGAGAGCTGTCGGGGAGCCACCTCCCACAGCCCACGGAGCCTCAGCCCCACACCAGGGAGGCTCTCTCCACCCAGAGATACTTTGGCCGTGTCTGGCAGACCCAGGCTGATATGGGGCAGATGGCAGCAGAGAGGAAGGAAAGCAGTAAATGATTAGAGGATTAAGACTGACCAACAGGGAAACTGAAAAGAGCTCAAGACATCTAGTTTGCCTGGAGAAGACAGGAGCCCACAAGCAGCTGGCACGTTGGGAAGCAAGCCTAGAGCCTACAGATGAACTGTTGAAGCCAAATGCAGGGCGAGATGCACTTCCTAACAGCAAAGTGCATTAGACAGTGATGGAGTTTCCCAAAGGAAGCCCCATCACTTGAATCACTGGAAAAGAGGCTGGACAAAATACTGGGTCATGTCCAAGAAGGGATAACTCTTCATCGGCAAGGAGAGAGCGATGAATAAGATGAATACCTGGGCCTTTTCCATCTACATGAATCTATCTATCTAATGCACTCACTCTTTTTTCAACATCTGAAAAAAGAGTAAGTGCCTTTCCTGTGCCATCAGCACATCTCAGCATGGAGCCGGGATGGGCAGAGGCCCAGGTGGGAGCACCCTGCCATCCCCTTTGGTGCCCAGGAGCAGAGGAGGGGAGCAGCTCTTGCCTGCCATTTGCGGAGGGGCAGCCCTGCAAGCAGGCAGGGTGTAGGAGCAGCACCCTGGTTTCTTCGCCCTTCAGCACTGCAGCAAGCCCCTCGCCCACAGCTAGGCTTGACCAAAGCCGCTGCTCTGCTCTGCAAAGTGCTCCCCGTGCTGTGCCTTGCATGCATTATAAAGCTCAGGGCATGGCTGACGCTCGCCCTGCTCCCTCAGCACAGCCGGAGGAGCCCAGGCACCAGCCCAGCCCTCGGCACACCGGCTGGGGCAAGCAGGCGAGGGCTGCCGCTGCACGGGGGTGAAGCCATCGGGGTCGGGGTACACCAATTTAGTTTCTTGGTGCCCTCTTCTTCCTGTGAAGTCTCCGCGCCTCTGGAATTCTGTGCTTCCCCAGGGAAGCCCCCCCTCCAGCCCTGCTCCTTCCCTGGGGCACGCTCACGCACCCCCTTCCCAGAGGAGGGCAGTCCCCATCCTGGGAAAGCCGCTCACAGCATCACGGCCTCTCTCCTGACGGCTGATTCCGTAATTATTCGGTTGCTGTTAATTGCTAATTAATTCCCGAGTTATGTTATTAGCAGGTGGACCAGGGTGGCATGGCTGCCGCCAGGCATGGCGCCTGGTAAAGTCACGTACCTCGTCATGGGGAAGGGCACTACCGAATTTTTTAGGCCATTGCCTAGTTAACCATTAACAACTGGTAAAATCCCAAGTCCCTGCCCAACAAGGCGAGTCCTCTCGGCGCTGTTAGAAAATCCTATTTCTAGTGGGTTATGAAACAGAGGTTTTGATGTGCTGCCAGGTTTGATGTGGAGCTCTGGGAGCTGAACACTTGCTGCACTGTCAGCCGCCGGCCGAGTGCCGCTTACATAAAGCCTTCCTAGCAACCCCGCTTTGTCGTCTACGTCTCTCCATCCATCCATCCGTCTGCCCGTCCGCCTGTGCGGTGGAAAAACTGAGCAACCCAATGAGGAACTGGACCGGCCAGCTCTTCCCATGCTGACAAACATCCAGCGGTCTGTGGCCAGCCCCGAGCTGGGGAGCTTTTCCATCACCGATCAACCCTTCATGCAAAGCCCACCGCCCCTTCGGGCCCCTTCCCCGGGCCTGCAGCGACAGGAGGAAGCGAGCATCACATCCTGCGGCCCGCGCCAAGGAAAACAGGAGCGCTGCCGCAAGGGAAGAAGGCACGGGGAGCCGGGCGGCAGCCCCGCTGCCCCGGCCGGCCCCGGCCTCCGGCCAAGGGCTGCCCACCTCCTGGCGGGGGGCGATGCCGGGCTGCTGGCACCCCTCGGGGCTCCCTTGGGAATGGGGCATGACTCTGGTGTTTGGCTGGCAAAGAGACCAGGTGGAGAGAGGAAGATGCCCAGGGGAGAAGATGCCCAGAAGCAGAAAACTGGTCGGGGCTTTGCGGGGAAAGGCACAAAATTCAGAGGTTTCTCCTCCACATCTTTCTCCCCGCCCTCCACAGACAGCAGCAGCTAAAAACTCTCCTTGTTAACAAAGTCCTTCCTTAACAGAGGGGCATTCCCTCCCACGCCACCCCGCAGCAGCCCCGTGGGCCCCCATGCACCCCTGCACCCCGGGCCGGGTCGTCCCAGCCCCGCCATTTCGGGGGGCCGGCGGGGGCTGCTCCCCGCTCCTGGGCCCTTTAAATGGGCGCCCGCGCCGAGGCGATTTCTCCGTGGAGTTTCATAAGGAAGCACATGACGAGGGCAGTTGGAAACCACAGCTCTTTGAGTGCTGATTACAGCCTACTGAGGAAAAGAAGATTTTTATCTTGCAGGAATTCAATTATAAGAAGCAAAAACGAAAAAAAATAACCACGTCTGGCTTGGTTCGCCCGAGCTCTCTGTACTTCGGGGGCTTTAATTTAACGAGAAAGGTGTGCAAGCGTTACCTAAAGCGTCGTGCTTGCTGGTGTGTGTGCGGTGGTGTTTTTTCTAAGAGAGAAAAAAATAAAAAACCCACCCCCAAAGTCACCCTGCTGGCAGCTGAATGCAGCAGGGATGATGTCATTGGAACAGTTGGAGGAGAAAAGAGAAAAACAAGTCTGTGTGTGCTAATCCTGTTTGCTGCCCTAAAGGGAATGGAAAGCCGCCAAGGCGAGGAGTTCTGGGAAACCATATAAGGGTGCCAAACAAGCGCCGCCGCCAACACGGGGAACTGACATCTTTGTTCTCCCTCGCTCGGCAGCCGGCCAAAGGCCTCATTTCGGCGCTGCGGCATGATTACACTGGACATCTGCCAGCTGAGCGCTCTGAGCCCCTTTTCTTCTCCGTAAGCTTTTTGCCAAACATGTAACAGTTGCCATGGCAGTCGCAAGTAAAGTAAAAAAAAAAAAAAAAAAAAAGTAATGCACACATATAGATAGTGAGGGAGATAAAAAAACAACAACAAGAAAGCGGAGGCACGCCTTGCTCCAGATGCGCCGCATGTATGGATACAAAAAGCAAGCAAACCTATTAATCAAAGATTTCGGGGATGGAGGGAGGGCGAGCGGCACAGGCTGAAAGGTGACGTGAGGATAAAACAATAAGCGCACGCGGGCACACGCACACCGCAGCGGCCGGGCAGGCGGTGGTGGGCTGACCCAGTGGCCTCCTCCCCTGCCTGCACGCAAAATTGCAGGCAAGCGGGGTTTAAAATAGAGCAACATGGTGGCACTTTCACTATTGCTTGCCTGCCTGTCTTTTTGTTTTCTTTTTCTTCTCATGTTAAAAAATAAAGGAGCTGTTCTGAGGATGAGAAGGGGGTTATTTATAAGCTCCGCATAGCCGAGGGGAGCAGGCAACCCAGATCTGGTCACGTCTCAAGGCGGAAAATCCCGTTTTGGCCCGTGGTCCAGGCCAAATCGTATTATTTCAAGTTGTCCCCTAAACAGTTAACAACCAACCACCCAGTAGTCCCATGTTTATAATGAGTATTTCATTTAACTAGGCAAGCGCTGCCAGACCCCGATGGGCAGATCTACGCACATAATAGAAGAGGTGTGGTCCCCGCTCGCTTTCTTTTTCCACCCAGAGAGACACGGGCTAGTTTCATTTTACAAAGCAGCTATATACCAAAAGTTCGCTGCCCAGTGAGCTGGAGTTCATCTGACTATTTATAATCGGGTTTCTTCTCCCCACACCCACCCTGCAGGCAACGGGACAGCCGCTGGGCGATGGCGGCCGTGTTCGCAGCCAGCCCGGCAGCTGATACGGCCGCGGCATGTTTGCAGGTGAGGTCGCAGCGAAAGGACAGAAAAGGCTGCCCGGGATGGGGTGCAACACCCAACCCATCCCTGGGGGACCCTCCTCTTCAAACCCCTGGCAGGCTCCCCCACCTGCCCCGAGGACCGGGATCATTTACAGAGCACGGGGCATCACCCCACCCCGAGGGCATCCCCAGAACGCCGGAACTGCTGGAGCAAACCTGGTCCCGCGCCCCACGAGCAGTAGCGAGCGGCTGCAGCCACCCAAGGACCAGCCTGCCTCGAGCAAGTGGGCGCTGGGAAGGCAAGCAGCGCCCAAACGGCGCAGGGAGCACGTCGGATTTGGCCCCCGGGCACCCGCAGCGGCTCCTCTGATGGCTCCACTGGAGCATCGCGGGCACGGAGAAGAAGCCGGCTGAAAAACAGCAAAGGGGAGCTGTGGTCGCAGCAGTAGTGAAGGAGACTGGACTCTCGCCCTGCCTCGCTGCTGCCTTCCTGCGTGGCCATAAGTCACTTATGGTTTGCTTCAGCTTCTCATTTGTCAAAAAGAGGATGGTTTTCCTTACGTATCTCAGAGATGGGCTAAGCGTCTTAAATCATTAATGCCTGTAAAGTGCTTTCATTTCCTCAGATGGAAGCTCTTACTGATGTGTGAAGTATTATTAGGATTATTATTGCTAATAAACAAGGAAGGCAGGGCAGTTTCATTTCTTGCTAGGGCTTACACAGGGCACGAGAATGCAGAGGGTGGGGAAGGTACTAATTTGCCCCACAGCCCCTTCGAGGACTTGCCAAGGTGACCCCCTCGCTGGCACTAAGCTCAAAGGCAGCATCTGTGAAACATGGGGAGAAGCCCCCCGGGGTTCTGGTGGGTCGCCAGCCCACTGGAGACCTCCCTGGGAATGCTGGCCCTCCGGCAGCCCCCACGGGGCCAGCAGCAGGAGCTCTGGGCTACCAGCGGGCAGAGTCCCACTCTGCAGCACCTTACTGGCCTCCACCACATTTAGTGGGTGGCCAAGGGGTGGTAACCTGTGTAGAAGGTGATTTTTTGCCTTTCTTTAGGTACCAGACTCCTCCCTGGGGTGCACCTCAACATCTAAAGCAAGGGTGGGCATCAAGGCATCATATGTAGTGGTCGGAGCGGATGCCCCCCAACTTTGTAGAGAACAGTTGTTCTCCTACCCGGGGCGGAGGGAGGGAGAGAGGCACCTCTGCAGAGCGATTCACCCCCGCGGGCCAGAGCCGGTCCCTGCCCTTGCCCAGTGACTGCCTGGGTCCGTCAGGCACCCGGGCGTCCCTCACGCCAAGGTGACACGGCAAGCAGCGGGCGAAGCCATTGCCCGCTGCCTCGGTGCTCGGGTGGGCTGTGTGGGGCTCCACGCTGCCCCGCAGCCCCTATCCAAGCAATAACCCCACGCTGCCTGGTTGTTACTAACCCAAGGGTTATAACCTGCCGAAAACTTTGCCAGCACATTTTCATGTATTAGGGCCTGGCTGTAAAAAAGAAATTTCAGGGAGGGGGATTAACATTACTTGGTTCTGGCCAAGTTAATGAAATATGGTCTGAGTTACTGCCAGGCTACTTAATTCATTTTTATTCAAAGTGGCTGGGTAATTTCCCTGAGGTTGGCTCAGCGGGAAGCAGAGTCAGCTCCGGCTTTGTCAGCTCCTGCATGTCACCTTCTCGGCTGGCAACGGTGGCCGTGTCCCCGCGGGGCCGGGAGAGCACGGGGACTCCCCTCCAGCAAGGCAGCACGTGCCGGGGGCTGCGGGGTGACATCCGCCTTGGAGCGGAGCAGGAGGGAGCTGGGGCTGGGGGCGCGTGCTGGCACGGGCTGCCGGCTGCGTGCCACGCTATGGATGGCACCAAAGGTGATCTCCTCACGGCTGCCATTCCTGCAGGTCGGCTGCGGCAGCCGGCAGCCCCGTCAGCATTGTAAAGCATCAAATTGTCACCTTGTGCCTCAAAAGCCAAGCCGCAGCTGGGGAAGCCGGTCGGAGGCTTTCTGGCACTGGGGCATGGCGGCAGGGGTACTGCGGCCTCCCCACAGCTCCTCCCTGCCCGCAGGGAGGAGGGGAAGGGCTAAGCGTCTTTCCTCAAGGGGTGAGCAACACCAGCGCTCTGCAGCGAGCTTGGGGTGCCCTGCGCAGCCGGCCGCTTTAAAGAAAACCCTCTGCACCTTGCCATCTCTCCCTTCAGCTTCAGTGGAAGTGACATTTGCAAAGGTGTTGCCACGCCTGTGCAAGCTCTCCTTCTCCCTGGCATCCTCCAGCTGATTTCTCCCCCCCATTTCTAAACCCGATTTAATTCCTTTGCCCACCTGCATGGCAGAACTAATCACTGGCAGGCATTACGCTGCCTGGTACTAAAATCAGCATACAGGCGTATTCCTGCATGCACTCTGAATCATTATGAGGCTCCCAAGCTTTAAATGGGAAGCAGAACACATTGCTTTCTAGATAGACAAATGAAACTTTACCCAGTCCTCTCGCTTCAGAAACAAGCTCTGAATCATGCAGAGGGCGAGGTGCCAGGAGGGGAGGTCCATTCTCATCCTGGCTCCACTGCTTACTCGCTGTGTGGCCTTCAGAAAAAGTCGGAGGGGGTAAATCCCAGTCCTTCCTCCTCCCCGCTGGCAGCCCCAGGGCAGGGGAGAGGCGTGGGGGCCGCAGGGCTTCATGCACTGGGGGACGGAGGAAGGAAATGCTTCCCCTAAGCTGTCATACCACGCTCCCGAGCAAAACATGGCTCTTCTGCTTTCTCTGCCTCTCGCCCTCCTCCTGGGCTCCCCGCAGAGGAGGATGCTTCTGGTGCCGGTGGGTGCTGAGCAGCGGGGCTGGGACTTGCAGAATGCACTCTGTGGGGCTGCACGCAATGGCTTCTGAGCTCAGAGGCAGAGATCCTCCTGCTGCATTAATAAAAGCCCAGATTCCTAGATAAATAGGCTGCATTAATATTTATTTAAGGAAGCTCGGAATCATGATGCAATACTAAAGAAAGGGCTATTCTTACATGGCGTTCGCAGAGCTTCTTCTAATACAATATTTCCTAACTTCAGACGTGGTGACCCAGTAAGCTCCATTACAGCGCTAATACTATATAAAAATGATCCTTTATTATAAATCATACTGTACACCAAAAAGGATATAAATAGAGCCCCAGTGCGGCATTGGCATGCCTCATATTTCTCTTGGTTCACATTAAATGAGCCACTAAATTACAGCGTCCTTCTTTATAATATCATCCTCCAAAGCCAAGCATTTTGTGTGTTACACAGGGCTGTTCCAACAAGAGAAATTAATATGGCTGGTTTAATTCAGCCAGGTCTGCCATGCATGTTATAGGAGAGAGTGTTAAAACGGGCCAGAATGAGCAATTTCATTGTCCTTTCAAAAAACCCACCACTGGGAACGTACGATTTGAGCGGGGCTTTGCTCAGGCCTGACGCACAGCCTCTCCAGAGGGGTTTAGCTGCCCCCTTAGCTCCGGCAGCAAAGGTGAGGGCAGAGAGGAGGACATCCCACCCCGTCCTGCCGCAGCCGCTCCGAGGGCGCGGGGTCCCCGGACGCCCCCCGGGGAGCCTGGGGGAGCTTGGTGGCTGCCGGGGAGAGGGAGAGGTGCTAGCGGGGCAGAGGGGGGATGCCGCAGGGGCGGGGGGAGCCCCCTTCAGCTTGGGGTCCTGGTTTTGGTCTGCTGCTGGTTCCTCTGCCAACAGCATGGGAGTTAGTTGTGATTTCGGCGAATATAGATGCAGACAGATTCAGGTCCTTGCTGTGCGATGCTGGCAATTATTTAACTTCCCTGCCTCTCGCCTGCAGAAATGGGGAGATATTTTGCCCGCAGGATTGATGCCTGTCTGTCTGTAAAGCAGCCCAAGCTTCTCCCTGACAACCGGCGCTACAGAAATGCACGGGGTTGTTGTTTGTACACCAAAATACAAATATAGTGTTCAGACGGGGGGGATCCAGCTTGACTGTCATCTCTAATGATGGTAGCTAACTGCACCAAAGAAGAAAACCCTCCTACAGTCCTAGGAGCTGCACATGCCTTCAGGGACACTTAAAGTAATTCAGGTCAAAAATGTAGGTTGTTTTATTTAGCAGACAAAGAGGTGGGGAAAGGAAAGAAGGAGAGGAAAGGAGGAAACAGGCTGCTGCAAAAATACAATCTCCGTAAAAAGCTTTTCAGGATTTCCCCCCAAAATTTAAAGTGAAATGGAGCTGTCTGAATTTCAACATTTCCTTGCAAGCCTTGCGAGGTCCCAGCTCATGCTGGCAGAGACCCAAGCCAGTTCCCCGCAGGGCAGAGATGAGGGTTAGCACATGGACTTCATGGCTGGATGTAAGGAGGGGGGTTCTCTTGGAGCAGTGTCCTGGCAAAAAGGGGCTACCAAACCCGCCCGGGGCAGCAGCTGGGCCAGGGGCATCCCAGGGGGCCCAGAGGGAGCATAACCGGTTGGTGAGGAGTGAACCTAAGTCAAAGCCACCCAAGTGTTCGTTACCTGCAGAGCTGGAACGCTTCAAGGAAATTTTTGAGCCAAAGTGTCTGTGGCGAGGAAATGTGTCCCCTTACGTGTGTTGGGAGGCTGCAAGCTCTGTGGCCTGTGAGGATGCCTAGCAAAGCAAACTGTGCCATGAATAATCAATGAAAACTAAAGGTTTCTATTACCTGCAGTGCTCCATGACTGTGTGAGATAATATAAAAATGGCAAGCAGCCTCCTGGAAATGAAATAAAACCTCTACAGTGCAGCCCTTGGCATCATACCCCTGAAGCAAAAATCCCAAAGCAAATTAGGGTTATGGAAGCTGTGAAATACCCAGCCTTAGCGCTGAATTGAGGAAGCTGCCAGGACCACATCTTGCTGCTTCCAAAAGTATCCAGCCCCTCTTGGCAGGGCAGGTTATAAATCCCCTGAGGTTTAACGTACAGACCCCAGTGGCGGGGAGGCAGAAGGGGCAAAGCCCAGCCAGACAGCTGCCTCCCCCCGCACTGCGGGGCTGAAGCCTGAGCGCAGGGCAGTCCTAAGGGAGCTATGTCCCTTCCTCCCAAAAAGGGGGCTTATCTGACGGAGAGTGCAGCGCTCGACCAGCACCGGCCGCTACCGACAAGCACACTCATCACCCTTCCAGCGCAGGCCCACTTCAACTTGTGCATCGTCAGCTGGCAGCTCCTGAGCAGATGCACAGACATCTATATGCACACGCATCGGCCAAAATAGCACTGCCGTCGGGCAGAGCGCTGCGTTAAGGAGCGCTTGCAGGACGAGGGAAGAAAAGGTGAGACTGGCACCGAAACCTTCAGCCCCTTCCATCCTTCCATCTCTGTCCTCCCCCCCTCAGCCCCTGGAGAAAGGCTCTCATAGTGCTGTACCATCTGAGAGTCATTAATTTCGAGGCCTTGGGTTTAAAATTGGTCTTGCACAATAGATATGAAGGCAGGCACACGTGAAGTAGTAATTGGCTCATAAGGGGAAGGCTGAAATCTGATGTCTTTAGCTATTCCCAGGGCAGAATGGGGCATGACCTGCACAGCCTGGACCACAGTCCCAACTCCCTTAAAGCTTGGAGAGTTTTGGTTGGCCCGTGACAGTGATAAAGGAGCACACAGGAAAACCTGATGGTGTTCGGATCTCGTAACTCAATACAAAACCATTTCTGTCATTTAAGAAACATTTATTAAAAAAAAAAAGAAGGAGAGAGGATGATGTAGCATTTATCACAAGGAGACAGTGATATGCTGCAATATCCCTGGGCAAAGGTTACATTAAAGGATGGTGCTATCATCATTAAGGTGGGGAGCTAGCATCTCTTACAAGCCCAATTTTTGTCTTTCCTCCTTAAAAATCTACATGCAAAAGCGGAAACTTAGCTGCAACATTGATAACGGAGGTCTGGTCCCAAGGTGGAGTTTTTGGTCAGATTTAAAGTAAATCAAATATAACACCTTAAAAATAGCAGTGTTCAGCAAAGCCCAAGAAGTCTCAGTGATTTCTTTTCTACTTTGTAACCAGAAAGACAAGCAGGGGAGAGAGGAGGAGCAGGAGAGAGATTAAAACAGCTTTAATTTTAGGACACGTCTCATCAAGAGATAGTATGCGACACCAAAAATGAGTCCAATTAAAAATGTTTATAACTTAAAGTTGCTTAATTAGCACCTTCAGAAGTTTCCCGATGCTTCCCCGCTAACTTCCCCTCTCCTGGTGGACATACACATGGTGGCGGCAGGTCCTGGAGCGGGGCAGGTCAGGGCTGCTCCAGCCATACCGCAAACCTGGATTTTAGTCCCCTGGGGGCATATCAACCTCCTAGCAAAGCCTTGGTCATGGAGGGTCTTCAAAGGCTTCGAGGAGTGCTGGAGGACTCCCCTGCCATGGCCTCCGATGTTGCAAGCAGACAAAAAAGACGCAAGATCCAACTTACCCCATCACCCTGGGCTAAGGAGCTCACCCCGCAGGGGCACGTGCTTTCTCTCCCCGCACCCCATGCTGGTGCTGGCTTTCTCCTTTTTGTTTTCCGTGTTGTGTTTTCTGCCTGCACCCCAGCGTTGCTGGCAGGCACGAGGCTGGCCTCAGCCTCTGCGTCCCACATGCAGCACCCGTGCCACCCTGGTCCATGTATGGGGGAAGAGGCAGAAGCCTTCCCCCCATCCTCCCATCTATTTTACAGCCTGAAGAAGACAGAGAGTTAATGAGAGATGCCTCATTAGGACTGCGCATTCTGCTTCCTGCTGAGAAACTCAGCCCCAAAAGGGTCCCCGAGCCGAGCCAAGCCGCTACCTGCGCCAGTGCCAGGGATGCTCTCACAGACACTTGCTGGGGACGGTCAGAGGAACAAACCCTGCCCAGGTTTTGTGTTTCAGTTGCCATGGGAATACTCTCATCCCTGTTGGAGGAGTTTGGGGAGCACAGAGGTTCAGGAAAACAACGCGGAGAAACGCGGGGACATGGCACACTGCGACGGTCACAAGGCGGGGAGCTTGGCTAACCCAGGAGGTGAAGCGGGTTTCGGAGGTTTTCAGCTCTGCCCCCCTAGAAGCCACAGCCAGCCAGTCACAGCGTGGCTTTTGGCGGCAGGTCACCACGGTCCCCTCACCAGCAGTGGCTGCTTCATTGCAGGAGCACCATTGTGGGGACCCGGCGTGGAGGAGTGACTGCAAAGAGCAACATGTTTTTAAATTGTTCTTTCCCAAGTCTTTTAGAGATGGAGAAGGATTCAGGAATGTAAGTAAGGAAATTTCACAGCACACATGAGATTTCCTCTGGCCTGGAAGAATAATGTTGAGAGCTAGCTGAATTTCAAGGAGCCCTGACTCTTCCTCCCCCATCACCCCTAGCCCTTTTGTGGAGTTCACACCGAATATCCTTTTTGTTAACTTTGATTTACCAGCAACATAAAATTTGAAGATGTAGAGTCAGAACTAACACCTCATCTTGCTGACCGAACATCCATCTAAAATGGGATGGAGAGTATGTAAAAAATGGCCATACTGGATCAAACAACTTTCTAACAGCTTTTGGCCCTGTATATGCATTACATCATGTATATAGAATTGTGTTCTAGGTCCTAAAGATAATAAATAATAATTTACTTATTCATTATAAATTCCTGTTTATAGGCTATACCTACACAAGATATGGTGCCAGGCCATTAGACATCAAAGGCTCCACGGTGCAGGCAACCTACAAAGGAGAAGTCAACATGATTTTTCCAGAAGCTCATTTCACTATAACAACAATAATCATGACTTTACATAGTGTCTTTGATCCAGATTGCAAAGCACTTTGTTCTCTGATTGAGAAATTACATATAAGACAGGATTCAATTTGCCCATCATTGGAGTGGACTGGGAAGGTCAGCCTCCAACGATATTCAGCAACTCAAACAACAGTTTATCCACATAAAATCAAAGGGAAAATTTAAGTTTGGGGAAGGAAATGTATGATCGTCTTGGAGAGGATTTTGCTAAAATAAGCGGAGCTAATGGTCCTAATAATGTGAAAAGTGCTTTAGGATCTTAAAGAACGCTGGGTAGCTAGGACATCACTGCAAGTGTACTTGTAAGGAAAGTACCTCCGGTGGCAGAGAGCATCAGTACCCGTCTAGGGGAACAGTGTGCTCACCCAGGCTGGACCACCCACCCCCCATTTGACATCCAAAGTGACCTGCAGCATGGTTCCCACCAAGAACATGCCAGTAGAGGAGGTGAGGACAATGCCAGTAAGACCTTGGCCCTCCTGGTTGGAAGTCCTCCCTGATTCCCTCTACAAGAAAGAGGCAAGGGAAGATGGAAAGGATGATTAAAACTAAGGAGGAACCAAAGTACAATTCAATAAAATTGATCTAAATAAAGTAATTACAGGATCTGCAGCACAATACATAGGAACTGCAGATCTTTTTGGTTACTACCGAGGCTTCAGATGTCCTGGAAGTTCATGGCTTACCTTGGAAATCACATCTGTGGCAGGGAGGAGTGAAGGGTTATGGTGGCTTCTAACAACCAAGCCCAGGACTGTCGTGTAACCTGACCGCTTTATATTTCCCTCACATTAATCCTCAGCCATGAGCAAAAAATTAGCACAGCCTTGGCTGAGGGCAGGGTTATTAAGTAGGAAAACTTGAGAGATCAGGAATGAGTTGGTTCTCAGCAGAAAGGCAACCTCACATCCTAAGAAAGTCACAGGGCAGAGACTAAATACTCTGGCCTTCCCGATAATCACATCATGACCAAGAAAGTTCCTTTGATGGGTCCTTCTGAAATATAAATTAACTTAATCACTTCTGATCTTGGGAAAAAATTGACATTAGAGTGTTTTGACTGTGACACAGTCACAGAGGGTAAAGGCTATGTCTGCCTTAGCAAGTAGAGCAGCACAGGAGCAGAGCTGGTGTGCTGTCATTTGGTTTTGCTTGTGACTGGCTCCAGCCTGGAGCCGGGGCCTGAGCACTGACGGGTTGGAGCACCTCAGGTGCACACCTGCATCTCCTCTCCCAGCACAGCGTCACTTGAGGGGAGCCCAGCTTGCACGCCCCGATCCTCTTCCACGGTGTGAATCATCAAACTGCAACTATGTGACATGACCAGGAGACCTGCTTCTTTCATCCAAACTAAAATGCTAGTGAGAGGCACCTTATGCATCCTGGTCCTGCTTCCCCAGCCCCAGCTTCACTCCTATCCCTCCTTAGAATCAGGTTCCTATGAGGACCACACTTCTCTGGCTGCAAGGTTTAAGCCTTCCTGGGCAACAAGGGAGCAGAGTAGCAGTTTCTACAGTCTGCAGAGGAGAAGAAACACCCCAAGCCAGACTCATTGTGGCAAAGTGAAGCGAGTGCAGCAAAGTCTGTCTCAGCTGTGCACTGCTGTGGATGTGGACCCTGGTTCTGGACCGGTGCACACTCCTACAGCACACACAGCGCCAAGAGCCCGGCCTGGTGACAGTGGGGCTTTCCTCAAGCGTTTGGCCTTAAGCCTCCGTAAACGCCATCGGTGCAAACAGGAGCTATACTTTGGGTTTAAACCAGTCAAGCTGCGTTGAAAAAAACCCTTTGCTACAAGATTCGAGAGCTTACCAGTGTGCAGGCTGAACAACAGCTCCTATTTTGCTGCACACTGTTGTTCTCTCCTGGAAGTGGTTAACTTCAAGATGATGCAAATTCTATTGTCAGCCCCTTTGACTCTCCCTGCCGACAATCTTAGCATTCAGCTAATGTCCCTCTCCCACAAATCCACACTGCCTCTCAAAGAGCCAAGAGTGCTTGTTGTCCCCTTCCCAGCTGCCAAAACCCTCCAGCTGCCTCCTAATTACCCCTATAATGTGCTTCTGCATATCCAATACACAGTTCTGCAGCACACTAAAAATTTAAGGACAACATAAAATAAAGAAATACCAAATTAAGGAGCACAAGGGGTGCTGGAGTAAACACGTTGTTAATTTTCCTGTTTAATTCACTCATAACAGCTATTTTTGATGCAAAACTGCTGTACAATGAAGTGCCACACTTGAGCACAGCTGAATGTCAGGGATTCATTGCTTAAGGTCAGAAGAGACCGTTATGATCGTCAAGTGTAGCCTATTGCATAAGAGATCCAGGGTACCTCCCCCAGTCATTTCTGATGCTGGCCCATAACTTCTTTTTGAGCTGCCATGCATCTGTTAGAAAGCCACCTCGTCTTGGCTTAAAGACCGCAAGGTCTGGAGAGGCTACCAGGATGTCAGAAAGTCATTTCTTTGGTTAGTTACCCTCATACAAGAAGTGCACCTTTTTTTCTCCTCTGCATCTGGCTTGCCTCTGCTTCTAGCCACTGGATTGCACAATGTTGGGTTTTTTTCCTAAATGGAAGTCCCCAGTCAGAAATCGCTTTCCTACTGCAACACATCTGTGCTGTTATCAAGCTGCCTTATAATTTCTAAATTATGTGAAATAGATCAGTCCCCTGTAGTCTCCCACCACAGGGAGTGCTTTGTGGCCCTTGTACATTTTCACAGTTCCCCTCTGAACGCTTTCATTTAGCCAAGCTTACCTCGGAGCGTGGGGGTCCTTGCATAAAGCCCAGTTCTTCTTCGAAGGTCATCAGACCATCAGAGTAGACAGTCAGTGTCCTTAGTACTTGACTGCCCTCGGCAATGGTGTGCTCTTGTATATAAAAAGAGAAGAAATGTCCACGCCACTCAATGTTCTGGCCATCCTCTAACTATTTTGCTCCAGCTCTTCCGGTGGCTGGGTGAATGGGGACAGCCACCTCACTGGCGGGAGATGGAAGAAGGCAGCTTGCATGTGTGGGTCACAGCTCCTGCTTGCCTCCAGCTATTACCGGCAGGCACAGCGTGAGCCTTGTGCTCCTTCCTGCTCTCCTCCCTGCCAGCCTCCAGGTGAACCTGCCCACCTGAAAGGTGCTGGCTCTTGCCAGTTGCTCAAAATATCTCCCCCTTCCACTTGACTGCACAAAAGCAGGCCGCCTGCGTGCAGCTCCTAATATATCCGGCAACACCTCAGGAGCAGGCTCTTTGCACGTATTTATTTATTTTTGGCACATCTGATCCTAGTGCCATGCACAGCGTGGAGTGGGTGAAGAAACATGCAAAGATGGTAATTAACCATGGAACAAAAAGCCAAAGCAACGACTGGAAGAATGGCTCTAGGGGCTGGACGTCAGGCTGGCCAGGCACCTGAGAGGGAGGTTTCAATTTTCCAGACCTGTTCACCCATCCCTACTTGTAATGCTGTCTGGTTTCCAAGGGTCTTTTATCGAACCTGAAAATGCAGAATGAGCCCCATAGCTAAAGTGGGAAACTTGAGTTTCCATCCTTAGAGCCCCATGGATAAACACCAGACGGGAGGTATGATATTGCTGACTCAGCAACCATTTCTGGGTTGTGCTAATTCTGCTACAGCACATCATCAGAAGAGGCCGAGATATTTTGTTTTCATAGCTTTTTAACCTTTTCCTTCCCAAAACAGTGTTTGTATTTATTTTGGCACCTTGAATGTTTTGAAGAGAGGATTGATTTGGATTCACTAAAGCATTTGTTCCCCTTAATCCCATTAAGTCAGTCTCTAATTCTTTCCAGGGCTCCCTTCTGCGGAGCTATTTCCTCTTGGAATCATTTACTTTCTGTGGATTGGGGGAATTAATGAGGCAGATGCCGCTCTCATTCTCATCACTGTAAGCCTGAAACAACTTCAGCAGTTTCCTGGCACCGATCCAGATTTTACTGGTGTAAATGAGGTCAGAATTTGGCTCGCTGTGCTTACTTTTGCTAAGAGACAAAGAGATTGCTGAAAACAAGAAGTCTTGTGCAGGTTGGGAAAGTCCAGTTGGAAGTGGGTGAAGTCCGCAATTTCATTGAAAGGCTGAGTTTCTGCATTTTCCCACGGAGAGGCTTTGCTGAGCACCACAGATATTCGCGGACAACCCAGAGCGCTGGTAAGCAAGCAGTCAGGGAAACAAGTCCGAGAACAAAGACTTTGAGGAGCATCAGTGTTGTCTACGGGAACAATTGCAACGGTACAAACATAAGTCATGCCAATGCAAAGGAAGGTTGAGAAACATAGGGAAAGATCAACTGGCTAAGTCAGTCTTCGGGGGCCTCACAGGGAAGGAGGAAGCGAACAGAAAACTGAGATACGTGCAAATGGCTGAGGGCCGGCGTCAAAGGTCAGCACATATAACAAGGGATAAAATTGAGAAAGACATGAAAAGGAGACGTAACGAGCAGAGGACAGGAAGGTGAGCAGGGAAGTATTCTGGCTATATTCTGGTCAGAGGAAGGCTGAGGAAAGCATCGATCTGCCACCACGGCAGCAGTGCCCCAAGCAGGGGCTGGCCCAGGCTGGCACCCAGCGGGAGCCCTTGGGAGCAGGGTGGGAGTGCGGGGCTCCCCGCAGAGCAGGACCCTGCCTGGCTGCGGAAAGGGGAAACAAGAGGAGCGAGGCAGTTATGGCCAGTCAGCTCAATTTCGGTTCCTGGAAATGCACTGGAACAAATAATTAAACAAACTAATCATCGGCACCTAGGAAACAACCAAGAGAAGAGGAACAGCCAGCGCTGATTTGCCAGGAGCAAATCATGTCAAATCGACCTAATTTCATCCTGTGACAGGGCTTGTGGATAGAGACAAAGCAGGAGACGTCTTGTATCTTGACTTTGGTAAGGCCTTTGGTACCGTCTCACTTCATGCTACAAGATGTAAACTAAGGAAACGTGCCCTAGACAAATTACCGTAAGGAAGGGGTGCAAAACCGGTTGGAAAACTGTACTCGGAAAGAAGGTGTCTTCGTCAAAATACAAGGAAGGGTTGGGTAGGGTTCAACAGAGGTCTGGCCACTGGGTGACGGAACAGTGAGCATCCTTATCAGATATGCAGATGACACCCAGTTGAGATGAGCTGCAAGGACATGAGAGAAGAGGATTAGAATCAAAAATAATCCTGACATGTTAGAGAAAAGGTCTGAAAACCAGGATGCAATTCAATAAGGAGAGAAGCAACGTTGTGCACAGAGGTAGGTATAATCAGCTGCACAGGAACAAATGAGAGACAGCCCATTAGGCAGATGTGGAGCCGTACAGCAGCTCAGGAACCTGAAATGAATAAAAAGTGTCATTTTGTCACACACAAGGCAGTCACCATACCAGGGCATTCAAAGAGGAGCTGTGCCTGTAAAATACATGGCTGATCCCTTTGCTTTACCCAGTGCTGCTACGATCTTTATCCAGCTCAGGAGAGTCTGGAAGGAAGCAGGATGAAAGGTCTAGAAAACAGGACTTGCAAAGAAACGCTTATTCAATGGGGGTTGTTTACTCCAGCAAGAAGGAGATTAGGGAAGACACAATAATTTTCAAGTATGTGAAAAGTATCTCCAGAGAAGGAGGGAATAAGCTGTTCTCCAGACAGTTCTCTATATCTATTGCAAGTGTGGCAAGAAACAACGGGCCTGCATTGCAGCAAGAGAGGTTACGGTTAGATGCTTGGCAAAGGGTAAGGCTAACGAGCACTAAACCCACCTGCCTGGCAAGGATGTGAAACCTCTGTCCATGCCAGTGTTTAATAACAGGCTGGAAACTTCAGGAATATTTCTGAAATCAGCCTCCTGAGGTCCTTTCTAGGCATGGTTTTCTCTGATTCTGTGATGAATGGTGTTAAATGAATATAAATTACCTCACACGGGGACACTGACATTCAAGCTCGGTGATGAATAGTGATCAACGACAAAACTGTCAGCTTGTGGGGAGGCATCCAGTAGGGTTATTGCTAGAAACTGGTGTTAGCTCCAGTTTTATTTACCATCTTCATTAATGATCTAGAAAAAGCATTAGACAGCGTGTTTATTAAAACTGCAATTGATACTACGTTGGGGAGGAGATGCAATCACCAGCCAGGAGCGGAATATAACACAAAAGGACAAAAAAAGATATGGGACATGGGGAGAAAATGACCTAGCTCGAAGGACACACAGACTAATATGTCTAGGGAGGAAATAGTCCAAAATTAAGACACCCTATGGGAGGAGGAGACCCAAATGCAGTGAAAGACTTTGCAGGGTTAGCATATAGGAAATTGGACAGGAGTTTACAATTTGTCATGTCAACAGAAAAAGTCTCGGGACGGTTTTGGGCTGCATGACATATCCCAGGGCAGAGAGATAAGCAACTGTCTGATCGCTCTTGTGCCATCTTTCCTTCTGGATGCCTCCTGACCAGCGTGGCCACCAGGCTGGAGGAGGAGCAGGGGGAACCAGCAAAAATAATTGAAAGCTGAGAAGACTGGCTTATAAGGAAAGAATTATATAGGTACTCTGTGGCAAAGTAACACCAGGTCCATGCTTCTGAAGTGTAGACAAGCACGTCAGGAAAAGTGCCCTTTTTTCCAGGCATAATTATGCCAGAAAAATCAGGCATTGCATTGGTATAAGATATTATATACTAGCATTGCTTGTTTGGGTTGGCTACAAAGCAGTTTCAAACTGATAGGCTAGCCTCCTGGGCCTCGTCCGTTGCTGGCTGCTGGGGTCCATGCCGGGTCGGAGCTGTGTGAGAGCTGAGGCATCAGCCCAGCACCTGCCTCGGGAGGTACAGCCTGCAGGGGAGAGCCCGGGGCAGTGCTGTTGCTGCCACGCAGTTGCAAAGAAATGGACAGGAGGTTCGCTTTGTGCGACCAGAGCCACGCTGACATTAATTGATAACGGAGTTGCATAAGCAAATGGACACAATAAGCCGTGTTGATCGGAGGGGGAGAAATCAGTGCTTCTCAGGGGGACAAATCAATAGAGAAGGGGATGCTATTTTCAGCTTTCTGAAGAGGTGTTACTGACAAAAAGAAAGCACGGATATAAAACTGTACTTGACAGAGTCCTTTAGAGACAAGATAAAGGTGAAGGTTTTTTCTAACTTGTGATTTTGAGCCTTTTCACTCTTTGTCCAGCTGGCTTTTGAGATTGAGGTCTAGGAGTGCAATGGTGTGTTTGTCCCAGCTGATACTGGAGCGCGCAGGCTTTGAACAATAAGGCTTTGTTCTTTTGCCAAATGCAGCAATGCCTGTGCTGTTGCTTGGGAAAAAAAAGGAACAAACACATTAGGAAGTCACTGAAAATGAAATGATGGCTCACTTCAAGGAGTGCAGCAGCACACCGCGGAGATGAATGAGCTCTGCATGGCATGTGAGACCATGAGGAGGAGAGATCTTCAGAAAGACACCCCTTAGTTCCCCCCACACTTGCAGTATAACAGAGATGACCTTCAGCTACGTCCCCGGGATCAGCAGGCACCTGAAATGCTTTGCAGGATATCCCTGTTGCCTACAGCTTTTGCAGGGACAGGCAAGGCACTGTGTGAGGGTGCACCTTACCTTTGAGGAGCAGTTGCCGCAAAGCGAATTTGGTAGCTCTTTCCAGCAGAAGACTTCAAACGAGGCTCAACGGCGAGGCCGACACACCAACGCTGCCAGCTGTGGGACCACCGCAAGGTGTGGGATTGCCCGAGCCTGCGGCTTGCCGAGGGAAAGGCGGCTCAGCTCCTACCTCGCAGCCCGGTGCCACCAGTGACAGGGAGGGAGCAAGGGGGAAATGAATTCATGAAGAAACTCGAGGGGAAAATAGGCAGGCGGAATAAGGACAGCGGTCCGGAAGAGTAAATTCACTGAACCTACATCCTTGATTTTAATGGGGCCTCTAATAGCAGGGTGAGCCTGGCAGAGTCAGTTATCTCCCAGAAAATGTGGGACTCCGGCAAAGCCGTTCCTCTCGCTTGCTCGACAATGGGAACCGTGGGACCCTCTGTGCGAACACAACCAGCATAAAGCCGAGCAGATGTTACCTTAAACTCATCCTCAGCTCACGGGGGAGGATTAAGTGATATGAAACCACAGGAGCAGCCCAGGTGGGAAAGATTACTTCACTGGTGTATGAGCTCTTATTGGAGCTAGGGAAAAGGGCTGGTAGTTGTGTGCTATATGCTGGGACCAATTACGCTGAAAACTGCAGAGTACAGCGAGGTGGAGATTTGGGGGTGGGTGGGAAAGGCGATTAAACCTACACGGGCGTGTTAAAGCCGAGCAAAGAAGAGAGAGGCAGAAAGACGGGAAGAAAGGCTCGCAGGGTGGCTAATACAGGGTCGGGACGAGATTCACGTGAGCTCATCCAAACGCGTCTCAGGCCAGTAACCACACAGCAATCGCCATGGGCCTGCGCTCGCAAGTGCTGGGAATGGCAGGAACAAGGGGTGGGCTCTTCAATTCTCTAATTCTCCTTCCTCATTTTGCAGAATTGCCACATGCTGAAATAGCAAATGATGTATGAAATGAAAAATCGCTCCCCAACCAATGCATATAGATGATGCAGAGAGTATTTGGCCATTACTTCCTTGCAGTAATATTTATCTACATTAATGCCTCGTTCAGAGGTAGCTGGAAATACCGAGAATGTGAGCAGCAAGGGGATCGGAATAGAGATCGAGGAGAGAGGCAAAGCAGCAAGGCAGGCACTTAAGGAAGCAGATATGACGCCTTTCTCCTGTAAATCACCAGCTCAGTTCTGGCCCAGGTTATTAGCAACCACAGGACAATATTCTGGCACCCAAAGCGAACCAGTTGCCTGTAAAGAGCAGGTTCATTTAATGGAGACTTCGGAGGAGTTATTGCCATTTGGAGGCAACTTTGGGGCCGGTGTGGAACAAGCCGGTGGCCTCAGGCCAGCGCCCAGTGGGGAGGTATTTTCACAGGGAGAAAAGCCCTCCCCAGCCGGCACGCCACGGGGTGGTGGGAGCTAGCTCAGCCACCAGCAGGGACAGAAGCAAGGGGTGCTTCCCCGGGACAGCCCTGGGCAGAGGCACCTCACCAGGGCTCGCACCAAGGGGAACCATGGGCACCCCAGCCCCAGGCGCAGCCGCTTGGTAGTTCTGTGGTGCCCCTGGAATGCCTCCAGCCGCTGTCCTCGTGGGGAAGCCTTCTGAAGTTCAACAGAGAACGATAACCTCTCCTACAGGGATTTTACGTCACTCCATCCAATTTAATAGGAAATGATTGCTAGCCCAAAAATCCTACAAAAAAGATCTCGTTTTTATTAAATATGTAGGCTTTCTAGTCATTTCTTTTGAACGCTGTTGGCCCTGTTGCTGTTGAAAGCTCAGGGAAGCTTCCCTCAGGATGGGGCTGCAGGTCTGCCCCTTGCCAGGGCACAACACTCACTCCAAATCTCAGCCTAAAACCAAACCACTCTCTGCTCTTTGGCAGGGGCTGGTGCCTGTTGCTTCAGGCTGCACCTTTCCACCCTGGTGCTGCAGGTTGCACTCAGCTCAGCCTAGCGCAGAAGGGCCTGTCCAAGGCCGGACAACAGTTTGGAGGGTGGGATCTGCAGATAAATGTGTGAATCCTCTGGGTTTTTTTTAATTTTAGAGAGAAAGGGTAACTGTGTCCTGTTAGAGCCAATGACCCTGACAGAGCAGGAACAGCAACAGCCGGAGGGCTGCTCAACTCCCGTGCGTGCTCGCTGCCTGCCCCTCCTGCCTGACAGCCGGCTCTGACCTGACCGCGAGGACTGCAGAGCTCTTCCACACCTGCAGGCACAGGTTTACAAAGGCACGGCAACGGAGAGGAAAATACCAGACTCATTTCCAGTTTGTGGAGGTTTCATGGGAGCCCAGGCACAGAGGGTTGGGTAAGCTCAGTGCTTTTAGTAGCAGGAACAGGTTTGCAAAGGGATTCATGGTGGAAGATCTTGGGCAGAAATAGGGTGGAGGGAAAGTCTGCTTTCTTGTGGAGCCTGCTGCTCATTCAGGTGTGCTTGGTTGTTTCTCCCAGTAAACGCCTGGGAATTCCCTCGTCTTTCTGTATGCAAGAAACACAACGCTGAAGCACGCTGTCACGTACTGCACGTCCCCAAACCCAAAAATCTTCAATGCTTTCTGACAGCCCAGTCCTCTGCCTATCCTTGGTAGTGTGCCCAAAGGCTCGCCATGGCTCTCTAGCTTGTAATCTCCACACACAGGATTGAGTTTCATAAGGTGTTGGCCTTATGAAACTTCATCAGTGTTTAGCAGACAGTATTTAGTACCGCTGACTCGCTAGCGCCTGCACATAGGACTACATTTGGAGACGTCTTCCTGAAATTGGGGGAGAGGAGGTGGACCCAGCTGAAAGCCTCTTGCAAGTACCCCTATCCTTGCACAGAAGTGCCAGCTTGCAAGGTGGACGCAACGGACAAAGTCAGTAGAGGAAGCAAAAAACGTGCACTCAAAGACACAGTTGGGCTCAGTGTTAGCAAAAAAGGCTACAGAAGAGCTCAGAGTGACTTGTAAGTTAAGATAGCAAAATACCTTACACTTAAACAGCTAGAAACCAAGGGATCATACAATCCTACAAGATGCATTTAGTATGTTCCTTTTGCCGCCTCTTACACACATTTTACCTCCCATCACCAGCACAAAGCAACTGGAAACTGCTGATAACTACCTTTGCCCTCCTAAAACTTCTTTGGCACACTTAATGCTTCAGCTTTGCAGGAGACTCTGGGTCCGAGTTGACCTTCAGATACCAGGGAGTCAAGAGGAACTGCAAATGTTCATCCAAGGACAGGTTTTGGCTCTCTGCCTAGTGTCTGAAGCACTTTGTGTTGTCTCTGAGTGATAACACACTTACATGACACCAAAATATATTTCAAGATAAGACTAAAAATGTGATCCACAGAAACTTAGCTATCAAAAATATTGACTGGAAGGTCTGGAAAATTAATCTGCTTTCAGACAGGCAGGAGCTCTGAAACGGTCAGTCCCAAAGCCCACACAAAGCTCACCGCACGCTGGACAGGACATGGGAAGTATTGGCTAACTTGATGGGACTCACCAGCATGGAAGTCTAGGATGATGCTACTGAACTTGGAGTTACCCCTCCCATGCTGCTGCTAGCCTGGGAGACCACACTGACCTTCTGGCCACCTCATGGTTAATCCCACAGCCCTTTAGGAATTCCTTTGGCTGATGACTTGGTACATGCTACCGGTGGACAGGAACATCTGGCATTTGCAGCAGGAATTTAACTAAAAGGGAACCTCAAGTAAGGGTTCTGCGTTTGTGTGTGTTCTCCAGGTCACGCACTTGGGTGATACAATTGTGCAGGATACATCCAAAGCTCACTTGCACACGCACCCTGTTAACTCTGCAGAAGTACCATGGACTGGTGCGACTGTCCGTAAGAGGCAACAGAAACTTCTAGGAGCAACTAAACCCTTCACAAAACCAACGCTGAAGACAATTCATTGGCTAAAATCACTTGGCAAGAATACCTAACTGTACATGGGGGGCCACAAAATGTATAGATTAGATGAGTAAGCGTCTTCACGGGCAGCGTGGCACAGCAAAAATGTGTTTAAGTTGCTTGAATCTTAAGCTGTAAGTCACTTGCATAATGTGGAGACCCCTAATCAAGCCTTTTTGGGGAAAAACTATCCCTGTAAAATATGTGACTTTTTCTCCACTAAGATGATGAAAACCATTGAGTCTACTTAGACTGTGTCTCCACACCTTTTCCCTAGAAAATCCTCAAATGCTTGTCTCTGGGAATGTTTTTATGTAAACCCAAAAAGAAAATAATTTTCACAGATTCCATAAGTACTAGAATTTATGAGGTCTCTTCCACACCCAAAATATGACTTCAAAATTTTACTGGCGCTCCGTGAATGGAGAGCTTGTTAAGGAAAGTTGGATAATAAAACATTAGCACTTGATTCAGTCCTCGCCCTTCCGAAGGCTTCTAAAATATTCTTAGCCCAATATTTTCCTTGCAGGTTAATAGGAGATGATTTGGACGTAGTTCAGTTCAGAGAGAGCACCACACATTGCCAAACCTTTTAACTCAGGGGGTCTGGAAGGGGGTCTGGAAGGGGGCTGGAAGGGGGCTGAGCCCTGGGCAAGTCCAGAAGCGGGTGCTCACCCTCCCTGCAAAGCAAAGGAGGGCTCTCGCCTGGCACCCTCCCAGCCGCCCCTGCCCGCTGGCCATGGCAGGCTCGGGAGAGCCACTCCCGGGGTGTACAGAGCCCACGCGGCAGAAACATGCACCGGCAGCGTCTCGAGGCAGCGCACACATACAGTCTTGCTTGCTGTTTATGTTTGAGATGTCTGGGTTGCTAATAATATACTTAATTGAGGTGTCCAAGGGCCTCTGGGTGACTAAAACATACGAGGGAAAACTTATTTATTTATTCTGCCTCCTCCGGCCCTTCCTCCTAAAAGATACCAGCACTCCAGCAGCGAGGAGAAACCAGGAATTTCGGCAGTGGCCAGGAGTGGCTTTATCTAGGAAACAGAGCAGCTTTTAATCAGATGGAAAAGTTTCAATGTGCTGAGCTGGAGACAGAGCGTGGGGCTTGCAGTCCCTTGCACCTCGCTGCTGGGCGCCCACGGCCGTGCAGAGTTGTGACTCTCCCACGCTCTCCCCCGTGTTACTCCCGCCTTTCTGGAAATCGTGCCAGCTGTCAGGGCGTGTGAACAGGGAGACGGCAGGCTCCTGCGGCCGCTGCCATAGCCCAGGCACGGGCTGGGCAGACCTTGGGTGCGACACACTGCAGCCATTCATATTGCACCCCTCTGAAATGCCTTCCTCCACAAATACCAAGCGGGGAGCACTGGGTGGCTCAGGATGTTTACAGGCTGTTTCTTGTTTTGCAGCTTGTTCCCCCTCGAGGGATGAAGCGCGGTGGGTGAGTGGTGGACTGGGGCTGCTTCACACTCTGCTGTCCCCCTCAGCACAGAGCCCAGGAGCTGCGGTCAGGAACACTGGTTTTAGGTCATGAGAAGGAATTCCAGCATCTGATTTATGCTGTGCAATTGCTTTCGTTTTGCATTTCAGTCAGCTTGGACACTGAGGAGAGATGAGCGGGAGCGATTAAGAATCACACGCTGTCATCACCCTTTCCCTCCCACCGCCATTGTTCTGGTGTGACACTCTTAAAAAAGCATCTGGACTACCTTGGGAGCAGCAGCCTTTCTGCTGTTGCCATCAGACCTGTTTCTGTGCTACCTCCCACTATCGTGCTTGCATAAAAACCTGCACGGAACACAGGTGTTGGAAAGGAACATTTGCTTTCAACCAGTGCGGCACCAGCTGATGGTGCATGGACTACAGATTGCCCGACTCCCTTCCCCATGCAGTTGTTGTTTGGGGTGCTACACGCTTCTCCTTTGCATCCAACGTGTCCTGCAAGGGGCTCTGAGCGGAAAACCCCTGCACAAGACAAATTCCCGGGCAGCTGCAGAAGGCTGGAGTCATCTTCCTGAGAGACTTTTTAATATGCGCAGCAATGCTGGGCAGCACGCTGGACACAGAGTGCCAGCCAGCTCTGCCAACCCTTGTAGCAGCACAAGTGAGGGGCAGCAAACTGTGGCCCAGGGAGGGTGGGCTCCAGCCTGGAAGCCCATCTCCTGTGAACCGATGCCTTCGGGCTCCTTGACTCCGAGCGATCACTGAACAACACAGCCCCCTCTTTGTTTTGACGGTCTAAATCCCTATAAACAGAGCGTTTGTTCTTTTTTCTTTAACGTCCTTTGTGGTTTCACGAAAACGCCGGATGCTGCAGAAGGCTGAAGCATGAAAGGTTCCTCTCTCTATCCTGTCCTCCCCGTCCAGCAACCACACTAAAAAGAAACCACCAAATAAAGTGCTTGCAAATACCTGGACCCACAGCCCTGGTGATGGAAAGCTCTCCAGTTATTCATAGACCAAACTGAGCCCAGGCAGCAGCTGTGCAAGTTTCCCAGCTTGGCCCTTGCCAGCACGGACCAAGGCTGACCCGAAGGGCCCCACCTCGCTGCATGCTCTCCTCGCTCATTCAAACCCTTGGCAGCCCGGCGGGTCTGCCAGCCAGGCTGCCGGCTGCGGGGCGGGTGCTCCCCGCGAGGGGGGCACAGCAGCGAGGCGATGGGGGGACGACGGCTGGAGCTACCCCAGGCATGAGATCGGGGAGGAGGCCAATCACCATCTTCTGAAAAACGCTTCCAAGCCAATGCTGCAAGCAGCTCTGTGGGTGAGAGTTAAAGCTTTTCATCGCTGAAACCTTAGGTTCCTGTTTACCAAACATTTGTTCACCCTTCATGCGTTTGAGTGAATGAGGAAATGAACCACAAGGCTGGGCACAAATGCCAAAACCCTCTTAAGTATGTAAATCGCCCTCGTGCAACTTTCTGTGCCTACTCTGGGGCTGAAAATGAAGCCCTCTCCTCAGATTTGTTGTTTCTCATGAGTTCCTGCCACTTCCCGGTTCACCACCGAGCCGCCGTGAGCGCAGCCTCTGCCTTCCCGGCAGCCCCCTCACCGCGCTCACGACGGCAGAGGCAAGTCGCTGGGAAAGCCGCGCTCCCCCCGCCCAGCGCTCCCACTGCCAGTCCTACCTGACCCCACTGGAGCAGCAGAGGGAGAAAGACCTCAATTCTTCTCTCCAGCCTCGCGGCCGGGGCTGCTGCCGTCCTGCCCCGGCCCCGTGCCCTCTATATAAGCTCCCACGCCACACATTCTGCTTTTTCCGCGGAGGGGATCCTTCCCCTGTCCTAGACCTGTTTGTTACACCCAGCTCCAGCTCCTTGCTCGCCAGTCCCTCCAGCACCCCTCCCTCTTCTTCCTCATCAGGAGCAGCCTCTTCAGCCATCTCTTTCTACTACCTGCAGGCCCAGAACGGAGCAAGCCCTCTGAAGCCCAGACAAAGCTCACAGAGACAGATGCCCCCCAGATCTGGAAGGAGGAACGGCTATGGCACGCCCGGTCTACCAGAGGAGAGATGCCACCCTGCTGACACTGCAGCCGCCCCAGGCTCAGCTTCTGGCTGCCACGTGGTGCGGCAAAACCAGGAGGGCACCGGCCCCGCTGCGGGTAGGGGGAGTTTTCTGGGGGGCACTGTCTCTGTTTCACCCGACACAGCTCCCTCTGCACGTGCAGACGAAGGACACGCGTAAGACAAACAACCCTGGCTATTTTCTCAAGCCGATATTTTTATGGCTATTTTTCTCAAGCACATGAAGAGGGAGCAAGGACACAGCTGTTCGGCTTCCAGCAGTCCTCAACCCCAGGAGGTCAGAGCCCTCCTCTCAGCGGGTCTGGAGCCTTTCAGCTCTCTCTGACCACCATCCCCTCTCCCTCGCACCCCTTTTGCCTCTTTTTGTCTCTGCGCAGCCTCCCCGTCTCCCGAGAGCACCGCCTCTCTCCCAGATGAGCTCGAGCACCAAAGAAACAAAACGCACCCACGAGGTGGGGAGAAGGGGCTCGCAGGGGCAGAGGAGCAGACCCACGCCAAGGCAGCGGCTGGTCGGGGAGAGGGTCTTCCAAAGGCTAAGGAGACACAGCACCCACTCCACCTTCCCACCTGCCTCTCTAGTGGGGGGTGGGTGGGTGGGGGCCTTGAAACTCAGCCTGCAGCACACCTGATGTTTTCATTCCTCTCTTTGCTGCGAGCGACTTGGTCTCCTGTTGAAATTCAGGCTGGGTGATCTGACATGCTATCAAAACTCAGAATGGTTGTTGATGTTCCTTGAATTCATCAGCAGACGGTTATGGTTTTGGTAGAGGGTTTCATTATTTATTTTCTGCTTTCTCACTGCACAGAGGCCTTTGCATATCACACCTTCATCTGGCTTAGGAGACACGTGCAGCCCAGCACAGCTCCTCACCGTGTTGTGTACCCAGAAACACCCGGAGGCGACTTGCCTATCTCCCCTTATCATATTGATGTTGCTGTCTTTGCCCCAGTGGGGGTCTGCTTCTCATCGGGCTCAGCAGAGTAACACTGTGGTCGCTCACACAGGACCGCTGGGCCCCCATCTCTGCAAGCGCTTCTTATCCACCCAGTCTGAAGTCCTTTGGGCTGGTGGTGTGGCTGTGCCCTCCCCAGCCCCATGGAAGGGTCACTGGAAGGCACCTGCTCTGTTTGATCCTGCAAACACCACTTCTATCATAGGCTGCACAACTGAAATCCAGAAGAATTTGGTCCAAAGCATCAAGTGAGCCTCTTGCCTCATGCAGGAATAAATGCAGTAAAGAGGATGGGTTTGCTGGTGAGCACAGTTTGCAAGGTTCCTGTGCTTGAGCTTTGCACACAAATGTTCCCTTTCATAGCGATTTCTTGCTGTTTTCTTAATCGATCCAAAGACCAGGATTAGTTTACACAAGCCAGGGGCACGCTCTAGTCCCATGGTGGGACTTCCTACCATCCTGGCCGGAAGGAAGCCACTGTGCTCCAGCCAGTTTCCCAGCTGAGGGAGCCTGGAGGGGAAACCCAGGGGACCAGGACTTTGAAACATACCTCTGAACACACTGTCCGAGAAGTTTAAATTGTGACAGAGATCCCTGGGCACCCAATTTCCATTGATTTCACTGGGGGTAAAAGGCCAAAACATCTTTAGGTGTTTGCAGGTGTAACCCTAGATTGAGGTCCTTGCCGGGGCAGGCCTGGTACGAGCAGTATAAAATGTTCCCTGGAGAGGAGTTACAGTCTGAGTTTAAGGGTAAAGTGCAACATGAGACTGAGCAGACAAGGGTGGAAAGTGGCAGAACAAAACAATACAACAGAAACTTGCTGCATGCTAGGCAACGGTTTCAACTCGCTGCCTGCCTGTTTTATCACACTGAAGGACTCAGAGACATGTCTCAAAGATATTAATGCACCTTAGCTTTGGCTTTCTACTTCTTGTGCCTCCCAGAGACATTCATATCAAGAAAGCGTCACTGGATTGAGCCATCTCCTAAATTTTGTACCAGACGGGAATTTATATACTACCAGAAGCTCAGATCCAGAGTAACCGTCTCTTCCAAACAGCTCCCTTGAGACAGCAAAAAGCGTAGAAACAAACGCAGAGGCAAGTACTTATAATGCAAACACTAGGCACCTGTGTGCGACACAAATTAGCTACCGCTACCCCTGCTACATGCACATCAAACCCTGCCTTGCCTCTGCCCTGCCTCAGAGCAGGTTTCTTGCATTGCAAGCATGTGCCATGTCCTGCTGGTCACCAGAGAGCAAGAGTGCTTCGCAGTCCTAACTAGCAAATAACAATGCTACTTTTTAATGGGGAGCACATGCAAATGTAGTAACTACCTGGAGAGAAAAGCAATACCTGTTCCATCCCTTTCCAGCACTGGGAGAACAAAACAGCTGCAACGATCGCCATGCAGAAGTGACAATTCACTTGTTGCTCGCTACGTCTGGCTTTGTGGGAAGGATCCCCCACGAGGTAGCTGGCTTGGCTCGGCTCGTGATTGCTTGGGTTGGAGTATGACCAAGGCCCAGCATTTGCAGCCCAAACCATCTTCCCCAGGCATCATCACAGGCATACTCTAATATTAAAAATAATCAAGGTTGTCCACATCCACTTCCAAGACCTCCGCCTCGCTGTGAGCCTGCCACTGCCATAGACGCAGTGCCCTCAGCTCTGGACAAACAGCACTGGGTGGGAGCAAGTGCTACAACAGAGGCTCTGTCGCTGTAATTTCCCCAGCTCTCCCCACAGACATAAATGTAAAAAACAAAAGCTGCACGGCTGACACAGCTAGAATGCATCTCAGTTCACACTGAATATTTATTCCTCAGCTTTTGCTGAAGGCCTTTAAAAACATGAGCACTCACCAGAACAGTCGCTGCCTCCTTGTGTTGTTTTATTTTAGAAGAGGCTGCCCTGTAGAAGATTAAGTAACTTCATGAAGTATATAACTAACAGGTCACTTGGCTAAGTAGACCAAGCCCGCTGTCCTATAGTCTCCTTCCCATTTCCATTAAATCTAAAATCAGTTAATATTATGTAATATAAATGCAGTGGTGTCAGAGACTCTAAGCTGAATAAGAATTTTGAATTAAGAGTACAGAACAACCTGCAACTGCAGGTTGCAAAAAAACCTGGAGGACCCAAAGGCTCGTTCTGGCCTCACAGAGGCACGGCATTTCCATTAAGTGGCTGTGAACTGAATAAGCACTCTGGGTATTAATATTCAAAGCAGGGCATCACATATGGCTTATGAAACACCTCTTCATGTGGATTAAAGACCTGTTCTCAAGGCAGTGAGCTTCCCACTACAACTGGAGCCACTAAGTTCCAAATTCATTACCATAACACACTTACTGGATGAAAAAAAATTGGAAGGCTTCCCTTTCTATTAGCCTTCCTCTCTAACTATTAAGATTCAGCCTCATACCTGACTTGACTAATGATGAGTCCCAAGAGAGCGAACCCAGACTTCAGAGCCGCACAGCCACTCTGAGTAACCGCTGGCTCAAGGTGAGAAGCCCACGTGGGATTAGTCCAAGCTGCAACCAGGTGGAAACGTTAATGGCCATCGTTAAGGGAGCTGTGGAGGCGTTTTCCTCGGCCAGTGAGGACAGCAGTGTCTCTCCAAGAACTGTGCTAGCTGACCTGCTTTGTACTCTGTGCTCCTGTTTACCCACACGGGCTGCTGCACGGTCCCCAGGAATGTTCTACTGACCAGGACAACGCGCTACTGTCCCACTGGCATCATTAGCACTCAAATGGGATTGTAGACATTATGGACCTAATTACACTTAGAGAAGGACCTTAATGCAGGACAATGAAACCCTCTGTGGTTCTTTCTACGTATTTTACTTGAATGAAGGTCAGATTTTTGTTTCTGGTCAAATATACGTCATTATATATATGTATATAGCACACACACACACAAGTTCGTTTTGGTAACAGTTCTCTGGTCAGTGAAGCATCATCTCACCCTGCAGCGCAATATCTTCCATCCGTGTTCAGCTGCTGAAAAGCGAATGCCTCCTGGCTGCGGAGGGCAGATTTGTCACTGTGGTATCGCTCGATATACAAGAAGTGATGCAGAGCACCTGTTGGGGTTATTTGCCCAGCACGTGGCTCCTCCGATTGCTAGCTCTGCTCAGTGCTCCAGAAGGAAAGCAGAGGTTTTGGTCTGTTCCAGTGTACCTGTCCCTATTTTCAGAAAACATTTCCCTAAGTAGGCCAAAAACGCCTCCTAAATCTTGAGCTTTAGAGGATACATTTGTAAGGCGACACACACAGGAATGGGGTGACCAGCTGTTCTACTTTTGGAGGTACTGTCCTAGTTCTCAGAAGCCAATCTGCGCTGCACCTCCCATAGAGGAGAAAGACCAAACGTCCTACTTTCTGTTCTTGGTGGCCTATTTGTCCTACCATGAGAAAGTAAGATGTGTGACTGCACACATGAGAACAGAAGAAACCCTCTCCACCGTATGCCTGCACAGAAAGCCAACAGAGACGCAAAAAGGCCCAGACCTCTTCCAAGTTACGTCTCAAAATCCTACCGTTTCAGCTCAGGCTCTTGTCTTGCAGCTGTGTCAAGGTGCAGCGAATGCTATTAAAAACTGGTTTCCCTGCCCTCTAATGTCACCTCCACTCTGAAATCTCACCTTGTTAACACATGCAGTTCACTGCTCCGTCTCAGCTAGTGGGAGCATGTTATCACTTAGCTCTGATTCAGCAAGACAACTACATTTACACATTGCCTATGCCTGTTCAGTAGGGCAGCAAGGGACACTCCTGAAGCTGTTTTTAACTCTATTAGGCATGCACTTAAACTTAAGCATGGATGTAAGTGCTTGGCTAGACTGATGCCAAGATGAAAAAAAGGCTACTACATCAGAGGGCTAAGCTTTGAACTGAAAATATTTTTGATCATAAACTTCAGGAAAAATCTTTAAATATAAATAATTTCTTCTGGAAATGCTTGACAAGCATAAAAGGAAAATACTCAGTAAAGATCCTGCTCCTGAGCAGTGGCAGCAGCAGGCTGCTGTGAAAATCCAGGCTTCGGCAAGGCAGTGGATGAACACAGCAGCTCTCAGCATTGTCTGTATTAAGCTTTAGCCAACCAACGTGCACTGAATCCCTAAATTAGAGAGAAAACGGGTAAAATTAGAGAGCATGGGTAAAATGAGAGAGCATCCCTAAATTAAATTTTTTTTTACTGTCAGTCTCAATCGTCTTCTGCTCCTCAGTAAGGCAACCTGGGTAAGAGGCATGGAGGAGCTTCGCGTTTGCTCAGATGACTTTAACACCAGAGCCGCTCTGTCAGTTATGCAGACAGCAGGAGGCGGAAAGGGAGTGACACCATCCGTGCACTTCATCCTTCAAACATCCACAGCCATCGACAAAAGCTGTATTCACAAGTAAAGACAGAACCTGGACTTCTCAGGCCTTATTCAGCTTCTCAGAGCTAGTTATCTCTGCTAGCAAGGTTTCATACGCACGCAAATCCCTCTTTTCCTGGGTATCCATCTCCCATGGTGCCAGTGACTACATTCATACAGGCCTTTTTAAAATATTCTCAAGCCCAAATGCTGTATGGCAGAGTTTCCTGATCTTTTGTGGGTTACATCTCAGTAGACAGAGAAAGCTGACCTGACAGATCAGATCTGCTTTCATACCCTCGGTTTCACACCTCTCCATTCACAAGCTGCTTTGCATTTCTCTTTACTCTGCAGTTTCAAACTTTGTAAACTTTGATCAGAAGTCTGATCATAGGGTGGCAGGGATTTGGGGGCAGAAACAAGAACCTACCCTCCCTTCTTTCTTCAAAGCATCTATCCCCCAATATCAATGACTGTTTTTTATAAAAAATGGGTAATGCACTTTCAGAGAAGATATATTGCCTTTTATGTTTTGACATTTGGGGTTTAGTTAAAGCATAATTAAACTTCTCGAAAATAAGGGGTTTACAAATACTATCGTACTGCTTACAATTTGGACACCCACCCCCCCACCAACATTCCTGCATTTACTTCTGAGAGTAGATGTCACTTGTCCTTCACTTTCTGCGCAGACAGTAATAGTGGGTTTAGCCATGTCATTATTGTAGCCACGAATAGCCGAGAATGGAAAAATCAACATCTGAAACTGGGTGAGCTTTTGATGCTACCTCCGTACGACAGCTTTAACAAGAATCCCACCCCCGGTGAGTCACTAACTCTCCCTGCGAGCCCCCGGCCAGAGCGGGAAGCACGAGCAAGCGTTGTACACAAAGCCCTCCGGCAGGAAGGAGGTCTCAGCTGGGTTTGTGTGGCGCTGCCTCTGACTCTGCCACGTCCCATCCTCGCCGCGGTCTGCAGCACATCTGCAGGTTCCTCAAAGCATCTGCTGGGGCTCCTGGTAAAATGTCTTCGCATTTCCTGATGACTTGGGATTTCCTCGAGTGCTAAGGACACTCGGAATGGAGCAAGCGACCACCCTTTAGCACCATCGGAGGGGCAGGCAGACTGTGACAAGACGTTAGGGTCAGTTAATCCAGTGCTTGGCAGAGTCCCACAGCTCTGTGGGAATAGCGTGGTTAATGCACTTCTCTGATTACAGCCGTAGTTATTACCAAAAGACACATTCAGCGGGTAAGGGTGGGAGAGTCTCAGCTCCCTGGCTCATATGGGAAGAAAAAAGTACCCCCAGAAACTCAGACTTTGCTGCAAAAGGACGCCTTTTGTGAAAAGATGCTGGATATCATCAGGGAAAGAAGCTCACACCCCCACACCTTCTTTGGTTATTGTCTGAGGCAGGAATGCTCTGTGCTGCCGAAGGTGAGGTGCCGCTGAAGCGGGGGTGACAGGCAGGAGGGGAGGGATGCCGCGGAGCCAACCCAAAAGCCGGCGACAGGGCCCTGCCGTGCAGCCGAGAGATAAGGGCCCTTGCCCAGCACAGCCTCGGCAGGGCGGCCGGCACGAAGGGCCGCAGAGGCTGGCTCTGCCTGCCCTCACATTGCCAGGACGAGCCCCACAGAGCACGGCTATTATTTGCTTTAGAGGATGCATTTTTGGCACCCAGGGTACAGTATGTTGCTGTCACCCTCGTGACAACTCCGTAATCTCTTCTTTCCCTTCCAGTGTTATTGTCCCAGTTTCCAAGGAGCGGACAAGAAGGACTTATTCTTCTGGAGTGGGATAATTCCTCACCAGGAAAGAAATGAGCAGAGACAGACTCGGGAAATTCTTCACTTGTCTATTTTTATTTACAGTGGAGTTCCTGTTATTACCTTGAACAAAAATAGCACAACAGCAAGGCTGCAGCCAAGTTTCCTTTGCCTTTCTGTGGGAGCCCATCGACGCCAGCCCTCGGCCGCAGCCCCCGCGGGCTGCCGGCAGCTGCAGCCCCCTCCCACCGCCAGCGCTGGCTCAGCCCAGGGCAGCCCCGAGGACGGGCACCAGCGGTACCCCCATGCTGTGGCATGTCTCTCTGAGCAGGCTCTGCCAAAACAGCACTTACAGCTCCCGGCAAGTCCTCTCTGCGCCTCGGGGTCCCGAGACAGCTGGTAGCAGCTGGCCGGCATTGGCACTGGTGGCGGTGAGACTATCCCGGCCGGCACACGCTGTCCCCGCGGTCCCCCCCCCAGGGTGTTGGAGTTAAACCACCTGGGTTTAATATTCACCAGCAGAAGCAAACGGGTGGCGATACCCCTGTCAAAAAGGAACACAGGCTGTACTAAAGGACTGCCGACAGGCAACACAAAAAGAGGCAGAGAAGTGGTACTGCCTCCACGGGTAAAAGCCTCCATGTTGAGAGGCTTTCAGGTTTCCAGCAAGGTTACCCTACGCCTGCAGTAATGCCAAGGGGAGAGTAAGTGGCAGCACCTGAGTTATCATCAGATGAGTTACCATCTTTTGGATGGGGCAAAATCACAGGCTGTTTTTAAGTGCTTTTCCTGTAAAAACTAGTTGGCGGTTTTCACAGCAAACCTGAGTTTTGGACATCATCTTCAAATCCATCATGTTTTATCTTCAGAAAAAAGGCCGGATCTGCCTTTTACAAAGCCAAGGAGCTGCCAACTGCTTCTCACTTCCTCCCCAGCGAGGACGTACACGTAGGACAAGATTTTCAAAGCACCTCCAGGGATTAAGCACCCATCTCCTGTTGACCATCAATGGGACGAGTGCACCCAACTCCCTTAAGCGCCTCTGGAAATCTCATCCTTTGATGTCGTTTCAAAGGCTTCAGAGCTAAGGTTTGTCTCTTTGAGGCGGGAAGAAAAGGAGGAGTGCGGAAGCATTAAAGTAATTCGTCCTGAAGCCCTTTGCCTAGTCCTGCCAGCGTGCAGAGCATCACCAGGGAGCATGGGGTGGCTCACCAGGGGGGAGCCTTCCCTGGCCAGCCCTGCGCTGGATGCCCATGACTACCCACTCCCAGGGAGCAAGGGGATGGGACCAAGGAAGCCGGTGGCAGAGCCAGCACCTTGGCCTGGGGTTTGAAGGGCCTGTGGCAAGGGATTGACATCTCCTATCCAAGGAGACCAAAGTGCTCAACAGCCTGAGTGCAAACATCACTTGTGCTCATCCCTGCCTTATGGCCAGGCAGGAGAGGCATGGGCAGCGCGCGTCTTGCTCACTGTCGGAGGCAGGACCTGCTTCACCTGGCTTTGCTTCAAGCACAAGCCCTTTCTTCCCTGCACATCTCCCCACCTTTCTCACATCTGTTTTCCTTGACACCAAGCAGAAAATCCTCTTTGAAACATTTCAGCATCTGAGATAGGAAGCTGCTGCTATGACCTTCATGAGAATACGCAGCTGGACAGGGTCTCTACAAATCCTCCTTCGAAGGGAAACAATTATTACGCCTTATTGGGCATCAGAGAATTCAGTCTTCAGCCCATGGCCCGCTCTTATGTGGAGTTGCTGGGTTTTAATACATGCAAACTGTAAAGTTTTTTTCCTATGATTATGGTATCCATAGCAGTGCTAGTGCGAGTAGATTCTCTGAGTGCTCGTTTTCTTCAGTGTTACGAGAATTCAAAGTCAGCCCTCAGCGCCGTGAGAACCATATAAATCCATAGGAAAAAAAGCAGTCTTAAATAGTTCCACTACTCACTGAACACTTTTTTTTTCCTCCAAAACAGACCAGGCAAGCAAAATGAAAAGTTGTGTTTTGTGGTTTGCCCAGGGAGGGCAGAGACAGGGGGCTTGGGGGGGTTCCTTTGTCAATTTTGCTACAAAAAATATGATAGGCTGAACCAGGACATCACCACACTCTCTCCTTTTCTCTCGTTAGAAATACTTCCTAGTTGTTATTTGCCTTAATGTGGCCAGCAGACCAGCCCCCCAGTCAGCAGCATGGTTCGTTCATGCCCCCGCAGAGCCGGGGGGCTGGCCCCGGGCAGGAGAGCCCTGCTCAGGAAGGGCAGCGGCAGCAGCTGCCTGCAGTTCATCCTCTGACCTCCCATCCCACTCCTCGCAATGATGTCATTTTTGCAAAGTGCAAAGTAGGCGCCTGTTTCTGTTTCCATTGCAGTATCACCACCAGCGATGATAAGGATGATTTATTTTGATTACAGTACCCAGGCACTCCAGTCAAACAGGCAGGCCTCCCGCGTGCCAGATACAGGGCAAAACAAGAAACGCTGAAGGTCATCTCCTCCCCGGTGAACTTGCCGTCTGGGAGAGAGCTTGTGCAAATACCTTAGCAATGTAAATATCATCCCACGGTTCACTAATGACCTCAATGAATCAAGAGGGGGCCCTTGTTTACCTTATGAAAACTTCCCGAAATAGCACAGCAAACAGAAACGTTGCTTGTGCCTCCAGGGCCCGTAAGTGCTTCGCCGTCCCCACGGTCCCACCTGTGGAGCAGGGCAGCGGGGGAAGCCCCCGGGGGCAACTCTGCCCCGCTGCTGCCCCTGCAAAAGGGGCTGCGCTAGCACCGTACCCCGGCGAAGCCCTGGCTGCTCCCTCCTTCCTCCTCTGGCTCTCTGGGGCCGCATTTCGCCCGCAGCACAGACAGCTTTTACCTCTCCCCGGGGTCGAGAGAGGGAGGGAAAAAGCCTGTTTGAGGAAACGGGGATTAGCTGGCACTGCTGCTTGCTCCGCTGTGTTTCACTGGCCTCCACACAGCACATCTACCAGAGGTGTCGCGGCTCCCACCGCCCCGTGGCAGAGATGCCGTGTGTCCGTCCCGTGCAGGGATGTGCTTCCCTTAGCTGCTGCAGGCTGCTGCCCTGCAGCCGTGGCTCACAAAATGACTTCTTATCCCAGAAACCCCACCGAAGCCAGAGGAAGGGTTCACATCACCAGATAGGGCTTGTGCCGCCAGGAGCGAGCAGGACGGCAGGGAAAGGGAGTGTGGGGCTAAGCAGAGATGAATGGGGATATTGTTTCTGCCTGCCTGCCTGCAGTTTTATTAAGTGCAACATCTTTCATAAGATATTAGAGCTGGTTGGCATTTCTCAGCCAACACTTTTTAAAAAAAAATTCAGCCAAAAGTTGCTTTCAGAAAGCCTTCTGGTTGGAATAAAAAGGTGCCAACTTTATAATTTTTTCTATTTTCACAGAAAAAGTCTTTTTTTTTTTTTTTTTACTTTTTTTCTTATTTCTTCTCCATTCCTTCAGCTCAAAAAAAAGAGAGTAGAACTACTATAGGGCAGTACATTTTGGATAAATGTTGACAAGAATTCAATAATACTTTACTCAACATGACTTGTTTTTGTGAAAACCCTGAGCTACTTTCAAACTCTTCAAGCAACACTAAAAAAAGCCCAGGTGTCACTTCTTAGAGAGCTTTATAATCAAACCAGGGCTCTGGACCCAAATGTTGCCAAACTCTGGGTGGCCTTGATTTGGGTCCTTCTCTAGCACTAGCTGTACCCAACTCTGATTGATAGGGATGGAGTTAAGCCAAGCAGGAGGAGTACATGCCCCAAGCCACAGCACACCAGGAGGAGGGCAGGGCAGCAGCTCCGGGCTGGGGAGACACGGGGACCCTTGGAAGAGGCGGTGGCAGAGGAAAGGTGTTTCAGGCAGCAAGAGGCGGAGAGGAGATGGCAAGGAAGGAGAGGGGACAAGCGTGGGGAGAAAGCGCCCAGCACTCTGTCTCCGTGCTCCTGCACGCCAGGGCTGTGCTGCCAGACCCTGGCCCCTGGCTAACGGTGGGGACAGGCAGCACCGGCATGGGTCAGTGGGACTTGCAGGCAACTCACAGGCCAAAGAGAGCCTGAAAGGCAGGGCTGAAAATCTCAGCACGGGTAGCACTGAGGCAGTACCGCTCCCTCCCGAAAAGCCTTGCTTAGGCAGCTGTTCCCAGGGCTGCAAAAACAAAAGGTGTGAGAAGAGGAGGCGGCCCAGGAAAAAACAAGCTACAGCTATAGTGTGTGACTATCATAAACGGCTGATTTAGGGAGCCTAACGCAAGTCTTGTTGCGGGCATCGTAATGGCATGCTGGCTGCATCCATTATGTATGGAAACAGAAATTTGCTGATTCAGCTGTGAGGGCTTTTGAAGTGATGGCAGCTGAATTTGCACTGAGCCTTCGTCTGTCAATTCATCCTTTTAACTGAACAGTTTTTAAGAAGCTGCCGCCTCTCCAGCCTGACAAATGGTTTCTAAGACATCCCCGCTCTTTCAGCTGTTTGTCACTCACTCATGCTTCTTCAGGTACAGACCTTTTTTTCGCAGCAGAGCACTCCCTCTTCCTCTCCAGCCCATCTGGCTGTGCAGCATCACGCTGCAGAAACTCTTATGCAGCACCAGAAGAAAAGAAAACAGCTGGGGAAAGGTTACCGTGACACATGCCCTCCTCCACAGGTGCTATAATCTGATACGATCAGCTCTCAGTATGTGGGGTAAAAAGGGCAAAGAAAGAGAAGCAAAACAAATAATACAAAATACATGTAAATAAGGCCCCAGGAATGTAGTGCTTCAATACCTTTACCTTTGAAAAAACAAGTTTAAGATGCAGTACGGGGTTATAAATAAAAAGAAAAAAAATTTGTGCATTATACTTTATAATGGCTCTGAAGGAGTTCTGGGTTTTTTAAACATGGCACATCTAATCTGCAGCTCAGATAATGCACCCACGGATAATCAAGAGTTGACTGTAAAAAATCTTTTTTTGAATGACAGCTTGAAAAGTTCATGCACATTTCTTATGACAAATCCCCTAATTATCATTTCCATCAATAGACTGTTAACACATATTCCGGGCACTACAAGCAGGAGAAAAAACCCAAGCGGGAAGTACCAGAGACTTATCATGCAGATGATAAAAAGCCCAAATTCTAAGCAGTGTTACAAAAGGCCAGCGGTCAGCTCAGACGAGGATGGGATTTCTACCTACACATCACAACTGCCTACTGCTGCCAATGTTATATGTCATGATAACAGACAGTTTGTAGAAGTGGCCCTCAAACTTATGTTTCACAGCTTAAGCCAAGCTCTAATTAGCAGCAGGCAGGGAAGGAAGAGAAGGGAAGGGAAGGGCCACCAGGGCAGAGCCTGTCTGGGAGGCTCACGCTCCCTCCACAGCTCACTGGCTGGCACAGACAACAAAACCTGGCCTGAGCTCTCCTTGGCAATTCTTGTATGCCTAATAAGATGTGTGAACACAACCCTACAATAAAATGAAACTGCATTTTTTGCCACCACCACCCCCCCACACACAATGAGAAGCCCACCCGATGTGCTGTGTATAGGTAACGCTGTTGGGAACTTCCCTCCAGCAGTGGAGCTTCAGGAGGTGCACAGTCTGGATTGCAGGGGCGTGCGGTCCAGCCAGTCGTTAAGACAGCGCCAGCACAAAAATTAGATCCAGACCTGACGAAGCCTTGAAGTACATCCGTGTTTCAGCCTGTGTTGCAATATGGGGTTTGGCTCTGCCCATCAAGAAAATAATTACCTCCTAAGCACAGTGTTCCCCCCAAGACTAGATTTCCACCTCTTCCTTAAGCAAAGTTCATGAATTTAGGTATGGGCTAGTCAGAGTGGCCACTTCACAAAGAGATGGAGAGGCCAGCTCAGACCTCTGGCTGAGGAAGAGAGAAGCATCACCTTGAGTCCTCACTGCATCTTCGTGTGCTGTTGCCTCTCCCAGCTTGGCTGCAACAAGCAGCAGTAAAACCCACCAGGATTTCCCCTGCCTCAGACCTAAACCTGAGCAGATCACAGCTGTTCACACGAAGCCTTCCCAGGTCAGCTTCCCACTGGTAGAAAAGCCCAGTTTGAACACCCATTCCCAGACAAACCAGACCGCATCTCCAGGTACCCGTGACTGGTCGGAGGCAGAAGTTCAGAAAGGTCTACCCAAACGCCGCAGCCTGAGCTCACTGCTGGCCAAACGCTGGTGACTCACTGGGGCTGAAGCCCTGAGCGCTGGGATTTGCCTCTTGCTCTGGCAGCTGTACCCCGGCAGCCGAATGCCGGCCAAGGGCACCCAGGTGGAGAGCCCTGCAGACCCACAGAGCACGGGCAGCGCTGCAGGCAGACGCCAGCCAACAAACCTTTAGGAGGATGCAGAGGAGTCGGATTATGGAGACAATGCTAAAAAGTGCTATTTTCGTCCCTTCGTTTCATAACGGGCTCAAGCCTGAGCGTGGCGTTTTTCCTCCACTCTGCATCGCTGGGACCATTTTCAATGGCCCGTGTGTTAGTACCGCACAGGCAGGGCAGTTCCTCGGCTCCTGCTGGCTGAACCTCCAGCCAGAAGACAGTAACACAGCAAAGGAGAGGACAGGAAAGGCTCTGAGGGGTTCCCAGGAGTTTCTTCCCCCAGGATGCACGGTAGCTCCCCTGTCAGGTCTAAGAGGTGCGGACCTCCAGGGTAACGCTCTGAGCCGCCCCTAAGCCCAGACCTCCCACCAGAGAGCTCCAAAACAAGTGCCCTCGCCAGTGCCCAACTTGGAGGAAGGTCTCAGCCCTTGCTCCGAGCTCCCAGGCGGCCACGACCCTGCAGACTCCGCAGAGGGAATGCAGCACACTCTGGGGGGTGGGAGGGGGGCACCCGGCACATCTCCTTCTGTTCCCCAGCACCCCTGCTCCCCTGTCCACTCTGCCAGGAATTCACCCCTGCAACGGGCACGAGCCTGCCAGCTCCATGGGCCATGTGACCCAGAAAGGCAAATGATGATTTGGAAGCAAAATATTTACCTAGCAGAGCGGGGTGAAGTGCAGCAAACTTTATGAAATCCACTGTGAAACTCCACATGCAGATCTCATGTACCTGGAAAGCCCTTTGGTATTCTTGTGACCGAGCAAATCCTAAAATGGAGGTCTCTTCTAACCACGCGCCAGTGCGATTTTGTCACTTGCAGCCACTGGGTCAGAAGGAACAGGCTGCTTCTCGCACTGACCCGTTTACTTTTCCTCTTCGTGGCTGTGCTTTTCTCATTTAGGAGATCAGTTCGCTTTTGCCAGATGAAGTCAAAGTCACCACTGTGAATCCAGCTTTTTTTTCCTTATTTCTTGGAAAGCACCAGTCAGTACCATGTCAAGAAAAACAAACAAGAGAGGTTTGCTTAGGGTCTATTTAAAGCAAAGCATCAGTGGTAGCTCCAATAACAATGCTGAGGCCTGTGCTGATGTTTGTGACAAAACTGGGGCTACTGTGCGTGAGAAGGGCAGGATCATTGCAAAACTGCAGCAAACATCCCGTCTTTCACCCAAAGAGGTCATAGCCATGCACAATGCAAGAGAGAGAGCTCCGCTCCAGCATCCCCACTATCCAGGCTGCTATTTGCAATCACTGGCTGTGTAGGAAAAGTCCTGGAGCTCAACCACTGCAAGCTGACATAAGGTCCTGAAATGCAGCAGAGACACCCTGAGCGACCCGAGAAGAGAATCTGAGTTTTCTGCCTCTGCTCATCAGAGCTTGAGTGGTGGAAGATCTGACCCAGGAGAAAGCCTGTGCCTTGCAGCGGGGTGACACAGCAGTGTGCTCACCGCCGCCGCCACCTCCTCCTGCACCCACCCTTGGTGCCGGGTGGCAGAAACCAGCCAGGGAGGTGGTGGTGGAGCAGACCAGAGGCTGCAGAAGGTCCCATCCCACCGGGGTGTCTCCTGCTGGAAAGCGCAGGCATGCGTACCCTGAGCAGCTGGGAGCCCTGCACTGCACGCATGCTCAGCCTAGGGAAAGGGCTAATAACACATCCTCACCTCACAAGAGCATCGTGAGGCTAATTTCATTAGCGTCTATAAAACACTCTGACACTCTCTGTATGGAGCATAAAGCGTTATTAAACAGCCGTGCAGAGCAAAGCCAATAGTGCTTCGCTTTTGTTTATATAAGGTATTCTGCTGATACTATACCCTTGGGAAACGGTAACAGCTATGGTTACAATAGGGTATTTACTACCACCTCGGCTCGCTGCAGCAATACTGACCGTACCTCTAAAAGCAATCTCAGAAATGTCTAGTCCATGGGGAATCTCGCTCTGTCCCATTTACAAGCATGCCAGTGCTTGCCTTTTCCTTCTGCAGCTCTTTTCTGTAAAAGAGACATTCATAACTCCGAGCTCCTTACCAGTGAACCTAATCCAGCAAGTATCCAAGACATTCAGGAAAAGAGACTTTCATAGCATTGGAATTTTTCCATGCCAGCACTTTTTCATCCTAAGATAAATGGCTTTTACTCACGGGGCTAAAGGCTCTATTCTTTTCAAAATACTTCTCAGCTTCAAAGCAGCAATGAAATTGGCCGTGCACCTGGCCAGCTGATCCAGTCTGGAGTCAGCCAAACAGCAAAAGGCGTCTTTCTTTCCCGCAGCTCCGAGCGGTAGTTTGCTGCACGGCGGACAAGCAGGCTGGAGGGCTGATGTAAACAGGCTAACACTTAATTAATCAGAACGTATTTAAGCAGGGCCCGGTCAGCACGGCGTGCTGAGTTTCCAAACTGGGGGCTGGTGCCCGGGACGCACCTGCCGCATTGGATGCTGGGTCTTGGAAAAGCCTCCTGGGGAGTTTGCTTTCAGACAGCCGGCTGCTGTGTCGGGGCAAAGCCCCTCTGAGCCCTTTCATCCACGCAGTTAACCTGAGCAGGTACAGGAGGATGGACCTCCGCAGCGATTCGGGAACAGGCAAGACCAGAAAAGAGTTACGCCAAACCCCCTCCACTCACAGCCTCCCCTCGGGTGCGAGTGAGGGCTCCTGCAGATGCTGGATGGAAGCTGATTTTACTTTTACCATAGCAGTGGCCAGAGGCTCCAGCTGATGAGACATGTTTGTCTTTCTCATGAGACAACTTTAGCAAACACCTCGTTGAAATCAGTCTTGACCAACTTACTCCCAGCCCCGGACAGCAGGCAGAAGCAAAAGGCAGGGGAGGAAGAAGCGAGGAGGAAGCAAACTGCCTGAGGGAGAGCTGGGCACTGTACTGGGACACCTGCAAGGGGCTTCATGTTTGCATGCAAAGCAACTTGCCTGAAGCCCAAGCAGAAGCCAAGAGCAGCTCCCAGCCCTCACCCACCCCTCTGCAGGGCTCGGGAGGGCCCTGCCAGAGACATCCAGAAAGTCCTAGGAGCTCCTGGACCTATCTATGCCTTCCTTCAAAACCCTTCCCTCCGCAGCTCCCTGCTGCCCGGGACCACCCGTTGCTCCCCGCCTTGCTCACCACCCCCCCGTCCCCAGCAAGTCCCTCCTCACCAGACTCCTGCCTCGGCCACCCCATGGCTTCTGGCCGTTCGGCACGGAGGCCGCGCGCAGGAGGTTGCACAATGCTTGGCCACGTTACACTTGACCCTAGCTCAGGTTGTTGCTCTCACTCTCGAGAGCCACAGCCATAAAAAGAGATGGGATTTGCTGGCCAAGGAGAAGCCAGGGCAAGCTGATGCAGTGCAGGCTCCCGAGGTCAATGGCTGCAGCTCTGTGCCGGGGGATGACACGCAATGCCTAATGTGGAAATGTTTGTATTTGGAGCAATATATAGTTACATTTAGCCCCTAGCAGCTGCAGAGGCTGTTTACTGTAGCACACAGTCCTCGGCCTATTAGCTGAAGGCCTAACAGTGACCAGATGCGGAGAAGAACGACTGCAAAGCCTGCAGCCGTATTTATCTCCTTGCCAAGATCCCAACAATACCTTGCCTAATAAGTCTGGCACAGAAATAATCATTTAAAGAGCTAAAAAACACAACATCCGCAGCCCATCTTTACAGCCAGAAGGGGAGTTTTGCGAGGCTTACAGTCTAATCTTTCACCGTCCCAAGTGCTTCCCTCCTACTTCACAAACAGCGGGTGATTTATTTCCTGAATGGCTGGATGCAAGCCTCCTGTACGTAACCGCCTGACAGGGAGCCTGCACCTCTGCAGCCAAACTCAGCCGCTTGCAGCAGCTGCACGGGGAGGCAGAAAGCAGCAGAAGCCGCCAGCCTGCGCCTGCCGACTCTTTCTGCACGGGGATGCCCGATTCACAGGGTGCTTCCCCCTGCCCCACGTCCCTGATGCCCAGACGCGAGCTGGTCCCAGGGCAGGCAGCCCTAACCCTGCCGCCGAACTGCAGCACGCACACGTGCCGGGCTGCGCACGTCTCGTGCGGGGGGAAGGACGGGCTGTACTGCCGCAGCGTGGGTCCCAGCAACACCCAGCGCTCCGCAGATTAACCTTAACTTGCTGAGTTAAAAAAACAAACCAACACAAACCCACTCATTAGGTGCTGTCTGAGGACCCACAGAACCACATCTTTGCTAGCAGGAGAACTGGATGTTGGATCGACACCAAGAAACATGAGTTGCGCTCCACCAGTTCATGTAGTTTATGACCTTGGCTAGCAGATAACCCCATGTAGAATGATCCTCTGTGTTTTGCAAGCTGCAGGTACCAGGTGTTGTTGAAGGTCAGCCTTGAGGAAAGGGCTCTCCCACAGTTGGGAGAAGGTTACAGAGAATTATTTTTATGCAACATAAGCTTGTAGATGATTAACAATTTTCTTTCAGTTAACCGCGAAGTTAATAGTTACTCAAAGCACTCCATTGTGATGAGAGTGGAGATGGGGAGACGTACTACATTAACCATTAATCTTGGACTGTGCAATAAAAATTAAAATGGAATACGGCACATAAGTATGATTAATTCTGCTTGCAAAGGGAGAGGGTGTCAGTGTATGCTTTGGGTGGGAGTGTTTCCTTCTGGCAGCAGGGTGCCCTGATGCAGGTGAGGATGTGCCACAGGAAGGCTGCACGCAGTGTTCAGTCCTGTATTTTCTGCTTTTTTCAAGCTCAAACCACACTCTGTTTCGAAATCCACCTTGTTAACTCTGCACCTCCCAAAAATCTCTAAACATTAGGGAGCGGATGGATTATTTTTTTGTAGTTGCAAAGGGGACAAGGGAGAAAGAAGGGCTGAACTTGGCAATGTGAGACCATGGAAGAAGGCTACTGTCAGTGAAACATCTGCTCGCCTGCACCCGCTGCAGTGCACAGCTCTAGGGAGAAGGATTTCCCAAGGAGCTATGCCTCTCTGAAGCCCGCCCTTGCCTTGCCCCGGCCGCCTCTCCAGCCGCAGCAGAGCTTTGAGCCTGGCACTGAGCACCGTCAGCGCGGTTCCCCTGCCCAGGGCTCACCGGTACCTTCCAGCCTCGGCCTGTGCCAAAGCTGCTTTTCCCAAGCACTGCAGTCCTGCTGATACACACGGGGCCATTGCCACGTGCACAGAGACTTGCTGAGGTCGATGCCATTGAGTTTATTTTCTGCTTGCAAGCTCAGTGGCAAACCTTTGGAGAAAAAGAAAAGCATGGGAGACAGGCCTGAGGGGCAAACTTTGTACTCATGGTATCCCCCAGCTCAGCGATGTTTGGCTCTGGGTTTCGTTGGGGGTTTTGAAAAGGACTGCAAAATCCAGGTCTGGATTTATCTTTCTCCTTTTCTCCTTCCCACTCCCCCAGGCCTGCCAAAAGTCCCTTGCCTGCTGTCAGTCAGGGTTTTGACCTCGGCCGCTCACAGCCAGCACGAGGGCTGAGGGAATGGGCTCCTCAGGCTGAATCAGAACTGGTTTGGAGCCAAGTTCCTCCTACGGTTCAGATACACCTGAGCGAGCCTGCCCGCTTGTTTTCCTGAGGAGCCGGCACTTCCTTGTCCTGGCCAGAAGTGGAAGTGTTAAGCTAGTGCAAGTGGCTGGTTGGTTTTATGAATACTTTCTCAGCGACGGCTGTTTCTGTGAACCACGCTAAGCCTCCAGCTGCCTATAAATCAACACGCATTTCCCAACGCTTTCTGCATTCGTTTGACAGCCATGCCAATATAGTGTGTTCATTAAGAGAGAAATCAGCCAGCTGATGAGAAAACACTGGAAGCAGCTCTGCAAGCTGACATGCACCGGTTCCCCCGGCATGACCCGGCGGCATGACCCCACGCACCAGCACACCCCGGGCCCCTCGCAAGGCCGGCATCTGCCCCTGTCCCGACAGCCCGCAGCAAGCCTGCCCTCGTGACGGCGGGCATGCCAGCGAGGAAGCAGGGAGAAGAGGTGGCTATTCCCCTTATCGGCCCGACCTGTATCCCATGCGCACGGGCTGCCAGCTTGCAGACAAAGGGGAAACCGAACACCTCCGTGGCACGACGCTCATCCTGGCACCACGCTCTGCCTGCCGTTTGTGTGGGAAGCATCGGTTGCCGTTAAGCAACAGGATCCAGCGTCCACCCTGCTCTCCCTCTGCTCGGGGGCTGTTTAGTCCACTCTTCCTCTGCCATTAGTGCTCAGCAGTTGCGAGACAGTCTCTGCTCTTGCACTCTCCTTCCCGACACTGAGCCCTGCTTTGGTTTTGGCAAGCCCTGGCAGAGCCGAGCCCTGGCGACCACTGCCAGGTGTTTGCACGGTGCTTGCAGGTGGCATGGGCAAGGCCCTCTGCTACCACAGCCTGTGCCCAGCAGCACCAACAGGCATCTCCCCGAGGTCTCTCGGTCCCAGGCATCCTCCCGAGACCCAGGGTGGACGGGCAGATAGCGGGCAGGAGGGCACATCCCATTCAGGAAAAAGGCAGGTCACACAAAGCCTGCTTCAGTCCGGGCTGTGAGAACAGTTGGACTCTATGATCTTAAAGGTCTTTTCCAACCTATACGATTCTGTGCTTCTCTAACACTGCGTGTTCAGTGTATTTGCCTTTGAGAAACAGGGTTAAGAAAGCAGTCATAAACATAAGGATATACATAATGGCATATCTATAATGGCTCTGTAATTGCTGGGCTTTAATGCACAGTTAATCTACAACCTGGCTAACTTGCCTCAAGGTAATTGAGAGGCAGCAGCAAATGGGTGCCATCCTCTTGCCTCCACACAAACCCCTGCCTCCAAACATTATAAAGAAAGTTATAAAGAAAAAGTTGCCTGCCAAGGTCTGTGGGACAAGGCCTTTCATATTTTCTGAGGCCGAGGTGCACCCCGACACCAGGAGGTGCGTCCCTGCTGGGCGATGCTGACCCAGCAGCACCCCACAGAGCCACACGGCGTGGGGCACGGTACCCAGGGAGAGGGAGGCCTCGTGCCACCACTTAGCCCAGCTGTGGGATCAAATTTTGTCAGGACCCTATAAAAAAAACGCTCCCACGTGAAATTCGTTTCCAGTGGGAACCCAGCATCTGGGAGAAAACGTGCTCTGGAGGCGACTGGGAATAGGAGCAGGCATAGAGGAGCCGACTCATCTGGCTGATGACAGAACCAAAGGTCCAAGCCGCTTTTCTGGAGAAGAACCAGGCCTCACATTTGCTCTGCATATGTTTAGAAAGCACCTGGACATGGTATTTGAGAGGAGAATATTTAGGAGCATGCCACAACCAGAAGAAAAGAAGAAAGAGTGTTGCAGCTCCAAAAACTAGTGTGTTGTAAATTACTGCGAAGTCGCACTTGGATTCAGGCATTAACCCCAAGCTGAACCAATAACTATCTAGTAACTGTATCTAATAAAGCACAGTCACGCTGCATTTACATCTCCTCTCAACTTCCCACCCCTTCCACTTCCATTTACTGGCAAAAGTCTTATGAGAAGACATAAATTTACTGGAAGGGAATGTACAGCAGCAATAACACCACACTGTGCACAAAGCAGGCTGTATGTAAAGCCCATTCAAGCTTTCCTTCAGACACTGGTGTGCTGAGGGCCAGAGCTCAGTGCCCGCCCGGGCACACTCAGGTCCTTGTCACGACGTACCTGCGGGCACGTGGAATTCATTTTCCCACGCCACAGCATGCAGCTGCTTCTGCGCAGGTCTCTCCTACAGCCTCCAGCCTCCCCACATCAGCTTTCTCTTCCCTGCTCCCACTAAGACCGCAATTTTACATCAAGATACATGCAACTGTCCTCTCCAATATCCCGCTGTGCCCATACAGACAGATGCCCAGCCTAAAGCCCTGGGAGCCCCTACAGCTAGCACAACAGCGGGGTTGAGAAGTCAAGGGCATCCACACAGCCACGTCTCCCTGCAGCAACGCTGAAGCAAACTACCTGCGTGCACAGTACGGCTTCCACAGGGCGCTTGCTGCACCTGCTCCGTGGACAGACTTATCAGCCTCCAAGGCTGTGAAACTGATAATCTATAAAAAGCATGAGTCACTCAAAAAAAAATCTCATATCCTTCTCCGTTTCAAAGGGTTTCCTACAACTGCACCAACTGCGAGGCCTTGAAGACACAACCGTTTTCTGAAATTAAAATTCCCCCTTCTGGTCTTTTGCAGCGCCTCCTGAAGCACATTGGTATTTTGCTGTGTCTTTCGTGTCTAAAAAGTTTCTAAGAGGAAAATAGGCACTAACAAGGGAGGAAATAGAAGGAGAGCTGCAGCAACTGAAAAGTTCACCTATTATAATACGAAGTACACTCTTCGCTCTTGGAGAGATGGAAAGAGTCTCCTCTACTCTACGTGGATAAGCAGATGATTGAGAAAAAGGAAGGGAAGCCAGATGCTTCATGTGCTTTCAGTCCACTGAGGACAAGGGAGCACACGGGCACCATCTGACCTTGAAACAGTGACTGAAGAGAAAGATGACACTGACACATCTTCAAAAAGAGGTGATTTTTGTCTCCACAGCCCAAGGGGGACTCCACGTCCCTGGCGCAGGAGAGCACACAGCCAGTTTGTCGGCCCGAGATCCAAGTACTTGCAGTAACTAGCCCAGAAAATAGGCCACGGGCAGCCTGGGCTGCAAGGAGCAAAGGCGCTGGGCACAAGCGGCAGCTGCTCCGAGCTGGATGCTAATAAAAGCACCCTCCGGGCCCCGCAGGCATGCGGGCTGGGGAGAAGAGAGGGAGGAGGGCTGCAGGCAGACCGGGTGCTGTGCAGCCCACCGTGGGCTCCTGCTGTGTGGGAACTGAACGCTGCTGGTGGCCTTGGAGGCATAACATCAGTCCTGGGAGAAAATACTGCCTGGTCAGAGCTTTGCATGGCTGTCACATGCGTAACGAGCAAGTTATATCTGTAGTAACCTGTTTCACTGATTTCTGCTCTGCTGGGAAGTCAATCAAAATTGACAATACCCCCATGAGATTGTTGTTCCTTGGTCACGTATTCCAGAAACATTTATTCCTCTGGAAAAAAAAGATATAGGAAGGGACCAGACAACGACTTTATTCTCTACATGTAAGTGAAAACATTATTAAGAAAAGCATTTGTCAGGCAGGACACCCATTCAGTTAGCACTGTGCTTGACAAGATCCTTAAAGGCCCTGCTATGCTGGGTGTACCAAAGGGAGGAGGAGGATGCTTAATGCATGCATCCTCATTGCTGCCTCTCTTGGGAGAGGCGCTGGATTCTCCTTCTCTTTCTCCCCAGGCTTATCTGTTGACATATTACACCAAAAAAGCCCTTTCATAAAGCTCTATTAGAATGCCAGTGCATGCAGCGAGGGCCGCTGAAACATTCCCCAAAGCCACAGAGAAAGCTGACAATCTGCGATATTTTAGCATAAGCTCTGACCCAGTATACAGCAAAACAGACGAATGGCACTTCCCCCAGGGCAGGAATCACTTCGGAAGCTGCTGACAACTCACTGTTTGTCTCATTACTGCCCCACTCTTAATCACAGTTTGAGATGAAACTTTTTTAAACCCAAATGCCAGCCTGAAGTCCAGAAGAAAGACCCTTGACCTCTCTCCTGGTAGCCTTCTCAGCTCCTGGTGATGCTGCCTGTTGAGACGCTGCAGTATTGTTTCCCGCTTGCAGGGCAGGAGGAGCGATCGGTCGGAGCCAGGCTCTGCTCCCCACCGCCCTGCGTGGACCCTGCCACGGGGGAGGCAGCACGGCCTCCGGCCGGGGAAGCAGCTCGCGGCAGGAGTGCATGCCCCGCTCCCAGCTCAGGGCCAGCCAGCTGCTTCGGCTTCTCCACAGCTCACCTCTGTTTGCTCCTGTTGTTAGCTCCGAAGCAGGAACAAAACAGCAGACACGCTGTTTAGTCAGTTTTGGTATTGCACAACTGAAAGAAAATAGGAATGCACCCGCAGGAACGGAGCCAAGTGAATAATGGAGACCGATTAAGCAATACGTGCACCTGGCTGTCAGAAGTGTAAGGTACTCTCTCTTTAGTAATTACAGAGCAATTATGAAGTTAACAGCAATTCCAATAAGGACATGTATTTCACAATAGAATTTTGTTCACAATCCGTCAGGACCAGTCACACCAAGGAGATACAGCTCTGAAACCAAACTGTCCTCACCCCTGCAGGCATAATCCTTTAAATGCCAATCTTTGGTGGGGTGGGATCTTGCACTAAGTCATAATTAAATGATTAGTTATTAACAGGCTGTAATTGAAGCTGCACTTTAATGTGACTTTTAAAAAATCCCACTTTTAAGACAGGTAATGGAAACCAAGATGAGATGAAGAGTTTGGGTATTGGGTTTACGCAAGCTCAGTTAGCCTATAATTCTGCAAAATCAGAAACAGATTAAAGCCGGGTTTCAGTGTATCTGAAGACATCAAAGTCTGTTCTGCACAGTCTGGATGAAAAGCTTCAGATTTTATGCCTCTTTATAGTGGTAAAATCAGGATGATCTCAGTTTATCCAATCCATCCAAAGAGTAAACAGTGAACAGAAACTATCGTAAGGTCCAGAACAGATCCATCCCTGAACTTAAGATACTAAATCAAACTTGGGTCTGCCAAAGTTCACAAAGTCGGACTTGCACTGAAATCCAGCTTTGCTTCAAAATACTGATCTGCAATTTCGTGCTTGTTCTAAGAGAGAAAACAGCCTGCCTTGCTCCAAGTACCATGCAGCAGCGCAAAGTGGAGGTCTCCTGTAGTGGCACTGTACTGCCATTGCTGACGGCCAGGAGCAAGGAGCATTGCATCATCACCATTTGCTAACAAGGACTAGAGATTATTGAGCAAGTGACTCAGGTTGGCTGCTTCAGCACCCGGCCTGACCTCCTGCCTGAAACGGGCTGCCCAAGCACGCACTGGCAGCAGCGCCCGTGGGGATGTCCCTTCGTGCCACCGAGCTGGATTTCCAAGCACCGCAGATTCACACCCAGGCTACAAACCTTCCCACAGCCGTACACCCAAGCAGACAGGCAGTGACATTTTAGTACTGTCTGCTTCCCCCACCTTGCTCTGCCTCTGCAGTACACTGAAGACGAGCCCATCCACGCAGCCAGAAAAGAAAGGGCAACCCAGGCTATATACCCACAAACACGAAGCATTCAAATCTGTGGGAGGGGAAGAGAGCATGGCAGAACATGGACAGCATCAGGTGAAACAATGCTGCCAATGGATGCATCAAACTCACTAATTCTCTTTTCTAAGGGACTTTCTGGGCAGGAGCAGCCAGCCAGGAAGTCTTCCATCAAACCTAGCATTAATCTCCTCACTGTCTCTTTTTCATATCTCCTTTCAGGCTTTATTTCATTCAAGTAGTGAAACCTGTTGTGGTTTATTTTGATAAAGGTAGAGCCAGTCACTCAGTGTGTTCAGGCAGTAGGGATGTTTTACTATCTTTTGCTGCATCACCAGTAGGGCTGAGAAGGTGCTATTGTGGTTTGACAGCTAAGGAGATATGTGATTCTATCAAGAGGTATCCAAATATCTAAGTGCTCTTAAAGATTAAATAATTAATTATCAGACCTCCTGGCAGAAAGCTAACCAAGGATTATCCCCATTCTCCAGACAACAAGAATATTTTTGTAACGAGTCATGGTTATAAGAGCTACCCAAGGTTTGCTGTGAGCTAGTGAACCTAAGCACAGGGACACTGAAAGCCAAAGATTTACACGTCCCAGGCAGCATTTTTACCATCAGTGCAGCTAATGCCCTCTAACAAACTGGTAGAGACAGGGACTCAAGCTCATGGAGGACATGTAAAAGTATGCATGAGCTGCCATTTTAACATACACAGCTGAGCAGCATTTGGAGGGCTCGGAGGGGAAACAAGGTGGCCATGGAAAACTCTTATTCTTCCATCCTCTTTCCTCTTCATTCCCTTTGACCATCAAGCATCACTAAGGACTTTTTCACTTGAAATTATTTATGGGGTGAATTTTTAGCAACCAGAGCGGAAGTAATGCTTGCATATACACATATATACGTGTGTGCATACATGCATAGACACACACAGAATCACCATCACTAGTTTTCATAAACTTAGCAAAGGCTGCAGTACCCATCAATATAACACCACAGTGCCTTTCCCTCTAGTCTCCTGTTATGTCATCTTTTTAGTTATGCTTTATCTATGCTTAGATCATATCTCTGGGGCAAAGACTACATCCTTTATACATTTCTCTGATGTGCTTTTGAGATTAGAGACACCGAGTCGAAATAACTCAAGTCTCTCCAAGAAGAGCATACTACATTTTTGTGTTTTATGGTGGGTCACTGGCAGTGAGAAGCTTTAAAAGCAAAGAACTAGAAGGACAAACCGTAGATCACCTTTAAACGGCAACATTTTAGTGCATTTCACATGCTGCGCTGTTGCCCTAGAAGGAGCCGCTCGTTGCAAGTGCGGCAGCACAGCACACAGCAGACCCAAGCAGGGTAACGTGGTGAAGACCTCAGCCGTCAGACCATCCCCTAAACCACATCCCTGGGAGCCACAGTCACCCACTGCCAGTGCCTGGATATACCTCTGCACCAAACTCTGCAGGCCAAGCAGCCGGGCACAGGGCACGTGCAGAGCCCTTCGGAGGCTGAAAGGCCGCCAGACCGACAGCCTTGCACACCGTGCTTTCTTCTCATCCCTTCTAGCGCATTTATTTCCCCCCCAAGCCCTCTTTCTCTTACCAGTTTTCTTTAGCAAGTCTAAAGCTAGCCTCTTCCTCATGCCCCAGTCTAGATCCACTGGCATTATCTTTTTTTTTTTTTTTTTTTTAAAGTCAGCTTGCCTTGGGCGTTGCCCTTTTTATAGGCAACTTAACAAAACAAGGTGCAGCTGCCCCTGATGCTGTCTCCACACCATCTGGGAGAGCCCCGCGGGTGCTCTCTGCCCAGGCCAACAGAAGTTCATCCCGGTTTGATCGGGACAGCCAGGACAGGGCCCTCAGCGTGACCAACAGACCCTTTGGGTCACCAGGAACACATGCTGTTTCCCAGGGAGAGCTGCCAGGGCTGCGCAGGGCAGGACCCCCCCCAGCCCTCCCCTGCCACCAGCAGATCAGCTCTGCAGGGCCCCGACACCGCTTCTTCCAAGTGGGCATCATTTGTTTCCTCTCTGTGTCACGTTTAAAGGCAGTGTTCGTCTTGTCATATCTTGCAGCAGTTTCTCTGTGGCAGGTTGCCGAGGATGATGCTGGGATGTTTATTTCACCCTTTTGTTAAAACGGATGACAGGTTTTTGGATGAGCCTGCCGCAGTTTGTAGAAGCAGAAAGGAGGAAACAAGTTGGTCCAAAGTTGAGGGAAATAGATACAGGCTGAGAACATTTCTGAGGCACCTGGACTTGCACCAGGAAGGATTTGCTCCCTTGTGTGAGCACAGCTCCCTGTCATCAATAGTTTTGACGCCATTGCCTCCCACTTTGACAGCACTGGCTTGCACACCAAATCACTCTGCAGTCCCTGTGCACACAACTCTCTGAAAATCTGTCTTCATATCTTGGTGCAAACCGCCAGAACTGGGCTTTTTTTTTTCCCTAGTTTGTTTTCTTTTAATATGATAGCATTGCTTAATGGCAGTTGTGGAGGTTTGGGTTAACTTGGGTGTCTTCTGTTGGAAAAGGAAAGGAGGCATCCAGTGGCACTGACGAAATCTACTCTGGAACAGAGAGCATTAACAGAGAAGGGCTGATGTCTCCTGGCAGTGCGCGGATCTGACAGGATGCACTAGCTTATCTACAGTGTGGTGGCCTCCCCTGCTCTGGGGAGGGACTTTATGCTGCCTGAACGTCAGTCCTGCACTGTGCCCAAAAGGGATGGACCTCCCCTCCTCCTCCTCCTCCCCCCGGGCATGAAGCTCATGTTAGTCTACTGCACCCAGCGCTTGTCATTCCCACATTTGCTGGGATGAAGGGTGTGCTGGGACACAGCGTCATGGTCAGCCCAACACTGACTTAAGACGGCATCGCTGCTGAAAGCCATGGTCCTATGCTGCCTCTCATCTCTGCTCATACCTTCCTGCCACCTGCCTGGTGTTGGCTCATGAAGCTGTGGGGTGAATTGCCTCTCCTCATCAACCCTTCGGAGACCAAGCCCTGCCCCACAAAGTCATTCATTTCCATCTAGACTAGCGAGTTGCTCCAACGTGCGGCATGGCCGCAGGACTGCTCACACAGCACTCTGGGGCACATGAACGAGGGAAAAGGCAGGAATACCCTCTGGTGATGGCAGCATGGTTTTAGGTGAGCTTGATGGTAGCCCAACACTGCAGCCTGAGGTCTGGACATGGCAGAGGATGCTCTTCCCCTGCTGCGGTGGGGCAGCACCGGATCTGGGCAGTGCTTGGCCTTGCAAAGACTTCTGAAGTGTGCTTAGTTTCCAGTAAAATCCACTCTGCTGCTTTTGCAGAAATTGTAAAACTACAGTTTTGATCCAGTTAAAGTGTTTAGCCTTGATTTTACTTTTCAGCCAGATTTCCCAAGGGAACAGGTCATGGGAGGTGCCAGGGGATGTTGGGATCGAGGAGATGGGAACATGGAAAAGAGCTGAGGTTACAGCAGTAATAAGGTGGAAGACAACTGAAAATTAGAGGGAGGCAGAGACTTGGAAAGGAGCTGAAGATGCAAAGTGGTGGAGAAAGCCATAGGGGATATGGTAGAGGAACTGGGATTGTTTCAGTGGGGTTGCAGAAGATAAAGGACACAAATTTGTAAGAAACAGGGCTTTTTAAATTCCATAGCTCATGGAACAAACTGCTTTTGAAATCTAGGCGTTTTGTACACAAACAGACCGGATGAATCCAGTTACTGCCCAATACTGTGGGAAGCGGATTCATCATGTGAACTCAGCTCTCCACTTAAAACAACCGATCCCCGCCTCTGAATAAGAGGCCAAACCAAAGCCACAGATCCAAAATACCCTAAATCTGGGGAAATTGAAATCTGCAGCTCAGGCCTCCTGTAAACAATGCAAACATCAGCATTTCAGACCAGCCAGCCAGCTGGGGACACCACATGAAGACTATTTCCCAAGACACCAGGCTATTCATCTGGCAGCGGGCTACATGTGCAGTCCCCCTCTCACACAGCTCATGCCGAACCGAGAGTGTTGCACTGCTCGCCCTCGGTGGGGATCAGCCCACTGACCTCTCAGCATAAGGAGAAGCAGGAATAAATGACCTGTTCCCACCATCCCTGGAGATGATGGGAACCAGCCACCAGCTGGCCACCAGCAGCCTGAGCAGGGATGTGGACCCAGTGAGTGGTAACCGGTTTGAAGTACTCATCGCTTCCACGGTTGTTAGTTTTGGGATTTCCAAGCTGGACAGTTTACAGGATGGGGGCTGCAGACATGGTGGGAGACAACAGCAGCCTTGGAGAGCCCAAGTAAGCAGCAAGGCCCAGGGGGGAGCAAATGCCGTGTCTTGATGGGGATGCATCTGATTAGCAGTTGCCACTGGCAATCAGCCCCAGCTCTCCCTGCTGCTGTGGCACATCTGCCTGAGGCGTGAGGATGTCCAGCCAGCGTAACCCCTACCAGGGCAGACCCATGCCAGGGCATGGCCTCAGGTGCCTCCCAGCTCCCTGGCAGGGCAGCACAGGCGCTGCACCCCCGCTGCGCCTCTGCCTCGTCTTTCACTGCACAGAAACGCTGGGCATGCAAAGGGAGGGAGAGGCTGCAGAAATCTTACTACCGATACAAAAAAGGTAGGCAGGGCTTGCAGGAGGCTGGATTTTAGGATGTATGCAGTGGGTGGTCAAAGAAGGTGATAAAAATATAGCGGGTTTTAAATGAATTTAAATGTTTGAAACTCATTTTTGTCCTAGCGATTATGGTTAAGGACTCAGTGGACTTGGGTAGCTCATTCGGCGTGCCCTGTTCCCCAGTCAAGGTGTGAGCTGTTGGGACAGGCAGCTGCCGGCAGCAGAGGCAGGCTCTGTGTGGGACGAGGCTGCATGTGGGGTGAAGCTGGGAGGGCTGCCTGCCGCTGGAAAACCCGCCAGGAGGAGCAGCTCAGGATCTGCCTGAACTCATTGGCATCGCAGGGTGGACATCCCTGATGCTCTGCGTATCGGTCTCCTGCTGATCCCAGTGAAGCCAAGAAAAAATTCAGCTTCTTTTAACTCCCAGGGGAGCAGCAGAGCGCTGTGTGGTTTTGCAATACTCCATCAATGGGAGGAACACCCTGGCACTGCCACAAACAGCCACAAAGAGCCAATTTCCCGGTTGCTGCAGAGCGAGGAGGGTGTGAGCAGGTGTGAACCGCTACAGGCGTTGGGGTGCGTCGCATGCGCTGCGGTAAACAGCTACGCGCTGCGCAGGGCCAGTGAGATCTCCGCCTCAACCACTCTAACCCAGTTCTGGCTTCTTTGCCCAGTGCCGCGGTGCTGCCCCTGTGCTCCCTAGGCAGGCAGGGATGGACTGCCCATTGCCAAGGGTGAGGCACTCGGGAGCCTGGGCCATCCCAAATGACGTCCACTGGGCACGCAGACTGTGGCTCCTGATATGCACCACACTTGGGTCCTTCACCCTGGAAAGGCAGCCCCAGCACCCGGGTGCCTTCATTGCCACCGCCCAGGGGTCACCTAGCTCTTCCAGATGCAGGGAGGGGGTGGAGCAGGGGGCTCAAAGAAAACGTGGGGCTAGGACCTCCCTCCCCACACTAGTGAGGTGCATTGTAACATTACAGATTTGGGGCTCTTTCTAAGCTCCCAAAGCAGGGACCTGAGAGCGTGGTGCCCCGCTTGCCCTCCCTGTTTCTGGGCAGCCCCTCCTGTGCCCTTTTGCCCGAGAGCTATAGCCCTTGCCAGGTTTGTAGTTCCTCTCAACAAGCACACTACGAATTCTTGTCCTGCCTGAGAAAAGGGTACTGGTTGCTGTCATTTTCACAACGTGCTGACTTCACATAGTGCCTTCGGGCAGATTACAGTAAATTTACTGCACTTCTCAAAGAGTATTTCCTTAAGTGCAGCGAGCTGTCTGCAGAGAGGTACTGACAGTTCCTGTGCCTTTTCTTCTCTCTGCCAGCCAATTTGCAGTGTGAGAAAGATGAGATCTTAAAAACGGACAGTTAGCGCCCTTACTAATTACCCATGTGAAGCACCTCAATTAGAGGAGTACCCAAGGGGGCCTTAACCAAGCTGCAGTTCTGTTGCACCAAGCTTCGTGCGATGCTGCTCCTGCCCCCAGAAGCACACATGTGCTGCAAGGGGTTGCCCGAGACCCGCAGCACTAACCTGACTCGGGCTGGTTTTTGAAGGGGAAAATTGAAGAACTGTGACCGCCAGCTATCACCTGGGAAGCAGAACCAGTGTTATTGCAACCCTTCTAGGAATTTACCCTCCACATGCTCATCGGATTAATTTTGGGTTTGCCCTCAGTGGGGTTTTGCTACTAAACGCCTTGGGAAGATACTCTGTATCTTGTGAAGTGCACATCTCCGAGGTTTGGTCTCACTCCGCAGCTCCCTGCGGGGTTTTTCCTTCTCCCTGAAACTGGCAAAACTGAGATTCCTGGGTTTGGTATGAAGGTGATGAATGGGAAGAGGAGATTCTCGGAATCTGAATACATGAGCAGGGGGAAACTCTGCAAATCACCCCATTCTTCATGAACAAAAGCTAAGCTGGGGTGATATGATAGCACAGATATTCAAGGATCTACAATTAAAGTGGATGGAATGATGGAAAACTTGGAAATATCAGCTGAGGGAGAAGAGCTAGCAAGCATGCAAAGGAACAAGGCTTTGGTGCAAGAGAGGATTGGAAAGATGTTAAGTGTGTTTGAAACTCAAGAAGGTAACAAAATATTAATGAATCAGCACCAACCAGCAACAAAGAAATCCATTATTTATAGGAAAGGCAAATAATTATACATGCAAGGTCAAAGAAGACGTTCACAGTGAAGTTTCTTAAGAGACAGGAGAGCAGAGAGTAATTGACTGTCTAGACACGGTCCCTGCTCAAACGCTGAAATCCTGTGATTTGGCTGAGCAGGAACAACCGGGTCATGTTGGCTAAACAAGGCTAGTTCATGGAGGAAGCTCCAAGAGGACAGCAGGGGGGATGCACAGCCATGAAGGAGGTGGGTCTCGGTGGCAGCAGGGACCAAACTGTGGGCACCAGGCTGAAAACCTGAGGCCCGAGACTCTTCCGAGGGCACCAGGGAGACTCCCACATCAAAGGCTGGGATTCAGACAACGTAGGGCAAACGACATTTTCTGTATGGATTCGCTTTGATTCTCCAGTAAGCTCTGCTTTATTAGGTGTCTTCTCGTGTTTGCCACAGCGTGCTGCAGTCCCACCAGCAGCGAGGCAGGCATCCCGAGCATCCGCAGGGGCCAGCGGGGACCGGGGCCAGCGGGGACCAGCCCCAGCAGGGCCCTCTAGGCACGGGCTCCCTCCTCGCCAGCCCCAGGCAGGACAAGACACTCTGGATTTGGGTGTCGGGGGGAGCTGGGGAAGCACCACAGCCCGAGGGTGAAGGTACGGCTTGCCCAGGGCAGCACAGTGCCTCTGGCTCACCTGACAGAACCTGACAGAAGACGAAACTGCTCTCCGAATTGGGGAGTTTTAGGTGCCGCCAGTGCAAACATACATAATAAGCATTCAGAAGAACGACAGAGGCACAAGCGCGGACCACAGCCCCTTACGTAGCAAAAGAGATGCCTTTCCTCCGTCACGCTGCTTTGCTCAGCTCGCTTAAAGCCAGCTGATTGCCGCTGCTGCCAGCAGAGCTGCCGCTGTCGCTGGCCATGCCGACGCGGCCATCCCGCTCTCCTCCCGCCGCCAGCGCATGATCCACCTCCAACGGCGCGGGTCAAGTTCACGCTCAGCACCCGTGCCTGATGGCTCTTCCTTCCTCTTCTCACACCCTCCCGCGGGCACACTGAGCAAACAGCAAAAACCCCTCGTGCTGGCCATTTTCCTCCCTACTGGACCTCGTCAGTCTTTAAAAAGAAACACACACACACACACACAAAAAAAGAGAACCCAAGTTCCCAAATTTCTGCAGGAAGCTCTGGTGAGTGTTTGTTTTGCTTTTCAGTGTGGTATGCATGCTCTTCGTGGAACCAGAGGGCATTTCCCCACTGAGGAAAGCATTTCCTTTAAAGCTAGAGGCCCCACAGTTATTACCGTTCTCATAGTTATGAAATACTACCACTGTGGAGAGGAGAGGAAAGAGAAAAAATGATTACCAAGAATGAAAATCAAGTGCACATTGGCAGTTGAGGTAAAAAGTCTGTTACCAATGATGCTGTGCCAGCATATTAGCCTGATAAGGACTGCATGGATTTCCTTCATTTACACTGGCCTGAAATATTGGAGGTGATTTGCTTGATGTGTAGAAGTGGGTCAAATACTCATCTCTAACCTATATCAGACGCACAAGGAGAGGCTTTGCAGCGTTCGCTGACTATTGTGAGCTAGTGGACACCCACATGACATTTCCTAAGGCTCCAGCCCCCAGCCCCTCTGGCAGCACAGAGCGAGCTGCTGCGTGCACCGAAGGCTCGTGATGGCACGTGCACCCCTGTACATGGCCCTGGGACTGTAAATCTCAAGCTAACCATGTGAAATGCAGGGGAGGGGAAAGGAAACCAGATGGGATACACTACACACTGAAAGCAAATGGGTCTGGGGATACCATGAGCACTCAGGTATCACAGAAAGCAATCTGTGGCTGCGAGGATGGGTGTGGTTAAAGGATGGCACAGAATGGATGCTATGCTGGAAATGTCTGGAGAAATCAGGACATGTGAGCTCTTGTTGTGAATCCCGCTGTGAAACGGCGTTTGAGATGCTATTATGACAAGTGCAGTCTACTGGCCATCACTACCAACCTTTCACACAGCTCATTAGGGAAAGGTCACGGGTTGTTTTTATTTTAATTCCCAAGGACATAGTTGGTTTGCTTCACACGCTTCCACACAGGATTTCAATCTATGCAACCAGATCTCCCCACTCTTATACACGCATCCATACATAGCATGTATTCCTTTCTGCTCTTTACTTATAAAGCAAAACACAAAGCCATAAAACGCCTTTTTGAACTCCAGCTGTGCCACTTTATGGAAGCATTTGAAAACTATTACTTTTTAGCGAATGCACTAAAGGTCTCTGGCATATTATCTTGTTTTGAAGATTGATTTAGGATGAGACTCTTACCACCCGGCGCATCTGGAGCGGTGCTGCGCTCCAGGAGCAGTAACGGTGTCTGTGGGGCTACTCATGGAGGATGGCTGAATAGCACAGGGAGACTCAAATCGTGGTTAGGAAGCCCATCAGGATGCTGAACCAGTGGACTTTACCCCCAAATCAGACCCCTTTGACAGCTGCCCATGCCAATTCACTGACGGTGTTCTTGGTAAGGCTTTGGTCTCCCTCTTTTTATTATCTCGCCTTCTCTTCATTACAAGGACCTGGAAAAGGTCACCTGCTTGTAATAACATGACACTTTCCTTGTCATAGCCAATTCTGGATCCTGCTTTTAACATACTATCTAACAGCTGCTGCAGGATAGTTTATCCCTTTTGCAGAGGAGATAAAAGGACAGTGACAGTAAGTGACTTGACCAAGGTCATGCAGTAAAGCAGTGGCAGACCTGTGGTGAGGCACCAGGACATTTTGGATTCCTCTACACGGCTTGTCAGGACTTTGCACAGAAACAGAAAGTTTCCATGTTTGTCTTTCTGAGCTCCTCCCACATGAGGAGAAGAAAGGACTGTCTTAATTTAAAAAATGTGTATGTCTCATTGCATACCCCTCCCATAATATACAAATTTGCCCTTTTATAATTAAAAAAGCCTATAGCTCGCCAAAGCAGAGTCCCCAACAATTGTGCTAGCATTACAGTAAGTGGCAGCACTTTGGACTATTGCTGGAGATATATGCACATTGTTCAGCAAGATAATGGTACTTTTCATCCGGTTACAGTTAATTCCAGCACTGGTTTCCTCCTGGGCAACTTTCCTTCTTATTTAATGTTTGTCTAAACAGTCATTCTGCAGATGAAGTGATTTTTTATTAATATGATACTAATTTATTGATTTCATCACTTTTGTCATTTCCTTATTTTCCTCCTTCGAAACACTTCACATTTATTGTTATAAGGAAGCAAATATACTGGCCAGGAAGTTTCTGTCTGTACATTTTCTTAATGTGCTCTGAGACATGACCTTAGAAGGCCATAGACAGGATTGCTTTCTCCTCAAACAATATCCTTCCCACTCTTCCCAACCTCCACAGATAACTAGGACAATATTGAATACTAAATACCATTTGACACCAGTAAATCCAGAAGTCAGCCAGAAACAGAAATACTTTCCAGTGAAGAAAGCACTGTTCCTCCAAGTATCTCAGAGCCTTCTCCAAAGGCAAAGAGATGTCTCATCTCACAGATGGGAAGATGAGGAGCAGAGACATTAAGGGGGGGGGTCACAAATCACACACCGCAGGAATCGCAGTGTAATGCACATCCTGCTGCTGCCCCACACACTGACAGGGTCTCACACTCATCTTTCTCTATACCCAAGAAGGTCCCAGCGGTATCAGGGTGTATCAGGCGCCTTTAAACCAGCACAGGAAGGATAAAAGAGATCCGTGGATATTTTGTTCCCTCCTCAACTGCCAAAAGAAGGTCCGAAGCATGGGTTCTGCCACACCCACCTCTAAGATGAAGCAGGAGGGAATGATTTTTTTGCATTAAATGTATGAAATAGCGGACACCACTCTGATATTTCAAGGAGTGGAGAAATATGGACTGCAAGTGCTCCTCTCAAATGCAATCAGCTGCAGCACGTAGCTGCTTCCTGCACACAGGTGTCCAAAGTCCCTAAGATAACATTGATCTGGAGACCAGCTAGAAAGGCAGCGAGGACAGGCCACATCCTCGGAGAGTGTGAATCAGCGGAGCCACGCGGACTTTCACAAGTTGCACAGCTTTGCCTCAGCTGGTGCTGCGGCTGCCTGTGAAGAGGGAGGGGAGGAGGTGAAGGATGCTGCCCTGAGTGGGCACTGCATGCCGGCCCCCTGCCCATGGGGCTTCCCGGCAGCACCGTGGCGTGGGACCCCGCTGGCGCTGGCTCCCAGGCAGCCCCCTTAAAAGTGACCCTCGAATCCAAAGCACTGCTTTGCTCTTTCCTCTGCTATTTTTTAGGATAGGCACGTTGCAATACCATTTATGATAGGAAACCCGTGGTGAAGCGTGCCTTGGACAAAAGGAAGCGCTAGTTTCTGCCATGCCGGCTTTGATGTGCTGCGGAGCCGAGGAGGCACAATTCACACAGCCCTTCGTTTCCTTTTCTATGAATCTTAACTGCTCTCCCCAGCCCGCTGATTGCACCTTCCCCTTCCCTCCAGCCTGCCTCGCTAGCAGAAGCCAGAGTGAGATTTCCCCTTCACAGTGAGCCTGGATGTTTCGGATCCCATGGCAAAGACCCTCAGCTAGTGCCTGCTCGATCTCCATTTCCAGGGGGAAGAAACTGCCTTTTCCACCCCAACAGCTTGCATCGGGGATCCCGTAAGATGAGCAAAGCGATTTTGCACAGCCACTTGGTTGCCCTAAGCTTTGGCCGTTGCTGCAGGACCATGACACCTCGCATGGCTTGGAGAGGAATGGGCCTGTAAGAGGCACTCAGGCCACAAATTTATACAATGCCTGCTTCTTTAACTTGTGGATGGAAATCTGACTGTAGAAGTATGTCACGAGTAAGGCACGGTGGCTGACAGTTTTCACCAACTGTTCAGACATTTAAGGTTTTTTTAAATCTATCAGCTCCATCCCTTGAAGAGAGATAGAACCTCTCTCTCTTCCTACTGCTTTCTATTCTGCTCCTTCCCTAGGCAGTCCCTTGAGGCCCCGTGTCTCAGATTTATTTCGTCTATTTTTGAAGAAGAACAAGGGGCAGGTGGTGCCTGCAGAAACTGAAAGAAAAAAGATGGACATATCTAGCACATGCCAAGAAAACAAACATGAAATCTCTGGAGCCGCCTGATCCTCTGGAACGCTGAGCAACTTGCCACTTTCTTCTTCTCGATGGGCTTATTTTTATGAGCTCAAAGAATAAAGTATTGGATGTTATACAGCAGCTGCCCCAGGAAATAATTCACTCATTCCATTGCTGCAGACTTCAAGGAAAAAAAGAAAAAGCAGTGAAGGGGGGAAAAAAGCCAGTTCCTTTGCAAAATATCCAGTTTCCCAGCAGCTCTAACAGGCTAAATGAGAAGAATGTTTTGGTTTGGTGTCCCTCCAATTCTCGTGGTTTCGTTGAGGATTTTGGAGAATGCATTTACTCCTTTGCTAACTGCAAGAACAGATTTATCCTGCAGCCATGTGCTGAATGATTATACAGGCCTAGAGGGAGTCTGAAAGCATAAACATTTACTTCATAAAAGAGATTCTGCAGACAGGAGGCCAGAGACAGTTGACTCCGGGTAAGCATTTGTGCTCTGTTTTTTTAAAAAAAGTCCTTCTTTGCCAGCAGCCAGCAGGGAGACATGCACACACTTCACAAACTGGGCTTTGCCACAGTGGACAGCGAAGAGATCCAGCGGGGCCTGGAAAGAGGCCGCCCGTGGACTGCGCTCTAAGCGCGGCACGTACAGCACTGCCATCTCTAACGCAGGTGGGAAGGCAGCCCCAGCTCCACCTCTCGCTACGCAGCGCTTTGCCTTGACTTGGGATGGGGAAGCAGACAAATAGCTCCACAGGCAGGGAAATCCCTGGAGCTTTGCGTCTCCCATCCAGATGCTGTAACAAGATACAAGCTCCTACTTTAGCCTTTCCCACAGTAGGAATATCAATGAGGACCTTGTCTCCTCTTTACCTGGCTGTTTATTTTCACAGAACTTGTAAGAACATAAAGTTGCTGAGATCTCCACCCTACTGACAAATTTGACTGAAATCTGCCAAATGCTGAAAGATGTTTGTCAGGGACTTTCTTTCACACACGTTGCAAAGCAAGACCCCACAAGCCTTGCTCTCTTGGGAAGCCAGGCTACAAGTGCAGCAGAAGGGAAGCACTGTACTGAGGGGACGATGCTGCACTGGCAGCCTGAGAAGGGCTCACCAGCCACCCTGCAAGCTGTAGGCATGCGCGGGTTTTTAGGAGCGACCTGTACCCCACTAGCTTCGTGTGGCCCGCAACGTTTTCCAATAAAGCGGCAGCACCTTGTGATTTTTCATTACAACATCAAATCCCAACATGGAGCAAAGGACCAAAGCAAGAGTCGCATGCAAAATGAAACATCCTGTGGCAGTGTCTTGCCATTGCACGCAAATTATCTTTTTCCTCCGAAATGAACGGAGAGGAGGTCCAGCCCTATCTGCCAGAAAAACTAAGCACAGGTGAAGTTGAAAGAGGACATAGCAAACACCTCTGCAATGTCCTCCCAGCCAGGAGCTTGCCCAGGATGGAGGTGCCAGAACCACAGCTGGGCAGCACACCACCGGGATCACTGCACAGCTCAGCTCCTCGGCCCATGATGCTGTGGCATCCCCGAGCAGAGCATCGTGCTTGCATATGAAAGGAAAACTCTGGGGAAGCATCTGGTATTTTTTTTCATGGTGTGGTGAAGAAGCAATGGATTCATGCTTGGTCTGGACAATCGCTAAGTTTTTGTCTTTCCCTATCTACTGTTTTTGCTGCTTGCCTGTGCAAACTGCAGCTCTTGGCCCTGAGGAAGGGGTTTTAGGAGCCTTCCCACCTAGAACCCATTTCCTCTGCTACCCACCAAGGTCTGACTATGTGGGGATGAGGGACACAATGGAGCAAGTCTTTTAACTGATCCCCTGGGAATGCACTGTGATGGACTGTTTTGAGATCTTACCACCAATACATTTGTATTTGTAGAGGAGAGACTACTAGGTGCACTAGGTGCAAAGGCAGCAGATTTGGTCTGGGATTTTGGCTTATAAGGCCGAGACTTTCCAGCTCCCAGGCGATGAAAAACAGTGGTTGATCGCAAATACTGCTCTATCTCAACAAATTCCCAAGTCTGTTGAAGGACAGTCACAACCTATGCACAGGACGAGGAGCTGAAGGGGGGTGAATCATCAGCGTTATCATTACTGTATATAAATCCAAGCTGTTGAATCCAAGCTGTATATGAATCCAAGCTGCCCTTAAGCAGCAGCTTTCTCCCCATTGACCTTCCAGATCTCCTTAGTTTTCTGTCCAGATGGAGAAAAAAGGGCGTACATTTCAGGCTTAATGGTAGAAAGGTTCATGCACAGAGGATGCCCGTCGGAAGCAGAGGGGAAGCTAATCTTCCTACGTGCCTGCCGTTATCAGTGAAGATAGACCAGCACTTCTTGAGGGCATTTCAAAGCAGGAGCTTCACAGAGGTGCTCTGAACAATTCCCTGCAGGAGCCTCTCTCTCTGCCAGGTAGCCTGAGGCTTGCCTTTGTGGAAACCTCTTTAGATCAAGTTTCTTGGGGCTAATACTGAGGTTTGCTGTCAGGCCAAGAAAATCTTCCTTCATCTGCTTCTACTCAAGCAGCCCAAACCTGCCCCAAAGGCGATGAATAGCATCCTCTGTTGTAAAGGCCTAAAACCTGGATCAGCACCAATCATTTAAAGTTATAAAGAAGGATCATCTTACCTGATGAAGCAGGCCTACCGCCCAGGGAAGTTGTGAACTCTCCATCCTTGGAGATTCGCAGAATGTGCCTGAGCAAGGCCCTGGAAAACCTGATCTCGCTGTGAAGCTAGCCTTGCGTTGAGCAGGTTTTTGGACAAGAGACCTCCAGAGCTTCAATGTGTCCCATGGTGTAGGTTTAAGCAAGACACTCTACTGAAACATAGTACTATATGGTACACATTCCTCCCTGCGGAGAGAGGACTAGAAAAAAATCGCACAGGGCAGATAGCGGTGACATGCAACACACCTAAGGAAGGCATCGATCAGGCAGTGCAGAGATGTGTGCTGTGTCAAACCTACCCAAAGCAGAGCCAGTAACAAAACACCCCATTGCCACCAGCACTTCCTGCAGCCTCCATGACTGCTGTTTAAATGAAGGCTGCTATCTCGGATAACCACTGCTTCACTAGATGTTATACAGCCAGCAGTGAGTCTGAGGACTTCAAATAGGCAAGACCTGTGTCATGGCTTAACCCCAGCCGGCAACTAAGCCCCACGCAGCCGCTCGCTCACTCCCTCCCAGTGGGATGGGGGAGAGAATCGGAAAGGCAGAGGTGAGAAAACTCGTGGGTTGAGATAAAGACAGTTTAACAGGGAAAGCAAAAGCCGCGCACGCAAGCAAAGCAAAGCAAGGAATTCATTCACTACTTGCCATAGGCAGGCAGGGGTTCAGCCATCTCCAGGCAAGCAGGGCTCCATCACGCGTAACAGTTACTTGGGAAGACAAACGCCATCACTCCGAACGTCCCCCCTTCCTTCTTCTTCCCCAGCTTTACATGCTGAGCATGGCGTCATGTGGTGTGGAATAGCCCTTTGGTCAGTTGGGGTCAGCTGTCCCAGCTGTGCCCTCTCCCAGCTTCTCAAGTTCTTCCTTCTTCTCTACTCGCTGCTGGGGTGGGGTGAGGAGCAGAAAAGGCCTTGACTCTGTGTAAGCACTGCTCAGCAGTAACTAAAACATCCCTGTAATATCAACACTGTTTTCAGCACAAATCCAAAACACAGCCCCATACTAGCTACTGTGAAGAAAATTAACTCTATCCCAGCCAAAACCAGCACAACCTGAAAAGCCAATGGTCCTCATGGGGCTATCACTCTCCAACAGTTAACTCTGAAAATTATTAATTTCAGGATTCCCAGGTTTACAAGCTCCAGGCTTCATGGTTATTTTCAGTCACCGCCAAAATAAAACTCAGTTTCCACATGCATACATTTTCCTCAGCCTCTCCCTGCTACTGGCCTCATCAACATTTTCTATCAGGAAACCCATTATTTATACTCTTCTGGCAAGGACATCATATTTCATCAGTGTTGCCAGCAATGCCAATTTCCCCTCCTTACGGTTCTGTCCTAAACTGTTTTCATTTCTCTCACCTTGTATTTTTCAGTAAACCAATCAAGCACAAATTCTAAGCCTTCCAGTTTCCCTCTTTTCCCTCCCACAATAGTCATTGATGTCTAACCACAGACGTCTGTGCTTCTTTTCAATAACCGTGGATGCAGTTGCCTATAAAGTATGCACATGATAGCACAGGGAAATTCCACACACGTTTTCTCCATCTGAAGATATACTGGTTCATATGTTACATTTATATTGGGTCTGGATCATGTCCTGCCATCATTCTGCAAGGAGAAATCCCAACGCAGTCAACAGAGGCTTTGCAAGCAGATAGATGACAGAACTTGGCCCTACAAGCGGAATATCGTATGATATATTTCCTTTTCTGTTTGCCAAATTGATGTTAAGAACGGGTTAGGCACTAAGACAGTCATCATAAGTTTCAGAAATAATCAGCAGCCATTTTTACTGAAACCTCAGAAAACACAGCAATTAATCAGAATATCACTGCTTTTTCTGTGAAGTTACAGTTGCTTCTATTTTACTAGCATTGCATCACACAGCAGTTTTTCCACCACGGGAGCTTTGAGGCCACTATTAATTTACGGAGAAAAACCTTTTTTACTCTCCTCTTTTCATATTCTTTTATCTGGGTTTTCTGAAAATACACAAACAAGCACCAGTCAGACATGACATAACTGAACAGCAGATCCAAGCCCCTCTTAGGTTCCAGTGTCCCCTGTGGTCCCCGCCAGATGTGCTGCATTACGGGCTCAGTCATCCCCATGGAGGGCGACCGGGAGGATGCAAGCGCATTGAACAAGCTGTTCCGTAGGGGCAGGCGGGCTGAACCGAAAGGCAGATGAGATTGACAGTTTGATGTAAGCGTGCTCCGCAGAGGAACAAAGTCAAAGTAACAGTCCAAGCTCTCCAACAGCAACTGCGTCGAAGGGGAATATTAGTGCAGTTACCACAGCTGCATCTCATTTTCCTTCAGCGTTTCCTGGTCGTACTGAGTTCACCAACTGGAGAGTGACATAACAGCATGAGCTGATGGGAAAGCGTCTGGAGATGGAGTATGAGGAAAAAGTATGCAGAATACACAAATACAGCAAGGAGAGAGGGAGGTGAGTTGACCAGCCCCTGCATTTGCCACTTACAAAAGATGATAGGAGACATTTTTAGGACACCTCCCGTCTCCCACACGCCTGGAACCGCGGCACCGCCAGGCTCGGCCCTTAGCCACGCTCTTCCGTCACGGTCCTGCATTGCCTCTGGGGGCTTGCTGTGGCACAGAGATGCACACACCTCCTGCCGCGGTGTTAAAGTGCTGAAGCACACCCTTCGCCCCTGTGGAGGCTCCCAAGTCTGCAGAGGACCCGAGCGAGTGTCCCTGCATGGTACCGCACCAGCACAGCAGCTCCCTCGGGCGTCTCCAGCAAGACACCCGCGTAGGCAAGCTCTGTGCCTCAGGTAGGATTAAAATACAGAGGGGTGAAGCCATCTTATTCTAAATGACTGTTTGGAGTTCAGCGCTCGTTAGATTCATGATGATAGGCGAATTGCCCTGACTTTCTTGAGGGCATCGTGCTATCAGGCCGTAAGTCTGAGTGTGTCAAAAGTTCACAAGTGGTGGCCTAATTACCTGTCTGCAACGGCGGGGGCTGTGGTATCTGGCAGGCAGCTCATGCAATACCTTAGCACTTAGGTCAAGGCACTAAGCCTTCTTGAATTGCATGTTTTAGTTGTATCTGGTTTTGTAGAGAAGTCATGGACTAAAAATTAACTGCAGCAATGGAGGTAATCTGGGGAGTTTTAAAGATTTCTGTTGGATTGTATCGCACTCAGCAATGTGTCTGCTTGAGTTGCAATTAATGGCAAAGCTCCTGCTGAGTTTGACAGGGCAGGTCCACGGGAATGTGAAAAAAGTGACAAGCTGTATTCCCCTCCCACTTAGAGGTACATCGAAAGAAATCCCACTGCATCTGAAGGAATTACTAGCTCATGGTCCCGGTGCAAGCGAGAGGGGTGCTGGGCCTTCTGCCCCCAGGACAGCACCGTAACAGCCCACCAGAGATACCTGCCTGTGTCGGGAACGAGCCTCAACAGGAGCCCAGAATCCTACCCCACCTCGCCATTTCCCCTGAGCTGTGGGAAATCCAACAGTCAGACCTAATCAGTGCTCGAGCATGCTGGCATGGGCCCACGTACAGACACGGCATTTGGGAAGCTACAGACACGGCATTTGGGAAGCAACGTCTTCAGGAAACCATGTCTTCCGCCTTCAGGAAGCGGCACGTGACACTGAGCTCCACTACCCACATCCTTCACCTGGGAGCTCCACCTCCCCCAAAAGGTAGACCATCAAGGACTTCTGCAAGAGCAGATACAGCCAGTGCCGCTTTGCAGCCTGCCTGTGTCACCAGCAGAAGACACCACCGATGAGATGGGACATCCCAATGAAACATGCGGACTGACGTGTTTGCTTCTCAGTCTGCCAGTGCCACGCGTATATCTGTTCAAATCGTTGCTGCAGACCTGCATCCCTCGACATTTTGCTCTTGAGAAACAGGGTGCAGGCTGTCAGCTGCTGCCTGGGTCAGGGCGCAGATGTCACGGGTGGGTGGGGGCCACGCTCAGAAGTGGGACCTGATGCTGCAGTTCTGAGTGTGAGGTAAGGTACGGACTCCACACCAGCAGGAGTTGAAGACTATGCCACTGTAGGAGAAAAAACATTTGGGTAAAGAGCTCAGTCTAAAACTTCTTTGATTTTAACAGATTGTTTGTTAGTGGTTAAATAAAATTGGAAGCTTTCCAGCATGCTCTTTGGTTTTTTCATGCTTTGCTAGCTCAGTGTAGGGAGTGAAGAGTTGCAGCACAAAGATTATGAGTGATAGGTCGATACAATGATTAAATATGTTTGGCTTATTTTCATTGTTAGACCAATTAAGCATAGCTAGCAGGTAATAAATCAGAGCAGCAATTAAAGGTCTGCAGAATTTTTGCTGGGTGGAAGTTCGAATTCCCAGACCTAACTCGTGTTCCAAGACCTTGGTATCGCATTAGAGGTGCAAGATTTTACTCTTCCTGTTTTCATCAAAGACGACAGAAACTGCACTGGAGGCAGTGATCGGATGGTGCTCCTGCCGCTCGGGCAGCATGAACCGCAGCAGCAGCGGCAGCAGCTCTGTAATTTGAGTTGTCTATAGGTTTTGGTCCTGGTGGCTCCAAACATGAAGTTTATCCTAAGTCTGAAGGCCAGTCTAAGCTCTGTCTGGAGCTTAGCAACTTTGTCTTTCAAATGACAAACTCCCCCTTAGCTCTGTTCCTGGGCATTTATTCAAAGGTGCTAGCATAGCTTTTTGTAATCCTGATACAGGGGAAATTAGCCATTGTTCTCCTTCAGGATCCCAGATTTGCTACTATTAGCATTCAAAAATAAAATAAAGTTATGGCCAGCTGTGAAAATACTAGCTAAAGAAGTTGCAGATGTTCCTAAGGGAGCTACTGAAATATTTTGGCACCTTTGCTCTGTCATTAAAAACAAAACACGATAGTTGGTTAGGGGTGCAATATGAGTTCAAGGGGAGAGAGAAAAACAGGAAAGCATTTAACAGTGCTAATAGCGAACGTGGGTTCAGCCCTACAAAAAGCTTTCCAAAGCACCGATGTGAGTCCAGCTCCCAAACCCCATGCTCTACCCTGACTCTGGCATTTAGGTCCTTGAGCCTCAGCTGGCAGCTGCAGAGAAGCCAGGACTGCAGCAAAAGCCTTTGCTGCACAGACAGTCCCAAGTGAGGGCTGGAGACAGCTTTAAACAGGACTTGGCACAGGATAAGGTATGGCAGCAGGCAGGTATAATGCTCTGACAAATGCACTGCTGTGGGTAAACTACTTCGGGCAGCTAAACTTCTTCAGCCTAGCTCAGGTGTCTCCACAAGACACTACCTCACTTCAAGCTAGCTCCAATATTGGCAATGGGGACATAGCCTGAGACTCAAAGGAGACCAAGTAGCTTATAAAAATATAAACAGGGGGCCCCTCAGGCACCTTTGCAATGTTTACTCCTAAGAGCAGGGGCTGGGCCATTCTGCCTGTTGCAGAAAAGAGTAAATTGCTCTGCCTTAGGCCAGCCAGAAGGAAGCTTCATTCCAAGAGCGAATACTTCCCGCCTCCAAATTCTTTCATCTTTCTCTGCCTGCCTCTTTCTGGCCCATCTCTGGTTTTCCTCTTCTTTCCAGATGCTGCAGGAGACTCGAAGGATTCAAGGATTCTGCCCTAATTTGCCCTTGGGGAAAGAAACGAGATACTTAGCCAAGTTGGCAAGGAAGATGCAATCAAAGTAAGTCATATGGCCCAGAGATAAGGAGGTGAGTGAATCAGTCATTATGTGACAAGGTAGCGCTGGAAAAAAAAATGGGGCTTACCCATTCATAAAAGCCTGCCTTGGAAAAGGAGGCAGAGCCGAGAAGCGGCAGCTGGTCCAGTGCACGCCAACGCTCTACCTGGGAACGGGGAACTTGTGCAACGCTCTATGCAGAAGGCTACAGGTCCACGTTGCAATATACACGTGAAGCGTAATCACAGAAATATATGAAAGAGACGCCTTGTGCTACCACTCACTGATACTCCCCACGTTAACAGCTGGGCTGACATTAATTAGAAACCCTTCTCCCCTTTTCTAATCCCTAATAGGTCATCTAACCCTTGCCAATGAATTGCAGGGGTTTTCAGCAAAACAGATTGTCAAAAGCTCTTTCGTCTACTGGAGAGGTTTGAATAATTGGACATTTCTACTGGAAAACTAATCTCTGATCTACTCAGTGTCACATAGCTGAGATTTTCCTCAATGTTCATTTCTGCCCAGACAACTGAGCACCATGCTGTATTCTCCACAAACAAAATGTCCATCCAAGAAAAAGAGGTTCCTGCACTCAGTACAGTACTCAAAATCTTGATATGCCACCAACTATGCATGACAAATGCTGGAGAGGAACAAAGTCTACAGGAAGAGAAGAGCGTGCATGCTCTGGAGAGGCAGAAGGGGCCCAGCCCACAATGTTTAAGTCCAGCTCCAAATTTTCTGAGAGTCCCTGCCTTTTTGGATGGGAGTTTGGGTCTGTGTGCATTTCTGTGAACAAGGCAAGGAAGAAGGGAGGGAGCCTTTTCTTCTTTCCCAAACAACATCTCAGCCCGTCTCAGGGTCACCTGCCAACATCTAACAAGCAAAGACAAACAACATCACAGCTCCACAATGCTTAAGCTTGATTGAATGACGACAATTCCACGTTAAAAAAAATGAACATCAGAGCCTTCCACAGCTGCATCAACATTATCTGTAAAAAAAAGCATGACACTACATGAAGCTTTGGCTGCGCAAGCCAAGAACCTAAATCAGCCATGGTTTGGAATGAGGCCATTGCTGAATTCTCGTGTAAAGCGATGCTGCCATATTGCTTACTTTCCACTGAGGTTTTCCACAAATTAACAGCTGTAGCAGACTCCCAGAAAACAGCAACTCTTTCCAAGTCTTTCTTCTCTGAAAATGTTGTTTCTTCACTTTATTCTTCCCCATATGGAAGAGGAGAGGAGGGTAAAAAAAACTGAACGGCCCTATGAAACAGCCCCCCAAAAAAAACTGACTGTGAGAAAAAATTAATCACAAAGATTGCCTGGAAAGAGACCGGTTATCTGTAAAATTAAACCCATGGTGGGCCCAATTTTTCTTTTCATTATACCAGCATGGTGGGATGGAGAATCAAACCCAGCGAAAATATTTCTGGAGCAGCCCTTCTGATTTATGACCATCTCAGCCACTCTGACAAGATCAAAAAAGTGCTGGATTCTTTGCAGTTGAGCACCACCAAAGGCCAAATCATTCCTATTTAGGGAAAAACAAAACTTCCCTCTGCTTCACTGAGAGCAGTGTTTGGCACCAAGCACAGAGAAAACTGCCTCGTTTCAGCTGGCTTGCTGAAGTGCAGCTGAGACAGAAAGGTGATACCAGGCTGCTGTGGGTGGCTTCAGATCACACTCTTTCCTCCTGATTTCATCTTGGACATCACTAGTTACCACATAGGGTGATGCAGAGGGATTCATTATAAATGACAAAAAGCCCTCTTAAAGCAGAAGTTATTTGATTTTCAGCATGCACAGATGGCTGTTGACTCACTTGAGAGGGGAGCGATGGAACTAGCAGACTGGCAGGAGCATGGAGACTCCCAGCATTAGAAAACACCAATTCACAGGCTAGATCACCGTCTGAAGATCTGTGAGCTACGGGGTAGTAATAAGCAATGCTTGTGCACGGAGATGGGGCTTTCCGGCTGGTGGACTCCTGGGTATGGCCTCCTTGTGACTACCAGCGTGATGCAAAGATGTGGCTTGTTATGGGTACTTGGGTGTGACAGCTGGCAATAACACAGGGTGCTTTACAGAGAACAGCGATGTAAGGTAATATATGGCACCTGGCGCTGTGCCTTTCAGAGGCTGCTGACCCCAGGGTCACATCCGTGCAGCTACGCTGCAGACAGACACCTCAAGACCTCTGCCAAACGCAAGTCTGCTTTGGGGAGGGCTAGGAGTGTGATAGCAGTGTGAACTATCAATAAAGAGGAGCTTGGCACCTTGGAAAGTCAGCTGAGATGAGCCCATGCTGCTTTGGTTGATGCTGTTACAAACCCCTAGGTGACTTGTCCTGGGTGTCAGAGGCAGGAGCAGCCCCAGGGCCGAGGGCTGTGCACAGGGCTGCTCTGGCTCCTCTGCCCCATCTGCTGCAGGCATGCTCTGCAGCCACAGGAGCTGCTCATCGCAGTCAGGAAACAGGTACCGCAAAGCCACACTTCCTAATTCCAGCCAGCGTAGGATGTGGCAGCTTTGGGTCAAACAGCAAACTGCACATGGCTATCCACCCAAATGCACTGCAGCCCAGGAAGGGTACTCAAGTTGCTGCGAGTCCCCTTCCCCAAGAAGCCCTTCTCGCCCCATTTTGCTCAGCTCGGCATCTGAAGGCTTGCACGTTGGACTTCCCACGTGGACCGTGTACAGAAGGAGCTATCAACAGCCGATACTCTGTTCAGGGAAATTTTTCTTCAGAGTAATTTTTTCCAGAAGTATCAGCCTACTGACAGACCACTGGACCACAAGACGGCTGCTTCAGCTTTGAGTTCAGAAGCCTCCGCTGTCCAGGTTAGTACTGACCAGGGTTCCTCAAATTTTGATGGCCATCTCACACCTCTACGACCTCACGGTATTGATCAGGTTTCATGTGATCGGCGCTCGTTTCACACAACAAGCTGGAGAAAAAAACACACCTATCTCATCTTTCAAGTACAGCTACTGCCTATGAGTTTAAAAAAAAAAACACCAAACCTACAAGTAACACCGGAGAACAAAGGACCTGATCATTTCTCCTGACCCGAATAATAAAAAAAAAGTTAAAATATCAGTTTACTAGCAAAAGGCTCTGTCCTCGGTGCACTCCCCAGCCTCAGAGATGTTCTGTCATACCGTTCGCTCATTGTTTCCAGTGTTTGATGTGAGTATTTTTGGCAGTTAGTTTGTCATTAATTGACACTTGTTTTGTCAACCTATCTTCAGCAAAACTGCACCCCCTCCCTCCTCGTAGACCTGTCAGAAACATAAAGATTACTCATTGCAGGTTTCCAAGAAGCTCCTGAAGCCAGCACTTGGAGTTTGCATAAGAACCATTGTCGACAATCCACCTACAGCAGCTTAAAAATACAGATTTGAATGGGTGAAGAGGGGCCGGGAGTTCTCAGAAGGACGAGTCAGATTCAGGATTTTATTAATAGAACCGGAGGCGTTCTCATGAAGACAAAAAAAAAAAACCCACCCTCTTGTTATCTTAGCTGTCATCAGCAGTCACCTTTTCAAAAACAGGCAGGCTAGATGCAGAGTATTCCTGTAGACGAGCAAAGAGAAAGCCGCTGCAGAAAAACGTGCGAGCAAGATGGAGAGCAGCAAGCACCAAGGATCGCTGCCCAGGTCCTCCTTGGGCAGTGCCGGGCGCGCAGCTGTCTGCTTCGTGCCTGCTGGCCTTCCTGAAGGGACTTCATTTGTTTTTTCTAATATGGTGCCACGCATTTCACCCCTGGAGAGCTAATTGCCAAACAAAGGGAGCCCACCAGAAGAACGCGCACCAAGCTATTTGTGGCACGGGCTCCAGCACTCTCTCCAGCAAAATGAAGCAATTACATTAATTGGAGTGCACAATAGGCACTCCCCAAAATAGCAGAGTAATAGATGCAGTTCAGCGATGGCTGTCGGTGAAGGCAGGCAGTACCAGGGCACATGGCGGAGCGGGCGATGGGAGGGCTGGCATGCGTTTCGCCACGCCGCCGCAGGAGCACCCTGCCCAGCTCTGCCTCCACGGCCGGGGCCGGGGCGGTGGGGCAGGCACGGGGCCGTCTCCTAACCTGGAGCTTGCTTCTCAGGGGAGTAAGGGGTCTGGCCTCCCTGAGAGATGACAAGCTGCTGCACAGCGGAGAAGGGGCCGCCCCGGCTGGAGGGTTTCCCACGCGCTTGTGCCACCTTCTCCCAGGTCTCGGGAGGAAGGAGGGACACGGGAAGCTTTGGGGGTGGTCACGAGAGCGAGCGGGACAGGCGGAAGAGGCCAGAGAACAACAGGGATGTCAGAGGCGTCATCCGGACGCATTAAAAACCTCCGCTCTGAATGAACATCAACACTCGCCATCTTTTCCGAGCCAAATCCCCAGCCTGTTGGGTTCACCATTAACAACAATCCCTGCAACTTTCTCAGCCTTGCTGTTTACACAAGCTAGAGCTTTCATACATAAAACTCTTAAATGAAAACATTAAAGAGCAGCTGGCGCCTCTTGGAAAACTCATAAAAAGTCTGTTTCCAAACAGCGTCGCTTCTATACCATAAATTTCTGTATTTCTCGCTCCCCTCATGCCTTATTTCTGAAGACATTTGCATGAAAACAGGAACTTTGTTTATTAAAGAGTTCATCTGCTCCTGCTGTTAATTTCCCACCTGAAGCCAGAATCCCCCGGGTATGACATCATTAGCGCAGGCTCTGGAAATGATCATGAAGTCACAAACAGCGGGTTAGGGCTCCACTCGGGGAATAAACAGTGAGAAGACAGAAACTCTCCCACTGCCAAATCCCCAGATCCTTATCCAGTTTTTCCTGGAGCAATATCCCCTTGACTTCAGTGGGACATTGACCAAAACAAGGCTGTCAGTGGTTGGTGTTTCAGCCATTCCTCCTGCCCTGCTCCTGCCTCCAGGGCATCAGGGACTTGCCCGGTGCAGCAGGCCTGGGACACGAGAAGCCCTGCCCCGGTGTGATGCTGGCTCCCCCAGCACCGTGTCCTCACCCCGCTCCCTGCAAGCAGGGGCAAACCCAGGGGGAGACCACCTCATCCCTATATCGGTTCCTATAAACGCCCCCCTTTCCAGCTCAGCACCATGACCTGTTCCGCTCGCATGGAGGCCATCACATGGGGATCTCACGGAGTCCGTGAGAGTGGCTGGTGGGATGCAGGAGCCCAGCAGGGAGCCCTGCTGCAGCAGTCTTGCACTGCACGGCTGGGGGGCAGTGGGGCAGCCCTATGCACAGCCATAGACAGGAACAGCAGCGCCAGAGACTGGGGATGACTGAGGGCACCTGAAGATCAAGGATAAATACCTTTGCAGACAGACCTATAGGAGGGAAAGATGTGTTTCATGTGCAGAGGTAGAGAAAAGAAACACAGGAGCTAAAATGTCTCCTCGTGTGAGGATGGAAAGACATAGCAAAGATGTCTTTTATCAGAACAGATCCAGCAACACTAATCAAATCTACATTTTTCACCTCCTGCTCCACAAAAAGTACAAGAAAATGACTGTGAGCTTAGAGGGTTTCAAAAAATCTCTTTTCACACATAAAATTCCTGACACAGTTGAAGCCTTCCCCTCCCATCATCAGGCATGCACAGCTAATATAAAGTGTATAGCTCAAATACTACTCTTTTTTTAAACTGATACCTATGCATGCAAGTGGTGTATATGTCATGTGACGGCTCTCTGCATGACGCGTGACGTATTTGTGACGGGTCTCTGCACGAGTGCCAGGACACTGCGTTGTTGCAGCAGAGAATATAATCTGGCCCTACACGACCAGCACTCTCCCTCCAGCAGTCTGTGGCAAGCCGGCTGCTTGCCTCCCTGCCTTCCCACCCTGGGCCAAGTCAGCATCTAGTCTGGGCTGCTAAATACTAGTGCTGCTGAGCAGACACCTGAGGATGGATGTCTGAAGATCTGCATAGCTGTGAGAGTGGGATGTGGCCGAGTGGGACAGAGACAGTCTGGTTAGAAACAGGGTTATAATACTGCATGGGAAAGGTGGAGGCAGAATATGGGACTGATCAAATACAGTCCTTAAAGGATTTCTGCAGTTCATCCTTGTACTCCAAGCTGTAAAACCTTTACATACATAGTGCTACATCGTTATTCGGTGCTGGCGTTGGGATCATGAACAGTGTTTCAGAAATACTGACTAGTTGTCAAATACGAGCAGGTAATATTTGGTATAGCAGTGGGGAAAGAAAACAAAAAGAGATGTATTTACTCTTGAAAATAAAAGCTAAATTCTTCCCTCAGTGAAATCACTGTGATTTGGTTGATCACCACGAACCCACTGCACGGTGACGGTGCTCTGCTTGCGTGACCTGAATTGGGCTTGGCCGCTGGGAGACACCGTCGGGGGGAGAGCAAGCCGCCGAGCGCTCCGGATGCACGGCACGACCGCCGCACGCCCGTCCTCCCCTGGGACCACCACCGGGTCCTGCTTCCCCCGCTCCCCCCAGCACAGCCCACGGGCACCACAGCCTCCAGTTTCCTTCGGTTTGGTCCATTGTTACAGGCCAAGCAAGCCCAAGTGTTTTCCTTGGCATGGGTCGGCGGTCCCATCGTGCTGCACTTCCTCCGCACAGAATAAGTGTTATTTAACAGCTCTGATTATTTTGGAGAGATGTTCAGGGTATTTTTTGAGAAAAGGAGAATATATTGAAACGGATTGTATTGGCCGCTTGCGCCTGTTTTTTCTGGATGGCCCTCGCTCTCTTTGTATCAAATGTGAGATACAGACCTGGGCAACTTTTCAAGAGGGGCACAGTGCCACTGTCACATGCGCCTTGCATAATGGAGTTGTCACCTCCGTCAAGTTAAGCATGCAAAAAAAGGAAACGCAGGCACACTGGGGAGAGGTGTCCAAGCTCCGCACTCGGTCACCCCAGTGCACGCCCAACCGAGTCAATAAGAATTTGGTCCAAAGCAAGTAACAGCAGGAAGAGTTGATAAAGCTCCTCTGGCTGCTATTTATCCCCTTAGCACACCACCTGATAGCATAACTCTAACCTGACAAAGAAGGGCTGCCCTCGTTCCTTGATGTGGGCTTTGAGGATACAGGCAGACAAAGAGTAAATATTTCAGTGCAAGCAAAAGTGTCTCTGACTCATCATATCATCATTTTTTGGGCGCCACTGGCTTCATCCTCCTTCCTCAGCCCTTCCCTCAGGACGGTTCACTCCAGGAGCTCTGCGTTTTCTCAGAAAATCCCTCACGTTCTCTGTTAGAGTCAGTATTGTTCATTTTAAAGAGCGAGCAGGAGATGAGCCCTCCCTTGCTCTGTCTTCCAACCCTTGTTTTTCGATTTCCTTACTTTCAAATCACAGTGTAGCAAATGTTCAAGGTCTTCCTCCCACCTGCTTCTCCAAGGCAGTTTTAAATTAGCCATGATTTCCTTCTCTTCTCAGCTTCTCATTTTTTCCAAAGTCTGTACTATCAAATCCTAACGCCCTCCTTCCCTCTTTGTTATTCGAGGCAGCCCCGCATCGTGCTGCTCATTCATGAGGACACTTCCGCCCACTCCGCGGAGCCAGTATTCTCCACCTCTGCTCTGCATAAATACTTTCATCTCCACATTAGCCTAGCTCTTACTTCCAGCAGCTGCTTTTTACTTCGTGTGTGTGTGTGTGAGTGTGTGTCTTTTTTTGTGAGCAGCCCTTCACACTCCGCAGGGCTGCCGAGCCTTTCCGAAGCGAGTGCTTTCCTGGGAGGAGGACAGACCATGGCAACAGAAGCGAAGGTTGCTTCCTGGAAAGACCATTTGTTCCTTTCAGTATGAAAAAAAAATAAATTGCTGCTAATTCCAAGGGGGCCCGCTCTCTGCTCCAGGCATCTTTACAGCCACGAAAATTACAATGTCACTGGTATTAACAGCAAGAAACAGCAACGGCTCATCCCACTACAACACCCTTGCTCCCGCAGTGCTCCCAACAACAACTGAGGCTTCAAATTAAATTGAGAAGCTCCCTCCCCAGCGAATGCCTTGGGCAACCTCCCCCAGAGGGAAGCTGGGCCATAGGGAGGTGAGGTGGAGAGGTGGTGAACCCCCAGGCTGCTGGGGGCCGTGGGCGAGCGAGTCCCAGACCAGCAGCTCCCCCTCCACGCAGGGGAGGGCTCCAGGTGGATCAGATCTGATGACTGCCAAGTCATTTGACAACATAAATTTGGCCCAACAGAAGCTCATAGGCACAATCTTCCACCTGCACGTTCTCCTGGCTCAGCAGCTGGCCATGCTGCTCTCCTCCACGGAGAGCTCCTGCTCTCCGGGAGCTGTCAGGGCGTGCAAGGCTCTGCTCTCTCCAGCTGGTGCCCCTGGGGTCTCCCTGCAGGCTTGCAGTGGGCGAGGGGATCGCATGGAGCACCAAAGGAGTCAGGGCATGGCTGACAAGGGCCCCCAGGGTGGGGATGCATGGATGCAGGACCTACACTGCACATTTTCTCATCTCAAGATAGCCAAAGGGTTTAGGAAAGAGTTCAGTTTCGGCTTTGTGCATCTTTTCGTGATACCAGTGAGGCAAAAGTCCCACCACAGTGGGAGAGCTCCCGGCACCTCTCCAATGAGGACTGGCTCTGCTCAGGTGGGGTGCCAGGCTGTCGGCTGAAGTGATTGATGTGGGGTGACTGAGATCAAGGGTGAGAAAGGCCACATCCAGCAAACAGGCAGGCACACAGGAGGAGCAGGATTGCTACAGAGGGCAGTCCAAGCGTGTAAAACCCAGCAGACAGCAAGGAGAGGTCCAAGGAGAGGTATCCCCAGGTGTAAGAAATCAGGAAAGGAAGGCAAGAGACTGGCATGGCTGAGTTGAGACCTGCTGGTCAAACTGAAGGGCGAGAAGGAAATGCACAGGCAGTGGAAGCAGGGACAGGTATCCTGGGAAGAGTACAGGGAAGCTGCCTGGTTGTGTAGGGATGGGGTCAGGAAGGCCAAGGCGCAGCTGGAGCTGAACTTGGCAAGGGATGCAAAGAATAATAAGAAGGGCTTCTACAGGTATGTCAGCCAGAAAAGGAGGGTCAAAGAAAGCGTACCACCCTGATTAACAAGGCTGGCAAACTGGTAACAACGGACGAGGAGAAGGCTGAGGTACTCAACACCTTTTTTTTCTCAGTCTTCACTGGCAACCTCTCTTCCCACACCTCTCGAGTGGGTGGACCGCAAGACGGGGGGGACTGGGGAAGCAAAGCCCCTCCCACTGTAAGAGAAGATCAGGTTCGTGACCACCTGAGGAACCTGAATAAACATAAGTCTATGGGACCTGACAAGATGCATCCCAGAGTCCTGAGGGAGTTGGCTGATGTCGTTGCCAAGCCACTCTCCATGATATTTGAAAAGTCATGGCAGTCAGGTGAAGTCCCTGGTGACTGGAAAAAGGGAAACATTGCACCCATTTTTAAAAAGGGTAGAAAGGACCACCCTGGGAACTACGGACCTGTCAGCCTCGCCTCTGTGCCTGGGAAGATCATGGAACAGATCCTCCTAGAAGCTGTGCTAAGGCACATGGAAGACAGGGAGGTGATTTTGAGGCAGCCAGCATGGCTTCACCAAGGGCAAGTCCTGCCTGACCAGCCTAGTGGCCTTCTATGATGGAGTGACTACCTCAGTGGACAAGGGAAGACCTACAGATGTCATCTATCTGGACTTCTGTAAGGCCTTTGACATGGTCCCCCACAATACCCTTCTCTCTAAATTGGAGAGATACGGATTTGATGGGTGGACTGGTCAGTGGATGAGGAATTGGTTGGATGGTCGCATCCAGAGGGTAGTGGTCAACAGCTCAATGTCCAGATGGAGATTGGTGACAAGTGGTGTCCCTCAGGGGTCCATATTGGAACCAGTACTGTTTAATATTTTCATCAATGACATACATAGACAGTGGGATCGAGTGCACCCTCAGCAAGTTTGCAGACAACACCAAGCTGAGTGGTGCGGCTGACATGCCTGAGGGAGGGGATGCCATCCAGAGGGACCTGGACAAGCTCAAGAAGTGGGTCCATGTGAACCTCATGAGGTTCAACAAGGCCAAGTGCAAAGTCCTGCACCTGGGTTGGTGCAACCCTCAGTATCAATACAGGTTGGGGGATGAAGGGATTGAGAGCAGCCCTGCAGAGAAGGACTTGGGGGTGCTGGTGAATGAAAAGCTGGCCATGAGCTGGCAATGTGTGCTTGCAGCCCAGAAAGCCAACCATATCTTGGGCTGCATCAAAAGAAGCATGGCCAGCAGGTCGAGGGAGGTGATTCTGCCCCTCTACTCCGCACTGGTGAGACCCCACCTGAAGTACTGCATCCAGCTCTGGAGTCCTCAGCACAGGAAAGACATGGACCTGTTGGAGCGGGTCCAGAGGAGGGCCACAAAAATGATCAGAGGAATGGAACACCTCTTCCATGAGGAAAGGCTGAGAGAGTTGGGGTTGTTCAGCCTGGAGAAGAGAAGGCTCCAGGGGGACCTTATTGCAGCCTTTCAATACTTAAAGGGGGCTTATAAGAAAAATGAGGACAAGCTTTTTAGCAGGGCCTGTTGTGATAGGACAAGGGGTAATGGTTTTAAACTAAAAGAGGGTAGATTCAGACTAGATATAAGGAAGAAATTTTTTACAATGAGGGTGGTGAAGCACTGGAACAGGTTGCTCAGAGAGATGGTAGATGCCCCATCCCTGGAAACATTCAAGGTCAGGTTGGACGGGGCTCTGAGCAACCTGATCTAGTTGAAGATGTCCTTGCTCATTGCAGGGGGGTTGGACTAGATGACCTTTAAAGGTCCCTTCTAACCCAAATTATTCTATGATTCTATGATTTTATGAAATCCGGCAAGCATCACCATGGGCAGAGCAGGCTGTGGCCCCAACCTACAAGGACAGTGACCCATGGAGAGCTGGCACAGGCCAAACAAACCCCCATGAGATAGCGGTAGGAGGGCTGGTCAGCCAGGCCACGGGCACACCACATCACAGCACTGCTGGTACAACACAGGCCAAAGCTACCTCCATGAAGCAGCTCGGGGCTGGCACAGTGCACTGATGCTGGGGCAGGCACTGGGCTCAGTCATGGCTTTTCTGTTCCTGGCCTGCATGCGGTCTCATGAATTTGACAATGTCATCTTGCCACAGCCTTGTGGCTTCTCTCCCACTGCCCTGAACTGCTATCCACCACCATGGAGACCCACGGACGCCTCCCACCTCCTGCTCCCGCTCACCTGTCTCTGGGCTTTCACTCTCCAGACTCATCTCAGCTCCTCAATTCATTTCTTCTGTTCCCACACAAGGGTCCAGGAGCCATAAATGGATCAACTTGTGGCAAGATCTAAAACTGTCCCATCTTTAAAAAGCCACAAATGCACTGCAACCTGTGAGAGCTACCCAGTCCAGCCACAACAGTGACATGTCTAGTCCTGAGGTATAAGGGTTAAACTTGCCTGGCTTTTAAAATCTCATAATACATGTGTGCACAGAGCTGTTACACTGCAATTTACTCCAAATTGATGCTCCATTTATCTATCCATAGCCTTAGCATCTTGCTGCCCCTACACTCCTAAATCACTCTTCTTAGACTCTCCTCGATTAATTTTCCAGCTCTTCAAGCGAACTCTCCCACTAATGGTCTCTGCGTATCTCTGCGTTCTCACTTTTCAAAATGCTGCCCCTGTCTCACTTACCATGCAAACATGTTAAGGCATGGAGCTGAAGTGCCATGCCAGAAAAAGCAACCAAGGTTGTTTTGGTACATGCACCGGTCAGCATGCCCCGCTGGAGAGCCTACCAACATGTAATTAATATCCCGAGTTTCTGAGCCAGATGAGTCCTGTTCCTTCTCTTGTCCAAACCGCTGAGACAGGAACATCCAGCCTCTCCAAGGTCTCACAAATCCTGGGATCGACAGGGAGATACAGAGAGGGAAAGGGAAAAGCCGAAAAGCCACCACACTGCCCAGCAATGCTGGCATTAGGATCTGGGACCTTCTCATGCTTGCAGAAGCAGTGATGTCCCTTACTGGAGTGAGCAGGCTGTGACATTTGACTGAAGGCATCTTATCCAGGTGCAGTAATTGAGATCTCCCTCTTGAACATACTGATGAGCCTGACCCACATCTGCTGAGATGAAGAAATCAGAGGAAGGCCTGGGGAAAATGGAATCTGAACACAGCAAAAAGAGACATTTACATACAACGAATAGCTGTAACACCACAATCCCCTTCTTTTCTTCTGCTTGCCTGCCACAACACTTTGAAAAATCCTTCTCACTCTGCAGGCTTTTGTCCTCTGGGTCAGGGGAGCAAAGGCGGGCAGCACTGCATGCTAATTCTCCTCCGATGCTCCAGCAGTGACTGTACATTTCAAACCTACGGCATGAAAGCCCCCCCAGGCACCCAGCCAAACCTTGCTCTGCTGCGCTCCTGCACAGGCACCAGAATCAGCAGAGAAACACATCTGCCCAGGGCTGGCATTTTTGATTTATTGATTTATTTTGAATACATTGTTCCTCTTGGACATCCACCTCTCCCCTCCAAGGACACAAGACCTTTGCACTTTTCTGATGACTTCATCCTTCGTATTCCACTCCCACAAGCTATACATTGGGGATCAGATGACGGACTTGACCCAAACTGGCTGACAAAGGCTTCTCATCTGCTTGGCATGGCATTCGGAGAAATCGATTCACTGAAGTGTCGATGCTGCATTACATTCAGCAGTGGTTTCCAGGCATGCCGTGAAAGGCACCATCACATCAGTGGGCTTATTGACCCGCTCAGTAGAAACTCTGGTACTGAGCGTCCTTCTCAGTTCCCCAGGCTCTGAAGGCAAACCTTCCCCTGGCCATGTGCGTCATACCAAGTATAAAGAATAAAGGTTTCAATTTGGCAGAGTGGCCTTCCCAACACTTTTCATAGGCAAAAAATTCACCCCTGAGATCCCTCCTGAATGACAGCAACGCCACCTCTCCCCAGTATCAAGGGATATTCCAGCCTTTTTGCTCTGCGGGTTGGCTGCTCAGCACCCGCGGGGTACCGGTAAGCACGGAGACAGGAGCAGATACAGGTAGAAATGTGCCACTGCTGTTCTTAAAAGGCAAAGCACAAGAAATGACCAGCTCCCTGAATGAGCACCCTCAAATGAAGTCACCTTTCCCTCCAGGTCCTTTCATCTTCAGGCACACAGGCCAGCCCTGGACTTTCTAATCTTGCTCCATCCTGCCATTGAACCAGCCTTAATCCCTACAAAGCCCATCCACCTCACCTCCTCTCATCACCAATACTTCCCTGAGCATCTATCATCTCCTTCATTTTCCTTCTCGAGTCCTTATGAACTCATTTAGCACATTTGCTGGTTTGTCTTGTTAATAATTGTCCATTCCTCTCCTCTTTCTCACTTTTCTGCAGGCAGGAGGAGGGAACATGCCCTCCCAGCATTGGCAGGCCCTGTCCAGGAGGGTCTCATCAGTGGGCGAGTGTTAATGTCTTGCTGGTGCCCTGATCCCTCTGCCCTCAAATACCAGCCACCGGGCAAAGGGACACTTAATATAAAAATAATTTATATTTTTAACAAATTTTATATTTTTATAATATAAAAATAATATAAAAATAAGACAGCCTCACAGTGGAAACCAGGTCCCATAGCAGTAATAAAAATTTTCCCAGTTCCTAAAATCTGCAAAAGAGTATGCCCCAGTTTTTTCCCCACCTGCCCAGCGTGGTAAGATTGAAGACCTGTTTAGGATAGATGACAGTAGATTAACAGTGCTAAAATGGAAGTCTACAGATGTTTTTGCCACTAGTGTCTGAATAAAACAGAGACTCCAACAAGGCTAGACATAGTTTGGCTAAGGATCAGACCAAAGATATCAGAACTTTTCAAGTACTTTGAATGTTTTAAGGTACATCCATCATAACTGAAGACAGAGTTGGTTCGTTTCTTGAGATATATTGGAAGTAATTTGCAAAAGTGAGCATGAAAACTGAAAGCACCATGGAAACGTGCTCTGAATGGCTGCACTACCCTGGCTATGGAGGGAATTCAGCACAGGGGAGGGAATATATATATATATGTATGTACATATATATTTGAAAATTCAGTTCAGAGCTGGCTGGCTGGTTCCAGCTCGGCTGTGGTGCCCCAAAATGCCCCATTCTGGGACATTCTGAAATGACAGTCTCTCTGATATGAAAATCGCTTTGTCCTTTCATATTTCTGGTCCACAGAGTCTCTCTAGAACTTTTCTCCTATGTATTAGCTGCTTTTGCATATGATAACTGTTTTCAAAGCTGAGTCGCAGATTCAGCATATCTTCCCGTTGTCGTTTCACTATGCAAATTGCCTGTGCTCCTCTCTCCCAGGCACGGTACCTGAAACTCCCCCTGCCTTTCTACCTCATCGGGGGCCCCAGCAGGGCTTGCCTCCCAGCCCCCAGAGCAGGGCTGCACACCAGCCCAGCCGCCGAACAGGCTGCTCGCGCGGAGAAATGCCTCCACGGTTTGAGCTGGAGCCTTGTCAGGTCGCCGAATAAAAAAAGCCCGACATTCATTTCTCTCGCTCGCGGGCTCGCTGCTTAGTCAGCTGTTACGCCGCCGCGTAAAACCTTTGCTGAAAGAGCTGTGGTAGAAAATAGCTGATTAGTAAGTCTGAAGTGTCAGAGCTGTCTGGGTAGGTGGAGGCACTAACAGGAAGGCAGGAAACCCAGTCTGTAAGCTTAGGGCTGGGGGAGAGGAAACCGTTTCCAGTCAGCACAGAGATTGCAGGGCAACACCGACGGCAGGGCTCAGGCGCAGCCAAAAGTCATTTTCCTTCTCCCAGTTTAATGATTCCTGGTTGCTGGAGCTCGGCACCCCGGGGAGGAAGCGTAGGCCAGCCTAGGCTGAACACTGCTCCTTGCTCCAGCCCTTGCGGCTGCAGGGAAGGGAGGCAGAGGATCTATAAACGTATCTCACACAACCGTGTGTGTGAAATAACCCAAATAAATCACCCTGCGAGACTTTTTTTAACAGTTAGCCTGCTACCTTTAACAGCAGCCACAATTAGCATGCTAACTTATTTACATGTCATAAATCCACAGCTCACAAAGACCTGTTGTACTGACTTTTCACCACAAAGCCGTGAGCTTTGGTAAATTCGTTAAATCAGACTCACCCCTTTCTTACAAAGGGTTTCAGCAGCAGCTCGCAGCAGCGTGAAGGTAAATCACACAAGGGCTGCCTTCTCCTCCCAGACTCCGATCACAGCTCTAGCATTCACCCCTTTGCAAGTCCAAATCCTGATTAGATCTGGGAATAGATCCTCCACGTGGACCTGAGCGGGGAAAAACAATGCACCGAGGACTTGGAGTTAACTAACCCTCTCGGAGCCCCCACCGACATCCCCCAGCCTGGCAGCTGCTTCAAGGCAGCTTTCAGTTTTAATCACAAATTATTTTCATGTCAGCCCACAGTAAAATTAAAACAAGCATCACAAGACAAAGAGGCCTGACTTTGGTTTACAAGTTTCATGCAACATCCTTTGGGGGTTCTAGTTCGATTCCAGGAAAAGCAAATCAGTGGCTCAGATGAAGCAGATGCACCCTGGAGCACCCCAAGGCAGCGGTGCCATTGGAGCCACATGCCCCGCAGTATGCGCAAGCGGTTTCTGCACGTGTCGGCGCCTTTGGCTAGTACCACTGGTGGGTTACATTTTGCTGTGTCCATGTAGGCACTGCTACAGACGTCACCGCATGTCATACCTCCCTCCTCCTCCCGGGCCAATCCCCAACAGGGAAAGAAATCTCTTACAAACAGCTTGCACCAGGCTCTGTCATGCCAGGTGAGCATCATGTGAGGGAAACCAAAAGCGAGTTATGTTTGAACCTGCAGTATCCACACAGCTTGTCCAAGCCATAAATATACAGATATATCGGTGTGCAGATGCCCAGAAGTGTGCATTTGCTCCTGCATGTGCAGACACGTGCTCACAGCGTGGTCTGAGCGCTGCCTGGCACACCAAAGTCTCACTGCAGATTAGGGATGAGGGATTATTTTTCGGTTTCCCAATTGGTAAACTAAGGATTTACCCGTCCCTCCATCCCTCCCACAGAGGTCCTATGAGGATAAGCTGAGTTATTTGAACATTTTGAAGGCTGGAAGTGCTGAGAGCCAGACGGGAGGGAGTGGTCCGGAGGAGCGAGTGAGACGAGAGTATATTCAGCGGAGGAGTTGTCCCAGCTAATGCACAGAGAGCTCCCTCGCTCCCCAAAAAGTCGCTCCAGATGATGCCTGAGAGTGCACATTTTGTGGAGACCCACATATGCTGTTTCTCCAGGACAAACACAGAGTGAGTCCACCACGTATTGTGCACACTGCATGGGGCTCTGCCTGGGCTTGACCGCTCAGAGCATCACGTCACCTCCAACGCGTGGCGATTAACAGAATTTAGGTCCCACCTTTCTCATCCCTTTTCCTGCTCTGTTCCTGGTGGCTGCCCAGGGCGGATGTTTCCACATCCCTCTTCCCCAAAATAAGGTGGGAGCATTCCTTGTGCTTCATGGGACTCACTGCACATCACGATTAGCACCTCTCGTCAGCGGGACAGAGACCAGTCAAACCCCAATGGCACCACCACAGCAGCAGGCAAAACCCCCTAAGAAGCGTAGCAATTAATTTGCCTGGCCAGCATCATACTACACAGGGGTTGGCAGGAAGAAAATGACCGGTGGGCACCCACACCACCCACCAGACTGAACAGCGTGTGGAGGTGGAAATACAGAGCAGCACGGAGCTCAGTGCGGCAGGGCAGAGGAAGGCCAGTCCAGGGAGCAGCGAGAGGGCTGCATTTTCACCCCCACACCACTGCTGGCTGGCTGGGTGAATGATCCCCTGTCACACACGGCCACGATCTCCACGCAAGCAAGAGGACGGGAAAATCTAGGTACTGCAGCCTGAAGAAAATAACCTGTGGTTGCAATCGTGCTACCTTTTAGCCAAGAAAGGTGTTAAGAACAAGGAGGATTGAACGGAAGAAGCAAAGAGGGCTGTTCTGGGCACTCCAGCAAAGCTTCCCATCTCTTCCCTAGCAGAGGAGGGCAGCAAGGCTGCAGAGTGGACACCAGTATATTTGCATTTTTCCCCCTAACTGAAGTTTCCACTCACATAAAATTATATCCTATGTTAATACATTGCACTTTAAAATCACATCACTTTAATTCTTTATATTTTTATTATAGAATATAAATTACACTGTCGAAACCAAAAAAGTCATTATAAAATGAAATTCTGGAATGAAGTGCTCTGTTCCAACCAGATAAAAAAAGAACGTTTTGAACAAAATAATTTGGTCTGTATATTTTTATAAACAAAACTGTGTGGCAACCAATGCAATCCTATAAAGACCATTTGTATTAATAAAACGGTATTTTTGCAATAAAAAAAATATTTGTTGGCAAAGTGTTCAGCTGGGTTTATTAATGTCATTAAGAATCCTCCCACATTCCCTTATTTTTCCGCAGCTAGCGAGGAGGTACGTTCAGGATTTCATTATTTGAAAATGAGGCAGTAAATAAAATAAAAAATAAAGAGCAATTTGTACTCCTATAATGGCTTCCTCTCCAAAGCTTCAAAGCAGTTTACAAAAAACCCCCATGATTTAACCTCCCCTCTTGTAAGGTAGTTATCCCCCCTTTTTATAGCTGGGAAAAATATCTCTTGCGAGAGCCTCTGTTCATTTCAAAAGTCTGTATTCTGAGTGCCAAGAGCCTGATTTACCACATTTCTTTGTGCTCCGAATCAGTGACTAGGATAGGTACGCGGTATTTCTAGCAAATAAGACCGCAGGCATCTCGCGTCAGCTATCCCAGACTCCTGGAATCTGCTGGGGAGCTGGAGTGAGTTTGGGACAGCAGGAAACTCAACCCCTGTTCCTCAGCTCCGGGCTTCTCCTCAATTTCCAGGCTCCAGGATGCAAGAGGCAGTGTCTTCCACCTTGTTCTAGCCTTCTCCAAAAACACACGGGATATTTCAGATGTTTTGTTAAGCGGGAATAAGCGCTCTCTGCAGAAGCACGTTAACTGTTTGACCGGCTCAATTCTCTTTTGTGCGTTTCACAGCCTCTGCATTCCTGTTGGGCGACATTTAAAGATGCAGAAGAATTCCCGGTATTTAAAAAACTTCTTATTTTTAATGTTTTCTGGTGCCAAAACTGACAGACGTCTATGCACTTATGGAAAAGGCAGGAAAGCAGGGCTGTTTCTGGGGAAGAAATGTTTCTTTCATTTCCTTCCCTCTTCAACGTCGGTTGATATTAATTTTAAACCTGGCTGGCACTCCACAGTAAGGAGAGTGAAAGATCTTGTTCTTTCATCCAAAAAAGTATCAAAGAGGTGCAGCTCCAATTTTAAAGCAACCCCGCCAAGCCATTTAGTTCCCAGAAGGACGATGGCTTTCCTAGCAGCACAGGGTCTGCCATATCAGATGCAGCAGACTACCGGATCACAAAGCCTTACTGCTTTATTCTAGCAGTGACCCATATTTCATCCTGTGCTTCAGAGGAAGATGAAAGGCCTCCATAATGCATCCTAAGCACAACCATATGGAAAAGTCTTGCAGCATTTAAAAACGATAAGCAAATTGCGTCCTATAGAAATACTAGGACATTATAGCATTCGTTTCTAAAATCCCATAGGGATTAATGGGGAAATTATAATGTCTTTAATTTTCTACAGCAGGGAAATGTTTTCCTGCTATATTCTATAGGCAGTGATGATGAGGGCTTTCCAGCACAATACGCACAGCAAAAATATGCTGATGCCCAAACCTGTGAAAAATCAAATCCCTAAACTCTACTGTTTTTAATGCAGGTAGGCCAGGATCCGGTCTGTACCTTCAAAATTGTATAATGACAGTAACTATAAAGATTCAGAACTAGCACAAGGACCGGTGAGGCCATTAATAATAGTAATAAATGCTGTTCTGCATGAGGAAAACACTTACCCAAGGAATAAAAAAAGTCATTTTAGAATATGTTATGTCCTCCGTAAAATTCCCACTGCATTTGTACAACGCTGTAGCAATTAAGCAGCAATTCCCCATCTCAGGAAACAGGCTGCGATCCACCCTGTGTTAGCAGATGCTGCTTAGGACATCGCGAGTGCTCCAAATGGTGCTGCTCCTCCTGGGCTCTCCTTGCCCTGGGGGCAGAGGTACCGGCCAGCAGGCGAGAGCCACCCTCTCTGCTACGCAGCCGCAGGGCAGGGACTCCCCAAACATCCCTTGCTCGCAGTGGGATGGGGAGAGTCCACATCTCTGTGCAAGGAGAGCAGGAGGAGCAAAAGCACGACCACTCTTGCAGGAGCGTGCACTGCAGCGTTCTCTGCAGCGTCGCTGCTTTCCCCGGAGAAACGGTCTGCGTGGGAATGGGGGAGATGCAGCCATCCTGGCTGCTGGCGTGGGGCCCCTCATCTATGCTGCTAGGGCAGGAGTCCTGCCTTGCTGAGCGCTGCTGAGAGCAACCTTCCACTCGCCCTCCTTCCCATGTACCTCCAGCTGCCATAGGTCTACAGACGTATAGCTGCGTTATGAACAATTACGTATAGCTGCGTTATGAACAAATATACCAAACATTTCCTTTCCTGGTTTTTTTTTTTTTTTTCTGGGTAACTCTGGTGAGTAAACTGCACAGAAAAGGATTTCACGAGTCACCATTTTGCTCCTTGGTTGCACAGCTTCCGTGCTCAGATCTTCTCCCCCGCAGGTGGTAAATGCAGCTATTGTTGTGCCACTTGATGGGGTTACTCCTTTTTTGGAGAGCCTCATGGACCGGCGCGTTGCTGCCAAGGTAATGCATGATGTTACACAGTTCAGAAACCAGCCCCGGTTGTGTAATGATACCCTACCACCGCCAAACTACTTAGGACTGTGTCAGGCCAGGGAGAAAACAAGCCTGGAAGCTAAAGGAGAGAAGATTAAAGCAAAGCAGCAGCATGTTTTTTAATTGTGTCTTAGAATTTCTAATCTAGTTAATGGCCCTTCCAGCCCATCTTGTGTAAAGAAACGAGCATGTGGCATGTACTGAAGGAGGATCAACACTGACACACCGACAGATGCGCTTATTGGCACAAGAGACTAGATTAGGTTTTGGACTGGGTTTTTTTACTTGTTAGCTAGCCAGCAGCAACTTGCTTTTTTGGAGGGGAAGGGAGGGATCAAACAATTGCTGCAAAGGGATATTAGTTCCCTGGCACTTCATCTTCTTCCATTACAGATTCTGTGCTTGAACAAGAGACAATGCTGCCATTCCTTCCCCCTGACTCACTGGCAATTCTTTATCCATCTCTGGTTTGCTGCTTTGGAGATTTTTTTGGCTGGAGTTTGATCAGCCCAGCCTGCCCTTTTATTCTCTCTCTCCATATTTTCCAACACTTCTGTCTCCTTCATCACTTCCCAAAGCTCCTCCGTGTAGTGGAAGTCTGCAAGTTAACCAAAAGTTAAATATATTCAGCTTGATACCGTGAGGTTTTGCTTGCCCATTTGAGGAACATGAGGAGTGAGCGCCTCGTATTGCAAGCACCCCAGCACACGTGGCGAAGCGTGCAGCAAAGAAGGTGGAAAGTGGCTGTCTGCCGAGAGGGAGGCAGCTAACGTTTAACAGCATGCAGATGAAAGCCAGCTCTGTTCCCTTTCCTCGGGAGCGTTGTCCCACGGGTTGAGAGAGGGCTGTCCACGGGAGGGGACGGGAGTCATTTAGAACAACCGAGTTCTAGCTGGTTGGAGGTGGTGGATTGCAAAAGCCCCCGGAGCCTGGCCAGGATGCTGGCAATAACACCTCCCTCAGCCGGGCTAGAAGTGCCACAGGAGCCCTCGTTCTGATGGTAGAGTGCTGCCGGTGTCATGCCCTCCAGCCAGTCTCACGGTTTTTCGAAATCCAAGTGGCAGCTGAGCAGAGGCCGACTCGCACACACCCCTCCCGCCGAGCCCTCGAGTGCCCAGGCCAGCCCCCCTTTGCCATCTCTCCGCATCCCCGCTACACAGGCAAGTGAAATGGGGTAAAGATTTGGGGCAACGTTGGCACGTCCAGCACCATAACTGGCCTGCACTTTTTTTTAAACCTTTTGTCTTCTTTTGCTCTTCCCTGCCCTCCCTTCTGCCATGTGTTGCACCTCTGTGCCCACGGGACCCCCGGCCCCACCGGGAGAAGCCGCTGCTTGGACGCCACGCCGCTGTTTCAAGGGTGGCAGGAGCGGGGATGGTGACTTTCACCCAGCAAAGCAGGGATGCCAGAGCCAGGGCTGCTCGCAGGGGGATGCCCATGTTCGGCTGGGTCGGTGGCTCTTCTGCAGCTGCCCAGCTGCAAGGCTGTGCCTCTCAGGGAGGCTATTCATGGAGCAAAGGGTTGGGCTGGGAAACCATCCCTGCTTGTGGCAGCAGCCCGGGCAATGCCGAGGGACACGTTTCCAGAAGACAGCAGTGGTCTGAAGAGCCCTTGCGAACACCTGGCTACGAAAGTAGCCGCTGCAGGGGTCAGAGGCATGCCGGCTGCTGTGCCTGCACCCTCCCCACGGCGGATGAATGCACACCGCTTCCCTAGAGCAAACAAACAGGAGAGCCCCAGCCAAAACCCTCCGAGCCCGCAGGAGCAGCACCAGGTGAGGAAGAGAACAATTCACCCACCTACAGATGAGATCTCTATAAAAACAACCGCATAGGAAAGAGGCTAGCCACTTGAAGGGGCCAGTTAAGCAGGCAATAACAAGGCCTGCCCTGCTTCCACCCTCCGGAGAGCTGCCAGCCCTCAGCCTGGGAGCTCGTGTGTCCCAGGACGGAGCCAGAGGAGCCGCAAGGAGCCTCGCTGCCCCCTCTGAGGGCTTAAATAGCTAGCACGCTTCCCACGCACCCACGCCGAGGTGTCTTGCCGCTTCACCCAGCCAAGCTGCTCCTCCAATGGTTTTCCAAGCCCAGTGTATGTATTTTTTAATTGGGTGAGCAGTGACGACCGAGACCAAAGCTGGTGAGGAGCAGGAGGGGTCTCATCCAGCCATACGTCCCCCTTGGGCCAGTGCTGCATCCCTGCACCCAGCCGTGCTCCAGCCCCGGGTGCCACGGGAGGGTTCAGGGTCCCAGCCTGCCCCAGGGGCACAGCAGGCGTGCCATGGAAAGCTAGTCCGTGCCCACAAAAACGACAGCCTACAGCCAGGTTTGTGCTGCAGGCTTTCGCTGGCACAAGAGTGTCACTGAGGTGTGTGCAGGGACGCAGCCATCCAACTTGCCAAGGCAGGATACACCCGCAGCCCTGGGAGCGTTGCTGCAGCTCTGCGAGGAAGATGGGCAGGCACTTTTCAGACCCATGTCCCAAATTTCATCACATGGGTTTTGCTGAGCCTGGCGGTCTGAGCAGAGAGGTGGCTGGCCCCTGGAAGAGGCGGCTGGCAGTGGTTCCTCTATCCAAAACTGCAGGTTGTTGGCTCAGGGCACGAAGGGCAGCAAAAGCGTCAATTTTTCTGCAGCGAGAGCAGAGGAACACCAGCTGTCAGCACTTGACCCAACCTGCAGTCCTGAACCCCTGGTTCAGCTCCCCGTGCGGAGGCAGGACAACCTGTCCTTGGTCACAGCCCTGCTTGACTCTGCGCCCTTCAGGTCCAAAACAAATAACAACCAGCTCCTGGTGGGGCTGAGGGGCAAACAGCAGGGCCATGAGCAAGAGCCGGGTGGGAGCTTCTGGCTCCAAGCCTGAGCGGGCTGGGGAGGAGACGGAGGAGGCGGCGCAGCGACGGGAGCACTGCTCTCCAGAGAAGGGGTGCAGCAGGGGTGGCAGAGAGTGCACAAGCCAGTTCGTAATTGCCAGTTAGGGAATCAGCTATGCATTTAGGAGATGTTTCCTTGTGCCAGCCATAGGTAGGCACCTAAAGGATTAGCAGCGTGACAGTGGGAGCAGTAGCCTTCCATCTTCTCCCGGCGGCCCATGGCGCTCACCCACAGGTACACTTGCACTCAAGCATGTCAACAAGCCCAGGGACAGCCACTCTTCTTGAGACTGCAAAATGATGTGGTTCGAAAAGCCCCAAAATGCTGATTCCTCCCTCAGCAGGGACAGGGTTCTCCAGAAATACAAAAATATTCCTTCCAAAACCTCCTTATCAAGCATGAGTCCATGGGGGAAAAAGGATACGCTGGACAGTAAAATACTGTAACTGTCTGTTAATGCCATTTGGGATGCTGTTGAAAGAATTTTGGAACAACCATGAGACTTTTTGGATGCTCAAACACTGAATGAGTCAAAAAATCATCTGTGTCCTACAGAGAAACATTTCAGAAAACAAAGCAATTGGCTTCTAGCAACGTGATGTAACCTTGGTTTTTCCTCCCCTTATTGTAAGTGCATCTCTGGGTGTTTGCTTTTAAAGCTGTATCCATTAATAATGTGCCTCGATATTTATTTAGAGATATGTCAAACAAGGAGCGCTTATCCGTAGCTCCAGGCAACCCAACAATTTTAATACATAAACAGCTATATAAATGAGTCTTATAATCGTCCAACAAAAGCTTCGGCAACAAAGAACCCCATATGCACACCTTCTCTTCTCAGGATGCTCAAAATTCGGCATCCACTTCAGCAGCCAAGGAGAATAAACAAGCTTTCCAAGGGAACCAGCTCAGGTTATTACAGATCAAATGGAAGAACAAGTTGTTTGCCTTTTCTTAACTTAAAAAAAACAACCCACAAATGGAAAAACACGGGCCAGATTTTCAAGCAAGCTCGGCACTTTGCCTGCCTAAATTACACTTACATGCAAGTGCATGCAAATGTGTCGTTCCCCTGGTCATTTGCCTGAACTGCATCCATATTTTCCTCAAATGCCTCCTTGAGCATGCCGGGACACCCGTAAGCAGCCTCCCCAGCCTTTCAGAAATCAGAGCATGGGCACGCTGGTGGGAAGAGAGGAAACACCTGCATTCCTCCGCAGCACAAATGCAGCCAAAATAATGATGAGTCTGAAGAAAGTCCAACCGAAGGCAAAGGTCAGGGTGCCGGGACTTCGCAGAGCTGAGGGGGCTCGGCTCGACACTTGGCAGGAGAGAGCCTTATCCCCTTGTGCTTTTACACATATTTTACTGCGCGAGGTGGGGAAAAAAAAGCCAAATAAAAATAAGCAAACATTTTCAGCCTCTGCTGCAGTCCATAGATGGGTGACTAAACACCGCTGGTGATTGCTAGCCCCCATCAAAGCTTGCTGCTGTTAGCTTTGTCGCTTTCGGGGAGACGAGGGGCTGTGGGAGGTGAAGGGAGCTGCACCGCGGGGCGCGACGTGACGCCCCTCTTCCACGGGCAAGCGGCCGTGCCCCTGCGCGGTGCCAGCCGCTGCTTCGGGCCAAACCCTGCTCTCGGCCCCGCTGGTGAAAAGCCAAAAACTGCGCTTGCCGAAACCTTGCAGGCCCTTGCACGCGCACCCCCTCCCATGAAATACTGATGGTGATGTTTTGGCTGGCCAGGCTGGGGCTGGGGAGGCCCTGGTTTCCCCCGGGGAGATGCCGCTGATCTCCCAGCTGGGCATCACCCGCCCCGCATCCAGGAGAGCTGTGACCAAGGGACCGCACCGGAGGCAGCGAGGAGGCTCTGCCTCCAAGCCGAAACTCTCTTTTCTCTTCCTGGCTGGGAGTTACATGCAAAAAATGTATAACAAAGCACCACAAGGGAGAAGGGGAAGAAAACCCTCCGTTCAGTTTAGATGTCTTTATTTTTTAATCCTCCTCCCTCCATCTGTCTGATGCCCAAAGGAAAAAATAAAGTGCTTGGACGGGCGCGTTCGGTGCGAGTCCCCGTCCCTCCCTTCCTGCTCCCCCTCGCTGCAGCGCAAGAGGAAAAGCACTTGAAAGGCTCTCGGGGGGCGGCGGTGAGGATGTCTGCTTTGCCTCCACTCGTGCCGCTCTTCCTCTCGTAGCTTTTCTGACATCCAAAGAGGAAAAAGGTAGGCCCGTCTCCCGCACCGAGGTGCCTCTCCCCCACACACACAGACGAGCACGTTCCCATTCAAAACAAGATTGCAAAGCATTGAACTTGTCCCTGAATGTAACCCTTCTAGCTTGAACAGCCCTGCTGGCTCCTGCCTTGGGCAAGGTTTCAGTTTTCCTGTGGCTTGATGACGTGATTTGGGCAGGATTTATGAGGCTTACAAAAAAGCACAATTAAATCTAATGGGGAATGGAGGGGATTATTTTTTCCCTCTCTCTCTCTCTTTTCATTGCTGGCTTCTAGGACCCAGGCAATGAGTTGGCAAAAGTCTGCCGTGTTGGCTGGAGCCTGAATTTCTAGCCAAAAAACTTTGCTCCAGGCCTAGTTAAGTTAATTTCCTAAAGTTTTTAAAATACGTTCTTTGCTGGGAGCTGACTGAGAAGCCATTGACATTTCAGTTGAAGAGCAATCAACGTACAGGACCTGACGGGCCAAAGCCGTCTCCGCTGTAACTCTGCTGTGGATGCGGCAACGCAGCTGCCGCCGGTGAGGAAAGCAGCTCGGGTGGATGTGCTGGAAGGTAAGGCGGGCAGGGAGGAGAAGCCAGGGTGGGACTGAAATATCCCCTCCGCTTCCACCAGGAGAAGAGGCATCCCTCCAGGAAGGGACCCGCTCGGGTCCCTGCCCGACCCCAAGTGCTCAAAGAACAGACGTACCCAAACTCAACAGGAACGAGCACAACCTCCCCTGGAAACCACGCGTGCTGGGAAAGATAAAGCCTGCATCCCAGCTCTGCGCTTTGACTCCTGTTTAATAAATAATAGCAGAGCGGGTTGGAACTGTGTCAGCTGTGTCATTTCAGGTAGGAAAGACTTGTGTTTTCTAGGTACCGGCTCTGTAAATCCCCGAGGAGCGTGCTGCCAACGCAAGCAGGGGTCACGCCGTGTTCAGCAAGGCACGTGCGCATCGACAGTCACGTGCGCCCGGGCATATGCATTTCTCTCTCCCGTGGAAACTTAACTTCAGATCTTGTGGGCTGAGTTTCTTAATCCAAAACAAAGGTCAAACAGAAAGTATGTGGCTTTGTTTTATCTACGGAGAGATGTAGACATCAGGCTTTCCAAAGCATCAGCAAGTTCTGCATGTCCATGTTTAAACCCCTCAGAAAAGCGCTGCGCCCTGCCCTCCCAAAGGCACCCCTGTTGGGCTGCCGGGCTGGCAGTGCCGGGAGCCAGGCGTCCGGCGCAGCAGCAGCCAGCCCGGCACGACCTCTGGCAGGGCCGGATCCCTGGGGGATCCTGGGCACGGGGCGAGCTCAGAAAAGTAGCATCCTCTGAGGATGTCAGCCCGCTTGGATTATTTACTGATTTCTCACTACATTACTGAAAAAGAGAGTGAGAAAAAAACCCTCCCGACTTGCCCAAAGAGGAAACGAAAAGGGAAACTTTGAGATTTCTCATCCCTCCAGAAAGCCCCTCGGCCGGGTGCAAACGTGGTCATGGCAGCCGCCTCGCTCGCCGCCCGCAGCACTGCCGTCCCGTCAGGCCTTGCACCGCCTCGATCCTGATATCAATAAGGAAGTACAATCACTTAACCGCAAAGCCAGTTTCTTTTCTAAGCCCTCGCATTGCCTCAGAAGGTTTTTAAACAAGACGCTTTCCTGTTTTTGAAACCTGTGCATCCGTATGGTTTGCAGGTTACTCAAATAACCTTATCACTTGAAGCAACGCTGGCATGAATTTCAAAACTGCTTGCTGCGGTGCTCCCCTCCCCTCTCCACACATATCTATTTACTCACACGGCACCTTATTTACAGTATCTTCTTGCTAACTGCTGACACAGAAGAAAAAAAAACCCTCGGTTACACATTAAGCTTTATCGTTGAAGTATTCATGGCAGACGGTGTCCAAACAGAGTTAACTGACTGACCTTAGCTTCGGGTAAGCCACACAAGAGGGAAATCGCTATCGCAATCTGCTTGCACGGGCAGGGCTCCTTCAGCACCACCAGCCTTTTCATCTCCTCTCACCTTCATCTGGCTAAAAAGGCTTTTCAAAGAAAACACGGTTTTGTTTTCAGAAAACCAAGTGAAGTAGAGCTGGCTCCTTGTAAGATCATTAAAGGAGGAATTACCAGAAGGAGAGGTTTGCTGGTAAATGTAAGGCACGGAGAGGGCTGCCTGTAGTACAAATCCTGACCTAAAATCCATGTGGCCTGCAAGTCAAAAGTAACTCTTCTGCCGAAAGGGGGAAAACGAAGAAGACTGCCGTACAAGAATATGCCGTACAGAGGGTCTGGAAAATCCAGAAATCAGCTTCAGTATGCCTGTTTTGTACAGCAGCTTTGGAAAGATCTGCCAAACGTAACAGTTTCATTTGACAGTCATCTTCTGGCTTAACTTCTGAGCTGGCTGGTGGCCATCTCGCATTGCACAATAAATGCCTGCAAAATTAATCATAAACTCCCTGCCTGGAGCTCCCGGTGCTCCTCTCCTGAAGGGTACCTGCAGCCTGCTCCGAAACCCTGCCAGCAGCTCAACTTCTGTTTTCATTAATGGCCCAGCCGGTGAGGGAGGACAAACCGTCACAAAAACAACCCGTGAACTTTATTCTTCCACTCCTGCTTCTGCAATCTGCCGGCTGAGCCGTTTACCTTCGTGTACACTTCATGACAGCCACATGAGAGTAAGGCACACAGGCACTTATCTAAACCTCACACTTCGCAGCCTTTCTTCTCACAGTTGACCCTTAGCTTGTGAAGAAAGGCGTATGGTCAGGCCCAGCGAAAGAAGAACCAAGAGCTGCTCTCAGATGAACGTACCCCAGTCCTCTCTCTCCAGTAAATCTACTACCGCTGATTCGGTAGGGGTGCGGTGAGGTCCCCGTGCTGCAACACTGTCTGCATACCTTGGTTCTGTCAGCGGGGACTAATAGGAAGGGTAAAGGGACGGAGTGGATTTGTCGTTTGTGAAAATCGCTGCCTGGCCAGCACCGCCCTGGGAGCGTGGTGCCCAGGGCACGGAGGGGGACATCCCTGCGCTAGTCCCGTTCCTGCCGCTCCCGGGATGAACCGCGTCCCGCTTCCCTGCTCCAGGGTCCCCCTCCGTAAAATGACTTTCTCCTGCCGAGCAAGCTGCTCTGCAGCTGGGAGGGAAGGCCGCCGTGCCCTGTTTCTTATCCCCGGCACGCAGTGCCAGCGCTCGGGGGATGCCTTTCCCCGCCGCCCCCGCTCCACCGCTGCGCAGCCGTGCTCTGGCGACCTCGTGAATGGCTTTGCACCTCGTCTGCGACGGGGATGTCTCCCTCCATGAACTGGACGGAGAGCTCAGGCGCAGGCAGCCCCCAGGCCCCCTGAGCACACGGGGCTCTCGCCCGGCTTGCGCCAGCGGCTGCTGTGGCACTGCCGGCCCCGGGCTCTCCCGCAAGGAAGCAGCCACCGAATCCAGGGTGCCGTCTCTTTTCCCTGCAACTCTAATGGAATTGTTCCTTTAAAAAATAAGCGAATTGCATTCCTGCTACGTTAATTAGTTCCTCCTATATAGTGCTCTTCTTCCAATAGACTAAATTGAATTGATCACACAAACCCCAGCAAAATACCAAAAAACCCCAAGCGGGATTTAAACATCTCCAGAAGAGAGAAAGACGGTATTTTCCTAACACCTCGAATAACAAAACACAAAGGAATAAAAGAAATGTGATTAAAACCAGAGATAGCAAGCAGCACACATTTTATTGCTATGTTTTCACTTCTTATTTCTTTTTAACAAGGATAAAAATTAACTTGTGCAACCTCCGCCAGGAAGTGAGTGGATCTTTGAACTCTGCCATCTGGCTAGAGGAATCTGTATTTTCGTCGCCTCGGGTTACAGGTTAATCCTGCCAATTTTTATTATTTGTAGAGGTAGCTGGCCCCTCGGAAGCTTTTATAGTCTCTGTCACAGAGAAGATTGCTGCCGAGCAAAACACATGCGCAAAATACTGGGGTCAGCGTGGCGATGATGCGGAGCAGGGAGGAAAAGCGGGGGGGAAGACGACAGTTCTGGCTAATCTAAAATTATCCTTTTTATTACAAGCGAAGACGTTGCAACATGTGCTGGTGCCTTTGCCTCGCGTTGCAAGTCAGCGCAGGCAGGAAGGCTGGGCGCTCCCCGCTCGGGGCGGAGGCCGAGCCCGAGCATGCCCGGCAGCTGGGGAGCCCACGTGAGGACAACAGCATCCAGCTCCATCTGGTGCCGTGCTCCCGCCTCCCCCGGGCACTTCTCCATCTCGTCTTGCAAGCAGCTGGATCAATTTACTCTAGCCTACGGTGCGCTGCACAGGCACAGACTGAAATTATTACTCATGGAAATCCCCTCCGTCTCAGTGCTTTGAACGAGGAATCAGGTAGCTTTCAAGCTCCTGACAGTTAATAGCCTTTGGTCGAGGGAGAACGGTGCAAACACGCTGGAAGTGATGGGTTTCAAAACAGCTTGCTTAGTTTCTAGTGAATTAAAGGGAGTGGGCGGCTGAGGTACACAGTAATATTATCCAGCACAGTGTGGTCTTCATTGACGTCAGCAGGACGGGTTTTTTTCCTCTCTTTCTCTCTGCCTGCCTCCCAAAAAGAGGCACATGGAGGTTAACTCTGTGACAGAAGCATGGCTCATACCACCCAGAGAACCTCCAGCTTTCCATCAACAAAGCCAGAGCGCAGATGCTACCATATTGCGAATGAGCAGCACCAAAATATATGCAAGTCATTTCAGAGGAGGAAAAAAGCTGTTGGAAACAGAAATCTTGAGGACTTACAGTACGTATTTCTCTTCGTGTTGCATGATTAACCGTTCTGACTAAGACAACGCTCTTCCTGTGGCTAAGAACACATCCTCATCTCAGATTTTGCTTGAAATAGCGTATTTGACCATGACCCCTCCCCACAACTGCTGTGCCCGTCCCAGCATAGCTCTGTGGTGTCTGCGACTGTTTTTTCAGTCTCACCGAACACATCATTTTCTCTGAGGCTCCCGTCCTGTAGGCTGGAGGCATTATACAATAGCTGCCAGCTTTGCATTGAAAATACGCCAAGAAGTTCAGCAGAAAAATTTTGCTACGCTTTCAGCAAGCTTTTCAAAACGCAGTTTCTGCATACGAGCGTGTGCAGGTGTGCACTTGCAACCTTTTCATACACCATTATTTGTATACTAAATAAAAGGCGGTTGGACAGCAAATAAAAGGATGTACAACGCTGAAGTGTTGCAGGTAGGAAAAGGGACCCACCCTAGGCCCAAAGCTATCACCTTCCAGGCGAAACGTAACACTACAGTGCCCACATTTTCTATGTAAAAAACACGAAACACAGAAAGTGTTTGGGCCAGAATTTTTTTAGGGTTGCAAAAGACAAAGGGGACTTTTTAATAACAAAAATGTGCACTGAAGCTGCTGTGCCAGGTTCTGACTCAACACAGACACATGCATACTTCTCAAAGTGGAAGATTTTTCCAGTAATCGAGTGGACTGAATGAGCTCATCGTGACCCACTGAGCAAGTTTTCTTAGTATTCGTTTTGAGCAAGAGAACAGCTTTAATCAGTGTTTGCACTCATTTGACTTTTCCCCTCTTCCCAAACTTTTGTTCCTTTCATGAAATACCCTTTCCATTAGGCTCCTCTTGGTAAAAGGAACAATTTTTTCCTCAATGTGGCCACAGGACCTAAGTAAATATCACTGAAGCATTCAAAATCAGAGGTGTTAATGAAACGATACTGCAGGCATTGTGGAGTTGCAGGATCACCAGGGCTGGGAAGGGAAAAAAGGACTGTCCAGGAAAGCCGAGAGACACGGCCGTTTCACAAAACGCCACAAAGACAGACAGTACATCGTTGTGCAGGAGGCTGAGGGGACGTGTGAAAGTGGAAGACCATGACTCACTGCAAACAAATTATGTGAACACCGACTTTGGCACATTCTTCTTGTCCTGCTATATCCTGGTCTCCCGATTTCCTTATGGTCATCCCTGCAACTTGGTGGCATTCTGCCTGCTGTTCTGAGGGGCGTTTTGTGCCGCGTGTTTAAAGCTAAACTATGAAACTTAACATGCTGCTGTGAAGGTTGAGGAAAAGGTCTTGAACCGAGTCATATTTGGCAGCAGTAGCTACGATTCCCTCGGGGCCGCAGCTACAGACGGCTTTGCTGCAAACACCGCGCCTCCTCGTGCGCCCGCCTTCGGGGAACGAGTCACAGATTTTTACAGATAAGTGTTGCACAGCGTTAGCCTTTTCTGCAGAGTTGCCTCCTGAGGTCCCTTTGACAGCAGTGTCTTTCAGGATTCATTCGCAGCCTTCATCGGTGCGTTTTGGAGAAAAGAACTGGAAGGAATTAATAGCTATCCATAATTACGACTCAGTGTGGCAGAGCCCGCGGGTTACTGGAGCTCATACCTGCAAGTTGCCACTCCTGAGTTTTAGCCACCAACCTATGCTCCCTTCTTCCTGCAAATGGAAAGTCCCTATCACTTTACGCAGTAGGCAAAGACAATTACCCTCTGGACTTTGAAAGAAAAGGAGCGTTGGTGAATACGTAACTCTGCTAAGCAGCACTTTCATTCAAAAGAAAACACTCTCCCGTTTTCACACCCAGCAGGTGCAGCCCAGGCAGCAGCCTGCTTTCTTCCATGGTCTCACCGAAGCGTAGGGAAGGCACCCCAGAGCACTGCCTAGACAGCTTCAGGCTCTCCGACCGAGCATTTTAACAACTCAGCTGTGGCCGCAACGGTCTGCAGCACGATGTGCCCAGCCACAGCAGATGAGGTTGAAAGGAAATCCACAGGCTTCTCCGGTTCTCTTTTTCAGCTATGTTTGGAGATGTGGTCGAGTCCTGGCCACACCGATCTGCAGAGCTATCTTCAGACAGCCTTTGGCCACCCCACCACGTGAGAGCAGATCTTGAGCCCAAGTTTTAAGTTCCAAGCAAGGAGGCCCTGACAGTGAGAAGCATAGCCCGGCTTGCTCAGCTTGGGCTGAGGTTGCCAACATACACTGGTTTCATGGCACAGGATCCGATGGCAGCTGCCAACTCGTGTCACCCCGGCCATCAAACAACCATGGGCCCGTCATGGGTCTGAGCCACCAGGCTGCACCACTTGCCTGAAGGTGGGAACAAGACCGCCAGGCAGAGCGATGCCCTGTCACCCCCGGACAAATGCAAGCAAAACTGTTAACCATCCCGTGAGCCAGGCCCCTTGAAAACGTCTGTTGTGATTGCCTCTGACCAACCCTGGTGAGAGGCACGTGGAGAGAGAGGGCTGCACATCTCAGCCGGCAGGCAAAGGGTCCTTTACAGGGACGCCCCTGAACTATTATTACCTCCACTCTCCTTCTTTACAAAGCCTTCAGAGAGCTTTCCAAGATGGTATTTTTGTGACCAAACAAAGGTCAGAGTCCCTGCTGTGATAAATCAGGGCTGGTTTGGGGGCAGGTTCAGCTGACAGAGTCATCTGACCGGCGCAGCTGTGCACAAACCCTGAACCAGTTCCCTTCTTGTGTCTCTGTCAGACTGGGCACGAAGCTCAGACATCTGCTAGTTCCTGAATTACAGTGTGCACGCAATAACGGACATGCCCTGCTCGGGGAAGCTTGTGTTTATTATTTTCCAAGCTTTGCATCGACTACACACACAACCGGACCGCAGCGTCCGGTCACCGAATCTGCTGTGTGCAGCTGCCTTGGCTGCTAAAATGAATGGTGACTTCGAAAGGCTGTGGCTTCCCTAGCAAAAAAATAAAAATAAAGGAAAAAATTTGCATCTCCTCTTTTCCGTCTTGCCAAATCCTTCTCTTTGAGAAATTACGCAAAGTCCTGCTAAGTAGCACTGTACCTGTAAGGAGGGCAGCAGGCACAGCCATATTGCCCACCGCCTACGGCTCTGCTCATGCCCGGCAGAAATGCTTGGGGACGGCTCACAGCCACCCGGCGGGGGCCAGTGACTCCAAGGGCTCCGTGGAGTTTTGGGGGGATTGATGTAAACCCTGAGCCAGCGCAAGGAGAACCGGCCCCGCGCCGCTTCCCACGGCACGTGCTGGGCGTCGCGCTGAGCGCCGGCACGACTGGCGGTGCGGTGTGCCTTTCCACTCGCGCCGCAGTGCCACCGGGTCCCGGCACGGCCCCCACCCCTGCTCCCACCCGCCTGCGCCTGCCCGCTGAGGGGCTATTTGTGCTTCCCCGTGAGAAAGCCGCTGCCCTGCTGAGCAGCTCTGAATCATCCCCTGCAACGGCCGCCTGCCCCAGCAGGAAACCGCGGCTGCCAGACCCCAAGAGAGCCACGCAGCGTGCTGGGTGCCCCTCCAGACCCGCAGGTGCCACCGCCGGGGCGGCCGGTAGCCGGAGTCCCCCCACAGCCAGCGCCGGGGGCCGGTGTGAGCTCCCACCCCGCAGCTGTTGTCCCAGGAATGAGCCCGAAATCCCCCTCCGCCATTCCCTTGCCAGCACCACCGAGCCGTGCCGCTTTGACCTTTTCAGAGAAATCTGCCTCTGCCCGCCTCGCAGCCTCGGCAGAGAGGGAGCCGGGCTGAGCGGCTCGTCAGGGCTGAGCCCACTGTAAAGGTCAGAGAGGCACAGCCTGCTCCTGCCGCTCAGGGGACTGCTGGACCTGCAAACTCAGCTGCCGCCTTCCCGTGACGACGGCTGCCGTCGCGGCTTGGAAAGGGTACAAATGCCATCCTCTTAATGCAACAGTTTGGAGATCGTAAGGCTGTGGTCTCAGGTGGGCTCGCGGCGACAGGCAGGGTGCTCTGTGCCGGCTCCTTCCCAGAGAAAAGTGAGAAGGGTCCGCACAAGAAGCTGCTGTTAGGGCTGACCACTTCTTGGAGCTACCTACTCCTGCATTCCAAGGGCCAAAGCCTTGTGCTCCTCAGAAGCCATTTGGGTCTGCTTGAAAGAAACAGTAGAAAGCCCCAGGGACTCAGAAATTGTGAAGACACAGCAAAAAAACCCAAAACTTCAAGCATGTGAGCACCTCTCCCAACCATACACAAATTGCTTCCACATTTTACAAGTTTTGAAGAGCAGGTGTATACACTTTGTAAATCAGCGAGCCTGACCCTGAAAACCCATGATCAAAAACTTCTGAGTATTTGAGGCACAGGTGACATCATTCTCCAAAGGGTTCCTTCATCTCAGTCAACAAAAAGGTAGGAATTTTTGAAGCCGAACAACAGAAGCCCTGAAAACTTGCTCTGTGTGCCGGGAAATGCGATGCATAACGTGCACGCACACACACACACACACACACAATCCCCTCAGTATAAGAGAGAAGCAAAACAGCTCCTATTTTCTGTACTTATGGGGTTAAAATGACCCGCAGACAAAAACTCCACCGCCTGGGATGTACGAGTGTTCAGAAACAAAACCTATCCCTTGGCCCCTGTGCCTTTTGCCTGCCCTCCCGCACCTCTGCAGCCCATGTGGGGACCGCAGGCATGGCACGGGGACATGGTTGAGGGGGTGCTGCCACCCAAGTGCTTCTGCAGTGCCCCTCACTGTAGTTCCCCCGGGTCTTTCAAGGACTGCAAGATCCCTCTGACCCCCATCACACCCCTTTCAGGTACAGAAATGTTGCGACCCCCCATTTGCAGCGGAGAACTGAAGACAAAGACCCCAAGGGCTGGCTTTGGGACAACTGCGGTGGTTCCCATGGCATCGTGGGTTTCTGCCAGCACTGCAGAACGGCTACAGTTCACACTTTGGTGTGTCAAAGTTGCCTGGTACCAATTTCAGCGTACCATAACATCCCAGAAGGCTGGGCCGTGGCCACTACCAAGAGAGCTCAGGTTTGCTCGCTTATCCCAGCAGCAGTCACAAGGGCTGTGGCTACAGGAGCAAGTCATGCAGCCCAGTAGGAGCAGATCTGTAGGGCAAAGCACTCGGAGCTGAGGATACGGTTGGACTCGATGATCTTAAAGGTCTTTTCCAACCTATACGATTCTGTGATTCTGTGATATGACATCCACGTAACACACATTTTAGGGGGGGTTACATCAGACTGGCTGCAGTCTGGCCCTATGGACTGAGCTGGGAAGCGGATGGGGTGCTCCTGGAGACCATCTTCCAGTTTAGTCTCCTCCACAAGGAACCCAGCCTAGGCACTCCGAGGCCACCCCACAAGGTGAACAGAAGCAGAGTGTGTGGGAGCAACCAGGAGGTTTGCTCCAAAGGGCATCCCCGGCCTGAACTGAGCCGGTAACACAGGCACTTCCAGCTCATCCGTCTGCCCTGGGCACAGAAGTGGAAGAGCCCAGCACCACTGCTCACCAGACATTAACTGACTCGTACGAGCAGCCCAGGTGGATCCAGGCACCCTGACACAAGGCGCAAGCGCAGAGGGCGCTGGCTGAAAAGGGGAAGGAGAGGAAACGTGTTTAGGACACCGTGCTTGCCAATGCTGCAGAGGACGATGGACATAGAGGAACGGTCCCTGCCTGTGCCCACTGGGATCCCGCAGGACAGGACAGGGTTTTCCCTGCCATCCCATCCCCATCTCCATTCCCAGCCCACACTCTGCTCCGCATGCATGCACCTCTGTGCTCCTCGAACCCGAGCGCTCACCCCACAGCTGTGCGAAGGCCTGGCCATGGGGTGGAGGCGGTGCAGCAGGGCATCCAGCTCAGCCCCAGCCTCCATCAGGAGAAGGCGGTTGGGTGGGCTGGCCTGCAGCGCGGGCAGCTCCAGGAAAGAGCTGCTGTAAGAAGGATATGAAACCTCGTCATTGTGAAAGCGGGAAGTGACAGTTCATGCTAAGGCAAGGGGCTCTGGGGTGATTTCGCTGCCAGCATGAGATGCAGTTTGCTGCGTGCCACCCAGGAGGGCTGGGGTGTGGGCAGGCAGCCTGCCCGCCTCGCTGCACCTCCGCAGAGCTCTCCCCCCCAGCACAGCGGCCATGGCAAGACTCCGGGAGTGTTGTCCATCTCCACCAGCCGGGGCAGCTGACAGCGTGGCCAACGCTGCCTCCAGCACCCAGCACCTAACCCACCGCTGCAAGGCAACTCCTTCGGGGCTGGGGTGCTTTGGGGTTGAGATCCCTCCTTGTAGTAATGTATTAGGATTAACTTTAAGGAGGTACCCATACCTGGTCTAAAGCATCCCTGTACCTGCAGGAGTGGACACCCTGTGGTTAGACAACGACCTGAAAATGACTCTCAGATGAGGCTCAGATAAAAACAGAAGTGCTAGTTTACAAAATCTGAACTAGACAGCGGCTACAGAAGTTTATTGGACTTGTCCATGAAGAATAGCAAAGATCCTGATGCCTCTGCCTGCCTGGCACCCACAGCCTGCAAAGCCCAGGCACAAATAGCTGATGCTGCTCTGGCTGCGGCCCCGTTCATGTGTCGCCCGGTTTCCTAAGTCTGCATTCAGGGAGAGAGGACTTGGGATGGCGTGCCCACACTTTCTCTTCTACCCTAACACAACCTTTAGGACTTCTTTGTACTCCAACCTCCCTTCCCCTTTCTTCCTGGGACTTCTTAGTCTCCAGTGTAACCAGTAAGGAGCTGGACTTTCCTACCCCTGCTGATCCCCACTGCTGTGGGGTAAGACATTTCCCCTTTCCCCCAGGGAAGGGGTCAACTCTTGGGCCATGGATTAGTAAGATCCCACATTGGCGTTGCTGCTGAAGTTCCCCCATTGCCCAGCCACAGGCTGAGCATGAAGCATCTCCCCACCAGCACGCCTACGGGCACATGGAGAGCCGTAAGGACCAGAGCCTGGCATGACAGTAACCAGCCACCTGCTTACGGCTGAGGAGGTGGGCTGGGGTGAGCTGGCTGCCCTTCACCCCATCTCAGAAGCTGTGGGGTTCGGTTGCCCTCTCCCACTGCCTGCGTATAACACACACAGGCACGCAAAAGTCCGCACTGTTAGACACGAAAGGTTTTTCTTTTCCATTGCACCACTCTCTGCCTGCTTGAAGCTGACAGCTGTTTAATCGCCCCATCAATGCTTGAATAGGGCAGTTGCAAAGAAAAATATGTTGGCCTAAAATGGTGGAAGAAATATCGACCAGTCAAGGAGCATAAATATTTAAGAAAATGCATCAAAGCAATGGAATGAGGATGAAAGGGGTTAATGCTTGTTTTTAGAGTCATACAGAACTTAACTGGTCATATCTTTGGCTTTATAGGGAAGAACAAAGACAGGAAGATAAAGGCAAACACTTGTGACAAGAAAGGTGATGTAAAATCGGGAAGGTGCCAGGTAGCACTAGCTTTGAGTGTCATGAAAAAGCAGGGCCATCTCAAACAGCCAGATGCCCATGAAATGTTATTTTTGGACACCACTTCAGAACTGACTTGGAGGGAAGTGTGACATTTACTGAGTCACCTCCACCACTTCCTGCAACACCTGGAGCTTACTTCAAGGGCTCTCATTTAGATAGTGAGAACTTGCTCACTGTTCAGGCTGAAAATAACACCGTTTACTTTCATTTTTTTTTCTGCAAAGCTCTGCTGAAAGCATCATCTGTGATGCAACAGCCTCCGGTGCAGCTCCGGTCCCCATCTGCAGTTCACACGGCACGATGAAAGAGCAATTTAAAAGTTGTCAGTCATCTGCTACTTCTCCCAGGAGGTAATCAGGAACACGTAGCTGCTTTCTCCTTGGATCCAGGAACCAGCGATAAGGCTTTCTTTTTCCACGCCGCCCGAACCGTGCTGCATCCTGAACACTGATGGAGCTTTTTGCCGTTTCCTCTGACTGCACCGGTAAGCTGTGGCCTCCTCAGCCTCAAACACACATCGCAGCAGCTGCAGCATGCACTGAAATCATTTTGAAGGACAGGTCTGAATCTCTGCCTTTGTGAAGAGTCATCTGGGGCTCCCGTGTCCGTGCCTGCTCCTGCCAGAGCCCGCCAGGGTTCAGGATGCACAGCCCCGAAGTGCAAGCAACTTCAGAGAAGAGGAGTTGAAAAGAAAAGCTAAATCTAGTTAAAAAAAAAGAAAACCCACCAAACATACACAAATATTCCTTTAGTTTCATTTATTTTTACACATTTCTTCTCTTTTTAAATACTCCCCTTGCTGGGGATGTAAAACTCTGGTGAATTCACAGTGTATAAAACCATTCAGGCTTTAACCCCCCCTGTTTTGATATATAGGCTATTAATAAGGAAAGGACAGATTTTCCACCTTGCTATTACAGAATTTACACAACATTTCACATCCAATCCAAAAACATTGGCGGTGTTTCTTTCAAAAGCCAAAGCTGAATAAAGAACATTTTGGCCTTATGAAGACAAAACCTTTCATTAAAAGCCGTTACGGTCGCAAAGGATCAGCCACTTAAACCCAAGTGTCTTTGTTGGCAGCGCATCCATTAAAACAACTGCTCGTTCGGGATATGGCATGTGAATGTTTAGTCTGTGCACAAAAAAAGAAAAAAGCAAAAAAAGCATCAAATACTAACTTTTGGGGAACGGCCAAGAGCTTTTCATATCGTGTAGAAATGTCAAAGGTGAAAAAGGAACGGGATTGTTTGCTGTTAGAAATGTCTCCTCCTGCATCATGCTGGCCTGTGAGAGCCGTACATGCAGAAGGACCATGGAAGTGCTAGGAAAGGATGAAAAACATTCCTTTCTTATGAAATACACTGTTTTCTCAGGGGCCATTCCACTTCAGAGTCAGGCAGGAGTAAAAGTGCAAAGCTGTCTGAAGAGACCTGCGAAAACATGTTGCTCAGCCCATGCATTTTGATGACAAGACCCCCGAGACCCGCTGAGCAGCGGCTCTGCAGCACGGCAGCGCAACGGGAGAATGGTGCTCGCCGAGCAAAGAGCAAACCCACCAGTGCAGAGACTGTGTCGATGCCCCGCTTGCTCCGGTGCTTTGGGCAGACTCTAAATTTAAGGAAGAGTTCATTTGTTTTCAATCTCTCCTTGGTTTCTCTAGTCTGGGATATTGACCAAAAGGCACAGAAAAATGTAATGGGGACAATAAACTGCCTATTAAAAAAATGATATTGCTGCATTAAGCCTCCAGGGCCTCAGAGGTTTCACACAGGTATACGACTGGACATTCAGCTCTGAAAAATGAGGCTGGGCAGAGTAAAACAAAATGATCTTCTCTCCAGCTGGACCTATTTTACAGCCTGTCAGTCTGCCACATTACATGGAAGAGAGGACAGACCAGTTGTGACGGGTACCCAAGCCGAGATTTTCTGATCAACCAAATTTTTTCTCTTTTTACTGGTAAACCTGGGGATTTTGTTCAGCCAGCCTTTGAAAACCCAGTGCAGGCTGAGGCTGGTTATGAACCAAAACAAGGAGAGGGCTGTTGTGGACGACTGTGCTTCCTTTCTTGTGGGACTTGTAAGAAGAAGAGGCATGCTGCATTTTTACTGGAAGGGGAGATTAATCATCTAGGAGATGCAAACACAAGAGAAAAGAAGTAGGGTCTATGGAGACGCTTCCAGCTGCATGTCTGTCCTGCCCCTCGCCCAGAATCTGCCTGGCCTCGCGGGCAGGCTCAGCACCCAGAGGTCTCCAGGGCTCTGAAACATGTGAAGCTGCAGGGGAACGGCTGGGTGCCAGAGACAGGCACCTCCCACGCCACCGCCAAGGCAGCAAGATCCTGCGCACCGCCACGTTCTTCACAAAATTACAAAAAATGGTAATTTATAGTAAATCCTTCCCAATTAAAGGCCATAAAGCTCTGCAGTTAATCAAGCTGATTAAACGAATCAAACTTGTTAAGAACAGTTTTATCAAAACATTTACATTTCTGCTGAGCAGAGATTCATGTGACTTTGAACTGCAAAGTACACAGGTTGCCATGAGAGGACTAAAAAGAGGATTGGGAACATTAACCATGTGAAAAATCAAGCCTCCCCCCGCCTCTCCCAGCATTCATTTAAACAAAGGAGCTCCCCAGCCCATTAATTTCATCACCCTGTTGGGTATCTTCTGCTTTCTGGAAAGAGAGGCATTTCTTACCCACAGTGGGAGGCTTTCCTGACACGTGGGTCCAAAAGTGGGGACTTCACCTCCCACCTTACGAAACATCTCCAAGCCAAAGTGCTGCAAGAGGTCTTGGGCGAGCAGCACCCCTCACCCAACCCATGGTGTATCCCCATGGCACGTGTCCAGGTAAAATGATGGCCTCATCTCTCGGGTCTGAGAGCGCCTATAGAAGAAACGTCTGTAAGAGCACACAACACAAACATTTCCATAGCTGTCTGAAAGATTCCAGTAACTCAGCAGGGGATTTTTTCCTTTTATATAAGTCTGCTCAGCTTCAGTCCCTGCAGAGATAGGTCCAATAAAGACCTTAGATGCCTAACTTCTTAATTTAGACACTCAAACCTCCTCTTCAGCTGTCGCCTGACCGTGGAGAGACATACTGCTGAGAGGCACTTAAAGTTCCTCCAGCATCCTACATCCTTCAGAAGAGAGCTGAGCAGCTTGGCGTTGAGGTCCCATTTACCTGTGCCACATCAGGACCCACCAGCAACGTGTCCTCCCAGAGCCTCACTTGATGGAGCTGAGCTGGGAGCAGACAGACCTGTAATGGCTGGCCACAGCCTGAGCTGGCATTGAGGGTTTTCTCTGAGCTTATGGAGAGAGAGAGGCACCCTCTCACAGCATCCACACCTATTTTAGGATAAATAACCTGTGGGGGTGGCTGTCTCTCCGCTCACTGTAGAGCAAGTCGTGATGGAGGGACTTACACTGAACACCTCACTTCTGGACAGCTCAAATACGGTCGTGTCCTCAAATATTCCCAGCAACATAAACACCAACTGGATAACAAACCATGGCCAGGAAGAGGGTGTCTAACCACACGGCAGCAGGCATGCCTGCTTGCCGAAACGGCAGCTGTCACAGCTAGTTAGCCCACATGCATGCAGAAGGCAGGTTAGTGTGGGCTTCAGATCCTTCTAAAATATTTAGCCCACCTCACTGATGGGCTTTCTTTGCTGCTGCCACATGCACTGCTATCCACGGCAGCTAGTTTGAATGTAGTACTGTGTGTCTGTCCAGCACTGCAGCCACGATAATGTCCGACCCATTGAGGATTTAAACAGTGAGAGCACACAAGCCCAGCTAAAAAGGCGGTGGGAGTATGCCTTCCCCTTTCTCTCAAAGAGCATGTTCCAGGAGAAGATCTGCAGATTCAGCATTTTGCAGCGAGTTCTGCTAAGGCAAAGACAAACTTGGCATCGGCGCTCCATCTTCTGTGCCATATGCTTTATTCGTCTGAGAGTTGTTTTCCTGCAGGGGAGGGTGGATTGGCAGGTATGGAAATAAATTCATTAAAATTACTTTGGTTGGTTCTTTGTGCTGGCCACCATCTCCATTTTGATTTTTATTTCTCATGCCCAGAACAATCCTGAAACAAAGACATCCTCTCCTGGAGCACAACAAATACTCGTGAAAGGAGTGTCTGAAAGGCCATGCTCCTTGGATGAGCCTGTAAAAGTTACAAGTTGTGGCTGGAATATTTCTAAAGAGAGTGGTAGAAACCGAGAGGCTGATAATAAAAGTAACACGTGTTATGAAACCAAATATACTGACATGCCGTGCAACAACCTGCGTATTGGTAAAGGTATCTTATCTGCTTATGTGCAAGCCACTTGCCTGGTTTTGCAACAACAGGTTTCTTGCAGGATGCTTGTACTGAGCTACCTATTCCATTTTGCACTGCTTGTCAGATAAATGGCAGCCTTTTTAATGGAACGACAGACGTTTGGTTATTTTAGGTTCAGGGATTCTGGCCAATTCCTTCCCAAAAGTGGCTGGGGTTGAATAGCCAAAGAAAATTTATGCACTTAAACTTAATGGGGCTTAAACACTGCAAGAAACAACATAGAAATGGACAGAAGCCTGAGGGGTAGCAGAAATCTCCAAGACAAGGACTTTGCTGCTCAGAGAAACTGCCAGTAGCTCCTGATAGCAGCCATTATGAACGTATTTGCATGTTCTGCTCTTTAAATGTATATATTATTTTCAGTTAAAAAGAAGTCGGCATTCATTCTCAGAGTCCTATGATCTTTCTGCACCAAATGGTTTCCAGGTCTCTCCATAGGCTGTAGCTAGTTTTCATTTACCCATACAAAACAAAGCTTTGAAGGGTTCAGACCTCAAAAGGAGAAAAATTAACCCGGCAGCCACAGGCAAACAGGGTGGGACATTTGGCTCCCACAGCTTTGGAGAAGCTTCCAGTTCACTGCCAGTTTAACGCAATGGTACTGGGGAGCTACCCAGGCAAAGCCCTTTGCCTCTCTCCTTTCCCTGATTGTGAGGTTAGGTCCAAAACCTATCCTATTTCCACCTCTAATGCCTGCAGGGAAGAAACAGTCAAAAAGGTTTCTTCAGAAAAATGAAATCTGCATAGACATCCTAGTAAATGCTCTTCAGGTAGCGCGTGTTTCACAGGCTGGGCTTACGTGTCATTTGCAGACTAGGTTGCAACTGGCTCCTTTCATGTCCTAATGCACTTCGAATATAAAAATGAAGCATCGCCTGCACATGCAAAGTGCATATATCATTCCAAAGCTTTTACCTGTCCAATCAGCTCTTGAAACCTCTGCCCGAGTTTCGGCAGAATGCATTAGTGCCCAGAATAACCAAGGGCTGGACTGAGACAGCTCCAGCCCATCCTTCTCCAGAAGAGCCTTGCTCACCATTTTAATACCCCTTCCTTTCCACGTAACCAAACCGTCCCTGTCAGCCTGCCCAGTCCCCAGGGGTGCACAGTGTGGCTGCAAATGGGAAGGAATTGTTTCCCAGGCTGGAGAGTTACAAACCTGTAAAGCTTTTCTTTTTTTTTAAAGGATCATTTTGGATTAAGTCATGAGGAAGAGAAGAGCACGCAAGCTTTGGTTTCTTATTATGATTTCAAGCTCACAAAAAAATGTTTCTCAGATGGGGGAGTGGGAAGGAAAACAGCATCTAACAGCTCCTGCCTGGGACATGGGCAATGCAAGGAAACATATTTGGAAAAATAATCTGTAGCAGCTGCTGAAAAGGGCCTAGCATAGGGATAAGAGTGAGTAGCAAACTAGATGCTGGTTTATAAAACAAGAGGGCCTGATTTTGATCTGCAGAGAGGTGAAGAGCAGCGTATAATAGAGCAGAAGGAAGATGGCTTCTCTCTGCAGCGTGCTGCTGGGACTGAGCTGTCCTCTAAACAGAGAAAGCAACTGCAGGCACTCGTGTACCAAAGAGACATTGGCATATTGGAAAGAATTCAGTAACGAACAACAATCAAATAACTAAAGGGAAGATTAAATAACTAAATAGTACAGTTTGGGTAAATAAATGGCTAAGAGGGAAATAAAATCATTTGAAGGTGTCAACATCAAGGAGAGAGTGCTGTTTACACAGCTCTAGATGAAGCGTAACAAGAAAGGAAAATATCTCTTCTTGCAGAAAAGGAAAATGCAGACTGGCGGTAAGAGCTGCTAGCCCTCCACCACTAACCTTCACAGCCCTCTCAACCCCTTACCAAAACCTCCGTCAGCGTAGAGGTTGTCAGGCGAGCAGGGAGGAGTCCCCAGGACTGCTCACAGCCACGATGACAAGACCTTCCCGCAAAGCAACCTGCCACACACGCCATGTGTGCCACGCACCAGCAGGATCGGGGCCAGCGTCGCCGTCCCCCTGCACCTCCTCCTGCAGCGAAAGAGAAATCCAACGTGTTTCTCTTCACGCTTTACCATCACTGAAATACCATTTCTCCTCGGCATTCGATTCAACAGCGAACCATGAAGTAACCGGTAAGTCTGCAAAACGGCAAGTCTACCCGTGGAGCCTGCAAATGCCGTATTACAAACGCAGGTCAGTATTCGCCTGTAGCGATCGGCTAACCGAATGCGTAGCGGCAGGATTTCACGCATACACGTACGTCTTTTCTGGTGGGGCCATCCACAGAGCCAAAGTTTCTCATTTCCCCCTGTGAGCGCTGTCTGGAGTTAAAGTTGCTTAACGCTTCCCATTAATGACTGCTTTCCGCTACGCACAGCTTTGCCAAAGCTCAGCTGCTCGAGCTCAAATACTCCATGCTGGATGTCTGCCTCGGGCACACTCTTTTGGTAATTTTCAGCTAAAATAATTCAACTGTCTCCTAGAATAAGATTCGCAAGATATATGTTAGCTTGCTCTGTTCAAATCAAGAGATTAAGCACCTCTGTCTTCAGAGGCTGGCACCGATATTCAGCCAGGGAAGGGGGATGTGCCTTCGTGAGAGTCCTAAGTTTTCCCACCTGTGGTCAAGTTACACAAAACTTCACTCTGCATGTGCCCGATGGGGTCTTGTTCAAGTTTGGCAGATAATTTATCTCACTCCATCTGATTTGGTCTCGCTGCAGGCCAGGGACGCAGACGCTGGCTGCCGTCACCATCGCCAAGGGCTGGAGTCCGCTGTGGCGTGAAGGTGGAGCGGGGATCCTCTCGACCTGCTCAGCTGTAACGAGGCAGGACGAGGACCCTTCCCCACACAGCCTCCACTCACCTGCCGAGAACCATCTGCCCTGGGCATTAAAAGAGCTGGAGCTGTTGTGGGAAAAAAAAATATTTACACGTGCATTTGATCCTGCAGCTAAAAGCAACGCTATCGTGATGCCTGTGCAGATGGGAGCCGCACTCAGATAACAAGGGCAGTGTTAAAGCAAGCATTTCTAACCGCCAAGTGCTTGACCCTACAAAGTTCCCACACTTCCAGTCTACATCAGGTTTGTGTCATTTCCTTGATTTGCAGATGGCAAACTGAAACAAAAATGCAGGAATCCCATCATGCGGCATCACGCTGGCCACCGCATGACTCACCGGCAGGACTGGCTCTTCTTATGTGCTTGAAAAGCAGAATAACTGGGAATACTGATAGCCCATCAACCTTTGCTGAGGGAGCAGGCAGGAATGAGTCACAGCCTGTGCCAATGGCTTCCCCAAATACTTGCTGACAACAGACAGCTCCTTCGTGGCAGAAATCCCTGGGTCTGCTGTACCCCAGGTTCTGCAGGAGGTATGATCTGGTGAGGAGAGATGCTCCCAAACCTGACTCCTCCTGGTCCTTCCAGCCTGTCTTCTGCCTTGGTCCTGCTCCCACGTCCAGCTCCACATCTGACATCGGTCCCCCTCTCCAGGCAGGGGCTCCTCAGCCTTGGCACTGCAGTAGGGCTCTCTCTCTCCCTCAGCCAGGTCCTAGCCCTAGTCCACGTCAGCCCTCCCGCGTGTCCGCCTAAGTATCAGCAAAGGAGCACACCCGAGAGCATCTCTGCGCTCTGGTCCCCAGCACCGCAGCAACCCTGTCAGCATGGAAAAACAATTTCAAAGAGCTGCCGCTCTGCACCTGCAGCAGGAGGCTGCGGTGTGCCTGCCGCACTCTCGTCTGTGATTTAGCCGCCAGACTTGAACAAGTCTCTACTGAGCAAGTGCCTTCAGAGAATTCAGCTTCTAACTCTTAAGAAGTTTCTGTTGAGTGTCTGAGATCTGAGACTTTTTTTTTCTAAGGTTTCTTAGTTCAACTTTTTTTTCCCCATGAAGAACAACCAAAGGCACATTCCTGATATCTGCCAAATTTCAAGCCTCTCCTCCAAAGGCAGAAAGTGCTAGAGTTTCTCAACAGATCACTTTAAGAACATGTTTGAATATGAAGAAAAAAAATTGTTTCTCTCATCTCTTTCTTGTAAGCAAGCAAAAACATTTTTTGCTGAAGCTTCCCAGATGCATTCAGCCTGAGACAGATACCCAGCATAGAAAAAAGCACCTAAGTGGTAAACGGTTAAAGTTTTCAGGGGTTTACAGGCAGCTAAACAATTAGTCTTATAAGAAATGTTGGACAGCCTTAAAAACAGACAGAGGCACCAAAGTCATCAATTACATGTAATTTAAACTGACCTTCTGCTGAGCCAGGGGTGGAGATGAACAGAAAATGCACGAATTTGATGGTTAATTCCCCAAATTTGGGACTGCTTTTGTACTTTCTAAGAAGACCATGGTGAAGGCACTGGTTACCTTTGGAGGTGCCTGTGCTCTGCCACAGGCTGCCTAGGCAGAGACTGTTTGGGATCTAGACGAGCTCGGCGGGTGGCTCTGCCCAGGACCTCCGCTGGCTGCCCACCAGCCCACTCTGGGACCCGGAGCCGTATCTCCCCATCTGAGCAGTGCTGGGGGACCTCCGGGCAAGGCTACTCGTCCTGGGGGGACACCAGGGGGATGCAGGTGACAAGCAGACATGTCACCTTGCTCGACGCTCAGTTGGGAGCTAGACACAGTGCGCTGAGCTGGGCAGGGGAGCGAGGGCCCCGGCTGCTTGGATTTACTGTGTATTTGTGGATTATTTAGAGCCTGGAGAAATGGACACCTTAGAAAACCCTCAGAGAAGGGTGCTGCCAAACAGAGGGAAAGCTATGGGTTGTTGTTATTTCGCACCAGGCCAGGAAGGTCGCATCACTTTGCAATGATGCTACGGCATGACTACCCGAGCTGAGCCTCCCCCCATCTCCCAGTCTGTCACTCTGCTGAGCATTTCCACTCCCCGCTGGCTCTCTCCATCATGCCATCACCCTAAAAATAGATCCTACACACACGAATGGTGCTCGTGCCTGCCCTGCAGCCCCCACCACCCTTCTGGCACTGCCTGCCAGGCCAGAGCGGCAGCTCTCCCCGCACGGGGCCATCCCACCAACACCCGCCACAGCACCATGCCCACATTGGGCCACTTTTGCTCAGGAAGCATATGCGTGGCATGCATGATCCTCCGCCACCTCATTTTCAAAGCACAGGCAAAGCCACCTCCTCGTTTGTTTGTGCAGACACGAGCAGGAGGCAGGTAGCTGCTCTGCGGGCAGGTGGGCTCAGCCCGTCCTTCCTTCCTTCCTCTCACCTCCCGCCTTTTTCCAAGGATACCCCCAGCACGCTTGCACCTGCAGCAGAGCCACAGCACCTGCCAAAACGCCTCTCTCCCTGCTCCAGGGACGGCTTCGCCTGTGACCAACAAGCAGGCGCCGGTGTTTCACGGTGCTGCTCATCAAACCTCTCTTTCATAGCCACACCATGATGCCTGGTCCTTGCGAACGGGAACCCGCTTATTTATTAATTTTTGCTGACAGCAACAGAAAGCACTAGAGGGGGGAGTGCAGGGGGGAAGAGAGAAGTGTGTTTTCATTTCTATGCTTTTGATTTTGCCTGGACAATACAGAAAAGCTGCCCCTACCCAGAGAAGACGGTGCGGCCGCTGCCAGGGCAGCGAGGGGGTGGGCAAGCGGGCCTGCGAGCCCAGCAGTGCAGCACGAGGTGCTGTGGCATCGCTCCGTGCAGGGAACACATGCACAAGTTTCACGTCGATAATTAAAACCCAAGCCTCCTCACTCTTCTTCGCTTTCCAAGCCCTCCCCATGTTTCCTCTATAATTCCATTTTCAGCTCTCTCGCTTCTTTCCATTCCCATTTTACAGATATTTTCATTCCTTTGGCGGGGAGCATCCCTATGCTGAGATGATGAGTTTATAAGGCAGAGGGCTGCAGCAAACACCTCGTGAGGTCCAGCCAGCGGCCCCCGGCCCCCTTCCTCCCCTCCTCAAAGTTCACACGGTTTAGTATGCAAGCTTCCTGCCGCCTGCCCAGCCAGCTCGCTATTCACAGGCAAACTGTGCTCCTCTGCTTGGCTCCCAAAGAAGAATAAGTTTAAAAGCCCTGAAAGTCTTGCTGCTGAGCCAGCAGGAAACTCAAACTGCTCTGAGCATGGGAACCAAGAGAACCGCTGTGGCCAGCACAACAGGTATTGTTTGGGAGGAAATCCCGGCAGCAGACACAACGGCCCACGCACACACATATATAATATATATCTATATACTTAGTGAGGGTTTGGAAAAGGGTTGGGGAACTGTACGAGGAGGGAAGAATAGAGTAGCAGCTATATCCAAGAAAGAATGAGAGCTGCTCAGCCAAGCTAAACAGCTGTTTCACTAGCCAAATAACGGACCCGTTTGCCGCACAATGTGGGACCTCAGGGTAAAGCAATGTCTCTGGGCTTGATCTCTTGACCTTGGTCTCTTGACAGGTCTTTCTATGTGCCTGTTTCTGTTTGCATCAGGAGTGAGTTTATGAGGCAAATCTCCCATGTGCCCCACTTGCCATGTTTCGATTTACATCAGGGAGCAATTTTTTAAACTGGATTCCCTTTGAGTGAAAGGACACCAGAAGATGGACTCCAGGAGCACACCTTCTGCGCTCCAACCACTAATGAGCGTCCCATCCCTGGGAACCAGAACGGAGGCACTCTGATGTAAATCCCCTGACATATCAAGTCCTCAGCACCAAACAGCCACCTCTATGGATCTGCTCCCCCTGCACCACACCAACTGCTAACACAGGCATAGTCTATCTGCAAATATGGTAGATTTGAGTGCAAAAAAGAGAAGGAAGAAGGAAAAGTTTGAATTACATAACCTCTTTTTTTCACCAAAGGGAGAATAAAAGCTGTGGTAAAACAGCTCGCAAACCCCACATCCACAAGGAGTCATAACATTTGAGTTTGACAAGACTATGGTGATCTAGAAGTATTTGAATTATTTCTCTCACAGTCTTTCTTGATAGCGATGCTATAAAGAAATAAACCTGAGAGCAACCGGTCATTCCACCCAACTCAGCATCCCTTGCTACCATTTCAAGGAGCAGCAGCTGTGAAAACCCCAGATAAGAGAACGTGTGACCCCAGATCTCATGACCATAGGAGATGGCTAGAAGAGCAACACACATGCCTTGGAAAGTGAGAAAGCAAGCAGAATGAAAAGGCCAAACTTCAAGTCAACATGAAGATGTGCAAGTGACAGATTGTCCTTATGGGATTGATCTTTGTTCCCCAAATACTCCAGACTGCACAGCATTATGAGCACTACCAGCCAAACACCCAACATTTATGCATGGCCACATTTCTAAACTGCCTTAAAGCTTTCTGCTTTAGGATTTTACTCGCTACACAGAGAGGGGTCAGCTGTGAAAGTCAGATCTGGACTGAGCTCCGACATCCTCAAATGGCTCCTTTTGGGGGAGAAGAGGGGAGTCGAGCTGGGGTTGTGTCCTGGCCCCACTCCAGTTGTAGGACCAGATGGAGGAGCATCTGTGCAACTGAGGTCATTCCTTTCATTTGATTAGACAATTTTGGGGTAGGAAACCTCAATGCACAGGCTTGTTTTGGATAAACTCCAAAAAGCATTTTGGGAACCTGGCCGAAACAAGCTGATTCTCCAGAGTCTGTAACACCAGTGGAAAATGTGGGTAAGAGCTTACCTCTGCTATTAGCAGCTTTCCCGTAATAGGTTTTTCCTGTGCTACATAGGAGCTCCAGGGTACTCAGGACTTCTGCAGTGCTCTTACCTCTGAAAGTCCACTGCAGGTCAGGAGCCTGATGAGGGAGGGAGGATCTCAACTCTCAATTCCTCGGCTCCCAAAAGAAAAGCCCTCCGAAAATGAATGTATCTTAACACTGTGCTAACTGCCTTAATGACCCCGGCATGTGGGCGCTGAGCAGCGATGAAGGCCTGGTGAGCTGTCAAGAGCTGAGCAGCGGGAGAGGCAGCTGGTTTGCGCACAGATAACCTGGGATGTTCAGAGCAGCCACGTGGAGTCAAGAATGGAAAACGTGACCAGTCCTTCATGGCAGAAGGGACAGAGTCACGTGGCGGAGATTTTAGTTGGGAGGGCGAAGCTCACAGCTTCCCACCAGCACTCCTCCCTGCTACAGCTGCCTGGAAAAAAGCAAACCAGTGCCCCAGGGAGCAGCAGCCCCTCAGCCCCCCGCAGCTGCCTGGTTTCCAGCCTGCAGGGTGGTGACATGAAGCAGAGGCACTCGCTCCTCTCCTCTCCCGTCCCCACTCCAACAGCACTTCGAGGAAAGGGAATCAGATTGCAGCATCGCACTCCTGCGCAGCAGATGGGCTGCATCGTGGACCGCTCCTGCCCCGTGTAGCGTTGCATGCACACTGCACTGCAGGCACAGCTGCATGGCTTCCCCTTGCACACGTGTAAGTGCAGTGCTGGTCACGGGGAGCAAACGAGCAGCCCAGAGCCTCCCAGGTCTCCGCAGGATGAGCAGAGAACAGCCTGTGCCACCACAAGTGCAATGATTGCTGTGTCCTCTCACGCAAAGCAATAGGGACTGAGGGAGCAGGACCTGTGCTGGGGCTGGAAAGAAGACCCACAGAATCACAGAATCGTATACATTGGAAAAGACCTTTAAGATCATCGAGTCCAACCGTAAACCTAACACTACCAAGACCACCACTACACCATGTCCCTAAGCACCTCATCCAAACGTCTTCTAAATACCTCCAGGGATGGCGACTCAACCACTTCCCTGGGCAGCCTCTTCCAATGCTTGACAGCCCTTTCAGTGAAGTAAAATTTCCTAATATCCAGTCTGAACCTCCCCTGGCGCAACTTGAGGCCATTTCCTCTCGTCCTATCGCTCGTTACCTGGGAGAAGAGACCGACCCCCACCTCTCTACAACCTCCTTTCAGGCAGTTGTAGAGAGCGATAAGGTCTCCCCTCAGCCTCCTCTTCTCCAGGCTAAACAACCCCAGTTCCCTCAGCCGCTCCTCAGAAGACTTCTGCTCTAGACCCTTCACCAGCTTCGTTGCCCTTCTCTGGACACGCTCCAGCCCCTCCATGTCTCTCTTGTAGTGAGGGGCCCAAAACTGAACACAGTATTTGAGGTGCGGCCTCACCAGTGCCGAGTACAGGGGCACGATCACTTCCCTAGTCCTGCTGGCCACGCTATTTTTGATACAAGCCAGGATGCCATTGGCTTTCTTGGCCACCTGGGCACACTGAACCCACCTCCCCAGGGCTCAGGAGCAGAGGGAAAGGGGTGAAACTCCCTCAGGAGCAGGCTGCACGGGCGCTCACACACAGCCTTGGCACTGCGCCTCCGTGTTGACCAGGAAAATTGGCCGCTGTTGCACAGAGCCCCATTCAGACTCCCAGGCCCATTCAGCGCATTGCTGGTGGGTGGACTGCCAGCGAGGCGGACGCCCATTAACAGGCATCGTGAGCATTGCACAGCCAGTCCCTCGCATTCACTGCCCGCCAGGTGGGATATCCGTCAGCGGCTTCAGGGAGAAAGGCCCTGCATGTTTGCCGGTGTTTGTTATTGGCAGCCCAAAGAGGAGAACAAAACTGTGAAGCAAGACAATACTTCTAATTTGAAGGGGAACATTTCTTCCTCCATTAATTATTTCCCATGCTATTCCTGGCGGTGACCTTCACTGAGAAGGAAAAAAAATTCAGATTTGTTTTTATATCTTTTATCTGACTTCCTATACCAAAGCCTCTGGCTAGAATGAGTCACATTTATATCAGCCACCGCATTATATTATGCTGTATCAGTGCTGCTACCTGTCTTGTCTTCCTCACCATTAGGGTTTGTTAGCATTAAATCAGGGAATTTGCAGCTATATTTAAAGATTACCTGCCTCAGTGGCAGTGCCCATAATACCTTTGTTTCATCTTTGGAAGTAATAGCATGAGGATTACATTTGAGACTGCTGCCAATCTACCCCAGATTGAAGGGAAATTATGCTGGCTTTGTGCAGAGAAGTGTTTGCCCATTGCAGAGCAGGCATCTCTTCTCCATCTGCTTACACTGAAATCCCTGATGTGCACCGCTGGCCTTTTACGTACCCACTCAACCCTTTAGAGATGCCTAGCGTTATTCCTGCTCCCTCTGTGCAACAGAGCTGCATGCTGAAATCACGGCCTCCGAGAGGCAGAGTGTTACTTCCCTGGGTGGGGGGATGACCCTCATGGTTCCTCGTCAGCCATCAGCCCAGCTTCCCCCGCCCGACAATTTAAAGGGTTGAGAAGAAACTCCACCAGGGAAGTCTCAGAGACTCGCGCCCCTCCGAGAGGACTTCCCACAGAAGGCAGCGGTCTGGTCCTTGGTCTCTCATTTCATTCACGCTTGCTTTCTTCCTCTGCTTTATAAACACAGTGCTCTCAAAGCATCATCTTTCGCATGAAAGGGGCACTTGCAAGCAGGTTAGCTTCCAGACATTTCATTTTTTTTAAAAATGTGCGTTTGGATTGCAGCAATGGCCTAAGTGTCCTGCCAGAACTGAAGCTGTACCGTGCCAGGAGCTGTGTGAGTGCCCAGGAAGAGCCCTAGCCCTCAGCCACTTCCAGCTTAAAAGTGAAGCAGTCAAAAGGTTAAAAGAAAAATGCTGTATTAGAGGTTATAACGTATATTAGAGGTTATAACATAATAACATACCTGAAAGAGTTTGATCTTCATCCTGCAAGGAATGGATCCCATCCCATCCTAGAATCCCAAGGAATCCTAGTAAAAATGTAGGCATCCCACAGAGGCTGAACATTTTTGTCTCCCACACAAACGCTGTTGTTATGTGTCCTCCATTGCTGAGAGGCCCATGACCTGCAGTATGAGGATGGAACAAACTCTTGCTGCTGGCCATGCAGAGGACCCGTTCCACCTCTGAGCCACGGCTCATGGCATGCCAGCTGGGCCAGTGCAGAACACACAAACCTCTTTTTTTAAGCAAAACAGCATCAGGTACCTCGGTGTGAAGGCAACTAATTTAAGGCAAATTGCAACAAGTGTGACAAACAGCAGGAGGTAAGGAAGACTTAAGGGTACTTCATAAAAGTATGTTTATTTTGCTGACATCCCCAGAAGAGGTCATAGTCTGGAAAGGGCAAAATGTTTTCAACAGCCATTGTTCTTTCCAGTGCAGGTCTACTTGATTTTCCATGACATGAGAACTAATCACTGGGCTTGAGGTTGTATCACAGGATTTTAGTTTAAAAAAAAGCCCGAGTGCACCACTTCCAATACGTATATTCAAGTCTATAAATAGATAAATTAATTAATAAGACATACGAAGATAAATAAGATTTTTCTTTAAATTTGCTGCTGCTTTCTTTACACCATCAGAAATAGGCATGGAATATTTTCAGTGGCTTATTCTCACCCTGAAATAATAGGTATGCATTAACATCCATTGCAAAACCATCTCTTGATGTTTGTAAGCTTTGTTGATAGAGGAAAGGAGGAACACAGGCCCTTCCAAGCAAGCTCTTATTCACAGGTACAAGCCCTTTTTCGTGATGAATGAATCCTTTCAGAAATGCTAATATCAGCACTTACACAAGGTGGCCAATGTAAACAGTAACTTCTGGTTCATTATTCTTTTTGGATCCTTTGCCAACTTACAGATCTTCAGAGTTAGTGTTGAAATAGGCAGCGTTTTGTTGGAAAAGAACAAAAATGCATTTCTGAACCAAAATCTACTGATGGGAACATGACATAACAACCACAAGAAAGGGCTTCCCCGTGAACCCGACCAGTGTGACAGAGGAGGAGGGACAGTAAGAAGATGGGGATTTTGATACTTGGATCATATCTTACTGCTTGCATTCCCCTAGGAGATTTAGTACTACCTCTGAAGACAGCAGCCAAAAATATGCTTTGATGTATCTTTCATCTAAAGCTATCTATATTGATAAATTATGTTTGTGCAGTTGAAGCACTGAACCAGAGATAGGGCTTTTGTTCCCCCTTCTACTACAGGCTCTTGGTGTGTCCTTGGAGAAGCAACGGGAGTTCATGTGCCTCACCTGGGCCTCTCTCAGCCAAGCAGAGGAGAGGCCACTTTCCCACACAGCCGGCATAGAAGAAAGCTCTGTGCATCATGAGATGGACAGGTCCCACCATACTGAGTCCTCCTGAAACCAATGAAAACAAATTGACACTGGTCAGATTCAAGCTGCCCTAAAATTAATCATATGATTCATTAGGAAACAAATTCTTCAGTTCAGAAATTACCAGCAACAATCTTCTCTTCTGGGTTTCCTGCTCCCACAGATGAGCCAAATAAAGGACCATTTGAAAGGTCGTGATTCATTTCTGTGCAAAGTAACCGGCTTTGCTTTGATTGCAGGGAAATGTGACTTAAATTAGGCCAGCTGACTTTGTCCTGAAGAGGACTACAGTTTCTCACATGATCCTTAGCATAGCCCCACCATGGATGGTGACCTCTCTGGCTAAAGCCAGAGGACACTCAACTCTGCCCTAGGACATGTGCCCCAGTAAAGAGAAAATAGACTGGATGGAAATGGAGTTGTCAGAAAAAACTGTTGAGGACAGCAATAGGATTCCAGGAAAAAAGCACTTCCTCAGATCACAGGGGACGATCATCTCTCATTACTTGCACTCTTTTCCCCCAGGTAACTGAGCACTGCTGGATTAAGCTGGGGGAGATGGGGGGATGGAAGAGCAAGAAGCAATCTTTTTTGGTAAGGGAACATGTACAGTAAATAACAGCTGCAAAGGCTCCCTCATGTATTGAAGACATTATAATTCAGGGCTTTTCTTCCCAAAATCAGGCTTTAATGGGAAGCAAGTTTCACCTTTTCTAAAGGAGTATGCTACAATAAGCTTGTTAAGCTTGGAAAGTGCTTTGGGAGCCCCTGGGATGAAAGGCGCTCTAGGAATGAAAGCTGATATTTACGATTATTGCTTGAAAGGAACAGAGAGGAACACTAATGTAAAATATGAATGGCTGCTGGTGCTAAAAAATGTATTGTTGACTTGGTGCCAAAGAAGATAGTCCCAGCTCTCAAACCTGGATGACAAGGATTTAGGAGGTGCAAGAAGTGGAAGAGGCTCCTGCAAATAACGGCAAAAGCCAACATGATATGCAGGGCAAATAGGTGTCTTGTGGGTTTTTCTTTTCTTCCTCCTCAAGTGCAGTGATCTCTCTCACCCCAGCTCCGCCAGCCAAAACAGATGCCCATTAACCACAGTACTGGTTTGTACTCCTCTTAAAAGGAGGACCTTACAAATCCCTTAGGGCAGGAGGGCAGAAAAATATCCTTGGCAAGTGGTCAAATGTTATGGATTTGCCTGAGTAGATTCATATCTTATCTCACTCAAAGGACTAAGAAGCAGAAGCACTCCAGGCTAATGTAAATTAAACTTCTATATTTTAGAAAGCTATGAGAGAAGAGAATCGGGCTAACAGGTTCTGCTCCTGCAAACACCTACCTCCATACTCTCAGCTTGCATAAATCTCTTCTGTTGATTTTACACTGGGCATCTGGCCCCTTAATGTGGCACTCTACAGCTCCTAGAGAGGACGTTTTTCCATCCAGACCCGGTATTGAGACGTCTTCACCTTAGTCTCCCAGTCTTCCACTTTTCCCTGAGAAGAGCTAAAAGAAAACCCTTTGAGAGAAAGAATTCTGCTTCACTTCTTCGAAAACAAGCTCGAAAGTTACTCTAGTGCATAAGAAACCTTCACAGCAAAAATCCATAGGATCTCAAGAAGTTATTATTTTTCTTTTTAAATATACCAGAGAACACAGCATGCACCAGAGGCTGAACACTAATACCATACACATTTAAATTAGATATAAGGTGCAATTATTTTTTTAATGAGCAAGCGTGATTAACCACTGCAATGAATTAACAAAAAGGGCTGCATTCTCCAATTCTCAGGCTCCAAATGGAGATGGGATACCTTTCAGAGGCACGCGTCAAGCAGACGTGGTTAGTGGGCTAGAAGAATTGGAATGGCTCTAGGGACAAGGAGTTCACCAATTAACACCCCATCCAGGCTAGCAGGCCTCTGTGCCACTAGGGGCAAGCCTTGCAACCTCTCTGCAAGCCAGTCTCCCACTTTCTAATGTGGCTACACCAGGCATCAGCCAGGAGAGCGCTGTGACCGTGCTCTCTGGGTCGCTGAATGCCGAGCAGTGCCCTGGCCTCGCCTCCAACCCTGCAGAAGTACCATTTCACCAAATCAACGCTAACAGGACTGGTCTGTAGTAACGGCCCCTCCCCGGTGCGCAGCTGCTGCCCTGGCACGTTGTAAGGGGCAAAGGTCCCCTCGCAGCGTGTGCTGCTGGTGGTACCCCAGCTGCGGCTGGGGTGCGGAGCACGCTCCTGCAAGCTCCTCTCCATCAGCGCCGCTTCCTCTTCCTCACATGGTCTAATGCTGATGGATCTGTATCAGAAATAACAGAAAGTCCTTGGCCTTTTTTTTCCTTTCTTTCTTTTTTCCTTCCCTTCAGCTATTTAGGCCAACTCTGGCTAATCATGCTTTCTAACTTATACTCAGTCACTGCCATGGCAACCATTTCAACATGCAGTTCATAGACTACCTCTGAGATGTACAGCCCCTTTGAGAAACACATATACCTTGATGCTTCAGGAGAGGCATTAAGAGAGGAGAACTATCATCTGCTACGCTGACACATTTTTCTACAGTCTTACCTCTGGCAGCATGAATCTCTTCTTTTAGCTCTGAATAGCTCATCACTTGTTCTGTCCCCTTTCCCTCCCCCCAAGATAGGTTCTTTAAAAACTGACACAGATTTATGGAGATGAAAAAGAAAAGGTGTAGGAAGGGAAATGCATTTGGAAATTCCACTCTCTGGCATCTAAATTCACCCTTGTAAGAATGCTGCACAGCCTATCCTGTTACTGCTTCGAAGGAAATCCTGTTTTGCTCTGTTGTGTCACTGTGGAAAAGGAGAAAGCTTTGGGGGCTCGCTTTCTGGTTTTCTGGAACCCCAGGAGGGAGATAGCAGCTCAGGAGTTAGGGTGGGTGCTGCTCCTTCCTCCTTTGCAAAATGGCTCCTGTTCAGAAGTGCAACGGCCCCGCAACATGCAAAACCAGGTCTGCGTTTGCCCAAGTGTAGAGAGCAAGATTTGAACAGCGCTGAAAAAAGATCTGTCTATCTGGAACATACAGGTGCATTTTTCCAACAGTCACCTCTGAGGATCTTGCTCAAGATCCTCTGTAACTAGGTTTGCTTTTGACTAGTCGTGACGCTTGCCCCTGACACCCGGCCGGCATAGGAAGGTGCTGCAGTGAGGTGCTACACAGGTGTCTGCCATGCTGGTTACGAATGGATCATTTATTCTGCTCACACTTAACACACTCTTCTCCCAGGTGCAGTCAGAGGGGAGGCTCTGACTGCCAGCACCACAGTATAAAAAAAATCCTTTTTTGTTTCTTTACGTAATTGCGGCTGCTCTGTGGAAGAACCTGATTCCACGTCTTGAATATTTTCTTTTATATGTTTATGTGTGTAGGTTTCAAGTATGTATATAGCACATGTAGTGTTGTGCTGATCCTTACCAGGTGTAATTACACTATCTGTTCCTTTCTTCCCATCTTTTTCTGTGGTTTTATCACTGTCCATAGTCAGCTGGCCAGTAGCCACAAACAAGACCTGCCCCCACCACTACCACCTACTTGCCATCAATCAGATAAATGCTTCTGCTACTGACCAAGGGAGAGGAGAAATCCAGATGCACCCACAAGCAAGCAAATGTTGGCACACCCAAAATAACCCAGGTGAAACATTTGATTTCAGTTTAAATGTACCACTCAGCCCTCTGACGCTAGCCATAGGAGAGCACCCTCAAACACAGTTCTTTGCACCAAAATTTTCTCTAGGAACAAAATCTGAGAGACAAGAGCCAGGAGTCCCTAAGGCAAGCAGATAAATCTGAGCCAGCAGGTAAATAATATATTACAGTCACCTTTGCCCTGTTATTTTAATGCACACACATGCAGACACACACAGTTTCATAAGCCCTGCATATGCACTTCTCAATCAAGTATCATTTATATACACTATCTTCCACTGAAATCAAACCTCTGAGACTGCTGAAGTTAGGAAACATGTCATGTGCTCCAAAAGAAACATCATGTATAGTCTATCAAATCTCTGGGACTTCTTGACTGTGTATAGACTGCTTGGGGGGACCCAGATCCTCAGCTGTCCTTTCTAATCTGCAACCTAAAGTCAAGATGAAGGCTGGCAGGAGGAGAATATAGGACACAACTGACTGCTTTTAGCCCACATATTTTAATGCTAATGCATTTCTGCAAATGTATAATAAGCATGGACAAAATTACGATAGGTCTGTGAACTGGAAATACCATCTTTATGGCATACATATACCATAGGCCCAACTCTTCACTGAATCAAATTTCTATAAATCACTGCAGTGAATTTGGACTTTCACCTGTACCACACCCCGCTTTCCCAATGTATCCAATTCTGGCCGTCTCACTACTCTGTAGGTAAGGACGTACTCTTACCCCCATGTGAGAGAGGGCACGAAGGGACAAAGGCTAGAAATTAAGCTGGAAAGGTCTTCTCTTTCTTATATCATGCATTAGGTAATTTGCCTGTCACCAGCCAGACTGGCATCTAGAGCAGAAAATCAAGCCAGTGAATCAGGGCACAAGTGGGGGAGCTCAACCATCCATCCCTCCAGCTCTTAGTGTGGTCCTGGGTACAGTTTCGGCCCAAGCCAACCAGCACCCTCCCAAACTGTTCCCAAGCACAGTCCAGGAGTTAGCATGGGCCAGGACTGTTCCCAACAGGTAGCCTGTATGTGGCCACACGGTTTTGGAGGGCAAGAGGGTTTATCTGTCACACCATGGCCAGACACTGTTAGCCACAAAGCAGAGTGCAGCTCCTGCCCCTGCCAGGTTTATTAGCACAGACATAGCCACATGCCACCCAGGCTTGTGCCTCAGGCTTTGGCCAGTGACCCAATGTACCTGCCTCTGTTTTGATCAGGACACATCTCTGAGCCAGCCACGCAAGTCCTCTCCTCCTCTTTGTTCCAGTGCAAAGCCGAACTCCCTTCGGCTACAGGTGGCTTAAACCTTCACATCTGACACTGAAGAGGCTGTGCAGAGAAGTGTTGATGCAGCCAGTGCCACCTCCCAGCTGGGAGCTGAACCTGCCCCCAAGAGCGTCTCACCCTGCTTTGCTCCACCAGCCCAAAGCCCACCGGCTGAGCACCTGGGTGTACCCGAGTTGTAGACAGGGGGAGATGGTGCCGTGGTTGCCTGTTTCTCCACTGGAAGGGCTTCATTTTGACTTCACACCACAGCAAGCAGAAGAGATGCCTCGCTGGGCTGGCATCACGGTGGCAGCAGCAGCAGCCCAACCCCTGGCACGTGGTCTTTGCAGGACCCTCCTGCCCCAGCCCCAGCGTGATGGCCCTCCCCTCACTGCTCCAGCCAAGAAGGGCCTCAGGCTTGACCAAGGGGATGCCACAGGCCAGCTGAGGACTTTAATTGCCCAAACAGGCAGTGCAATAAGATAGACTGGGCTCAAACCTGGGCTAAGCATATGCTACAGACATACCCTCAGTAAGTCTGTGGCACAGCCATGAAATGAAGCTGGATGTCCTGAGGCCACCAGTCCTCCCTTCCTTAGCCTTGTATTCCTGCAACTATAAACCATACCTTGCAATGGCAGGAGAGCAGTGGCATTCAGTTATTTTGTTTTCATTTGATAAAAATGAAAAGACAAGGGTGCCTGCATAGCTGATTCTGCTGCATTTTACCTCCAGCATTCTCTGACAGAGAAACCCGACCTCTTGGGAGGCTGCATTAGCAAGCACCCCACCTCAGAGGCAGCACCCTCCATTCCTCCTCCACCACCTGGGCAGCACCGCATCTTCCCTCCATGGTACTGAGCTGAGGAAAGCCGTCAGTTTATAGGCAGTGCAGAAACCTGTACTGTGCACTCTTCTAATTTCCTTTGGAATCTAGTGTTAGGCATTGTCTTGCTTTCCAATGGGATGTGTAAGAGGTTAGGAAGAAAGTTAAAGGATGTTTCTTATATCTACTTAAGAAACATTCAGGTCCTGTTATGTTCCATGGGAGGGCACTGGCACAGGAGAGAGATCAGGACTGTTCCAACAGAGCAATTCATATGTTCCCAAGCAGGTCAGCAGAGATTGCAGAGAAAAGCAAACGTTGCAAAACCTTTTGCAATGCAAAACTCAACAAACAATTGCAAATTGTTGGAGTTAAAGCAGAGAAATTGCTTGAATGCGTTTTGAACCCTTTTTCTTCTTCCTAATAATGAGCATTTTCTTTTTTGCAAGCATGCTCCTGGAATGAGAAGTCTCATAGTCTGGGGATATGTTCACACTGGGAACATTCACGTGACCTTTCAGATCACATTCCTCCTATTTATAAGAGTATTAGTCATCCACTTAGAGAGCAGAACTAATACCATGTTTGTTAAATGACTAAATGTGCGCTATGAATAACCAGCAGTGGGTACTTAAAACCACAGTTATATCCAAGAGCACACCGAGAATCCATAGCTAGCACACGCTTAGACAAAGCACAAATACTACTACTGCACGTAAAATACATTTGAAAGACAGTTTGAAGACAATTCACTCACAGGAAGAAAGGGCTACATTCATCAGATAGATTATTTTCCAGAGATAGTTCACCTAGTTATTTAGGCATATAGGATAGCTGGCAAGAGTACATGACAGCTGAAGACTTAAATTTGAAAAAAGTCCAGGCAGAACTGTAAGACAAAGAGGATAGAGCACAACTCCACTGGAGCTTGGCCATTATACTACACAGAAAATGTCGGGAGCGTTGTACTACAAGTTTGCGACTTTGTCACTGGCAAAACACGAGGTTTAGGAGCTCTGAGTAATGCCTAACTTGTTAACTAACATGTTGCTCAACTTAGCTTCAGGGAAAGCACAATACCAGCCATGTGTGTTATTAGCCCCAACACGTTTGTGAGTCCCAGCCAACATGAGTAAACTTTCCGTGCCTCAGATGTTACCAGTGCCTCAGCAAACTGCCATAAGCAGTATCCCTTCCTGGGTCAGGAAAAATGGTACTTCCCAGGTGCTGAGGACTTCCCTGCTCTGCATGCAGTAATACCAGCACTTTGGGAAGCATTTAGCAGGACAAGACAGATGTAGTCAGTGCACTCAGACCATTTTGGTGAAACCATATGAGTGCACGTATCTGACAGGAGAAAATCAGGAGGAGAGGAGAGGAAGAGTGAAGGACAAAAAGGTGGGAGGAACAGGAAGAAGGAAAGCATAGACAGCAGCATGAGAAATTAAAAGAGACAGCAGGCTATGTGCCCCTCTAGAAAAGAAACACAGAAGCAGCCTGGGCTGTGTGAGCTCCACATTTCTGGCAGCAGGAAAAATGGAAGTGGGAACAGCAGTGCAAAGAATTTATGAGAGTTTTGAAGAATGATGTGCAAATTATGGGCTGGAGCACAGAGAATTAAAGGACTCTGAGTTCCCACCTGCCCCTCAGTTTAGCATTAAAGTCCAATGATGTGCTTCCACGCTGCACAGGATGGCGCTGGGGATGCCTGGCTGCACTACGCTTTTGGCCAAACCCTCTTAGGGTGAGGGTGGACATTATCAGCAGGAGGTGCCTGGCTGCCGTCACATGGCAGCGTCAGGGAGCTGCCCCCGCCAGCAAAACTCTCTAGTGTCAGCATGACCAGAGGGACACAAGTGCCGTGGCCAGAGGCAGCGGCTGAAAGGTTCAGTGAGAGGTGGCAGCTAAAGGTGCAAATACCACTTCTTCATTGCAGCCTGCATGAATGCCCCTGCCTGTGCAATACAGCGGATGTTTTGAATGGCAGAGCACAGCCAGTGAATCATTTTATTATCACTGCTGGTGTGTCCCAGCCTCAGTGTATCATCAAGCCTTCCTTTGGGTCAAGTAATCATTTGAGTCTGAATCATTGCCGCACAGGTTTCTCCTAGTGCAGCCTGGCATGGTCAGTGAGCAGAGCTAATTGAATGTGCTCTCACCATTTCACCCATGATTCGGGAGGGCCTGCAAGGCTGGTGCTTGTGGCTTTGCCGTACAGCCCTGGCAGCACGTACAGTCCTGCAGATCATGTAGTCTGCAGTCTTTTGTGTAGACACAAAAGTCAGGCAGCAAATTGTTAACCATGTAAGTTATCACTGTTTCCTTAAAATCTCCTCATGAGTCAAAGGGTTAGCACTTTCCCGGGCTAGAACAATGTCGGTAGTGAGCCAGGGCCTCCAAATCACAGAATAATTGAGGCTGGAAGGGACCTCAGGAGGTCATCTGGTCCGAGACCCCACTCAAAGCCAGGTTTGAATACCCCCACCTTGTCCTCAGAGTCTGAGCCACCAACACAGAGGAAACAGAAATCCCGTACAAGCCAAGGGAGCGCTTGTGCTGGTGGGGCCAGCTGAGATCAAACAGGTAAGGAGAGAGCATGAAGGGAAAACCAGCAACATCAGGTAGTACCAGAGGGCCACAGGAGAGACAGAGTAAACTGAGGGAAAGACCAGCAAAACCAGGGGGGGACAGAGAGAGACAGCATGTTTGCTTCCCCTGCTGCCAAGATGGAGGCAGGAAGGCTGGTGTGGGGGCATTTCTCCTTTCTCCCAGTTTGCTGCACGTGCACCAAAGCTCCTGCTGTGCAAAGGAGCCACCTCCTGACACCACGGAGGCAAAGTAAGAGCCAAGGTTGCCACAGCTGGAAGAGGGAGCAGAGTCCGGGCTCCACCCTGCCTGCACAGTCCTTCCTTCCCAGGTCTCGAGAGGGGTGGAGGGAAAGGGGCAACCCTCATTCCTCTCTAGGCCAGATGGGGGAAGGACTCACCAGGGCTCACCCCCACGCTGTCACTAATATCAAATAATAATAGTATTTAGCACTTCCATAATTACCTTTGCACTCTGGTATCACAGACACAGCTGAATTGGAAGTCATTAAGATCATTATAATGAGCTTCAGTGGATCCTTTCAATCGGAGGCATTATTTAGCCGGCCCTCATTTTCGTGGTTACATCCGAATAAGCACTCTGCATTGAGGTGAGGTTCACTGATGAGACACTTCAGCACAAAGGCAGTCTCCTACTTGCAAAGGCAGAACGAGTGTCATTATGCATCATGTTTCACCAGACTTCAAAATGCCAAGGAAGGTAAGTCAGGTTATAGCTGACTCCACCTTCAACTTGTAAGAGCTACAAAACTCTTCCCATGGACTGGCACTTAGGGAAGGTCTGCCATGACCTCCTACACATGGCAGCCATTTCTCAGCAGGTGCCATTCTGGAGGCCTTCCACAGTCAATACAAGCAGCCATCACAGGCCCTCACTGCAGATGTCAATTCAGCAAGAATTCTTATTAAAGTGGAGGGGGCAGAAGGCTAGCAGCACTGGGAGCACCTTGTACCAGGAACAGGAGAACCGTGCTGACCTAGTGGAGATGCTGGCAAAGACCTGGGCTGCTGGCCTGAGCTCAGGTGGAGAGGCATGCGGACATATGGCTGTGCTGGACTGGGCACTGCTGGGGCCGGTGAGCAGAACCGTGTTCAGAGCCGTCTGCAGAACAGAGACCTGCTGGTCCTGGGTCTATTTTTAGCCTCGCTGAAGACTTCTTTTTTTGGCCTTTCAATAAGAAGGAATTAAGTGCCCCTTTAATTGTGGTTACCTCAGTTCCCTGTTCATAAATGCAAATAAAGGCACTTAATTTCTCCCATTTTTGTTTGTCCTTTATGTTTGGGCTGTGAATCCCTTGGGAAAACATCAAGGGCTTCTAGGCGTACCTGTCTTATTAATGATAAAAGTAATGTGCTGGTTTTGTCATTGAAGTAGGAGGAAATGTAGGCACACGGAGCAAACACTTGTATTGCAATTTCTTATGTTTAAAAAAAGAACAAAAAGATAATAGGGTGTAATACTTTGACCAAGAGCAAAGGTAAAATCACAGCAGCTGACTCAGTGTAAAGGACTTAATAGAGTTGGCAGCATTTCAGCCTGCCTTCTTGGGAACTTGAACATGGGAATATGTTAAGAGTAGCATAACATATCCAAAACACTGCCTGAATGAAAAAAAAGAGTTACTGTTGTGCACAAGCGTTATTTTCAGCAGCAAGGAAGTTCTTCTAGGGAAGCATGAGCACAAACTTGTGTTTATTTCTTGGTATTCAGTTACTGTCAACATTACAAATAAACCCAATCAAGGTGGAGAATCGAACCCTGCACTGCTGGCCCCAAATACAGCTAAAACGCTCTTCTAATGTGTTTGTGACCTAATAGTTCAACCCATCCTCCAGAAACAGGTAAAAACACAAGACTTAGACAAGACCCAAACAAGCTTCAGCGCAGTTTAGAAATACAGTTAAGACACAAAGCTGCTTCTTTGCTTCAAGACAAACTGGCTGTTACAAAAAACATTGAGGAGCAATGATATTTCCTGAGCTCTGGCTGTATCTGCAGTGGAAAGGAGTTTCCCATGCTGTTTCCTTAATTAGCACAAATATGCTGACAACCTTCTCCATGCTGAAATCAAGCCATAGGCCACTAAAAAGTTGATCTATCTACGCATCCAAATCTACCACATGCTGATCCAACATGTTTCAATGCCGTAATCAGTACCCAGATTATAACATGGCTTTGTCATGCATCCAGTTGCTGAAACAGACCTTGATGTCCCAATACAGAACCTATTTGTCCTGCAGTCAGCAAACAGAAAAAGTGCCAATATATACATTCGATGTTTTGCAAGTGCTGGGATCGTGTGCTGGCATTTATTGGATCATTTTGAACACTACATGAATTTATAAATATGACCCAGTTGAATTAGAGAAATAACATGATCTGAAGGCCAGATTCTAAGCTTGTTTAATCTGAAATAAACAGGGAATAACTCATTTGGCATCCAGTAATTTACTCTGGTTTCACCATGGAGTGATCAAGGCCACAGTTATCTCTTTACACAGTTCGATCTGAGTTTAGTCCTTGTCAACAGGACATGTTATAATACAATCATGCAGCAGTCGAACAGAAAAGACAGCATGCCAATACAGTAAATATTGTAGTACCAGCCCTAGGGAAAAGTTTAGCAACCTTATGACAGGTAGGGTTTAAGCGTGTGAACCCGAGCCTTGTTCCTCAGACAATTTTTGCTTTGTTGCTAATGCAGCTGGCAGGACTAACTCTAAAAGCAATTTATGCCTGGCCAGCTCATAGCTAATTCTGAGTGAAAGCTGTGACAGCTAAGCTGTTTCCTCCCGGCTGAGGCAGCCAGTTTTCTGCAACTGGTTCAGTAAGGTTGCTGCCTGCTGTGCGGACAGGACACTACAACATGCCGGTGTGACTGGTCTGACCTCTCCTCCCACGTTTCAGTTGTCCCTACAGTAGTGCATCCCATGGTACATCGCACCATGGGCTGCTGCTCCTCGTAGGCATCTTCCAGGAATTCACCTCCGTCGTTACTGGTCTGTGGCGTCACTGCCTACGTTTTCACAGAATCACTTGGCACCGACGTGGCCGGACAGCATGGCAGGTAGCCTTGCCAGCATAGCTGCTGCTTGGAAAATCTGCCCTGTGGACATAAGTTGAGCATCTCACTGGTTACTCGCTATAACTCTTTTAGCTGGATACAAGGTCACAGTTGTGAGAGTACCAAGCATATGTCTTTGATGACATTGACATAAATTACCCACAGTTTCTTGCCAAGAAAAAAAAAGAATGCCAGAAAGTGCTGCCCCATGATGAACAAATTAGATCCCATTTTGTGTCCCTTCACCTGTAGAGAAAGGTTTGAATGTCACTGAATTCTGTGCCTGCAACTGTCACCTGGCCCAAAATGAACGAAATCAGGCTGATGGCTACGTTCATAACTTTCCCGTTGAGCTGTTGTCTTTCCTGAATTTTATTTCAGTCCATTTATTTATTTCAATAATTGTCCTTCAGTACCACAGAGCAGCTTTAAGACACAAATACGCTGTCATCAGACACCTCAAATTTTCCTTAGGCACCGTCAGTAAAAGCACACCCTCCAAATCTACCGCAACTGCACAGGGCCCCTCCTGAGCTGGTGGGGCCAGAGGGAAAACTAAGCCGAGGGCTGGTCCTGGGAGGTCCTGAGCACTTGCAACTGGCCTTGGCCTCCATTCGAGGTACCAGCAGCCAAACCCTCGTAGGGGCAGCTGGAGACTTCAGTGGTTACGTGGGGAAAGGCGACTGCTGTCCCTGCCTGCTCACAGAAGGACGAGAAACGGCAAAGGTGCTTCCTCCCGCTCAGATTGCACCCTGAACCCTTGTTGCCATTGAACAGCCTTACTCTTGCAGGGAGAAGGGGAGGGATGGAGTGAACGTAAGTCTGACCTTCCTGGAAGAATGGATTTATTGATGCTGCGCTGGGCTGAAACCTGAAACGACTGAAACGGGGCCTAGAGAGAGGGAATTACCAAACCAAGCCCAGCATGATTCAGTAATGCAAACTAAGCCTCACACAGCTTCCTCTTCCTAACCCCATTCCTTCTCTCTGAAAGACACTTTGCATGTTTTAACCAAATGGAAGCAGCAATCTACACACCAAGAAAGCTTGCCGACGCCAGGCTGTGCCTCAGCACAAGCCAGAAGGACATAAATCAGACAAGGTGCAGGTAGTCAACTCGTTCAGGAAGGCTTTCCCCGAGGTTCCCCATTGTGCTCAAGCAGCGGCAAAAAACCCACCCGCCCGAAGACTGACACACCTTTGCCTCCCACTAAGCTCAATATAAAACTCATATTTGGAGAACAGAACCCCATGAGCCTGGCCTCATTTTCACCGGTTTTACAGAGTTGCCTCCTTGGGAAATACCCCATCTTTACATAGGTGCTCCCAAGATCAAACCTGGCTCAGCCAGCGCCTCTGAGCACCACTAATGTCTAGGTCTTTCTTCACTGACAAAAGGCCAGCCTCAACATGGTTAGAAAGCTGCTTTTCCTCTCCCCCAGTTACTTTCCATTGAAGATATAGTTTAAGAAGCTCACGAACAGGAGGGCACAGGCAGCATGGAGCCTGCAGACCCTTCACTAAACACATGAGCAATCACCACGCAAACTTTCCCTGCAGTCCCACAGCTGCTGGGCCCTGACCAGGACGTACAACCAACACAAGGGAAGGTTTCCACAGTCCCCTTTCTCTGGAGGGCTTCTGCTGCACTGCCATGGCTGAGCTGCTGGTTTAGGATGTTGAAGTCCTCCCTGCTGGAAAGGAGAGCACCACTCTCAGCATACACTGCACTTGAGCTGGCACTGGTTTCTTCCTATTTTCCAGCCCTTCCCATGACAGCTTAAAAGAAGTTTTGGCCTATGCCTTGTTTACAAACTCGGTTCAGAAAAAAACCCCAGGTTTTAGTTTGCTGACCAAAGGCCAACAGGCCTGACCCCAGTCCTTACCTGTCCAGGTGATTCACTGAAGAATTAGAGTGGTAAAACAGAAAATGCCCAAGACTGATGGCTTGAGAGGAGTCTTGCCCCATTTCTCACCCCACAGACAATGCTGTGACCAGTGAGCATACCACAGCACGCTACACAGAATAAATCTTCTCCATCCTAGACATGGTAAAATACTGTACTGTGGTACAAGCTGGAGCAAGGATGTGGTGCAGAAGTCCCAGACAGTCTTGGAGGCAGGATTACTCATTTATTTGTCACAAAACTCAGATGAAGTTGTGCTACTTACATTGCTATAGGGCAAGGAGGGGAGAGAGGCAGACTTTTTACATTTCCAGGAGACTTGTTTTAGCACCTGATGACATATGGGGACAGGATTCTCCAAACTTCCCCTAGCTCAAGAATACAAAATCCTATTTCCCCATATATCATTAGTTCGCTAGCCACCTAGTGAGGTGCTATTTAAAGCCCTAGGCTTTAAATGCTTCTTGGCTAGTTCTCTGTATTGCCCTCTGCCCTGCCATAGGGAACAAGACCCTCGCTTTGGGAAATCATCTTCCATCAAAGTCGGCTGAGCTGGCTCTGCCCTTCCCCCAGAGGTTAGGTGTGTCTACAGCCAGGGCCTTGAATTGACAAGATCTCAAAGAAATAAGTAGCTTACACAGGTGGAATTAGGTAGAGATAATGGAAATAAACACCAGCTTGATATTTGAGGAGCTTCTGTGCACTGTTTCACTTGTGTCTACTAGCCCACAGGTGCCCTGCAAGCTAAGGATACTTCAGCTGACTTGTTTTTTCATGCCACCCTCGCATGTTTCTAAAAGCGTCTCTCCTTTTGATCACATGGCAGCAGGTACTGACTTGCTTACACACACAGCAGTGTTACCAGTGACTGTGCTAAACACATGCCGCACAGGTGAGCCTTGCAATATTGTCTGTGGCTATAGAGCGATCACCCCACCCACATGGTCACGTTTTTCTCAGTGTAACCCCAGGTACGGCCCTACGCAATGCCTGGCCACTTTCAGATGAAAGCTTGCTCTGCCTCTCCTCCACCCCTCTGAGCTCAGCAATCAGGAATACAGAGGAAAACTTCTGGCCATTTGCACTCGGGATGAGCAAACAACCAGCCCACGCTCTGTCCAGCAGCGTGAATGCCAGGTTACGTGAGGACATGCCAGCAGGGCCCACATACCACTGCTAGGTTATGAGCCCTTCAGATCCGACTGACGCTGCTCAGGAGACTTGAAATATAAACAGCACTTTTCTGGGAGGAGCGGCTCCGATCCAAATACTCCCCCATCTTAGTCACAGGTTAAAATAAATAAATAAACAAAGCTGTACTAATCTCCCAGTTGGCCCGCTCGCAGCCATGTGACTGGCGTCAGCCTTCGCCCTGAGGTGAAACATGGACCCAAAGGCTGGGTCCTGGCTTCGCGGTGCTCCAATGGCACACGCAGGACAGGCAGCAGCCCCTAACTGGGATGGCGCGGACTTTGGCTTGCGGCGTAAGGGAACACCCACCTGGCAGACAGCAGAGCCCAGCTGCACACCACCTGCTCCCGGCTCCATCACGCTTACATAAGGGAAATACTGAGGGGACCAGGACACATTTAACCCAGAAATCCTCACGTGACCATGTGGATCCAAAGCAAAGCAGAGCAGACCTAGGTCTGCTTTCCATCCCGCGCGGAGCCACATCTGGGAAGCAAAGCAAAAAGGGGCCACGGCGCAGCGGGGCCCGAGGAAGCTGGGGAACGGAAGGACTAAGGCAGTAGTTGCCTCTTCCCCTGTCCTTTGGTGAGCAAGAATAGCTGTGCTGGGAGCCAAGAGGGCACACTGGGGCAGGATCAGTCTAGACTTGCTCTGTTTCTTGTCCTCCTTCCCATAGCATCTGCTGCTGGACCCTGTCAGAGGCAGGATAAAGAGCTAAGTGGACCTCACATCCGGCACAGCGCAGCCATTCTTACTCCCCTGCCTCGTGAGCTGTGAGTCGGCCAAAGCTCCTGTGTGTGCATGAAAGACAATCCCAGCATTAAATATATTCCTCCTCTTTATCCAAACTAGAAATGGCTCCTCAGCCTACAACATCACCAGGCTATGTTAAAACATCTAAGTGTAATCAGGAACGCAGCTGGAGGTCTAAGCCTGGGGTGAGGAACCACGAGCATTTTAACAGGAACTATCCCAACGGGCTCTGAGAGCTACGTACAGTATATCTGCCTGTTGCTAATTATATTTACTGGTGGTGGTTGTTTTTTTTTTTCAGGCTGAAGATGAGTCAGAAAAAGAAAAAAGTCCTTTATTGTTGTGGAAGCAGAAGGATGTCTCCTGAGGGTGTATGTAATGCACTACTGTCACGGCATGACAATGGAAAAACTGACTGCTGAGCCAACCAAACCCCCATAAATACCTAATGATATCTCTCCTGGCCCAGATTTTCTACAAGTTGGTGCCTGAACTGCATACGAAATGACAATTGATACGAAAGGATCTCTCTTCTCAACAGAGCCAGAATTTAAGAGCCCAGCTGAGCATTATATTCCAGTTCATACAAAGAGATCCTTTGAAAGGTCTGTCACAGTAACTTAAAGGTGGTGATCCAGCAAAAATCTACTAGGCCTCTCCTCACCCTCTCCCCCATGCCTCCCACCATTAGCACAAAGAACAGCTGGCTTCAGCGAACAGGCATCGTTATTAATTACAATATGGTGACACAAACAATGCATGCCTAGGGACATTATCAAGTCTGCATTCACGTGGGACAAGAACAAAATTTTCTTCCTTTTCTTCTTCTCCTCCTCCTCCTCCTGGCTTGGGCAGCTCCGCCGCCTCATGTACTCAGCTGGGGAGGCGGCCGTGCCAAGCACCTGGCCCAGTTACAGGTATGCGCACAGGGACAGGGAGCCCGTTGTGAGAAAACCCGGCCTTAGCAAATTTCTCTGGCTGTCGGCCAGCCTCTGCACGTTGGGCAAGTGACTCTGCCCGGCCGCGGTTACATCAGTCACCACCACCTCCCTCAATGTCATGGCACGGGAAGTGGCTGCCAGGGGGGAGAGAGAGAGAGAGAGAGGCAGTCGCTGGTTTTTGAAACCGGCTGTCCAAAAAACATTACAACAGCCTCGCCGGTTTCCAGTGGGTTTGCTCAGTTCCTCCCTTCCCGTGAAGACCACACAGGCTTCGTGAGGGCGTTTCGCCCTGCCGCAGAAAGGCGGTCTCTGGGGCCCGCCGCTCCTGGCAGCCGCTCTGCAGCAGCGTGATTCCCCCGACTTCCTCCAGACACTCTCCCAGTTTACACCGAGGGCCAGAACCAAACTCAAAAGCTGATATTTAGGGGGAAAAACAGAGGTATTTTCTTACTTTTATATTTTTGTTCCAGAGGGAGACTCTCCGTGCTGCTCCACCCCCAGCACCAGGGGGAGGCAGGGCTGGAAGGGTGAGCAGACCGAGAAGCCCCCCACGGCTCCACTCCCTCCTCTCACCTGCCTCCCCTCTGCCTGCTCCGGTCCCTCGCGCGCTGCCGGACTCGCACACCCTTGGCACAGAGGCTGCCCAAGGCAGCCATGGTGGGAGACCAGCGCTCCCTGCCCTCCCCAGCCACCAGGTCGCAGGGGCCCAGGCCGGGACTGCCAGCCCCCTGCGGCGGGGAGGAGGCAGGCCGGAGCACCACTGCCCGCAGGGCCGACAGCCAAATCCCGCTCTGTGTGCCTTTGGAGCGATCCCCCCGCAGCAGTGACGGGGGACGGGTTCTGTGCGAGGGGACAGAGCGCACCCTGGACAAGGGGTGGCACTTCAAGACAACCATCTGGGGCCCGGTGTAAGCACAATCACCTTATAAAAGAGACCAAAACTGGCAAACAAAAATATTGCTCCTGGCACACGAGTCCTTCCGTATTGATTCAACGCTTCAAAACACAGTGAAGTAAGGATGCCCTTTCTTCACACCCTCCAGCAAATTCACTTTCATTCTTAGCAACTTGCTCTCTCCTCACCCCTCAGCTCCTTCACCTTGACGGCAGCAGCACCTTCCTACAAGAGCGTCTCAGCCCTCCGTTGCTGGACCCCGCCAGCCTCTGCTTCGCCTCCTGCTTCAAGTCCTTCTAGAGGAGGAGCTGACATTTCTGCAATGACCGTCCTGCAACGTAACCCACCACGGGCCTGACTACCCTAGCAAAAGCAGGGAGGAATGCTTGCTGAAGTCCATGGGGAAGCCTTCACCAGGGAGGGCAGTGCGGCTGGCCCTCACGCTGCGAACCTGCCCCCTCAGCCCTGCCTCTCCCGGGACAGGAGCCCATGCAGGTTCGCAAACTGGCCAGATTAGGGTAGCTTTTCCCCAGTCAGAGGCTCTGGAAGGATTATTTGGCTGCAACATATCATATGACTTTGTTCTTAGAGTTACATTTTAACTGAGAAAGTTTAACAAGTATGACTTATGGGCTTCTAAAATTGGCAGCAGAAAAATGAGCTGAGGAAGTCATGGAAAAAAACCACAAGCGAGGCCATTCCATGTTATGCACAATTTCTGGGCTCTTTTTCCAATCTTCTGTTTTTCTGGATGGTGGAAAATATTTTCCAGCTACACAGGCCTGGCCTCACTGAGTATGTATTTATGCCAAGTTTATAAAAAGCAGCTGCAGACAGGGTTGAATGAAAGGATTACACTGCTGTCTGTCTTCCAGAAGGTGCTTCAGTTCACACCCTGTCCCACAGAGCGAGGCTCATTTCTCAAATCTCCATGAATTTATGTAAAGAGGGACAAAATTTGAACCGCTCAATACAAACAGCTATGGCTGTGCATGCAGATGGGCATGCATGCGTGTACATCTAGCTAGCTGGCTAGCTAGCAGTGGTTCCTAGCCACTGCTAATGCTGGCTTTTAGCGCTTGAAGTTTACCACCATTGCTCCAACCCCTCCCCACCCTACAGCCTGGTCCATCTTCCATGAATACAACGATGGGGAGAAGGCTTTCAGGGTCGAGACCCTGGTCTCAGTGTACCTCTGCTGCCGGCTTTATGTATGCCAGCTCTCCAGCTGCTCCCACTGAAATTCAGGCTTCACCAACCTCACGTACTCCCAGGCTGCCAGGTTTTAAGGCTAGAAGGGATCGCTGTAAGCGTGCAGCCTGACCTCCTCCGCAGCACACTGCCACTGAATTTCAATCAGGAACCCGGGCAGCAGAGGCATAACCTTAATTTTCAGCCGTGTCTTGTCACAGCCTTGGCCTGATACACTAGTCACAAGAGGAGAGTCACAAATAATTCTTCACTCTCCTAAACAGAATAGCCACAGGGGGTGCGGGGAGGACACAAACTGAAAGTAAATGGATATAAAAAGGTATGGTAGGTGGTAAGCTGCAGATCATATATTACAGATCTGTACCCTGCTGTTTTTGCAGTTGAGTATCTTAGAATAACAGTACTGAGAACGACAGTGTTACATCAGGAATATCGGTCAAGACAATATTTCCTGGCAATTGTTTGAGAAATGCTTTTCTCACAGCTAATTGCTCCCAAGAGGCTGTGTTTTCTCTGTTTTTAGAAGGAGAGCGATTAAGAAAGAAGGTTTTTAAACCTCTGCACCCTGCTGTGGGACAAAGAACTGGGGGGAAAAAAGGAAAAAAGAAAGAAAAGAAAAAGGCACAACAGCTGTAATGTTCTATGAAATGATTTTGTTCTGTTCTCTTGCCGGGGTGGTGGGTGCAATCATCAGTTTGGCAGAGATAAACACAGAAAAAGCAAGAAATTTTACAGGAAAGAAAAGGGGAGTCCCAGCTGCAGGAGTACCACATTGCCATCTAGTGGCACCGGCTCTGGGAAGCCAAAACATGGGGCTCTGCAGGCTCTCCGTGCCTCCCCTCGCCGGTGCCCGGCTCTGGGCAGCAGGCACGCTCCCTCAACACGGGGCCCGGTTTCCTTCCAGTGCTTTACAACCAAGCTTGACAACTGCAGAACCACTTGGGCTATAAAAGATAGGTGTAGGAAGGCAAGGAGAAACGGGAACATTCCACCAAAAGGAAGTTCAAGACAAATGGGGCTTTGCTGGGAAAAGCTGGTGTTTACACCGAGGCCCGCAGATTCCCATCTTTCATTGCTGCTGCACACTACGCTACCGCAGCCTCGGCATCTTCTGCGATTGTCATATGGACATCTAGGCAAAATGATGGGCTGGCAGGAACGGCGAGTGCTGCCTTGTCCCAAGGAGACAGGCCTGAATCTAGACCTGATGCCCTGTTCCCAGTCGCGTCAGACCAAATGCCTCAGTACCTGTGTGTCCGGATGCTATGTGCAGTGCCACCCCTGAAAATTTAACTCCGCTGTGTGCCTCTGCGATGACACATTTCCTTTGTATTCCGAAAAGAATACAAATGTTAACCTTTCAACACTGAAAAAAAGAAAAGCCAAAATGCTGAGCCCCTTAGACAGCAAAAGGCAGGCACTCCACCTTTGGAAGACACCCAGCAAAGGGCAGCGAATGAATTATTTTGTATGACCTTCACACAGCAAGTTAAAAAGAAAAAGGAGCTTTGGTGTATGTGAATTCTGACGTTCATTGCAAGATGTTAAATTGGAAAGCCCTGGCTGCAGCAGACTTCTGTTTAGCCAGAAAATAGCCAAAAACACTCCCAGTGCCTGAACTCTGCCAGAAGAGACCATCATTTTGGGAAGCAATGGAAGAAGCCTTGCATCAGGCATCCAAGACTGCCCACAAAGCTCTGCCTCATGGCAAAGTGATTTCTGTTCCTGCACTTCCCACTGGAAATATGACCACTCTCACGCCTTATGAGCAATGAAAGGTGATTAGCAGCGGACTGCATTGGGCCCTGGTGCAAAGGACAGTATGTCTAGCTAATCATTAGCTCCGCGTCTTTGGTCCCTGAGTCCTGTGAAGCTTCACAAGAGCACAGCTGTACTGTATGTGCCCTAAACAGCCATGTCAACAATATTTTTGATATTAACAAAAATAATGTGGTCTTCCAAAAAGAATGGAAAATGCAGTTAAGTTCCCCAAAATGAAGATAATCTATGCTGCTCCAGTGAATCAGTCTTACAGCAGCATTTCTTCAAAAGCCCAGAGTGATGACTCCTACAAATACTTTGGTGACTACAAATACTATGATGACCTACAAATACTCTGAATGTACAAAATCCCTGCTGCATCAATCAACAACAAAGCTTGTGTTGTCACCTGCTGAGACACGACAACACACACCACCTGCAACATTACCAGGAGCTGGGGAGGCAGGGTTTGAACAGTAAGATTAAAAAAAAGGAAAGGCCATGAAGGATCCTGAGTCTGAGCTATTGCTGGTTCTGTCAGACTGCAATCTGTTTCCTAATTTTTTTCTTTAAAATCAGGGTGAGATCACTGTTTTTACTGAAAAAGTGCTGCCTAAGGTAGGAGACATCCATCTGTGAAAAGACCTACAGTCTAATGACAATATTATCAGGCCTGCTGAAAAATTTTGAGGGCAACCCAGCAGAGAAAACACTGCCCCTGACCTTGGCAGAGTGTCATAACAAACAGCGTCCTGGAAACAACCAAAATGAAGGGAGGGATTCTACACAGGAACCAATTGTTCTCCCTGCTTCACACTTTATGACAAAAAGCATGGGGAGATCACTGCCCCAATATCAATACATTCCCTCCCAGGGTCTCTGTGGGCTTTAGAAAACCAACTTATCAGCACTTACTTCCAGGGTTGCCCAGAGAAGCCAAGGTGCCCAAGAAGTTAGCTCAAGCTCCCCACTAAGAACCAGTTAGTTTGTTGGTTCCCGAGGGTGGCAGGACACACCAGTCTGATCATCTGACCTTCTGGACATATGGCTACCATGTAGCCAGCTCCTTCCAGGCATATCCTCCTCTCCTTTCCAGATACTGGCTCCAAAGCAGAAAAAGGAGGATAGAGCCATCCTGGTCAACATCTGGTCTAACCACGAGGACTTTGAGCGTCAGAAGCAAGCTTTAAAAGGCTGCATTGTTTTTAAGGATGGGTCAGCTGTCCAAAACCGGGCTACAACTTTCTCTCAGTAAAGCACCTCTCCAGTTTTCAACTGTTTTATCAGGTTGTCATGTATTCACAGTTTGCAATCCAACATCAAGGATGGATGCTGACTCACTGTGTTGCTTTCTAAGCTGTTCGCCTTATTTATGCCTGCTTAATACCTCTGTCCCAGCATTCCTATTTGCATGATGGGGTCACCAAATTTCAGGCACTATGGCATAGGCTGATTACTAAGTTTTGACAGAACAGTCAGAGTTCCTTTTAAAGCTGCTATCAAACCACAAGCCAGATTTCTGAAAGATTGCTTCTTACATTTGCAATGCAGAAGGCACTTACGAACTGCAGGACTGCCAGCAGAGTAATTAACCCAGTGCTCGACAGTTCATGTTATTTGATTTCAGTTGGGTGGGGAGCAGGGGGGTGGTGCTTCAAATCTTTTCAGTTATAGAGAGTGTCTTTAATACCTTTTTTTCTTTTGGTAGGTTTCATGATTTATAAGCAAGCCTATGGTTGGTTGAGGTCTGATTTCTCCTGATGATACTAGTACCTAGCACTGATTAGCCAATCAGTCTAAAAATAATGTGATGTAGAAAAGGAGCAAGCTTTGGAGCTTCATATGTAATTCAGATAAATAAAACACCCACCCAATAACTACCAAAACAATCATACTATCCTAAACCTTACCTTCTCCCTTCCTGTGTCACTGTCCCAATGTCCTGCTCTTGACTGCTTAGGTTTCCATGAGGAAAGGACCATGCAGAGTAAGTTACAGGATCAGGACCGCAGACTGTGAGCTTGCAGAAGCAGAGACTTCATCTTGACAGATTCTTCAGAGTGCCACACACATCTCTGCTGATACAGAAGTAATAACAATAATTTCATGCTAAGAATTCTGCCAGTGCCAATGGCCAGCAGATAACATCCCTACAGAGGGGTAAAAAAGGGCCCTTAGTTCTGTCAGACAACTTCTAACATAAGCCAAGGGGCCTGATGTTAAAGCTCAAAACTTTAGATGGAGAGATAAAAGCAAATGAAATGTAATCAAATAGCAACCCCTCATGGTTATGCAAATTTAGCTGAGTGTCATTATAGGAAACACTCGAAACAGAAGAACTCAATAAACATGGAGGCTGCAGCCTGGGGTCAGATGGGGCTTCTCTTCTTTATATAGGCAAAAACTTTCACCTCCTTAACTCTAGGAGTTGGTAGTCTTCATTGCGGTAACTTACAGGACCAAGCAATTACATTATACCAGGTCAATGTGTGGTGAAAGTAAACTTCCATCAAAACCAGCCTGTTCCCACCAATAATGAGATACTTCTATGAACTGATTAGGCATGTACCATCAATTAAAAACACCAGAGGAGAGTTTCTCAAAGAACATGCTTGCTCAAGAATCCCTTTTCTCCATTTCTCCATTTAATTAGTCATTGCATTATAATTAACAAATTCATGCAATAATCATTGTCATTTTAATCATCAAAGCTGAATGTACATTCCTTCTCATTAAATAATATTAAATACAACAAAAGATGCTAACCAGGTTGTTTCAGAGCTCCAGGAAACGCTCTTTTACATACATGCCAAAACAGGCAAAGATTGGTTTGTTACAGCAAATTTCTGTATCTTCCAGGCTATCTTACAGGGTGTAGCATACCCAGATTGACCTAAGGAAGGAGGAGAAGCATGGTTTGCAGAGACAGTATCTTTTATTAAACAGCTCTCTTTCTCCAGATACTTGCCATGTTTTAAGCATACTTTGAAGAATTTCTTACTAACAAGTTGAATGTTTGGAAAAATGCTGATAGCTACAAGGGCTGAAAACTTCCAATTACTTGTACAGCGTCAACATACACTTTCCCCCTGCAAACACATCCCAGGAAGCAGAGAGAAACCACTTCTGAGGTGCAGGAGTAGTTAAGGTTTGGTCTCAAGCCAGGGTGTCACTACGATACAAATAGCTGCCTCCAAGGCATGAGAGAGACCCCACCAGCTCACTTCACATCACCTACAGCATTGCAACAGGTTGTGTAGATTTTGCCACCTTAAGCTGAATTTCAACCAGCAACGAAACTGCATCCTGTCACCAACCTATAACATCTTGCCCCCTTTTTTTTTTGGTTGGCCCTCCTCACACAGGCCATCACAGCCAGAGCCCAACTCCAGGCAGAGGCTCAAGGTACAGATTTCTCTTCCACCCCTACTGCAGTTAACAGGTGCTCTCCTTTCACTCCAGCTAGCAAAGCTCATCCAGAAAAATCACAGCTGGGCAGGGGAAAACTCTTCTCTTGCATGCCTGGGAATGACATTCAGTTGCATTCTGTTGCAGAGCTTAAGTTGCACAATGCAGCTGGCTTATCTATATACCTGGTTTGTGTTGAGGGATGGAGAGAAAGAAAAGGGAAATCCTTCTAATCATGTCACCACAATAAACCAAACACACAGGATTTAAAAAAACAAAATTAGGTATCAGTAGAAACATATACCACTGCTGCCCCACTGATCCTGTCTTATATACTGTACCAAATTTGTCTGGACAAAATGCTGCATTGCATCACCTCACCAGACAGGAAGATTCTAAAAATTAGGATTTTGCAGGATGAGCTTGCACAGAATGTGTGGGCAAAGCTGCCCTCTGCTGTTAGATTAACATGTGCTCGAATAAATGATAGTGTGACCAAATCTGGTTTTAGTTGTAAGGGTCCAAGCTGTGAAGAGGCAGAAATATCTGACTTCAGCTGTTTTCTGCCTTCATGCACAGTAGAAATTTCATACATGAAAGCCACTCATAACTGTCTTGCAGCAGGGACCACTCGGACAAATCTGCAGGCTGTAGCAAGATGGTGCTAACTGCAACAACACTCCATTCAGCAACTATCACGTAGTGGAAGAGCACCAACGGACATCCTCTCACCCCAAACATGAGTCAAGAACATCCTCAGGGTGTAAGGGAAATAATGTAACCATCAGTGCGCACTGCAGGAGGACATGCATCTGTCAACCCATTAAATCAAGACTTGACCTTTACGAAACAGGAACTGGAACTATATGTCTGGAGTCAAAAGCTTATAGCACAGAGGCCTCTAAGAGCTCATGATTATTAGGTTACAGCAGTGATCGAACAGGATAGTGACCTTATCAAAAGATGTCCAGTAAATATCCTGTAAAACTAGCACCTGTAAGCCCCTACCACAGGGAAAGAAGTGAGAACCTGTATTTTCTTTTCAAGAACATATGGAAACCACTGTACTTTGAAAAAGCTGCCCATTAGCTAGTGCCAGTATGCTGGACAGTTTGGTACAGAAACATCACGGCAGGGCCAGCTGTTTTCTATGGCTTCACTCACACATTCATACACGGGACGTGGCAAATTCTGCCCTCCAAGAACAGCATGAGATGTCCACATCTTCTTCTTTGGGAAGCTCTGTTTTGGTACAAATGCAGAAAACAAGTACTGTTACCCGCACCATAAGCTCAGTTTCTGGAGTGCCTCTGATGAAAGCTAGCCCAGTCCTCATGAATTAAGCACAAGTTTCAGCTCTTTGCAACAGGCTTTTGGTCAGATTTGACTGCTGTGCAGACAGGCTTTTTTTGGTCACTGCATAAAGGAGACCATAAAGCCACACTGGTCAGTGTAAACACACAAATTAAAAACCAAACCAATACTTGGGTACAACAGAAGCCTTGAAGAAAATGTTTTCTTCACATCAGCCCTTTTCATATGCGTATGTTTAAAAATGCAGAAGCATGGGTGTACAGTACAACATGACTTTGAAACACTCACTAAAAGCACTTAGTGACCACTTCAAAGATTCCCTTGAAGTTTAACTCATGTTAATTTTAACACAACGGTCATGTAGGGCCACTGTTTAGCCTAAGGGACTTTAAACACACCATCAACAGATGTACAAATGAAACTTTAGAAAGATTCTTCTGGGTGCATAAACAGCTAGGGCTTTACTTTGATGATGGCTGGCTGGCCTCCTACACAGCAGGGCTGGGACTTCTCCATTTTTCAAGTTAAGGGCAACAATAATATTCTGTCATCCCCTAGGGTAAGGAAATTAGTGCCAGATGATTCAGTGTGTGCCTGATCACCCTGGTTTTGGATTCAATTCCATTATCCAGAAAACTTAATGGTGAGACATCAAAGGTAGTCCTGTATGATCATGAAACTAGCTGGGTTTTTTTCTATAAGAGCTGCCTGAGAAGCTCATAACTGACGATAGGAGACTTCCCAACATAAACCTAACAGACCTCTGATTTCCTTTATGAGAAATCCTCTTAGTGCTGAAAACAAGTGCCTTGTTCTTGGAGCACCACAGAAGGGAAGATGGCTCTTTCTGGGAGAAAGATTAGTAGTTTCACCTGCAGTAAAATAAGATTACAGATCTTATTCACCAGCAGCTGTGAACTCAGCAGCAGCAAATCCACAACTGGAATGGCTCAATTCTACCTTCTATTAATTTGCACAGGTGAAAAGAAATATGGTACTATGAACAGCTAATGCAATGGCATTACTACTACTGATGCAGTAACATCCATCATTACCACTGCACTTCTGATGACCTGCAGTTTGCTTATGTCTGAAACCAGTTCTAAATTACAACTTCCTACACCTGTGGGCTGTGCATGCTAGCTACACCAGTGTCAGCCTGCCATTGTTGGAGCAACAGCAAATTCCCATTCTAGGCATTATCTTCAAATCTTCACAGTTTGTAAGGTATTAGCCTCATCAGGAGATTGGGGGGGGCGGGGGCAGAATCTTAAGTCTTGTTAAAAGGATTCCTCATTCCCACTCTATTAGCCAAGGCACTCAAAACAGGTATCAGAGCTTGCTCTAGCATACTAACCAGGTACCTCTGGGTTATCAAATATGAGAACAAATTTGTACTTGAGGCTTCATTTAAACCTATGCTATCTAAAATTTTGTTTGCATCTTACTTTGCAGGATCAAGAAAACAAAAAAGGGTTAGAGTAATATGCGTGTCTATGATGTTTATTAAAGCAATGACCATTTGTAGACATAATCAGACTATCACCAAGTCTTCCATCAAAATCAGAAGAACTGACATCCAGGTTTGCTAAAACATACTTAGTTCAGGAGAGCTTTGCTGTAAGCTAAATTGTGAATTCAAATTGCGATCATTATACGAAAGAGTGTAGGAAATTGTTCAGGTTTGAAGGAAGGGTGCCACTTTGGTCTTACGCTGTTTGGGTTTGTTTCTCAAGGCAGGGTGGAAGAGTTTGATTTACCTTAAGACAATATTAAAAGCTGAACCAAAAAGATATTATACTGAAGTGACCATCACCAGCAAGGACAGCAGGTGAATATGCTAACAGTTCTGAAAGCATAACCTATGAATTCTTACTTTTTACTTGAAAGGATTAGACAGGAAAATAAAAACTCCTCCAAAAAGCCTCACTGTACTAATGAAAAATAGAACCTTCTGCAATTTCACAGTATTTTTATTAATTATGTTGGGTGCAGCATAACTTTGTCCCTCTAAAATAAATTAAAAGGAAAAGAACAAACCAGCCATTGTCACCTGAAGATTATGGCTACTAAGTTTTACTTTTACCTTACGCTACCTGAACAATTCAAGCACAACAGAAAGATTAAACTACAGCCAGCTGCTCAAGAAACTTTTGTTTGTACCAGCCATTAACTTCAGTATTTGTCGCATTACAGAAAGATTCAATAGCACCTCACATCTTGGGAAATTGTGTTTTCAAGGGGTTAAGGGGAAATATCTCTTCCACAGCAAACGGTCTAAGCAGACTGACTCAGTAAGAGCCATTTCTACTCCCAGACTCAAGTATTTGACTGCTAGGTGACCATGAACTATCCACTTAACCTCTCAAAAACTGTGTGTGAGGCAATTTCTGAAACGTTGATTTGGAAGAATCTGCCTTCACAGAAACTTACACCAGGCTGAAATGAGACAGATGGGAATGTTTGCTGAAGTGCTCTCAGACGATCTCACTTCTACTTGGACTATGCCACCTAGTAACTTACTATTAATGTATCTGCATCATTAGCACAAACTATGAGCTGATCTGAAAGACAGACACCTTGAAGCATTCTCCTCCTTTCTTCTCCTTAAGTTAAAACAAGTCACCATGCCAAAAATATAAAGCTACATTTTTAATTGTTTCTTCTGCCACCTGAGTGGTGACAGCACAAAACCAGAGAACAGTAGAAGCCAATTTGTTTTACATTTAGAACATCCTATCCATAGAAAACTTGCTTTCAGAAGTATGCTTCTACTACTCACTTGAGTCAGTATGTTATTTGCCTCCTTTTCACTGGCAAAGGAAAACTTACCTACATTCAAGTTTACAGTATTCACACCACACCGAAATTTTACAACATCTAATTCCATTAGCTTTAGTTAGTTTAGCCTGGGGATATCATCGTCTTACCTTATCAGTGCAATTTTTTTTTTTTAAGGCAAATGCCAAAGACTGTTAACAACCATTTTCTATGGTCTTGAAAACTAGAGACTGAAATGTTAACTATCTTGCAAAAACGTTTCAAGCTTTCCGAAAAAAGTTCTTACAATCTGCCCCAGGTTCTATTCCAAACAGCTTTATTTCAGACACCTGCATTAACAGAGCTTTCATGTTTGCCAGATACAGTTTTGACTTGCATCACTTTAGATGTTATTGTTCCTGACAGAAATGGATTTGTCATTCTTTCTGCAGCCAGTCATCTATTAACATACTGATTTGCATCTCTTTCTAAGGTGATCGGTTACTGTTTAAATGATCACATCTCTATTTTCTCAGGAAATGACACAAGGTTTTAAACTTAACTAAAAGCATTGGAAGACCAGCCATAACATTAAAAATAAATTTTAATGTTAAGTCATTTTTAGATCATTTGCTCTGACACCCAAATGTTCTGAAATTTAAAGTAGTACTATAGGGACACACAAGTGCAGATAAATCTTTATTGCCATAACTTTGTTTTTTCAAAAATGAGCATTGGGTTTTTAATAGGTCGTAGTTTTATGTCCTTATATGTACAACATTACAACTGCATATTTTAATAATAATGAAGTTAGTGATACTTTGATAACTCAACACAGTGTATTTATAAAATGAATTCTTATCAAAATACACTTTTCACTGGGATAATAAATAAAATCCTGCGAAACCCACCTACACAAAGTTAATTTTAACTCTGGTAGAACCCGATGTGGTACACAGTCCATTAACTACTATGTTTGCCCCTTTATCCCCCTACTGATGCTCATCTTCTGGGGTAAGAAAACATTTTTTTCCCCCTGTTGTGGTGTGACCTCATTCAACATCATCTTCAGCCAAGCACTGTGCACTTACAATTCTCTGTAAGAAGGAGAAAAACTCATTCACAATTACATAAAATTGACAGTAGGCAACTGATTATCAAGCAATGTAATTTTACACTGAACATTAAGCAGTGTAATTACTGAGCAAACTGATTAATGTTAAAAATGGTAATCTACTTGACATAAGTTTTTGAAGTCAGTTACGCAGAAATTACGTACTGTGCAATGCCTAACAAAGCCAAAGTCACATAAATAATATCCTATCAGCCTCAAGTGATGACCTCTGTGTGGTTTTTGGCACTGTTCTCTAAGGAAACATTTTTGCTCCCTTGTTTCCTCAGATCTTTACGTCTTGTATACCTGACACTTTTCAGTCTTTTTACTAACTATATGGACCTCAAACCAAAATCTAACCAGGCCTGAGCTGTAAAGAGAGCTGACTGACGCACAGCACTGAGTCTCTGCTTTATGTGAGGTAACACCATGAGGGAGTACCCTTGCATTTCCAAGAACGTAAAACATATTATTTATTTTACAATAGACTCACCTACTAGCATATTACCAATGCTACCTGCACAGTGCTCAGGCTAAAAAGGGAGGGCATTTTATACACAGAGCTACAAACACTTTTATCATCAGGGAAATCCCCAAGCTTCCAAAACTGTCATGCATTCTGGTGCTAGTTAACTTTCTGTGTTTATAGCTGGCCCAGAAGCAACAGGCTAGCAAAAGCAACAGATTAATTCTAATGGACTTTTATAGCACTTACAGACACTTGTAGATACACAATTTAAAAAAATAAAACTCAAGACCCAGTGCAAGAAAGTTACCGCTTTTCTGATCCCCCAACTTGTATTTGGGAACAGTGAATCCACTTCTAGTATCAGAGCTAAGGTCAGATGTCTCTACTTTAGAAGAGCTTAGCATACCCTACACATGAGAGAAGTTTTGTATTTCTGTTTTACCCTGTTTGCTATTAATGCTACATGGTATTTTTCATATACACTTTCTAATGTTTCAGGTGAAAAAAACCCTTCTTTTAATCTAAGTGAACATATACAAAAAACTTACTACAAAAACCAATACTCGAGACTGATGTAGTGGATAAGAGAAGTAGTTCAATTATTTTTCAAACCGAAACAACAGGGAACGTTTCACATACCTGGCTTATGGTAGGGAGCTTAGTTAGAAGCATTTGAAACACTGGCGGTGGAAGAGTCTGCTGTAGAACTTGTAGTAGCTGCTGCGGCTGTCCACACACAGCAATGGCATTGGTCAAATGATCAACACCTTTCTCATATTCACCTGTATGACAAATCATAAGGTTTTGAAATCAACCTTCTTCTACACTGTAAAGGATGTACATAAAACATCCATCAACATTGGATTACTAAGAATCAATCCACACTTTTCTTTCCTCCTCCATTGCTGGATCTTCTGAACACAGAAGGTTAGAAACAAGTAAACAGATTTTCCTAGGTGAATTTGACTCCCCAAAAGATCTTAGTATATAAAAATCATCTTCTAGCAAAGGTAAAGAAAAATTATTTTACAACTTACCCTTCAAAAAAATTATGCTATTACCTTGAGCTAGTAGTTCCTCGCCAAGCTGAATCTCCTCAAGGAAAAACTTCTGAACTGCTTCAGCATCTTTCAGATCAGGCAACTATAACACACACAGTAAAACTGAAGTTGGCCCTTAAACATCAGTTAATAAACAAGTTAGCAGAAAACATTCTCAACTGAAATCAAACACACACACAACCATACTGTTACACTGAAATTGGCAAAAAAAATTAAAAGTGTCACCACTAAGTTAAATGTCCACAGAATGTTTTTGAAAATCAGACTCAGGTCTCATATCATTGCATCACAAATTTGTAGAGAGGCAGAGCCTGAAATACTTCTACTCAGTTTATGAAGTACACAGTTTTGTAGCAATTATAAATTCTAAGGTGTGTTATGTTTATCACAACTATATTTCTTACAATTGATTGAGATAAATCTATCTTTTCTTCCAGAATCCATTGGCGATAAGGAAAGAGAAATCAAATACTTAAAGCAAAAAAATATCAGGTTCAGTTATAGGTGTATCCCATCAATGATTTTTAAGACTGAAAAATCCTTGCCCATACTACAAAGAGGAAAACACCATCAAATCACACTGTAAATGTTGTACTTTCTAGTACAAGGCCTCTATCTGACACAAAAAGGAACAATCATTTCATATAGTTATTTGCAAGCATTAAAAAAACCTAAAGACTGCATATTTGCGGAAGTGTTTGTAATGCTGGAATCAAAACAGATCTTTAAACAAATCTTACAAATAATACAAATGAAACTTCTTTTAAAATAGCACTGCATTATTGAACAGAGTATTACCTTGGAAAGCCCTGCTCTCTCTTTGGCAAGCTTCTGTTTCTTCCTTCCTGTAAGAATAAAAACACCTTACATTTTTAATTTGCAATTAAAAAAGCCTTCAGATTATAGTTCGAAACTGTGAACAAATCAAAGTTATTTTCAAAATAAGAAAGTGGTAATGTATTCCAAATATTGAAGACTGAACACAAGACTGCAACCCACTCTCTGCAACTGAATACATTTAGAGGTCTAATGAGGGCTGGCAGTAGCATACCAACTCAAAATGGCAATTCTTCTGCTGGCTATGGTAAACACCAACTGTGCAAGGCCTGCAGCAGAGCATACCTCATGCACTAGAGGCATGAAGAAGGAAAGAGAATTAGAGTAATACAGGATTTCTCTACACAATTTCTAACAATGATAAGCCACAGAACTGCCTACAAGTCAAGACTATCTAATTTTGAACTATATGGTGCACCACCAACAGGAACTTTAGCAATAGTAAAGCATACATTTCTGAAATCTGAGGGAAGCAAACATTTACAGATGGAACAAACATTTACAGATTTAACTGCCCAACCTAAAGACATAAAGTTGGTCTGCAACATAAAGTACCACTCCAGCAAAACTAGTGTAATTAAAATGATATATAGCTTGCTTTTAATGCAATTAGGCGGGTATAAAGATATTTTACAGTAGCAGCTATTCATACAAGAAAGAATAATTATAGTAATAGTGGTGATTTCCTTAACATAATCATTTTTGTAAGTCATCAGTTCATCAGCTGAAATCATTACACCAATATAACTTTTAAACACAGCCTGTGGTTAAACAACTGCACTCTTACTATTTGTCCTCAGTGTCTGCTTGGTGAACAGTTATGTTGACAAAGAACAACTGTCACACAGCCTTGATTTTTCTTTTGAGACAATTTTACAAGCTAGAAATACTTCCAAATATGACTATCAGTTTTAATGGAAATTAGTTAAAAATTTGCGATTGTCCACATGATTAAGACATTCAGGAATATTATTTCCTAGTAGTGATAATGTAGCACACAAAATTTATGGACAAGATCAAGTGTTCTTTATATAATGGGAGTTCACATTCTAACTACATGGATCACACTTTTACCTTCTACAATACCTTAATAACCCTTAGCACCCAAATTTCTATAACTTATTGACCTGTGTATGTTATTTTACACCCTCATATACAGAAAAATGTGTCATACAGAACTGTAGCACACTATAATTTTATCATTATGGTTGTTTTCAATATTAAAGAAGAATTTATCTCTTGAAAGTTGGTGCCTTCAATTAGCTCACTCCAAGTTTTCCAAAGCTTTAATTTGCACAAAAATTTAAACTGCACTACTATGCAAACCAGTTTTGTTAATACGTAAAATCTTAAAGATTAAATAAAAATAAAGAAGTAGTATCTGAAACGTTTCACTATCAAAACAAGCCATGTTGCAACTGTAGCGCATTGAGTGAAAACATCAATGAAAAGTACAAAGAGTAACAGCTTAACATTTGTACATCATTTTCAGGAGAAAATTGTGTTTTCTTGGCATGACTATGACATCTTCTAAAATATTACAACAGGTATCAGTCACCAGGTTAAGCATTCAGAGATAAAGAAAAAAAGACATGCTGGTAACCGGAACTATTTAATAAAAGCTTTTGACCACTGATCATACACATATGAAATCATATACTTTAACCTGAAAATAGTTAAGGAATGTGAAGAATCACCAAGATTTTCAAACTGAACACTGATCTACAGAATCTTTCAAGTCTGATTACTATGCAATTTTTCTTCCTCTTCTTAATACATTTTTACAAGTCCACTAACTAAAACAATTACAAAAAACCAAAAAGTTCTAAAGGATATTTAGGAATTCTTCCCATACTCGTTGGTAACACTAGTTTTAAAATATCTTTGCAACAACAGCCAGAAGTTACATTTGTAATACGATAAGCAAAAAGCAATGGCTTTGCAGGGCTGGGGGGGCATGACCTAAAAAAACACAAAAATTTTTTTGTTTTCCCTCAGGGACCTCCAGGAAAACTAAAAACTTCTCTCTTTTCTAAAGACATTATCATATTCAAAAAAGGGGAAGGGCAATCTTTCACCAACTAAGAAGGAATCTTAGTTAATACAGAAATGCATGTGCACCCATCCAAAACAGAAAGCTAAACTGCAGCTCTCAAACTCCACATGACTTGCAGGTCCCTCAGGCACAGCTCTTGTACACGGGGAGTAAGTTTCAAACATGAACCAATGGATAACCTGATGCGCTGGCACGGGTTGCAAAAATCCCCGAGTTGCCCCAGCAGCTTCACAACCAGCCCCACAAAGGAGCAGAACAACCAAAGAGCTGTTTGCATCTTCAGCTCCCATCCGTGAAGTCTGCCTACTGCTCTCCTCTCACTCAGCTGCCCAGGCAGAAGGTGCTGAGGCAAAGTTCAGCACGGTCAGAAATTCTGGCTGTCTCTGAACAAAGAGATCGTGTCTATACTTGCATACAGAACAGTTCTGTTTCATACATTCAAGAACACAAATAGTAAATACACCTAAAATCTTGTCATCTTAAAATATAGCTGTGGAAACTAAGCAGCTCCATACAGCTTTGCTATCTTTTGGTCCCAATTAAATATGGACATGCCCCCAAACTAGCAACACGAAAACTTAAAATAACACAAAAGCTGCTAAATAAATAAGATTAAGACATCTGGAAAACCAAAGTCCAGCAGTTCTTCAAGCCTCCCAAGAAATCACTTTTTTTTCCCCTGAAACCTGAATCTGAACACCTCATTTTTACTATGGGCCTTTGCAACGTAAACTTTGGTCCTGACACAGCCCAAAGAGATGTACAGTATAACTGGGATGGCAAAAAAAAAATTGGTTCTTCATTTGTCAGCATCTGCTTGACCAAATACAACAGGCAATCCACTGACACGTAGGTTCTCCTGTCCCTCCCAAGTTTCAGTGACGTTGCACCACAGAGGCTGAAAAACAATCTTATCCTAAGAATGTTACTGGAAAAGATCTGCTGTAAAGGTGGCTTCTACAAGTTTTTCATCAAATACCCCTACTATTGCCCGAGAAACAGTATATCTTCATCTGAAGAACTGTGACTGGCTGCTGCATTGGACCTTTTTTGGTCAAGTATTGTATAGCCCAAGCCTTACTATCCAACAGTAAAAACGCTGGCACCACTACAGAAGCATCCATACTAAAGAATCAGTTACAGGACTAGAAAATAAAACCAAATTCCTTAATATTATCTAAAGCCTTACAACTAAAAGCAGCCCAGTGTATCACGTCCAAGGATCATAAGTCATACAGTGATGTCCTCCAAATGACAACAGCCACCCCCTGTCAGACCACAATGGTTTTCCACTTTAAAGAAAATGTTAATTCTTAATCAGAGCAAGTCTAAGGTTTATTCAGAACATACTGGATAGAAGCTCAGAACATGAAAACAATGGGATGCAAAAATCACTTCCAGTGCTTCTGCAAAAATCTTATGTAATCCAATATTTTCTCTACTACATATTTAACATCATAAAAAGAACACGGCCAATTACACTGCCAACAATCGAGTTTGCTTGTGCAAGACAAGCACATACCAGTTTACGATACTAAAAATTCCCAGTGAATGACTTGCACTGCAGGCCAAAAAGTACTTAGAAGACACAATGGAAGTACGCGTCTAATCTCCTACACACATCAGCGAGGGCCTGAAGATGAAGTATTAGAAAGATATAATTTGCTGTGGAAGAACTTACAGAAAGCGGAATAAATACACTGTTAAGCATCAACACTAGTGATTCAACAAATTCAATCCGTTGAGGCAAAATCAAAGTGTTTAAGTTACGTTTAAACATCATCAGGTAAATATTCATTTTAACCTATCTAGTTATTGACTCTTCCATCCATTAAACTGCTGATCAAGTTCCGTTTACTTGCTGGGAAAGTCTACCTTAATGGTAATTTCTTATCTTCAGATTAGCTATATCAATATGATATTTCCACGACAGAAACAACCCAGCACAACAAGTCTCAGCTTATTTCTCATGATTCATTTGAGTACCTTGGATGACTTTGAGTACCTTGGGTACTCATGCTTACGGTTACATTTAAAACCTTCACTAATTATTAAGGCATTTAAATAAATGTTGAAGATGTGAAATAATGAAGAGCCACAGCAGAAGAGCTCTACATTTTGGATTAATCAACAGTTTTCTCTGGCATTCATTCTTATCCTGGAAGCTAATAACCGAGCTGCCAGGAGGGTTAAGAATGCAGCAGGTAAAATACCCGAGGGCTCTTGCCCTTACCACAGCAACAACTTCACTATAAGAGAGAGCGCTGCTTTACCTGGTGGTCTTCCAAAATCAAAAAAATAAACGTCATCACATAAACGCAGTGGCGATAATAGCATGGCTGAGTGCGTAGGATAACCAGATTTAGAAAAACAAAGGGAGGTGAGTTATTTCCCACGCAAGCTTCTGATGCGGAAGCCGCAAGTTACCCCATAGCTACGCAACACGCAGCAAACACGACGAGACGACCCGTCCCCCGGTGCAGGTAAAGGGAGGACGAGAGGCAACAAAACGCGGGGGCTCGGGCCTGCCTCGCACAAGCGCGCCCGGGCGAACGCCGCCCGCCAGCCCCCCGCCGAGCCAGGCCCTGCCGCGGCCTCCCGGGCGCCTCTCGCGCCCTTCCCGCCCGGTACCCGCGGCGACACGAGCTGAAGCGGAGGGCGGGAGGGCAGGCGGCGGGGGCTCAAGGACGTTGCCCCGCCGGAGGAGGCCGGGCAGGCCGCTCCCCGCCGACGCGGCTGGGAGGGAAGGCCGGCGGCGGCCGAGCCCCGGCCGGGCCCGGGAGCAGGAGGGCGCTGCGGAGCCGCCACGTGCCGCCCCCCCGCCCCCCGCGCGCGGGTCGGCCGGGCAGCTGAAGGCAGGGCGCGCGCGGGAGCCGTTGGAGGCCGCCGGGAGGGGGGGTGGGGGAGGGGGGTTGGGGGCGGAGGGGAGGGAAGGGGGGGGCGGCCCAGACACTCACGCTCCCGCAGCCGGTTCTTGAAATTCGGGTCACTCCGCCTCTTGCGGTCGAAGTAGATGCAATAGCCGATGAAAAGGGCCCCGCAAAGGCCCGCCGCGATGGCGCTGGTCTTGCCCACCATCATCGTGCCCGGCGCCGAGGGGAAGGTCCCGCCGCGCCGCCGCCGCCGCCCCCCGCCCCCTCCCTCCCTCCCGCCGCGCGGCCGGCACCGAGCTCCGCAGGCACCTTGGGGCGAGCGGGCAGCCAGAAAGGACCCCACCTCGCTTCCGCTGACGTCATCAGCCAGCGGCGGCAGAGGGCGCCTCCTCCAGTGCCTGCGGGGCGACCACCCGCCCCCAGGGCGCATGCGCGGCCGGGCCTAGCCCCGGGCCCGCCGCCGCCGGCCTCCCCGTCCATGCCTCAGCCCCCGGTGCGCACAGGCCGCTGGAGGGAAGGGGCAGCGCTGGGGAACCCCAGAGGCGCGGCCCAGAGGCGCGGCGGGGCCGCACCACGCATGCCGCGAGAGGGCAGGGCAGGCCCGGCCCGCACGCAAGGCGCTCGGCCCCGCGGCCTCCTCCCGCCGCGCAGCTGCAAGGTCGGGAAAGGCCAGCCCGGCCGTAACGCCGCTCCCGCAGCAGCAGCTTTTCGTCGCCCAGAAGACCAGCATCTTGTAAACTGAAGCTTAACAGTTAAAAAAACCCCCACAACTATCTAGGTAACGACTGGCACGTCATCACATCACCACTTTTTCTGTAGTCATTCCGAGCAACTCCACACAACTCCCGAAGAAGGAATTCAATTAAGCTCTGCAGCAAGACCTCTGCTGGAGATGTATTCCTGGAACACGGTAATAAAACCATGCAGCAGCGGGGCAGGGACAGGGACCTCGTACTGCCTTCTGGGAGAAGCCAAAAACCCCAGCGTGAGTACCAAGAACAACTACAGCTGTATTAGCAAAAAAAATTTATGAGAGAACGCTCTTGTATACATCAATCTTTATAACAATAACAAACACTTTTATACGTTTGATTCTTATCAGAAGACCCTTTGTTTTTCCCAGCTTTATTTCTAGGAACAGTTTTTAGTCTTTTTGGTTTAGTGCTCTTCAACGGGATTGCTTTTTCACCAACAAAGGAATCACGAGAGCACCTCTTGTTTTTTAATGTGGCATCAACTCTGTCCTTAGGAGCACGAGACTGATCTGGAGTTTCCTGTGGTGCTTTCCACTTCTCTCCGCAGCGCTTCACTCGTATCTTTCTTCCCATCAGAAGAGAGTCATTGAGTTTCAGAGCAAGATGTACAGCATCCGTATTCTACAAGAACAGACATTCAGTTTAAAAGCAGCATTACTTCCAACTGATTGCTTTCAAATAGCTGCCTTTCTTTAATTTTTATAAGCAAGATTTTACCATAAAGAGTGCTCAAACTGCTCTATTTATTGAATGACACATCTCTGCTCCGCTCTAAAACACCAGCACACCCGGGTAGCCCATGCATCGAGGCAGATACTTGAAAATGGGCTATAAAACAGCCTACATGACACATGAAGGACAGAGGCAAAGAGATGAAGGAGAAACTGGGGAAAAAAGGTATTGGGCTGCAGGAATAAACTACGGAAGATGAGGCTGGGAGACTGCCATGAGAAAGCAAGCTGTATTGAATCCAAACTGGAGAGCCAGTAAACAAACCGGCTGCAGGAAAGAATTCCACTCATATTTTGACACATAAGAAATGGGAGAGCATTACAGTTATACCAAGCAAACTCATCTCTCCCTCCTTTAAGTCTTTCCCTTAAAGTTCAGTTCTTTCACCCCAATGTTTTACAAGTTTTCGTTGTGCACAACCTAAAATAGTTTGCTTTGTATCTGCTTGCACAGAACCGGTCTTCCAAGCTGCTTTTAATGTCCACAACGATGCTGCCTTTTAATGTCATATACAAATAAAAAAAAAAAATTACTAAAAAAAAAAGAAAATTAAAAGGCCATAAAGGCAAATACCAATTCAGATTTTGAAGAATTCCCAGTGTCCTGAAGCACACCATTCATACGTACCTCAAAGAGAACGTAGCCAAAGCCTTTACCCAAGCCGGTCTTTCTGTCTCTCACAATTCGCACTGCTACTACACCTCCACAGACAAAAAAGTGTTCTCGCACAGCGTCATCACTGATGTCTGCAGGCAAGCACAACAAAACAGATGCCTCTTCAGTCAAGACACACAGCTTTAGAAGCCAGGCCCAAATCCAAATATTTTATATTAACCAATTCAGGTACACAAACATATATATTTTAACATATAAATTAATATATAAATATATAGGTGCACAAATACCAATGGTTCAGAAAAATTCCAGCAAGTTAACAATGCAGGCTTTATAAAGGGCTATTTACTTTGATGGTTACTGATCCTCTAGCTTTGAAGAATAGAACATAAATCACAAATAAGAACGAAGGCAAAACTGAAATAAATTTTTCAAATAATTTAATTTATGGTTTGAACATAGTGGAAATTAAGATTCGTGCTACATTTTTGTAGCTCTATGCCAGAATCTCTTTTTAAGAATAATGCTGATGATAATGAGCTTGAGCTGGCGGTTCCTGAAGTCTAACGCTCATTGACTGAGCTGTGAATTTTAGCTGAATGGGGGAGAAGGGGTTTACAGTTTCCAACCACAGTTGCTATGTGATTATTCTGATAATGGCTGGATGCGTGAGGCTTTCTCGCTCTCATGCCTATGTGAACAGACAAGCGTGATGTACCGATACAAAAATACAGGTTATTCTCTTCCCCGTACAGGTATGCTCCATACTATGGTAAGTCCCTTTACACAGATATAATCGTATCTCTGCTAAGGGGAGGGGCTGAATTTAATAGTATGGGTTTAATTACAGCAATGAGACTTAGACGTGCTAAGAAAGGTTCAAGCTGCTTAAGTCAGAGCACTGCAAAATGTCCAAACTGTTTCTTCTGCAGGATGCACAGAGGAACATGCAGTACTGACACACACTCCACACAACAGGCATTAGCAACATCACCACAGTCAGATTTGTCACCTATCCAGATTTTCAGACAGGTGAAGTTTTAGTCTGAAGTCTACAGCCCGTTTGTTTCAGCATCACTGTCAGCAGTACGTGACACTGGCTCTGCATCAGGCCGTAGGCACAGGGCATACCTTCATCCTGTATATTTATGCATCCTGCCACCCCCAAGTAAGATGCTCGTCCCAAGCATCTTGACTCCATTAATACCCTCATGTGGACCACACCTGATGGCGATCCCTTCATCTACTCTCCACTCTACTCAGAAGCAGCTGAATATTCATCAAGCACTGACCTCAACTATACAGTAAGCACCTCCACATGGGTAACAACCGATTGCCAACAGCTGCCTGGACAGAGTCACTCACCCTGTGACTCAAAGACAGCATCAAAATGAGAAGCCATCACTATGTATCACTTGGAAGTAGTTCACAAACAGGTACCAGTACACGTTTAACAGTTTAGAAAGCTATGGCCTAGGCGGTTTAGTCATATTTACTTAAAAAAACATCAAGCAACAACAAGAACTAGAAGTGCTTGCAATTCTAGCTACAATAAAGAAAACAATTAATCTGCAGAACTTGCCAGAAACTTACAACGCCTTTAGGTGTTTCGGTTAAAAAATAAAACTGCTATTTAAAAAATTAATTCCAGCAAAAGATATTTAGCTACCTAAACATACTACCCTAAATATCAATAAATAAAAAATCCCTAATGTCAACATATTCCATAAACGTTAAGTAACAACGCATAACAATCCACTTTAGACTTACCATATGAGAGATTTCCCAAGAATACAGATCGTTTATTGTCATGCTAAAGAAAACAAGAGATACAAGACAGTAAGTTATGTTACAGACAAAAAAACAAAAACAAACACAAAACAAAAAACCACAAGCCCACAGAAAAGGGTTTCTCTAGTCACACCTCTTACTTACCGAACTCTTTTTTGATGCAATGTCAACTCTGATGTGAAATCCACTAGCAATTTCTGTTCCATTTCTTTTGTAGCCAAAAGCAAAGTTTTAAAAACAAAATGGGTGTTACTTAATTTACAATGTCACTGCATAGCTTTATTCCAAAAGCAAATTTACTTTTACGTTTGAAAAAACATTTTATTCTGATTCAAGCAAAAGAGAGGAGGTAGTTTAAATTTATCTTTTAACACTCTCTAAATCTGCCTCTTCAACAGGGAATGAGAACAAAACTGAGACTTACTCATTTAGAGCCTTAATGGCATCACATTCTTCCTTAAATACAACATAAGCATTAATGAACTTCGCATTAGGATGCACCTTATGCCTGGAACATGAGAGACACACATATTGTTTAAATAAATCTGATGTTGTGCAGTGCACAAGCACTTCTTGTTAAACACATTTATGCCTCCTCTTGTTTTGTGCACAGTAACAACTTTATGTCTCTTAAAGGTCAAGCTAGCCCCTTATGCCCAAGGGAGTTTCACTGTACATCTTACACAGCCTGTATATGCACCCTGATCAAGCTTCCCCAACTCATAAATACATCCAAAGGAATTAAAGACTCTTAGCATCTTCCTCCTTCCTAAAATATAGGAATTGCAGCCTAAGATAACTAATTACTTACTAGTATACTGGGCACATAATTATTTTTCACTTGTCAAGAAAACTTACATACACACAAGGTAATAATGTAATTACAAAAGAAAGAAACACAAAATTAAACAATTAACATAGCCAAATATGCAACAACCAACACTTAAAAATAATTTTTGCCTTGAAAAATAAAGCACAAAATTCACAAGAGGAACCTACTTTATTGCTGCTAACTTTTTGGATAAAGTATCTTCTGCTGGAACCTTTAAGATAAAAAGAGCTTTAGTTAAGTGGGCCTACTGTCAATTTATCTCAAATACTTGAAGAGAAAGATTAATTCAAACAGGTACCATTCCCACACAAAGTGATGTAGTCAGTACAGTGAACAAATGAAGTAACTGGCTATTCCTAGAGATAATCTAGAGAGACCTCAGAATTAGACAGCTTGCTTTGACTTCATCTGTTGCACTTCTTGAATTCCAGACTGTTATCTTCAAGTATTTTACAGAGTACACTGATTTACAATCATATGTGTCTTTGCTACTATGATTTAAAAACAAGTAAGTAATACCTTCGCTAAACAAGCAACAATAAAAGCATTCTTCTTAAGGAGAAAATACAGCTCTGATAGTATCAACTGCTGCTACAGGAAGAGTAAAATGTGATGAAAGGAAAGATGCATCTGCGGTGCCTCTGTGGTAAAACCTCCAAGGATTCTTCTAATGGCAAAAAATACACACCCAAACCCACTTCTGCACCAATGAATACTACCCTTTAAGATCGGAAACATAATTTTGTTATATAACGTTAGAGGAAATAACCTACCAAAGACCGGAATCGAATGGATTGTATCTGTCCATACTGTTTAAAAAGAGATTTCAGCGCCTAAACAGAAGATATTACAAATACTCAATACATTTTTTGCATCCTGGTAATAACGATTACTGTTGAATATTTATTAGTAAGATTGTTTTTACACTATTTTCATTTTACTTATACAAGGTCCATTAAAGGGCTACTAAAAATATGCAAATAATTTGTAACTGTTCCTGTGTTTCTTGTGGCAGCTTCTTATTCTACAGATTGCCAAAACTGAATTCATACACCTTACTATGGAAGAAAGTATAATTTAACGTATTTTATGCAACAATCTGAAGGATTATTTGCATTAAAAGTTAGAAGCAGTCTCTAGCTTTGTAATTGTAGTTCTCATTTATTAAGTCATTTTTCACTGAAAAAGAAACTAACCAATTCTACTAAAGAAAGAGCAACTGCATCCCCTGCTGTAAAAAGCCTAACTCCGGTAAAACAAGAGATTGCCTCTAGTGGTCTCTGATAATGAGCATCATTTCCTACTTTCCCAAAAAGCAATTTTAGTCACAAATACGTACGACTTCTCAGCTGGAAACATCCCCTCAAACTAAGGACTGTTGCAATTCTTTTCACTTCTCTAGCTGACAGAATCCACTCACATACCTGAACAGTACAGCTGACAGGCAAGTTTCCAACAAACACTGTTCTTCTGTTTACTGTTTCATCAGCCACCTTTTTTTTCTTCTGTTGTTTTACAGTAGTGCCTGTATCTGAATTAGCAACACTTTTGGTGATGGCACGAGAAGCCCCTTTTTTTTGCTTTGCCTTGTTTTGAACCAGTTTTTGCTCCTCCTCTTCATCTGCCTGCTCCAAAGCACTCTCCCTTATTAGAAAAAGACAAGCAAATTATAATTGATGGGAAAAAAACTTGAGGTCAAAGAATTGAAGCCTCCAAGATAAGTATTTTAACTTATCTTTTAAATTATGTTCAACATAAAATTTCAAACATTATTTTGCTTCTTATGCATTAAACAAACATATCTGACCATTCCATAACATGGAAAACTATTTGCTGTCCCCAGGACATTGCATTCACTATTTAGTAGGTGTTTAGTAGGTGAAGAAAGAATTCAGAAGTAAATCATTTTGATATCCTCTAAAACTGAAGGGGGGGGGGAAATTCGTCTTTGCGCGCTGGAACTAAGGAGAGATTTAGTTCTTCCCAGTATCCAGGGCACTCACAACAGACAATCCTTTGGGATCCATCCGTACACTAACAAACCTCTATCGGTCCAAACTTGCTGTTAACAGCATCAACAATCAGCAGACCTGAAGAAGCCTCTGGAAGGCTACCGACACCACAACAGCAAACAAAAGCTTCAGGGGCATGGAAGATGCAACAACACACAGTGTCAGAGAGAGGACATGGTGTTTGCCTGGAGCTACAATCAAGCAAACTTCATTATCCAAACTTCGCTGCACTGAGAGTAGCTTCCTGCCTGCATTGACAGCGTCTTGGTTCAACCCTGCGTATTTAAGGGAACAGACAGTGTCATAGAGTAGTTCTGTGTCACAGAAGAGGGCAAGTGTGCTAAGGACAACTAACTCTGTCTGGTAACTTGCTGCTGCTGAAACCGTCGCTGCTCCTTTGACTGCAGGTCTGCTGAATAAAGCCAGCTACAGTTAGAAAGCATCACCCCATGCCAGAGAGAACTTTTTGTCTACATCTACAACCTTTAGACCTGTTAGCTCTCTAACAGGGGGTTTGCACTTCACAGAATCGTTTAGGTTGGAAAAGACCTTTAAGATCATCAAGTCCAACCATTAACCTAACGCTGCCAAGACCACCACTATACCATGTCCCTAAGCACCTCATCCAAACGTCTTCTAAATACCTCCAGGGATGGCGACTCAACCACTTCCCTGGGCAGCCTCTTCCAATGCTTGACAACCCTTTTGGCGAATACATTTTTCCTAATGTCCAATCTAAACCTTCCCCAGCGCAACTTGAGGCCATTTCCTCTGGTGCTATCGCTTGTTACCTGGGAGAAGAGACCAACACCCACCTCACCACAACCTCCTTTCAGGTAGTTGTAGAGAGCGATAAGGTCTCCCCTCAGCCTCCTTTTCTCCACGCTAAACCACCCCAGTTCCCTCAGCTGCCTCTCATATGACTTGTGCTCTACACCCTTCACCAGCTTTGTTGCTCTTCTTTAGACATGCTCCAGCACCTCTTCATGGACCTACAACTTCAAGAAGCTGGAAGTATTTACTACTTTCTGGTGCAAACTGCAGAAAATTTTCACAATCTTCTTAAAAATAATCTTCTTAAACACAAGGTTCAAAACGAATAGTAGAACAGAACTTTATTTTTTCACTGAACTCATAATCTCATGATTAATCTAGATGTTGGGTTTTTAGCCTTACTATAAAAAGGTATCATCTGCTCACCTGTTTGCCAATTTTTTCTCTGCTTTTGAAAGTTCCTTCTTTCTAGCTTTCTTTGCTTTTATAGGAGGTTCTTGTATGACAGATGAGCTCTGGTCTTCTGACGCTTTCTCCACTTCTGTATGCTTTCTTTTCTTACTTTCCTTAAAAAAAACCCAAAACAAATCAACTTGAAAAAGCAAAATTCTGGAAACACCCTACTATTATTTTATATATTGTAATTCATTTGGAACACCACTAACTGAAGCCATCAGCTGCAAGAAGCAGTGCTTCTGACATCCAGGTCTGCCTGGTCACCTCTGCGCCCACCCCACCGGTCGCACCCACCCGCCCTCCTCACGGCATTGCCAGCCCTGAGGGGACCACCACATGGCGAAAAGCGACCTGCTACTCACCTCCTAGGAGGAAGGGCTCCTGGCTAATGGGGCTCCCTGGGAAGCCGCCCGCCCGCCCGCCAATCGCCCACGACCCGTTATTCGGCCCCCCTCGGGCACGAACGCGCAGGCAGGAGGGAACCGCTCCGCTGCCGCCGACACCCCCCGCCCCAGCCGTGACCGGGCCTCTGGGGGCAGAGCACCCACCGCCCGGCGGTTCGCGCCATCCCCGGCCCCCGGCAGGCTAGGAGGAGCACGGCGCGGCGCGGCGCGGCACCTACCCCCCGCACGGCCACCAGCATCGGCGGGGCAGCGGCGGCGCTGAAGAGGCGCGCGAGGGGCGCGGCGGGGGCCCCGCCCGGGCAGAGGCTGTCCGCCACCTGCCCCACCACGTACTGCTCCGCCTCGGCCCCGGCCCCGGCCCCGGCCCCGGCCCCGGCCCCGCGCCGCCCCGCCGCCTCAGCGCGCGCCCGCCCGCCGACGGCCGCCCCGCCTCGCCCCCGCGCGCGGGAAGGGCGCGCGATGACGGTCGTCCCCGTCCCCGTCCCTGTCCCTGTCCCTGTCCCCGCCGCCGCCGGCGGGTCCTGCGCCCGCCGCAGCTCCGCGCCCCTCCGGCGGCCCCTCATGGCTCCTCACGAAGTGGGGGGAAGCGATTGAGCGCGCGTCACTTCCGGCGCGCGGGACCGGAGCGGGCGGCCCCGCTGAGGGAGGGCGGCGCTGCGGGGCGGTGAGCGGGACCGGGCCGGTGAGGGGGACGAGGACGAGGACGAGGACGGGAGGCAGCGGGGTCGCCCTCGTAACGCTCCGTGGGGGGCGGGTGGTGAGGCGCCGGGCCCGGCGGAGGCGCCGGGAAGGGCGCCCTGCGGAGAGGCAGCCCCTCCGCGCCCGCTCCCTCTTCCGCCGCTCGCCGAAAACCTGCCCCGCGCCCCGCCCCACCCCGGGGGTCCGGCCCGGCCCGGCCCGGCCTGGCCCGAGTGGCGGGGAGTAAGCTCTTCCCAGCCACGACGTCAGTGCAGCGCTTGGGTTTCTGTGGGCGCGGGAGCAATATGAACACATAAAACATCAGCTGGGGCTGTTGCACTCGTTTTGGGGGAAAAACGCCTGTGGTACGTGGTTTCATTTATTTTCCAAGACCCTCGGCTCCAGGCCTGCTGCGCTCAGCTCCATCGGAGAAGGGAGACGGAAATTATTCCGTGATTACTTCTTTCTGTCTTCTCAAGCTGTTTCTACTTAAAATCACTGAAGTGGTTCAGCGTGCCACAAGTGGTTAAAAACGAGTGTTGCTCTTGTCTGCGGAAAGAATAACTTTCTTTGCCCGATGTTGCTGTGGAAGTACTTCTTACAGCATCCTTTCTATTTTGTCTGTCTTCATGAGTGCTATCCAGCCCGCATCCAGGATGAAGTTACAAAAACCCAAGCACACAAACCTCCCAAAACCCCAGCTGAAGCCTGTGCAAGATGTTCTCGTTGTCCTTGAACACAGCAGGTTAAATGGAAACCATCAAGAAGGTTGGTCTGTGCCAGGCTGCCTCACGCTCAGGCAGCGCTGCAGCTGAAAGACTGAAGTAAAGCCGATGGAAAACGGCTTACGCACACCATTTCATTAAGGTGCGCAATTGCCAAGGTGGGTGACCTCACGCCAAGTTCATAGGCAGAAAGCATCCCTCCAGTGCTCAGGCAGCCCCTTTCCAAAATAGACTTGGTATGTTACAAACACAACTGGGTTATAGAAAGAGCACAGAGCCACAGGCAGGTAAGCAGTTATTACTTAAACAGTCCTAAGAAGGCATTAGACCACCAGAGAGATCATCCTAAAGCATCACGTGGGCAGTTAGTTTCCTTCTGGATTGTTTCAGCTGTACCTGGGATCCGCAGCAGGCTTTTAAAGCATAGAAGGATTTTTCTGATGAAAAATCCCTGAAACCCAGTACTACTTCTGGGGGCATTTGAGGACTGTAGCCTGGGGGACAGGAAAAGGAGGAACCAGTCGTACCTCTTCCCCCCAGCTTCGCCTTATAGCCAGTAGAGGCGAGTGCTCTGGATCGTCCTGCTGCTGCAGCTACGTGGACAGGACTGGATAACTGATCCAACTGGGAAAGGCCCTTTTTTGTTAGGTTAATTCTCAAACAGATCGTTTTCCAACCCAGGCCGCAGTGCAGCTGATGCAGAAGGAAGTTTGATCCATTACTAACTCTCTGCAATTAGGCCCCTAATTGGGATCTCCTTTTAGACCTGCCTGTCCAGAATGTAATTTTAAATGCTAGATGATGTGATAGTAATGGGAAAGGCACAGGAAGTTACCAGGCACTTAAAGGCTGAAGGAATTATGAACAGCTCTTCTGTTGTATCATTTTATGCACTTTTTGAACGGCCAGCGTTGGCAGTTTTGTTGGCACCAACATCCAACTGAAGGCAAAACAAGTAATCCAGCTAGGGGATAAAGGTAAAGCGTTAGTCTTGACACATGCACCAGGCATCCCGTGTCTGGCCTTCTGGATGCCAGGAAAGGCAGGGACCCTCATTGATGGGGTCAGCCCAAGAGAATACACAAATTCTTAAAAACCAGTAGGTGGCTGCTGCGCTACTTGTATTGGCTTTTCCAATCTACCTGCACACAATAGAGCGGTTCTGTAGGTGACACAGGTGGGGCAGAACAGGCTGAACCATCAAAATACATCAAAATTACACTGGACAAGAGTTCAGCTGGCTGATTTCAGAGACGTAATTGCTGAAGCTCAACAAAAGGCGTACAGCCTCCAGGAGCTCTGCCAGAGAGCGAGTTTGAGCCCTGTGGTGACAGGAAAATGTCATGGCATGATGGAAACTACACAGTAACAAGTATGTACAAGCATTGGTGGAGACTGTAAATAAAGGGAGTCTGGAGCAATGAAGACAGCCTTCAAGTCTGACAGCCTGACAGTCTACACTCTCGGCTATTCTCACCACAGTCAAACGTGAGACACGCAAAACTGATTCTGTTGCTCAGCCAAGGGGTAAAGGATTAAGGAGGGGGTAGTTTGTCTCATTTTGCCTTTCAGGTCATGGTCCGAGCAGGCACTCGAGTATGGGCAGAGCCCAGCAATTGCTGGTAGTGGGAAACTTTCTCTGCTGTAAGCACAGAGTGCATGCCAAGCAGGGAGCACACCCACATTTAAAGCTGTGTTACAGTACATAACCTGAAAAGCTGCTCAAATTTGACTCACTGGAACATGGGATAGAAGTGCCTGGCTAACAGTTTGCCAAAGGTGCCTTCCTTTGTAACCACTGGGACACAAGCAATGTGGAACCTGGGGAGTACCATTTACAGACACGCTTCACAGAAAGAGATGCAATATAAAACATCCAGAACAGATTTTTGACTCATCATTAAACTGCATGAGAAGTACAACAAAAATTAAATAATCTCTGTACTAAAGAACAGCAAAAATCCTATTTATGCAAAAACTCAATTTGGGAGTGGGGAGGTGACTAACGATCCCTGCTTTAAATAAGTAAACAAAAAAATCCTCTCATAGAACATGAGAGCCAACAATTGTCACATCAAAGCAAAAATGCTGCCACTAAAACTGGGAGCTGATCAAGAACTAGTAGTGAGTGGAGAGCTGAATTTGCTCTTGTTTGCCCAGATGTAGTTCCCAGTTAATACTCATTACGCCTACTGAGACTGAAAGGCAGAATTAAAAGTATTACAACTGTGATTCTGCTAAACTTAAACACATGTAAATATCCCGAGTAGCCCCACTGAAATTAGAATTACTCCTGTCAGTCTCAGATCACCAGTAATTAACACCACAGTCAATGTTTCCAAAGCTTATCATCGTTTGTTATTTATCAGTCTCATCAGTAATCTGTCATTTTGCAGGTGTAACAGCATTTTGGTGAACTGAACTACAGTGACACATGATGTAAACAGACAACACAAAGTTTTATTCCAGTTTCACTTCCACTGAATCTGAACTTGAGGCAGTCGATATTAGGAGTCAGCAAGTATCTTTGGGAGCTTGCTTTCAAACTACCCGAATTAACGTGAATCAAAATTCATCTTTATTTCAACTGGTGCTGCCTTAGCGATGTCAATGGGCCAAGCTTTCCCACTCTGCTGAAAAAGAGGATGAATTCGAATTAATCGCTAAGAGGAAAATTAGGCCAATGTACCTGCTCTAGCTTATCTTTATATGCCTATTACACCACATCAAAGATCATTTGCTAAACTGATTCTGCAGCTTGATGTCATTTTAATGAACACACTCTGGTTGCTTAATTAAACTGTTAGAAACAAAATCAGGGATTCACAAACTATGGCATTTTATTTCAGAGGCCTTTGCTTACATTTGTACAATATATTACATAATTCTCCATTTTCTGCAGAACCTAATATATATTTTATAGCTTTTTTCTATAAGCTTTTCCTTCAATGTTTGTCAACAAATTTTTACAGTCCTGTACAATTCTGAATACTTTGAAACCATTTTCAATAAAATCAGTTAACCTTAAGCACACACTACGAAGACTGAAAATGCTTTTCTTAGAAAAGTCAAATGTAAAGGATTCTGACACTCTAGCATCTACAAACAAAATGCTTTGAATTCTTACATGTTGTATTGCCAGAAAACAAAGAAAAAACATGCCAGCCCCTATTTCCCCAGGCAAAATAAGTACACAGAACTACAATTAAAACAGTAAAACAATCTGTACAATAAAGTACTGTGTATTAACAGTGCCAGGTATTAAATAGCTTGAATGAACACTTCCGCAATATACAAATGTCTTACAAAGGTATATAATTAACAGGAGAGAGCTTGGGATCCATACAACATAAAATCAATACAAGTGAAAACAGATTGAAGTTGGTTTTGGAATTTGTACAAGGCATTTAAAAAATTAAATGTCTACCACTCAGCTAGCTATTTATTTTAAAAACAACTACCCTTTTGTGGCAGTGTTCATATCAGCAACCACAAATTATAACCGCACACCTTACTCTGTCTTGAAGTCCTCTCCTTGAAGCTCGTAATAAAATAAGCATTACAAATGAAATATTTGTTGCTTTAAGGGAAAAGAAACATTTACAGGAAAACACAAAAATATAACTGTTATAATCCATTATGAATAAATATACACTTTAAACTGGCTAAATACAATCTTTATACATTAAGATTTAATACAGTTTGTTAGCCATTTTCTTCCTTTTTCATAATGTATTTTATCAAAATTAAAAAAAAAATACTGTTTTATAGAAAAATGGCAAAGTACAGTAGTTTCATTCCAATTAATGGGTTCTTAAAACCCAGAGTAACCTATTTAAGCCTAATTCAAACCTGTAAACATTAGTCAGTCTTTTTGTTTTTTAAAGGAATCCTCATATTTGGTTATCAGGACTGATGTCAAACATCCTACTAACTGCAGGTTTTGAATTGAATACATGTGCTTGACGTATACAATTAAAGCCACTATAAGGTGACTTAGCAGTTAAAAAACAATTAGCTTGTACAAATGAAAATAGGTTCAATATTTGTCATAAATAAATGGAAAAATATCAAATGTTCCAGCTTTAACAAAATACCAGGGAATACAGTAAGCCTTACCACATTTATTTAGATCAACCCAACAACTATATGCTTATTGTACTGTCTCTACAGGCAGTGAACAGCCTTCGTTTGCCACAGTGGAAGGCCTTCGAGTCACTAGACTTACAATTCCCAGACAAGTTGGAAACAATTATTGCTTGAGGAAAAGCAGTTTGTTGTACTTTTTCTTCGTAAAAGTGCACTTAAGTGCAAAGTTAGCTTGTCAAGAAACAACTTTAAATACAAAATAGTGCTTGTCTGAATTTTGTGCCACTGTGCAGTATAAAAAAAAAAAAAAGAGAGTGGCCCTCAGCAGCCATTAAGTGCAAAGTGCTTTGGCAAGTCCTGCTGTCACCTGCACTCAACTGACATTCCATTCTGTGATGAACTTGACATAGATGGTTCTGCTAAAGTTAACATAACTGCAGCCGTAATGGAACTAGAGGAAGGTGATGAGGAGGAAGATGACGTAGTAGCAGCACCTGCACAGGAAGAGGAAAAACACAGGTTATAAAAATTTACAAATTAAGCAATAAAAATGTTTTCCCATTCAACAACAAGCATTGGTATATACTGACTCCAGCAATGAATGCCTAATAATTAAAAATAAAAAAGCTTCCATTCCCTAGTTTTTGTGGGAAATACTCCGAGAGGCAGCTTCGGCCGTGTACAAGACAGCATGGCATTGCCCCTTGCAGCCCTGGTTCACTGACCACCCAAATCAAGGGCCCAGCCAGAGGATGCCAGAGCTCATTCCTGACCCGCAAGCACAGTCAACTGTTCCCTTTCTTTCCTGTGGGAATCAGCACAGGTAGGGCCTTGTCCCAGCACTGAATCTGCATATACACCCTGCTCCGGCAACCAAGAAGCAACTGCAGTTCCCGTGTGATGGTTGCAGCCATAAAATCTTACACTACACATGGCATTTCACTCTTTCTTCTTGTACTCAGTGAACTCTTAAATGGGCACATAAACAAGATGTGGAGAAAATAATCCTTTTAATGCTGCTAGAAGCAGGCACACTAGAACATTCCCTACAGCAATACGTAAAGCAGCTTCAGGGAAATTAGATATTTAATTGATGGTCTCCCTTAAACTCATAAACAGATGACTTATCCTAAGGGGAAAGCACTAACTAGACACACAAGCAATACTATAGTAAATTACTGTGTAACTTGAAGTTGTTATTAATAACCTTAGATACTTTGGTCACTGCTTAGAAAAGTTTATTTTTCTGTAAATTTTTTTTCTGTATAAAGTAGTTCTGCCTAAACAAAATGAAATAGATTGCATGCTTTTTTAATGTTTTTCCCCTTACATAGTCACTGGATATCTGAACCGTACCTTCTAAAGATCATAAAATAACTGTATATAGCGTTGAAAAAAAAAACCAAACAAAACCACGCTCCTAATGGCACACATCTCCCTAAAAACAATCCAATTCTTATTAACACCTTAATAACATAACATACAATTTAGCCCTCTAAAAGTAGAATTTAGTTCCTAGCACTTACTTTCCCGCTCTTTTTTCTTTAAGCGCTTTCTTCTTCGGTCAATGGAAGCCACCTCAGATTTCAAGGACAGGTAATGTTTCCTGATTTCCTGCAATTTTTCTTGGAGAACTGTTATGCGCTCGGCGCTAGTCAAATTTTCCAAGTCAGCTGCAAGTTAAAAAATCTCTGTTAATTATTGTATTGCAGCATTTCCAAAAACTTCAGAATTTCAGTGAAGTGGGTAGTCCCCAAATCTCAGTGATGTGCTTTGAGGTACCAGACAGCAAAGCCAAGAAACACAGCATCAACAGCTGCTGTTTATTATTACAAACTTTGTTCATTTTTTATTATTTTTTTTTTTAAATACCACCATAGATACACTTTTTTTTTAAGGAAGTGGGAGAGGAAGAAAATGCATGCATTTCCCTCCCCATAGGAAGGAAAAGAAAAAAAAAATTAAGACAACTGGTGAAAACAAAGAGGCCAAAACTAGCTTTGAGCCTGTTGTTTTGAGTCCTTCCTAGAGCTCAGTTTGGCTTAATACACCAGGAAGGTCAGTCTTGCCCGACTTGTCTTTGTTGTTACAAAACAAGCAGGTTATGACAGGAATCTGAATAGCTGTGGGGTGGTTCTAATCGAGTCCATAGCATATGGGCCATAAGGTATAACTATACAGGCCTCCTCGCTGGCATCCCAACATGGGGATGTCGATGGACACGGCCAGCACAGGAGCTGCTGCTCCGGCTGTTTCCAGCTGGGAGCTCTCCACAGCATGGCACACAGCTGTGGGGGGCACAGGCAGGAGGAACACTCTCCATTCAGTCCTTTTCAGCCACAGGTAAGCCACACTGGAGACCCTCCATTCGAGGACATTTAAGAATCACTTAAACTACTGTGGGGCGCAGAATGCGCTTCATCAGCCTATAATGAAGGTAGCACCAAAAGACCAAAAGCCACAACTATATTAGACTGTGGGAAGATGAGGAAAGCTCAGAGGCATTGCAGGTGTCTTAGACCTCTGCAGTGGCAGGAGATGTGTTAAATACCACTCCAAAGTCCAAATTCTGCAAAGCACATTTAGCACGTGCAATGTAGCCAAGGTAGAAAGAAAGGAAGGAGCAAAAGCTCTTTAAATGTGTTGCACAGGAAATCTGCCCAATGAATCTCAGCAGGCCGATAAGCGACAATAAAGACCTACTACATTACACAGTCCTGAAGAGCAGCAGAATATAACTTGACTGTTAAGTACTAGGAGAAAAATACTTTTAAAAGTAGAGTAACACTGAGCTTCAGGGCTGAAGAGAAAAAAAAATGCAGGGTCAGATTCTCTCACCGCAGAAACACCTGGCTAAGTGGAGAATTCTCTGGGCATAAAAGAACACTGCTGGCAAAAAACAAAAAAAATTCAGCAGATGTGTCTGCACAGTGTGCTCTGTCAGCTCTTTCCTGTTCCCACTTTACACAAGGAACAGCTGCCTTCACACAGCCTGGGACAGAGCTCAGAAAAACCTGGAGCATAATGCTCTGGAGAACTTCAGAAACTTGACATACACTAAGGTCATCTGTGAATACTAGATGAGATACTATGGATTACTTTAAGAAGTAATTTAAACCAGTCCCACCACACAGTTTCAATTTGACCTTTAAAAGCAAAGAGAAAGCAACTCATGCAATGCTATACATCCATGGTTGGTACTAAGGACAACAGTTGCTGACTAAACAATTAAATATGCAGACGCTGTAAGAGAGAGGGCTAAAAATATCAAGTTTATGTTTTTAAAGCTATTTTCATTTGTTTGCTTATTGTTATATTGAGGAAGAAGGCTTCAATCACCTAATATTTTATCTTCTCTTTTCTCCCCACTGCCAATAACACTGCAATAGCATACACACACAGAGAGGCAATTAAGAAGTTGCTTTAATATCGAGGCATTAATAAGCTACTGAACTGTTTTTCAGATAGCCAAATGCATGATCCTTTCAACACTGCTCACCCCTAGCTATACGTGTACCCGCAGCTGACTGACACAAACACACTGAAAGTTCTTAGTACTAGAAACAGTAAACATGTCCCAGTTCACTAAGGCAAAATGGAAGGGGAAAAAGTTACAAATCTATCATGTAAATGCCTGAACAATAATTAGAGAATGAGGAGTAAAACAGCAAGAAAATATCAACACAAGAAGCACATATAGTAGATAACATTCATGCCAGAATGACAGGTCTGCACAGGATGGCAAGAACAGCAAGTCAGCGCAGGAGCCATATCTAAAAACACTATTGAAGAGTGCGATATAGGCAGTGTCCTGCACTGCAATTGCAAAAAAAAAATTATTTTTTTAAAAAATCAGGATTTATCACAAAATTAAGCAAACTGAGGATGGAATAATTTTAGGGGAAAAAAAAACAAAATACACAAAATTCAAAAAGCCTTCTTATACTATACTGCAAGACCACATCAGGTGTGTTTCAGAGAAAATACGTACACATTTGAAAACTCCATTTGTAAACTTTGGGCAAACGATTATTCTGTTCTTTGAGATCAGACTCCTTCTCTCCATTTTTCCCACATTTTCCTGGAGATTGTGTTCTTGCAGGTGATTTGGTTTGGTGAGATTTCATGCCAGTAGAAACTGATTTCGCTGACTGAGACTTGGACACACTTTCACCAGCAGATAGTTCTTCACTGTCACTGCTGTTTGCTGAATAAACAAGAAGGTATATTGTTACAAAACAAAGCAACCTTCCTGCCCAAACCAAAGCTTATCAGAAGCTACCCCTGTGCTGATTTTCATATAAAAGGAGTTTATTTCACCAAAATCCTTTTACTCTAAAATGATATAATCCATCCTGGTATAGAAGCTTGGCACACAGCTCTTTGGATCACTACTGCCTAAAGACAGGACTACAAAACAGGTATATAACTGGGCCCCTTTAGTTCTGGCACACTGCAAAAAGGAAACCTTGCACTGGAAACACCATCCAGTTAGTTTCTGTGCAGGTAGATTCATAGCTATTACGTGGACCTATGGGAACCAACAGAGCTAGAGGGTGGATAAAAGTACCAGACTGTGGCTCCACAACCCATCCTCAATACTGATAAGTATATTTCTGCAAGTGTGTGTGCGAGAACGTAAGGGGGTTGTGTAGGAACACACTACTTGTAAGGAGATTCTTGAATACAATCCAACTGCTCAGGGTCTGTATAGGGAAGGTGCACTCTACTCTCTGAAGAGTTCAAGACAGCATCACACTTGTTGCTTTAGAACCATATCCGTACATAAATTGCCTACATTAGAAAATAAGGCAAAGAGGCAGTCCACATGTCAATGTAAGTGCAAAAGTTATCCATGTATTTCTGCTTATGGGGCTATACTTTTTCTAAAACAGTTAGCAAGACTGATTGTTACGTCCTATCTCCTGTTTATCTTTTTTTAATATTGTTTTCTAATACAGCATTTGATATATACAAACCTCTATCCTGTTTTAGAGGTACTAGTTACAGGCAAGCTTTTCACTGTACTCCTAGGACACGTAGCAGAAATGAGTAAACAATTGGCCTTTTTTCTTAGCCTTATGTCACCTTTATTTATTTTAGGTTTTCTGTGCTAAAATGACTAGCAATAATCTGAATTTGCATGACATCATCTACAAAAATCCTCAGACATGAGGATCAAATTCTTTAATTGCAGAACATCATCTTCAGCTGACCCAAAACAGAAGAACTTCACCGCACACTGAAATAATTTTAACTATAAAGCAACAGGCTGAACTGAATGCAGTTTTCTAACCAAACCACCCAAAGGACAGTAACAAAATAATCTGTCTAAAAGACATGATTTATGAGTAATGATTGAAAGGATGAAGCTTGTTTAGCATTACAAAAATAAAACTGGGGTGGAAGCAGGGGCAAGAGATTATAACTCAACAAAAGCCTAGTGAAGCACTGGAATAAAATGCCTAGGGAAGCTGCAGAATCTCCATCATTAGAGTTGGTTTTAAAAACATGTTCAACTAATATTTATTAAGAGAAACATATGCCTCAGTTGTACCTGCCCTAGGTGTTGACAAAAAGAACCCTGAAAGTGCCTTTTGGTTCTGGTCTTTATGATCTGGTGATCTACACCGGAGAAACCAAACACCAAGATACACATGGTATGAAAGAACTTAGCTGGCTGCAGAGCTGCCTCTGTCTGCTGGCTTAATGCAAAAGCAAGAGCTACAAAAGCAGCTTTACCTGGTATACCTGAATTTTGCAGAAGGCATTTTTTGCTCACAACTGACTCCACATTTTATCTATTTATTGCCCTTATTACATACAGCAGTACCTGACGCCTAACAAACAGTGCATACACACCAAGGACTGTACACAGTACAAGAAACAATTCTAGGTTTGAAGTGCTTGCATCCTGATGAAGACACAGGTTGAGAAAAAGGGATAAATTCACCAAATCAAAGGGAAAAATGGCAAGGCTAAAAATGTTGTATTAGTTCTGCAAATTCAGTTTGTTTTGTTACTATAATTCCTGGGGTGAGGGAAGAAATAAGGATTATGGAAGGAGGAGATTAGTGAAATGAAATGAAAAAGGATGAGAGAACGTGAAGAGGAGATCAATGAACATGAAGGATAGGTGGGGTCAAAGCAGGTACCAGACCAGAAAGTACAGACTTTTAGTAAAAGCTGTCAAGAGAAAGAAGGGGGGGGGGGGGGGGAAGGCATAGCATATGCTTTCTATCCTTGCTTTAACTGTGGGGTTTTTTTACAGCTATCCTCCCGGCTTCACTCTCCAGCTGACTGTTCCCTGCTATTTTTTATTAACAGTGAAATGAGGCAGTAACTGATCTTGCTGTCTCCTGAACACGTGTGCACGTCTCTAATACACCTCTGCTTTTATTAAGCTTCTCTTCCCCAGTACTGTGGTTTCTATTCCAATTAGCCTCTACAACTACGAAAAAGCTGCAAAAGCTGCATTATTTACTGAAGATGTAACAGAATATATAGGAAGAAAATAGCACCTATATTTTTCTGGAATTCTTTTCATATTTGCTACTGGAAGAGATACTAACCTCTAAAAACTCATCTTGCAGAAAATATAAAATATAATTTAATCCAGGCCCCCTCTAAAACACACAGCTGTCATGCCACAGAGATTCCTGTCCCAATTCTACCAAGTGTGAAATACTCACTCTTCTTAGTCTTCCTGAATTACACGATGTTAAGGACCTCTTAGAAATAGGCCCAGAAATAACACAAGACATTTAAAAACACTTTGGCATTCAGCAAGAGTAGTTTCCTCATTTAAACAGTATTAAGAATTCCCTGATGAGAACATTTTGTCCTAATACATTTTTTATTTCCAGACTTCACCTCCTACAATCGTTCAAAAAAATGACACAGTACTTTCACACATTTCACTTCACACTGAGCTGCTGTACTTACCAGTTTTACTCTTCTTTTTGTTGTTCACAGATGTTTTGTGGCTTCTTTTCTGCTTTTTTGAGGAGCTGCCTCCTCCCTGAGCATCTTTAAGTCTTTTTTGGCCTGTACAGACTGGGGGGGAATAAAGAAACAGAAATTAAATAAATACTCGCACTTCTGTTTGTTTTTCTCAGTCTCAAAAAAAGCACTTCAGAGCTTAAGTTTGTAGACAACAATGCGACTGTTCCTGCCTATCCCTAATATGGCTCAGCTTTCTACTTATATTGACAAGGGCAGGTGAAGGAGGATAGAAGGCAGACAAAGTTTGTTGGTTAAAGTGCACATGTAAGACGATTTAAAGTAACTTTCCTGTATGCATCATCAGAATTTCTCTTGAACCACAGGAATTTTTATTTTTTTAATACTGTAATTTAAATAACAATACATTTATTCGAAAAACTTATCAAGAACTACTGGAACTGAAAAATGCTCAAAAAAACCCTGTCACACTTGGAAGCTGTGAGAAAAAAATGAAACTATCACTTGTGATCAGTAACTACATTAATTGAAAGTATTAAAAACCAAAAAATCTTAGATAATGTTAAAAAACAAGGCAACAAAAAAAGGTGGCAAACAAAAAAACAAAGGAAAAAGTCTACTTTTTCCTCTTGTAGTCACAAATACCAGCAGAAAAGGAAGATAAAAGAATTCTAGTACACCTGTTAAGAGAGCAAATTTTAGGAGTTGTACAAACGTTGTTCCACAACCACCTGAATTACAGATTAAAAATGACTCCTGTAACAAAACCATTTAAATTAAGAAACCCAATTTTCTAAAACAGGCAGCATGCTGACAAAATCAGAGAGGAAGTTAAAGTCTAATGCATGTAAAAGTAATATTGTGCAATAGTGTAAAACTGTTTTCATGTGGCAATAATTTCCTTTTATATAAAAAAGCAACAAATTAAGTTCTAAACCTACACACTTATAATTAACAAAGCAATACAGACATATTTATTGAGGGCTACATATTCACCTCTTCTGAACTCTCTCCTTGGTTTAAGGAAACACATTTTGTTGCATTCTTTCAAAAGAAGAATTCGAACAGAATGATGAAGGTAATACACCTTAAGGGCATTTTGAGAAAATTCAGTTAATTAACAACTGAAATCTGTTTAGATGAAGAAACCACTTCTGTCATCTCAGGATTATATTCAGACATGTTTTTTTTCCTTTTGTATTAATAATTTTTGAGGCACTTTGACACAGTGAAAGTAGCTGTATTTTTGATGGAACTGTAAAAGAGCCAGCAACTTTCACAAAAAAGCTTTTTGGATCCAGCCTTGCAAACAGTTAAAAAACAGGCAGCAGTACACTGACATCACATGCACAAGTGTTGGCAGTGTTTATTATCCCCTATTCTCTAGTGGTCTCAGGATAGGAACTTCAATCTGCAAAATCACATCTGAAAGTGAAACATAGCTAATAAGGTCAATGTTTGTTATCAGCTTGACTTGTATTTTTTTTAACACATTAATTTCAAAAGATGCAAGTTTGAAATGGTTGCCTAAGCATGCAATAATTGGCACTTTCTCCCCCCAAATAAACAGCTTACAGAGAATCAAAACTTTATGTAAGAAACAGAATCTTCTACTTGTAAGCAAGGTGTAACACTCAAAATGTATCCATCTTGCTACAATAAATATTGCTTATACAATGTATTACAGTTTGCTCTGGGCTTTTCTTGCCAGGTCCAGTATAAACCTTATTCTTGCATACTTTATTCCTCATTGAAACCAGCACAATTCCTAATGAAAGGCCAAGAAACTTCCTGGCAGATTGTATTTTATTCACTAGATGATTATGCCATTTCCACACATCTGAAGTAGACAGCAGGCTACTACTTCCTCCAACAACTAACTTTCCAGCAGTGTAACCATAACAGAACGAAAATACATCAGCAATGCTAAAATGAGAGCTAGTTGGGTTGAAGGCAGCTCTGTTTACCCTTTTCTTTACCTTTTTCAGTATGCTCTGGCTCTGGTTGATTACTACTACTGGAGCTGACGCTGGCATCAAAACCTGTTGGAGAAATATTTCCCTCAGACTGGAGGTCTTGCAGCTCCCCTGCAACACTGTCCACCTCTATTGTGCTATCTGTTTCACTTTTAATGCTTCGTATCTCTTCTTGATTTGGTGGTAGCATCTCAGAGACAGTGACACTGGACTGATGTCTACTGGACTCCGTTACTGTTACAGATGAAGGCGATTCAGGAGTTGTAGGAGGAGTATTTAGCACTGAATTACTGCCACTGCTGGGAAATTCAACTTTCTTTTCGCCCACTTCAGTCGGCTTCTCCTCAACAGGTTTAACATCCACACTAGCTGGCAAAGATTTTTCAAGTTCAGAGCTAGGCAAAGAAATGTCTTCTTCTGCAAGAGTCTGAAGCTGCTCCTCTGCTGCAGCATCCTCAGGAGCAGCATGTGGAGGGGAGGCAGCAGCTTCAGTGTCAGAGTCCGAGAACAGTTCCTTCAGCGTTTTCTTCGGCCATTGTCCCTGAATACTTGACCAGACATCTTTTCGATCCTTCGCTCTGGTGTTCTGAAGTCTTTCATCAGAGTTATTTAGAAGCTTTATTCTTTTCTCTCCCACTTCAGAAAATCCTGAGTAGAAAGTACTTGTCCGTAAAGACTTCCTTTTGTCCTCTAGTCCATTGTACTTTTTAGTTGGAGTGATTTTCAGTTTAGTTTTGTCTTCCTCATCTTCATCTGAGGAGCTGTTACTGCTGTTTTCTAAACTAAGGGAGTCTTTGTTTTTGGACTTCTCATCCTTTCTATTAGGTGACACAGTCTTTAAAGATTCCTCTGCAACACAGTATCTTCGTTTACCACGTTTTACCTGTGGTTTTGCTGTTTTATCCACTACTTCCTTTTTTACATCCTTTCTCTTCTTTGTGGCTTCATCTTCTCCATCGGAGTCAGTATCTTCAGATAACTCTTCCACCTCTTTTCGCAATCTGTCAGGAGACTTGGATCCCGACTTGGGCACTACTACATCTGTCAGAGCTTTAGTTTCTTCTGGGAGGGATGAACTGCTCTGTTCTTCTTTTAGACAGAGTTCGTTTTTATCTTGGCTTACAGCTTCATGTTGAGATTCATCTTTGCCATCAGCATGTACATTCGGGGCACTTTGGTCATCTTCCTGCTCACTATCATCAGAACTTTCAGAAGCTAATTAAAAATAAATAAAAACAAAACAAGAAAAGTTTGTCTTGATTCTGGTTACAAAGAATTCTTAAAAAAAACTAAAGAAAACTGATATGAACACATGCTACAGGAATCTCATCTCTAGTAGTATATATTTTAAATGGTACCTCCTGAAGACTTCAAAAATTTATTTCCTGTTCTATTAGAAGGTATAATGGCTAGATTAGAAACTACGAAAATTCTGTATTATACCGTACATCTCCAGGAATTTCTGAAGACATGGAGAAAGCATAGGATCCATAAAATACAAACTTCTGCATAATTAACCAAAACAGAATTTGAAAGATGTGCTTAACAAAAACTCTGAATATTTCTTATGGTTTACAAATACTACTATTATCTGCCCTTTTTCCAAAGCCCAGAACAGAGACAGCATTTTCCCTGGAGAACCCACAATCTAAAAGGACAGAACAACAAAGACATTGGATAATTTCTAACAAGCCAACCTGATGACCAGCCTGGAAGAAGGAAGTGAAAGCATTAATGAAAGGCACTTGGAGAACTATATGAACAAGAAGAGTGCAGGGCAACAGTAAGAAAATTCGGGGTCAGGAATAAAGAAACTGAGAAAAGAAGAACAAAGATACAATGAGAGAGGAATCAACAACAAGCCCGTTCAATGGGAAAAGGTATGGATACAAGGAGAAACAATGAGAATTGGCTCAAATATATGGGTAACTCCTTGATTTGCAACTCATCCATTTTTGCTGGCATAGCTAGTTTAATTCTTCTTGTCTTACTTCCCACCTCTCATTCTCAATTCCTCACTAAAACTCACCACCTCTCTAAAGATGATAATGTAACTAATGACAGAAGAAAAGCAATACTGTCAAAGAAATTCACTGAAATGATCGAAGTTGAATTAACTTTTTAAAAAATGTTTACTGAAATACAACAAACTTAGAGGAGAGCACACTAGCAGAGAAAAGAGGTGTACAGGACAAAATACCTTGAGACATGTTGCCTTGTGTTTTTCTTGGTTTATTTGTTTTAAGATAGGCAGGATCTTAAATTCTACTCTAAGACTCAATCGGAAAGCAAGTTTTACACAACCCTTTCAGTGCTGTTTGCTTTTTTTTAATTAAACATTTATGGTAGACATTTTGGCCTAAAGTTCCAGGAACTCTATCACTTAAAACAGACTTCTAACACTTGCCTTTCTCATACCTTAGAGGATCAAAACTACACTACTATTGTAATATAAGAAGTATCAAAATTCGCCATTTAAAATAAAAGCCAAGAACACATTTAAAGTACAACCAAAAAATCAGGTTCATCAAGTTTTCCTCTCAACATATTTACTTTGCTGTGCCCTTCAAAGGAAAGTTGAATACAATTGCATTAATCATTCCAGTTTAGGAAAAAAAAACAAAAACAAAACTGTAAAAGGTTTTGAGCAAGCAGCTCTAAAATTGGAGGAAAAAGAAAGAGTAAAACGTTACAGCCTTTCATACTTAAAAACAAAAACCCGCAAGTAACAGACAAAAAGTTAATCCCCAGCATGAATCTACGTGGACTGGAATGATAAAAGAATTGCATATAATTAAAAGCATTTCGGGAAATTGATTATGTAATATGGAAAACATTTAGCTTTCCAAAATATTAGAGGGTATATGTCAAATTGTGCTTTTGGAATCAGAAGTTAATTACAGATTAATTATAGCACTAATAATAGTGTCATTATCATCACCGCTAATTGCTTTTTTGTTTCTCATTTCCTAAGGAAACTAAGCTTAATAGATTATGTTGACTGTTATTCTACCTACAGATTTGGAACCCAGTGGCCAATGTCATCCAAGTTTGAATATGTCTGAAAGATTATTAAATTCATACAACTTTCACAAAAATTGGTGGTTACCCAAACTACCTATAGCATATGATTTATTTTTCTGGAGGCACACACTAAATGAAGGATGAAAAGAAGCAACTAGTTATTATAGTGCTGCTGTAAATGTGTGGGAAGGGGAAAACAATGTTAGGAACAACAGTTGTGCTGATAGGAAACCTAGCTTTATTAATTCCATTTTTCAAGGCAAAAAAAATTTCCGTGGGTCCTAAGAGTTACATAAATCTAAAATTAAAAATTTAGAAATAATATAGGAAGCAAAAATGCTTTGCTGTGTATCAAACAAAAAAAGGATGGCAAAACAAAGGATGTAATTCTTAAGACTGTTAACGTACACTGAATCCACAATACCTGTTTTCAGAAACTGCAAATACTGCTTTTGTTCAAGGATTATTTCTGAAGATGATGTTATAATTAGCCAGGCAGAGTCAAGTGTACAGTTGCATCAGTTGTTCTACATTGTCAGTTACTACTGTTTAAAGGCTATTTACAGAATTAGAAAAAGTTTAAGTACAATACCTTGTAGCCCATTAATGACAGAATTAATTTCTATTGATTTAACTGGAGCTTGTTCAGTATTTTTGGCTTCAGTGCTGTCAAGTTTGGACCCAGTCTCTGGTGATGTGCTGGTGTGAAAGGGTGGTTTTGACAAGCGTCGCAATTTACAGTTTTTAGGAGAATACTTCTCTTCCTTCTCTTTGTCAGTTTTATTCTATGTGAAAGAAAATATTAAAAACTCTTCTCATTTGAGCACACATCTTAACAGAGATTACAATAAAGCAATGCTTACAGTTATCTTAAACATTCAACCTGTAAAGGAAAGCTTTGCTCTTTGTTTAAAAGATTACAAATACCTTTCTATGGCCCATGCCAAGACATTTATGTTGAAGACAGGAACTTTGTCAACACTAAAACAAATGGGAAAGCAAACGCAGCCAGCGCTCTAGGAGCAGTGGCACCGCAGGATGCCAGGCTCAGCAGTGGCAGAGCAGGGCTATGACACCCTGCTCTGTCACAACGGGCAGGGAGCTCTAGAACAAAACTCAGGTTCCAGATGCCCCACAGTGTTGGGGGGTTGGGGGGGTGGTGCAGGAGGAGTGCTGACATCTGTGGCAGAACGAAAAGCATCCTTGCATCCCACTGCCCAAGGAATGTATCATAACCTAAGCCTAAATATCAGTTTTAAAAGAATGGACTTTGAAAGTAATGCTATGAAATAAAATGATAGTCACATACACATGTACTAGTCATAGATTTGCTCTCCAGAATCAGCAGAGGGAACTCCCAAATTTCATGCCCCAGAGTTGGCTCCCACCACTGATGATAAAATGAATCCTTCTCATTTGTTTTCTGTAAGCGCATACGTAAGTTTCACAAAAAAATATAGGAAAGAAGGAAAGAGAAGCTTCCCCTCCCCACCCCAAAGTGGAAAAAAAAAAGTTGATGAAAAAAATTCTAGTTTTTAAAAGGCTAGGAAGTTGCTTTTACTGTCAAGCATTTGTAGGCAAATCAAAAGGTTAGAAAGTGGGGTAGAGTATTTAAGAATATATTAAGCCAAAGTTCGGGGGAACAAGGGAGAAAAAGGGAGAGAAAGTACCTTTATTTTCTTTCGATGCTTAATTTTTGGTACATTTTTATCAGCTGGTCTCACTATCTTGTCTGCCTTTATCCATTCATCATACCTAAAAGAAAAAAAATTGTACACATTTATGGTTTTAAGCAGATAATCACAACATCATAAGAGAAATTAATGGAGGAAAATTAGCCATATAAAAACTGAATTAGAATTTGAATAAAGAAGTCTGTGTACTTTTCAGTTTCAGTTAAGGTTCAATTCTTCACATGCTGGGACATATGGGACCAAGTTTTCTTACACTGACGGGCAAGAGTGAAAGCTGTTATTTTTCCAGTCTGCACTGAACAGCAGGAAATCCATGTATACAGGTAAAACAAACTACTAGAAGGACAATTCTGTATGAATCTCCAAGAGCTATACTTTGTATATATATTGTAAAACCTTAACAATAAAATAAATTCTTACAACTATATAAAATGTGACCAGTTAACAAAAATAAACTCTTTCGAGCCTGAGTGTCTACAAAGTGATATCTGGAGCGACTAACACTTAGGAGTCACTAACTTTTGAGTCACTAACTTAACACTAACACTTTTCAATTCATTTTCAGTTAAAGGTTTCCATTTTATATCAGAATGGTACTAGACAAAAACATACTAAGTAGCACCAACATATGAACAAGAGGTGCCTTATTATCTGAGGCTGGACCTGTTAAATACAAATCCAAGACCAGAGAAGTACATTCTTAGTAAGAATATACTGTAACTATGGTACTGTACTTGCCAGTTTCATGGTGCATTTCTGAAAAACCTCAAGAATGAATTGAAACAACTTTTTTTTTCCTCCCAATAAGCATAATCTGCTGTCCTACTTCAACTGTGAATTCAAGAACTGTCTGAATAAGAAATAGGTCAGTTAAAAATTAGTATGTATTAACTTTTGCCCCAATGTACAGCCACACAAATTCTGACCCCCCCCAGGTAAACATTAAAACAGAGGGGAAGAGACAAACTTAAAAAAACCAACCAAAACAAACAAACAAAAAACCCACAAAAAAACCCCCCAAAACAAACAAACAAAAAACCTACCACACACCCAGAGAACTAGGACAACATGCAGCCAAGCACAATGCACTCATGACCATGCTGGCTTTCCAGCTGGGCTTACTTGACCACCATTTTGATATATACAACAACTGCTGATACAGTCCCAATTCAGCTTCTTTGCAACTACTGCCAATTATATCTACAATATTGACATATAAATTAAAAAGTATTAGAGAAAAATATGCAAGTTTCCAACTTGCCTTTCTGTATACTCTTAAGATCTATGCAAGGGATTCCAGAAGCTAAATACTGTATTTTATTAAATGTCACATAATAATAAAGTGAAAAATTAAGTAGCAGTAGTCTCTGAAAAACAGTTTTCCCAAACAATTCCTTGGGGGTTTTTTCTCCTCCATGTGACAAAAAAAAAGAAAAAATCACAAAATCTAGCAGCAAACCATGCAGACTACAACATACCAAGATTACCTATACTGCTGCAGATACAGCTGTAATCGTACTATTACCAGGTGACATGTAGGTGAGCAGGCTCAGATTTCTCTCCAAAACTGGAATACAACTCTGCAGAGTACTTTCCAGTATGGAAAAATCCCATATTGTATGGGACTGTGGGAAACCCTATCTGAAGTAATCTTTCTTCAAGTCAAAGATGTTCCTTTCCAGGAGGAATACTGCTAAGTAGACTGTCAAATGGACTTTGCAACCCCACATAAATGTAAGAGTTTTTCATTAGGACTAAACACATGGAGGAAAACAGCACTAGGATGGGACAAATACACAGTGAAAATCAATTACTCTGACAGCGTCCTTTCTGCCTCAACCATGTTGCTATAATACAGAATTTGTATTCACTCATTCTACACATTTCCAATAAAGAAACCTATCTTCCCCCTATGCAAAGTCTGAGCACTGCACATACTGTCCATGATTCAAGGTAATTGTAGTGCCTGCTGGGATGACAGCTGATAGACTAGGGGGCGTACCAAAGCGAAGGAGAGAGGAACTGCAGAATCTTAAGAGAATATCTGAAGATACCACAGGGTCTCAAATGTTACATGTTAGAAGCAGTGGTCACAACTCCTCATCTTAAGGACCACAAATGGAAAACCTACATGTGATGGCCACAGTTCCTAGACAGAGCATATCCTGCTCTACTCCTGCCTGCACCTGGAACAGCAGTCAGACCCTGCAAGGAGGCCCAGCATCACAGAAATCTTGAATCTTCTCTGGGGAATCAGATGCCCATACTTCATACCTTTGCATGGCACAGCTCCTTTCACTACTCACATCAGATGCATATGGTTTACCTAAACCTGTGACAGTTGGACCCTAGGCTGAAACAGATCCTGCAAAAGAGATACATCCCAAGCCACAGCTGACAACCTGACCCTAAATTACTTTCTCCTCTACTGCATGACAGAGAAGCACCCTGGAAGCTGTATAGCACACCAGATGCCAAGCTGCATCTGAATGGTGTGTGTAACTCAGACGAGAGCCCTTCTTTATAGAACTGCACCTTATTAAAACAGGAAAACTTACTTTATCACTGATCTTGGTTTACACAGCCTGTTCACAAAACAGAAGAAAACCAAAAACATTATGAATTAAGTTCTTCAGCTCTCATTACATGAAGTATGTGCTTCCAGAAGACCTGGGTCATTTTACTGCAGTCCCATCTTCCATGCTTGCTTACCTCAACTCCCTAAAGCAAGCAGCTGGCTATGGAGAGGAAGGAGGTAAGATGGGGAGGTGTTCCTAAAAGAGTTTGCACAGACTTGTTTGAGAACCAAGAGGAGGGATTTAAAATGAAATTATTATTTACTTATTTTTTAAATAAGGTTTCATATGAAAACCCGGAATGCCTTCAGAAGAAACATCCCCTTTGCTTTACCAAAATGAAGACAAAGATGAGTCAGTAAGCAGAGAAGTTTTTCTGCCTTACTGGTTAAAATGAATGCCTGCCAGAAAGGTGGGTTTGAACAGGAAGGAAGGAGGGATAAAAGGAAGAATGAAATTAATAGCTATATAACAGAAAAAAAAATAATTGGCACTTCGCATAAGAGTTTGTACTGATTCTATTACATCCATATGTACTGATTGCAAGCTAAAATAAACCACAGCATATTCTCAGAGACTGCATAGTTGATCTTCCACAGAAGTACTAGAGGGGAAACAAGGAAGAAAGTGTACTTTTCCAGCGTCTAAATTTATACTAGCAAAGGTACCACTTTCTCAGGAAGACAAGTGACCTCAAGGAACTAGCAAGCCTTGGCAAATTCACTGAAAAGTTCCAGTGTACTGTCTGCATCTGCTAACAAGGAAGAATCAAATGTTTTCTTTGACAGTGATCAAAGGAAGGTGGAGATTTAGTCTTATAACCAAACACTGGAATATTAGATGAGGACTCTTTTTTTAAATTTTATTTATCTTTTAATAATTCTCCCCCCATGACATACACTACTCTCAAAAACCTGAAATATGGCTACACATGTTGCTTTAATTTCAGTGGTTGACTGTTAAGTACAAAATTTGTATTTTGTTAATACTTCAACAAATCGAGACAGAAACTGGCACTTTCACATTCAGATTTTTGAAGGAAAGAAATATTGAAAATAAGTCTTAGTTTTAAACACTTGAAAACATTCAAGAATAACATGTCTTGTAATATTGTACCGTACGAGACACAGAGTTTAAACAACCTAAACTATTTTTGAATATGCACACTCTGTCTTTAATTACTGGGAACATACTGCAGAAGAAATTCACCTCAAGCACTTACACAATGAACTTTTCTTTGCACTGGCAGCTGAAAATCAAAATTATGACAGAAGGAACTGGCACTGTAGGCCCCAGGGAAGTTTTAATTCCATATAAAGCATACATAATTCAGAACATGACTGGCCTGTTAGAAGAAATACAGTTTCTCTCATAAGCTTTTTCTGGTTAACATGTGATAATGTAAACAGTTTTCTCTAACAGTGTAGAGATTTTTACCATTCCATTTCACTACAAGCTAGGCTCCACTGAACACTACAATTCTTTACCTTTATCAGAAACACATATCACCTGAATCTCAGGAGCTAACAACAAGATCCTTTAGCATAAAGTAGTGCAGCTGTACAATGCTGTTAAGCTATATTCCACTTCTGTATTTTCTATTTACAATTAAAAAAAAAAAAAGTTCCACAGCGGCTAGCGTCACTAGTTCCAGAGCGTTTAACAAAACTAACAAAGCTGAATACCAAGTTTACCAAATTCCATTCCAAGTACCCCAAAGCACAGGAACATGCACACACACACTATTATTCTGAATCCCAGACCGATACTGAAGTTACCTTGTCATAAGAAACATTAGTAGTTATTTAAGATCCCTGCTCAAACTTATGGGTTTGAAGAACAGGCCATTAAATGGCATACTGACCAAAAGGGGAAACAGGAAAGTCAATTCTAAGGGGTAGGAGAATGACAGAATTAAAAAAAATCCTGGATGATTAGAAAATACTAGTTCAGTACATCCCATGGCCTAATGTTACAGTACTTGTTCCTGCTAAACACCAAAAGTAAGGAATGTAGCTACAATGAATAAGGAGAGGAGGGAATTGCTACCTATCCAAGTAAAGCACTTATTTTTCCAGGTTGTGACTGACTAAAAGCCAAATCAAGTTATTACATCATACAAGATTTGTCTTCACAATACTAAAATATCAAAGTCTTTAGATGCTGCCTTAAGCTCAGGCCTACCCACTCTTACTGTCAAATCCAAAAGTTTAAGTAATTTTATTTGAATTAAATAAATTAGCCACATTTAGCAGAGTCCACACACAGTCCCACAGCTATATCTCAATCACTGATGTCTTTTTCGGTGAAGAATCCTATTCTCCCAGCCGCTTTCAGAGGGCTCTTTTGAAACCCCAGCTAAGAATATAAATGCAAGTCCTGCTGCCAGAAAGACCAAACAACTCCCCTCACCTCTCAAATGAGTGCAAGTTTACTAAAAATACTTTTCTTTTCAAATATATCCTAGTCACAGAAATAATGCCTCTGATATCAATCCGCATATTTGTTTAAAATGCAGAGTTCAAAAAGCAGAATCTTGATTTCTCCTTTAAGAACCAGGGTGCTGGGATCTCCAAGGTGAAGGCTTTTTGACTTCTCATCTCTTCAGATTTAAAGTGGTACTGCTCAAATAAAACTCTGATCATCTCACCTCACAGCATGTATAATAGCATAATATTTACTCAAAAAGGAAAATAACTTCTATGTTTACATGTGAATTCCAAAACAAGAGTTTAAAAGCAAGAAACCTCTTTGAATGGTACACAGTAATCCTCAGCGAGTAGGATGCAAATTTCAGCAACTTATGCTCCTAATGCAAGTCCTCCCCAGTAATGACCGAAACACTAGTCACATTCCAAATCCCACCTTAGGCAGGCTGCATCTCCCCTAGTATCTTGAATTCATAGCCCACTATGCTTACAAATGTTGCCTGAAGACAGTTTATGTGAAAGATCATATTCTTGTAGATCAATATATATGTAGATCAAAATTCTACACAAGATAGATAACAAAACTGGCAATATCAAGATGTTTCTCCTCAGCAGTGGCTTAGGTGGTCCTGGAAATCACCAGGCCTAGATGCAAAGAGGTGTATTCAAGGGAGGGAGAGAAGTATCAAGCACTGAATAAGTGAGATTTGTCCCGCCCTCTTGGTCAGAGGTAGGATGGTAATCAAAGTCCAGATGACAGAAGAAGGTCACATGAGCCTCAGATTTTCCAGAAGAGTAAAAATAAATAAAAAGTACAGCAGATTTGCCTTGGACTTTTTTTTTTTTTAAGATTTATAAACACAGTAATAAAGTTTAAAAGATGACAGCTGAGGACAATGAGCAGATACGTTGAAACTGAGGAAAAAAGCCGGAGACTTGGTAATTGGCTTAAAAGCCACTCAGAAGCTTTAGTTTTCTCTACATTTTTCAAAGTTGCTTCAAGTTTTAAATGGCAAAAAAGTGGTCTCAAATGGCAAAAATATATTAATACTTCAACTTATTTCTATTAATGCTGTATTAATGACAATAAAAAGCATATACTCCTGCATATATTGAGAAAAGCATAAGAAGTCACTAGGCTAAGAAGAGTCTTGTTTGGAAGCTTGAGGCAGTCATGGGGGAAGGAGGGGTGTGGGGGGATGGAAATCGGATCTGAATGAAATTCAACTATTTGCTGCACACTAATTTGCCACTAAAAATCTTGTACTTTTCTTGTTAAATACTATGCTGCTAGCGTACTCTCTGCTTTGCTGAGAAGAATGTGTACACAGACTCAGCTAAGTGCACTATTCAAATATTGTATGAGATAAAATTGGCTTAAGAGAGCCAGAGGAGGAATTTGTGAAAGAATGAGCTGTCACTTGTTGTATGGAGAGATCTAAAAATAAGATGCGGAATGATGGAAGCCTTCTTTGAACAAGGCATTTTAAGATGATTTTCTAAGTAACTAAAGTACTGCATTTATATGGTGTTAAAATCTAATAGTTTCATACAGTACACAATGACCTTCACAGAACACCAATACTGAAAGTTTAGGACTCCAGATCTCTATTAATTTAGTTTTTAAAATACACAAGTGTATTTTAGAAGTAATTCAAGAAGTAATCACTAACTAAAACTAAAGTTACCTCACGTTCCATCCACAGTAGTGCACCAAGTAAAGGACTTCTCCACCTTCGATGTCAGAATCTTTAATACTAGCTTCATACATTTTTTGATTTTTCCCTCTTCCATACCGCACTTGGACTTTCATGCCTGGTGGATAGCATTCAAACTCTTCTTCCTCATTGTTATTGTTGTCTTCCTCCTCCTCCTCCTCCTCTTCCTCCTCCTCTGCTTCTTCTTCATCTTCATCTTCTTCCTTATTCGTGTCATCTCTTGAAAGGTTTAAAAAATTGTAGAGTTAATATGAGATACTTCATAAGCTTTTCAGTTCCAAACCACATATATTGATAAATATTGTGGATGCATTAGAGACTGGGAAACAGCAGGCTCCAAATATGTGAAACTGCACTACGGCCGAGTAATATCAGCAAAATAGGATATAGCAATACACACAAAATCCAGTGACTGCAAGGTGCAAAAATGACTTGACTAAAAGAAAAAAATAATCCATCAAAATCTGTATGAGCAGAAGTTGTTCAAACTCATCTTTATGATTCCTTCATGCAGTCCCTTTCTTTAAATATCATTTTTTCAGTTCAGACTTGTCCTTCTCAATATAAAGTTCCCTAAATTCCATTTTTCAACCTACAAGTTTTACAAGTGCTTCTTGAAACTTGCTTCCCCAAAAGATCCTTGCTTTGCTAGAATAAATAATCTCTATCTCAACACCTTGAAGTGACTGCAACCAAAACCAGATTCTAGGGGGAAAAAAAAAAAACCACAACAAAACTTATGCGAGATTATTTAGCAAATCAAGTAACCTGTGCTAATTTATGACCTTGTCACTCCCTGCCAATTATGCTAAAAGTCTTCTAAATATAAGTAAAACTTGCATTTAATTATTATATAAATACACAAGCAGGTGTTCACTGTTTTCAAAAGTAAGCTAATTTTGAGTAAGTTTAGATATTTGGACCAATTTTCAGAGGCACTAAGAACCCACAGATCTTGCTAGTCTCAGTCAAAGGCAGCTATGGGCTGTTCAGTGTTCTGAAAATTATCTCCAACCAGCTTAAAGAGGCAGACTATGTTACAAAAGTTAATGGGGGAAAAATATCTTTTAATCTTAAATAGCTTTTCAAAACAATATTACTGGCCCTCACATCATTCTAATCCCACAGTCTGTGCAATACAGCACAGATTAGGGCTGCTTACTACATTCACAATAACCACAGACTACCAATAATTTAAAAGCCTCAGACGTGGAACAGATATGTTTGGATGTATTACAGACTGGGTAAGAAAAGATAAGTGCTACTCCAAGTCTGATTCACACCAATATTTAAGTTAACCTCACAAACACAGAAGTCTGTATTAATAATCTAAATCTTTCCATGAAATTTTCAGTAGAAAATACTCAGATAAACCAAGCTACTTTCCCTCTGTGAAAAGATCAAACAGCATTTTAATTATTCAAATGCTTCCTTGTAGAAGTAAAACTGCAGTATTATCTAATTAGCTGGCAAAAGAGAATTCAGAACAGTAAACTAAATTCAACTGTAGCGTAATCACACTGATTTAATGAAATTACTTCAGAAATGAATGTTTCCACATATATATACACACACACAAATATATAAATACATATATATATATATATGCATACACCATGACACAAATGCTAAAAATTCCCTCTGTTGGTGTATTAACTAAATCAAATCACAGAAGATACATCTATTCAGGTATACATGGCATGGACCAGGCAGTTTTGTTCTGGAAGGCCAAGATTTTCAATTTATTATATACTTTCAGTGGGCTACTTTGCTAGTGAATTAAAACCACTAGAGTTAAAAATGCAACATAAATGAATGAGCTTTGAAAGCTCACTTAATTTCCACTACACTTCATATGGCAAAATCCACTTTCCAAATAAACCACGAATAAAGGGTCCCCCAAAGACTCAGATGAAAAATTCCTGAATGGAATTCCACAGCTAACAACAGAAAGCACCAACCAGTAATTTAAATGCTTTTAAATTATACTCTCTGCTGCACTAAATCAAAACTCCTAGCTACTTTCAGCTTAACAGTTATTATTATACAACAGGTAAAAAAGCTTGGCATCAGGAGCAGAGTCACTACTGCTCCAAGAACAAGATGAGCCCCCATTACTAACAAGACTTTTCAAAATTGTGACGAACCAAATTTTGCCAGACTCTCCCCTGCCAAGAACTAGCTACACAATCCTTGAATGCTGTCTGGAAAGAAAAGCATGCCTATGAGGGAGATTCAGGATTTTCCAGACACTGGCAATTATGGTGCCAGTGGCTCTTTGGAAGATGAACAAGTTTGGAGTCTCTCTCACCTTAATCACCCTATGGCTTTCTTGGTGTCCCAACAGATATTCTACAAAGACTCCATGACAATACCAGAACTTCTCTGGAAGAGATGTGTGAAACCCTCATAGTGAAGTTGAGTAACTTCGATGGTCAAGTAGATGTGAAGAGCAGACTGTACATAGGTGGAGGGAATGTCAGGAAGCAAAAGCAAAATGGAAGCAGGGATGGCTGCAATTAAAAAGTGTTCTAAGGAGTGATTTGGTTAGCGATCATAAGCTGGAGATTTTCAGAAACCAAACAAACGCAAAGAACATTCATCATTTTGGAGCAGAAAAAACGGCATATTCATATAGCTCCTGGAACAACAACAACAAAAAAAATCACAAAAAAACCCAAAAAAAAACCCAACCCACCAAAACATATTCCCATGGTTGCAAGGAAGAAAAGATATCATTTTACAAGGCCATAAAAAGCTCAAACCTGGCAGTGCAGATGAAGGAGATGCCATGACTGCCATGAAACAGAAGTTTGTAAGAGAACATTGTAATTGTAGCCATCCAGCATGCAGAGTCATAACCTCATTTGTCCATGTACGTATGCACGATAACATTGGATTTCCTTTAACGCTGTTTAGTCAAAATCCCGGGGGGGGGCGCGCAGTGGGGGGGGAAGAGACAGACAGACACAAACAAGCCTCTTGGCAGCAGACAATAATTGAAAACTAAAAAACAGTACCAAGCAATGTTTGCCACAAAGCTGCAACAATTTGAACAACCCAAGCAGCAGCTGATGAAACAAGGCAGCAGCGGATGTGCATGCACACTGTACAAGAGACACAGCAATACAAGTGTAACTGTGTTCAGAAACCAAAAGTACCACCAGAAAGCTTATCAGGAGGACTCGAAAGCATTTCCAATTGCAGACTAAATATCCTCACCCCACCTCCCACAGAATGGGAACATAAACTTTCAGAAGCACGAATTAATGAATTAAAATGCAAAAATATTTGTTAATAAAGTAAAACCATTAAAACATTTACATCATACAAATATTATTTGTTATAATTAGTTCCAAAGGGCATTATGAAATCGTTAAAAGGCTAAAAATACTGCAAGTGTTCAAAAATACACATATGGCAGGTAATTCTCAGTCAATATGAAGATTTAACACCACCAAGCCCATAATAAGGATAAGTATATCAACAAATAGATGTTGTTAATGGACAAAATAGTGCATGCTATTACACCACTAAAGGAACTGCAATATGCAAACATCTTTCAACCCACAATCTCTGGCACTAGCTACAGCATTATCACAAAGCCCAGGTGAAACCTATGAGACAGGGCGTGATTTGGAGCATTAGATCTGCCTCCTAGGATCCCTGTTTTGCAGCAAACCTAACCCTACTCTAATATGCTTCCCCTGACACACCATGCTGGCACACACAGCAGGTGAGATGGCAAATGCAAGATTATTTTTTTCAGGGGTTATTCTGAAACTTGAGGAAGCAAGATTATTTCAATTATTGGTTCAATTAAGTCATTACAGTTAATTGAACCACTAGCAGAAATAAACTCCAGTGTAATTGACACTTCAAGTTTAGCAATTAGCTTCTATTTTTGTTTCCCTCTTTTCTCCCTTTTTCTCATCCTAGAGCATTATTTAACCTCTGTTTCACATAATACAGAGCTGGAAGATGTCAAGTCTCCTTCATACTCTGACTTTCTCAATCACAGCTGTATTAAGAGGCACTTACGTTTTAAGGCAGAGAGGCCATTAAGACCTGTCATGCCATGACACTAGAATCAAAGCTTTCATTAAACAAAATAACAAAACCCCAAAAATTCACCAGTATTTGTCTTCCCTCTGAAGTTGCAAAGAAATCCTAAAAATAAGAGCTCCAAGGACTTCTGTGTATACACAGAGAAAATCTGAATATGGTCCATCATCCTGAGGGAAGGGGAAAGGCACTAATGTGATTCTAATAAAGTCTGAGAGTAGTACAGTACAGTTCAACCATGCAAGCATGTACTCTGTAACCAGTGTTCTCCTCTGCTGCTATGGAGAAGACAAACGAAAGGACCTCATGTTATTGCTTCTAATAATTCAGCCAAGTTTGTTTTGGTTTTTTGGGTTGTTTGGGGGGGGTGAGGAGGGGTGGGGGTGGTGGTGTTTGTTTGTATGGTTGTTTTTTTTAAAGTATTTTGAAACATTCCTCAAAAGGGTAATGGATGGTTCAGAAGTCTGGCTGAGGAGTACAGCAGTCTTCATTTTTATGGCACTGGTTCACACTCAGCTTGAAAACATCTAGTATTTGATGAATGTTTTAAGGGCTCACCCACGCATGTAAGTCTCAGTGACAGCTACCATGGCTAATAACCTCTGTAGTGACCATAAGATACGTAAAGTGTGATGACAGAACTACTTTTTCCACATCAAAGGCACCTCCTTTCCACTCAACGTGATGCACGCACAGGACCGGTACATTTACACTGCCACTGTACACTTTATTATTGTGTCATTAGCAGCTTATTGCTGTATCAAAAGCAATCCTTATGTATATGTATGTATCAGTGCGTATTCTATATTAAGGGGAAAAAAAAGTCATTTAGACTCTGTTTCTGAAAACATGACTACACAAAAACTTCCTTCCCAATACAAAGGCAGCTGGAATACATAAACAGAACACGCACCACAAATAAGAGCATAGAAATATGTTCCTATAAATGAAACTACCTAAGTACATTTCTTAAAAATCTACTTCTTTTGCATACACACCAACAGTCTAAGATTCAGAGCAGATGTTCACACCAACTATGCAATGAACACGACACATTTCTCTCCCTTCTCCCAAGCTAATAAATTCCATGTAAACCTAAATCAGACTGAAGAAAGCTATCTCAATATATAGTTCTCAACACTAATCCAGAAGATAGAAGATAAGCCTTCTGTATCAAATCTCCTTCACTCCAAAACATTTTAACCTTCCTGCTACCATTTTAGATTCACCACCATACAGCTCTGATATGTCATTTTAACAGATAAGGAACTGAAGAAAACATTGCCTCTAACAACCTGTTATCTCCCATATGTGAAATGGAGCTTCTGACTACTACACAATCCCGTTGTAAATTGCTTTCAGAAAATCCTCATCAAGTGTTTCCAGAAAATTTAACTCTTGTACAAATAGAAGCCATCACCAGCACAGGCACAGCAGGTAGTCACCCTAACCTACAAGGGTAATAAACCTAGTAAAACCCTTCACGTGAAACAATGCCCATCTTAACCTAGTTCTCAACTACTGCTTTTATTACTCCTAGCTCCCCCCCACTGCTTATAGGAGAGAAAATGCTATTACTGCATGTAACGATGTATATAACAGCTCTAAGATTAAGATTTTTCCCTCGCATGTGAATGAATGGTTTAATTCCATTCAAGATTATCAGCCAAAGAGGTTTAGGATTTTCTCCTTTGGATACTGTCAAAATATGACAGTACCAATTCCCAGAAAACCATACCATGAAGACCTAAACCGGCAGTATGAGACAACCGGAAGAGTTTAGGTTTCTAAAGTATTCTTTAAAAACATTTGTTCATGCTTTCCTTGGAGGAAATAAAACAGCAGGCAGTTTTCAAGAAAAAAAAATTAATCCAAGAAGTTTCATAAGACCAAGTAAGAACCTATTTGTGAGTACTGAAAATGACAGCTTGGTGAGAAAGGGCAGAGTAAGGATCCAGAGATGGTAGCCCCTCCTGGCATTAGGGTTAAGGCAGCACCTCAGCCAAAAGAAGGAAAACATAAGAACAAAGCCTCTTGCAATCTTTCTGTACTGTAACTGGGATTACTTCAAATAATTTTGCTTGGTCACCTCAAAAATCCAAGTACTATCAATATACAAGTCTGATGCAAGTTTTTGTTGGAAAGCAGAAATTATTATCCGGATCCTGAGCACTTAGTCTTTCAGTTCAATACAAAGTTCTTGACAGTGGCCTGTCCCAAGTACTTTAGAGAAAAGTGTTAAAAAAAACAGGGGGGGGGGGGGGGGGGGAGGCACCAAACCAAAAAAACACCCCAACCTTGGAGTTGAATTAATCATCTGGGGAAAAAAAATTCTTACTAATATTGGTTAACTAGCAATTAACCTACACTTCAATTCACAAACTGTACCTACTATTAAATTTTTAAATACTTACTTTTATTTTATTAGCTTATATTAAAACCCCCACACCATTTAAAAACTCTGCTAGGCTCCTGGCCTCAGCCTCTTGGGAACATGTTCATTGTCTACATTGTTCATTATGTAGAAAAGCCCCTCAGTTCTCAATTTGTTGGCTTTGACTTGTCTTTGAATAGTTACAACAGTTAATGTTAGATGCTACAAAGGAAAACTGCACCAACTATGCAATGCTATATTTGAAGACCATTGCTTCCACAACATGAAGCTAGCAGGAACTTCAAAATAAGGAGGATTTAAAACTTTGTTTATTCATTGACTAAGAATGAAGACTTCTTTGTACATTAGGGAAAAGGACAGGTTTACAAAGCCATTTTTGTATAGATCTCTCTGGGGCAGACCAATGAGAAATAACACATTACTGGCCTTTTTTTACTGATTTTATGACTAGTAGTTGCACAAAACCGTATCTAGCACATGCATCTTACACTAGCCACAGTAAAAAAAAAGAAAAACATGTATAGAATAAGGGGCAAGCTGCCTTTGAATCTCTATTCTCAATGTTCACAGATACACAAGCAGGCAAGAAACAGGCACTCTGGAGGAGAACAGAAGAGAACCACATTCAGCTTTTCTTCCTTTTCATCATGTTGTCAAAGTCTGTGCAGAAGGGACCACAGGATTCAAGTGGTAGCAATCTCAAAGGGTTGAGACACATGGGATTGCACAGAGAAACAAAACCTCTGGAAAATAAACAACCCTGGCTTCCAGTAGTACTTCCTAAAATCTGGAAGCTGGGAATTAGATCCAGTTCATCCAACAGAAATTCAGCAAGAAGAAACCCAGAAGTTTTTCTGTTGTCTTGGTTCTTTGTGTCTACACACAAATAAGCTACATGAAGATGCCCAAAATCCTACAGATGTAAATTCAAATAAAAAACTCTACAAGTTTGCCTTACATAATATTAGATTTAATTTGTTTTGCTATTTGGTTAGGACTGTGAAAGACAAATGGTCCATAGCTTAAAAAAGGTTTCAGGAATACACTTTAAATACACTGACAAAAATTCAGTCCATAGTGATATATTTTTTATTACATTTTGGGTAATTTTTTGTGTGTGTGATTAGTTTTCCACCTACAAAAATGCATTTTTCATTTTGTATTTCAGTTCAAAGAACTCGAACCACAGCATTTTCCCTCCGTATAACCTTTGCCACTTCTAACCCATAAAGCTGGGGACAGGGGGAGTACAACATCTATTAAATGTCCCCACCAGCATACCAGGCTCACAAAACCCCTTTATGGTATAAATGCTAAAAACATTGTTTAGCATTTAGGATGACAGTGACATTTTTAAAAACTCTTTAAAGCTGACGGAAGTGCATTTTGTACTTCCTATCAATCTCTAAAGGAAGAAAGGAAAAGAAATAATGCTAACACCACTACTACAGTACTACTGCTTAAAAATGCTTACAGACCAGTAACTGCTACAAATGTTTCATTTTTGTAAGTTTAAACTATTCCTTGAAACATATCCCCAGCAATGGCCACATCACCACCTACATCTATTTTTAGAGCTATACTTTCTATTCTAAGCAACTCATTACAATCTTTCATGCATCACAATAGCAAAATACTAGTTAGAAGAGTTTTTACTGAGTAAGTACAGAGAAGCAGAGAGAAAAGCACTCAATTACAATCAGATGAATTGGGGAAAATTAAGAGGAAATAGTATTTTCTACAGCTTTTTGTTGTTTTCATAAATAAAAAACTAAGAAAACTCATAACATTTTTAAATGTCATAAATAACCCAAATGGACGTGAATCAAGATTAAAAAAACAACAAAAACAATAAAAGGATTACTGAAAAGCAAATGCAGCTTTTAATTTTATGTACCATTTACTATAGCAGCAGGGTAAGTATTAAGCCACTCTACTTTCCAAGTATATAAACAAACACAAAAGTAAAATCAAAAACATACACACATATAAATATACAATTTAGGGAACTTTGCACTGCTTAGAGAATAGCAGTTTTTAAAGTTTTCCATCTATTTAGTCATATATTTTGAACATAGCATTGTAAAATCAGTCTTTAATAATTCTGAAAATCCAGCAAGCCTTTTACAGTACAACTTATCTAGTTCACCTTTAAAAGGGCAAATGTAACAAATTCCAGAAATTGGTCCTTTAAAAAAGAAAAATTCACATAGGATAATGAAATCACATCCACAGAGAAAAGGCTCTTCTAACTGAGTTCAAGTAAACTTTATTTTTCTGTATTCCACATTTCTGAGTTACAGAAATTGCCAATGTAATCTCACTGAAAATATTTAGAAAGACAAAAACATTTTACAGAAAGATCCTTCCAGAATCTGTTATATGGAAATCAAAACCCTTAATAAAATAAAAAAGAACTATTGCCAATGAATCAGAAATAGATATACTGAACTATGGCATTCTGTCACAACTCTTAATGGGCCAGAAAAAGCATTAAGAGTTAATGATATTTAGATAGAAGATTAAGACAGCTGATCTACTAAATAGCAAAGACTGCTGGAATGAACAAGGGAATTAGTGGTCAGGCAACAGCTGGTATTAAGTACAAAAACACCATCCCTGATATACAGGTTGCTGTGAAAGTATAAGGAGGTGTCATTATCTGCTTTCCCTCTTGTAATAGCTTCTCCCTTAAGCATCTGTTACTGGTTTTTGTTGAAGACAAGATACTGTATTAAAAGAAACCTTCAATCTGACCTGCAATGGCCATGTTCTTACCACTTGAAATCATACTGTATGAGGGTCCTAACTGTAAGAATATAAATTGTTAACACACTGGGGATTAGTGAGGACTATATTCTGTTGTAAACTTCATTTTTTTTTTTTGCATGGCTGCCAAAAACCACTTTATTTTTTGCGCTGAAACAGGAAAACCTCCCCATTCCATAAAGGAAATGAGAGATCACCTGCACGCATCCATCGATTACATGGCCCTGAGAATCCCTATTACTTCTGTCTCCTACTTCCAAAACTCCTGTCTGAAGGACTGCACAAGAGACTCCTGTCAGTATCATATCCACTCAACAGCAAAGCTGTTACTGAGCGATGCAAGGTACTTCCATCTTTTCCCGTGTTACCCATAACACACCACTGTCCAACAGCAAAAGCTGGAAACTGCAAGTTTGTGATATACTTGTACCAAAATTAAGTAGACAAATACTACTGGCAATGGCTGCAGTATTTTTGTCTTAAATCAAATAGTTGCCTATGCTTTATATGTTCTTTTGCTCACTCAGCTTATAAATATTTAGGCTTGGACCCTGTAAAAACTTCAGCTGCTTTGGTTTTTTGTTTCTTTTTGTTTTGGGGGGTTGTTTTGTTGATGGGGGGGTGTGGTGTGTTTTGTTTGTTTTGTTTGTTTTGTTTTAAATTAGATCCACGAACTTCAATGGCATTAACCATGACAAAATCAGGAACACATAGGTCTCTGGAAGATAGGAGTCTAATTCATGACAGGGATGTCAGATTTGAAGTTCAAATTACAAGAGTAAAATTTAATGAACACACATCAGATGCCTTAGCTGATTATAAACAGAGTAACTTACCCTGATTTTTCTTTTTCTTCAGCATCCGCATTTACGGTAGGATTTTCCATCTCTTTAATCTTCTCCTCCTCTTTATCTTCTAGTTTCGTTTCATCTTCAGTTTTGATTACATTTAAGTCCTTTTCTTGATCAGGCTGAGTATATGCAGAATCTGGCAAATTTTTTTTGTTTCCCTAGGATAATAAAACCTTTAGTTAACTTACAAGGTGAAATAAAAATACAAAGGATTTAAGAAAAGGCAGACAAAACTCACTGAAGTTATATGAGCAAAAAAATCTAGAGCCTAGGACTTGTTCTAAAATTACAGCACCTCTGCTGTTTTTTCTTCTGAAAATCTCAAGCTAAACATAACAGACTTCAAAGTTGCAGCCAGTGTCCCAGCTAGTTTTGTCACAATGATATAGGCATGCAGCTCTTAGACCTGAACTGCAAAGCAATCCCTAAGATGAACACTTCACAGCATATGTTTTCACTTAGGATGCAGAGGTCTCAGTACTGGCCAACCTGGTACTCACCCCAGAGTTAGTACCAGCAGACAGTCCAGGGCTGGCTGCGACCTACACGCAGAAGCATTATATTTGTGTTGCACACTGACTTGAGGAGACTGCATTGCTTCCAGAGCAAATTGCTAAGCTGGCACAGCACAGTACTTCAGCTTACCACCCTGGACTTCCTTTGCTAAAACCACTGAGTCAACATTGGGTTTTGAAAAGGTATAAACATTTTTGTCTCTGGCCCACTGAACTACATTAGACCACTGTGTACATCATATGGCCCAGGTCTTTGTAGAGCTTCACTGGTTTCACTGGAGCAGAGAAGTAAAAGCAAGTAAAAAAGTAAAGGCAAATTTATGAGGGCTTAAAAGCATGGCTAAATGCAAAATAAAAGCATCAGCACTGTAGTTAGTTTTGAGCATGCATTACCCAGATCAGGATAAAGCTACACACTAATTAGTTCTCCATTTGACCTGGGAGGCCCCCAAATAAGTGGAATGTTGAAGCTGCTTCCTAACAAGTCAGACATTTTGACATCATGATCCCCTAAAACAGGCACCTAGGGATAAATATGGCTCAAATGTGTTGCTCTGAATTAGGTTTACAGCATGGTTCTCTCTCGTTTTAAATCCACTATGGAGATTTCAATCTTGACATGAATTAATGGTTATCAACACACCACCTGACTTTATAAACAGAATATAACATGAATATTAAAATATTTTACCAGAACAGAGGGTTTATCATTTTCTTTACTTTCATTATCATTCTCAGCTAACTTTTTTTCTTCTTGTTGTACTACTGCTACTTCCTCCTGCTTGCACTCCTCCTTATCCACTTTAATTTCTTTTACATCCTGCTCTGGTTCTTCACGCATCTTCAATTCTTTTTCTTTTTCACAGTCTTTACAAGGCTTGCTCGTCACTTTCTCTGGCAATGCCATTTGAAATTCAATGTTAGCTGATGTACAATACTCTTCAAAACCATAGAGATATCTAAAACAAAAAAAATTGCCTGTGATAAGCAAGTTTGTTTCAAGAAAGAACAGGCTACCTAGCAGAAGCCAAACATGAACAGTATGTTTAAAGGCTAAAAAACTGTATTATAACCAAGAAGTTACAGACTTTATGTATATTACCACTACCACAGGATCACTGCAGTTCTTTCTAGTGCTGTTTTAGCACAAACTTCATAGCTTTATTACTTACTTTTTGTATGCACATTTAACATTATATCCTGCAGCTGAATTCAATACAGGGATTCCAAGATCTTGATAAACTTGCTTCCACACTGCCCCACTTTCAATCTGTTAAAGAAAATGAAGTCATGGTTTTTGAATTAACTCACTGACACAAATAAGACTAAGTCAACACAGTTTACAACTTTGGAAAATAACTACAAGTAATTTCCTCTGATCTATAAAATTACTATTTATCACACACACAGTATTTCACTGTCATGCACACTGTAGTCTAATGTAACTACTTTAAGCAATTTAGCATTTTTGCATTTCAGTGAGCCACAGCAGGCTTTCCTCACCAGGTGGTAATAAAACAAAGGAAAGAAAATACAAAGATCAGAAAAATCAGCACATAATTTTTATTTTATATTTAAAGTAATTCTTAACCATCAGAGCTAGAATTTGAATTACATTGGAAAGAAAAAAAAAAAATCACTCAAAGCATTAACAATACTCAGCCCTAGCAGTACTCCACCAGATACAGTGGCTACCGGTTTTTCATTATGTCCTCAATATGCCCTTTGGCGTCAAAGTTTTGTGACAGTGTGATATGCTCATTTCTAACCATCTGTGAAGGTAAAGCAGATGTACTGCAACACCCAAGTACAAGATCCTCTCTTGTGTATCTGAAAGGTGTCACTGCACAAACATACCTCCTCAACGGACAAGCTAAATTTATGGGAAGCAGTCCAAAGCAGTAACAGAATCTGCTTGGACATGAATTCCATATGCTTCAATTACTGCTCCAAGACCAATCCCACTAATCCCAGTCAGCACATTCTTCTATATATTGCCCAGAATAGAGAGGAATTAAGCGCCTCACATCAGACCTTAAACTAGATTACGTGTCTGTGAGATTTTATTGAGCAGTGACTCTTTTCACTTTGAGGTAACAACTTTATCAGACAAACATTTATTGAAATATCATAAAAAACCCACACATGCTGGCTGATTTTATGCAGCAATAATTAAACATGCTGAGTAGATATGTAATTTATTTAGAATGTAATTACTTTCTGGTTCCCGTTAAAGCTGGTTTTTCAGAGCTACAGAGTGTCTTAAGTAGCTGTAGTATTTTCATATGTCTAAATTTAATTTTCATATATAACTTAATTTTCATATGTAATTTTCATACATCTAAAGCTCCTGTGTAAGATTCTTCTTTATCACTACTTAAACAAGAATAAACAGTATCCTCAGATTTTATGGCTCTGGAATACTCATCATACTAATACTCACATTATCAAATCCTCCAAGCTTGTGTACAAGTCTGAATAATTTGAAGAGATTCAAATTTCTATATCCTAATACAGGTCGTTTGTTAATAGGAGTCCCTGTGAACAGAGACAGTTATTAAAGTGTTTTGAAATATCTTTTTCAGAATAACAGGAAATCCACATCATATGCATTACTACACTATTACAGTATTGTAAACCCCTCCCTCTGACCACCTCATGAATCCAGTACTTTCTCTTAATGAAACTAAACAAACTCAAGAGTCTTTATAACCTATTTTCCCTGTAGTTCAGTAATGTAATTTAATTCACACATATGCATTCTTCTGTATATTACTGAACATGCACAAATGATGCAACTTTTCTTGCTACCTATATTACACATATTTTTATTTCACCTGCTGAAACAATTACATCTAAAAATACCAGTGTAGTCCTTTAATCACAATTAAAAACCCCCACACCTCCCCAGGAACAAATCCCACAATGCTTCAAAGAACTGAAACTTCCTATGCTACTGTACTAGCAGTAGCTACCACATTGTCATCTCTTGTAAACAGCTCCTCAACTCATCTTCACATGTAATTAAAAAGATACTAATTTAACTAGTTATACTACTAATTTAAAGATAAACACCTTCACCCCTGCCTCCACAGACATTGTGCTTTTCCTGCAGTGTATAAATACCTGGTAAAGATTTAATATAATAAATGGCATTTGCTTTTAAAAACATTCCAATCTACCTTACTGATAATGCTTATGCATTTAAGTGATCAGGATTCACACATGAAAACTAGCACAAAGTAAATGCTTTTTTCCATGATCCAGAAAAGTAGAAGGGTGGTTACATTTTATTTTAAATATTTTAAAGTTATTAAACTAAGCATATACATGAAAATTATTCAGGATATTAAATGTTTGATTATACACACTAAGTACACAGTAGAAAATATGCTAGGATATATGAGGTACTATCCATTTATTTCTGAAAGCACGAATAAGTGACTGTATTTTAGAAGAGTCAAGTGACAGACTTATCTTCTAAATAGCAGGGGAGTCACAAGTGACGAATACAGTCTCACTGTTTCCAAAACTGAACTGCAAAGCATTACTAGTTTACAGACTCAATTCTTTAAAGTACTGCTAAGCAACACATCTATCTTCAGCTTCTACAAGTCAAAGATTAAAATGCCTACCTCTGTCTTCCATGAACTTGTATAGCTGCTGAAGAAAGTTCTCTCGTTCTTCGGGAAACGGCTCTATTTCTTCCTGATTAAAGTAATGCACACAAGAAAATTATCATCATTTTGAGTTACAGTCCTTCATTAAGAAACATACGGCAGTGATAATTTAGGTTCAAATATTCAAGTTTGTTTTACTGTAGTCAGCAACAGGATATGATACCAAGAGACACATGCTCTCAGTGCTATGCCACATGGAAGTAAGTTTTATAAGCTACAAACAGTTTTTCAAAATACATAAAACAATAACTGTAAAGACACACTGAAACTGGATTTTTTGATTGATCACTGAAGTATCATAAGTGATATCATAAATCAAGATGTATTCTCAATTTTGTCCATTTATGCAGGAAGTCTGGGAGACACCACTATTAATGATCAAGAGATTATATCAGAAACCTCAGGTCTGGAAACAGAGTTCTAGAGAACTGCAGTTCAGCGACTTCTTGATGCCTGGATACACTATGTCACTTTCAGGGACAAAGTGAAAGAGAAAATGGTGCTTGCATTTTCTTAGGAGTTCTAATCCACAGTACTGCCAAACCGCAGCCAATGGCACTGCATGCATACTGCCATGGGGTACCGGCTGAACGCGTGGTGAGTAGGATCAATCCCAGAACTGAAATAACAATGGGTATTTTGGAAGTTCAGTTCATTGCACTAAATAAGCCTTTGTATTAGATTTACTTAGATTAATAAACAGTGGAGTTTCATAACAAAGCACTATGGCTTATTTTGTAACACCTCATAATTTCCTCAGGAAATGCAACTTGCACAACCAGTAGTAGTAAGATATTAGTATAATCAGAATTCTTGGAAATTCTGATGACTAAGCTACTTCAAAACAATATGCCAAATGTAAGTTGATTAATTTTCTGCATACTTTTTTCAATAATACCTGTAAAGTTGCCAAAAATAACTAATAAAAGTTATGCAGTAAATCTAAAAGAAATTATTTGTCTTTAGTGTATTTTCATTCCATGTTTATCTTTTCCATTCTTCAAAGGTCTCCTTGTACTAAATATTAAAGCTGCATCTACCCTGAAGCAAGGGGACAAAATGTATTGTCTTTAAAGCTAGAGCAAGGCAGTTGAGAAATCAATATAAACAGAATATCGTTATTAAATGCAACAGGAAAAAAAGAAAAAAAAACCACACCCACCTCCCCCCAACATCTGCTGAAGCTATCTAATAAAGAGATGGATGGCTGAAAATAAGGTCAAGGAAGGCTATAACTATTACCAGTGAGTAGGTTTTTTTTCTTATTCTGTATTTCCTCTTCTCCATTAAATGCACTTGGAGGACATACCAGAGCAAACAGGCAAAAAAAAAAAAAAAAAGAAGAACCAGCATTCACAATATGCTGAAGCAGTTATCATTTAGGTATAATTATCAACAGAAATGCAATGAAAATATTCCACAGTCTTGCAAAGGCAATGCAAGAGGAAAGTCTCTGCGAGAGGCATTACATGATGAGCATCTATCCGATACCTAGTATACCAGCAGAGCTCAGAGCAGGCTACTTCAATGAGCAAAAAGGACAGGATGGGTAGAGAACTGCAACCGGTATACTAAATACATCCTCACAGGGTAGGGGCATCAGAAATCACACATATCTAGCAATCCTTCACCGATAGGTATGAGGTGATGTTGCAGCCCTGCATATAGTACAGACAAACGCCTGGTTAAGAACATTCACGTTTCACAGGTAAAGGTGGTAAAGGAAGCACTGCTACCAAGCAAAGGATTCAGCTTGCAATCATAAAACTTGAATACAACCATAGAGAACAAATGACTTGAGCAGAATCGATACTGTTTTGGACTTTGTTTCTGTTTGTTTTAATCTCACATGACAGGTACTTGGAAAGGACTTTTACCAGCATACACTGGATCATGGCAAAGAGATCACGAGCACCTACTTGTGTTTCTCATGTTCCTCACCAACAAGAGAACACCTGCCATAAGAAAATGGTCCCACAGAGCATTTGGGGGGGTGTCATTGAACTAAACCTTCTGGGAACCCAACAAAGCTTTTCAGAAGGAATGTATGCTTTTTAAATATTAGAGGAAATAAAATAAAGCTGATGAAGAGGCCAAATAAAACACTGCCACTCCTTCCTCACCGTAAGATCCAATGCCTGAAGAGTACTCTTAAGTCTCAAACATGACAATCCACAGAGGTGCCAGAATGGCAAGTGGAAATTCCTTATTAATTTTCCCAATAGAGACCAAACCAACTTTCTAAGAAAGTGTCCTAAGGGGGAAAGCTTAAGACTCTGCATGCCTCTGAAAAGCTTTTTCACTTTCTCAGAATCTCTACAAAAATCAGTAGATATTATACTATGATAATAATATCTGTTAATAGCCTCTAAACATTTATGGAATCTCTTAGATAATCAAGAAGTTAGGATGACAAGGTTTCCTAGATAATGGTTTGAAGTAGGCATGTCCTACTCTGTCATCTTTGCTTACTTCTAAGCTAGAGAACCACAGTGCTAGCAGGTCACTCCGCAGTCTCTAATGTCACAAAGGTAAAAGAAAGTGGCTTATATGTATGATAATGAAATCCAGAAAAGCAGCAACATGCTTTTTGCAACACATAAAATTCACACAGTATTATAGCCCAGCACTAGAAGAGAGGGTCTTTGTCAACTCTTTTACCTACTGTTAAGATTTAGTAAAGGAAAGGAAGGACGTTTTCCAGTTTCTTCCATTTAAAAAAAAAAAAAGGCAACTCATTTCTTAGAAGAGAAGTAGAGAGGATTGTATGTCAGCTCCTATATATATAGGAGAGGAGCATCTATATATCTATACACATATATGATATCTGTAGGAGCATCTATATATTCACACACACTCCTATAGATAGGATAAACCTCCTAGTTCAGCAGGTGACTGAAACACTGGATACTGGAGAAGAAATTACCACAAGCAATGTCACAGTAAATCCCAAAATATTTGCCCTAGCACATGGAAAGACTAGCTCATACAACATCACATGCAACTAAGAAGAGCTAGAGAGAAGGTGTACAAAGGGTACAAGGTCAAATATTTACAAACACTGTAGGTAAAGACTGAATTTTTCATCTAAAAATAGCGAGAGAATGATCACTATATAAAGATTGCATGTCAACCTGCATAGGTACAAACCTATCTACATTCATCATGCCCATGGCCAGACATGAACCTGCTCTGAAAGTTCAGGAATTGTGCTGAGCCCAAGGAAGTACTCCTTGCTTCTCAAAATACTAAGCAGAGCATAGCCCCTTGCAAACTGGGCTTTATAACTTTTGATCAGAGCTGGAAAGTCTCCTGTGAGCTTAAAGAAGAGGCAGAATGAACTCAGGAGCATGGAGAGGTGGCAAAGTTTTTACTTCACACCTTTGCAGTCTCCCAGCAAATCTTTATTAAAGAAATGAATAATAAAAGATGGAACACCACCTTCTGGTATGCCAGAGCCACAATCTCCAGGGAGGATGTATTGAGAGGAAGACTATAACAACCATTTAAGACCCAAACCACTTCAATTTCTCCTTTACAGTTTCACTATTGATGGGAATTTCAGCCTACTGCATTACTGGCAGTTACATAACAAATTAGAGAACAGCTCTCAAACCCTAGTGAGAGAAAAAGTGACAATGGGCAGATACAGATTTGAGTACCACCAGAAGGTACAGAGGAAGTAAAAGATTCAAAAGCCCCTCTTCCAGCCTCACAGCCAGCTGTGAAATAAAGTTCTTTCCACTAATTTTCTTCTTTCCTCTTGTCTTCATTTTTTTTCTGGACAGGAGGCTGGGACGAAAGAACAGATAATTAGAAAACCAAGCATGAGTCAGGACTCCATACTTCCAGGAGAAAAAGAGAGAAGAAAGCTGGAAGAGGAGTTCATGGGCTAATGCCTTGGTTGAAAGCTCTTTTGCTTGTTTACATCAGGGTAGCCAGAGAGATAGCTTGTAGTGAAGCAATTCTTCAGTAGACCAGGACAAGAGGGGTACAACAACTCAGTTTTCTCAGTAATTATCTAAAGGTTTCAAAATCTCTCACTTTTCTCCACTCCAAAACCAGTAAACTCCATTTTCTAGCTAGAAGCAGGGAAAGAACAGTGTAAACTACTTGCAATATCTGCTTTACAAGAGGACCTACAGCTGTAGACCTAGCATAGCAATTTGGGGGCAGGAAAGGGTAAGGATGATAGGGTGACAGAGACACAAGGAAGGAGGAGACAACCAGCAGGGCCATGCCAGCCTGGTTTATTTTTCAAAATATGTCAAGAACATAGCTCAGTAACAGCTTAGAGCCACCTTGTCAGATGGAGCTCCTGCATAAAAGGTAGAAAACTTCCCTGTGGCTTGTAATGTGTGGCAATTCAAGGGTATGTACTGGGGTAACAGTTCTATAGCCAGGAGAAAAGTTTATCATCATTTATGTGAGCAGCTATTTACAGTAGCATGATTTTAGCATGCACAGAACTCACTCCATGGCCACAAAGGGGAAAATAAATCACTGTCATGATATACAATAAAGCAGATGCAAGACAAACTACGGAGGGAAACTACGCCCTTCTGCACACTACAACACACAGCATTATTATAGAAAGGCAAACAACTGTATTTGGAGGGAGAGTGAACTACAAACTAGAAACCCATCTGGGCTATGACTGACATTATAGCCCAGGAATTAATATCACCCTAAGAAACCCAAAGTTCTACATCAGTGAAAAAAAAAACAAAAAACAAAAAAACACCAACAAAAAAACCCCACAAAACTCTTCTGCCTTCCAATACTGGAAGAGCATGTGCAAAGAAAAGGCCAGTCTGCATTTACATACAGTTGCAAGACATAATTGCTGATGTTTTCAAATAAAACAGAAAGAGATCTTTGTTTTAAAGTTATCAAAAATAATTTAAGCCCCACATATCCTTTATCAGAAACAACTTCAATATTATTTTAGCTACGTACATCTTCCCAGTTAGAAGACAGCCAGACCTTTAGCAGCTAGTAGGTAAGTTCCATTTAGAAATACACACAAGTAAAGGGAACCTTTTTTCTTTTAGAAAAAGCAATATGCATGTGACAACTGACACCAATACCTACCCTTCTTCATCCTGCTCAGTGCCTAGTAGGTACTGCAACCCTCTCTGCCACTGCATTAAGATCAGCATGGGAAAGATTCTAAAACAGGATCTTCCTTTGAGTTTTAGTTTCTATTTTTCAGTAGTCCCTAATGACTCAGCCTTTTGACTCCATGTTTTTTGCTTAGTGACTCAAAGATACTTGTTAGATTTTCAAGTTGATATTTTCACATTAACTGATCTTTGTTGAATAAAGATTTTGAAAGCTGAGAAGCAATAATGTTGCCTATGTTAACAATGTTGCCTATGTTAACATGTTAAATGTTCCCAAATGTTAAAAAGACCTACTTAAATATTACAGTCTTGCTAATTTTTATCAGCTGTGTATCTACGCCCTTAACTAACTTCACTTGCCTCTTCCTCACTGCTGTTATCCTCTTTTTCTTTTTCATCCTCTTCCTCTTCTTCAGCTTCACTGCTGGAGCTGTCTTCTTTCAATTCTGTTTTCCAGTTACTAGGAACGGTTCTGTTTTTACGGAATTCAAGGGCTTGGTCAAAAGCTGTAAAAGGACCAGCATTTGTTAGCACTGCAGGAAGTATTAGTTTGACCAAATGTTTTAATCAAAAACAGTAGTCGGGGGTGGGGGGGAAGGGGAGAAGAAGGAAAGACTGCTAATTAACAATTCCACTCCCAAATTCAAAGAACCTCAACAACCACCCCGTGTTGTCCATCCTTATTTGTCTTACCCAGCCAAACTGGCCCAGTGTCCTCTGCACATCAAATTATTCACAACTATTATTAGGATCATTACCATGTTAGTGTCTATAAACACAAATAAGGATCTTCATTATTAGGGCAGATATGAAAATTTAATTGAGAGAACCCCTATTCCAACAGCTTTACACTGTGGTTTATGTACATTGAACACGGAAGAGAAGGAGGAAGAAATGAGCACAAGCTAATTCTAAGAGCTTGATCACACAAACTTAAACTTCTAAGTGAATCCACAATCCCAGTTTCTTGAGAGTGCATAAAGGCAACTTACAACTATTAGGGGTACTATGGTGAGAATAACTCTATGAAGGTCTAACGCAAAAGGCTGAATACTAAATAACCTATAAAGCCAGTGTGAGCTGTATGGTTATACCTTTTGTTTGGCATGGCTACATTTAAAACAAGTGTGGTAGAGCGGGGTTTTTTTGTTTGGGTTTTTTGTTCATCTTTTTTAAAAAAAAGTTCCTCTAGATTTTCAGAAGTGTTCTCCTTCAATATATTATGCTATAGATAAAGATTCTGTATTTTAGCATTTTTAAGACATGACCCAATCTACCACAAACTTGGTCCAATTGACATAACAAAGTAAATACATACATGTGTTTTCTCATAGAAAGTTATTTTTACCTTGTTTTAACAAAGCATCAGGCTTTGGTGAAGTTTCACTGATCTCCCGAACATCTTTTCTTGGCACAGAAACGCTAGATAATTTAGAAAATGTTAAAAAAAAGAAAATGTTTTAAAGCTACATTAACAGTATAATACAGAGCTATCGCTAAGATTATAAACACACTTACTAAACATACAGAAGCGTATGAAGTATATCTTGACAATTCTACAGTGTTAGTCTGGTACAGTATTAGTCAGTTAGCGGATTAAAAATCAAATTTCTACACAAATTTGGTTAGACCATCCATATGCATTCACTGCATATTGAAGAAAGCATTCTTCTTCCACTAACAGGTAGTTTCTGGAATCTCCCAAATATATATTACTTAGCGAAAATCTCATGTTAATTTAGCAAGTAACTACTCACCTACAAACAACAAAACCTTACCTTGCTTAAAACATAAATGAATATTAGTATAAATTGTCAGTATGAAATGAAAGACTTCCAAATTGAAAGAACAAAGCACTTTTTAATTTCTACTGTGGCTATATCCAAGGAAGCAAATCTGAGCTGCAGCTTTAGGGGGTGGGAGGGTGTATGCTTGTGCGCACACATGCTTATGTATTTCTCCAGTGATGTGCATTGATGCCTGAGTAACTATCAAAAGGTAAAGCGATAGCCTAGACTTAGTAAGTAATTAAACCACAATGAAACTGTTAAATATTTCAATATCCTTTCTGCAAAAGCATTCTGTTAAACTGAACCAAGCAGAATAAATAGCTGAAACTTTTAAAATAAAAACAAAAACCTAGAAAAAATAATTCTACTGTCATCCATCAATCCCCCTCCCTGACCAGTATGAGTTTAAGAACACAATAGTTCCTTATTCTATTGCAAACACCATACAGTCTGGTTTTCTAGGTTTCTCTGTTTTCTTTCCTACTTTGAGTAGTATTACAGTTCTTTTCAAAGAACATGAGCATATGCAGTTGTAGTCTAGACTGAGATAAACATATGCCTTACTACCTCAAAAAAATAAAAATTTCTGTGTGCGTGTAGTCTACGTGTGTGCATGCACATATCCCCCACCCAACCCCCTCTGTAGCTGGATAAGCCTATGGCCACATCTCTGAAAAGCAGTGCTCCATTCCAACCGGAGCAGGAAAGAGTCTCAGGCCATTCTCGAAGTCACGAAATACTGCTTTGTTTGCCACCACTCTAACAGTGAAATTAAAAGTAAGACAGATAGATTTATGCATCCCATTATTAATAATGACAAAGTTCAAGACTCATTTCATCATGATGTAGGCTGTTAACAGTTCTCTAAACATCAGAAAAACCTTGGCAGAAACTTACTGAGCTTACTGATGTTATCAATACTTTACCCAACACACCTCGTACTACTTTTCATTTGACTGGTATAGATCTTATTCAATTATCAGCCTCTACATTCCTACTCACAATTTGCCATCCTTGAAAGAGCGAACGAGAATATTGTCTTTTTTCACTGCAATATCATCACTACAATCTGGACAAACCACCTGAAAAGATATTACAAATGCAAAGTTTAGAGAGAAAAATGAAAAACGAGAGTAATCTTATATACCAATGCTTCTCAAAAACCTCTTGGGCTCATTTCTCTTTAGCAACACTGAGATGAGAGCAACTGAGGTCCCTCAAAACACAGGAGTGATAACCTCCTGAAATTACTGGATGCATGAATTCATGCTCACTTCCTGGAGGGAACTGACAGCTGCAACCAGAGACATAAGAACAGCATTCTGACAAAGGTTAAGTACCTGTCATGCCACTACAGCTTACTCTACTCCTCATCCTAAAAGGACAGAACTTCCACCAAATGCTGCCACCTGAGTTAGAGACCTCTTCTGAAAAAACTTCCAGAAACTGCAAGGATGTAATCACCCACAGTTTCAAAAACAAAGCCATACAGGATTTATGAAACGCAATTTTATAATGGAGGATTCATAAGTTATCTACCTAGAAGAGGGTCTCAAGTACAAGTATTATGATAGGTTCCTTAATTCAAGAAGTAAACTAATCAAGTCTAGCACTGAGACAACATATTAATTATTAGTTGCAATTTTAAAAGCTATTTAACTTTTGTTAAACTAGTATACAAGTTGCTAATTAACAAGCTTCAGGGATTTAATTATATATATATATATATATATATATATATATATATATATATATATAATTTCCAGAGTTATAGAACAGAAAAGCAACCCTCTCCATCACCCATCTCTCTTATATCAAAAGATGTGTAGTTCCCTGAAAGTTAAGAAAGTTCCAGCTGCTACAAAACCCCAAGGAGCAGCAAATGACTGCAGCCCTAATTTAGCCCAGGTAAATACCTCTTTTCTCTCTTACATCAGCTGCTTTCAGTCCTACTTTTTCCACCAAACACACAAAGACACTGCATGACTAAAGGTTTTTTCCTCCTTACATGGGTCATCAGCCATACAGCATTTTAGAAAGTAAAGTCAAAAGCTCCATCTGATTTGGAAACAGAATTGCGTATCACAGAGCACAGGCTAAATATGTTTCATTTTTCTTGAGAAGCGTAACAGCCTAAGTTTCCAAATTCAATGCAATCTACAGTCCAAAGAAATTACTTTACAAAACTATAACTTACTAATTGAAATGCAGTTTGAGATATAGTTTGCAACAGTGTTTTAATATCAAGGTAAAAGACAGTAATTATCATTCCCCATTTGAAACAGACAGGTGCAACCTCCTAGCTCTCTAAAGACGGCAAAAGGCCCTTCTGGCTTTAGCTATTGGTTTTCTAGATGCATCAAGATCTTAGTAGTCAGAAATTCATTCAGAGGTTGGAAAACAGCTTACCACATTTAGTGCCTTTACATCAAGCAACATCACCTCAATTTTGCCTGAATCAAGTTTGCTCTATTTCCTTGCAAAGCAGACTCCACTGGAGTCATAGGAGGATGAGAGAGATGATCCTATGTAAACTCAATTTTCTGAAAATGCTGCAAGTAGATTTCCTCACTGCACCTTTCAAAAGCCTTTAAGTACACATTACAACTAAGCAATGCTGTAAGGCTTACTAAATCACACTCTTTGACATAAGGAGCAACTGACAGGTCTTTTTACAATTACAATTAGCCATTGGTCTGAACCCCCCCACCCCCTCCACCTTCCCCCCACCCCCCCCCCAAAAAAACCCAAACCAAACCAAAAACATGCATGCAGGATTAAAACAATGTAGTCAACCACAGTCCTCAGAATAATTTTTACCATAATTTAGACCTCTACAGTTTTACATTTATAAGTGACAGGCTATCTGGTTATAGGACTGATAGGCAAAGTAATCAGTTTCCACTACTAATTTTAACTGTTATTTGCTGTAAAGGTTTAGACTAATCCCTGAACTTGTTTTCACATGATAAACTTGCACAATGTCCTTTGTGCTTATACACAAAGCATATCTGTACACAATATCATTAATAACAAAGTAATTCTGGAATATGTATTTTTAATTTTAATTATTTTTAATAATTTTCTGTTCTTCATTCTAATAATTTTCATTTCATTATTCACATAATTACAATTAGCATAATATAAAGCTAAAGCAAAATTTATCAGTAATAAGATAAAATTAGTTTGTTGATATAGTAGAGGTAACCTGCTTACAAGGTAAAAGAATGGAGAGGCATAGCTACAGGGGAGGGGATTAAAAAAAAAAAGCTATTTGGGGCGTAATCTATTCTGTGGCACAACTTTTCAGGTTAAATGCAATATGATGTTTATTTGCAGAGCTATAAACCTGATTACTAAAATAACAGTTAATCTAGGATAAGCTACTTCAGAGTTAACAAGCTCTACCCTCAAACTTTATCCCCCTACTGCTTCTCATTCAGTGCAGGAAGCTTTCACAGAATCACAGAATCATATAGGTTGGAAAAGACCTTTAAGATCATCGAGTCCAACCGTAAACCTAACACTACCAAGACCACCACTACACCATGTCCCTAAGCACCTCATCCAAACGGCTTTTAAATACCTCCAGGGATGGCGACTCAACCACTTCCCTGGGCAGCCTGCTCCAATGCTTGACAACCCTTTCAGTGAAGTAAAATGTCCAATCTAAACCTTCCCAAGCGCAACCTGAGGCCATTTCCTCTCGTCCTATCACTTGCTACCTAGGAGAAGAGACCGACCCCCACCTCTCTACAACCTCCTTTCAGGTAGTTGTAGAGAGCTATAAGGTCTCCCCTCAGCCTCCTTTACTCCAGACTAAACAACCCCAGTTCCCTCAGCCACTCCTCAGAAGACTTCTGCTCTAGACCCTTCACCAGCTTCGTTGCCCTTCTCTGGACACGCTCCAGCCCCTCAAGGTCTCTCTTGTAGTGAGGGGCCCAAAACTGAACACAGTATTCGAGGTGCGGCCTCACCAGTGCCGAGTACAGGGGCACGATCACTTCCCTAGTCCTGCTGGCCACGCTATTTTTGATACAAGCCAGGATGCCATTGGCTTTCTTGGCCACCTGGGCACACTGCTGGCTCATATTCAGGCGGCTGTCAACTAACACCCCCAGGTCCTTCTCTGCCAGGCAGCTTTCCAGCCACTCTTGCCCAAGCCTGTAGTGTTGCATGGGGTTGTTGTGGCCCAAGTGCAGGACCTTGCACTTAGCCTTGTTGAACCCCATACAATTGACCTCAGTCCATCGATCCAGCTTGTCCAGGTACTTCAATGAAGAATGAGCTATTCCAATCCCCAAATGAAAGCCAAAGAAATAACAGTGTGTATCTTTAGTATACCTTGGGAGAATAAGCAACAATTCAGTTAATCTTTAAGGTCTGACCCACAGCTATCCTGAGTGGCACTACATTAGTCACATGGAAGCCTAATACCTACCAGAGAGGCTGCCATGGAAACGGCTATCTGTCATGTGCATGACCAGAAGGGCTAACCCAACAGTGTGACATAAAACAGCTCAAGCCAGTCTAACTGACTGCTTCTCAGAGTGCAACTGTGAGGTAGGCGATATTGCATCAATCTCGATGACAGCTTTCAGTAAAGAAACAGTTCAATTTTCTTGTCTATTACGGAAAACCTCTCTTAAAGCTATCTGTCATTAACATGATATCTCCTTGCTGTATATTCTGCCCTCTCTCTTGTTGTAAAAGAGACTTCAATGACTCATTCTCTCCCACCAACTTTTCCAAAAGAAGTCCTGCTGGAAAGCCTCTGGACTGCATTACAAGACACAGGAGGTGACAGGTAGAAAGTTGCAACTGAGAGCTACTGCACACACTAAGAAGAGTGAAATGTTACTATATGGCATCTTTTCAAAAGCAGAGCACAAGTCTTCCTGAAATTAGATAAACATTTTAAGCTTTCATTGCCAGGGAGAAATTATGCAAATATTTACAATTAATAATAAAATTAAAAAGCGTGGTCCTAGAAGGTACCACATATGGAAATACGTTAATTTCCAAATACATCAGTCAGTCTATATGCAATCCTTAGTCTAACAGTGATATCTTATTAGATGTTTATTTGTAAAAAAAGTGTCTTTAAACCAGAATAAAGGATAGAAATATTTGTACTAAAAGACTACAATGTTATTTTAAAGGAAATTTATTGGCAATTCTCTACTACCTACCACAGCAACCAAGAAAAAACATTTGATTTTATTATCAAATGTGTTTGTATTGAACCTAGAAAAATAATAATATCTACGCAATCACTAAACTTCCCCTCTCTTTGCACTTCTTTATATTTTCTTCCTGGATAAAACTTGGTAGTTCAGAAAAGTGACAAGCAATAGCCTAGGAAAAAAACCCTGAAATTTTAGTTCAGTAGTACTAAACACACTGTTGAGCTGGAATTAGGTCAACAAGCTCTGGCTCTTTTGAAAAACTAAAGCCGTGTTAGCAATCACTTTCTGTAAGCACACATATTTACATATATAATATTTCCTTTGACTATTATGATAAGGTCCAATTTGAAGAAACATATTAAGTTCTAATAAAAATATAGATTAATCCATCAAAAATTATAAAACCCACCTTTCTTTGGTGCCTAGAAAATGAATGAAACTTTACAAAATTAACATAAAGATGAAACTCTTACCAAGGCTGGAAACCACAGAGCTTTCTTTTTATCCACACTGAAGCAGTCCACACACACAACTTTTCCTAATAACTCATCACTTTGTTTCCTATCATCTTCATCTTCATCGCTGGAAGAGGATGAAGATTCTTCTTCAGGACTAAACAACAGAAAAAGACTTAAAACTCAACTATTCAAAACTTGCCTATTATAATTACAGGAGATCCAAAGCTAATTGTCAAAAAGGCATAAATAATAGTGACTTCAATGGCCTGTTAAGTGATTTGGGATAAAAATAAATAGAAGTATTTATAAGGATATTATAATAACAACTCAAAAATTACAAACTCAGAAATGCACATCTACACATAATACATGCAAAAACCAAACAAAACACCACCATGGATCCACATGGAGGAATAGAAATGCACTGGCAGGACATTCAAGACAAGAATTCTGCCCTAGTGAAGCACTGTTCAAAAATACCATTGCAGCTGTAGTTTTGGACCAACATTAAGCTAAACTGGTTTGTTTTTCCTCTTAATCTCTATGCTTTTACTTTAACGGCCATACAGAATAAAAAGCTATTTTGAGAGAGGACAAATCTCTGAAGAAGAAACATCAGCTATGAAGATGAACAGCAAAGAGAAAAAGTAATCTATTTATCCTGAAACAGTTTTTTTTAAAGATGTGCAGTGAAGCATTTCAAAATGACTGTTTCAATTTCACATTGAACAGTGTCAGAACCTAAGCAGATGGGAAAAGGTGCAAAAACATCTTGATTAAAAAAGGTTCTAGCTCAGTTTTGACTGTTCCAGTACAAAGTTGCACCTGGTTTTAACCATATGGGGAGTCTAAATGTACAAAACTACTCCAATTAAAATTACCTGCAATTGATTAAATAAATAAATAAATAAATCAGCACTCCTGGCTCGCTCTAGCTTTTTTTTTTTAAATTAGTCACCTTGAAGGTTAATTCTCAGAAAATACACAGCATGTTCAATGAGCACAACCACCAGAATTTTAAAAGCTATCTTCCGTTTTTCACATAACTACTTTTGAGTACAAAGTTCAATATTAACAGAAGGCTCACAGTTCGCATTTGTGTAACAGAAGACAACTGATTTACAGTCTAAGGTGAATTATTATGTTTCATTTTACACACCCTAATTTTATGTCACCATTTGCAGTGCTGATAAAGCATTAGGTTGTTTTCCCCCCGACATCCTTTTTTAAAGTAGTGATTTCTTTTAAAATACAGTATGAAAGTCTTTCAAGGCTGCTTTCTGGGGGTTGAGAATCTCTTGAGGGAAAAGAAAGAAAATCAAGGACTAGAGAGAAAGCCAGGATTAGTTTAGAGAGGCTACAACCCAGCTCAGTTATACCAGTATCTGTGCAATTTGTCTTTTTACTCAGTTCAGCCAGTATTAACCATAAGATAAAGATAAGTGTTTTGTTTCTGCCATAATAATGTCCTGTACAGTTATGGAAACAGAGAAGACAACCCAGTCACAGACACCAAGGATGCTGCAATCACATTCTCTGTGGTATACACCAGCTTTTCCAATCTTTTTCCTTCAACACGTCACAAATTAGTAAATCAATAACTGAGTCAATTTATAGTACCTCTACATATAAAGGGCAATATTTATTTCAAGCTACCAAAAAGACAGTGTGAAAGGGTAATCCAAGCATGAAAACTCCCCTCCCAGCCCAGCCACTACTGCCTCAAAACTTTAAAAAACAAAAACACACACACACACCCCCCCCCAAAAAACCTCCATCCACAAATAAAGAACACCAGTCAGTGGAGTATTTAAAACTGGGTTTTCAAGATCACAACTACCAAGAATTTTGGCACCTAGGAAATCAAGTCACTACTCTAACTTTATTTTTCTGTCAATAAGCTTTGCTGCAAACCATAATACTGTTCACCTATTTCTAAAAGCCCTTCAGAGACCTTGCAATGAGAAACCAAAGGTCTACATGAGTATTTAGTACCTTCTACAAAAACTTCATATCAGCTGGACAAAGATTGCATTGTAATGGTTTTAGTTTGAGTCCAACACATTTATAATACTAATATTCTACTACAGAGAAGCTTCTGAATATAGCTTAACACCACATTTCTGCTTGGTATGCTACTTCCTTTTTTTACTTAAATAACAAAAAAATGAGAACCTCTTGCCTATACCCAGTACTATTTTAAATACCGATTACATAAAGACTTGTTGTAATCCTTGCATGCAACAATACACGTAAAACTGACTTTCAGTCTGACTGCTAAACTAACACTTTTCATATACCTTCCTGTTTTTTGAATAAGAGAAGCCTGAACATACAACTAATAAAACTCCACACACACTGAAAGCTTCAGAACTGAATACAGATAGCACAGATATAAAGAGGTTAAACTTACATATGATTGGATCTCCTTCCTCTGTTTGTTTTCTTTCCTATAACAGGAGTCCCAAAGTGTTCAGGATTTGTGAGTGGAAGCTGATCTAATGTCTGTTGAAATGAAAAAATACATATACATACACATATAAAAAACCTGGTATAAGTTATTCTCCAAGCCATAAATTTGTATAATCTGGTTAAAGCAATTTCTGTCAATAGAGAGACTTTCTCATTACAAAAGAAATACAGAAGTACAGCAGAGACAACACTGCTTTAATTTTAAAAAGTAATGTGGTTTGGTTTGGGTTTTTTTCCAACATTTTCTCCCCACCTCCGAATAATTAACTTTTGTTCAACACACATAGACAATTCTTCCCAGAAGTCCTGTCTTTGGACCATTCACACACAGAGAATTAAGTATCAGGTATTCTGCTGACCTGGGATACTCCAGCTCTACAGTTTGAATTTTCTGCCTGTCCTACCATCAGACTAAACATCCATTCATCTACTTATAAATGAACATCAGTCCCCTATGAAATGAAACTGCAAGATAACTCAGTAGCAGCAAACATGACAAGTTAACTGTATTTTTGTTAGTAATTCATAATTTGATATGGGAGAGAAAGATTTGTAAAACAATTTTAAAGAGGTTGCTATATTGATAATTGAGAGTGTGCGAACTGATGCTATATTAGCATCAAAACAAAAAGTGAGGGAGAGAAAGAAAGAACTTTCTCTGTTCAGGGAGAATGCTAAAGGATCAACAGAAGGCTTCATGGACATGCAGTATCTTCTTTCCCTAAGACTGCTGTTATCTGTTGAAATGATCACCATTCCAGATCTGAAGGTTCCTGGTACACAGAGTTTTTTGTATAGGCACTTATTCTTGTTCTTTGAAATAAGGCATAAAGCCTTCCAAACTAAACGTGGTCCTCCAAATTACACTTCTAAGTCGTGTATGAATTTTGAAATGAGAAACATCAACAAGAATCTCAGATTCTGTGTCAGACAGAACTGGACATACAGACAATAAAAGTGGCTTTTTAAATCTTAAAGTAAATGCATGATCACTTCTGAGTGTGGTGGACACCCTAAAAGATCCCACACACTTGGGAAGTCAGAGATTAAGCTAGAGCAACATCAGAACAAGACAATCGTGTGGCACTGGTCTAATTACAAAAGAAATTGGAGATGCAATTTTCCCTGCTGAGTAGCTATGCAATCATGAGGTAATCATTAGAAATGCACAACATGCATTTCATCGAGGGCTGGTGACCATGAATTGCATATCAGTGACTTCTGGCAAGACATCAAAAGCTAAGACTATAAGAATGATGATAACATAAAAAGTAGGAGTCACCTGAATGTAAGGTTTCTTTGAATCTGACAAAATAATCTGAAATTACTCTCGTTCAGCCAAACAGGTCGCAAAGCAATATATATACACTACAATTTTCAACCTGCTTACTATAAAATAATACCCCTGAAACCATATTAAAATAGTATTTATGGAACAGAAGCAACCTAATTTTCAGGAGTGCTGATCATTAATAACAAAGAGCTAATCAAAAGAACAACACAATCTTTAAATTTATGGCACCTGTATCTGAATCCAGATTTAGGTATCTAATTAGGCCCTTTTCTTTACATGTGTTTAATCCTGACTTAGGATTCTAGAAGGTATCTGAACCTTCACAAGAATGCAGTAAGCAGGCAACAAGCTCAGCTGACTACAATAATAAAGCATATTTATGTAGAGCAAAAAACCCCTCATCTTCACTAACTTTCCACTAAGCTAACATGTGTCTATAAATCTGCCCATCAGTCCAGATCATCTTACATAAGAAGGAATAACCCTCAAGCTGAAATTTCAAATAGTTGAAGTTTGCTACAAATGTCTGAATACTTTAATATGCAAATCACCTTTAAGACATGAACCAGCTTCAAAATACTGGTAACTGTCTTCAAAGTAACAGGTAACAGCAACTTATAATTTGCCTTTTAAAAGAAAAGTATTAATTTTCAAGTCTATCAGCTATTACAAATTAGACTTGATCATCTACCTAAAATCCAACAGAACTTAATTATGTCCAAAGATGTACCTTAATTTTTTCATGTACCATATTTTGATTTTTCCCAATGAATACTTACAGATAATTTTTTTATATAAAGCAAAGTAGTTGTGTGATCACTGTTTTTTGTGTGATCCACAATCTATGAACCATTAATAATATAAAACCGAAAAATATGAAATGCTGATTTTGTTTCTTAACGTACACAATTTGGTGAAATGTAATTGTATTTCTTGATTTAAAAAAAGAATAAGCCAGACCCTGTAGACTGTATTTTGCATAATCCCCATTTTTAGTAGCATGGATGTACATAACATACTGAAGACCAAGATACTAAAAATATCACTTTCAAGTTTTTCTAAATAAAAAGTTGTCATATAAAAATTCTTCCATTACCTCGCTTTCAGCAAAATGTCTTTCTCCTTTTAAACACAGGGAAGAGCGTCTAAGAGTCTTCTCATCACCATCATCAAACACTGTCACCAGGTAAGAAGTGAGGCAAGAAAAAAAAGGTTATTTTTTTTTTAAATCAGGATATCAGTAAGTGATGGATTTAGGTGTCAGAAAGAATGAGATATATATTGCTGTAGCTAGTCCTTAAAACAAGTATCCTGTACCAGGATACTGCTGCATATCCAGTAAAGCCTTTGCACTGATCGACCAAATACATAAGCTGCTGTCTCACCATAGCTACTCCATGCTTGCATATGTTAAATGGAATCTTAAGTAATCAGTAGTTGAGCAGACAATTAATGGATCAGGACACAAAATTAAAAATCAATGCAAGCTAGAATTGAAAAACTATTCTTCAAGCATTTTCAATTTTTACAGAACTTTATTACATAACCAGAACTCCTACAATATTCAAATGGAAGCTACGCTTACTATGGAGATACATAAATGGATATTTTGAGAAAAAGTTAGTTTAATGTTATATGAACGTTCAACATCTTTCTCTACTGACTTCATTCAACTACACTATAGAACAACAGGGATATAAGCCTAAGGAAGATGACAATTGTCAAAGTGCAGACAATCATCAAAACCAGCTGTAGTGAGAGAACTGTGGAGCTCCTGGTTTCTAGACTTTCTACCACCTCTGCTATCACTAGGTCAACTGGCAACAAATTCATAATACAGTTGGCTTCAGCTACATACTTGATCCTTTGAATCCTGAAATGCACTGCACATATTCAAGGTAGGATCTTCGGAAGCTGACAAACTGGTCATATAAAAAGTAAGCTTTTGTCAAGTCTTCTACAGGTACTTAATGGATGAAAACTTGGTGACAAGTTTTAACTCTTAGGCTACGCTTGCACTGTTCAGTGAGACAAGAACCTCCCTAAGAGTGGTAACAATTATATTCTTATCCCCACACTACAGTGACCTTGAAGACTTTTGGGGGCATGGAAACAACCTCAAGATTAGATTAAAATATTACATTTAAAGTTTCAGCAATTTCTTAATAAGTCTCTTTCACCTTCATTCAAATCTCCTCTTCTGTCCATCAACAGTACTGCTGAGCCTGATTCTGCCAGTCTCATTAGAATTCAATCTAATTCAATCTAATGCGGTAGAAAACTAAAAATATGTAAACACTTTCACAAACAAGAGTCAAAATAACAGTGTTAGGAGAATGGCTGTCAACCAGCAAAAGATGCCTGGCAAGATTAGAGAGATTAATTTTCAGCCACATCTGGCTTTCAAATAATGGGTGCTATACTCTATTTTCAAGATTTACAAATTAAAATACAAATATACAAAAAGCAACAAGGTACATCAAAATTCTTGACTAGTATTTATTTGATATGAAAGTAACTTTTACCTAGTTCTGAGAATTTTTCAGCCTTATATAAAAGGCAGCACCGCTGATGAACAAACTTCCCCTTGTGACTACCATTCCCCAGTCTGTGTTTTACAGTACAGTAATTGTTGAGTACTGTTTATTGATAAAATATCAGTTATAGATGCACATCTGTCACTTATAAGTTTGTTGAAAAGTATCAAGGGCAAGAACTGCACAAGAAAACACACATTTGGAGCTGCATCTCAAACAGTCAACACATAATTAAGCCCCAGCTTGGTTAAGTGAAGTAGAAGGCAGCAGGTTCCTAATTCAGTTTGTGTTAATTAACATAACAGTCTCCTTACATAATGTGAGATTTAAAAAAAAAATCTATCCACTTCAAGGGATAAGCTGACTACAACAGAGGTAAACCTCTTCAGAGCTAGGTAGGTAGCCACATTATGTATCCTATGTGGTAATCTGCTTGTGGCCTCTTCCCCACCAGAGGGATTCTTAATCTTGTTCTGTAACATGAATACATTCAAAGGAAAAGCTTCACCTCCCTGAAAGACTTGCACAGCACATATGGCTGTAATGCATGACGTTCTAATCTAATGGAACATCCTCAAAACAATCTACTGAGCAGATATATAGGAGTGTAATGCATGTAAAACACCTATTCTGAAACTACAAGGAAAAAAAAAGGCAACTTAAAGGCAACTTAATGCAAATAAAACTTTGAATACTTTGAATTCTGAGAAAAAGAAACACGCAGAAGGGGATGAGACCACTTTTGAACATGCACAATTCTGCATTTTTAGTAAAGCAAACAATCCTATGATTTTTTTTCCTCATAGTAAACACAGAGTTAAATGTTAAGAATATCACTTACACTTTCTAAAGACACATTTATATGAATGACAAAGCAGTATCTAGTTACCAGGATTGGAATACCTTGAGCTTTTTGAGGAATTTTCATAGGACAGGTAAATAAACTAAGGACACTTCATGTATTTATATAACTGTGCTATACTAATTCTAAAAGGCTATACCAGTTGGGTTCTTTTTAAATTTAATTTAGTTCCTATCTTCCTCTGGTAGAAAAGTAGTAGAACCAAAAAAGACATATAAACAAACTGATGTACAATTTCTATTCAGACAACATCGCATGAACATAAGACAGACAGGGATGCTCTTAAAGCAATCTTGCCCATACTTTAGTGTTAAAAAAGTCCGCAAGCAGCCCCAAAATGGTTATTCCTCTAAATTCTACATGCTACTGCTGCAGTGGCATAAATGGTCTTAAGTAACAACTTCTGGAAAGGTACTACCTCAGATCTGTCTACCCCTTCACAAAGTTTTTGACCAAATCATAGTGATTTTATTCATAAAATCATTAACAATGCGAGTAATTAGATACTTCTCAACAAATGCTAGGACAACGTTAGAGAACTCTGCTGGTTAAGATTCGTGCTAATTCTGAAATCTGATAAATGGCAACTACCCCTTGAAGTAGGACTTTCACTCAGATCTGCAAAGTCATCACTGTCTGTAAAGATAATTTCAGTCTCATTCCACTCATCCTCCTGACAAAGATTATTCTAATCATCCACTGCTAGAGCCACTTCTCTCTCAAAGTGCATTACACAGCCAGCAGCTGTGCTACTTTCACTGACTGTACAAGGTCAACATGCTTTTGTCTACTTCTATCTACAAAATATGGTTTTCAGTCTCAACTCTCTTACATCTCCTCTTCCTGTTTCTCAAGTTCAGGATTTTTGACAAACAACTACTTTGATTTACAGACTACAACTCCATGACACCTACCTTCAAAATTTAATCTGCATGGATTCCTATCTTATTCTTCTTGCTGAACTGCTAACCTCACTTTCTCAGAAGCATAAACGTATACATACAACATAGTTCTAACACCAGCTATACCATTTTGTTCTTAAAAGCTCTCATATCTGATCCACTTCTATATCAATTACAAAACATGACCTATAATGTTAATTCTTGTCTTTATACCTCATGTTTCACCCCATCCTAACCCGGTCTCTCCTTTACTCATACACTCTACTTCTCCGACAAGAAAACAGATATATTTTCTGCAACACTTATCTGGAAGTTCTTATCTAAACTTACAGCTCTATTCTTTTCTAGAAGGACTATGACTAGGGAAAGTTAGTCTTTCCCTAGTTGTTCGACATCACTTCATCAGTAACAACCCTTAATATCTCAAAACAACTAAGTCTTGCTAAGGTTCTTTCAAGACCTGGTCTTCTTCCCACGTCCCAGTTATCTGCCAAGGAGAAGAATACATAGTTTCTCAAGAATCAATACATTTCCTGTAGTACCTTTAAGACTACAAGTGCACAGATGGAATATACGTTATAATTCTACAGTTGACCAGTTTTCCCCAAGACAGATTGATCTACCAGTACATAGCATCAAAGAGTAAACCCGTGTATATAAAGCCTTAAAAAAAATATTTAAAGAAAAAAAAAAGCTATATTTACTTGTGGGCATGTGGATACATCATCTAAAGTCTGAAATGTCACATTAGAAAATAGGGAAAACAAACAGGAAAAGACTTTTTTAAAAAAAGCTATGTCTTTTTACAGCAGCTGTTATCACGGATAAGTCTCAGAGTAGGGAAAAATAAGTATTGCAACTTGTGCTTTAAAAGCATTTATTTTCCTTTTTTAAGGAAGTACGACAGCATACTTTGCTTCAGAATATTTAACAATAGTATATTAAATATTTAAGAAGCAGTTACCAATTATAGAGCAATTCACTAGGTCTTTATTTGGGGTCCCAATTTCACATTGTGATGGGTACAGTTTCTTATAAAAACCCAAAAGAAGTAGTTTAGGTTTTTGGGGGTTTGTTGTTTGAGGTTTTTTTTATTTTTTTTATACAAACTTTGAATAACTAAGCATTTCAAAAAAACAAACACACACACACAACCCCCCCCCAAAAAAAACCAAAACCAAAACACCAAACAAACCAAACATTTTCTCACCATGCTTAAGACATGTCCACGTCACAGGCTTATTTTTAAGTAATGAGTTTTATTCAAGTTTATTCTTACCTACAGTGTACCAACTTGCATCTGTTAATTTGTTGATAACTGCTTCCTGGTATGTTCCATCCGGATTCTTCACTTCCACAACAGTTCCTACCTAAAATACAAAAGCCACTTAGCACTGGAGATCTTCTAGAAGAGGCAATTAAGTTAACACTTCTGTATTTAGCAGACAGAGTTAATTTCTAACCTATTGCTATGTTAAGTATACCATACTTTTCCAGTTTCGTTTGAATATATTTGTATCCCTCGAAACTTCTTCCATTCCTGTAAAATAAGCCAACTAACTGAGCTGATTATTTCCTGCCAGCAGGTGGGGAACAAGAACCAGTTTGAGTGATGTCATTCTCTTGCATAAGAGCTTGCCCATCAAATCCTCCAGCTGAGTTTTCCAAAGCAACAGCAACTAAAAATTAGAGCCAGCTAAACTTCTTAGCTTGAAGGCCAAAAAGAACAAAGGCTTACATCAGCCTGTATGCTGCATCCCCTTTAACTACAAAGGAGAAAGTTAACATGAAGAGTATACTAACTCTAGCTTTGCAGCATTACCTTTTATGCTTCGTGATCCTATCTGGCCTGTGTAATAAACTGATCCTTTCACTGTCACCCCATATTGCATATACATGTTTTCATCAAATACTGAAAAATAATGCTTTTCGAAGTGTTAGCAAAATATAAAACAAATTTATTACCTTTAAGGGACCCTTTATGTGATCATCCTGCACTTCCACTGTTGAAGAATCATGTCTAAAAGTTACCTAAAAAATATAATTCAACTGACAATCACTTGATACAATTGAGCAGCATAAGCACATGCAGATATCAATAGCCCTTCTCTTACTCTCATCCTACAGTTAGTCACCATAATCATTCCACTTGCTGAAAACTGTCTTTCATTCATATATTTTAGGAATATTTGGATACAATTTCTTAGCCGTCAAAACTTTTAAAATATTTTTTTCTCTTTCAGAATAGAACCATTACCTCTAAAGAAAGTGACAAACAACAGTTTACCAACAATGTTTAATGGTTCAAAACAATCTCTGCAGTCCTCTTCATTATTTGAATTGTACTGCTCTAGTACCATACCAAGAAAAGAGAAAGTTTCCAGAGTTCTGAGCATAAATAATTTTAAAGAAACATTTATATTTCACTGCTCTGAAATCAAACAGTTTTAGCATCCAGATCTAACCCCGTATCATGGATTTTTTTGCTTTTGCCAATTGAAGTGCATTTCCCTCACTCACAGTTGAGAGAGACACACAAAAAAAGTACAGGACACTGCTGTCAACTAAACGAAATGAACAACCCAAACAGCCTTTCAGTTAAAGTCATCCTAGCCTACATGCTGCTAGTTAACTAGAAGTAAATGGCTTCTAGTTAACTAACAGCTTACTTTTCAGTCTTTCAAAACTGAAGTAAATCCTGTAAGTATTTCCAAGGTATTTTCCCATGTCATTGGCTGTGTCTTTAATCCTACACATGCTGACCTCAGGAAAAAAAAAAATGGTCTGGAAATTCAAACTTATGATTAAGTTATCTGTATCAGATGCTACAGATATTCACCATCCATTTCACTCAAAATTAACTTGGTCACACTGAAAGTCACAGGATCATCCTGTTGATTACACCTGAAGTTTTGTTTCTACTCTGGTTTTAAAATTCAGGGAAACTGAGAAAATTCTGGCATTAAATAAAATGTACATATGTACATTTTATTACCACACACAAATGATGTTCTAACATTCACCAAAACACATTTGCTTGTTGTAAGTATATGTAAGTAAGTTCACAGTAAGTAAGAATGTAACATGAGATTCAGCCAGGTAGTAGTAACTCTCAACTACAGCAATCCTACATTAAAATCTGAGGACTTGGTTCACGAGTGCACCCAAGGTTATGTTCTCACTATTGTTGAGAGTTTCTCTGTAGCACACAACAACAGCAAAATTTCCTTCAGAACAACAGCATTCTCTAAGACCAATGCTCCTACTTAGTCTCCTCAGGAGAAGAGTTTAAGGAGTGTTGCTCCTTGAAAGGAGCAAACAGCTGAGAACAGCACCTACAACCAGGACTAAGGAGAGCCTACCTTGACTGGCTGATTAGAAAACAAATGCACTAAAATGCTTTACTGCCTTCCAGGTGCTACTTCATGAAATAGTCATCTTGTCCATCTTCTGTCAGACCTACAGCAATACATACTGCTCTGAAAGTATGTTCTTTTTAGACCTGCATCATCCCACCTACTGATGGCAAATACTTTCTGTCCACCAGACAAAACCATGCATTGTAACCTGAAAGCCAGACAAATGATTCAGGCTAGGAATTAATTGAGCAAAGACTACCCTTCTGAACTTCAGCCTGACAGATACAGGTATTTATTCCTCTCTTTTGGGAGATTTATCTAGAAATCAAAAGTTCAGTTCAGATGCAAAGTAATCTGAAACCTATGGTCACTACTGGCTCATATGAAATACCCAGTATATCAATTCTGATTTAGAGACATCTGTTTTTATTTACTTTCTGTAATTATCTTAAATGTATTTTACAGCAAAAGGGAACTCTATCCAAAACCATGAGCCAGCCACAATGTACTATGATGAAAGGTAAACAAAGCAAATTGCTATTGCGTATTCCAGAACAGTTTTTCTTTTTAAAGATGCCTTGGGCCTTTGACTCTTTTTGGGGAGAAGATTTTTGATACCAACAGTTTTTGCTTCTTGAAATATTCATATGTACTCAAAAAAATACTGGTTATTAACAGAAACATTCAAACTCCAAACTCACTGTGACACCACTGGCCTTTCTTGAAGCTAAGAAAAGCGATGTCAGTATTTGTTAGTGTGGGTTTTAATTCCCATAGTATTTATCAGCGTGGATCCTTTCTGTCTCAGGTAAAAGATTAAAACATTCAGCACATCAACCTGTCTAGATTCAGTTGGAATTTCCCTTCACCATCCTGAAAAGACAATCCTGGTACGCTCTATACAGCAGATGCTTCACTATTTTCTGTTTAATAAAGACCTACAAAGTAAACAGTTTCTTAAAGCTCTCTAAGAAAAGTTGTAACAGATCCTATGAAGATGGAGTGGACTACCACTCTAACACCGAAAGTATTGCCCTTTAGTCAAATTTGTACTGCCTTCAACACTTTTCACAAGTCCAGGCAAATCTTAAGTTTTATTGCTTTCCATGACAAAGTGTGTAATGCAGTTACACGGTTAATGTAAAATTCTGTACCATGTACAGAACCTGCCAAAGACTGCTACACTGTGAAATACAGTACCTGTTGATACTGAAATGATAAATACATAGCACTTGTGTTAAATTGAATACAGTTATTACATTACACTGGTGATGGAAAAGTTATTATGAAGGTATTCCTCAAAATATTCTAGGAAGCAGAATTTGACAGAAGGAGATGCAATTAAATGCATTTTACTTGGCTGAAGATGACATACTCCGTATTGAAAAAATTTTGTTGCCATTCTCCTTTCTCAACAGAGCATCTAGTTAATAAAACTTAAATGAAAGCTTCAGACTAAAATTCATGTTATGAAGATAACTGACTTTCCTTTTCCTCTAGTAGTTCTAGGAGACTATGGCATAAAATATATTGGGACCAGACAAAACTGTTAAACAAGTGGAAAACAAATACAGCAGATAAACTACCAAAATTCCAGACAAAGTATACCTAATAATAAGAATCTTGGTTAGAGCTAATACTGGGGAAGGTCTGCATGTGCCAGAAACAGCTGAAAAGATTTTTAGAGAAAATCAAGGGGTCACTGTTAGGTTTGGGAAATATACATTCCTGGTGGATGAAAAACAATGTAACCAGATATTGTTACTGCGCTCACACACAAAAAATCTCAACTACAAATCACATTACTCTACAAAGCAACAACAGTACTGGAGTGTAACTGCCCCAAGCTACACAGTAACAGCAAAGACACAGACACACACACACACTTGAATCCACAGGGCTTTAGGCACAGCCTCCACAAAACAACTTACAGTAAAAATTCTATTCCATTTCATTTCAAATCTTTCTACAAAACACTGCAGTGACCAAACTGCAAACAATAAACCCGTAAGAAAATATTTATCGATGAGAAATAACCTTAAGTGCAAGCAGCCATCTAAGAAGGTGGACTGAAAGCCCTCTGAAGAGCTGAAAGGAGTTAAGATTTCACTGATGTAGGCACAGCACAATTCCTGTACTTAAATAATGATACTTAACAGCTTAAATACCAATACTTAGTTGCTTAAACTCAATGGTGCTGTAAAGCACAGACCAGCTGATGCTGTTAAGAGTTATGACTAATGAAATTAAAAGACCACTAATTTGCTCTAAAGGCTTTTTAAAGATGTCAGATTTAAAACTAACATCTTCTCATTACAGTTAACATCATTATCAAATAAGTGACAATAGTCCTTCCCACCAGGGCTTTTGGAGATAGCCTGCTCTCTCCCTCATACATACTATAGGCAAAAATCAGCCATAGCGTGAGGGCAGATTCAAGCAATGCATGACAGTTTATAATGGCAGCTCTTCTGTAACAGGTTATCACCACTTACAATTCACACATTTTCACTTGTATTTACAGTAGATACAAGAAAAATATTCTGCCACTATAACTCTGTTGCAGAGCAACAATCTAATTTATTTTTCGTAAGTGCTTTTTATCCTTGCTCTGTTATATTTCTGTATGAGGTTAAGAGGTAGAGCAGAAAAATAGTACCTGCTCCCAGATTAGAAGCTTTTAGGGCAACATTATCCAAACAGAAATATAAGGCTATTTTACAGTGTAGACTTACTATATAATAAAAACAAGTCCAAACATTGTTCTCTTTATTTCTAGAAATGATACTTTAAATTTCCAAGGGATGTTAAAATGTATCTCTTGTATTCCCTCTCCACAGTTTTTATTTGTACTGCATGTGGCTTATATTGATTCATCTGGTTATTAACTAGTCATCAAATATTAGGTGAGATCCCCTGCTTGCTATTCTGTAGGACTCAATAAGACAAGTCTTTGTTGGAAGACAGCAGGGTTTCATCTTATTCCTGAAGCATTATCTAGTTGCCACTGCTGAATGGCAGTGACCTGTGCTCCTGAAGTAAACGAAACCGTATTAAACCTACTTTGAGGAGTTTTAGCTATTTTCGGATAACATTCTCCCATACCTAAGCCTACATTTGTCATATATTTATCAATTACTTTAAGGTCAGCCTATGGCATTGAAGGCCACAAATACTAGATGCAAGGAGATGACAAAGCAGTGAAAGAAACAGAACATATTGTGTGGGGGGAACCCCTCCCAACAAAAATAAGCTTACTGTTATTTCAAAGACTGCACTGCCAGCCTCCAAGGAAAGGACAGCCTCTTAGCCGTCTTGAGACTATACAGAAGTTTCACATTGTGCTAGTTAGAACACTGATGACACTTTTCCCTCAAAAAAAGTGTTTGCAGGAAAACCACATACCTTGACTTTGACAAGTCTTTTTGCTGTCTTGATCTTGGCTTCACAGAAGGCTCCCCTATACTTCGCACTCACATCAGTGCCCACTGTGAGATAGGGAGGCTCATCAATGGCCTGGAACAGAAAGGAAAACAACTGTTTTTTAATTACTCGCCAGTGGCAATATAGCTGTCATGGTCTTGCTAGCTTTTGTGGACAGAGCATTACAAAACAACCCACTAAAACTTAACTTGGCAGCATATGTATATTACAACAGTAGAAACACAGAACACAACACTAAGCTCATACAACGACTACCATAAATATAATAAACTGATACCACAGTTGTCTGCAACAAGCACCACATAAGCCTCCAGCCGCTGCACCATCTGAACACACAGCAGATGGCCAGTTCTGCTGCAATGATGAAGGCCAACCAAGTGTTCTCCTTTAGGTGCCTCAAGATCTGACGAGTCTCATGAAGACACTGGTGTTTATTTCCCTCAAATAATTAAGGTTCATTTTTCATTAGTAAGTAGAACAACTCTGAAGAGACTTTGCTTTTTCACTTTTGAATAAAGTAAATTATATAGGTGCATGCTCACCAGGAGAGCAGAGGGGCAGCCTGAGGGGCAGAGTACAGTAGCAGAATAACAGTAGGATAAACGCACAAGAAAGGTGAAGGGCCCAGACAAAAGACAAGGTTCTGTACAGAGGAACAGGTGACACCCAAACAGGGAAACAAGAAATAGAAGAGGAGGGAAATAAGTGGTTTTGGGGGTAGGAGGAAGACACAGGTCCAATCAGTATGCAGAGTGAGCTAATGAAGGCTCTGTTCCTTCAAAGGAGGTTCGTCTTCTCTCACCCAACCCCTCCTAGTGTAATCTGGGGGAGGAGATTCTAGATAACTGAACCACCTCACTATCACTTCATAGAACGTGGGTCAGAAGACAGAATGCAGAGGGTGACAAGCGACAGGAGTGAGGTACGTTTCCAAGAGCTGCAAGCCTCCATGCAGCCCCAAACAAGAGCTGGGAAGAGAGATCTAAGCCTTTGTCTAAGCCCACATCATGTTTCTGCACCCCTACGGATTCAAACACAGCTTACAAGAGGCAACTCTGGCACATCCAGGATCTCTGTGGGAAGAATATAGAGATAATGTCCTTCACAGGTCTCAGAGCTACTATTTGATACTGAGGTGCTTGCACTCAGCATCAGGTAATTCCCACTGGCTGTTTCCAGCTCCAGTAGAGCAGAAGTAAAGGCAGGCAAATATGTACCTGAATGCTTCAATGTATGATGTTTCAGAAATTTAAGTTTTGCAAAACTTGAAATTGAGAGACATGAGATGCTACAGCGTGAACTCTGTATTAATGATGTTTTTACCTTGACTCTGTTCAAGCCTACCTCTCATTTTCAGGTAATAGAATATATTTCAGAGTACTAGAAAACTGTTATCAATCTGCACTTGCTAAGATCATCAGAAACATGAATGCTCTAATGAATCCCTCCCTCTCTGCATGCATGGTTGACTGCATGCAGAGTAGTAGGATATACTACTCTGTTAGTAGTATATCCATGATCACATATCCATTCCTATTCCAGACTTAATAAAATTCAACTGAGATTAACAAGGTATCTGTTAGGAGTGTTGGGATTCTGAAATCCATTCCTTCCTTGCTTGTCTAACAGTGTAAATGTACTTGCCTTCAAGGCAGGCTGCAATGCTTTTCTCTTACTCCACTTGAAAGGATGCTGAAATAGGGACTCAGATGGTGATAAACTTGGTTTTGCCTAGTACTCTCAGTAGAGTGTACTAAGTAGGGGCTGCTTCACACAATATAAATCTGAATAGGGGAAAGCAGCAATGTATTCTCTTTCAAAGTCAGTAAAGCTCTAAGAGGGGAGCATCCCTCCTGGTCTCCCCCACTCCTTAGTGAAGAAACTCTTCAGCACTACAATGGTGATAGTCTTTCATGCCAGTTGATCTTCCAAACTTAAAAGAAAGTGTGGAGTATTGAGATTACTTTAACAGGACAGACAGATCCCAGATGGGTCCACGCAGATGCACATAGCTAAAATTCTATAAACAAACACTTCCAAGAGCTGGTTGTGTCAGTATCAGTCTATACCTCCCTATACAGTCAAACAAGTTATCTCAAAGACCAACTCAATGTTAAGTCTAACTTACAGAAAATAAAGAATGCTTTCTCTTCACCTCTACTGAACATTAACTAAAAAAAAAAGATCTGCAATACTGGGAACCGACACAATATCAAGCTCTGGGTTTTGGAAGTTTATGGCAGAAGAACAGGCAAGTCAACAATCAAACTTTAAAACAGGATTTTAAATTCTTATTAAGAGTATAATCACCAATATTAGTGATGACTTTATCACTACTCTAGCTTATGTTTAAAAGCTTCTTCGAAAAAGAATATTCATTTGAAGTATGAACATCTGTAAGAACTGATTTCTGTTACTACCACACAAGTTAATTTCAATCCCTAGCCTAAATGTCCTGAAGTTACTTTTACAATAGCTAACTCCTTTCACTGGAATTAGTTAATATTTACCATTGTAAATAGAGTAATTTCAAAAAATAGCAAACATATGGACCATTTGCTTACCACTGTAGGTATGTTTAGTAAAAATACAGTACTGGAGTGGCTTTTGAGAAGAAGATTTATACTGATGAAATGCATTTCTTTAATTACCACTATGAATCATTATACATTTTAAAATAACCACGTGAAATCTTCAGTGGATACATATAGGAAATTTTTCTGCAATTTTATTATTCCATTGAAACACAAGTTATATGGGCTTTTTTTCCCAAATCACTTAACTGCAATTTTCAAAATACTTCCCTCATTCTGACTGATAGTATCAGCTGAAAGTGATAAGTTAAAACAACTAGCAAGATGTGATGCATCATAGAGAATGCACACTAGAAAAGTAAACAGTAATGATCAAAGTCTTGGCATTAATTTCACATAATCCTTACCACAACTTTGTCATCTTCACCAACTCTAAATGAGTCACCTGTTCTTAAGCAGGTCTTGTTCAATTCCACCAAAATTAGACCTTTAAAATAAGTATAGAGCTATTTTTACCTTTGTTATCCCTTCTCTGCTTTGTGCTTACATCATTCAATAGACATCCTTACACTCGGAGTGAATGTATCTTTGCCTATTTAATTTTGACATGCTTTGGCAGGATTTGGTTTTATTCTTTCTTTGCTTTTCAGTGCAGGTTACCAGAAAAATAGTATGTTAAAATGCAGCTAAAATCTGAGAACATGATTCAGTAATCTTGGAAAAGGTATTTCAAGCGCATTGGAATTATCTTAACAAGAAGCACCGCAACATTCTTTAAGGGGACTGTACTAGTCTCATATGCTGCTGTCTCCAAATCTCTGGGCTGCAGCCTCAGCCCTCATTTTATTTTAAAACACAAGGTAATCTGAACTTGCATTTACATTTTACATCTGAACATAATCTCTTGCATTTTATAATTTGTAGATAAGAATCATCTTTTCAGTAGCATATCATAAAACCATCAATAAACTTTTGCTCAACAGGAAAACTGAAAAGTATGCCCAGCACATGCCATCATTCATTTATAACGGGATCATGAACTTCTTTCATTCAGAGCAGCTTCAACATACCCCCCAGATTTCCACTCTCTCAACCTTTCTATGCCTCTACACTCTCTCGAAACATCTTTCAGTTCACAGAGGAAGAAGAAGAAAGGGAAAAGCGAAGCTGATGGTAGTCTCTAGTTTTGTTTTTTTTCTTTTTTTTTTTTTTTTTTTTTACACTATTGGCAGAAGACTGGTATTCAAGATCCTCATCAAGGGATCGCTATTCTGTTTGCATGAATGACTGAGGCTGGGCTACCAGAAGGGGAGCAGGCTCTGCTGGGTGACAACAGGAGATGGACATCCTTCTCCAAATGGGACCGGTGGAGGGCTGTATCTGAGGCCTCGCTCCGCCAGGACTGTGGGGCCGCAGCCAGGCTGGGGACACGGAAGGGCTGTTTTGGAAGGAGATGGGACAAGACCTTCCCCAGCATTCGCTGAAGCAGGATGCTGACTACTGAAAGCTGAATGTTACCAGCGGGTTGAGCAGCTCCCCAACGAGCTGCAGACAGCCGGTTCGATGTCTAGCTGCCGGAAGGAAGCAGAGTCCGGGTGATCTTGTTTAGGTCACTAGGGACGGCAGAACTAGCGTTTCGCTGGGGACCCGCCTCCGAGCCGCAGGGCACAGGTGCAAGGCCAGCCCGGCCAGCCCCGCGGCGGGCCCTGCCGCTTTAAGAGGAGGGGCCCGAGTCGGGAAGCTGCCAGAAGTTTCTGGCTGCCCGAACCAACGCCGAGCGCTGCCGCCCGCCCGCCCGCGCTCCCCGAAGGCGCCCGGGGCTCAGGCAGATTAAGCGCGGATTGCCGTTAAACTAAATTTGTCCCCTTAAGGCGCTTGCCGGCTAAAGCGGCACGCAGGGCTTCCCGGGAGCCGGCCGCTGCTGGAGCCGTGCCCCGCCGCCACCGGGCACCGAGCACCGGCAGGGCCGACGCCCGGGGTTCGCCTGGTACCGCTTCCTACCCTGCACCTCAGCCAGCATGGCCCGGGGAAGCCCGAGCGGCGCCGGGGGGGCCCGCCGCAGGCGGTAACGGCAAGCCGCTGCAGGTGCCTTCCAGGCGGGAAACCCCGGCCGCGCTGCTCCGCCAGCTCCGCGGGCTGCCGAGCTGCCGCCGCGGCCTCCAGCCCTGCCTCCAGCCACTGCGGATGCAGCTCCCCGGAGCAGTACTGAAGGGCGCGTTATGTTGTATATCCCAAATCAACAGTCGAAAAACAACTTCGGTAGTTTCTGGCGTTCTCTGGGGTGAGCAAGAAAGGATAAAAAGAAAAGGACTTCCTGCAGTTTTGCACTTTCCGTTAGGAAATCCAAACTAATGGGCAACCGCCGTCCTACTACTACTACTGCTTAATTTTGTTTTATTAATGGAAAGAGGGTGAATAGTTTCTTTGCTATCTCAATTCACAACTGCTGCGTACGGACAGGATTTTCTATATGCAGCACAGGCTGCCGCAGCTGAAAAGCTGGTTTACCACTTAAATGAGGAGCAGTCTCTAGGTGACCAGTCAGCAATTTCCACCAATTCAGTGGCTGAATTTTCTTTGGCAGGCAAAGCGGGCTGCTGGAAGGGTTCAACTCCAGCCCTCGAGCTGATTACACTTGGAAGGACTGATAAATGGCTAGACGCCCACATCATAAAACAACCTGCACATCTTCTGAATTTGGACATTTACATCGGTATTAATAGTTCTGTTCTTCCAAGTGTGAGGGAGACACAGACCCCTCTAGAGCACTTTGGAATAAACATTCTAACATTGCAATCTAAAATGGTAGCATCATGCTTTTACATACCTTTCAAGGCTGTTGAAGAGGTCAGTTTTCCAGTTTTTCTAGACATTCAGAGATTTTCCATCTACGTGGGATGAAATCATCCTCACACCTCCTCTTTCAACTGTGCTGCATTACTATATTCAAATTCCTTTGTAAAGTCTGTCATGCCGTACAGCAGCCGATAATATTGCTTTACATTGTCCTTTGCCTATAAGCACATCTAATACAGTGTGTGTGAATATATTATTTCTGTCTCCTAATCTGTATTCCTCTGCACCACACACAGGATGTTCCAAGTAAACCACATGAAAACAAGATTAAGCATTCAATCTAGAAACATAGCAGACATGCTTAGTAGGAAAGCCTGCAGGACTGCTTTCAGATTAATATGCAAAGAGAAGACTGGGTCTGTACCTTCCCTTTGTCTTTCATATATACAAAGTTTGGAAAGCCAGGATTTCAGCTTGTATTAAACATTCAAAATTCAGTGTTTATCTGCTCTACAAGACTCTTGAGTCAAGAAACCAGTGAAACATTTTCGAGAAGCCAAAACCACCCAACAATCCCACAACTACTGAAAAGAAAGAAATGGATTTTAGTTTTTAAATGGAAATTTAACAACTGTTTATTTTCAATAACCAAGGTTCAGAAAAAGCTTGTTAAAGATTCAAGACCCTCTCTCTGCCCCCCAGGCATCCAAATTGAGTTCAAAAAAGAAACATCATAAGGCTCAACATCTAATTTTTTTTCTCATCTATATTAAGCAAGAGGAACAGTGGCAAAACTTTTTTCTACCGTCTACAGTATTTTGAAGTTATCTTTCCAGAGGAAGTGTTTTCTCACAGTTTGCGCATCTTCCATAATTTAAGATGCAAGCAGAACCATCACATACATACTTGACTATTCCAATTACAATCATCCTCAGTCCCACAAATTAGTGTGAGAAACCATCAATAACACTCCACTACTTCAACCCAAAACACAGCCAGATCCTTAAGTCTTCTAATGAAGGGCAAAAGTTTCACACAGCCAGTAACTTAAACTCCCATCCCATCCTGCAGAACTAGCAGCCACCCAGTGTCCTTCAACAGGGTTTCAGAAACTTCTGGCACAATGAAGGCCTGAAAAGACTCAATTTTCAAAAATAGCATCATTTTTTAGAAAACAAGGGTAAATCCACCATCTCCTAGACAAGTTCTGAAGAACTGTTTTCATGAAAACAGGTGAAAAAAAACACAAAGAAACCGTTCAAAAAAACCTTTCTCCTCAATTACTAAGTTATTTAACTTAAAATAAAGATTATTAGCGTCAATATTTTCAAACTGCACTAAGTTCCACCCAATAGCAGAGGTCTACCCACACACTGCAGGATCAATCTCTTAATAAACAGAATTACTGAGTGTAATTAATAGTGCAGGATTTTGCTTACAACTCAACCTGCTGTGGTTAGGAGGACACTCAACTTTACAATAATAGCAGACACCTTCACGAAAAAACTATTACTATAGCACATTTAATATACTTAGTTTGGCACGTAATATATTTATAGTTGATTTCAAATACATTCCTCATGTATTTTCAGAGTGACAAAGATGAGAAACTTCTAAAACCTTTCTACAAACCTTATGATACTGAGGCACGTAACTCCTCAGAGACAAATCTGAAGATGGAAGCCCAGAAAATAAAAAACTCCTTTAAAAAAAGTAAATCCATTGGCCCATCTTCCACCTCCCAGAAACGAGAACACCGCAACACAAAACAGGAGGAATTTTTCTGGAAACTTGCAAACTACAATGTCGCATGAAGGGCAGTGATGTTTTTCGTATGAAAAGGCTATTACATGAAAGCCCAAGAGTAAGAGTGTGCTTTGGGCAAATTTTCTTCTGGGTTAAAATCAGATTTTGGCTTGATTTTTTGGTCTTGTTACTGTCCTGCATTTCAGAGAAAGGCAAAAGTAATAATTTGGAAATTTCTGAAGGAAATGTTATCAACATTATGGTAGGAACATCATGATCAAACTGAACATTTCTAAACTAAAAGGGGTGCGGGGGGGGGGGGGGGAAGCTTCTTGTAATGAAACCTGTTTCAAGTTTCAATTGAAAATCTATAGGAAGTTTCAAGTAACACCTCAATAGTCTTGTAAGCAAACATTATACAGCATATAACTGTGGCAAAAAGGGTTTTTTTCCCTTTTCTCTCTCTCTTCCTCCCTCCCACCCCCCCCACTCCACCACACCACCACCACCACCACCACCACCACCCCCCCGCAAGCTGGAAGTTACCAAAACCTGGTGGACAGATGATGTCTGGAAGTACTAAACCAACTTCTGACAGCTTTAGTGATCTCTACAGGTGCAAAGGGGATCTTTTCTTTATTTCAAATTATTCAGTTAGATCAGTTCAATACCTAGCTTATTTAAAGTTCTTAAGAACTTGAAAAGGTGCAAAAGCTGATTTTCCTTTCTGAATAAAAATGAGCTATGTAGAAAGGATTTACAGGTTCTAAGTTAATGAAGGACCAAGCGACCCAAAACAAAAGCTTCAACTCAGTAACCACAGGTAATACTTCCTTTATTTAATGTATCTGTTCTAAATGCAAAATGGATTTTCATTATTTTTACCTATCTGTGTAAAGCTGACTTTGCATGGAGCTAGTAATCCCATTACTTTTGTTTGTTTGTTTTTGGAACTACTCTAAGTTGATGGATACAGAATTATAAAAATATTTTAACTCTACTCAGACAATGAGAAAGAATTCAAAGAAAAAATATTTAAAAGTCAGTCTATCCTAAACATTGTCAAAGAGCAACTTGATTCTCCATCCACAAATTTACTTAGTGTCATTTCCAAACATGTGAAGTGTAGTTAACCTCATTTCCTATTCAAAACAGCAAATCCAGAAAGGTGACTATGCCTAAAAAAACATTTAGATTTTTTTTTCCTACCACCCTGAATAAAACTCACTGAATTCTGATTCTGTTCCTAATTTGGTCACAGACTTCCTGTACAACGATGCAAACCAGCAGGCATGTACCAACTTTCAAGTCTGCAGAACGGGGCTAACGCATATCTTACTCAAAGGCGAATAGGCATTTGATGTTCTCTAGTACTTTGAGACCTAAGAATGGTAATCTGTATTCTTTCTATCAGTATAGCATATCACCCTAAAATTATTTATTTAATCAAACATTCCAGAACTGCTGATCAGTCTCTCTAAAAATAATGCCAATTCTTTACAACTCCTTCTGTAGGTCTCTCCTCTTGTTCTGTATTGCTGAAAGACCACATGAAGGAAAGATATTTTGAACGCCTGCTCCCACTGTTTATCCCCCTGAATATAAAATCTTTTTTGAAGTCAATCATTGCCATAGCTACCAGATTGCAATTTTTCTGTAAGGTTTAACCAAATATTCAAACTATTTAGCATTATAGTTTAGTACTGCAAGTGGTGCAATTTCATTAATTTTGGTCAGACTTTTTTTGTATGTTCCAAGTGAAGTCTGAACATTAAGTTTCTACATATGTACAGATTAAAAAGTAACAATTAACTTGAAATAAGGAGCTTCTCAATGAAGACTTCTCTTTTAGTCACAGATATTTGAAAGACTTCTTTCAGATTTTGTGTTTAGTGCAAGAACCAGAATGCATTCAAGTATGGAGAATTTTAAGTAAAAAAAAAGGAAGCAATCAATAATGTGTTTGTTATTAGAGGGTAAAATAATTTACTAAAAAGGATGTCCTTGATACACCTGTTTTACACTTGAAAATAAATTAGATTAAATCTTTCCCTTGACAAACACTTTTTCCAACTAAAAGCTTCAGGTAATGCTTAGGAGCATTATTTAAATTATTAGGTCTGGTTAACTTGCCTCAGTTTTAAAAATGCGCCACAATTCTGTCTAGAGATGCAGCTTATGCTATGAAAAACTTGGGATCTTTCAAAGCACTGAAAAGAATGATATGATAATGATATGCTTGTGTTCCAAATGGATTGGAACAAAGATTATTTGATAGTTTAATCAAACAAACCAGTTCAGCCTGTTCCTGAGCGAAATAATGAAGTGACTAATATAGGACTATGTGAAGTCTGAAAAATCAACAGTCAATGAAATCTCAAGAGGAAAAACACCACTGTTTTTAAAACAATTTGATAGTTCTTTGGCAATATTTCTAGTTCCAGTCAAAGATAATTTAATGATTGTTTTCTTTTTAATAAGTTAGTTCTAAAAAACTTCAGTATAACAGTATACAGAACAGAAAAACCTATATATGTGAAAGGAATTGTTTGTATTCTACAGCAACAGCAAATCTAGTCTGGATAACTGACAAAAATACTGTAATTTTGGTTGACAGAAAAAGATAACAATATTTTTAGATACTAAAACTCATAGCAAGAACAGGAATGGTGAATAGAAATCAACATCAGATCATTATTTAAGAATGTTGGGTTTTTTCACTGCAATTGTAGCATATTAAGCTTCTATTTATTATAATCTATTTTAAAAACTATTTTCTATTGTGTAAAACTTCAGAAGGAAATTCATACCAAGTTGAAAAACTGAACCTTAAAAAAACCAAAACAAACCATAAACCACGACCGCCTTTTCTACAAATACAAAAGAAAATTTCTTGCCTTGGTTTACTTCCATACTTAGTACAACACTTTCCAAACTAATTATTGGGAAGGAAAAGGGGGGAGGATTTATTTTTATTCCTAGATTAAAACAGAAAGGGAAAGCTGAATGGATGATGTACTAATTCAAAATCTCCCAGCAGAATGAGATTTCTCAAACGTTGACCCAAGCCAATTCACTAACTACAGCTATGATTTTCTTAGTCATATAATGTTTAAATATGTATTGATAAAATTATATTCTGAAATTCTAAGCATTTATTTTAAGATGTTATTTTGTATATTTGTATGAAATCATGACTGTAGCTGATCTGTAATTTAAAGGACTTTACCACATTATATTAATACCACATTAAAAATGTAACAGAATAACACATTAAATTACATAATTACTCTAGTAAAAAATCATGTGTAGTCTTTGGATTTGGTTTTTTGCCACTGTTGCTAACTAGGAGAATGATGGGGGGGTACCAAAATAACGTGTCAAAGCTACATGCAACTGTCAACTAATATGAAACAAAAAAATGTAAATATGAAACAAGGTGAAAATCCAGCATTTTTCTTATTGATTAAGAATAAATCCCTCCTAAAGACAAATTATTTAGTAAATTAAGGACAACCGATCTACACATCAAAGCTATGCACAAATCCAAGCATTCAGGAACTAAGAACATGTGCACTGTGGTTGTAGAGACAAAATGTGTTTGTAGCAGATAGCCAACTGTACACAAGAGTCTACCAAAAGCACAGCAGTATAAAATGGTTAATGCCATAGAGCAACACAAGAAATTTTAGACAGGAGAGGGGATTTTTACCTCTGCCATGCTCTCTCAACTGCTGCCTAGTCATTCAGTGTAAAACTGCTGGCCAGGGACAAGATATTCAGAAAGAACTATGAAAATGAGTTTAGAAAATACCTACAGACTGAAATGACTTAATCTAACCACTTTATCGAAGATTCAATTAGGATGGATGAGATTCCTGGGAAAAACAAACAAAAACTTAATTACACACAAAAGGTTATCAAGGCCTTTCCTCTTGGTAGGATCATTTTAGCTGTATTATTCCTAACAGATGTCTGTCATATCTATTCTTAAATTCAGGAGCGAATATTCCACACCCTCTGCACGCAACATATTCCAGTGCTTACAGAGTTTTCCATAATATCTCATCTAAATTTTCCTTGCTGCTGTTATTTGTCTTATCAATACTGCAAATGGAGACCAGTGCGGTTCTGCTTTGCAGCTTTCAAGAGATGCAACTCCTTAGAGTAATTTCATCTCTAAAAGAAAAAAGTTATTCTGTAAATTTTACCTATAGGCCATATTTTTAAGACACCCTGTATTTCCAATTGCTTTCCTCTAGAGTTTGATTTAACTACCTCCCATATTTCTTCAAGTTGGTGCCCAAAAATGGACACAGGTATGGCCTAATTGATTGAGAGAGAAGCAAACAGATTATTTCACACTATTTTCAAATAATACTTTAACATTCCAGCATGACATTGCCTCCTGTTCTGTTTATTTTTTGGCTATTTTTCCCCCAAGAACTGCCCCCCAGGGGAGGAGAAAATAGCATGCAGCACGTTCCATTTTCAATAGCAGTGAACTGTTAATGTGGCACATACCATACCATGAAACTCTAGCAAGTGTGCTGACTGTTGATGGCTCCCCAGCTTAGCCTGTTGGCTGTCTTCAATCCCAGACGCTTAAAACCTTAGATTAAATGGCAGCCAGTACAAAGGTCTCTGTTCTATGTCCTGGGAATCTTGGCTTATTGAATAAAGCACCCGTCTCACTCCTCCAGAGGATCTGGACTACTGCAAATCCATGATATGAACCACCTTAAAGGAAATGGGATGTCTGAATGAGTCACAGGTGCTTGAAGATAGGTCCTGTGCTAACCATCCAACAGATGCTACCCTACTTCATAAAGCGCTCTTACCTGACTAATTCTCTTTCTGCCCAGCAGACAGAGCATCCAGTGCCACATGCCTGCACGTTCATAACACAAAGGAGACTTCTGCAATGCCATCACTCGTACTGAGAACTATCACAAACACCCACAGGTTAGCTAGCTACAGTCCTTATGGATTTGGCCTATAGTGTCAGACTGAAGTGCTCTTTCATTGCATAGGAAAGAAGCAATATTGCAAGGTTCTTTAATTTTGCAGCCTAGGGCATTAAAAAAATCCCATGGCTTCAGGACGAACAGAGCTTTTAGGTTTAAATAAAGGATATTAATATTCTGTGTAACTAGTTACTTGAAGAGATCGTAAGGGTTGAAAGAAATATTCCATCTCTTCAAGGGTTTAAATCAACAGTCTTACTAAATACACATTAAAGGAATGATCAAGCAAAGTTCGAAGTAGTAGTTCAGACTAAGCCTAATCTGGCTATAGGTATTCACCCTCAAATTCTGAATCAACAAGGAACTCCCACAATTAAAACAAAATATTGTGATAAAGGCAGCTACAGAACAGGAAAGACTTCTGAAGAGTTATCTGTGCTTTTCAAGATTCTGTGAATTACCCCATGCACTAAATAGCCAATCGAAGTGATCAGGAAAACCACTCCATCCTTTTCCAGCAAAAGAAATACCAGCTTTATCACTTCTGATATGTGCTGATGTGTGTCAAAACTCATTCTTCCACCCCCAGGCACTTGTGCGATGTCTCAGACAGACAGGAAGTATGCACATGGTTTCATCTCTGGTTAGAGCTTAACTTACTTATCATAATACTAATTTTAAAAATACACTGTACACAACTCCTCTCAGCAACAATCTGTTCACTTCTTTAGTTTTAAAAGCTCAACTGTTACAGTCAGTCCCCACTTCCTCTCAACAAATTATCTAGGCCAAAGCTGGCTGCCTTGTCCTCATATTCATTGCTCTGAAATCCTGCAATCTTGTGGCTATTACAGCTGTGGTTTTTTTAGCCTCAAAGGCATCCCATTATAATGGATTAGAATTTCATAATGCATTTTTCTTAGTACTTACAAAAAACTTGGTAACATAGCTTGTAGTTAATACAGTTGCTTATTAGATTTCTAAAATGGCAATATTCATAATGCTTTATCTGTTAAAAGGAACAGATGGAATAGGCCCTTTAGTTACATTTGGGAGGGGAAGAAGAAAAATGGGAGCTATTTAAAGAAAAAGGAATCAGATTTTAAGTGAGAAATGACTAACATACACAGTTCCTGCTGTATCCGCAACCCAAAATACACAACTACCTGTATAAGAAACAAAATATGAATTTGTCTTGTGTAGAACTGTATGAGCTGACAAAATAAATAGCAAGAAGCAAAGCAGCACAACAGCCCTGAATGCTACAGAACTGACAGGAAACATCTAAAAACTTAAGTGCTTTAAGACCTAACTGGTACAAAAATAAGTATATGACTTCTTTATGCTAGAAATCTAATCCAACAGAACTGTTCTGAACACAAGTCACATTCATTTACGTGGTTTTTCCTGGTAACTTTGAATAATCATCAGGATGCAGTTTTGATCATTATGCAAAGTTAGAAAACCAGTCTAGTAAAAAGCATTGAACCAATTCAGTCCTTTAAGAACAAAGTCAGGAATGCTAGGATAAATATTCTAAGATCTCTGTCTACCTGCAGAAAACAAAAAAATGTAACCATCAAAAATAAATCAAATAAAATAGTTTTAAACAATCAAAGTTGGTTACAGGCACTACCTACTGCCAACAGTAGTTCTTCATTTCCGAAATGGGGGGGGGGGGGGGGGGAGGTCTGTGCTGCTACAGGATCACCACCAGGAGTTAAAGAGATGGTGTGTTCTTTCATGTTTCTTTTGTGAGTTGAATTAACAACTCAGGAGTGTAAAAGGGGAAGGCCTTGGCCCTCCAAACTCAAATCTACATGAAATGATGCCCTCTCCTAGTCCATCCTCCCTTTTGCATCAGTTCTGGTATGCCTTGGATTAAAGGCTAAAGTGATTCAACTCACCAATTCAACAAATAGCTATGTTTCTGTTACTTTTGCTAAACTAGTTTTCTTCTACTTTAGTGAGCTGAATCTTTTCACTGTAAGACCAAACACCAGAGCTAACAAAATAAAAGAGGAGAAATCAATGGGTAAACTGGCAGTCTGCCTCAAACTACAACATGAAGTAGCACTCCATAATCATTGTTTAGAGTTTGTAAGGTTCTGGCAAAAAATACAGAATTTTCAAAAACTCGAAAATATTCCTTTTCTCCACTATTTCATGTGTATATGTCATAGCATTTTCTATATTTACCTTTTAATTGCACACTCTAGATTTCTAACTTCTTTTCTACCAAATTCTAAAAAATAAATGTATGAAGCCCCTTAGCTGGATGAGGAAGATGACATTTACCATGCTACTTGATTTTTTTTTTTTAATAGCTAGATAATCAAGCTAACTATCTCTTCTTCAAATGATCCTCTAAACTGGGTTTCATCCCTGAGTGCAAGTCAGAGATCCAGGCATCTAACAAACAGCTTTCAGTCCAACATCTCCACTAAATCCCTGAAGTGGCTTTAAACTGGCTGAAAGCACTTCAGTACTGGAGTATGTGCAAGGTCAAATGCAAGTTTGTATTCAAAGTCTAATCTACTTGGATAGCACTCAAAAAAACAGTTTATGTTAAGTTTTATATCCACTGCACACTATTTGCAAACAAAGCAGGTATTAGCTTTTCCAGTGAAACATTTTTTTCAGATGAAAAAATATTGATTCAACTGAGCATTCTGTAGGAATAGACTGAGTGTTGGTTTTTGTAGGAAACTAGCAAAGCACCATTACCACTATATTACAGAACCAAACAAAATAGTTTGCGTTTTTTTATTAATCTGTTTTTGTAAAATAAGAAGTCCAATCTTAAACCAAGAACTAATGTTAAGATTAATTTCAAAAATTTCAGGATTTCCCATAAAATAGAAACTTGGCTTAGTTCAATTTATAAATGGGATCAGGCCTGTCAAAATAACAGTATGTTTAGTTCGACATTCCAGAAAGTGTGACATTTAATGACTGGACTACAGAGAACTTGTACCAAGATGATGACCCAGTGTTGAGACAATCTTTAAAAGGCCTTCAAGGAGCAGAGATCTACAGTAGAACAAGAAAACTCTTCAGAACCATACAGCTGGACACGCAAGACTCCTCAGAACAGGCCACTGCCTTGCACATGGAAGGATAAATCTTAACTCCATCGAGTTTAACAGCAATGGCAGACACTAAAGCACACTGGATCCAGAAGACCTGAGTTTCAGGTTACATCCACAATGGCAAAGAGAAAGAAAATATACAAGAAAACATATTATTTCAATAGTCTCATGGTCTTGTGTGAATTTAACCTGGGGAGCCCATTAGCACTGTTTGACACAGCACGCGCACTCAAAGACACACTACAGTTACAGGAATATGGCTATGCAGACCTCCTCCCCCCTTCACGAAGCCTGACATTGTTATTAAAAAAATTCACCTAAAGGAAGGCTAAATATCACTACAAAGATAATTTCAGTCAATTACACCCTGGCATCTAGTTTCTTCTGCAAAATTCAGACTTGGTGGAGATAGTCATGTAAGTCCCCATTTCAGACTATATTAAATTAAAAGCATATAGCACAAAGATACCTCACCTACAGAAAAGAGTTCTATTCACTCCACCAACTTGCCTTTTGCTTTTCTCCTGCTTTTCCAAACAGGTTGTTTTCATCTCAGATAAAGTGTAAGACTCAGATTCACTAAAATCCAAACACAAGTAACAGAACCTGAAGATGCACTTCAGAACAGTCAAACCAGGCTCTCCTCTGCTTTCCAGTGACTTGCTCTGCAGAACTGTCCTCAAATTTCTCTGCTGGCTTCAGCAGATTTAATGTACAGAGACCAACAGTCTTTCTTCCTTTCTAGCTCAGTGCCAGCAATAACTTTTAAGATTCTCATTTTGCAAGCCAGCCAAACTCAAACATTTTTCATTTGTTTTGGGTTTTGGACAATCTTTGAACTCAACTAGATACACACTAATCCCTAGACTTTTCCTTAGGTTTTAGTGTAAGCGAATCCTTATTTGGAACATTTTGGCAGATCTTCACTCCTGGTCTAAACTAGCCTTTTATTCCTAGTCAGTAACCTGCTGTTCTTTAGTGTCCATGGGAAAACGTTACACAAGAGCTAACAAAACACTCCTCATTTGGATAAAACAAATAATACACTGAGTGCAATATTTTGGCTTAAAAATAGTTAGCCCTTATATTTGGCTTTCCTGCAGCTCCCTATGCCACAATTATGCATTTGAAACACCTAATATAACAGAATAAAACTGGAATTAAATTCAAAGGCAAGCTAGCCAACCTTTTAAAGAACTGTAGATAAATTCTAGATATTAAAATATATACATATTGGGGGGGGACTGTATATAAATAAATGTCACCCTGACCACTATTACTTTTGCAGCATAAATTTTGGAAAGTAGAGATTAAAAGTATTATGCTTTATAGGTATATCTATGCTGGTCTCTTTGCAATGTATTTGGCATGATACATTCTAGATATATTTTTCAGTGTCCTGCAGATTATCCTTTCCTTTGTTTTTTCCCTTTTACACTTAGCAAATATTGATTTTTCTCTCCAAGCTTCCTATGAAGAGGATTCTTCTTCCTAATAAACAATTATTTAACATTACATTAGTTAAGATACACATAGCATACAATAACTATACACATGCAAAAACATCAGTGGTACCTTAGGCTTAGTCCAGCAGAGGCTATCGTTTTATGAAGCCTGGAGTACAGTCTTACCATCCTTGAACTGTCTGTAAGTCCTATTACAATACAAATACATATGTGCATAATATCTTTCTTTATAGATACATAGATAGATATATCTTTATATAAAGATATTACATCTTTCAAAACAGTCAAATAATTCTTCGGCTTCCTCTCCCAGTAAAAAAAAGGGGAGGGGGAGAAAAAAAACACATTGGAATTTAAGGTACCTACTACTATTATGTGTGCAAAGAAAGAGGGGAATATATATATGAAAATAAACGTAATTACAAAAGGACCGTTGCATTACACAAAGTTTTTTTTTCAAACTTTTCAATGTACTGATTTTTCCCCAAAATTCTAGTGGAGCTATAGGTCCCTGAATAAAGAACAGACCTACCAACAAGGAGCATGATTGTCTTAATTGTATCTTCAGATCTCCTTAGAAGCAGACTACAGAATCCACAGCACCTGCAGACCACTGTTTGAAAACCACTACCTTAAAGACACTCAGAAGACAGCTTCTGTAGTCAGACACAAGGTTAGAGAGAAGTATTAGCATGACTATACACGTACTTGCACTATGGAGAAGCATCCAAGCAGCACTGAAACAGATTCAAACTAAGTTTAGTCTGCCACTACTATAAAATGGTTGGTTAAGACCACAGAAAGTTCCCAGTCCAGAAGGGCAGACAATAGATCGGTTAAGACTGTAGCTATATAATCCACATAACCAATTATCTGAGCCTGGAAGAAAAAAGAAAGAACATTATTTTCTGTTAAATCTACTGGTGTTTTCCTACTAGCACCTATTGGGCCACTGTTGACATATGATGTATCTACATCCTTGCAGAATAGATGCCTTAACTAAGCTGGACACTGGATAGCTAGGGCAGCACAGAAATTAGTACGGTGAGTAATTTACCTGACAAAACTATTGTAAATTACAACTCATGCTGAGCTTTGTACTCTGACAAGTGGACTACTTCCATATTGGCACATGTATCTTTGCACAACATTGCACCGTAAACTTCTGAAGAGAAGCAGCAAGTAAGTGAACCTAAAGTTATCCCAACAAAAATCACAATGCTGCTTTCCCAAATCGTAGCACAAGGCAACCCATACCTCAAATCAACCTCTGGTTGAGCTGCTATGGGTGATGTTAAATTTAAAGAGCCTTGCTGTGGCAGAATATGTTATTGAATAAACTTTGTTTTCACTAATGTAATCTGCCAGAAACATATAGACATTTTTCACAGTGCACTTTTCTTTCAGATGGACAGTTCCTCAAACTGTTAAGTAAATTGTAACTCCTCCCCTCACTCCCCAAGTTGTGAAAAGCCAACAACTTATCTGCATGTCCCACTTTCCCCAGATTAATAAAAAGAAATGCCAGGACTATGTCTTCCTTCAGAAGACACACATAACAGTACAATTTTACATGGTTTAAAAAAACCCCAAAAGTTATGACTGAAATCTTAAGCCTTGTAATTTTTATTTTTTGCCTTCTTTCTTCATAAAAACTACAATGTTCCTTTAAGAATATTCTTCTATGAGCTAGTTTTACAAGTTTCCTAACTTGTAGGAACACAATTCATAACCTGTAGAAATCTAACAAATATAAGCACACATACAAACTCCTCTCCCATCTCAACACATTTTCTGAGAATACTACTGACCAAATATTCCTGCACGGTCAGTAGCAAGGATACAGCAAGAAAATTGATCGATTCTCTTTGTTACCCCTCTCCACAACAGCATTAATCTTTCAGAGTTCTTCTCTACCTAAATGCAAGAGTTCAGTATTAAAGCTTTAGGTTTGTGAAAGGAGGTTTTGGGGAAAAAAGCTAAATATAATCAATATAGCAATTATCCAAAGCAGAGATATAAGTTTTTCCTGTCCAACTAAGTTGTACTATTTGAAAAGCCTTTCAAGAGTTTTCCATCAGAAAATACCCATAGCAAACTAAGAATACAAGCATTAAAAGTAACATAGATATTAAGAAAAGAGAAATAACCAGTTGAAGATGACTTTAAGAGATTTGTCAAGTGCTGCATAATTATGAATAGCTTTAACGTATTTTAGATGTGTGCTAGACAGAAAGTAGACATGCCACCATAGTACTATAGGGAATAACAACAATATACAAGCAGCTAGTATTCAGGCAGGTTACCTTTAAAAAGTTAAGGAATTAAAGGACCTAAATTACTTGTTTCATACCTTTTATCTAATTTAACTACCCAGAATGCTTCAGTTTCTTTGGCTGCTCATTGCTGCACCTGTTTCCAAAACATCTTCAGCTGGCTTAGCCTGTGACTAATGGCAGCCATTTCCAGGGAGTGGCTATTTAAGGAAAGATCCTTGCTTTGATTCCACAAAACTCTTCAATATATTAAAGAACAGACAGTAACGTTTTTGAAGTTGCATGGGTGATATAAGACTCTATTCACTGCTTTCAAGTGTGCTGAAGCTATTCTGTAAAGCCCAGGTTTTTTCTTAAAAGTCTTTAAGCCTCTTATATTAAAACCTTCATTTTTTTAGCCTCTTTTCAAAAAGTAATATTTAGGATTACTGAAGTGGAAGAGAAGTCTATCCAAGATTTACTTGATAGTCTTCTGTATGTCAACAATTCTACTGTCACTTTCCATGTGAAACCTCGTTCTGGTCTCTCAAAAGTTCAACAAGAGGCATCCCAAGAGGTCTTTGGTACCCAAGACATCATGGCATTCTCACAATGCCTATCAATAAAATACCAGTGTCTCTGTCAAATCAGCAGGTTACATTATCAACTACATATGTCAATGAAATTCTAATTAATTATATTTTTATTATCAACTTTTTTTCCCCTAAGCCTAAGAAGATAATTGAAGAGAAATTCTGAAATACACAGCTTAAAGAATAAGCCTATTTTTCCAATACTACCATACAACTAATCAGCCCACTGCAATATTTGCTTTCACAGAAATATTATGCATTGCCACTGCTAGGAGCAGAATACCCAGCTAAAGAGTTCACACTGGCCCTTCTATGCAATTGATGTGTGCCCACGTACTCGTTCGTGTATTTGGCTGGAATGTTGTTTCAGGGGGCACAAAAGCTGTATTAAGAGAAACTGCTAGACAAAAGAAAAGACGTTGCAGTTCCTTTAAGACTAAGGAGTTTTCTTGTAAACACAGGGTAGTCCCATGTGCAGATGGCATTCAAGAATTGCAGTGTATTCTTTTCTTCACAATTTTAATTCTGAGCAAGCGTAGTACGGATATCCAGCTACAGCAATAAGATAATAAAGTTCTGGAGCTGTATCTGGATATGTCCAGAATCAAGCACCTGAAGTTTAGTGTTTTCTCACCCCTTTTTTTTTAAATATATATTTCTATGAAGATCATAAAAGCTGATTTGCTTCCTCAAAATTCCAACTAATTAAATACAATATACACAACTAGAGAAACTTGATCAGGCAAGTATCATGAACGATTTTTATTCCACACAATAGATGCTATGTTTGGTATTTATTGTCAGACCATAATTAAGATTTTATTACACCATTTCAACTGTTCAATTAAGTGCTGTTGCACAACAAGTTATTCCAGGTAGGATTGTTCTCTATTTTTATGCAAAACAGAGAAAGTATAATTTTACTGAACTGAAATCAGCGCTATTGAAGAGATATAAATAAAAACATTCCACTGGTTTAAAGCTGACCTACTACCACTTGAGTTGCTACCTAGATGCTACTGATGCCATGTACATTACCAGTGAAAAATGTCTGTCGTGGGGGACATACACCCACCTATCATGGATATACTATTATTATGCTGTCATCAAAAGAGAATTTTTCTTACTATATAGAATGTAGCAAAAGCAACTCAGTCACGCCACTTGCCTCTAAAAACCTGAATCACCCTACACTAGTAAGTGTACATATAAATACACACTCTGTATTATCCAAGAAAAGTCCATGTATGAAATAAGAGATTTATTTTAATACAGTAGAATAGGTTTAACTTATCAATCCAAACATTTTGGCTAGCATCAGGCAAAGTAAACTGAAATCAGAATATTAGCTCAACAGCCAAAGACTTACCAACAAAGAAAAACTGAATTACTGCAGACAGACATCTAATATACATACTAACACTTTCTGCAACTTAATGTTAAATTATTCCAGGGAACACATTTAAAGCAGCAGCCTCGGCAGCCCAATTCCAAAATGGATCAAGAATAGTAGAATATATTTGAAGTGTGACTCTGCAGGTTCCAGCCCACGTATCCAATACTGTCCACCATCAGGTGACATCATCTTTTGTACTACTTGATTTTTAGGAATGTAAAAGCTGCACTAGTAATCTGCAAGTAAAGGAATGAATCCAGGCTTTAATGTCTTTTAAATTGTCCAACATTGCAGGAAAATAGGCACAAAATTTCGTAAAGAAGACAAAGACACTGCACAGTTACCCAAATCATGTTCTATGGGTAAACATATGTGGATTGTCATTATAAAGTTCTGGAAGAGCACCTCAGAATAAATCTGCATTCACAAAATGAAAATGACTTAAAGTTGAATTATTGTCTCCATTTTTGTCTCTGTTCCAGGCAACAAGGTATTGGTACATATCATACTCTAATTTTTAAACTATAGTGCAGTCTTACTTATACTAAAGTACTTCACTATCTCCCTTGATGCATATCTAGCATGACAACCTTCTAAAGAAATTAAAGTGGAAATTTATAAAATTATTGCTATGTTTTCAAAAATGCTTTTATATTTATGGAAGCACAAAGATTAAGAATTATATATATTATTTCTAAGTGTAGTGATATAATTTGATGTAACATTCATGTAATATTACAGAAACATCTATCTTTCAATAAGCAGTGCAGCAAAAGAAGTCAAAAAGTTAAAATACATATTCCATTAGAAATTCCTGAATTCTGAAACGCTGGTATAACATGTACTCATTTCCAAAATCTCTCAGCCCCTTATTATTTCTCCCAGGAAAATAAGTTACATTAACCGAAGTGTCACAGCATTAACAAAAAGATTAAGCTAACACTCTTTCATGTAAACACTCATACAGGATATTGGAAAGTCTATCTTCCACCATTATAAATTAATTTAAAGCATTCTTTGTGATCTTAGAAGAATGTATTCTACATTTATCTTTAAGAAAACATGAAGTGGACTGTATTAAATGTACAAATAAGAAATTTAGCACTTGCAATCTGCTGTTGAGAGGACAGATGAAAATCTGAAGGAAAAAAATTATCACAGTGGATCAGGTTGCCCTGCCACAAACTGAAACACTTTTTTCAGATCAGAAGAGAATGTGAAAAAACAAACAAACAAACAAATTACTCCCTATTACATTATTTATTACCAGCTGAAACCTTGCATCAGATACACTCGGTTCTGAATTTTGCTGAAGTCAAATCCCATTTCCCTGCTCTTAGAAGGATGGTGTAAACAATGAAAAATAGTAAGTTAGAAGGGCATCTAAGAGGGGAAAGGGAAAGGATCCCAGACAAAAGCTCAATGAAAACCCCAGTTCTTGGAAAGGAAGATAACAAATGTCACCCAAATTTTTGCATTAAGTTTCTGGTAATAAGCAGAAAGTGTCGTACTCCTTACTCTATCATCTCCAACTGGCATTAACTCCTGACTGCCACCGGCTCTCCACTAATCTACCCATAAATATACGTGCCTTCTTAACTTACAAAGAATTAAAAGCTTGACTTCTATTCCCTTCGATTTCCTTATCAAAGTAAGAGTGATGTAATTTCTCCCCAAATTATCATTTCCGACTGTTTTAATTTGGAATAAAGGTAGCGCAATTGCTTAATTCTTCCACCCATTGGTAAAAATACCTAGTGTCAGAATGTATTAAGATAAGTATTAGTTACATGAAGATTGTCACCTTTACAGGATAGAAATCTAATATTTATAAATGTTTTTCTGCAGAAAACTATAATACCAACTGTTTCTCTAGTTTGGGGGGAAAAAGACATTATTATTAATGGTATTCTTTCCAAGTATTGAATAAGAACTTGGGGGAGGCAGGGAAACAAAGCTTATGTTGGCCTCCTTAAAAAATACTTAAAATACTTCTTTTTTGTGTCTAATACCATCTCTTCTTTAAAACCTCTCCATCTTTTGAACTTGAAATCAATGTTTATTGTATCAAAAATTAAATTTTATTCGTCACCTTCAAGGCACAGCATCCATTCCTTTTAAACTTTTCACTCAACACCTTCTAGAAAACATGGACTTCAAACCTATAGAAAAGTGCAGTGTTCTAGCTAGTAAGCAAGCCTAGAAAAACCTCTGTGGCAATTTCAAAATGTTTAGCCTAATGGCTGCAAACTGCTAACTTGGCAGAGAGATGGGGAAGAACGTGTGTTCACAAGCAGTTTAAACCAATCCAAATCAGTCTCAGTGCACTTCTGCTTTCCTCTCCTTCCTTCATCCACCCCAATGGTAGGGATCAGCCAGGTCAAGGACTGGCTGCAACTGAAGAGTATATATATATATGATTGTTGTTGAGTTAATTTCAGTTTGATTCAGTCCACCCTGGGACACCACAAATGGACTGCGGGCACAAAAGACAAGAAGAATAAACAGCCAGGAGTGGAAGAAGGAGACAAGACTGCGTTCTTCCATGACCGTACAAGCTTAATTTGACAAACTACTTATGAAACCAAATCCTTTGCTGTAGGGTATTGGGGGACAAACCAAATCCTTTGCTTTAGGTTGCTGGGGGACAAACCAACAGATTAAACAGCAAACTCACTCTTCTGCCCAAGAATAGTGTTATTCACCAGTTAGTCCAACATGGGTGATCTGCTCTACAACAGAGCTCTATAGAAGTTTGCATTCACACAGCTTAAATGACAACTGATGAATGCTGTCTCTAAATAGCATACTCATTAAGGTGGTCTGCAGAAGTCACCATCAAAGACTAAGTAATTTGGGAGTTCTGGATACTTAAAGATCTTTTCTTTGGTGTACTGACTACCCTCTTCACTCCACAGCACATACAGGCTCGAAGACAGCAATGGGAGCAAGTAACTCCAGGTTAAGCGGAGATTACTGCTTTTGCTCACAGTAAGGAAAATGCCTTCTCATAGTTAGGTACTACAGTGTTTTTGCTTAGCTCTTAAGAAAAATCTTCATAGTGCTCCCGACAGGTTCAGGAAACCCCAAAATACTACTCCACATTCGATTAATTAATATACACTCACTCAGGAAGTCACTGTCACACAGTGGTCGCACATAATGCAGGCGGGTCACCTCAGTCCTAGTTTTCTACAGGTAACTCAGCAACACCCTCCACCACCCTGCTCTGACAGTCTCACAGCTGTCTTTCCAGAGCTTGCTTACAAACACTTCTTGCTAAACAGGTCATGACTGCTTTACATGCTGCCTTCCAAGCCAAAAAAAAAAAAAAACAACAACAAAAAAAACCCACCCAAAAACACAATAGTGCTTTATTGAATTTCTTCCCTGGCTCAAACTAATCTTCAGAAGTAAAACAGATGTCTTGACAAGCATAGACTATCAAAGTGGCTTGCTGTATTTTCCATACTTGAATTCCCTGAAATATCCTCTCATCTGGTCACCCCATGTTACCAAAAAAAGAACAAAAAAAAACCAACCCCAACCACCCAGATTTATGACTTTCCATCAAAACCTTTTAAAATAATTATTCTAATACTTCTTAAATCACTAACATTTAGTTTATGCATAGGGCTAAACAATTTTCCTTAGTTCCCTGGAGGCCTTTTGAAATCTTCTAGAAGTCTTTAAAAATCCATTCCATGCACACACAAGCAAATATCCAGTGAGTGGTAGTAAGCACAGTAACTGGACAACACTGGAAGTACTAAACAGGAAAGGCAGAAAAGAAGTATTTGTTACTGAAGCATGTCAACTAAAAAGCAAGCAGCCATACAAGCCCTGACTTACCAACATTTCTCAACTGTGACCTGAATCATGTTTAAGGGTAAAACAGTTTAAGATCCACGTTTATTCAGATTTGTACATTTCTGTAAAAACAGATGAAGTGCCTATTATAGTAAGTAGAACTGCAGAGAACCTACTATTGCATTTCACAACAGGTTAACTACTTTCAAGTAAGTACAAACTGATAAAAAATCTAGCATTTAGATGGCTCTATCACATTAGGGTGCCAAGTAAATTTAAGCTCTAGGTTTTTCTATAAAATTTGTTACCTTTTTCAAATGAGGAAATCTCAAACTCCCTTTATTTTTATTCTTCAGCCTATTATAAAAGCATATATTTCTAAGCAAAATGTGTGTATCTGTAGGATTTAAACAAAAATTTGAAACCAATTTGCAACAACAGTATCATTTCCACCTTTCTGAAAGTTAGCCCTTTTTTTTTTCAGTTTACATGACCAGCAAAGCATTCACATTAAGAATTTGACAGTGACTGTAAAGCTTAATACCTCAAAACCATTGCATTTTGTTTCCAAAGACTTCTCAACTACAATGCAGAATTTCTTTGAAAACAGGCACACAATGTGTATCACAGCATGCTTCGGCACTACATGTATACAATACTTGTTTCAGATTACAAAGTAAACTGAATAACCATCTCAAAGTGTTCTAGTGAAGATATGCATATTCATTATTCTGTCTACCAACATTTCTCTTAGACAGGATCCTGATACAATAGTCATGCTGCTGTGAGAGCGTTGATCCAAAAATCCTCCACCGACTTTGAAGATAATAATACAGGTAACTTAACTTTTCTAATGTTCAGTTTATTACAACTTTAGGCTTCTCAGTCTAACCCAGCTTTTTTTCCACTAGGTGGTCTAATCAACTTTGAGTCCTTATCAACACATTCAACTACTGAATAGTCACATGCTAACATGCAGATTTAAGTTCAAGATGTCCATTTTCTTTAGCCACTGTAAAATATACTAAGATTGGCATTTCAAAAGTGCAAATAACCAATTTCAAAATAACGTAGATTATTCCAACATGACTGGTAATTGCTCGGTGCAAGTGATGTTTGCTTTCCTTTCTACATAATTATGCAAGCATGAGGAAGTCAATAGCTGCCTCTGATCACTTGTTCAAACTGGAACATCGGGACAGAATTTAAGAAAATCATTTTTCATAACGCAAAAACAAATGACAGGGGAAAACCACCTCTTAAAGACTTACCTGTTCTCCTACCTCCAGAACAAAAACTACTCTAATGGTACTCTTCTTCCTTTATAAATCTCCATTTCTGCTGTAATTCAAACAGTTAACCAGAAAGTGAAAGGTCACTACATTCCATGACTGGTTTCCAGCCTGCATAAGAGCAACAGGACTTTCAGCTGACTTGTGCTCAAAGTTGGAAATTAGTGACTGAAAAGTTGACTAGATATTTCACTTTTGTCCTCTGCCATACTGGCAGAGAATACGAGCAACAGACTGACTGGCTTTAAGGGAAAGCAGTTCAATATCAGTGTGCACCAGTGATCTCTGTGGATAACTAGAGGGGTCATTAGGAAAGACTACTGAAACCAAAATGTAAATTTAGGATGAATTAAAAACAAAACAAAAATCCACCATAAACTGTACACACGGCTTCCTTAATTTGTTAGTGTGGCAGCTTTGAGCAAGCACTCAGGAACATCTAGGGCTACCAAACAGAAGTATCTACAACCATTAAATATTTCATATTTTACAGACTGAAAAACATTAAAATGCAAATAGCATCAAAACATTTAAACCATCATTTCAGATCACTTAATTCACAGTGCATTGCTCTAACTTCTGGGACATCCACTGTTTTTATCTCCAGTCAGCAGTGAACTTTTTAACTACAGTGGGTATATTACCCTCATTCACATATTTAAATATCAAGCAAATGCTGCAATACATATTAAAAATCTCAGGAGCATTTACAATAGTTCTTAGTACAAATCATCAGTGAAACTGAGCTTGCGTTTCTTTCTTTCTTTAAAAACAGAAACTCTGCTTTCCTGGAGTTTATTTCCTGACTTTGGGGAAAAAATAAAACCAAACTATAATAATGTTTTTATATATATTGCTACCTACTTAGTAGGTAGTAATTTGATGGCACGCAATTAGTTTTTAAATAATCAAACAGATTCTACATGCTTCCGAAGCATACTTAATGCGAAAAGACCTTATGCAGAAGGTGCCTAAGTTAAACAAAAAAAAAAGCTTCACTACAACATACAAATCATCCTAGCCATTATCTATACAACTGTATAAACTATTATCAGAGGTCACACAACACAGGAAAAAGCCTGATTTAGCAGAACATCACAATAACGAGCACAATTATGTCAAGACTTGAATACTTCTTCTAAGACATATTTCAAGACATTTCAAGATTGCCTTCAAGTGGTCTTTACAGTCCATGGGAGGACTACTTAATAGACTACAGTTACTAATTTATACAAGGGACTTTATTTACTTGGATTAAGTTGGGTTATTGCCAGGAGAACAATTATGCCAACAGCTTTTTGGAGGTGGTAATCTCTTAGCAGGCAGCACACCTCTCTTGTCTCAGAGGGTTCCGAAATGCAAGCGCATGACTGACTTACAGCTTTCTATCAATACAACTTGGCACTCTTCCTGAATATACCTCACTATGTTTTACAAAGAATGATAAACATTCTATCCATACTACACAGATGGGAAAAATGAGTCAGTAAAGCTAAATGAGTTGTTCAAGTTCACCCAAAGAGACAAAGATACCGACAAGGAATCCAGTTCTCATCCTCTATGCCCTAGAATACACAAGCCTCTGCACCTGAAAGAATGACCAAGACATAAATCAAAACAGATGCCTCAATCGTGCAGTCAGCAGCAAGTCTGCAGTCAGCAGCCTCAAAGTAAGGCTAGGCCTTAAAGTATTAAATCCTCTACATGCTGAAGTGTCCTTGAGGCATACTCTTTCAATAACTTACAAAATAAATGCACACAAATATACAGTCATATTTAAACAGTATCTTGATCTAGTATAGTCAATGTTACCTTGTGGTGATACCAACAGAAAGCTAGTAATTCTCTTCAGCACTCTCCCTTACTGCTTCTTATTGGACTAACTTGTATCCTTGTAAGCTTAGAAAATAAATTACAAATTTAAGCCAGGCAGAAAGACTGATGCACTACATTACTCCTAAAATCTTAAAAAACAGTCTTAGTTAAACTGTTGAATCTTAGAAATTTCTGTTGAGATACAATTCTGTTAAAAAGTTTCACTGTAATAACTAAAGGTTCAATGTAATGACTTACAGATTAACCTCACTTAACATTACAGGGCACAGTAAATAAGGTATTGGGAGTTATCTCAAGCATATGTAAGTTTAACACTACACAGACACAAATTGCAAAAATTGCAATTATTGCAATTATACTTAAACTTAGCATTTGAACACCCTGGCAGAATTAGTCCAGATTGAAAAAATAAACAAAAATACAATAGTAGCACAAACTTTATCGAAGAATAAGTAAGCTGGGAGCTTTTTTTAAAATATGGCTCTATTAACAGGCTTCTGTCTTTGCTACTTTAAATTTAAGCATTTGTTATACATTCAGTTCAGCCTGAAGTGTGTCTCTATCACTATTTCACAGAACACTTTGCATTCCACTTGTGATCCGACCTCCTCATCCTCCCAACTGTCTATCTACATATTTATACGGCGCTCTAACCACAGTATCTGAACCTAATCTCTATGGTAACTGTAAGATTTGTTTACATGGAAAAAGAGTATTAGAAATTTATGTAAATTTAGCTGTCATTTAAATAACTGTTTTTCCTTCTGGGGGAGAAAAGCTCCCTATACTGCCTCCTATTTCTCTTGCTTCCATCTCCTCCATCCCCACCAGGCAACGAGCCACATTTGGAAAGCTCCATATCATACTACTTCAACAGCCTGTTGTTGTAAATTCATAAACAGTTTACTTTTAATGAGAAAGATGTGTGCAGTATTTTAGATCTTAACACTTGTTAAAGAAAGATCACAGGGAGGGCAATTAAAACATGATTTTTTAAAAGATACTGTCATTAAGTCACCAAAGTAAAAAAACCATGCTAAACCTTTAGCAGCTATACAAAAAGACTTAGTTTGCTGCTCAGCAACTCAGATCAATCTAGAAATTAAAACAGTCCGTATCATTTACCATTTCCAGCAGTGAATATAATACTAGGTACACATTTTATATAACACTCATTCACAGACAGGAGGCACAACTCTGAGAGTGCAAGACCCCACATACAGACTGCTTGTTTTTATTAATAAATACTAAAGAGATGATGTATCACAGGTTTGTAACAATTTTTTTTAATAAGATTTACAGTATTTTGACATGAGATTTACTGCAGCCCAGCAGGACTGGGAGCTGAATTACATGGGGGTCATGGTAACATAAATGGCAGTCGGAGTGAGACATATCAGCAAAATGATAAAAAAACTAACAAACCCAGTTGTTAAAAACTACTTTTAGGTACACAGATCTATGCCACACACAGAAGAAATCATTCTATTCCACCAATACTATTTTTTTCCTATAAAACTTGCATAATATATTGAAAATAAAGAGTCTAGAAAGGCCTAAGAGAAGAAAAATGAGCGACTATGAGGTATGCGAATACTACACAACACTGAGAAGAAAATTAGAACCTGTTTGAAAATCTTTCTGCACCTTACAGCAATGATTTCACTGCAGAGAATCTCTTACATGCACCCTCCCTGATCATATCAAGATTATTCATTCAACAAAACTCCTATTAACAAATAGAAAGTAAGTAAATCTACCATTTACCCTCTATTCAAATAAACACGGTTGTCTAGCCAGCATCTCCCCTGCAATGTTACTTTCTCAAGCAGGGTGACTGTCCCCTGCTCCTCCATGAAACAAGCTCAGCCCAGGCAGCCATGTCCTTATTCTCCTACAAACAATGTTTCTGAAGGAGAACAAGCCCGGCTCAGCGAACTTACAGTTTCCTCCAGCACAACGCGGCGGAGCAAAGCCTGCCCCACCGACAGCAAACGAGCTAAAGCACCAAAACACAGCAGTGGGGGCGAAGCAGCCTGCAGTCTGGATCTGCACCAGCACCGAGCCTCGCACCGGGGTCGGGACAGATGGACTGACAGATAGGACAGCATTTCTTCATGCAACCCTCCCTTCTTCCCCCTCCCAGGCACACAAGCGAGTGTTTTACCTTCATGATGAGCTCAGGCTGCGGTAAAAGCCTCGATAGGGGCTGAGCGGCCGAGGCTGGACCTGGAATTTAAAACAAAGCGCTAAGGCACCGCACCAGCCGCTCGCACCGGGCGGGGGGAGGGGAGGCAGGGATCGGGGTGGGGGCGCTGGGGTCCACCCGAAACTACCCCTTTGCTTCCCTGGATCCCCCCTTTCTCCCCGGTTAATCCCCCCCCCCTCTTTCCTCGGCCGCTGTTTCCCCTCCAGCTCCCACACACCGCGGCTTCCCCTACGCTCGCTGCCATTGACGCCATTTCTGTCAGAGGAGGAGAAACTTGCCACAACAACAACCCACCCCCAGCCTCCTCGGCTGCCGCGGGGGGGGGGGGAAGGCGTCCCCGGCTGCCTCCCCGGGGCGCTGCGCCCCCTCCCCAGGCACCAAGCGGCAGGAGGGGACCCGCGGGGGTCCCAGCCCTGGGAACCCCCTCTCCCCACTTTACCGCGGGGAGCCGGAGAGAGGGAAGGAGGAGAGAGGAAGGGAGGCTCTTCCTCCATTGTACGAAGAGTGCCTGTGTGCGCGGCGGGGGAGCGGGGTGTCGGTAGCAGCCCCCCCCCCGCCCCGACACACACACACGCTTTTGTAGGGGCTGCGGCTCCGGATCGCAGCGGCTCCTCCCCGCCCCCCCTCAAATAAAGGAAAGCGCTGACTCCGCGGCAGGAGTTTCAGCAGCAACAGCCGCAACTCCCCGGCTCGGCGCAGCGGGTCCGGGCGGGGGGAGGGAGGGCGAGAGGCGGCGGAGGGGAAGAAAAGGAAGAAGAAAAGAAGGGCGCGGGGACGGGGAGGGAGGGGGCGGGGAGAAAGGGGCCCGACCTGCTCGGCGGGGACACGGAGCGTGTGTGTGTGTGTGTGTGTGTGTGTGGAGGAGGGGGCTCCGTCCCCTCCCGGCGGAGGGGGCTGGAGAAGCCGCCGGTCCCTCCCGCACGCAGGCGGCACCCGATCCCCCTCCCCCCCGCCCCGCCGCTGGGTGTTTGGGGGGGGAGAAGGAGGATCGGCGAGTCCCGCCGCAGTCTCGCTACGAGGAGAAAAACAACCGCCCCCCTCCCCCCGCACGCACGCCCCGCCGCCGCCGCCCGGCCCCGCGCCCCCCCGGGGGCCCGCGCCGCCTCCCCACCCGCCGGCGGCGGGGCCGGGGGGCTCCTTCTTCGGCTCGGCGCCGTTACCTTTGTTCCGCGGCGCCCGCCCGCCCGCCCGCCCGCTACTCCCCCGACCCGAGGCGGGGGGGAGGGAAGGGAACGGGGCGAAGCCTCCTCTCAGCTCCGGGCCCCCTCGGCCGGCTTCGGCCCCCGCTCAACGCTCCAGCAACGGCTCTGCTCGCGGCGGCTCCGCGCGGCGTGCGGCGGGGCCGATCCGTCCTGCGCGGCCCCGGCGGTGGCAGCGGTGACTGCTCGGCTCGGAGCCTCTCGGTCCCCCTCCCCCTCCCACACCGACTGACTGACTGACTGACGGACAGACCAGGGCACGCCCCTCTCCCCGCCTTCTCCATTGGGCACCGGCCTGCAGAGCCCGCCCTTCCCGCAACCCCATTGGCCGCCGCATCGGAAATACTGACATCATTTTTCTCCACTTCTATGGAAACTGAGACTCGGCGCCGAGGGTGCTCATGGGTGACGCTGTTCTCGCTCGCCGCCCGTACCGGCTGGAGAAGCGGCTCGGCGCGGCAGGCGGACTACATCTCCCAGGGCGCACAGCGCGCGGCCGCCGCGAGGGGCCCGGGCCCTCACCGAATGCTAATGAGCCGAGGGGGCACGGCTGGCGCCTGCGCGGTGGGGCGCTGGTGGCGCATTTTCCCCCAAGAGGGGAAGGTGGCGCCCGGCGGAGCGGAAGGGGGCGGCGCTTCTCCTGCCGAGCGCCGCCGCCGCCAGCGCTGCTGCCGCTGCCACTCCTGGAGCGGAGGCTGCTCGGGGGAGCGGGGCGCGGCTCCGGCTGGCGGTGGCGGCGGCGGAGGAGGAGGCGGCGAGGTGAGCGGCGGCTGCCCGGGCTGAGGCCGGGTGCGCGGGGCTGCCCCGCGCCGCGTTAGCCGGCCGTTGCTGGTGGGAGGCGCTGTCCCGCCCGGCGCGGGGTCCGGGCAGGGGAGGGGGGCGCGCTCCTCAGAGGAGCCGGTCCTTCCCTCTGCGCGGGGTCGGGCGGCGAGGGCGAGCTCGGCTGCGGGGGGAGCGAGTCCCGCGGCCGCCCCGCCCAGGAGGGGCTGGCGGGCTGCCCGGAAGGGGGCCGGGAAGGGGCTGAGGGAAGGGGGGCCGGAGCCGGCGGCTGCCGTTAGTGCTGGGCGGCGCCGGCGGGCAGCGGCGCTGTCTCTGGGGCGGGCTGACAGAGCGCTCCGGAGCTGGGGCTGCGCCGGGCTGGCGGCGCCGCGGCGGGCGGCGCTTCCCTCGCCGGCGGCTGAGCCCGGCTGCCGACAGCGCAGATCAGAAAATGGGGGTGGACGGCGGGTAGGGGGAGCGAGGAGTCCTCGGCTCTCCGTCTCGCTCTATCTAAAATGGCGCTGGTGAGGCCGGGCTGCTTGCCTTTGAGTTGTGGAAGCAGATAGAGAGGCTCCGTCGCGTTTACATCCGTGATGTTGAGCTCTGAAGAATGAACCCTATTTCCTCTGGTTTGACACTGATGTTTTGGGCGGGGGTTAGGCGTCTGTAAGCAGGGTGTCAACTTCACGTTCTTTGTGAAATATGAATTTTAATCTGAGAAGCGGTTCAGAAGTAGTCATGGTTTCTGCTGACTCGTTTTCTGTCCTCGGGTCGGCCTGCAGCTTGAAAACACTTCCTGTCTGTGTGCTGTCACAGCGTAGTGCGAGGACTTCCACAGCCCAGGTATTGTCTGGCTTCTGTAGCGTTCATACTCAATTATATCTGGAAATCCTATTAAAATCGAAGCACAATTTCAGCAACAGTATGTTCTTGCTATTCCAGTGTTAGTATTGAAATTGCAGCTATGGAAAGCTGCTCGTTTGCTTAACTGCATCTTTGGGGCAAGTGTGTTACTATCCTTCCACCTGTGGGAAGTTGCCTACCCTGAAGTTGAATACGAGGTTTTGCTTGGTATCAGCCCAGGAGGGGTTGTAAAGAGGACTCTGCTAATTAGAATGAGAATGTGGACTAGGGTGACAAGTATCCTGTCCAAATTACATTTGGATTAAGAGACTTGATAGCCTCTTTGAAACAATACACATTCACAACAGTTTCTGTGTATTCCTTCTGAAGCAAACCTTCTCACTCCTACATTCCCCTGTTTGAGGCTTTTTTTTCCCCCCACTGGTTACAATGAAACCAGTGTCTCAGTGCACTAAGTTCTGTGATGGAACTGGTTTCAGAACTTTCTGGATCATTCTTTTGCACTATAGCTCTCTGTTCCTTTGGTGCTTCTCTTTTGCTGTGTAACTGTAATGTAATTGGAGATGATGATGCTTTTTAAAATACCGTCTGTATATTTAACTTGAACTATTTCAGTGATCATATTCCCCTAAATGGCAGGAGGGGGAGAACATTCTGTAGAATGGGATGGAAGGGATAGGGCGAGAAGCTGTTTTACGAAGTCCCAAAGTGAAGATTTTTCTTGACATGTAACCTAGAATTCATATTATTTGCATCCTCTCTATAAAGCTCTTAGACACAGATCACAGCTTCAAGTGTAGTTTTAGAGTAGTTCCAACTTAGGGAAGCCAATGTCACCATCTTATTCTAGTGTCTTGTGTGTTTTCAAAGAGATCACTAGAGATAAGGTTTGTTGCAGTCTAAAAGACAGTTCTGTAGGCCCTCTGTTGTGATTGCATGGCCTGTGCCCATAACAGCTGTTCTGTATGCTTATGTGGGGATACTGAGAAATAACTGGAAAAATAACTTAGTCATGTATGAATTGAAATGCAGCAAGTCTGTGTACTGGCTTAAAAGGGAACTGGTTTAAAAAGCAAAATGGCCTTAACTGCTTTAATCTTTTGAGTAAGCATACATGTAATCAATACTTGCACTTCCTCTAACAAAAGGCTTTGCATTCCATTTCATTTATTTTTTTAACTGGTAGCAATTTTACTTTTTATGAGGAGGTGCTGCCTGAGATCTTGTCTCTAAATGTCTTCACTGAGAAGACTTTCTGCAACAGTGTAACTTCCGTAGTAAATTGGTCAGTCACCTAGGTAGGAAACCCTTAATATCAAGCATTTCCCAAGTGTGTCAAATGTGATAACTTTGTGCAAAGAACAGTAAAATTACAAGTCTCATATCATGGTATTCTTGCTTACAGGCCTTTAAGCAACTTCATTTACGTATTTCTTTATCAACTGTCCCTTTGTATAAGTTTGGGGGAGGTTCTGCTGGCTGTTCTTATTTCAGTGGGTGTATTAGATATCTAGCTGTCTGATGAATAATCAGACTGTTTCTGTCTTCATTAGCAGAGGTTACCTATCACTTCAGTTAAAGGTAGCATAGCAATCTAGAAAAATTTAACTATAGTAATTTAAGCTAAGTTGCCATCCACTCTTTGCCTGTTACAGCTTTTTGCCTCCCTTTTATTTAAAAAAAAAAATCTTGGCACTTGTGGGAGAAGTACCTGACTAGTTTTCTGCTGATAAGCAGCATTTCAGGTGGAATTCTATTAGTTTTGTGCCAAAAGATGCAAAGATTTAGTTTGATGCTGTGTAATACTGGCAAATTGCAAGTTAGTTGGGTATTCTTAATATTGTCTTAGTGTCCTACAGACAGGCAAGAAACCTCCTAATTCCCTGAGGGGAGAGGAAGAACTTTAAGATTTACTTTTGAGCAGAAACTTTTACAGAGAAGCAATCCCAATCCTAACATCTCTTCCCATCTCTGTTGGATAGCTAGGCAGTTTCAATTCTAGATCATCTGTGTGGCTTTTTGACAAATAATAGTCACAGGAGAGTTAAGTTGGTACTACCTCCTTCTATCCTTCTCTACCAGCTTTCTGCTTAAAACATCTACAGGTGGACTGTGATAATCTCTTTGATTTCACTTCCTCACTGAAGTCCTTTGAGACTTATCCTTGATATGTAAGGGTACAGCTGACTCTCAGTGGCAGTGCTGTCTTAAAAGCAGTTCCTATCCCTTCAGTTATACCAACAAGCTGAAAACAAAATAAAGGAGTTGAGGCTGTCAAATCTGATTTAGATTACTGTGTGGCCTGACTGCTAGTTGTGCTGGCACACCATGGGATAGGATGGAAAGGCTATACTGCTAAGAAACTATGCAAAGCTTTCCCAAAAGGTGCGGTCTTATGAGCATTTTGTTGGCAACTGTGTTTCCTTAAATTACCTTTCGTGCCCCTGAAGTGATAATACATTTGATTAACACATGCAGTGAAGCAAATAAAGGAATTGATCCAAACCTAAGCTTGAAGAATAGTTATTAATGCAGATCAGTTCCCAAGTTTAGACTGCTACAAATACACATGGGTGTGGAGGGTGGGAATGGGAGTAGACAGGAACTGATTGAGCTGTACTGAAAGGGAAAAGTCATGAATGTTGAGGAATACAATTTTGTCCAGGTAGCTTAGGAGGAAGCAGTGATCTTAATGCTGATCTCCTGAGTTTTTGATGGGAAAGTATTGCTGTATTATTTTGAGCAAGTGTGGAACATAGTTTATTCCACTCATGTTAACTACTCCCCTTAATGTACCTACATTAAAAATACATCAGTCCATGCTTATAAATATCACTTTAAAAATAGTTATTTTTATGGACAACTTATACGACTATTCAGTTGCTCCAGGGGCAAAAAGTACTTCCTTTCCAGGATGCTAGCTAAGTAGCTGAGAAATGATGCTGAAGTAGCATAAGACTATGCTACTGCTGCAGTTCTGTCTTAAAATGACATTAGAAGAATTGTTTTGAGCTGCTGCATCTGCAGTGCAGCAAGGAAGGCTAGAGGTGAAAGGACAGAAAATCTGTTATAGAAAACATTCTGAAAAAATGCAGATATAAATGACCAAAGGTATGTGAACTGAAACATAATCAATAGAAAATTGTTGAGCTATGTAGGGAATGGATCCTAAAAGATTTATCATAAGAGTCTATGATGTATGTAGTATATGGGAAATGTGTAAGCATGTCTGTATGCTTGAACAGAGGTAAGAAAATGATATATTCCTGTTCTGCCTTCTAAAGCAGAACTGAAGAATTCTATCAGAAGGCTGAGACTAGTGTTTGACTTGTTTAGGTTGCCTTGGTGTAAGGTATATTTTCTGCTCTTGGGCATCTCCACTTTTGTAATGCGAAAGGGTTTAGGGAGGTGTAATCAGATTAGTCATATGAGGTTTTGTATGTGATGAGTGTCTTTAAAGACTTACAGTGGAGCTTCATTGTTGTGAGTGCTAATGTTTTAAATACCTCTCTATCATCTAAGCCCTCTAATACATACAAAAGTCAGAGCAAACAAAGTCTAGGAGTTGGTTTAAACTATTCATGAATAATTAAAGAAAACTATTTAATACATATGCTTGTTTCTTTTCTAAATTACATCAAGAAAACTTTTTTTATGTAGTGAAGGTAGTATTAACTGAAGGTTTTGTGTTCAAAATTGGAGTATTTGCACTTAACCTTGAAGTCAGCTGACTTTTTATTAATTGTATGCATCTGTGTTTTACTTCCCTAATTTTTGATCTAAATAGTGTTAATAACAGTTTCTTTAACAGTGAACTACCTCTTATGAAATAAAGAAATGGATGGGATGGATGAAACATCTAAAAGAATCCTAGAGCCATACCAGTATTTACTTCAACTACCAGGCAAGTTTCTTTGTACTCTGTTGTTTTTAAATATCAACATTGTTTTTAGAGAAACTTTTGTCTCGGGAAGTATAAGTAAAGAAGTTTATCCATTCTTGATTTGTGCATTTAAGAGTAATTAAAAGTAACACTTTTCAATATTTTTTTTCCTCTTGTAGAACCAACCTTTTTGGCGAGATTAGTACAATAGCTCTTGAGTCTGTCTGCTGTGTAAGTAGTATTTCAGTTACTCTGCTCTCCATTCAGAGTAGCTGACTTGCTACTTTTTAAAACTGATAAGGGCAAGTACTGAAGACTTGATCCCATACTTAAAGAACAAAACATCATCAGCCCTGAGTTTATCTGCTTGCTGTACTGGACTCAACGGGTTGTGTGGTTTTTTTTTTTTAAATAGCCTGTTTCTTTTGTGTAATTTCTTCTCCCTGGTATGTGTAGAGCCAGGTGTTCTTACAGCCATTTTTGGCTGTCCCTGGCTTGCTTCACTTGCCAGAGGGTCAACCAGTCCTTGTGTGGTATCAGGTCACTAGCAACATTCAAATGAAGTTTTCAGTCTTGAACAGTACCTGTTTTAGCAGAATTCAGGGGGCAGTTTGATAGAGAACTACTGTATGGATGTGCCTCTGAGAAGCCTCTTTGCTGGCTGAACAGCGAGATTGTTTGCTGTGGCTTCTATTTGTACACCTAAAGTATAAAGAAAACCATAAAAGCTATCAAAGTGACTAACTTTGTAAAAATAGTGGCAGAACTACTTTGTCATTGGAACTATTGCATGATTGCCTTCTGTCCAGCTTATATTGTATACTGGTGGAGTTAAGGAAGATACAAAATATGGTAAATATTAAGGAAAATAATGCTGACGAAAATTATATCTGACTGGGATAGAAGACCTTCTGTCTAGACAAGTAATGTAATGAATCACAGGCACAGTACTAAGTGGCTTTTGCACATCAGAAACAAGACCTGTATATCAGCAGGATAGGTCCTGTGGGTCCTAATTCATTATATGTATGTATAATGAATTTCATTATTAATCTCTACAAATATCCAGAACTGTCTTATCTACTTTAGTGATTACATTTGAGTTGGCAGTTAGCATTACTAGAGTTGAAAAATAAGGAAAGAATTTGGCAGTAATGTGCCTTTTTAATGCCAGAAAGTTCATTTCCCATTTCCTCACAGTATATTCCATTTGGGTCTGTTGAGCTGGGTGGTGGGTTTTGCTAGAGAACTATCTTGAGAATGAGTCTGATATTTGAGAGAGCTTTCTAAGAGCTGCTCCTCAATAAATTTAATTTTCTCCAATACTGTCTCTAAGTGTGCCTTTTGTTTTGTTAGATTATCTCATATAACGAAGGTATATTGTAACACCTCTGCATCTTTAGGTGCTAATTATTTTTTTAAAGTATTGTAGGTACCAGCAAAAAAAGCTCAGCTTCCTAGTAGGAAACATACAACAGACAGAAAGTGCCAAAAAAAGCTTCCATAGGCCAAAATGCTTAACTAATAGCTCTTCAGTTAGCTTTTGTTTTAAATTATGCATTTAGGATATACACTTAACCTTCCCACCTTGACTCCTGTGGCTAATTTCCTGTACTTTGTTGTGAGTTCAACCCTGATTACTCTATACTGATGGTTTATATAAAGTTATGCTTCCTGACAGCGCAAGCATTTTATATCCCATCCTGCTAAAGTATCATAAATCTGGTTGTCCACTTTAACATGTTGATCTCTTGTTAATGTAGCTTACATTTTGGAGAAGATGAGAGAAGAGATACACTTCTCTCTCTGCAGAAGTGGTGGCATGATGCAAAAGGGAAGATTTCTCTTAAACTAGGCAGGTAAAAGTCGTGTACCTGTGGAAAGCTTGTACTGAGTAACAGGTGAAGCAGTGAGGGTTCACAATCATATAGCTGGATGTTTACTGTTTTTTGAAACACTATGGCTTTGCCCAAAGTCAGCTATGCCAAGTACAAATCAGTAGGAGCCAGTTACTTATGTGAACCTTGGAATCAGTATGAGCACCCATGCTTGGTGAGGGGGAAAAATTGGGCACATGCTAGCTGTTCATAATTAGGGTGGAGCCCAAATGAGATGCCTGAGCTGATCTAACAAGCTCTTGCTGAAAGAGGCAGTTTCATTCCATCCTCTTTATGCTTCTGGCAGTATTCTCCTGCTTCTTAACGTGTGCCAGTTCTTAGCTTGCTAACCAAATGATTAGGTAGTATCAATCACCTAACCTGTTAAAAACTTGCCTGGTTAATCTTCTCTTGTCTGTTAGTGAGCTGGCACAAAGGTGGGGACGAGGAGCTGTTTCTGTGTTGGATCAGCTTGACCTCTGAGGGGCTTTTGCAGAAAGCTTAGCCAAGTGTCAAATATGTAAACTCATAGTCCTACAATATTCCAGTTGCTTATCTTTTAAGACTAGTTAAAAAACAAACTCTCCAAACAGTTTAGTAACCTATGAGAACTTGAATGAATTTAGATAAATATCAAACTTTGTTTATGTAAAAAGGTATTGTGTAACAGTATTAAGGTTGTTTGGGGAAAAAAAGAAATAGGTGCCTGCTAATGTTGTCTGTAATGCAAGACACAATTTTTTATAACTGTTAAGGATTAATCCTTCAATACAAGAGGAAATTGTTTACTCTGCTTCCCATTAATGAAATAGGACTTTTAATGGTAACAGTTTGGGGGTGATACTTAAACAAAGCTTAAACAACAAATACTTAAACAAAGCTTAAACAGCACTAGGATAGAGAAACTACTAGGCTTATGGGTTTTTTACTATGTTGCTATTTTAACTGCTAGTATGGTATTTGCTAGTATTTACGCTTATTTCTTTACTAGCAGAATTTAGTGTTTGGGAGAACATACGTTCTGAAACAGTAACTTTTCTTGTAAAATCTTATTGTAGTAGAACATTGCCATACTAGTTTGTAGCACTGTTCTGCTTAATCTAGTATTCTATCCTTTAGTCTCATAAACAAAGTGTAATAAACAGGCTTTACTTTCACAAATTCCAATGTGGTTTGTCTCAAAAATGGCCTGATTCACACAGATGATTAATGTTTTATCTCCAAGTGGCTGAGTTAACAGCGGTAGCTGTTTTTGCAGCACTAAGGAGTATATGGAGTTTCAGTTGCAGTAAAACTGATACGGTCAACAGCTTGCTATTGAAAGGGGTAGATTCTGATCCCATTCATGGCTGTGCATCTTCCCTTTCATGTGCATTGCTCTGGTCTTGGCTGCAGTCTTTCCTGGGCTTGTTTAGCAAGCTAAACAATCAAGACTGGCTTTTGTTTTTCAGCTTTCTGCTGCGTTGTTGAACTTGACCAGCTTGGTGAAGGAGTTAAGTACCACAGGGCATGATCCCTACCACTGGCACAACTACACTGGGCACATCAGAGACCTCAACTTGTGCCAAGTTCCTGAGGGAGGCTGCAGCTCTCCAGGTTCTGAGCTGCAGGGATGCCTGGGGGCACCCACTGGGCCAGAAGAAAGTGATGTCCCTGCCCCTAAAAGGTGTGCAGTGGTGGAAAATGTGTGTCACTGAGCAAAGGAGCAGTGGAATGGGGTCAGCAGGCTCCACAGCATCAGAAATAACAAAAAGAACAAGACCCTGCAGGTTCAAGAGCCTGAAACCTCCAGGTATATTGAAGGAGGGGCAGGAACAGTCTGTGCATATCAGGCTGGGAAATAGATACTCCCACAATGGTGAAGGCTGGGAGCTGATGGCTTCTGGCACCAAGAGAAAGATTCCTGTTCCTCGAGCAGATGTGCAATTGCCAAATAGGTTCAGTGCACTGGAAGAAGACGACACATGGCTGGAAGCTCTGTATACAACAAAGCATCAGCAGCACCTGGTAGCAGCAGCAAGTGATAGTCGTGGGGAGACTGCCTCCTGCAGAGGACAGGCCTCCATCTGAGCTGCTGTCTTAGGGAGGTTTGCTGCTTCTAGGTAGCCCTGATAAGGGATGTTATGGAGGGACTGCCAAGGTGTGTTTCACCCTCAGACTATTTAACCCTGCAGCTCTTCCACTTCAGTACTAATGGGTATAGCAAGGGGATGCCTGGAGCTTATCAAGCATGACTATGTGGCTTTTGGAATGAGGGCCAAGGGCACAGGAAGCTGGGTGGCTTTTCTCCATGATCTTCAACCCCTTTCCCCTCACCATCAAGAGGAACAGACAGATCCTGCCTGTCCACAACTAGTTAGTTGCACAGCTGATACTGGTAGCAGAGACTTGGGTTTTATGACCATGGGGCTCCCTTTGTAGGTCAAGGACTATCAGGAGGAGATAGCATCCACCTACCCATGTCAGGGCAGAAGTGTCTCTGCCAACAGGCTGAGCAACCTGATGAGAAGGGACTTAAACTAGAAATTGCAATAGAGGGGAATGCCTACCCACAATCAAGTAAGGAAATGGGTGAACTTGCAAACAAAGGGTGTAGGCTGATGTGGACAGGAGACACCTTGTAATCAACAGAGCAGAGTTGAAGGCAGCCCATCCCGTGTGTATGCACTCAAACAAGGACATATGAACAGGACAAGATGATGGGGGAAGCTCTCACAGTTTTTCTGGGGAATCTGCAGGACTGGGTGCCTCTCTGAAGTGCCTCTACACAAATGCGTACAGCATGGGGAATAAACAGGTAGGTGTTGGAGGTCTGCATGCAGTTGCAGGGCTGCGGTTTTATTGGGGTATCTGATGTGGGATAGCTTATGCAGCTGGAGTACTGCAGTGGATGGATATGGACTGCCTAGGAAGGCAGTCTGGGATATCAAGGAGTGGGAGTTGCCTTTTATGTGAAAGAGCAGCTGAACTGCATGGACCTCTGCCTTCAGTCATCTGAAAAGCCTGTTGAGAGCTTATGAGTTAAGATTAGAGGGCAGATCAATAGAGGGGACACTATAGTGGGTCTTTGCTACAGACCACCTGAGCAGGAAGAAGTAGAGGAGGCCTTCAGACAACTGGAAGATGCCTCGTATTTACAGGACCTGGTCCTCATGAGAGACTTCAGCTATTTCAGTGTATGGTAGAAGAAGCAACACAGCAGGGCACAGGCAATCCAGGAGGTTTCTGGAATGCATTGATGACCACTTGCTAACACAGCTGATCAAGGAGCTGATGAAGGAAGCAATTATGCTGGACCTCACACTTAGAAACAAGGAAGAATTGGTTGGGACATGAAGACTGGGGGCAATGTTGGCTGCAGTGACCCTGGGATGGTGGCATTCAGGATCCTGAGAGGAGGGAACAAGGCAAAAATTGGGATCACAACCCTGGACTAGTTAACCTTATTTTGAACAGGGGAGTTAAACTAGACAGTTCTACAGTGACCTTAATCTGTCACAAGTGACTGCCCACGTTTAAAAGTGTATGGGCCTGCTCTCTTTGCTTGTCTTCCTGCAGTTCACTTATGCTGGCTGTAGTATTCTTGTAGCTGTGTGGGGAGGTCTGCTTGGGGAACTTACCTGTTTAGCCCTAATCCATCAGAGGCTAGAGCTAAACATGAAAGTGTACAATATAGCTGAGGTAATGTAGTAGCTTGCTTCCTCCAGAAGGGCAATGGCCCCTTCCCCTGGCTCTCAGCACCTGCTGCTTACCCTGTACCAACTCTGGCAGACCCACTTCATAAGCTGACTCAGTACATAAAGCTGGCAGAAAGCTAACCTAGCAAAAAGCAGACAGTTTTCTGCTGTGGTAATGAAGTGAATTAGTTTAGTGAGGCTCTAATGAGGGCTAGGTTAATAGTCCCTCTGCTCTTTCCCATGCTGTTCTAGCCCTTTTATGTACCCTCACTGTAGGTGGGGTGCTGCCCTAAGGGCATAGTTTGTGGTCACTTTAATGCAGCAAGAGTGAAGAAATACTGATCAGGAGCCTGTCCAGAGCTGGAGGTCTGTGGGTTTTGGGTTTGTACTTTGTCACGAGAATGATTGTGTATATAGAGAGTAAGTCTGGCTGATTCTTTTTTTTTTTTTAGAAAAGCATCTCATCTGTCTAAAGAGGTGGGAGGGATTGTCCTCAGTACAACATCTTTAATCTAACTTGATCTTTGTTTCAAGGATAAGGGTTTTACATTCTTATCTGTAGAAAGAATTTAATCAGAGTGAGTCTATTATGTTCTGAATATTTTTTTCTCACCTTTTCCACCCAGCATCACTAAGGAGAAAAGCTTTCCATAGTTGCTGTTTGATTTGGGTAATATTGAGATCTTAAGCAGATTAAACCATAGCATAACTTTGATAAAAGCTTGGTGCAATAATGTCTATTATAGCTCTCTACAGTAGGTAGAACTTCTAATTTTCAAGTTAGACCTTTATATTCTTCAGTTTTACAATAACCTGCTTAAAATAATTATGAGCAGTGACGTGACAGTGAAGAGACTGGGTTCTGCCAGTTCTGCAGTAGTTCTGCCACTGTTAAATTTTACTCCTTTAGATTTTGTCCTAGTGTCCCTGGATTGTTGTCTTGTCTAGTTTGGGGAGAGGTGTGGCAAGGAATGGAGGCTTCTGCATCTAGACTTTTGAGGGGTTTGTATTAGAGGGGTTTGGTCTTTTGCCATCATAGCATGGCTGTAGGCATAAAACACGCATACAGAAAATTGCTGTGATATCACATAGACTGGGTAGGATTGACTTCAGAACAAAATAAAATAGCATTTATGTAGCAATAATGTTCCTTTAAAGGGGCTCACACAAGCAAATCTACACCTATAAAAGGAAAGATTAATGTTTCGCTATACAGATAGTATTTTTTCCTTGAGTACTCAGTGTCTAGACAGCCTTGCTAGTCAAGGTAGACAAGTCTAAATTCAAATGCTGTCTGTACAAAGGAACTGAAGTGGCTAAATCCACTGTGCATGTTAATAATCCATTTAGAGTGTGTGCTAGTAGTTAGGTTCCTCAAGATGAAATAACACCTGTTGTTGAACATCCAGCATTCCATAAACATTTTCTAGGAAACACACTCAGAAAAACAGAATTAGCTGCCTAATGTAAAAAAGTAGGTGTTGTCTGTATCACTAACTTAGAAGTGAATAAACAGCTAGAGATAAGGTACACTTCCTTAATGTGATATTATCTCCAAGTAGTTTTCTTTATGGATGTACTGAAATATTTGTTAATACTTAACTAGCAAGCCATACAGTTTGGCAGATGTTTGTAACAGTTATTCTCAATATTTCTGAGCAATCTTTTCTCCTCATTTAACTCATGCAAGTACTTTAAAATAAAATATTGATCCTCTGACACAGGGCATTTTGACCCTCCCTTGTGCAGTACTGGTGGTCACAAGTGTGTAGTGAGACAGATCAGGGAACTGATCAGGCCAAAATCTGATGTAACCACATAGGGAAAGTGGGGGGAGGTCTGGGTGTCTGAAGTGTTAACATCTCCTGCAGATACTACTACGGATTTGTGTCAGAAGCAGGTCTAACTTGAATTAGTGGTGGTGCTTGGTTAATGTAACAGGTTTTTAAACTCTTGGGCACTACTCTAATTTTGTCTTTAAATTTGAGTTCTGGTTACCTGTGTTAAACAGTGAACTTCTAAGCCAGCAAGTTACTGATTTAAACAGGTTTTAAATAATTTAGAACCAGATATGTACTTTCCTGAAAGAAAGCAAGCCTGACATGGGGAGCTTAAAATATCTGTTCTGCTATTTCAGAGACAAAACAATCCCTCCCTCCTGCAGAAAGCTATTAGTGTTTAAAACTGAGCACAGAAAACAAAAATGGAGAACACAAGCCAATTACAGTGTATGTCCAGGTAAGAGTGCCCTTTCACACAGGACAGAGCCAGAGGACAAAGCTGTTGGGGGGGGGGGGAAAGAAGCATCTTTTCATCGGTCTCTTCTAATGCAAACCAAAAGATGGTGGTGTTGGGAAGCAGTGGAAATCTTTGAGAACTGAGACAAAAATTGAAGCTCGTTGAGCCAGGGAGGAAGCCCTTGCTACAGAGCCCAAACCACAAAGCTATTGCTTACCTAGTGGTGACTTAATTAGAACAGGAAAAATCGTCAGTCCAATTTCTCCAGGGTATGTCACTGCAAGTGAATCTACCCATTTTTATTATTTTGTTCTGTATGTGCTGGTCGCACAGCAATAGAGAAGCCTTAGGGAGAGATTCAAGTGTTGAAATTTCTTCAGTGTTATGGGCAAGATGGCATCATCAACATGAGGACTAATATTGCAGAATCGTTAAGTTATGTCTCTCAGTAGATCTTGAGATGAGTAATATGGAACCCACTGTCTAGGTTGCACTGCTTTGAAGTTTATTTAAAACTTTTTCCAAAGGCTTTGTTGATGTGAGCTACATATGCAGAGCTGTTTGTCTAAACCTGTCTTGCAGTTATTTAAGATCTTATACATAGCTGAGCTTCTCAAAGTTCAGAGCAGCGTTGTCTCAGTGTGGGTAGGGGGTTACTTTATTTCATATTGATCATTAGTAGACACTGAATAAATATTTGTACATGACTCCTAGCAATTTAAAGAAAGCTGGTACCAATACTTTATAGGCACATAGATTAACTTCTATTAAAATTAACTCCATGTAAAATGTATCTGGATTGAATGGTAATGTTAATTTTAACACTGAGCTTGGACTTTTGATCTTGTCTTTAATTTGTATGAAATGGGACGACTGCTTGGCTCCACCAAACTAGATTCAGCCAGAGCAGAACAAATCCTATTATTCATAGGTAGACTTCTGTTGTAGTTTAAAGCCAGTCAGCAGCTAAGCACCACACAGCTGCTCGCTTACCCTCCTGCCCCACCCCCAGTGGGATGAGGGAGAGAATTGGGGAAAAAAAAAGTAAAACCTGTTGGTTGAGATAAAGACAGTTTAATAGGACAGCAGAGGAAGAGAAAATAATAATAATGATAAAAGAATGTACAAAACAAGTGATGCAAAATGCAATTGCTCACCCCCAACTGAATGATGCCCAGCCTGTCCCTGAGCTGTGATGGCTGCTCCCTAGCCAACTCCCCCAGTTTATATACTGAGCATGATGTCGTATGGTATGGAATAGCCCTTTGGCCACCTGGGGTCAGCTGTCCCTGCTGTGCCCCCTCCCATCTTTTTTTGTGCCTGGCAGAGCATGGGAAGCTGAAAAGTCCTTGACTAGTATAAGCACTGCTTAGCAACAACTAAAACATCAGTGTGTTACCAACATTATTCTCAACTAAATCCAAAACTATACCAGCTACTAGGAAGAAAATTAACTCTATCCCAGCTGAAACCGGGACAACTTCTCTGGTATAAGATAAATGTCTGAATCCTTGGAAAGTTCTATTCTGTTCAGAATGTTCTGTTCAGATCTTTGTTTAGAGTTATTTAGTAAGTATGTTAAGTGTCACTTTCCTGTTTTACAAATTGTCAGTAGCAAGTGAGGATTACTACAGGAGAAAACTAAAAATGGAGAGAAATAGATATTCAACAAATATCCATATCTTCAACTGATAATGAATCATAATTGAAACTTCTTAGTCTGTTACATACACAAAATCAATGTGCCTGGCAAACTAGGGCTTTCAGAAGTAGTAAGCTGATCTGTACAGATTACCAATGTATTCAGGATCACTTATTAATTAAACTGCCAAAACTAAATACAGTAACTGGTAAATATGTGCCTTGCATATTACTGCGAAATGTTTAAAACTGAAGTTGCTGATAACTGTGATACTTATACAATGAGGAAAGAAGCTACACACTTACTATGAGACTTTCTGCTTTCAAGTGATCACACTGATCAGCTTACTGGTCTCAAATCAGCTGTAGTTAAGACAAACTGTTGTCCCTAATAATGAACTTTATGTGACTTTTTTTAATAAATGCCTGTAATATTTTTGTTGTAGGTAAGCAAGTGAGAACCAAACTGTCACAGGCCTTTAATCACTGGCTGAATGTTCCAGAAGATAAAATACAGGTACTGGCTAATTATTTTTAAAGGGCTGTTACCTTTCTTCCCAGACTACTGATAACAGATGACTCTCTTACATAGCATAAATGATGAGAAATCTTAAATGCACTAGCTTCTGAATATATTAAAGTAAACTTCCAGGAAAACAACTGTAGTGCAAAGCTTTGACTGTAATGTAACACTAAAGAAATTACTTCTGTGACTTGTCTTACATAGAATAGTTACTTCTTTCCAAGTGTGCTCAACCTTTTAAGTTGTAGATAAGCAGCTACCATTGTTACCCACTTAACATGATGCAGTTATTAACACTGACTTTTCAATGACTTATGAAAGAAGCTAGACAGTTACCTTGTAAACTACACAAATATAGTGGTTGAAAATGTTATGATTTTGATACAAGAATATCAAAGACAGCAGTTATATCAACTTTATAGACCACTCCTTTTTCTGGACCTAAAACTATGGTTGTCTTACCATACAATCTCGAGTTCTTACTCCCTAATGAGAAGCATTAGACTAGGAATTCTCCTTTCCTTTTTCTTTTCTGTTGGACAAATCTATGCAAGATGTATGGCTGTGTACTTAAATACTGTGGCTTGTCAAATGAAAAATTATCCTCTTGGTTAGACTGCAGTTTTGCCAGATGCATATCAAGGGTGCAAAAGTTTCTCTGTATCCAAGACAATGTAAGGAATTAAAATAACCAATTATGTGTTTTGACTCTTACCTAGCTGGTCCCAAAAAATTTCTTTAATTGTAGGCAGCAGTACCTTTAGAGTTTGTGAAGGAGCCCTCTTAAGGGTGGCTTAAGAGTGACATTTCATAGTCCTCAAGTAGCAAAATGGTGTAAGTAACTTAAACAATGAAGGAAGAGGCTGTATTCATCTAGTAACTCCTTTCCATTTTCCAACCCGTCTATATAACTTTTTAGCCAGATTTATTCTGGCTTCCAGCTAGACATTTCTTATCCTTTGTGCTCAGCTACACATCCAAATAAAATGTATTATATAGTGACCTGTGTATTGTATGCATGGGTTTAGTCTGATATTATAGATCAGAATTCACACTGGAAGAAGCCTCTAGAAGTTATCTAGGACAACACCCTGCTTAAAGCAGGGCTTGCTCTGTAGCTACCTCGGGCTTCTGGGGGCCTTGCTGAGTTTTGAAAATCTGAGGATGTCGATTCTGCAGCCTCTCTGGGCCTGTCTTCCTCTGCTGAACCCCTTCCATGATAACAAACTCTTCCATTCTGTCCAATTGGGATTTCTTATGCTGCAGTCTGACTGTTGCCTCTTGCCCTTTTGCTGAGCACCTGTGAGAGTACAGGTCCATCTTCCCTCATGTACTATAAGCTAAAGCTGCAGTGCCTCTGTGTGAACAGAAGTTACCAGTTCTACCTGTCACTTTTAAACTGATAGTCATGTAACTGTTACTGAAAACTTAGACCACTTGTTCTGGTTATCTTTATGAAGAAAACTGATGCTTTAATGTTTCCTTTACCCTGTAAGCTGTTTGCAATGGAACTTCAATATTTTTATTCCTCAGGTCATTTGAGGACAAAAACAAGACCCTGTCATCTTTTATTCTGAATCCTGCCACAATTACTGCTTTTGTGCATACTTGTACTAATTCTAATAACTTAAAGTTGTTGAGGTCTGCAGGACCACTTCTAGTCATCTTTTTGATGTCTCTTGTAATCTTTAGATGTCCCCAGTTGTCTAGCAGCCTGATTTCCTTCCAGCTATTTGTATTTCTTTTATTAAAAGCTGAATTCTGGCACTCCATATAGGACTTTTTTTTTTACCTTGGATCACTTGTCTTCATGTAGTTTATGTAGATGAATACAGTTGAGGATACTGTTCCTTGGTAGTTGATTTTACTATTGGCTGCCACTATTTCAATTTTTTCCCAGCCAAGTGGTCTCATTTTTTTCCCCACTTACTGCATCTCTAGTACTCATCTGACACTGCACTGAGACACTTCAGCTTGTTGAATTAGAAAACACTGGGTTTGTCAGGTGAACTTTCTTCTAAGAAGGCACTGAAATGGGCTGGTACAGGGCCAAGCGAATTTTAAAGCTATTGCAGATAAGGAGGTAGAAATCTGTGTGTTGGAGTGATAGTGCAGCAGCCACCGATTTGATAGGCTTAGGTTGTAAGAAAGCATAACACTCTCTACTGGTTCTTCAGCTTTCATTATGAAGAGCAGTCTTTTCATTTCCTCAGGCTACTTCCTGATGTCTTCTAAAATAAGCTTTTTCCACTGGCTGAACTCTTTTGCTCCTTACTTTCAACTTTGAAGCATTTTTGACACTATCTTTTCTTAAGTTCACAAGATAACTTAATTCAAACACACAGATTCATGAAGCACTATTTCAATTAAACCTTAAATGTGTAGAAGCTGCGAAAGTTCATGAAATGGACAGTGATATTAAATAGGTTAGCAAGAGGAATGCTAGAATAGGCTTATCCAAGGAATTCACAGAATACAGGGAAACTTTCCTGAAAGTACTGAGAATGAGAATGTCATAATAGACTAAAAGAATATTCAGACAAATAAGTATGCAAAGTTGCTTTCAGTAAGTACTGTCTTCTGATTTAGAGTCAATGGGCAACAGCATATCTTTACAGGTCAAAGTAGGGCTTGCTTCTAACTGGTAGATGAGTCACTAGTGCTTCTTAAGTAGGTTGTTCTTGCAGTAATATCTTGGATTGCTGGGTTTTGGGTTTTAATCTTTGGGACAGTGGTCACTGAACACTAGGTGACTCGCTGTTCAAGAAAATGCTTGCAGCAAAGTCCCTCTTTTTCTTACAGCACCCACCAAACAGGACCACACTAGGTATTTGCCACTATTTAATGGTGGCCTTAGTATTTTTTAGAAGCAGTTGCTTTGATGAATGTTGACTGCGTGCAGTGTTTGTAGGTAACAAGTGTAATTGGTTCATTAGCTTTAAAATAATCTATTAATCAGATGTGTTTTTCAGTAAGTTTGTACAGTATGCAGTTTTACATGCTTAAATTTAATTTCCATTTAAGCATGTGCTGAATATACCTGTTCCTTGCATAGCAGCTGTGCAATAAAAACAGTATATACTGTTAAAACTCTTCATTTCTTGTTGAATTGTCCTGCTTTGGAATTGTTAAGGTTCACTTTTAGTCAAATATAGTCAGCTACAAGCTTGATGCTCTGAACAGTTTGTGTACCTCAGGTGGTATATGATATTGGTCTATGTAGTAACAAGTAGTAAGTGTGTAGGAAGCTTCCCAGAAGAAGTTGTAGCTGTTGCCTTTCTGCCAAGAATTTTCCAAATGATGTTTCAGAGAGAATAGTCTGTGTTTTAAGAGCTCAGTACTGAAGATAACTACACAAACTGTGGGGAAAGAAAGATGAACTCTCTACACTTATCAATACAAAGTTTACAAGACTAATGTGTTAATGGGTGATACCTGACACTCTCAAGAACTGACTTTGGGAGAATCTCAGGTTAGTGAATCTAAACTTGTCACAATGTTGTGTTGCTTTTCTTTTCCTCTATTTGTGTTTCTAATAACAGTTACTGCATGACTCCTAGACAATGGCATATTTTAGAACTGTAGCAACAATGAAGAGGAGCATGCAAGTGGAAACACTTCAGGGAGTAAGTTCACTTTGAATCTGAAAACATTACACAAAAGACAGACCACATGATCCAGGACTTACAGCAAACTGGCTGATGAAGGGAATCATAAATCTGTGTGAATAGTAAAAGCAAGTGGTCTAAAGGGAACCTCAGTGATCGAGAAGATCATTCTTTAAAACCCTACCCATTTTAAATAAGGTCTTGCAAAACTGGAGGTTAAATTACAGTGGGAGACTTAATGATTTTCTCTTCTTGTAATAGGTTATCATTGAAGTGACAGAGATGTTGCACAATGCAAGCCTGCTTGTGGATGATATTGAAGATAATTCAAAGCTACGACGGGGCTTTCCAGTGGCACATAGTATTTATGGAATTCCATCTGTAATCAACTGTGCTAATTATGTGTATTTCCTTGGCTTAGAGAAGGTTTTAACCCTTGATCATCCAGATGCTGTTAAAGTTTTTACCCGTCAACTTCTGGAACTCCATAAAGGTCAAGGCTTGGATATTTACTGGAGGGATACTTACACCTGTCCTACGGAAGCTGAATATAAAGCTATGGTACTGCAGAAGACAGGTGGTCTCTTTGGATTAGCTGTAGGCCTCATGCAGCTGTTCTCAAATTATAAAAAAGACTTAAAGCCACTTCTTAACACACTTGGCCTCTTCTTCCAAATAAGAGATGACTATGCCAACTTGCACTCCAAAGAATATAGTGAAAACAAGAGTTTTTGTGAAGATTTAACTGAGGGCAAGTTCTCATTCCCAACCATTCATGCAATTTGGTCAAGACCTGAAAGTACTCAGGTGCAAAACATTTTACGTCAAAGGACAGAGAACATAGATATAAAAAAATACTGCGTACATTACCTTGAAAATGTGGGTTCCTTTGAGTACACTCGGAATACATTGAAAGAGCTTGAATCTGAAGCCTATAAACAAATTGAATCACTTGGGGGAAACCCTGAGCTTGTAGCACTAGTTGAACAGCTGAGCAAAATGTTCAAAGAAACTGAAAATTAAAAATTTAACTCCTGGGGGTGGGTTAAAACTCTTTTTGAAATGGGAAAATAATCTGAGAGGTGTGATAATCAGTCTCGCTTAAAACTCTTTTCTCTTGTAGCCACATTACAGAAATTACTGTTAAAAACAATTTCTCACTGAGTATTGAAATGTATACCCTATTATCTATACAGCCTTAACTGTAACTGCTTACAGATGGCTTTGTTAAAGCAGATGTACTAGAACTGAAACAGGTTTTGACTCTAAATGTGATCATCTTTACACAATCAGCATTATTTCAGGCCTCAAACTCTCATATCTTTCACCAGGCTACTGTAGGTTTCTGGCTGAAATGACCAGAAACCTACAGAACCTGCGGTTCTGACCTGAGTGTATTGTGCATTTTCAAACAATGCTCTAGTAAACCAAAATGTATGGTGTTAAATAACAAAAGATGATACTTGCAACCACAATGCACATAAAACTGTTGTGTGATATTTCTAAGTTAGACTTGTGAAGGTCAGATGGATCAGCTTACTAAGTTCTGAAGTAAATTTCCTCTCCAGCTTCTGGGGGTATTTTCAGGGGAATGCGAGTTATGAACAGTAGTATTTTGTATGCAAATAAGACTAATGTTTAGTCTGAAATTGTAGCTGTATAAAGATTTCTAAGTACCTTAGAGAAAAGATTCCATCGCATCAGCAAAGCATAAACTCTGCTGATTCCAGCTCTGCAGTGAATAACTTTGATTGCCTGGTTTTAGATTTTTAAACTGTCACATACTTTGTAGCCAGGGATGTAAAGCTATGCATTAGGGCTCATACATGTAACTGTAAATAGCAACATAGTAAGCTGCTACTAGAAATGGAATGGGATTCACACCAGGTAACTTCAGGACACTGTAATTGGTGCAGGTCTCTTTAATCTCTGCATATAATTGAGGGGGGCTTCTCCAGGAGTTGATTCATAATTCATACTGCATTCCTGTTCTGAATTGCTATCTGGAGGCATGTTATAGGTCTCTCCAAAGAGACAAGTTCTGTAATTTTTTGCTAATGCAAAGTACAGCAGCTTGTTCTACAAGCTATAATACCACTTCAGTTTTGTTCATTGCTTAAATAGTGCTTTAAAATTATGTACACAGACATACTGAAATAGAACTGGAACTGAGAGCTGGATTGAGGGGGAAGGGCTGATAAGTGACAAAACCCTCTGCTCATATATATATTTAGCAACATACATATAAAGAGGTGAACAAAACATAAGCAGACACGTTTATTTCTTCTTGACTGGGCTGGCTTTAATCAGGTTCAGTTCTCTGAGTCTTCACAGCCACATAAAGCTTTGCTTTGGTGTAGGGAGGTAATGGTTTGGACCAAAGGTAGGACTGGCGCTATCTGCAGTCGCATTACCTCAAGCATACTCTCAAAAGAAATGGCCAGAGGTACTTGGCTTCTGACAGCTGAAGGATAGTTTTATGCAGGTGTTCATTTACTGTGCCTGGAAAGCAGGGAGAGTCATGGTCTCAATCCACTGAGAAAACTAACTGAAGAAGGTTGCTGTAATGTCTTCCCTAGGCAGCCTTAAGATTATTCTGAAAGTGATCAAGCATGAAAAAATTCAGGATGACTGCTTTTAGTCAGAGACATTATGTAGTTATGGATGATAGCCTATCCCTTTTATCTGCATGCTGAGGAGGAATCTTTGTCTCTGCTCTGTGATTAGGCACAGAATAATAGCCTTTTCACTGAATGGACCTTGTCACCAGGACTGAATAGCTTAAAGTTGGTGAAAGGTGTCTTGTCTTTAATGTTAATAACAGTGAATTGTAATTCCTTTTTTATGACTTGCAGTGCTTAATAGTAAGTAAGCATGTAAATTTTTAATGTTTTATGAGAGAATACTATCTGCAGCAAAGTACAACATTTATTTTGTGCCACATCTTGGGAGTTTCTAAGCACTGTTGCAGCTGATGTTGAATGGGTGAGAGGACTGGAAAGAGTATTGTTGCCAGGAGGATTTCCTAGTCTTACTGTAAAAGATATCCTTGTGCCTATTGGGATATTGGTACTAACATATACGATGCAAAGTGCACTTAGTACTATTTCATGTCTGCTCAGTTGCTGGATGTAAACAGTTTTGTGTAATCAAACTTTCCTAATGAGGTAGCTTTTCTTATTTTTGTATAAAAATTCTCTACCATCTAAGACTTCTGCTGTGTTGTCACTTCTTTGGTTCATTCTGGCAACTCACCCCAGTATTTATTCTAAGACCATATCTTGTAGAACATGCCTCCGTTAGCTTAGGAGAAAGTACATTGGAAGCTTTCCAGCTGCAGGCCCTTTAAACCACAAATGGGTAAGAAGGGAAAAGTATCCTGGGAAAAGAAAGCTGGACCAACAAGAAACCATACAGCTCTGTCTTACTCTTCTGCCTTCAAGGCTTTTGATACCAGTATTCAAAGCGTACACTGACGATGTACCTTAAAACGCCTAGAAGCAGAATATTGTTGCTCTTCACTTTGGTTAGGATGAACTGAGGTCTCTGAAGGTTTTTCTTGATGTATTCAGGAGTTGGAAGAGGCTGGGATCTTCATCTGTTAAGCAGGTAGACCATCTTAAAGTATTAAGCGTCAGCAGTGATGATGCTCCATAGTCAAGGTAGATTTTATATTTGGTGCCATAAGGTGAAACTGTGCATCCTCATCAGTGTTCTCCAGCATTGGCTCTGGTACAAGCTCCTGATGTTAAGCAATGTTAGGAAAATCACTTCCTTAAAGCAACATGAGAGTTCTTGTGGCTGCAGAATTAGTTTAGTTGTATAAGTGCTGCTCTGTTGCTATGCTTCCCACAACACAGGGAGTAGTGTGTTTTTTCCTAATCTTCACAAGAGATGCATTGCTATGGAATGGAAATCTGAGTTGCAAGTAGAAATGCCCATGGGGAGATAAAGGGGATGCTGGTTTCAATGTCAGTCCCTTTGAGCCAGAACTGTGCCCGTTATTATCTTCCTAGCATTGCCAACAAGTCCTACTTTGATCAGGTTACCAGTGCATTTCTTGGGGGTTTAGCTCTTACAGTGCATATAAAAAGAAAAGCAAATACTCATCAATCTTGAGCAATTTGCCCAACCTCAATCTGTTTTCTGATTGTGTGCTTGCTTGGATGTAAATGAATGCTGTCACCTGTCTTTGAGTGGCCAGCCATTGGATGGGACATCTGTCTGCTTCTTCAAAGGCTGATGTTATCCCCATCAATTATTGTGAAAATTGCATCATTTCAGGACCTTCCTGAGGAGATAGCTTGTCTTCCACCTCTCCCTTTGAGCTCAGGCTGTTCAGGTACCCACTAAGAGCAACTTTGCATTTATCAGTGTGTTGTTGATACAAACAGCCTAAAAATGTTTGTGGCAGTAGGAAAGTAGCTGTTGCTACTTTTTTATGTCTTCAACTTTATGGCTGATTTTGCTAATTATGAAATATTTAAATGCCTCCATGTGCTATGGAAACTTCATATATTAGTGGCTTTTTCAGTTATTTTTAAAATGCTAACATGGTATAAAAACATGGGATTTGTGTATTTTTTTCAGTTTTTATGTAAAACTGGTTTGAACTCTAATGTGTCTTTAGCACTGAATTGGGCCGGGCTTTTATTCATGTGCAAGAACTATATAGGTGTGTCCTGCTCCTCTTTGTTCTGTCTTAATCTTATCATTTTACATTTCAGGTTTGATATTTACTATGTTCTTTGTATTATTTGCTCAATACTTTGACTGTAGTTCTTCTCTTTTCTCAGCTATATTTCTATTCTGCTACTAACACCATAGCACACACAATTACCATCAAACTCATTTTTGATCCTGGACAAACAAAATAGTCTGGGTCTGCTTTTGAAACATTAAATCTTGGCTCATCGTATGCCTTCACAAAAGTAATCCAAGATTTTCTGCAGTCTTGAAATGCCAGAGACTTTTTTCCCAAGAAGGTAGAGCCTGTAACATTTTATATTGCCATAAATTATTTTTGTCCCATATAGCTTGAGCTCCTTTCCCTGTGCTACCCATTTACTTTCAACACCTATTTTGCTTTGGTGGTAATGCTTGTTAGGCCTTTCTGTGAAACAACTTGACTCACTAGCCCTGGGGCAGAGGAGTTAATTATTGTCTTGGTTAATGAATTATCCCACTCAGCAAGAGCCTGATGAATGTCAGTGCTGGCAGGTGGACAGAGGCGAGAGCAGAGCCAGGGAAAGGATTTGAGAGAATAAGAAAACCTGTTTTAGGCTCCTTGAGGCTGCCTCATGCAATTTCACCTCGTTTTACAGCACCTCCTTCACTTTGTTAGGAAAGGCTAAAGAGCATGGTTACTTTCCCTGAGCTTCCCTTCTTGCTTTCCAAATAGAATGTAAGAGATATTAAAGTTAAAAACTATTTATTCGGATAGTTATTTATACAACTTGCATATATCATCTTAAGGTTTTGATTAAAGGTACAGATAAAACAAAGAATACCTTGTTTCCGTACTGTATCTTTCTTTAACAATTTGTCTGGTCTTGAAGCCAGGGAAGCATAATCTGCTACATGCCTACTTGGCTTGTTACCTCACATTAACGTCCTTCCTGAATAACTTTTATCATAGCTGAGCACCAGTGTTCACCTTTTCTGCAGCATTCCTTTTTAAATTACTTTAGAAGGCACCTTTGTGAGGTGTATCTCATGATACATCAATTCACTTTCATTCAAGCATATTATCTGCAAAATTTATGGTAAAGATGCAGGTTAAACCACATGAATCCTGATAGTGTTCCTTACCTGTGTGCCCTATGGAATAAATAAGTTCTCACTTAGCTCATTGTAAAAGGCATTTACCGAGCATCTTGGTTTACTACAGCATAGAGAACTGTGGGAGATACCCCAAGAAGGCCTAACATGATGCTTCCAGGGAGAGCACTGCACAACCTGACATGAATTTGTGTGGAAGACCTACTCTGATGTGAAGGAAAATCAAAGATAATTTTCTGGTTTTGAACTCCAAAACCATCCATGAAAATACTCTCTACTCTGTCAGTATATGAGTTATATGCTGTCAGTAAATGGTTGCATCTTTTCCCGATCACAGTAGATTATTTTCACTCTCTTCATAATGTTTCAGTTGTTATTTCTGGAGCATGTGGAATAAGTGACTTAATCACTCAGTAAAGTAATTATTGGAGTCTGTAAAAAGGAAAAATGGCAAATGCATGCATTTTTGGCTATGCTGTTTTGAAATACACAAAAACTGGCCTGTTCTCTTGCTGTAATCTAGTATATGTTATTCTGCAGTGAACTTCTGTTAGCTGAGGGAGGCATAACAACTTCTCACCAACTTTAGTTATTAAAATCAGGCTGACACCAAGGCCATGTGACCAAATTAAAAGGAAAAAAATAGAAGTG